>NC_053041.3:179693966-180943966 GCF_002575655.3 Aegilops tauschii subsp. strangulata
CGAAGAGGAGTGTGTCGGTGTACAAAAGTAGGGGCTCTCCTTTTGACCCCTTTACTTGTGCACGGGCAGTCAGAGCCGCGCCCGTGGCCACACTTAACAAGGCAGAGGAGGGAAGCCGGAGGGAAACCAAAGCACAAAGCCAACAAAAACAATGCCAAGACCAAGAACACAAAGAACAGAGGGACGAAGCAGGTTCCCCCAGCAAGACCCTTGCCGGGGGCAGCCTTAGCAGCCCCGGCAAGAGCCTTGCCGGGGCAGCTCGCCCAACACCAGCGGGGCGCGCCACCCTTGAGCCCACAGCCTCCAACATAACCAACCACGATGGGACGAAGGCTCGGGAGGCGCCTCCATGGTGGCATGCAGATCTTTGTCAAGATCATAGATACACAAGTTCAGATGAGGACTAGAAGATGACGATCCTCGGCAAGATCCTTGATGAGGAGATCCACAAGACCCCCGGCGAGATCCTTGTCGGGGACAACCATGCTACCGCGGCAAGACCCTTGCCGGGGCCCCGGCAAGACCCTTGCCGAGGACGCCTGCGGGTCCACAGCCTGGCCCGCATTAACCAAGACTCCGCCGTCGTTCGCATGCAGCTGCCAGCCCAACCAGCTGGGCAGGCACCTGCGTGGCAACATGCGGCTTCCAGACCAACTCAGCAAGCACCTGCGTGGTGGCATGCAGATCTTCGTGAAGGCCCTGCCACCGCGCCACCTCAGCAGCCTGCCTACCTACATGGCGCTGCACACATCGCTGGCCTGGGCGCGTGTCGAAGCAAGGTGGAGCGGCGACGGACGGGACGGGCCTCGTTCCCGTCCCCGATAAAGCTAATGGACACCTAAGTAGCGGATTTAATGTGCTTTGTCCCGTAATGCCAGGCGATAAGCTCGCGCACTATACACCTTTCCACCTCCTGTGTGCCACAGTGGCAACCCCTTTTTGACTATAAAAGGAGGCCCGAGGCATACTGGAGAGGGATTCGGCTCTTTGGAACTACGTAGCCACCGTAGCTAGTTCGAGAGCTCAAGAACACTCTGAAATACACACCAAAGCAGGACTAGGGTATTACGCATCCTCGCGGCCCGAACCTGGGTAAACGATCTTTGTGCTAACTCCTAAACCTGCTCTTCTCACAACCCCGCGCCCGCCAACCGTAGAAGGGATTCCAGTGATCCCATAGGTGTCGATTCCCCGACATCTTTGGCGCGCCAGGTAGGGGGCGCAGTTGTGATAATCTGGTTTAGCAGCTAGCTTAGCAGTTCCTCGTGACCATGGCTTCTAAAGAAGAAGACGGCCAAGAGAACGGCGCCGCCTGCAAGCGCGAAGGGCGCCAGTGCGGCGACAGGAAAGCTAAGTCATGCCGAACTTTAAAATTTTCCTTTTATATAAGGTTATTCCCCTCGGAGATCTCGTCCTTTGTATGGAAAACCTGCACGCAATGGGGCCATTCCGCTATTGGCAATGCCCTTACTCTGTTTCGAGTCCACTCAATAGCTTAAGCGGCCGCGTCGAGAACGGCACGGTAGCCTTCCGCAATTGGCAACGCTCTCGATTCTGACTCGAGTCAAGCTCGATAGTTCGAGCGGCCGCGTTGAGAGTGGTAAGGTGGTTTACCTGGCAGCAAGCACACCCGACAGGCTATCGAGGATCCGTCCTCGAGGTGCCGCGGCTTCGGTTTACGCGCCGGCCAGCCTACCCAAGGAAACATAGGGTGGACATACAGAGAGAGAGATTGAACAGGAAAATAATATGCGTCAATTTAAAAGTACCGCAGAGTTATATTACATCACTTGTTGCCGCAGTTCTAACGAGAGATAAAAATTGTCTTGGTAATGAACTTGCAGCAGCGATAAGAAACGGGGTGCCTAGTCCCGGTGTTGGCCCTCTACCCTCTGGACTCCATCGATGCGGCTGATGACGGGCTCGATACGCTCCCTGAGCGGCGCGAGGTCCACATCCTCCGACAAGCTCTCCAGCGCAGCGTCGAAGTCGAGGTTGGGATTCCAGTATGCCACCTTGGTGAGAACCTTGGTCATGGCACCCCGGCAAAGCCTCCGGGCCTCATTGGCCAGGAAAGTCGCCCTGGTGGAGCGGAAATGCTCCAGGGCTTCGAGAACACCCTCGAAGAACAGGGTCAGCTTGGCGTTGGGGCTCGCGTTGCGCTCTGGGGTGTACTTCACATTTGGCATCCCCATGGTGGCCAGCTGCGTGGTGATCCTGCCGGCGACATCTTCGAGGCGGCCGATCCAACGGTTCTCGCTCTCCACAAAATCCTTGTGGTTGGCGGCTTCGTTCTTCCACAGCTGCTTCTTGGCCTCCACATCCTTGGCCAGGGTCCCCTCCCGGGCCTTGGCCTCCGAGAGCGTCTTCTCAAGACCCTCCAGGTTCAGCTTCAGATCTTTGATGGAGTCGTTGGCCTTGGAGAGCTGCTTAGCCTTGCCGAGGACTGCGCCCTGCGCCTCCACCTGGGCACCGTTGAGCGTGTCCTTCTCTTTGGCCAGCTTCAGGGCCTGATCCTTCAGCCCGTCCCGCTCCACCTCCAGCTCTTTTACCTTGCCGGCGTGAGCCAGAGCCTGGGCATCGAGTGCCTCCTTGTGCCTCTGCTCCAGCTCCTGGGTCTGCTGCACGACAAGCTTCTCCACCTCCTCGTCCTTGCCACGGAGCATTGCAGCGAGCCTCTCCTCGCGTGCGGCAAGATCCTCCTCCTGGGAGTTTAGCGCAGCCTGCTGCTGGTGCCGAGCGTCCTCGGCCTGAGCGGCCTCCTACTTCGCCAGTTCCTGGGCCTTCTCGATGTCGGCCTGCTTCATGACGAGTGCCAGGTCGCGCTCAGCCAATGCGTCCTAGGCAGCCTTCAGGTCCTTGTGGTCCTGGTGGAACCAAGCCTGCGCCTCAGCGACACGCCCCTCGAGGTGCGCCTCTACCTTGTCCACCACCGCCATCTTGGATTTGGCCTTGTCCAGGCGGGCACGGTGAAGCGCCTGGAGCTTCTGGAAGTTGGCACTCATGGCCCGGAGGAGCCGCTCTTCCTAGGAACCGTCGCCACCAGCGCTCGGCTCGTCAACAACCTCAAGCCCGGCGGCGGCGAGCACTTCGTCGTCAAACACCTCCCCCTCGACGGGCACCCCGGTGCTTGCCGTCCCTGGGAGGTGGACGAACAGGTCATCACTCACCTTCAGATACCTGCCGGAGCCAGAGGCAGCAAAGGAGGAGGGTTGGTCGTCAACCCCCTCCTCATCGGCAGCGGCCTTGCCGGCCTCCTCAGCAGGCCCCTTGCCGTCCTCCCCGTCAGGCCCCTTGCCGGCCTCCCCGGCGGCAGCCTTGCCGGGTTCCTCGGCGGGCCCCTTGGCGGCGCCCTCAGCAGCACCCTTAGCGGCCTCCTCGGTGGCGATCTTCTTGGCCTCCGCCACGGCATCTTTGGCGACGTCCTCGATGACAGTGTCTATGTCTTCCCGGTCCACCGAGGGAGGATCTGGATACCGAGAAGGGGATGAGGCGAAGCCGAGACCAAGATTCAGAAAGAACAGAAAAAGAACAGGGACGGAAAGCGAGTGACTTACCCGTGCCGGGCTGGGAAGAAGAGGTCCCCTCCCCGCCAACATCTGGCGCTGAGGCGAAGCCACCAGCGCCTGAGTTTGCCTCCTCCTCCTTCGTGTGCATGGGCTCGGTGCTTGGCACCCTCGCCGGGGACGCCCCTCGGGGTGGCGTGGTCGATGGGGGCGGCGTGTTGGGGGTAGCCCTCGGTGGCTCCTCCTGCTGCTGCCCTCCTCCTGCAACCACGACAAGGTCAGCACCAAAGGATCATACCCCGACACACATCGACGAGGGGTGAGTGATGAGCTTACGCTGGGGGCTGTGCCGGGGCTGCTGTTCGGGCTGCTCAACACCACCAGCGGTGTACCAGAAGTACCTGCCGGGGGCTGGCCGCTCGCCGAAGCCCTGGCCCTCTTCACCCTCTGGGCCAGTGTCTCCGCATCCCTGCAATGAAAGAAACAAATCAAGATAAGCGGCTGAAAGTGCAACTATCCCTGGGTGGTTTTGGTAGTTCCTAACAACATATAGCTCATTGAGCTAATGCTATTCCAAGATAAATATTTCAAGAAAGCTCAATGATTGGCATGGCACGGATTAGAAAGTGGACCCTTCAAAATGCTAAAGACAAAGGATTGGCTCAAGCTCAAAGCACAAGACTCTACATTTTCTATTTTAGTGATCCAAGATCACATTGAGTCTATAGGAAAAGCCAATACTATTAAGAAGGGATGAGGTGTTGCTTAATGAGGATCTTGCTGAAAATGCTTAGTGATATGCTCCAAAACCCTCCACTGCTTTCTCATATCCACATATGTCCTAAACCAAAAAGTCCAACTCGGCCCCACCGAAATTTCATATCCAGAGCCACCGAGTTCATTTGTCATAGCCACTGCCAGAAACCCTAATCAATTCGGTCTCACCGATAGGAATCTCGGTCCCACCGAGATGGGGTTGTAATCTCTCTGTTTCCTTTTCGTAACGTTTCGGTCAAACCGAGATGAGCGATCGGTCCCACCGAGATTGCAATGCAAACTATCTGTTTCCCTTTCGTTACATTTCGGTCCAACCGAGATGAGCGAATCGGTCCCACCGAGTTTGCCTGACCAACTCTCTGTTTGACTATTACCAAGATCGGTCTCACCGAGTTTGTGTAATCGGTCTCACCGAGATTACGTTATGCCCTAACCCTAATGACATCGGTCCCACCGAATTGATCCAGTCGGTCCCACCGTGAATACTAACATTCACATTTTGAACTAAATCGGTCCGACCGAGTTTCATGATTCGGTCCCACCGAGTTTGTTGATTTGTGTGTAACGGTTAGATTTTGTGTGGAGGCTATATATACCCCTCCACCCATTCTTCATTCGTGGAGAGAGCCATCAGAACATGCCTACACTTCCAACACATATTTTCTGAGAGAGAACCACCTACACTTGTTTTGAGGTCAAGATATTCCATTCCAACCACATAAATCTTGATCTCTAGCCTTCCCCAAGTTGCTTTCCACTCAAATCTTCTTTCCACCAAATCCAAATCCTGTGAGAGAGAGTTGAGTGTTGGGGAGACTATCATTTGAAGCACAAGAGCAAGGAGTTCATCATCAACACACCATTTTTTACTTCTTGGAGAGTGGTGTCTCCTAGATTGGCTAGGTGTCACTTGGGAGCCTCCGTCAAGATTGTGGAGTTGAACCAAGGAGTTTGTAAGGGCAAGGAGATCGCCTACTTCGTGAAGATCTACCCGAGTGAGGCAAGTCCTTCGTGGGCGACGACCATGGTGGGATAGACAAGGTTGCTTCTTCGTGGACCCTTCATGGGTGGAGCCCTCCGTGGACTCGCGCAACCGTTACCCTTCGTGGGTTGAAGTCTCCATCAACGTGGATATACGATAGCACCACCTATCGGAACCACGGATAAAAAATCTCCATGTCAACATTGCGTTTGCTCCCTAAATCTCATCCCCTTTACCTTCATATGCAATTGTTTTACATTCCGCTGCTATACTCTAAGAATTGCATGTGTAGGTTGATTACTTGACTTGTGCTAAGTTGCTAAAATCTGCCAAGAACTAAAATTGGGAAAAGGCTAGATTTTTATTTGGTCAAGTAGTCTAATCACCCCCCTCTAGACATACTTCCGATCCTACAAGTGGTATCAGAGCTTTGGTCTCCATTTGCTTTGATTTCCATAGCTTTTTGTGGTCATTGCCTTGGTTTCACAACCTAGGAGAGTATGGCGTCTAGCGAGGAAAATTACCACTGTAGAGGTCCTTACTTTGATGGTACTAATTTTGCTAGTTGGAAGCATAAGATGAAAATGCATATTCTTGGACATAACCCCGCCGTTTGGGCCATTGTGTGTATTGGCTTGCAAGGTGAATTCTTTGATGGGAGAGAACCGAACCGTGAACCTACCGCGGAAGAATTGAAGATGCTACAATACAATGCTCAAGTTTGTGATATTCTCTTCAACGGATTGTGCCCCGAAGAATTCAACAAAATCAGCCGTCTTGAGAATGCAAAGGAAATTTGGGATACTTTGATTGATATGCACGAAGGTACCGACTCCGTCAAGGAATCCAAATTGGATGTGCTTCAAAGTCAACTTGACAAGTTCAAAATGAAGGATGGTGAAGGTGTCGCTGAAATGTACTCTAGGCTTGCTCTCATCACAAATGAGATTGCCAGCTTAGGAAGTGAAGATATGACCAATAGATTCATCATCAAGAAGATCCTAAGAGCCTTGGATGGAAAATATGATACCGTGTGCACATTGATCCAAATGATGCCCAATTACAAAGATCTCAAGCCAACGGAAGTCATTGGAAGAATTGTTGCTCATGAGATGTCACTCAAGGATAAGGAAGAGCTTCACAACAAGTCAAGTGGTGCTTACAAAGCCTCATGTGATGCTCCCACATCATCAAGTGAGAAGCAACCCTTCAATGAAGAATTGAGCTTAATGGTGAAGAACTTCAACAAGTTCTACAGGAGTAGAAGCAAAGAAAGAAGCTCCTAGTCAAGGTCCTACAATGAAAAAGATCTTCTAGTCGTGAGCGAAATTGTTACAATTGTGGAAGACCCGGACACTACTCCAATGAGTGTACGCCCCCTACAAAAGAAGAGAAGATTCTCCCAAAAGAAGAAGTAGAAGAGAAGAATCGCCACCAAGAGAAAGGAGGAGTAGGGATGATCGTTATGAATGAAGACCCTCTCGGAGAAGCAAGGATTCGGAAAGGAAAGAAAAGTCATCAAGGAGCTACACAAAAAGAAGACATCAAGCTCATGTTGGTGAATGGGTATCCGGCTCCGACTCCGACAATCACTCCGAAAGAAGTTATCACTCCGACTCCGAATATACTCAAGATGAAGGCGTTGCCGGTCTAGCACTTGTGTCAACCAACTCCTACGACATATTTGACTCACCAAATGAAGGAATTGGAAGATGCTTCATGTCCAAAGGTCCAAAGGTAACACATCCCGAGTATGTTGATTTCAATAGTGATGAAGATGATTTGCTAGGTGATGATGATTTACTTGTTGACAACTCTAGTGATGAAAACTATGATGAAACGTCAATTAATCATGCTAATCAAGATAAAACGAATGATGATGATAAGAAGGAGATTGAGCGTCTAACTCAAGAACTAAACACTCTTAAGTTAGCTCATGAAACTACCTTGGAAAATCATCGAGAACTTTTAAAGACTCATGATAAGCTACGCTTTGAAAAGCTCAACCTTGAGCAAGAGCATGAGTTTTTAAAGGCAATCAATGATGGTCTTCGCAAGAAATGTTCTTCTTACATTGCCAAGCGTTTACTCTTGTCTACTTACATGCCACAAGTTAAATCTAGCAACAAGAACAAGAAAGATTCTTCATCTAGTAGTAACAACAATCATGCTAAATCCAATGTTGATGCTTCTAGTAGTTCTCTTGATTCCACTAATGATTCTCTTAGCCAAGTTACACTTGAGCAAGAAAATAGCTTATTGAAGGGAATCATAGAGAAAGGTGTTTACAAGAGTCTTGCCGGGAGTAAGCAATTTGAGGAAATTGTGCGCAAGCAAGGAAGACACCGGAAGAATCAAGGTATTGGTTTTGAACGAAAGTTCAATGCCAATGGAGTTGAGTGGGAAGAAGATCAATACCCCAAGACAAAGTTTGTTCCTCAACAAGAGAAGTATGATCCTACTTCTTTCAAAGGAACACAAGCTCAAGATGATCTTCCACCACAAGACCACAAGCAAAAAAGGGAAGGACAAGCTTCAAGAGGAAATTGATGCATTTGAAGAAGCACCTAAGGCTTTGGTCAAGTGGGTTCCCAAGACTACATCAAGTTCTACTTCATTAAGCACAACTACGATTCCAAGGATTCCCATCAAGATGATGTGGATCCCGAAGAAGAAGAACTAGAGAGTTCCTGAGGGTGACTCCGCCAACATACTTCACCCTTATCATTTTGGCGAGGACAAGTGCAAACAACTTCCATATCTTGCACAAGTTCAAGGAGTCACAAACCCACTTGTTGGTAAGACAAGGGACAAGGTAACCTAATGCTTTCATGGATATCATCTTGTGCATGCATCACTCTATGTCTATGGATATCCTTGTTTGTTCCTTGTGGGACTAACCCGTGTAGGTATTAAAAGTGCAACTAACTCCAAAGGATTGCTCCGAATGATCTACATCAACATTGAGCATCTACATCTTCAACACCTACATGAAGTCATCATCGACAAAACCCAAGGTTAGTTCATCCCTCTTAAGGGGGATATCACATCTAGGGGGAGCTTTACTCAAATCAATGAGCTAAAGCAACTCTAGTGGTGTGATCACAACAATGCTTTATGTAAAAGTGGTAACCCCACTTGTGCTTAAACGATGAGTATGACCTATGATCAAGTGTTCTCATTTGACTCCTAAGTCAATATACTCATATATAGATGACCTAGTCATCGCCGATTGCTTGATAGATGCTAGAATGTTTGTGCATGCTTTGTCACATATTTCATTTGCCATTTTATTGTGTAAGCATGTTGGTTGCATATTTTACTCATTCGAGGACATCCATTTGTTGCTTTGATTGTTTGGCTTTTTTCTCTTTTTGCCAAATGGATGGACAAGAATGCCTAAGAACACCCTCTAGCTATCTATGCTTTTCTCATCTCAAACTGTATTCATGCTACATCACAAAGTTTGATCAAGTCAGATTCGAACCACTCTGTGTGAGGAGCACTCGGAGATCCCGATTCGTCATAGACTTAAGCCTCCAAAACCTCTTTGTGCATCTCGGTCTGACCGGTTCATCCTTTTCGGTCCTACCGAGTCACCAAGTTGATCTAGGGTTTTCAATCTCGGTGCAACCGATTAGAACTTTTTGCTCTCGCCGAGTTGCAGTAACTGCTTGCAGTTTTGCATTTTGGTGCCACCGAGTCGTTCCACTCGGTCACACCGACAGGGTCAGGTTATATATACCGTCGGGCCAAATTTTGGAAATTTCTCCGAACCCCTTTCGCCCGCACGTAACCTACTCTGCCTCCTCTGGTCTCCGGATTGTCCTCTCGTCGCCAGCAACCTCCCTCCGCTGGTCTCCGCCGCCGTCAACGGAAATCTTCACCGCCGTTGCCGCCGTAGCAAGTTTGTCGCCAAACTAGGGTATGAACTTGATCATTGTGCTAATCCTTAACTCCGATCCTTAGCACATTGCTTTGCCATGATTCTTGCCATGATTGAAATCATCCTATCCAGTGAAAACATCCCGTAGATTAGTTTTGATTTGAAAATTTAGGGTTAGGTCTCCGCCGAATTCATCTCGGACAGACCGAGTTGTAGAAATCGTTCTCACCGATTTTGGCTTAGGCCACAGCACACGCGTTTTCGGTCTGACCGAAAATTGCAAATCGGTGTGACCGAGTTCGATTCTCTGTGAAACCCTAGCAGTCTCGGTACCACCAAACTGTGACTCGGTCTGACCGAGTTCACTAGTTCAGGTTCCAAAAGCTGCTTTGGTATCACCGAGTTTACAAATCGGTAGATCCGAAATGCTTTCTGTGAAGAACTAATACTAAGTTTTTAAGTCATCAGTTTTGCAAAAACTCCTGTACTTTGTGATGCTCATCTACTCTACCTCTTCTATAACCTATTCACAGGGTCTGCTGACAGTTTGCCTTCAAGATGTCTAACCAAAGTGACAACCGGAACGAGTCAGAGGAACAGGTTCAGTTAAGTGAGGGCACTAGTCCCTCTAGCAGCTATGATGAAGGTAGCAGGTGCACTCCAAGCAATCTACCAAAGGCTGCTACCAGGACAAGGAAGAAGAGGACTTCTGACTTTGAAGATGAAGATTATGTGGCTGTTGAATATGAAGCCAGTTTAAAGAAGAAAGTGCTGAAGAAAGAGTATGGCTCAGCTGCTGCAACTAAGCCAGGTCTAAAAACAAAGATGCCAGCAAGAAGACAACCCATGTCTAAGCTAAGAAAAGTTGCCACAGGAGAAACAATGGAGTTCACTCTTGAACCCAAGGAAACTGGAGATGGCAAGAAGAGCAAAGAAAGGGCCAGGAAGAACATTGCCAGAGTTATTGGCAAACCATCAATGATGAGAGATTCTGAAGAAGAGGAAGAGGAAGAGGATGCTGCACCAGCACCCAAAGCTCAAAAGCTTATGGGAGATGCAATCAAGGCAGGGGCTGCTCCATCAAAGCCCAAAGATGCTCCCAAGGCTGCTGCTCCAGCTCCAAAGCCAAAACCCAAGAGGAGCACTAGGAACATACCTGCTGAAGAGAAAAACAAGGCCCCAGTTGTCGGTGTCAAAACCGGCGGATCTCGGGTAGGGGGTCCCGAACTGTGCGTCTAAGGCGGATGGTAACAGGAGGCAGGGGACACAATGTTCACCCAGGTTCGGGCCCTCTCGACGGAGGTAGTACCCTACTTCCTGCTTGATTGATCTTGATGATATGAGTATTACAAGAGTTGATCTACCACGAGATCGTAGAGGCTAAACCCTAGAAGCTAGCCTATGATTATGATTGTTGTTGTCCTACGGACTAAATCCTCCGGTTTATATAGACACCGGAGGGGGCTAGGGTTACACAGAGTCGGTTACAAGGGAGGAGATCTACATATCCGAATTGCCAAGCTTGCCTTCCACGCCAAGGAGAGTCCCATCCAGACACGGGACAAAGTCTTCAATCTTGTATCTTGATAGTCCAACAGTCCGGCCAAAGTATATAGCCCGGCAGTCCAAGGACCCCCTAATCCAGGACTCCCTCAGTAGCCCCTGAACCAGGCTTCAATGACGATGAGTCCGGCGCGCAGATTGTCTTCGGCATTGCAAGGTGGGTTCCTCCTCCGAATACTCCATAGAAGATTTTGAACACTAGGATCGTGTCCGGCTCTGCAAAACAAATTCCACATACCACTGTAGAGAGTATAATATTTCCACAAATCTAATCTGCTGACAACTTTTCATAGCGTGACGTTCTGCCGTGGTCTGGTCATGACGAACTGTTTTTCCCAGCCTGCCACTGCACGTGTTGCGAGGCGGTTTTATTGGCATGTCTTGTCGAAGCAGAGATCGTGTTCCTCTTATCACGGGATTCTCATCAATACGGGTGTGGGTAACCCAATCGTGCCCGTTCGTATGACTCCTCGATTTTAGGCAAGTTCCAAACGGCCACGCGAAGGACGCTTGATATTCACCCTCTTTATATAGGGGCCAAGGCCTGTCCTTTTCTTCTCGCGCTCGATCCTTCCCTTCCCCCACCTTGAATTCCAACACCCGAGGCTCCGGCTAAGTGCTTCAGACCTTCAATCATGTCCGGATCCAACCTTCAAGGCCGGTGGATAGCCTCCTTTGTCACAGAGGAGGACATCAAGAAGCTCAGAGAAGCCAGGTATCTGACCGCCGAAATCTCGCACAGGCTGCCTGCTCAAGGGCAGGTCATCCCTACTCCCGAACCCAACGAAAGTGTCGTATTTGTTTCCCACTTCCTCCGAGGGCTAGGCTTTAGTCTTGATCCCTTTGTTAGAGGGCTTTTGTTCTATTACGGGCTCGATTTCCATGATCTAGCTCCAGATTCCATCCTTCACATCTTGTCGTTTATCGTCGTGTGTGAGGCCTTCCTCTGCATCACTCCACACTTTGGCTTATGGCTCAAGACCTTCAATGTGAAGCCGAAGATGATCGATGGGTGACATGCAGAATGTGGAGGTGCCATAATAAGTAAAGGCGCCGATGCTCCATGGCCAAAGGTTTCCTTCCCGGAGACGTCCGACCTATGGCAGTGGGAGTGGTTTTACATCACAGCTCCCCAAAGTACCAAGTGGGTAGCTGCCTCCGCCTTCCGTTCGGGCCCCCCGCCACAACTGGCGTCATGGGTCAACAAGGGGCTGGACTGGGGGCCAATTAATGACGTGCCGACATTGCAGAGTCGCATCCGAGATCTCCTCAAGAGAGATGTCAGCCTTGTCAAGGTAATGCAAGTCATGTTAGTTCGTCGGGTCCTGCCATGTCAACGTCGACCTCTCCGTATGTGGGAGTTCAACCCGGAAGGACCATGAACTATTCAGCAATTCTTCGGCGTGACGCTCGAAGGGATGTATGGGTTGTTCTTCGGATCACGAATAAAGTGTCCGGACACCACCGAGGATGCGGGTCTAAACTGCAATCGTCCAGATACCCACGTAAGTAATTTCGCGGCCGAACACGCTATCTTCTAATTTGTTACAACATCATTCTAAAAAATTGCTCTTTGACCATGACTGGATAAAAAAGGCGAAGATGATCAGGTGTTCGGCCCCCCTTCCCGAAGGCTCACCGGATCCTGTACTAGCCAGGATGCTTTAGCTCGCACCTTATCAAGCGCCATCAGGGGAAGATAAAGGGAGGAACAAAGAAGCCGAAAGCGGGCCTCACGCATTACTCATCCAAACCAGGGGAATTAGTGTTTCCGCGAAGGAGGATAATCGGGGAGAAGAATATGAAATTCCCTCTCCCCAAGGAAGGAAAAGGACCGCCTCTGAAGATTTGGAAACAAGGGTTTCCAAACGAGGGAAGAAACCTTCGCCAGGGGCCCCGCCCCGGAGGGCGTCCTTACCGCACTGTGCCCGCAACGGGGTCAGCCCTCCGCCGAGCTGTAAGTGAACAAGAGTACTTTTGGTAAATATATCCTGCTTCATCTCCGAGGACAATAACCGAGACGTATGTCTTGCAGTTCGGATCGTAGCCCTTAACGACAGAGTTCGTCTTCGGGGGATCTTCTTCCAGAGATGATGGAGAGCGAAACGCCTCCCCCTGTCTCCTCGCCTCATGAGGCGGACGACTCTGAGGTGTCGTCGCGGAGAATTTCTCCTGATCCGCCAAGGCCGGAAGGTAACCCTCCTGCCACCCGAAGTCCGGAGTATTCGGCTCCTAAGGAGAGCAACAGAAAGAGTCCGGGACTGTCCGGTGGACGACCGGACGCGCTGATGAGTCTTCTGGAGCAAGCGGCTATCTCAGAGGCGCATCATACTTTAATGGGTACGGTGGTTGAGAGGATTTCATCCGCCAAAAGTGGGTTGCATGAAGCTTTTATGAGCCTGCTAAAAGGCTTTGAGGTACGCAAAGTAATGTATATATTTTTCTTTTTCGACGGTACCGCACACGCTAGGAGTGCCCTATGCAGATAGTAGCCCCTGAGACTCTGGTTGCTGTCCAAAGGCGGCAAACAGAGGATCATAGTCCCAGGTAATGATCATGCTGCTTTCATGTGCAGGCGGCTGAGGGTCCGGTGGCTGGCCGGACTGGTGAGTTTGCCGAACTGAAGCGGCAACTTGATGCGGCAGATGCCGACATCGTGCTTGTAAACAAGCGGCTTGACGAGGCACAGGGTATGTATTCTCCGGTGGTTAATAGATATTAAGAGGAGCATGATGCTAGTATCTATAATATGCTGTGACTGCAGATGGAGCTGCCGCCGTGGAGACCCTTCGGGCGGAGCTTGCCCGAGCCAAGGAACAAGCCAGGAGAAGTGATGCGGCCGCCCTAAAGGCCATCGAAGAATTAAGAGCCGAATAGGCTGCTCATTGCCAGAGCGAAGATAAAATAGCCAAGATGGCTGTTGAGCTGAAGGATGCCGCCGACCGGTATGAGCTTCTCGAAAAGGAAAGCCAAGCGAAAGCAGCGGACCTGAAGAAAGCCATGGTAGCAACCAAGGAGACCCGCTCTAAAATCAGAGCGGCGAAGGAGGAGCTTCGTCAAGCCGGAGATATCATGGCTGGGAAGCCCTTTTTGTTGCGAACGAAGTTCGGAGATCCAAAGTATGCCCCCTTGGATCAATTATGGAGGCTGCAGACGCGTACTTGGACTTGGCAACAAGTGATGCTGACGCGACTGAGTTTTTCAAAGATCAAAAAGATCATGAAGTGGAAAAGTTGTTCTGGTCGCAGTTCAGTGCTCCAACGCGCCCGCTGCTGTTAATTGAGCAAATGGCCGAGTGGGCTGAGCTCCATAGGTTGTCCGGGCTTGCCATGAGGTCTGTCGTGGATCATCTTTGGCCGGAAGGACCGAGGCCGAATAGTTATTTTGGTTTAGTGCAACGATTCCTTGGTGCTGTGCCGCATATCGACGCTGCAAAGAGGTCGGCGTGCATAGAGGATGCGCAGATGGCTCTTGCCCGTGTTAAGACATACTGGGCAGAGATGGAGGCCACCGCTATTGCAACCCAGAGTTCGGCCGTAGGCCGGGTATCGGCCGAGCACTATTTTGAAGAAGTCCTAGAAGGCGCTCGTTTAATAGAGGCTTAGTGCTCGAAGAGTATCATGTTCTAGTGACATGTATCCCAATTGTAAAAACAATGCTCTTATACTTTTGCCTGAAAGTATTATGATGCCTCCTGTGCGGCCATTTATGTATGTATATAACCCGAAAGTTTGCAGTCGTTGGCTTCAGCCCCCACGCATATAATGCGGGGGTGTTCGGAAAAGCGCGTATTCACACTCGATCCAACGTCTTGGTCCATTAAGGAGGTGATAGCGCGGCGAACAAGGCAATCAGACTATATTGCTTTAACACTTCCACTTAGCCATAGGAGTTTGACGGTGGGGCTACTATATAGCCCCTGGTACTTCCGCGTCTATCCGAATACGGTGCGCGCACATACATGACCGGGAAACCGGTCCTTCGTTAATGCGGAGGAATCGCAAAGATTCCGATGAGTCATCGAGTGGTTGACCAGTCTCGTGCTTTATCATGACAGTCAGTTTTCAGCTTTCTCTACTAAGGTGCTCGTCCAGATGAACCAGGGCACAATCGCAGTAGTTCTCCCGGTGCCACCTTAGCCAATAGAGCGGAATGTAAGGTAGCAAAACACGGGAGCCGGGCAAACCCAACTATTGACCAAAAACATGATTCGGAGCTGATGCATATAAGGCCAAACTCGCGACGCCGAACACTCCCTAAGGTATTCGGTCTTTACAACATATACCGGGCTGATTAACGCCCTTGATAATGAACCCTGAATTTCTAGGTACGTGCATTAGTCTGACGTGGCGAAATGCCAATAATGCCAACATCCCTCTCGGTTGTGTTGAGTATCCGGAGGGTGTGAAGCAACAAGAGACAATAAGAAAGGTTTACATAGGGTCTTAATCTAAAAAGAAACCTTTGAGCGGGGCCCTGCTGCACGTCTGCGCCTGTGTCTCCGTTGTGCCGTATCCTGGAAGGGTGTAGCACGATTATCATCTATAAAAGAGAAAAACTCAGGTGAAAGTCTTCGTGCGAAAAATTGGTTATTCTTAATAAACCATTAAAATTCAATCTAAATAAGGTCAACCCGAACTGTAGTTCTTTTTACATGCGGGAAGCCCCTAGCACCACCTATGGGGGTATATCCACCAACCCAATCTTAGGTTTATCTGAGCTATTATAGCCAGTGTTGCGCCGGACTCGTCTAGCCGTGTCCGCAGTCTTGACGACCGATCATTTATTCTGGTTGGAGAGGCCAGTCAGTGTTCGACTGCTAAAGCCGCCACACATTCTTCCGTACGCAAGGAACGCTCTATGTTTCCGCTAACTATGATGGTGCCACGTGGATCGGGCATCTTAAGCTTAAGATAAGCGTAATGCAGTACTGCGTTAAAATGAGCGAAGGCCGTTCTTCCGAGTAGTGCTTGATAGCCGCTTCGGAATGGAGCGATGTCGAAGGTTAACCTTTCACTTTGGAAGTTGTCGGGAGAACCGAATACAACCTCTAGTACTAGAGAGCCCGCGCAGCGGGCCTCTGGGCTTGGTATTACTCCTTTAAAGGTAGTATTGCTTTGGTTAATTCTTGTCGGGTCTATCCCCATTTTGCGGACTGTGTCCTAATATATCAGATTGAGACTACTGCCGCCGTCCATAAGGACTCGGGTGAGATGGTATCCGTTAATTATTGGGTCTAGCACCTAGGCAGCAGATCCTCCATGTCGGATACTAGTCGGGTGATCCCTGCGATCGAAAGTGATCGGGCAGGCCGACCAAGGGTTGAACTTGGGGGTGACGGGCTCCACGGCGCATACGTCTCGGAGGGCGCGTTTGCTCCTCCTCTGTGTTACGTGAATCATGTTCACTGTTTTGACCTCTGGTGGGAATTTTTTTTGTCCCCCAGTGTTTTGCCGGCGAGGCTCATCCTCGTCTTCACTTGGTGTCTCCCTCCCCTTGTGCACGGCGTTTAGCTTGCCAGCTTGCTTGAAGACCCAACATTCTCTATTGGTGTGATTTGCAGGTTTGTCGGAGGTGCCATGAATCTGACATAATCTGTCTAGAATCTTGTTTAGGCTGGACGGTCCATCTCTGCTGCCTTTAAATGGATTTTTCCGTTGACCGGGTTGAGAGCCCCTGAATCCGGCATTTACCGCCATGTTGTCTGGGCTGTCTTCGTTGCTTCGACGCTTGCTTTTATGTCGTCGTGGTTTCCCATTACCATCCCTGACTTCGGATGTGCCTGGGTCGCTGGTGCTCCTACGGGCCAACCAACTATCTTTGCCCGCGCAAAAGCGGGTCATAAGGCTTGTTAAGGCTGCCATTGTCCTCGGTTTTTCCTGGCCGAGGTGTCTGGCGAGCCATTCATCCCGGACACTGTGTTTGAAAGCCGCTAAGGCTTCGGTGTCCGGGCAGTCGACAATTTGATTCTTCTTAGTGAGGAATCTGTTCCAAAGCTTTCGGGCCGACTCTCCGAGCTGTTGAATTATATGACTTAAATTGTCTACATCCGGAGGCCGGACATAGGTCCATTGAAAATTAGCCCTAAAAGCATCCTCAAGCTCTTCCCAACTTCCAATTGTGTTTACGGGAGGCTCTTCAGCCAGTGCCGAGCTGGTCCTTTCAACTTGAGGGGCAAGTATTTGATGGCGTGGAGATCATCTCCGCGAGCCATATGGATATGAAGGATAAAGTCCTCAATCCAGACCCCAGGGTCTGTCGTTCCGTCGTATGCCTCTATGTTCACGGGTTTGAATCCCTCTGGAAATTCGTGATCTAGCACCTCGTCAGTGAAGCATAGGGGGTGCACGGCACCCCTGTATTTGGATGTGTCATGGCGTTCTGACGGTTGTAGTGTTCGGTTTTGATTCTGTGCCGGAGCGCGCTTCCTAGATCCGTAGATGGACCTGGTCATACCGACATCGTTAGCCGCCCTATCGCGGCCACGGGGTGGTCGATCCGGCTGATCGGCCGTTTTATTTTTTGTCTGTATAGGCTCTAAAGCCTCGTCATCGAATTCAGGCAGCAGCTTGCGCTTTGGATAGCTCTTTGTGTGGCGACTGCCACCGTACTTTTCTGCAGTGTCGAGCACTTTGTTCCATCTACTGTTGAGTGTATTTTGCGCAGCCTTGAGCCTTTGCTTCTGCTTCTTTAGACTCCTCGTGGTGGCAAGAAGCCTTCCGTGGAGGTTCTCTTGCTCCAAGTGCCTTTCCGGGATGATGTGTGCATGGTCGTCTGGACTGTTCTCTTCTCCGGAGATAGATTGATTAGCTTTACCCTCGGCGTCACCGTTGTCGGACAGCGGCTCCGTACTATGTTCACCGTCCGCTGGCTCATCCTGCTTTGTCGCTGGGTCCATGTGGTCATCGTTCCTCTGGAGTCGACCGGGGTATTATTCTTTCTTGCGCTGTTATTGCTGTTTTTGCCGAGACGGGGTTTGGAGCGGCGCCTACGTCGTCGCTTTGGTTGCTTCTCGAGGGAACTCTCCTTCGCTGCTTCTTCCCGTTCCTCGTCGTTGTTTTCTTTGGGGGTGTCCACCATGTATATATATCGTATGATGAGGTGGCTGTCCAGCGCCCTATGGGCGGTAGTTCCTGTTCCTCTCCTACATCGTCGTCCATATCGTCGATGTCTTCGGAGTCGAAATAGAGCATGTCGGTTAAATCGTCTACAGTGGCTATTAAGTGGGTGGTGGGTGGGTACCGAATTTCTTCGTCGTCCGCCTCCCACTCGAGCCGGACATAGTTCGGCCGAGGGTCTCCTGACAAGGAGAGAGACTTTAAAGAATCTAGCATGTCGCCCGAGGGTGAGTGCTGGAAAATATCCGCGGAGGTAAACTCCATGATCGGTGCCCAATCAGATTCGTTAGGCACAGACGCAGGCGGTTCGGAGCCTGTGGCCGGGGACGAATCCAAGGATCCGGCAACACAAGTCTTGTAGGAGGTGAAGTTAGTATTCGGCTCTATCACCGCTGAGTGTGCGGCCTCCGTGGCGGGGTCCATCCACCCGTCCTCGGACGGCGCAATCTACTCTGGATTGGGGGCCAGAGTAGCCGCAGGTGTGATCTCCCGAACTCCGTCCGACGACAGAGCTAAGTCATGCCCATTGTGACTGCGCGGTGCACCCGACATAGGCTTGAATCCGTCAAAGATCAAGTCTCCGCGGATGTCGGCAGTATAGTTTAAATTTCCAAACCTGACCTGATGGCCAGGGGTGTAGCTCTCGATCTGCTCTAGATGGCCAAGCGAGTTGGCCTGCAGTACGAAGCCGCCGAATACGAAGATTTGTCCGGGGAGAAAAACCTCACCCTGGACCGCATCGTTGTCGATGATCGAAGGAGCCATCAAGCCTTATGGTGACGGCACGGTGGAACTCTCAATGAAAGCACCAATGTCGGTGTCAAAATCGGCGGATCTCAGGTAGGGGGTCCCGAACTGTGCGGCTAAGGTGGATGGTAACAGGAGGCGGGGGACACAATGTTTACCCAGGTTCGGGCCCTCTCGACGGAGGTAATACCCTACTTCCTGCTTGATTGATCTTGATGATATGAGTATTACAAGAGTTGATCTACCACGAGATCGTAGAGGCTAAACCCTAGAAGCTAGCCTATGATTATGATTGTTGTTGTCCTACGGACTAAATCCTCCGATTTATATAGACACTAGAGGGGGCTAGGGTTACACAGAGTCGGTTACAAGGGAGGAGATCTACATATCCGAATTGCCAAGCTTGCCTTCCACGCCAAGGAGAGTCCCATCCGGACACGGGACGAAGTCTTCAAGCTTGTATCTTCATAGTCCAACAGCCCGGCCAAAGTATATAGTCCGGCAGTCTGAGGACCCCCTAATCCAGGACTCCCTCACCAGTGCCTCAAGCTGCTGAAGAAGAAGAAGAAGATGATTCTGTTGTTTTGAGAAAGCTGAAACCCAAGATCCCTGATCACAATGATGCACACCCAGTTGCAGAGAATATGAAAATCAGGAAGGATTCAGGATTGAGACTATGGAGAGAGTCTGATCCATATGCTACCAGGAGAAGGACTGCTGTGGACTACATATTCCACACTAAGGAACAACAGGACTTCTATGAGACAATTCTGCTTGACAAGAAGCCCATAGTGTGTGACATGAGATGGGTTGACTGGGATTTCATTAAGGAGAATGAGGATCACTTCCCTGGCGTGCTTGACAGCTTCAAGGCATGTGGAGTTGATAAGTTTGTGGCTCAGAAGTTCACCAAGTGGAATGATGAGCTCATTATGCAGTTTTACTCCACTGCCCACTTCTATCCAGATGGAAGGATTGTGTGGATGTGTGAGGGTACTAGGTACCAGTCTACAGTTGAAGAATGGGCTCAATTGATCAATGCTCCTAAAGAACATGAGGATGACTTGGATATCTATGCAAAGAAGAAGAAAGACCACAATTCTATGGCCAACATGTACAAGGAGATCCCAGATGATGCTCTGGATACACATAAGTTTGGGTCTGTCCATTACCTGTTGTCTGGTTTGCCAACAATCAACTGGATCTTAAGGCACACACTGCTACCCAAGTCAGGTGATCACAAGATGATCAGAGGACATGCTATCAACTTGCTGCACATATTTGATGTCCCACAGAAGTTCAAGGTCATGAGCCTGATTGTGGAAACAATCAAGAGGACTGCAACTGATCAGAAGAGAGGTTGTGGATATGCCCCACACATCCAGGAGCTCATCAACTCAAAGATGGGCAAAGGCAAGTACATCTTGGACAAGGAGCACCTGCCCATCTACCCTGAATTTGAGGACAACACAGTTGTCATGACTGAGAATGAACCATCATCTGTGCAAGCACAAGAGAAGAAAGCCAAAGCTAAAGCTGAGAAGGCTGCAAAGATGCCAACTGTGTAAGAGGCATCTCAGGTATTCTTGAAGAGCAAGCAAGACCAGCTTGGATATCTGATCCAATCCACTCTGAGGATTGAGCAGGGCTTGGCCACCCTAACCAAGAACCAGGAGAGCTTGGAAAGGATTATTGAGACAAAATTCTATGACCCTGATGTCAAGGTAACTGAAATCCAAACTACAGTTGAGCAACTTCAGGAGGAAGCAGAGGAGCAGAAGGGCAAGTCTACCATAGATGCATTTGCTAGAGTGCCCAGAGGACAGAGGTCTGCTGCAGTGCCAGTGACTGACACCAGAGCTACAGCATCAGCACCAGCAGCTACAGCTCCAGTTCCAACTCCAGCAGCTACTCCACCAGCTCCAGCTACTTCATCAGAAGCCTTCGTCCTTGGAGTTCTCTCAACACCACCTCCCGAAGATCAAGCCTGAGAGTCGTTTAACACTATGCATTTTCAAACTTTTTGGTAACTTGTTGCCAAAGGGGGAGAAAAATGTATAGATCATAGGCTTCGAGAGAGAGTGTGTTGCTTTTTATCTTTGTTTGCACTTATTTGGTTTGTTTTGAAACTTTATTGCGTGCTTGTGTGATACTACTTTGTGTCCTTGTGAGATACTTGTTTGATCATATGCTACCCTTAATGCTTGTTGGATGATATTATCTCTTATATTCTAGATGATCATTCACTTGTTTTGGTGATGAGTGCATGTTTTTAATCTCTATCATTTTGAGCAGTCCACAAGATGTATGTGACATGGAAGAGTAACCCATGATCCTAATCGATTGTGCATTTGCATTCAAAAGCAAATCTTAAATAATGCACAAATTTAGGGGGAGCTCTTGCTTATCACATACTTCTCAAAGCGACGATGTTTTTCAATACTATTTATCATTTGTCGAAGCTTTGATCTATATGTTGTCATCGATTACCAAAAAGGGGGAGATTGAAAGTGCAACTATCCTTGGGTGGTTTTGGTAATTCCTAACAACATATAGCTCATTGAGCTAATGTTATTCCAAGATAAATATTTCAGGAAAGCTCAATGATTGGCATGGCACGGATTAGAAAGTGGACCCTTCAAAATGCTAAAGACAAAGGATTGGCTCAAGCTCAAAGCACAAGACTCTACATTTTCTATTTTAGTGATCCAAGATCACATTGAGTCTATAGGAAAAGCCAATACTATTAAGAAGGGATGAGGTGTTGCTTAATGAGGATCTTGCTCAAAATGCTTAGTGATATGCTCCAAAACCCTCCACTACTTTCTCATATCCACATATGTCCTAAACCAAAAAGTCCAACTCGGCCCCACCGAAATTTCATATCCGGAGCCACCGAGTTCATTTGTCATAGCCACTGCTAGAAACCCTAATCAATTCGGTCTCACCGATAGGGATCTCGGTCCCACAGAGATGGGGTTGTAATCTCTCTGTTTCCTTTTCGTAACGTTTCGGTCAAACCGAGATGAGCGATCGGTCCCACCGAGATTGCAATGCAAACTCTCTATTTCCCTTTTGTAACATTTCGGTCCAACCGAGATGAGCGAATCGGTCCCACCGAGTTTGCCTGACCAACTCTCTGTTTGACTATTACCAAGATCGGTCTCACCGAGTTTGTGTAATCGGTCTCACCGAGATTACGTTATGCCCTAACCCTAATGACATCGGTCCCACCGAATTGATCCAGTCGGTCCCACCGAGAATCCTAACGTTCACATTTTGAAGTAAATCGGTCCGACCGAGTTTCATGATTCGGTCCCACCGAGTTTGGTGATTTGTGTGTAACGGTTAGATTTTGTGTGGAGGCTATATATACCCCTCCACCCACTCTTCATTCATGGAGAGAGCCATCAGAACATGCCTACACTTCCAACACATATTTCTGAGAGAGAACCACCTACACTTGTGTTGAGGTCAAGATATTCCATTCCAACCACATAAATCTTGATCTCTAGCCTTCCCCAAGTTGCTTTACACTCAAATCTTCTTTCCACCAAATCCAAATCCTGTGAGAGAGAGTTGAGTGTTGGGGAGACTATCATTTGAAGCACAAGAGCAAGGAGTTCATCATCAACACACCATTTTTTACTTCTTGGAGAGTGGTGTCTCCTAGATTAGCTAGGTGTCACTTGGGAGCCTCCGTCAAGATTGTGGAGTTGAACCAAGGAGTTTGTAAGGGCAAGGAGATCGCCTACTTCGTGAAGATCTACCCGAGTGAGGCAAGTCCTTTGTGTGCGAGGGCCATGGTGGGATAGACAAGGTTGCTTCTTCGTGGACCCTTCGTGGGTGGAGCCCTCCGTGGACTTGCGCAACCGTTACCCTTCGTGGGTTGAAGTCTCCATCAACCGGGCTGTAGCGGACTACTATGGCTCATGGAAGCACAAGACTACATTTCCCCATAAGAGAGGCTACCAAGGATAAACAACTAGGTTGTCGGATCCCACACATACCAAGCATTTCAATCATACACACAATATGCTCGATATGTGCAAATAAAACATGGCATCACAACAAGACTCTACGACTCAGAGTATTTATTCATTAGGCTCCGAAGAGCCAGATATTACAAACATGGGTCTCATGACCCAACATTCAGAGCATACAAGTCAAACACATGCGGAAGCTTAACATGTCTGAGTACAGACATCTACAAATGAAAAAGGCTGAGAAGCCTGACTATCTACCAGATCCTGCCGAGGGCACAAGATCGTAGCTGAGGTATCAAGCTAAACGTCGAAGTCCACACGGAACTACTAGTGAGACTGACGTCTCTCTACAAAACATAAAATAGGCAAACGTGAGTACAAATGTACCCAGCAAGACTTACATCAGAACTAGCTACATATGCATCGGTATCAACAAAGGGGGTAGTGGAGTTTAACTGCAGCAAGCCAGCTTTGACTCGGTGGCTATCCTGAACTACGACTGCAAGTAACTCTTCTGAGGTGGCGCACACGAGTCCACATATTCACCATACCAATACACCACTATGGATCCGCTCCCGTCTCCCTACGAGAACGCCATCCATAGCACTCACGCTTATCTTGCGCATTTTAGAGTATCCACTTTCACTTGTCTATGAACTGTACAGGCAACCCAGAAGTCCTTTACCGCGGACACGGCTATTCGAATAGATGATGTTAACCCTGCAGGGGTGTACTTCATCACACACGCTCTCGCCACTTACCACCATGTACACGTCGTGTATCTCGGCAACCTTCAAGCGGAAGCCTGGCGAGGGAGTCGGCCACGACCTGACTAACCACACAAGTCTCTAGTCCAGGTTTATCGCCTATTCGGGTTCCATCCGCAAGGAGATCCGGCCGGGGTGTCGCTCACGGCCCCAAACGATGTGTGCAGGGTTCCCAAGCCCACCTCGACGGATGGATCTACGCTTGGTACACCGTGCCACGGTGCCTAGTCTGTCCCAAGACCACCTGTACCGGGTACCACTTGGTAGACTACTAACACAACCTACAAACACCAGAAACTAGTTGCAACTCCTGGACAGAGATCAAGTTGATTAATAAGTCGAGAGGGGTCGAGTTACCGGAACCCAATGTGTGGTAGTAACTATTCATGGATCACAAACACGGAACTCAGTTCTGAGGACGGTTTCAATGAGACAACCCACCATGTACTCCTACATGGCCTCTCACCGCTACCTTTACCAAATCGTGTTCACACACTTAGCTCTCAACAGTAGGACATGTTCACCACATTCCAATTCATCCCCGATGAATCAGACCTGACTCAACTCTAAGCAATAGCAGGCATGCAAACAGGCATGAATGAGTAGGCACATCAGGGCTCAAACAACTCCTACTGATGCTAGTGGGTTTCATCTATTTACTGTGGCAACGACAGGTCATGCAGAGGATAAGGGGTTCAACTACCGCAGCAAGTAACAGATGAATCGTTGTTGTCCTAATGCAGTAAAAGAGAGCAGGAGCGAGAGAGTGGGATTGTATCAGAATGAACAAGGGGGTTTGCTTGCCTGACACTTCCGAAGATAGTATAGCTCTTCGTCGGTGTCATCGATCGCATCGTCGAAGCAACGTCTACTGAGAGGGGACAACACCGGCAAACAGAGAAGAAACACGATCAATGCAATGCACAATATGATGCATGCTATGACATGGCAATATGAATATGTTTTGGCTAATGCAACTACAAACAGATGGGTTTGGGTCATTCTGAACCAAAGGTTCAATCCCAAACTCAAATTATGAATTTAAATAGTGCCTTATCATGTTTTGAACTAAACAGCAAGGTTAAGTTGTTTAGACATGCATGAAACCAGGACAGATGGATAGATTGGATTTTTTTGATCATTTTTCATATATAAATCTTTTCAAGCTGAGTTATAGATGATTTTCTATGATTTTTAGAAGTTTGCTACATTTTCTGGAATTTCCTATATAAAAATAAATCCAGAAATGAGTTATTGCATCAGCACTGCGTCACTGTGACGTCAGTGGTCAACGGGGCCGGTCCAGGTCAAACTGTCCAGTGGGTCCCGTCTGTCAGTAGTTAGTTAAACTAACTAAGTTTAGTTAGCGTTAAACTAATACTAACCAAGTTTAGTTAGTGGCCTGGGGCCCACACGTCAGTGACCCAGGGGGTCAAACTGGGTCCACCCGGGGTCAACGGTCAGCAGGGTGAAACTCGCCGGCGACTCGACGTCGGCGAGGCCTGAGACGGCGGCGCGGCTCGGAAATCGCCCACGGGTGTCCAAATGGGCGGCGGAGAGGCTCTACGGGTGCAGCGCAACGAGGCGCGTCTAACGGGGCAAGCGGGAGCAGCTGGGGTGGACCGAACTCGTCGGAAGCAAGCTCGCGGCGGCGGCCGGAGGAGTTCGGGAACATGCGGGCACGAGGCTGCGATGCACTAGGGGGCCAGTTAGCGGCTGCGTTGGCCTCTCCGTTGCTCCAGGAGTACGCCGGAGGCTCAAGCTCAAGCGGAGACGCACGGTGGCTGCGAGAGCAACGTCCATGGCGGACGGCGGCGCTCGGGTACGGCGGCTGGTATAGTTAGAGGACAGAAACGATCTTGGGGAGGAGGGGGAAAAGTGTCGGAGCTCACAGCGATCTCAAGGGAGGACTCAGCGGGCTCGGGGAGGCGGAGACGGCGGCGATTCGCCAGTGAGGTTGCCGGTGGCCGAAGGTTGGGGATGATCTCGGGGAAGACGCTACAGGGCTCCCGCGGTGGAATGGGTTGGTGTAGACGACGCAGAAGGCGATGGCGGTTCCTCTGGACCCATCGGGGAGGCACGGGATGGACAGTGGCCGCGATAATTTGCGTCGGTGACGACGAGCTCCGCTCGGGTGTGCTCGGGAGAGGGAGCAGAGGGCGAGGGAGAGAGCAGAGAGTGAGGGAGAGGAGCGAGGGGGTCGAGGGGAGGTGCGTGGCGTTCATAGCCGCGTCGGGGAAGCGGCGGGAAGCAGGAGGTGGCGCGGGCGCGTGCCGGCGTGCGGCGAACACACGCCCTCCTGCCTACTGGCAGGAGGTTGAAGACGGTGGCGGCTGCGGTGGGCTGGCTCTGGTGGGCCAGCCAGGTGGCTACAGTAGCAGGCCACAGGTGGGTGCAGGTAAGTCCTCGCTTTTTTTTATCTCTTTTAATTCCTGTTTTCTATTTTGTTATTTTGTTCTGGGCTTTATTAAAAATGCCAGGGCATTTCCAAAAATCATGAAACTAATCATGGCTACTGTTTAGAATATATCCAACAGTAAACATTTTAGTCTATGATTATTTGAGCATTTAAAATATTTAATAGCATTTAAATGCCCAAATGCAAATAATATATGATTTAATTCAGAGCCCAAATATGTCATGGAAAAATGTGCAGCACCTCTGGTTATTGTTTCATTTTCCAGAAATGATGAACATTTTTAAAATCCATTTGGAAACACTGAGAATATTTTAGTTGAACCTAGTGAATTCCTTTGATGCTAGGGTTTCAACAATCCCCATTTCAAGTTTCATGAAATTTAAACATGATGCAACAACCAAGCTAGTCCAAGTGCATAGCAAGGCTAGGGACGTGACAGCTCACCCCCACTAAACAAGAATCTCGTCCCGAGATTCAAGCGTAGGGTAAGATGAAAGGGGAACGCAAAGTAACATAATCTTCACGATCCAATTGTTCTTCTCGAAGATATTGATTCATTGCATCATCTTGATCTTGACATCTTTTCTTTCGAGAGCTTCATCCAACTATGATGACGGAAGAGAGGGAAACTCTACAGGATTGATCTTCTCGAAGATCGAGCTATACAAGATCAACTCGCGGAATGAGATGTTGAAACATCTCGAGTTGAGACACAAAACACATCGAGAGGGATGGAAGAACAAACGATGAGATTTGATTTGGTGGGCAACAATCCCATGCTTAGGTAGGATGGTGCATGGTTTCAAAGTAGCGAGGAGATAGTTGCCAAGATTCCATTACGGGGCACCTTAGGGAAGGTGACTCATAGAAATATCCCTTAAGTGGCAAAAAGAATTACTTTTGATTCAGAGATCATTGAAACTCTTCATACCAGCCTAAGGCAATCACAAACGATCGCGTGAAGGAGCTTGAAGAAATGGCATACTCATACTAGAATGGATGATGTGGACTACCATGTTGAAGACAACGCAATGGATGATTTCTTCTTATCATCGAGAAAGGATAGGGCCCAGGGTAAGCCCACTTTTGAGGATGATCCTAAATAAAAATTACTGAGAAGGCAGACCATAGTAAAATGGCACAATGGCGGGTGCAAGCTGGGAACAAAATGCAAATGCTGGGTATGATTCTGGTAACTGGGGATAACTCAACGAGAGTGATTCCACCGTTGAATGGTTCTAGCATAGTCGAGGAAACCGAGAGCACAAGGACCCCTGAGGATCAACTTCTAGAATAAGTTCTACTAAATCTTCATGGAGAAGATGGTCAAATAGCTCAATCAAGACACTACCATGATAGATCTTCCGACTAGGTGTGTCGGCCAGAACATCAACCTTGTCGGGATCTACATCATAGATCTTGGAAAAGTTCCAACCATCATATCTGCCTGAGATTCAGATCTGGTTGGTAACAAGATATTCCAGACTCATCGAGTCTAGAAGAAAATGAAGGTTTGCAACACAAATCGACAAGATGACGTTGCGAGATTCTCGGGAAATGAGCTACGGTAGCAAGCTCCAAAACATGAGTTGGTTCTGCTACATACATGTGAGCACGCTGTCCCAGACAAGCATGACCACATAGTAGTCTTACAATGAAACACTACCGAGTTCCGGTGGGGAACCCTCATCAAGGATATCGAAGTCTTTACGCAAGTCCATGGATTAGATCCCAAGCATAGACTCCTCTTCCTTGAACAAGTCAATCAGGGGCTTGGTGTGCTACGGAATGCATATGGAGTGGAGGTAATTAATCTACCAAACCATGGTATACTTTGCACATGCATGACTGACTTGGGATGATTCCGAAGGAAGCAAAAACAATCTTTCTCGAACTCACGGCGACAACTTGCACCAAATGCACATGAATTCGAGGAAGTCACTACTTTCATCCAAACATATACTTCATGAACAGAGCATGAAGAAAATGCTTACACAATTTCCCAACACTAGCTGGATGTTCAACACGAATCATGGAGGAGACAAAATGCTGCTGATGGGCTCAACAGCAACTCATCGGAATTTCCATATCACTAGACTTCCACCATCATGTGAACATGATGATAGCATTGGTCAGACCAAAAGATGTAATGGTGTATGCTCGAGGAATCAACCACGAGTAAGATAACATTACGAACATCGTTGGTTCTGATTTGATTTGATATTAGCCCATACTCAAATCAAAGTTTGGTTAAGATGATAGGTCCATTAATTGATCACGAGGACCAATCGATGAAGAAATCATTTTTCTACAACAAACACACACAAGAGATATCCTTTGGAAAGAACTAAGTCAGGCAAGCTTTTATCTTCCAACTCTCCAAGTTGTTGTTTAGCTTAACCAACTAGCTCAAGGTATCCAACACAGATTCTTGGAGAAAGAGTGGTTTATAGGAAAACCATTTGATCACGAGCTCAACATAGCGGTCAGGTGACAACCTGGTGATACTTCTGAGAAAATATCCGGAAAATCACGAACCACCGATATGTTACTAAGCTCGAGAACAATCTTGCTTTTCAGGGCAAGACGATATGATCAACTGAGCAAGGGTTTGACAAAATCCTAACTCATTGATTGAAGAGTGCACCAAAAATAAGGACTAGGTAGCACGATCAATCTTAGGATGATGATTCAATAACCAGCACGCTAAGAATGAGAGTATTGCCATTAACTACCAAGCAACGAGTTGCTTAGAGTATTGATTTCACACATCACGGTTCACTTGTCGGTATTCCGGTTGTGACAACACGGGACTGAGGAATGAATAATGATGGCGAGAAGTATCACTGCGTCAAGAATTCATAAGAGGTGGTGCAATTCTCATGACGCTCTTGACATAAAGATGGTAACGCTCCAAGGTAGAGCAGAGCAAAAGCTGGATTGGCATTTTGGTCTGCGGAATACAATTGCTTTGACCCAATCCTAGATATGGACGAGGTTCTGGAGTTTGTTTCTCCTAGTCATTCCGGAATAGAACGACTTGACGGACCTCGAGAACAAAAGGCAACAATGAACATGAATACACATCTACTCCTGACCAACAATTGACAGATGAAGGTCAAATAACAACTAAGAGGGACAACTCAAAGGAACATATAACTTTCTGAGTTGTGGATGCATAGATTAGTATGTCGAACAAAGCTCAACATATTTCTTCCGGATAATCCATGCAGAAACGTAGGACTGGCAGATGCACAATATGGATGGAGTACTCCTCAAGAGCACCCTGGTTGTGATCTTTTGGTTCAAAAGAACTTCTGCCATGATGGTTCATGGTATTGGAAGAATGAGATACCATGGACCTCGAGGACTATCGCAAAGGTTACTAATATCCTAAGGGAACTAGCAAACACTACCTACACGAATTAAGTAGAGTGAATCTTGGGTTCAAGAACCCAGGAGTAGAATACCTACTACTAAATAGCATCATACGGGATGCTTTCGAGAATAATGGCCAGAATCATCACACCAGGAATACAAAGCATTGCTAGATTACTAGGTGACTCCCTAAGACACCTAGGGTCATAATAATAGCTCCAACATATATGTCGAGGCAATAGAGTACCTCAACTCACCGATTAGTGTGGTTGAACTGGCCCAAAGCGACATCGGGAACGGAGAGAAGGGATTTGCAAATGCATCAGACTATTTAGCAACCTGGGATGACTCGGACAGCATAACGGCTGTAAATGCTCAAAATGATTTGAGACATCCTGCAAAATGGTGGCATGACCACTCAACATCACAATATCAAGGTTCTGAGGCCATCTATGAACATACGGAAGTAGTAGAACTGCACTGAGGGTTGGAACCAACAATCCTAAGAGTCTACGGATTAGTAACACGTGATCCTGGTAGAAAGAAGAGAAAGCCTAGTTCTTAATCCCCGTAGAAAAGAAGAGGGTGACTCAGATCAGAAGGACATAAGGTTAAGGAGTAAAAAGAGCCTTACGTTCCCTTCCACAATCAATTCCCTTACATAACTAAAGCATTTCTAGACTCAACTTTGACCAGTTTGGCTTGGTAATCTTACAGGCAGTCAGGCTCTGATACCAAAGCTGTCAGGACCCCGATTCCAAGTCACATCGATCTAGCCGGTAACACCTCATATCACTTTGCGGCCTCACGCATGGTATTCCCACGGGTGTCGCCTTACCATGGCCCGGGACCGTTTGCGTCTTTTGGCTCTCGTATATGATAGTGTCGCTAGCATCCATATGACAGAGAACCCGGGCCGACATGACTAGTCATGAACCCAAAGTGGCACTAACTTACGGGGACATGCATACATGAATCAACATCGAGCATGTCGGTCAGCAGCGTGCGAATCCGGGCTGTAGCACTAGGCTAACAGGACTCCGGTGAATCGGGCTGTAGCGGGCTAGGCAGGACTCCGGATGTCACCGCGTGACATTTCCCCGAAGGGACAGACACAGGAACGAAGTGGATCACATGCTGGCCAGTCAAGTGTTCCGGAGCAGTAGTGCTGGGCTAGCAGGACTCCGGTGAACCGGGCTATAGCGGACTACTATGGCTCATGGAAGCACAAGACTACATTTCCCCATAAGAGAGGCTACCAAGGATAAACAACTAGGTTGTCGGATCCCACACATACCAAGCATTTCAATCATACACACAATATGCTCGATATGTGCAAATACAACATGGCATCACAACAAGACTCTATGACTCAGAGTATTTATTCATTAGGCTCCGAAGAGCCAGATATTACAAATATGGGTCTCATGACCCAACATTCAGAGCATACAAGTCAAACACATGCGGAAGCTTAACATGTCTGAGTACAGACATCTACAAATGAAAAAGGCTGAGAAGCCTGACTATCTACCAGATCCTGCCGAGGGCACAAGATCGTAGCTGAGGTATCACGCTAAACGTCGAAGTCCACACGGAACTACTAGCGAGACTGACGTCTCTCTGCAAAACATAAAATAGGCAAACGTGAGTACAAATGTACCCAGCAAGACTTACATCAGAACTAGCTACATATGCATCGGTATCAACAAAGGGGGTAGTGGAGATTAACTACAGCAAGCCAGCTTTGACTCAGTGGCTATCCTGAACTACGACTGCAAGTAACTCTTCTGAGGTGGCGCACACGAGTCCACATATTCACCATACCAATACACCACTATGGATCCGCTCCCGTCTCCCTACGAGAACGCCATCCATAGCACTCACGCTTATCTTGCGCATTTTAGAGTATCCACTTTCACTTGTCTATGAACTGTACAGGCAACCCAGAAGTCCTTTACCGCGGACACGGCTATTCGAATAGATGATGTTAACCCTGCAGGGGTGTACTTCATCACACACGCTCTCGCCACTTACCACCATGTACACGTTGTGTATCTCGGCAACCTTCAAGCGGAAGCCTGGCGAGGGAGTCGGCCACGACCTGACTAACCACACAAGTCTCTAGTCCAGGTTTATCGCCTATTCGGGTTCCATCCGCAAGGAGATCCGGCCGGGGTGTCGCTCACGGCCCCAAACGATGTGTGCAGGGTTCCCAAGCCCACCTCGACAGATGGATCTATGCTTGGTACACCGTGCCACGGTGCCTAGTCTGTCCCAAGCCCACCTGTACCGGGTACCACTTGGTAGACTACTAACACAACCTACAAACACCAGAAACTAGTTGCAACTCCTGGACAGAGATCAAGTTGATTAATAAGTCGAGAGGGGTCGAGTTACCAGAACCCAATGTGTGGTAGTAACTGTTCATGGATCACAAACACAGAACTCAGTTCCTGAGGACGGTTTCAATGAGACAACCCACCATGTACTCCTACATGGCCTCTCACCGCTACCTTTACCAAATCGTGTTCACACACTTAGCTCTCAACAGTAGGACATGTTCACCACATTCCAATTCATCCCCGATGAATCAGACCTGACTCAACTCTAAGCAATAGCAGGCATGACAAACAGGCATGAATGAGTAGGCACACCAGGGCTCAAACAACTCCTACACATGCTACTGGGTTTCATCTATTTACTGTGGCAACGACAGGTCATGCAGAGGATAAGGGGTTCAACTACCGCATCAAGTAACAGATGAATCGTTGTTGTCCTAATGCAGTAAAAGAGAGCAGGAGCGAGAGAGTGGGATTGTATCGGAATGAACAAGGGGGTTTGCTTGCCTGACACTTCCGAAGATAGTATAGCTCTTCGTCGGTGTCATTGATCGCATCGTCGAAGCAACGTCTACTGAGAGGGGACAACACCGGAAAACAGAGAAGAAACACGATCAATGCAATGCACAATATGATGCATGCTATGACATGGCAATATGAATGTGTTTTGGCTAATGCAACTACAAACAGATGGGTTTGGGTCATTTTGAACCAAGGGTTCAATCCCAAACTCAAATTATGAATTTAAATAGTGCCTTATCATGTTTTGAACTAAACAGCAAGGTTAAGTTGTTTAGACATGCATGAAACCAGTACAGATGGATAGATTGGATTTTTCTGATCATTTTTCATATATAAATCTTTTCAATCTGAGTTATAGATGATTTTCTATGATTTTTAGAAGTTTGCTACATTTTCTGGAATTTCCTATAAAAATAAATCCAGAAATGAGTTATTGCGTCAGCACTGCGTCACTGTGACGTCAGTGGACAACGGGGCCGGTCCAGGTCAAACTGACCAGTGGGTCCCGTCTGTCAGTAGTTAGTTAAACTAACTAAGTTTAGTTAGCGTTAAACTAATACTAACCAAGTTTAGTTAGTGGCCTGGGGCCCACACGTCAGTGACCCAGGGGGTCAAACTGGGTCCACCCGGGGTCAACGGTCAGCGGGGTCAAACTCGCCGGCGACTCGACGCCGGCGAGGCCTGAGATGGCGGCGCGGCTCGGAAATCGCCAACGGGTGTCCAAATGGGCGGCGGAGAGGCTCTACGGGTGCAGCGCGACGAGGCGCGTATAACGGGGCAAGCGGGAGCAGCTGGGGTGGACTGAACTCGTCGGAAGCAAGCTCGCGGCGGCGGCGGGAGTTCGGGAACATGCGGGCACGAGGCTGCGATGCACTAGGGGGCCAGTTAGCGGCTGTGTTGGCCTCTCCGTTGCTCCAGGAGTACGCCGGAGGCTCAAGCTCAAGCGGAGACGCACGGTGGCTGCGAGAGCAACGTCCATGGCGGACGGCGGCGCTCGGGTACGGCGGCTGGTATAGTTAGAGGACAGAAACGATCTTGGGGAGGAGGGGGAAAAGTGTCGGAGCTCACAGCGATCTCAAGGGAGGACTCAGCGGGCTTGAGGAGGTGGAGACGGCGGCGATTCGCCAGTGAGGTTGCCGGCGGCCGAAGGTTGGGGATGAGCTCGGGGAAGACGCTACAGGGCTCCCGCGGTGGAATGGGTTGGTGTAGACGACGCAGAAGGCGATGGCGGTTCCTCTGGACCCATCGGGGAGGCACGGGATGGACAGTGGCCGCGGTAATTTGCGTCGGTGACGACGAGCTCCGCTCGGGTGTGCTCGGGAGAGGGAGCAGAGGGCGAGGGAGAGAGCAGAGAGTGAGGGAGAGGAGCGAGGGGGTCGAGGGGAGGTGCGTGGTGTTCACAGCCGCGTCGGGGAAGCGGCGGGAAGCAGGAGGTGGTGCGGGCGCGTGCCGGCGTGCGGCGAACACACGCCCTCCTGCCTACTGGCAGGAGGTTGAAGACAGTGGCGGCTGCGGTGGGCTGGCTCTGGTGGGCTGGGCCAGCTCCTGGGCCAGCCAGGTGGGTACAGTAGCAGGCCACAGGTGGGTGCAGGTAAGTCCTCGCTTTTTTTTATCTCTTTTAATTCCTGTTTTCTATTTTGTTATTTTGTTCTGGGCTTTATTAAAAATGCCAGGGCATTTCCAAAAATCATGAAACTAGTCGTGGCTACTGTTTAGAATATATCCAACAGTAAACATTTTAGTCTATGATTATTTGAGCATTGAAAATATTTAATAGCATTTAAATGCCCAAATGCAAATACTATATGATTTAATTCAGAGCCCAAATATGTCATGGAAAAATGTGCAGCACCTCTGGTTATTGTTTCATTTTCCAGAAATGATGAACATTTTTAATAGCCATTTGGAAACACTAAGAATATTTTAGTTGAACCTAGTGAATTCCTTTGATGCTAGGGTTTCAACAATCCCCATTTCAAGTTTCATGAAATTTAAACATGATGCAACAACCAAGCTAGTCCAAGTGCATAGCAAGGCTAGGGACGTGACAAGGGGGTAAATGAGCAGCGCACCCGCGGTTATTCCTTTTTACGGGGAAGGCACGGGCCGCCTCTTTTCCCATTAACTGCGATGTGACGCATGCGTGCGGAGACCGCCCCACGCATGACCCCCACGTCTCGCACGACCCTCCACGTCACGCGTTCAATGCGGGTCGTGGAGAAGCGCAACGGACGAAAAGTTATTGCGGTAAAATCCGCCCCACCTGCCCGCGCACCGTTCTGGGCCTATCCCAACAAGACGTCGCTCTTATGTGTGGCCTAGGCCCGGGGGCTCCTGTCGGTGTACAAAAGTAGGGGCTCTCCTTTTGACCCCTTTACTTGTGCACGGGCAGTCAGAGCTGCGCCCGCGGCCACACTTAACAAGGCAGAGGAGGGAAGCCGGAGGGAAACCGAAGCACAAGGCCAACAAAAACAACGCCAAGACCAAGAACACAAAGAGCAGAGGGACGAAGTAGGTTCCCCCAGCAAGACCCTTGCCGGGGGCAGCCTCAGCAACCCCGGCAAGAGCCTTGTCGGGGCAGCTCGCCCAACACCAGCAGGGCGCGCTACCCTTGAGCCCACGACCTCCAACATAACCAACCACGATGGGACGAAGGCTTGGGAGGCGCCTCCATGGTGGCATGCAGATCTTTGTCAAGATCATAGATACACAAGTTCAGATGAGGACTAGAAGACAACGATCCTCGGCAATATCCTTGCCGAGGAGATCCACAAGACCCCCGGCGAGATCCTTGCCGGGGACAACCATGCTACCGTGGCAAGACCCTTGTCGGGGCCCCAGCAAGACCCTTGCCGAGGATGCCTGCGGGTCCACAGTCAGGCCCGCATTAACCAAGACTCCGCCGCCGTTCACATGCAGCTGCCAGCCCAACCAGCTGGGTAGGCACCTGCGTGGCAACATGCGGCTTCCAGACCAACTCAGCAAGCACCTGCGTGGTGGCATGCAGATCTTCATGAAGGCCCTGCCACCGCGCCACCTCAGCAGCCTGCCTGCCTACATGGCGCTGCACACATCGCTGGCCTGGGCGCGTGTCGAAGCAAGGCGGAGCAGCGACGGACGGGACGGGCCTCGTTCCCGTCCCCGATAAAACTAATGGACACCTAAGTAGCGCATTTAATGCGCTTTGTCCCGTAGGCCAGGCGATAAGCTCGCGCACTGTACACATTTCCACCTCCTGTTTGCCAGTGTGGCAACCCCTTTTCGACTATAAAAGGAGGCCCGAGGCATACTGGAGAGGGACTCGGCTCTTTGGAACTATGCAGCCACCATAGCTAGTTCGAGAGCTCAAGAACACTCTAAAATACACACCAAAGCAGGACTAGGGTATTACGCATCCTCGCGGCCCGAACCTGGGTAAACGATATTTGTGCTAGCTCCTAAACCTGCTCTTCTCACAACCCCGCGCCCGCCAACCCTAGAAGGGATTCCAGTGATCCCATAGGTGTCATTTCCCCGACAGAGTGATTGAACATCACTTGAAGGTGTGCCCCAACGTATGCCCTGTGAAGCAGAGGGCGCGGCGGCAGTCCACGGAGAAGAAGGCTTTCATCGTCCAAGAGACCCGCAAGTTGGAAGCAGCAGGTGTCATTCACGAGGTTCGGTACCCCGAGTGGCTGGCGAACCCTGTCGTTGTGCCGAAGAAAGGCGGGAAGGAGTGCATGTGTGTTGACTTCACCAACCTCAACAAGGCTTGCCCCCAAGATCTGTTCCCACTCCCACGCATCGACCAAATCGTTGACTCCACCGCCGAGTGCGATTTGCTGTGCTTCCTGGATGCGTTTTCAGGATATCACCAGATCAAGATGGCAGTAGAAGATGTGGAGAAGACAGCCTTCCTGACCCCGTGTGGGGTGTACTGCTACACTTGCATGCCGTTTAGGCTGCGCAACGCAGGCGGAACCTTCCAACGGCTGATGCACATCGCCCTGGGTCGGCAGCTCGAGAGAAACGCTGAAGCTTACGTCGACGACATTGTGTTAAAGTCTCGGGAGGCGAGAACTTTGATTCAGGACCTGGAGGAGACCTTCGCGAGCCTCCGCCAGGTGGACTTGCGACTCAACTCGGAGAAGTGCGTGTTTGGAGTCCCTTCCGGTGAGCAGCTGGGCTTCCTCGTGTCCCACAGGGGGATCGAGGCCAACCCAGAGAAGGTCAAGGCAATCAAAGACATGAGTCCACCGCAAACCCTCAAGGAGATGCAGAAGCTTGCTGGTCGCGTGACTGCATTGGGACGCTTCATTTCCAAGCTGGGAGAGCGCGCCCTACCCTTCTTCAAGCTGATGAAGAAGAAGGGCCCATTCGAGTGGACTCCAGAGGCCGACCAAGCGTTTCAAGACCTCAAGAGATACCTGACCAGCCCTCCAGTGATGGTGGCACCTCGACCTCTCGATCCCTTGGTGCTCTACCTATCTGCCACACCCCACTCCACCAGCGCAGCGCTGGTGGCCCTCAGAGAAGAGCGCCAGGTCAAGGGCACGCCAAGTGGAACCACCAGGCCGGACGAAGCAGCGCGGCACCAAGGCGATGCTCCTGAAGCAGCGACTGCTTCGGCAGGCCGCCAAGCCCGTGAAGCCGAAGACCCCAAAGAGACACCTCAACCCACGGGAGCCGAAGACTCTGACAGCTCTCCCGCCCTTGTCGAGCACCCGGTGTACTTCGTCAGCATGGTGCTACGAGATGCGAGGGCACGATACCCCATGCCTCAGAAGCTCCTGCTCGCGCTCCTGGTGGCTTCGCGCAAACTGCGCCACTACTTCCAGGGTCACCCCATCAAGGTCGTCTCGGCTTACCCACTGGAGCGAGTGCTAAGGAGCCCCAATGCTGCGGGACGAGTTGCTGAATGGAACATCGAGCTGCAAGCGTTTGACTTGGAGTTCAGGATGACAAGGGTCATCAAGGGTGCCGCGCTCACTGATTTCGTAGCAGAATGGATGGACGCCCCGGAGCTTGAAGTAGGTGAGGATAGGTCTCTCTCGCCGGGGAGTGAAGCGCCAGCCGGCTGGGTTATGTATTTCAATGGCGCCTTTGCGCGCCAGGGCGCGGGGGCTGGAGCAGTGCTTATCTCACCCACTCAGGACAAGCTCTACTACGCTGTGCAGCTCTGTTTTCAGCAGGGCGAGAAGGTCTCCAACAACATAGTAGAGTACGTAGGCCTCATAGCCGGCCTGAAGGCTGCAGCGGCCCTGGGGGTGAAGCGCCTCACCATCAAGGGCGACTCACAGCTCCGCGTCAACTTCTCCAACAAGATATACGAGCCGAAGGACGAACACATGGAGGCATACCTCGCGGAGGTGCGCAAGATGGAGAAGTAGTTCCTGGGCCTGGAGTTAGAGCACGTGCCCCACGACACCAACAAGGAAGCCGACGACATTGCCAGGAGGGCATCCAAGCGACTGCCCCAAGAGCCTGGCGTCTTTGAGGAGCGGCTCTTCAAGCCGTCGGCAACACCGCCACTTTCAAGGACGGTGCAACCTCGGGAGGAGCTCCCACAACCACCTGCTACGGGAGCCCTGGCCTATGGCCCGACCTCGGGAGCGCGTCTGCTCTTGGCGCTCGAGCCTCAGGAGGGATGCTGGACCAAGGAATTCAAGGAATACCCGACGAAAGGGATGCTGCCGGAGAAGGAGGAGGTCGCAGAGCGTGTGGCCCCACAAGCCACAACATACTGCATCCAGGACGGTGAGTTATACAGGAAGCGGCCAAATGACATTTCCGTGCACTGCATCTCCAGGGAACAGGGGAAAGAGCTGCTAGCTGACATACACGGTGGGGACTGCGAGCACCACTCGTCATCGCGAACCCTCGTTGGCAAGGCATTCCGCAGTGGATTCTACTGGCCTACTGCGCTCAATGATGCGACTGTGATGGTGAAGTCCTGCGAGGCCTGCCAATTCCATGCCAAGTAGATCCATCAGCCAGCTCAGGGCCTCCAGACCATCCCACTCGTGGCCATTGATACGTCTCCTACGTATCTATAATTTTTGATTGCTCCATGCTATATTATCTTTTGTTTTGGACATTATTGGGCTTTATTATACACTTTTATATTATTTTTGGGACTAACCTATTAACCGGAGGCCCATCCCAAAATTGCTGTTTTTTTGCCTATTTCAGAGTTTCGCAGAAAAAGAATATCAAACGGAGTCCAAACGGAATGAAACCTTCGGGAACGTGATTTTTGGAACGAACGTGATCCAGAGGACTTGGACCCTACGTCAAGAAAGCTACCAGGAAGCCACGAGGTAGGGGGCGCGCCTACCCCCTGGGCACCCTCCACCCTCGTGGGCCCCACGTTGCTCCACCGACGTACTCCTTCCTCCTATATATACCTACGTACCCCCAAACTACCAGATACGGAGCCAAGAACCTAATTCCACGGCCGCAACCTTCTGTACCCGTGAGATCCCATCTTGGGGCATGTTCCAGAGCTCCGCCGGAGGGGGCATCGATCACGGAGGGCTTCTACATCAACACCATAGCCTCTCCGATGAAGTGTGAGTAGTTTACCTCAGACCTTCGGGTCCATATTTATTAGCTAGATGTCTTCCTCTCTCTTTTTGGATCTCAATACAGTGTTCTCCCCCTCTCTTGTGGAGATCTATTCGATGTAATCTTCTTTTGCGGTGTGTTTGTTGAGACCAATGAATTGTGGGTTTATGATCAAGTTTATCTATGAACAATATTTGAATCTTCTGAATTCTTTTATGTATGATTGGTTATATTTGCAAGTCTCTTCGAATTATCAGTTTGGTTTGGCCTACTAGATTGATCTTTCTTGCAATGGGAGAACTGCTTAGCTTTGGGTTCAATCTTGCGGTGTCCTTTCCCAGTGACTGTAGGGGCAGCAAGGCACGTATAGTATTGTTGCCATCGAGGATAACAAGATGGGTTTTTTTTATCATATTGCATGAGTCTATCCCTCTACATCATGTCATCTTACTTAAGGTGTTACTTTGTTCTTATGAACTTAATACTCTAGATGCATGCTGGATAGCGGTCGATGTGTGGAGTAATAGTAGTAGACGCAGGCAGGAGTCGGTCTACTTGTCTTGGACGTGATGCCTATATACATGATCATACCTAGATATTCTCATAACTATGCTCAATTCTGTCAATTGCTCAACAGTAATTTGTTCACCCACCGTAAATACTTATGCTCTCGAGAGAAGCCACTAGTGAAACCTATGGCCCCCGGGTCTATTTTCCATCATATTAACCTTCCAACACTTAGCTATTTCCGTTGCCTTTTATTTTACTTTGCGTCTTTATCACAAAAATACCAAAAATATTATCTTATCATATCTATCAGATCTCACTCTCGTAAGTGACCGTGTAGGGATTGACAACCCCTTATCGCGTTGGTTGCGAGGATTTATTTGTTTGTGTAGGTGCGAGGGACTCGTGTGTAGCCTCCTACTAGATTGATACCTTGGTTCTCAAAAACTGAGGGAAATACTTACGCTACTTTGCTGCATCACCCTTTCCTCTTCAAGGGAAAACCAACGCAGTGCTCAAGAGGTAGCAAGAAGGATTTCTGGCGCCGTTGCCGGGGAGGTCTACGCAAAAGTCAACATACCAAGTACCCATCACAAACCCTTATCTCCCGCATTACATTATTTGCCATTTGCCTCTCGTTTTCCTCTCCCCCACTTCACCCTTGCCGTTTTATTCGCCTTTTCTTCGCCTTCTTCCCGTATGTCTTTTTGTTTGTGTTTCCATGTGCCTTCTATTTGCTTGCATATTTGCTTGCTAAAAATCTATTGATATGGATCCACTTAAAGTGTTCTACTTGGATCATCTTCGATCCTTATGCGCTCGTGCTTAAACCCCAACTAGCCTAGTTGATGGGAAATCTTTAGATGAGCATGCTCATTTTGTGCGTCACCGTTTGTCTGAAAAAGGGAGACTCTTATGGTATCAAATAAATAGATTGCTGTGTTACGCTTGGAATCTTTGTGAAATTTGTGATTTTACTTGTTGCTCTAAGAACCCTAAAAAACACCTCCCCTACCTATGTGAGTTTAATGATAATGAAATCTTATCTTCTTACGCAAAGGGTGTTTATAGTTACTATGATATCGAACAAATTGAAGAATTTGTTGCTTTTAAGGGTGCTTATGAAGTTGCTTCTTTGATTGAAAAGTATGATATTACTCTCTACGAATCTGAAAATTTTGACATACTTAAATATTGCTATGAAAACTATGCTCATAATGTCTATGTCAAAGAATTTATTGAGAGAATGACCGTTGCTTTGGAAGAAAATAATGATATGCATGAATCTATAGATAATGATGATTCCGATGATTTGATTGAAATATCCCTTGATGAACATGATGCTTGCTATTCTTGTGGCCATGATGTCAATCTTTATGAAGATGAATTTGCTATAGTACCTTATGTTAAACATGAGATCGTTGCTATTGCACCCATACTTGGTAGTTCCTTCGATGAAAAGCATGATTGCAATGATGTTATTATAAATTCTATTAATGCCAGTTGTGTTAATGATATGCAAAACCCTAAGCTTGGGGATGCTAAGTTTTTTATGTCTACTACTTGTTGTAATGATCATGATTGGGGTGATTTTTCTTATGACCTTGAAAATTTATTTAAGCCCCATGATGAATATGAGATTAATAATAATGTTTGCAATAGTATTGAAAGTGGGTTTGGAAGAGTGTCAACTTTAGATCCCACATATTTGGAGGATTTTCAATCTTATGAAATTTTTGATAAAAGTGGGTCTGGAGAGGTCATGACTTTAGTTAATGATAATCCCACTATTTTGGAAGAGTGTCAACTTTTCATACATGTGGATCGTGTTAAGAATATGTTTTGTGATAGCTATATTGTTGAATTTGCTTATGATCCCACATGTAATTATTATGAGAGAGGAAAATATGGTTGTAGAAATTTTCATCTTACTAAATTACCTCTTGTCATGTTGAGATGGCTATCGTCTCTTTCTTCTTCCTTGCATATGCTAATTTTTGCTTGCTATGATAATTTTTTTGCCTATAATATGACTATGCATAGGAAGTATGTTAGACTTAGATGTGTTTGTCACGTGTTTTATGATGCTCTCTTTGCACTTCATTCTTGTCTTTCATGTGAGCATCATTAAAATTATCTATGCCTAGCTCAATGGCTTTAAAGAAAAGCGCTTGTTGGGAGGCAACCCAATTTTATTTCAGTTTTTTTTGCTTTTTGCTTCTGTTTAGGAATAAATCTTTGATCTAGCCTCCGGTTAGATGTGTTTTTATGTTTTAATTAGTGTTTGTGCCAAGTTTAACCTATAGGATCTTCTTGGATGATAGTTATTTGATCTTGCAGAAAATTCCAGAAACTTCCTGTTCACGAAAATAATTGTTAAAAATCACCCGAACGTGATAAAATATTGATTCCAATTGCTGATGATAAATAAACAAATTTTCTAGGTCTTCCTAATTTGGCTGATTTTTTGGAGTTCCAGAAGTTTGCGTTAGTTACTGATTACTACAGACTGTTCTGTTTTTGACAGATTTTTTTTTCGTGTGTTGTTTGCTTATTTTGATGAATCTTTGGCTAGTAAAATAGTTTATAAACCATATAGAAGTTGGAATACAGTAGGTTTAACACCAATATAAATAAAGAATGAGTTCATTACAGTACCTTGAAGTGGTCTTTTGTTTTCTTTCGCTAACGGAGCTCACGAGATTTTCTGCTGAGTCTTGTGTTGTGAAGTTTTCAAGCTTTGGGTGAAAGATTTGATGGATTATGGAACAAGGAGTGGAAAGAGCCTAAGCTTGGGGATGCCCATGGCACCCCCAAGATAATCTAAGGACACCTAAAAGCCAAAGCTTGGGGATGCCCCGGAAGGCATCCCCTCTTTCGTCTACTTCCATCGGTAACTTTACTTGGAGCTATATTTTTATTCACCACATGATATGTGTTTTGCTTGGAGCGTATTCTATTATTTGAGTATTTATTTTTTAGTTTACCACATTCATGTTTGCTGTACACACCTTTTGAGAGAGACACACATGATTCGGAAATTATTAGAATACTCTATGTGCCTCACTTATATCTTTTGAGTTATATAGTTTTTGCTCTAGTACTTCACTTATATCTTTTAGAGCACGGTGGTGGATTTGTTTTATAGAAACTATTGATCTCTCATGCTTCACTTAGATTATTTTGAGAGTCTTAAATATCATGGTAATTTTCTTAAAAAATCCTAATATGCTAGGTATTCAAGATTAGTAAAAACTTTCTTATGAGTGCGTTGAATACTAAGAGAAGTTTGATGCTTGATGATTGTTTTGAGACATGGAGGTAGTAATATTAAAGTTGTGCTAGTTGAGTAGTTGTGAATTTGAGAAATACTTGTGTTGAAGTTTGCAAGTCCCGTAGCATGCACGTATGGTAAACGTTATGTAACAAATTTGAAACATGAGGTGTTCTTTGATTGTCCTCCTTATGAGTGGCGGTCGGGGACGAGCGATGGTCTTTTCCTACCAATCTATCCCCCTAGGAGCATGCGCGTACTGCTTGGTTTTTGATGACTTGTAGATTTTTGCAATAAGTATGTGAGTTCTTTATGACTAATGTTGAGTCCATGGATTATATGCACTCTCACCTTTCCACCATTGCTAGCCTCTTCGGTACCGTGCATTGCCCTTTCTCACATTGAGAGTTGGTGCAAACTTCGCCGGTGCATCCAAACCCCGTGATATGATACGCTCTTTCACACATAAACCTCCTTATATCTTCCTCAAAACAGCCACCATACCTACCTATTATGGCATTTCCATAGCCATTCCGAGATATATTGCCATGCAACTTTCCACCATTCCGTTTATCATGACACGTTCATCATTGTCATATTGCTTTGCATGATCATGTAGTTGACATAGTATTTGTGGCAAAGCCACCGTTCATAATTCTTTCATACATGTCACTCTTGGTTCATTGCATATCCCGGTACACCGCCGGAGGCATTCATATAAAGTCATACTTTGTTCTAGTAGCGAGTTGTAATCATTGAGTTGTAAATAAATAGAAGTGTGATGATCATCATTTTCTAGAGCATTGTCCCAAGTGAGGAATAAATAAATAAAAAGAGAGAAAGGCCAAAAAAAGGAGAAGGCCCAAAAAAGAGAGAAAAAGAGAGAAGGGACAATGTTACTATCCTTTTACTACACTTGTGCTTCAAAGTAGCACCATGATCTTCATAATAGAGAGTCTCTTGTTTTGTCACTTTCATATACTAGTGGGAATTTTTCATTATAGAACTTGGCTTGTATATTCCAACAATGGGCCTCCTCAAGTGCCCTAGGTCTTCGTGAGCAAGCAAGTTGGATGCACACCACTTAGTTTCTTTTGTTGAGCTTTCATATATTTATAGCACTAGTGCATCCGTTGCATGGCAATCCCTACTCCTTGCATTAACATCAATCGATGGGCATCTCCATAGCTCATTGATTAGCCTAGTTGATGTGAGACTTTCTCCCTTTTTGTCTTCTCCACATAACCCCTATCATCATATTCTATTCCACCCATAGTGCTATATCCATGGCTCACGCTCATGTATTGCGTGATGGTTGAAAAAGTTTGAGATTACTAAAGTATGAAACAATCGCTTGGCTTGTCATCGGGGTTGTGCATGATGAGAGCATTCTTGTGTGACGAAAATGGAGCATGACTAAACTATATGATTTTGTAGGGATGAACTTTCTTTGGCCATGTTATTTTGAGAGGACATAATTGCTTAGTTAGTATGCTTGAAGTATTATTATTTTTATGTCAATATTGAACTTTTATCTTGAATCTTTCGGATCTGAATATTCATACCACAATTAAGAAAAATTACATTGAAATTATGCCAAGTAGCATTCCACATCAAAAATTCTGTTTTTATCATTTACCTACTCGAGGACGAGCAGGAATTAAGCTTGGGGATGCTTGATACGTCTCCAACGTATCTATAATTTTTGATTGCTCCATGCTATATTATCTTCTGTATTGGACATTATTGGGCTTTATTATACACTTTTATATTATTTTTGGGACTAACCTATTAACCGGAGGCCCAGCCCAGAATTGCTGTTTTTTGCCTATTTCAGAGTTTCGCAGAAAAAGAATATCAAACGGAGTCCAAACGGAATGAAACCTTTGGGAACGTGATTTTCGGAACGAGCGTGATCCAGAGGACTTGGACCCTACGTCAAGAAAGCTACCAGGAAGCCACGAGGTAGGGGGGCGCGCCTACCCCCTGGGCACGCCCTCCACCCTCGTGGGCCCCATGTTGCTCCACCGACGTACTCCTTCCTCCTATATATACCTACGTACCCCCAAACTACCAGATACGGAGCCAAAAACCTAATTCCACGGCCGCAACCTTCTGTACCCGTGAGATCCCATCTTGGGGCTTGTTCTGGAGCTCCGCCGGAGGGGGCATCGATCACGGAGGGCTTCTACATCAACACCATTGTTGGGGAACGTAGCAGAAATTCAAAATTTTCTACGCATCACCAAGATCAATCTATGGAGTAATCTAGCAACGAGGGGAAGGGGAGTGCATCTACAAACCCTTGTAGATCGCGAGCGGAAGCGTTCAAGAGAACGGGGTTGATGGAGTCGTACTCGTCGTGATCCAAATCACCGATGATCCTAGCGCCGAACGGACGGCACCTCCGCGTTCAACACACGTACGGAGCAGCGACGTCTCCTCCTTCTCGATCCAGCAAGGGGGGAGGAGAGGTTGATGGAGATCCAGCAGCACGACGGCGTGGTGGTGGAAGTAGCGGGATCCCGGCAGGGCTTCGCCAAGCGCAAGCGGGGAGGAAGAGGTGTCACGGGAGGGAGAGGGAGGCGCCAGGGCTTGTATATTGCTGCCCTCCCTTCCCCCCACTATATATAGGGCCAAGGGAGAGGGGGGGCTCAGCCTTGGCCCTTCCTCCAAGGAAGGGTGCGGCCAGGGAGGAGTCCTTCCCCCCCCCCCCCCCCCCCCAAGGCACCTCGGAGGTGCCTTCCCCCTTTAGGACTCTCCCTTTTCCTTATCTCTTGGCGCATGGGCCTCTTGGGGCTGGTGCCCTTGGCCCATATAGGCCAAGGCGCACCCCCTACAGCCCATGTGGCCCCCCGGGGCTGGTGGGCCCCCGGACCCCTTTCGGCACTCCCGGTACAATACCGATAAAGTGCGAAACTTTTCCGGCGACCAAAATAAGACTTCCCATATATAAATATTTACCTCCGGACCATTCCGGAACTCCTCGTGACGTCCTGGATCTCATCCGGGACTCCGAACAACTTTCGGGTTACCGCATACTAATATCTCTATAACCCTAGCGTCACCGAACCTTAAGTGTGTAGACCCTACGGGTACGGGAGACATGCAGACATGACCGTGACGACTCTCCGGTCAATAACCAACAGCGGGATCTGGATACCCTTGTTGGCTCCCACATGCTCCTCGATGATCTCATCGGATGAACCACGATGTCGAGGATTCAATCAATCCCGTACCCAATTCCCTTTGTCAATCGGTATGGTACTTGCCCGAGATTCGATCATCGGTATCCCGATACCTTGTTCAATCTCGTTACCGGCAAGTCTCTTTACTCGTTTCGTAACTCACATCATCCCGTGATCAACTCCTTGGTCACATTGTGCACATTATGATGATATCCTACCGAGTGGGCCCAGAGATACCTGTCCGTTTACACGGAGTGACAAATCCCAGTTTCGATTCGTGCCAACCCAACAGACACTTTCGGAGATACCTGTAGTGCACCTTTATAGCCACCCAGTTACGTTGTGACGTTTGGTACACCCAAAGCATTCCTACGGTATCCGGGAGTTGCACAATCTCATGGTCTAAGGAAATGATACTTGACATTAGAAAAGCTCTCAGCAAACGAACTACACGATCTTGTGCTAGGCTTAGGATTGGGTCTTGTCCATCACATCATTCTCCTAATGATGTGATCCCGTTATCAACGACATCCAATGTCCATGGTCAGGAAATCGTAACCATCTATTGATCAACGAGCTAGTCAACTAGAGGCTAACTAGGGACATGGTGTTGTCTATGTATCCACACATGTATCTGAGTTTCCTATCAATACAATTCTAGCATGGATAATAAACGATTATCATGAATAAGGAAATATAATAATAACCTATTTATTATTGCCTCTAGGGCATATTTCCAACAACCATAGCCTCTCCGATGAAGTGTGAGTAGTTTACCTCAGACCTTCGGGTCCATAGTTATTAGCTAGATGTCTTCCTCTCTCTTTTTGGACCTCAATACAGTGTTCTCCCCCTCTCTTGTGGAGATTTATTCGATGTAATCTTCTTTTGCGGTGTGTTTGTTGAGACCAATGAATTGTGGGTTTATGATCAAGTTTATCTATGAACAATATTTGAATCTTCTGAATTCTTTTATGTATGATTGGTTATCTTTGCAAGTCTCTTCGAATTATCAGTTTGGTTTGGCCTACTAGATTGATCTTTCTTGCAATGGGAGAACTGCTTAGCTTTGGGTTCAATCTTGCGGTGTCCTTTCCCAGTGACAGTAGGGGCAGCAAGGCACGTATAGTATTGTTGCCATCGAGGATAACAAGATGGGTTTTTTATCATATTGCATGAGTTTATCCCTCTACATCATGTCATCTTGCTTAAGGCGTTACTCTGTTCTTATGAACTTAATACTCTCGATGCATGCTGGATAGCGGTCGATGTGTGGAGTAATAGTAGTAGATGCAGGCAGGAGTCGGTCTACTTGTCTCGGACGTGATGCCTATATACATGATCATACCTAGATATTCTCATAACTATGCACAATTTTGTCAATTGCTCAATAGTAATTTGTTCACCCATCGTAAATACTTATGCTCTCGAGAGAAGCCACTAGTGAAACCTATGGCCCCCGGGTCTATTTTCCATCATATTAATCTTCCAACACTTGGCTATTTCCGTTGCCTTTTATTTTACTTTGCATATTTATCACAAAATACCAAAAATATTACCTTATCATATCTATCAGATCTCACTCTCGTAAGTGACCGTGTAGGGATTGACAACCCCTTATCGCGTTGGTTGCGAGGATTTATTTGTTTGTGTAGGTGCGAGGGACTCGTGTGTAGCCTCCTACTGGATTGATACCTTGGTTCTCAAAAACTGAGGGAAATACTTACGCTACTTTGCTGCATCACCATTTCCTCTTCAAGGGAAAACCAACGCAGTGCTCAAGAGGTAGCAGCCATTCGCAGTCTGGGGACTGGATATCCTGGGTCCGTTCCCTCGAGCGCCTGGGGGCTACCGCTACCTCTACGTCGCCATTGACAAGTTCACCAAGTGGGCGGAGGTAGAAGCCATCCGCACCATCCCAGCTGGCTCCGCGGTCAAGTTCATCAAGGGTCTCGTGAGCCGTTTTGGGGTCCCCAGCCGCATCATCACCGATAACGGCTCGCAGTTCACCAGTAATATCTTCAAAACGTATTGTGCTAACCTTGGAACGCAGATCTGCTACGCATCATTGGCGCACCCACGGAGCAACGGTCAAGCCGAACGCGCCAACGCGGAGGTCCTGAGAGGCCTCAAGACCAGGACCTTCAAGAAGAAGCTCGAAGCCTGCGGCAGGGGCTGGCACGATGAGCTCCAGTCCGTGCTGTGGTCCATCCGCACCACCGCCACCAAGTCGACGGGCGAGACCCCGTTCTTCCTCGTCTACGGAGCAGAAGCAGTTCTCCCTCACGAGGTCAAGCATCGCTCCGCACGGGTCCTAGCATTTGATGAGATGCAGCAGGACGCCAGGCGGGGGATGGACCTCGTATTGGGGGAGGAACGCCTCCGTGAAGCCGCGCTACGGGCGGCAAGATACCAGCATGCGCTGTGGCGGTACCACTGTCGCAGCGTCCTCTTCAGGCGCTCGAGGTGGGTGACCTCGTCCTGAGGCGGGTGCTCTCCAAGGAAGGGCTGCATAAGCTCTCACCCATGTGGGAGGGCCCGTTCAAGGTCATCCACGTCTCCAGGTCTGGCGCCGCGCGCCTGGAGACGCATGACAGGGTACCCATCCAGAATGCCTGGAACATCCAGCACCTCCGGAAGTTCTACCCATGAAGAAAGGCCCAGCGCCTGTGAAGAAGGCCCAGTGCCTGTGAAGGTCTCCGCTCGTGACACTCTCACGTAATAATGAGTGGGGCTGTACACGCCCCGGAGTCTCAGGAGTGCCGCCCTTGAGCCTCGGGGGCTCCCTCCCACGTCCTAGTGGCAGCACTTAGCTCCGCGCTGGTGAGAAGACATGAAGACTAGACTAGGTGCCCGACGCAGCTTTTCATTTGCTTTCCGTAGTTGGCTTGCCCCTCTTTAATAGAAGTTTGCTTCTGGTGTTCTTTGCTGGTTTGGTTCCATCGCCTTCTGCTTCTGTTTTTGCCTTCAGTTTAGCCTGTACTCTCTCTCGCATACCTCGCGAGGGGGCTGAACAGGTACCCTCGTGAGCTTCCTCTTTTCTGTTTTTCGCGAGGCACCCTCGTTCGAGCCCGCAAGCTGGCGCACCTCTCTCAATCCATGCCCCACGGGTACCGCGATACGAAGCGCTGGGCCATGGCCAGCGGCGCCGGCGACCAAGGCTTGGATCTCCTAACAATTTTTTGCAGTTCCTCCTCGCCAGGTACTGAGAAACACGCGCCTCACGAGGCGGAAACTACTTCAAACACGTCGAGCTAAGTTTTTCCTACGTACCTACATAAAACATTGATATTGCAATGCGGCACGGGAATGATAAACACAACATAACAATTTGGATATCATAGTTTGTTGCACGCCCCCACGGGGCCCCATACTTGTCTCTCTCAATGCAGGAAGGAAAGGAAGAATGAAACAAAAGTGGTGCGTGCCCCTGAAGTAGCTCGCGGGGACAGGCCCATGGCGCTCTCCCGAGCTCAGTCGGACCCTTCCTCGCGCTTCACGGGGGCGCGACAACGAGACGACCCGCTGCCGCCTTCGAAGCGGGCGCAACGGCGTGGTGGCTGGTCATAACCGCCGCTGCTGGAGTTGTCACCGGAGGAAGAGCCGCCGTAGCTGGATGAGACGCGGTCGGCACCAAGGGCGGGTTCGCCTTCATCCTCGTCACGACCATCGCCAAGGCCGAGCACCTCGTCGCCGTCGTTGACCTAGGGCAGCACCCGACGCGGCGACCATCTTCCCCAAACACCCTCACATAGAGGGTCGCGTCGCCGTCGTACTTGAAGTGGAGGGTGCACCGCCTGCCCAGGCCGCGCGCGCGGGCAAACGTCTGCCAGCCGCGGGCCAGGGCTATGTTGCCCGTGATGGAGACCTCAACCGCGACCCAGGAAGCCCTGCTACAGCAGCCGTCCGCCTGCAGCCAGAGCCCGCCCGGACCTGCGGCCGGCAGCTCGTCGGCGAAAAAGCGTGGAAGCTGAAGCCAGTTGCCGGCCGGGTTCTCCGACCACACGATGAACTCCGGCAGCACCTCCGCCGAGTGGAAGCGCGGCCAGGGAGGCTGCGCGACAATGGCACGCCTTCCTTCACCAACAGGGCTGCCACGACCAGGGCGACCCCCACCACATGAAGGGGCACCGCCGCGGCCGCGGGGGGCCACGGCGGGGGTCGCGGTATGCTTGCGGGGACGGCCGCGTCCACGCTTAGGCGCCGGAGAGCCGGGCCCCTCCTGGCGAGCCTTCCCCTTCTCCACAGCCGAAAACCTCTACGCAGGCACCATTGGTGTCGCTACTCGCAATGGAGCAGGGAGGGGAAGCAAGCGGAATGGGAAGAGATGGGCGACGGGGGCTCTGCCCCCCTCCCCATTTATAGCAGGAGGAGGCCAACTGTCGACCCCCACGATCACAGGTAATGATAACCCTCTCTGCATGCAGCAGGGACTCGTCAAGTCGGGCAGTTGTCGAGGCAGCGTGGGGAAGCGAGACGCCCACGTCCAATCAATCGCCACGCGTCGACCAAGGCCATAGGCTGTTGGGGCCCACGGCGCTCCGCACTTGCCCTTTGGCTTCGCCTCGAAGCCAAGTCCGAGCGCGCCTTGGGCCCGGGGGATACTGTCGGCGTTCTGGGAACGGGAGTCCCCGGACTTGCCTGCCTGCGTCCCACGGCGTGGCTCCACAAGCGGGCCCGTACGACCCATCTTCACCAGCAAGTACTCAAGACCCTCGCGCGGGGCCAAGCCTCGCGAGGCGGACGACACAAGACCTCCTCAGGGGCGGCCTCACCAGGCTAGCTCGCGATGGGCGGAGAGATCAAGGCAAGGGGTACCTCGCGAGGTTTCCCGTGACGTAAGCCATGAGGATCAAGGCCAGGCGGACGCCAGCGATCGCAGCGTCCTCGTTTCCTCTTTGGTGCTAAGGAGGCAAGCGCAGGCGAAGAGTACCGAGGCATCAGGCAAAGGTTTCCATATCAGTGCAACGAGACCAAGACCAGCAGGACGGTAGGACGGAGGTCACCGTGGAGCCCAAGACGGTGTCACCACCAGAGCCTTTGGCAGGCGAAGACCACCTTTAGTCAGGATAGCTTGTACTAGCTATCCCCTTTCAAATTGGCCGTTGTTGGCTCCCTTCCCGCCAAATATTTGGGAAGAGTACCAGGGCCTCTATAAATAGGACTAGCCACCTCCATAGCAGGGGAGGGAAACCTTCACCAGCTCACCAAGCACAATAACACCTCTCCTCGGGAGGCCATTCTTCCCTTGTACTGTTCATCATCAGCCTCCAAGGCAATCCACCACCACCACACTGGAGTAGGGTATTACACCACATCGGTGGCCCGAACCAGTATAAATCTTGTGTCCCTTGTGTTGCGAGTTCGTCGAGCTAGCCTGTGAGATTGCGGTGAGGGTGAGGGCGAGATTCGGTAGGGGGAAATCTTTGTGCGCACCCCAGTGTTCGAACCTCAAGCGTTTTGCCGGAACCCAAAATCCGACAGAATAGTTTCGCAACTCACACCACCCGGAACACCACAGTGTAATGGTGTGTCCGAACATCGTAATCGTACTTTACTAGATATGGTGCGTTCTATGATGTCTCTTACCGATTTACCGCTATCATTTTGGGGTTATGCTTTAGAGATGGCTGCATTCACGTTAAATAGGGCACCATCTAAATCCGTTGAGACGACACCTCATGAACTGTGGTTTGGCAAGAAACCAAAGTTGTCGTTTCTTAAAGTTTGGGGCTGCGATGCTTATGTGAAAAAGCTTCAACCTAATAAGCTCGAACCCAAATCAGAGAAATGTGTCTTCATAGGATACCCAAAGGAGACTGTTGGGTACACCTTCTATCACAGATCCGAAGGCCAGACATTTGTTGCTAAGAATGGATCCTTTCTAGAGAAGGAGTTTCTCTCGAAAGAAGTGAGTGGGAGGAAAGTAGAACTTGATGAGGTAACTGTACCTGCTCCTTATTGGAAAGTAGTTCATCACATAAATCTGTTCCTGTGACTCCTACACCAATTAGTGAGGAAGCTAATGATGATGATCATGTAACTTCAGATCAAGTTACTACCGAACCTCGTAGGTCAACCAGAGTAAGATCCGCACCAGAGTGGTACGGTAATCCTGTTCTGGAGGTCATGTTACTTGACCATGACGAACCTACGAACTATGAGGAAGCGATGATGAGCCCAAATTCCGCGAAATGGCTTGAGGCCATGAAATCTGAGATGGGATCCATGTATGAGAACAAAGTGTGGACTTTGGTTGACTTGCCCGATGATCGGCAAGCCATCGAGAATAAATGGATCTTCAAGAAGAAGACTAACACTGACAGTAATGTTACTGTCTACAAAGCTCGACTTGTTGCGAAAGGGTTTCGACAAGTTCAAGGAGTTGACTACGATGAGGCCTTTTCACCCATAGTGATGCTTAAGTCCGTCCGAATCATGTTAGCAATTGCTACATTTTATGATTATGAAATTTCGTAAATGGATGTAAAGACTGCATTCCTGAGTGGATTTCTGGAAGAAGAGTTGTATATGATGCAACCTGAAGATTTTATCAATCCAAAGGATGCTAACAAAGTGTGCAAGCTCCAGCGATCCATTTATGGACTGGTGCAAGCATCTCGGAGTTGGAATAAACGTTTTGATAGTGTGATCAATGCATATGGTTTTATACAGACTTTTGGAGAAGCCTGTATTTACAAGAAAGTGAGTGGGAGCTCTGTAGAATTTCTAATATTATATGTGGATGACATATTGTTGATTGGAAATGATACATAATTTCTGGATAGCATAAAGGATACTTGAACAAGAGTTTATCAATGAAAGACCTCGGTGAAGCTGCTTATATATTGGGCATCAAGATCTGTAGAGATAGATCAAGACGCTTAATTGGACTTTCACAAAGCACATACCTTGACAAAGTTTTGAAGAAGGTTAAAATGGATCAAGCAAAGAAAGGGTTCTTGCCTGTGTTACAAGGTGTGAAGTGGAGTCAGACTCAATGCCCGACCACTGCAGAAGATAGAGAGAAAATGAAAGGTGTTCCCTATGCTTCAACCATAGGATCTATCATGTATGCAATGCTATGTACCAGACCTAATGTGTGCCTTGCTATTAGTTTAATAGGGAGGTACCAAAGTAATCCAGGAGTGGATCACTGGACAACGGTCAAGAACATCCTGAAATACCTGAAAAGGACTAAGGAGATGTTTCTCGTTTATGGAGGTGACAAAGAGCTCGTCGTAAATGGTTACGTCGAGGCAAGCTTTGACACTGATCTGGATGACTCTAAGTCACAAACAGGATACGTGTTTATATTGAACGGGGGAGTTGTCAGTTGGTGCAGTTCTAAGCAAAGTGTCATGGCGGGATCTACGTGTGAAGCGGAGTACATAGCTGCTTCGGAAGCAGCAAATGAAGGAGTCTAGATGAAGGAGTTCATATCCGATCTAGGTGTCATACCTAGTGTATCAGGTCCAATGAAAATATTTTGTGACAATACTGGTGCAATTGCCTTGGCAAAGGAATCCAGATTTCACAAGAGAACCAAGCACATCAGCAGACGCTTCAATTCCATCCGCGATCAGGTCAAGGAGGGAGACATAGAGATTTGCAAGATACATACGGATCTAAATGTTGCAGACCCGTTGACTAAGCCTCTCTCACGAGCAAAACATGATCAACACCAAGACTCCATGGGTGTTAGAATCATTACTGTGTAATCTAGAATATTGACTCTAGTGCAAGTAGGAGACTGAAGGAAGTATGCCCTAGAGGCAATAATAAAGTTGTTATTTATATTTCCTTATATCATGATAAATGTTTATTATTCATGCTATAATTGTATTAACCGGAAACTTGATACATGTGTGAATATATAGACAAACAGAGTGTCACTAGTTTGCCTCCACTTGACTAGCTCGTTGAATCAAAGATGGTTATGTTTCCTAGCCACAGACATGAGTTGTCATTTGATTAACGGGATCACATCATTAGAGAATGATGTGATTGACTTGACCCATTCCATTAGCTTAGCACTTGATCGTTTAGTATATTGCTATTGCTTTCTTCATGACTTATACATGTTCCTATGACTATGAGATTATGCAACTCCTGAATACCGGAGGAACACTTTGTGTGCTACCAAACGTCACAACGTAACTGGGTGATTATAAAGGTGATCTACATGTGTCTTCGATGGTACTTGTTGAGTTGGCATAGATCGAGATTAGGATTTGTCACTCCGATTGTCGGAGAGGTATCTCTGGGCCCTCTCGGTAATGCACATCACAATAAGCCTTGCAAGCAATGTGACTAATGAGTTAGTTGCGGGATGATGCATTACGGAACGAGTAAAGAGACTTGCCAGTAACGAGATTGAACTAGGTATTGAGATACCGACGATCGAATCTGGGGCAAGTAACATATCGATGACAAAGGGAACAACGTATGTTGTTATGCGGTTTGACCGATAAAGATCTTCGTAGAATATGTGGGAGCCAATATGAACATCCAGGTTCCGCTATTGGTTATTGACCGGAGATGAGTCTCGGTCATGTCTACATAGTTCTCGAACTCGTAGGGTCCGCACACTTAAAGTTTGGTGACGACCGGTATTATGAGTTTATGTGTTTTGATGAACCGAGGGTAGTTCGGAGTCCCGGATATGATCACGGACATGACGAGGAGTCTCGAAATGGTCGAGACATAAAGTTCGATATATTGGACGGCTATATTCGGACACCGGAAGCGTGCCGGGTGATTTCGGAGAAAACCGGAGTGCCGGAGGGGTTACCGGAACCCCCCGGGGAAGTATTGGGCCTTAGTGGGCCTTAGGGGAGAGAGAGGGCAGCATCCCAGGAGGTGGCGCGCCCCCTCCCAAGGGGAGTCCGAATTGGACTAGGGGAGGGGGCGCGGCCCCTCTTTCCCTCTCCCTCTCCCTCTCTTTCCTTCCCCCTTCCTCCTCCTAGTTGGACTAGGAAAGGGGGAGTCCTACTCCTACTAGGAGGAGGGCTCCTCCCCCTCCTTGGCGCGCCCAAGGCCAGCCGGCCTCCCCCTTGCTCCTTTATATACGGGGGCAGGGGGCACCCTAGAACACACAAGTTGATTGTTTCCAGCCATGTGCGGTGCCCCCTCCACCATAATCCACCTCGGTCATATTGTCGTAGTGCTTAGGTGAAGCCCTGCGCCGGTAGCTTCATCATCACCGTCATCACGCCATCGTGCTGACGAAGCTCTCCCTCGGCACTCTGCTGGATCGTGAGTTTGTGGGACGTCACCGAGCCGAACGTGTGCAGATCGCGGAGGTGTCGTACGTTCGGTACTAGGATCGGTCGATCGTGAAGACGTACGACTACATCAACCGCGTTGTCATAACGCTTCCTCTTATGGTCTACGAGGGTACGTGGACAACATTCTCCCCTCTCGTTGCTATGCATCACCATGATCTTGCGTGTGCGTAGGAATTTTTTTGAAATTACTACGTTCCCCAACACTTGCTAGTGTTCATAGTAGCCCCTGGGTACTTGATACTCGTTCAGTTGCTATGATTAGTAACTTGAAACAGGAGTTACAAAATGAACAGAGACTAGTTGAGGGCGAGGTGACGATGTGTGTTGGAAGTGATTCCAAGGTTGATAAGATCACCATCGCACACTCCCTTTACCTTCGGGGTTAGTGTTGAACCTAAAATAAATGTTATTTGGTGTTTGCGTTGAGCATAATATGACTGGATCATGTTTATTGCAATACAGTTATTCATTTAAGTCAAAGAATAATTGTTGTTCTGTTTACATGAATAAAACCTTCTGTGGTCATACACCCAAGGTGAATGGTTTATTGAATCTCGATCGTAGTGATACACATATTCATAATATTGAAGCCAAAAGATGCAAAGTTAATAAAGATAGTGCAACCTATTTGTGGCACTGCCGTTTAGGTCATATTGGTGTAAAAACGCACGAAGAAACTCCACACTAATGGGCTTTTGGAATCACTTGATTATGAATCACTTGATGCTTGCGAACCATGCCTCATGGGCAAGATGGCTAATACTCCATTCTCCAGAACAATGGAGCGAGCAACAGACTTGTTGGAAATAATACATACTGATGTATGCGGTCCAATGAGTATTGAGGCTCGCGGCGGGTATCATAATTTTCTGACCTTCACAGATGATTTGAGCAGTCATGGGTATATCTACTTAATGAAACATAAGTCTGAAACATTTGAAAAGTTCAAAGAATTTCAGAGTGAAGTAGAAAATCATCATAACAAGAAAATAAAGTTTCTACGATCTGATCGTGGAGGTGAATATTTGAGTTACAAGTTTGGTCTTTATTTGAAACAATGTGGAATAGTTCCGCAACCCACGCCACCTGGAACACCACAGCGTAATGGTGTGTCCGAACATCGTAACTGTACTTTATTAGATATGGTGCGATCTATGATGTCTCTTACCGATTTACCACTATCATTTTGGGGTTATGCATTAGAGACAACTGCATTCACGTTAAATAAGGGCACCATCTAAATCCTTTGAGACGACACGTTATGAACTGTGGTTTAGCAAGAAACCTAAGTTGTCGTTTCTTAAAGTTTGGGGTTGCGATGCTTATGTGAAATAGTTTCAGCCTCATAAGCTCAAACCCAAATCGGAGAAATGCATCTTCATAGGATACCCAAAATAAACTGTTGGGCACACCTTCTATCACAGATCCGAAGGCAAGATCTTTGTTGCTAAGAGTGGATCCTTTCTAGAGAAGGAGTTTCTCTCAAAAGAAGTGAGTGGGAGGAAAGTAGAACTTGATGAGGTAATTGTACCTTCTCCCGAACTAGAAAGTAGTTCATCATAGAAATCAGTTCATGTGATTCCTACACCAATCAGTGAGGAAGCTAATGATGATGATCGTGAAACTTCAGATCAAGTTACTACCGAACCTCGTAGGTTAACCAGAGTACGATCCGCACCAGAGCGGTATGGTAATCCTGTTCTGGAGGTCATGTTACTTGACCATGACGAACCTACGAACTATGAGGAAGCGATGATGAACCCAGATTCCGCGAAATGGCTTGAGGCCATGAAATCTGAGATGGGATCCATGTATGAGAACAAAGTATGGACTTTGATTGACTTACCCGATGATCGGTGAGCCATTGAGAATAAATGGATCTTCAAGAGGAAGACGGACGCGGATAGTAGTGTTACTATCTACAAAAGCTCGAATTGTCGCAAAAAGGTTTTCGACAATTTCAAGGTGTTGACTACGATAAGATTTTCTCACTCGTAGCGATGCTTAAGTCTGTCCGAATCATGTTAGCAATTGCCACATTTTATGAAATCTGGCAGATGGATGTCAAAACTGCATTCCTTAATGGATTTATTAAAGAAGAGTTGTATATGATACAACCAGAAGGTTTTGTCAATCCTAAAGGTGCTAACAAAATGTGCAAGCTCCAGCGATCCATCTATGGACTGGTGCAAGCATCTCGGAGTTGGAATATACGCTTTGATAAGTTGATCAAAGCATATAGTTTTATACAGACTTGTGGTGAAGCCTGTATTTACAAGAAAGTGAGTGGGAGCACTACAGCCTTTCTGATAAGTATAAGTGAATGACATATTGTTGATCGGAAATGATGTAGAATTTTCTGGAAAGCATAAAGGAGTGTTTGAAAGGAGTTTTTCAAAGAAAGACCTCGGTGAAGCTGCTTACATATTGGGCATCAAGATCTATAGAGATAGATCAAGACGCTTGATAAGATTTTTCAATGAGTACATACCTTGACAAGATTTTTGAATTAGTTCAAAAATGGAACAGTCAAAGAAGGAGTTCTTGCCTGTATTGCAAGGTGTAAAGTTGAGTAAGACTCAAAACACGACCACGGCAGAAAATAGAAAGAGAATGAAAGGCATTCCCTATGCCTCAGCCATAGGTTCTGTAAAGTATGCTATGTTGTGTACCAAACCTATTGTGTACCTTGCCATGAGTTTGACAAGGGGGTACGGTATTGATCCAGGAGTGGATCACTTGACAGCGGTCTAAATTATCCTTAGAAGACTAAGGAGATATTTCTCGGTTATGGAGGTGATAAAGAGTTTGTCGTAAAGAGTTACGCCGATGCAAGCTTTTACATCGATCCAGATGACTCTGAGTCTCAATCTGGATACATATTGAAAGTGGGAGCAATAAGCTAGAGTAGCTCCATGCAGAGCATTGCAGACATAGAAAATTTGCAAAATACATATGGCTCTGAATGTGACAGACCCATTGACTAAGCTTCTCTCACAAGCAAAACCATGATCACACCTTAGTACTCTTTGGGTGTTAATCACATAGCGATGTGAACTAGATTATTGACTCTATTAAAACCCTTTGGGTATTATTCACATGGCGATATGAACTATCACATGGTGATGTGAACTATTGGTGTTAAATCACATGGCGATATGAACTAGATTATTGACTCTAGTGCAAGTGGGAGACTGAAGGAAATGTGCCCTAGAGGCAATAATAAAGTTGTTATTTAAATTTCCTTATATCATGATAAATGTTTATTATTCATGCTAGAATTGTATTAACCGGAAACTTAGTACATGTGTGAATACATAGACAAACAGAGTGTCCCTAGTATGCCTCTACTTGACTAGCTTGTTTATTAAAGATGGTTATGTTTCCTAGCCATAGACATGTGTTGTCACTTGATGAACGGGATCACATCATTAGAGAATGATGTGATGGACAAGACCCATCCGTTAACTTAGCACTATGATCGTTTAGTTTATTGCTATTGTTTTCTTCATGACTTATACATGTTCCTCTGACTATGAGATTATGCAACTCCCGAATACCGGAGGAACACTCAGTGTGCTATCAAACGTCACAACATAACTGGGTGATTATGAAGATGCTCTACAGGTGTCTCCAATGGTGTTTGTTGAGTTGGCATAGATCGAGATTAGGATTTGTCACTCCGATTGCCAGAGAGGTATCTTTGGGCCCTCTCGGTAATGCACATCACAATAAGCCTTGCAAGCAATGTGACTAATGGGTTAGTTGCGGAATGATGCATTACGGAACGAGTAAAGAGACTTGCTAATAACGAGATTGAACTAGGTATCATGATACCGACGATCGAATCTCGGGCAAGTAACATACCGATGACAACGGGAACAACGTATGTTGTTATGCGGTTTGACCGATAAAGATCTTCGTATAATATGTAGGAACCAATATGAGCATCCAGGTTCCGCTATTGGTTATTGACCGGAGAGGTGTCTCGGTCATGTCTACATAGTTCTCGAACCCGTAGGGTCCGCACGCTTAACGTTTGATGACGATTAGTATTATGAGGTTATGTGATTTGATGTACCGAAGGTTGTTCGGAGTCCCAGATGAGATCACGGACATGACGAGGAGTCTCGAAACGGTCGAGACATAAAGACTGATATATTGGGCCATGTTGTTCGGACACCGGAAGTGTTCCGGATAGTTTCGGATAAAACCGGAGTGCCGGAGGGTTACCGGAACCCCCTTGGGAAGTTATGGGCCTTAGTGGGCTTTAGGGGAGAGAGAGGGCCGCAACCAAGGGGTGGCGTGCCCCCCCAAGGGGAGTCCGAATAGGACTAGGGGAGGGGGGCGCGGCCCCTTTCCCTCTCCCTCTCCCTCTCCCTCTCCTTCCTTCTTCTCCTAGTTGGACTAGGAAAGGGGGAACCTATTCCTACTTGGAGTAGGATTCCCCCCCTTGGGCGCACCCCTTGTGGCCAGCCGGCCTCCTCCTCCCCTCCTTTATATACGGGGGAGGGGGCACCCCATAGACACACAAGTTAATCTTTAGCCATGTGCGGTGCCCCCCTCCACAGTTTTCCACCTCGGTCATATCGTCGTAGTGCTTAGGCGAAGCCCTGCGCCGGTAACTTCATCATCACCGTCACCACGCCGTCGTGCTGACGGAACTCTCCCTCGGCCTCAACTGGATCCAGAGTACGAGGGACGTCATCGAGCTGAACGTGTGCTGAACACGGAGGTGCCGTACGTTCAGTGCTAGGATCGGTTGGATCGTGAAGACGTACGACTACATCAACTGCGTTGATAAACGCTTCCGCTTTCAGTCCACGAGGGTACGTGGACACACTCTCCCCGCTCGTTGCTATGCTTCTCCTAGATAGATCTTGCGTGATCGTAGGAAATTTTTGAAATACTATGTTCCCCAACACTCGGTGCATCAGTTCTCGCTTGAGAGTGAGAATCTCTTTACTTACATGATGTCAATGCACCGCAAGAGGGTACAATTCCGACTACACTGCCATGAGGTGCTCCAAACATCGATCAGAGGTAAGTCTAACTACACTCCGGGTCGACATTCCTTGGGATTTGGGTGGATATGTGGAGCATCGAAACCTAGCTATATGGCTCTAAAGAAAGTCACCGTCGGGAAGCAACCTGGTAGTAAGCAGGTGCCTTTCTTATTTATGTATCTTTTGTGTCTAGATTGCATCCATATTTTTACGTTGGCACTTTGCATGAATTGCTATTAAAGATGATTTGGTTTAAGTCTTCATTAGGTGAAATTATTAGTTTACTCAAAAGTTTAGGTGTGGTACTGTTGCTCAATTATATCTTCTCGATATTTGCCTAATACTTTTGTTGGAACTAACCTCCCAGGAATAATAAGAGAAATGCCTGGAAAAGTATGTCAAAAAGGCTCCCAGAGGCTTTGACGACGCTTGGTACGAGCGACCTTGCTTGTACCGGCGGTCGTACCGAGGAGAAGAGGAGAAGTCAACGAGTCTAGAGCATGCGTGTGAGGCCTGCCACCAGTGAGGTGACCGACCGATGCTTGATATCGGTCGACCACCACAGATTATTGGCCTTTCTTTTAGGGTATTGCCATTTCTTTTTTGAGAATACAATGTCTAAAAAAGGGACCTGGCTTCCGTGTGGGGTAGTTATAAATAAGAAAGGGCTTGCGCTTGGACCGACTTGCTAGCCTAACGTCGTATGACCCTCCGGTCCTACATAGCCGCCGATAGTTAAGCACTCCCAAAATAACTGAGATGGTGGCACAACACCAACCCACACCACCCACAACACATACAAGAAGAGGAGAAACAAGAAAAAGGAAAACCCAAAGCATTAGTCGACGGTGTTGCAGTTGACACGAGCCGAAGCTGTGGCGGGGTGGTGCGAATGTTGAAACCTGGCATCAGCAACACTGGAACTAGCAGCATGTCGAGTTGCGATCGAAGATTGGTTGTGCGACGAACGTCGGTGATGCTGATAGTGTTGTTACAATGCTTTGACGGGGACCATGGCGATTGTAGCTCACGACAGAGTTGGGAACTGCCAGCGGCGTGACCTCGACTTCATGGGAAGAGCAACAACGACGGTTTCACGACAAGGAGCAGTGGCGACCACACGCGAAGGGAGTGAGAGAAGTGGAGGTGACTTTTTTTGTTTGTTTCCATCTACTTGCTTGATAGATGGTGACTAAGCAATCAATCCAATTAGACGGCTCTGCGTGCTAGATCCTGCCACTAGCGAGGTGACCGATCCATGCATGATATCGGTCGACCGACGCAGATTATTGGCTTTTTTAGGGTTTTTCCTTCTTTTTTAGAATAATAACATGGTGTCTTTTTTTTGAGAATTAAATAACATGGTGTCTAAAAGGGGCTTTCCGGGTGGGGCAGTTATCAAAGAAGAAAGGGCTTGCGCGTGGGCCGGCTCGCCAGCCTAATCTCGTGTGACCCTCACGGGCCCAGCGCGGCCGCCGATAGTTAAGCACTCCCAAAACAACCGAGCCGATGGCACGGCACCCACCCAATCACCGCCCCCACCACAACACAACAGGGAGGGAGAGGAGAAACGAGACGACCGGCGGGCCGGAGGCGGAGCCCTCAACCGGCCCGAGAGAGCCATGTCGGCGGCGTCCTCCCCTCCTCCGGCCGACGCGGCGGCCGCGGGGGCGGAGACGGAGGCCGCGCCCGTCGTCTTCTACTGCTACGAGTGCCAGGCCACCGTCTCCCTCCCTGCGCCGGCCGCCACGCCCTCGCGGCTACTGCTCTGCCCCCGTTGCCGCAGCGACTTCCTCGAGGAGAACCCTAACCCGTCGACCTCGTCCCCTCCACCGCCACCGCCCCCGCCGCCGGGGTTCCTCTCCGACTCCTCGGAGGAGCCCGACGACATCGACCTCGGGATCGATCACACCGCTGCCCAGGCCTACCTCACCCGCCTCGTTCGCCGCCTCTACGATGATCCCACCTCCGTGGCCACCGCCGCGGCCGCGGCGGTTTCCGTGCTCCAGCAGCAGGGGCACATCGGTGGGCAGGGCCAGCCCCCGGCGCCCGCGGCCTCCATCGCCGCCGTGCCGACGGTCGAGGTGTCCGAGCCCGCCTCGGTCTGCGCCATCTGCAAGGACGACCTCCCTCTCGCCGTCGCCGCGCGGAGGCTCCCCTGCGGTCACCTCTATCACTCCGTTTGCATCGTGCAGTGGCTGGAGATGCACAATTCCTGCCCTGTCTGCCGCTCTTGCCTCCCGCCCACCAACCTCGAGGGGGTGGAGCCCCAGCAACTGGATCCGCCACCAACACAGATCACTATCCGGTTTACGACCAACCGCCGCCGCATCCGCACCAATAGTGATGCAGTGGCTCCGGCCGCGACGTCGCCTACTCAGCTCGCAGAGGCGATGACAGGGGAAGGAGGTGCTGGACCTGCGAATAGCGCAGAAACTGTATCGTCTGAATGGCCACCGCCCCCAGAATCTGATGCCGTCGTGTCAGAGACCCGTGAGATTGAGGGCTTCTTTGATTGAGCCAGAAGATAGAGTTTGCAGGTAAGAACATCTTATGACCAGTGTCCATGGAGCATGAATTGAACTGCTGCTTAGTGGACTAATCAGTTGCAGTGAAGCCAGTACTTTGGTTCTGTGATATGGACTAGTTGAGTTACATTTGCTTGTGTGTTCTATCTTCTATGCTAGTTGATCGATGGTAAGCTGGAATAGCTTATAATCATATGAACATTCATATGTAGTTGAACTTGGAGTTATTATACTTACTTTGGACCGCATGTTAGCTGATATGGTTGGTGATATATGTGTTTTCTGTTGTTAATTTTGTAAGTCTTGTACCTTGTACACTCTTTTTGGGTACAACTGTAATTATTTGTTGAGAGTTGCTATTTTTTAAAGATGTTCTATATATCTGAACGTGATGAACAGGTTATTTGCTCGTAGTTTATTTGTTACCACTGTGGCTTATTGCCATATGGGCTAGAGTTTGTATCCATGCTCTAGCATTGCAAGAAAAAAAATCTACAGGATTTATATTTCTTTGCATGAACTTCGATTCAAGTAAAGTGAACTTACTGGGGAAAGTATTTGCCACTGTTCAATTAATTTCCTATACGAATTGACTTCTTGTAGGCAAATATATTCTGTAGGGATATATTGGTATTGGTTGTACCGCAGAATATTGAACACCGTGAAATTGGTAGGTTTGAAATAAAATGTGATGCATGTTAACTAGCAGCTGGCCTTTTATAAATTGCTTGCAGCAATTATCACTTAGATTATTAAGGTCTTTGTCAACGAGTTCGAATTATATTTACCAGGACTCCCTTTGTCAATCATCTTTAAAAATATAGGAGCTAATTTGCTATTTTAGCTGAAATTTGTATTGGTTATACTGCAAAATTGGTATTGGTTGTACTGCAAGCAATATATTGTGCAGGGGTCTATTGTTATTGGTTATACTGCAAAATTTCGAATACCGTGAAATTAGTAGGTTTGAAATAAAATGTGATGCATGTTAACTAGCTGCTGGCCTTTTATGAATTGCTTGCAGGAATTATCACTTAGATTATTAAGGTCTCTGTCAACGAGTTCGAAGTATATTTACCAGGACTCCCTTTGTCAATCATCTTTAAAACTATAGGCGCTAATTTGCTATTTTAGCTGATTCATATAACCTGAATCATCTGATTCCTATTTGTTGTGTTAATCTTAAGCGAACATCTATTTGTGATACTGCTGTTTTTTAGTTAGCTGGTTCACATGTCCATCCTTTTTTTGAGCTTTGGTCACCTGGAAAGCAAAATTGGAGCAATAAGCAATCAGATAGATCACAACAAAAATTAAACAGATAGGATATGACAAGTCCAATCAGTAACATGCATGCTATTTTATAAGAGGGGTTCAAAACTAACACTCTGGCTAGAAATATTATGCTGCCTTATCTATGGAGTATTTGTGATCTCTTATTTACTCGCCATTTGATGTTAATACAGTAAGGTGTTCGCACAATGATATCATTACAGTTTGGTAATTTATAATCCAGCCTTGACCTTAAACACTCAAGAACTCAGTGCTATCTTGAACTCTTTAAAACAAAGATGAGGTTGGCATTAGTACTACAATTACAGTTTGGTAATTCAATCCAGCCCTTGACCTTGAACACTCGAGAACTCAGTGCTGAACTCAGTGCTATCTTGATTCTTAAACAAAGTCGAGCTTGGTATTAGTACTACCCAAGACATTGCACTGGTTCGCTTCCATTTACACCGAGTAGAACTAGGCTATTTTTTATTACTCCGGAGGAGTATGTGGCACCATGAGCAGCAGTATAGAATTTGACAAAACAGTACTCCCTCTGTATCAAAATGTAAGACGTTTTTTGACATTGTCATAGTGTCAAAAAAAAGTCGGAGTAGGTATTAGCACCTAGTGCAGCAGAAAGGCTTTTAGAACCGATAACTAATCTCAAAAGAAAAGGAAATGATTCATGCAAATACACATCAGAAAAAATATAAAAGATGAACTGTTCAGTTCTTGGTTCCAGTCCTAATTTGGAAGCAAGAATCATATACCAAAGATGTAGTTTAACAAAGTTAAACAAATGAATAAACCAAGCGCTCATTCTCTGGATATAAATTCCCTATCACCAACAATATTGCAATTGCCAACGAACTTTAGAACCGAAAGAGAAGGGATGTCTAATCAAACAAGCTGGAGGTTAATCATCGTGATAATCCAGTCAGGATGACACGCATCTTGGGCACGAGCATGCCACATCTCTCATTGTCTTATGGCGTGTTTGGTTATCTGCATCATTTTTGGCCTCCTTACATATGTAGCATGGTTTAGCCTGGCTGAGCTAATGCAAGCTTAAAACCATGTTATGCAACTAGTTTGGTTGCCCACAAAACCACAACTTGCATTAGTGGCGAACCACTAGCATGCCGTTTGGTTGCAAAAAATGTGGTATGTGGTTACGTTCAAGACATGGTGTCGTGGTAACCTGCTGTTCGAGTGGTAAGGTTACCGGCGCGCGCACACACACTGATAGGCAGAGCATACCTATTTGAACAACCATTTACATTACATTATAGGCACTACATTAACAAGCATGGCCAGAATAACGACGGCAGAGTGAACAAGCATTTACATTACATTATAGGCACTACATTAACAAGCATGGCCAAAATAACGACAACAGTCATAAATAGATAGTGATGATAATAACAACACAGATTGACAGACTAACGAAAACACATTAAAGTTCTTGGATCAAGATAAGTGCTTTGTTGTGCTCTGGCACTTGGCCACCACCTCTGCGATGGAAAGGTCGATGACAATGATCCTGAAGGTGTCCTCGATCAACACCTTGAAGATGATGAGGTAGCCGATCTGGAGCTTGTGAGCAATGGCAAAGCCGGCCCACCCCTCATCCATGGCTAGCCTCCCGTTGATCTCCCAAAGTTCGACCTTCCTGGTGCAACCAGTGTTCTTCTTGAGTTTAGTCTCCTGTGGGATTGTGCCCATGTGTTTATTGAAGCTGTCGGGGATCGGTAATAGCTCCAACCCAGGTGCTAAAATCACCTTGTAGAAGTGGGTTGGACATATCGATTTATGGAAATGGCCGATATTCATCAGCCTCCCCTGATGCCTCTGGGAGGCGCTACCCCCAGCAACCTCCTTGCCCTTGGAGCGCTTGTCGTGCTAATCAAACTGAACAAGATCAATGGATGTATCAAACTACCATGGACTAATCATGAAGATCAACACACAAGCACATGTAACAAATTAGCATGGACTGACCATGAAGCCGAACATTGAAATCTACATGGAAAACATGTGCATCTACCATAACAATAAGAACATCATCACTGCCGACAGGCTCCTACATCAAGATCAAGAGGTTTCATGCCGACAAGACCAATTCGAGCCATATCAAGTCCTTAATCGAGCCCTATATGACACCCAAATATAACCCCATATCCACACCCTAATCTAACCCCATATATACACTCAAATCTAACAAGACTTGGACACCCAAATAAAACCCCATCCACATCCTAATTGAGTCATATGAAACCCTAAATATGATCCTAAACCCAAATTAACACTCAAATGAAGCCTCCAAGTATAAATCGATGGCTAAATCAATGCCAACATGGATCTTTAATCGGGCTTGTCGATGTCCTCCGAGAGTCAACAGTGAGATATGGGTGAGGGGGTTCATGGCACGACTCTGGGAAACAATGCAGCGTCTCCAGCTCATCCCCATGTTGAAAGTCTTGCGCTCGATTGGGCATGGCTGGCTGGAAACGCTCAATTCGATCGTTCCTCCATACCCAGGCTCTGGGGCTTTTGAGTAATGTTCTATGCAGGCCCAGTCACATGCGTAGGTAACCAAACAGCCCAAATTTTCATCCTCGGGGCCTGGATGGGTGTTATTAGACAACCAAACACTCCCTTAACATTTTCTCGTGTAGCTCCAAGGATGCATCCTCCCTCCTCAAACCTCTAGATGTTGTTTCCCTTTCGTCATCTCTAAGAGCAACACACCCATTCAACATGGAGAGCAATTACTACTTCTATCCTTTTTACCCATTTGTGAAGAGAAACCACCTCCCCCCATAGGAAACAATAATGGAAGATTCTGAACTATGGGCACAAGCATAATCAAATTTTCATAAATTCTTCAATTAGGTCAACCACCAGGCAGCCAAAAAAGAAAGAATCCATTGCCCCATTTGAGATGTTAATGGGAAATAAGACGAACCAAATCAATCACATATGTGGGGCTTGTAAAATCAAGATCAAGAAGCATATGTTGGGCTCGCCCATGAAGCAGTTCGTCTAGGCGAAGGCATGGCTCCCGGAGAGATAGAAGAGAGGATCGTCTCGTTGTCGCACGAGACGAGGAGATAGACACGTTGGTGGAGCTAGGAATCAAATATCAAGGGCGGGGCGGCAAATGACTCAAACTTGTGATAACAAGGGCCAAATTGCACTAATTCATGTATTTTTCCTAAAATCTGAGAGGTGAAAAGCACAAGGCAAGTATATGTATGAACAAGTTTGGTATCATGAGGGGAGCCCTGACTCTAGCGAGTCCCCATGTCTTTGTGACTGGATAAACAGAGAGAGCCACAGTCGTTGAAGCTCGAGGTGGGCGAGGAAGGGGAGGAGAGGTTTTGGGGTGATATCGTCATTGTTAGATAGTCAAGGCTGTCGACAACACACAATGCATCGGTTGCCATGATGTATGCTTTTTTCACCGTCACATCCTCGCCCCCCATGGATCTATTTCACACCTCCGAGAAGATATTTTTCTCTTCGTGGATCGTCGTGGTTTGAGCCAGTTTTTCCCGGCCGCAACCTAAACCAAACGTGCAATCGTGCTAGTTCGAGACTCAATCCGATCGGTCCAAACCATGTGGATTGAACCCCAATCCTTGCCAATACTGGTCTAACCAAACAAGGCCTCAAGCTTAGTTTGTTTAATCCTCCCTCCAAGGGGATTGGAGAGGATTGAAGTTTTATTTACTTGCAAGGAATTTAATCCCCCTCAAACCCCTTTAATCCTCTGTAAACCGAACATGCCCTTAGGGTATATACACAACTAATATAGTGCAACCAAACCCCTTCCGCCCTCCCCTCTCTCAAACTCTTGGTGATCTGAGGTAGACCATATCACATGATGTTGGGGATATAACTTCAAGGTATGACCCGCCCAGGAGGGGCCGGGTTATACTATTGGCGACTTAATATGAAGAAGGCCCGGGAAGAGTCACCAAGACGGCGGCTTATAGAGGCAGGCCTACTAAAGGCCCAAGGCCTGGGGTTTGTGAGCCGCCATGTGTTAACTTGCTCTATAAGGCAGGTTTAGTTAGAAACCGAGCCGGTCTCGTTTGTGTGAGCCGGCCGAAACTCTGTAAGCCGCCGGGCATCAACCTGTATATAAAGGTGAGACCCGACGGCGGGTTGACAAAAGAAAACAAGCAATCGAGAACTAGGTCAAGCGTATTCGCTCCCTGGTAATCGAAACCCAAGCAATACTACGAAAAGCAGGAGTAGGCTTTTACCTCATTGAGGGGCCAAACCTGGGTAAACTCTCTGTGTGTCCTTTGTCCCGGTCAACCCCTTTAAGCTAACCCAGTGCGATGGCTCCGCACCTAAGTCCTTTCACTAGGGCATCTGCCGTGACAAATCTACGACAGTTGGCGCCCACCGTGGGGCCAGAGCACGGTGGTTTCGAGTTCTTGAAGGGCACCTTTGCAGGGATCAAGGGATACGCCGTGGGCCGGATGACCAAGAGTAGCCGCGGCAAGCTCTACATCGACGATGTTAGCTGGGGTCCCGAGGCCGATTCAATCGAGTACGGGTACTGGGTCCCCTTCGGTAGAATTCATGTCTTCATCGGCAAGATTGGGGAGTCGGGGCCTGAGCCGGACATCTGCACCGACACGATCGAGATGGCTCAGCGCACGACCCGCCAAGGTCCAACCCGCCAGGAAACTTGCCTTTGTTGGCTTTGTTCATGGGGCGGATCTCGAAGAAGGTTCTATGTCAGGCGGAGAGACAACCATCTATTTAGGTGATGAGTCCTCAACCGGCGAAACCGAGTCGATCTATCAATTACAAGATGGCGGGCTTGGGGGTTGTTCCGATGGCGACAATATTCCGGACTCCTATGAGCCGCCGAGCAGGGCTGCTATTTTCATGGCTGGTACGCAATAGATGTTGAACTCATCAACTGCTGCGGCTATGACCTCTAGTTCAACGGCTGCTGCGACGGCCGGGGTGAGCAGCTCTGTGCGCCCGCCGGCGCAGGTTTTATCTGACCTTTTGGAGGCTCTAGCGACTCTCTTAGCTGTAGAGGTGACTCCAGCAACTCAAGCACAACATAACACTGGTACGCGTCAGTGCTATACAAATGGGTTTTAACCCCTTTCTGCGACGGCGTTCGGAACCGTCGCCAAGTGAGTGACGGCGATAGGGGGGGTCCCTCCACATGACCCAGGCACCGTCGGGGATATGCCCTCCTGGCACACACGCTCGGCAAAATGAGGTCGTGTGCGACCGGCGAGCGCTCAAATACGGAAATACGTACAATAGAGCTAAAAAATACAATTATACAGGCAAAATTATTTCCGGTCGCAAGTACATCCCACACAGTCAACCCCCGCTAAACGTTTCCGTTCGTATGTACATCCCACACAGTCGCTCCAAGGAAAACGTTTCCGTTCACAGGTACATCACACAAAATTTTCCCCGTTAAATCGTTTGTGATAGCGTTGCCATTGCACATGATATTAACAATTTTGTTTGCGTTATTGAATGCATCACACACGGTGCGTAGAAGGAACTGTGTGGCAAAGGCTGTCCATCACACACAATTTTTATGTGGTAAACGTTTGCGCAAGGTGGCCTAACGCAAACAGTTTACAAGAGGATGTCGTGTGTGCAGTGGAGATTGATCGCACACGTAGTGGATCCTAGAAACGTTCTTGATCTCCACGTCTATCGCAGATGTTTCGCTTTCACAAACCGTGTGCAGTGTAATCCCAAATTTAAAAATCACATGTTTTGAATTTGAAAGTAGGCAATCACTTATTTCATATCCAACCATGTTTATTACAAATACAGGTTCAACCACGAATGAATAATTCGATGCACGGGTACATATACTGAAGAACTACAGAAGCACCAAGTAAAGAATGATGAACCACATTTGTACTAAAGACTGTAAAGAGAGAGGCGAAAGACATTCTGGTTGCTGGAGAATGTGAAGCGGAATGCCCATATTGCGGCCTCCTCCATGCGTAATGCGCGCACTGAAGGAAATATGCCCTAGAGGCAATAATAAAGTTATTATTTATTTCCTTATATCATGATAAATGTTTATTATTCATGCTAGAATTGTATTAACCGGAAACATAATACATGTGTGAATATATAGACAAACAGAGTGTCACTAGTATGCCTCTACTTGACTAGCTCGTTAATCAAAGATGGTTATGTCTCCTAGCCATAGACATAAGTTGTCATTTGATTAACGAGATCACCTCATTAGGAGAATGACGTGATTGACTTGACCCATTCCGTTAGCTTAGCACTCGATCGTTTAGTATGTTGCTATTGCTTTCTTCATGACTTATACATGTTCCTATGACTATGAGATTATGCAACTCCCGTTTACCGGAGGAACACTTTGTGTGCTACCAAACGTCACAACGTAAATGGGTGATTATAAGGTGCTCTACAGGTGTCTCCAAAGGTACTTGTTGGGTTGGCGTATTTCGAGATTAGGATTTGTCACTCCAATTGTCGGAGAGGTATCTCTGGGCCCACTCGGTAATGCACATCACTATAAGCCTTGCAAGCATTGTGACTAATGAGTTAGTTGCGGGATGATGTGTTACGGAACGAGTAAAGAGACTTGCCGGTAACGAGATTGAACTAGGTATCGAGATACCGACGATCAAATCTCGGGCAAGTAACATACCGGTGACAAAGGGAACAACGTATGTTGTTATGCGGTCTGACCGATAAAGATCTTCGTAGAATATGTGGGAGCCAATATGGGCATCCAGGTCCCGCTATTGGTTATTGACCAGAGACGTGTCTCGATCATGTCTACATAGTTCTCGAACCCGTAGGGTCCACACGCTTAACGTTACGATGACAGTTTTATTGAGTTTTGATGTACCGAAGGAGTTCGGAGTCCCGGATGAGATCGGGGATTTGACGAGGAGTCTCGAAATGGTCGAGACGTAAAAATCGATATATTGGACGACTATATTCGGACTTCGGAAAGGTTCCGAGTGATTCGGGTATTTTTCGGAATACCGGAGAGTTACGGGAATTCGTATTGGGCCTTAATGGGCCATACGGGAAAGGAGAGAAAGGCCTCAAAAGGTGGCCGCACCCCTCCCCATGGTCTGGTCCGAATTGGACTAGGGAAGGGGGGCGCACCCTTCCTTCTTTCTCCTTCCCCCTTCCCTTCTCCTACTCCCACAAGGAAAGGAGGAGTCCTACTCCCGGTGGGAGTAGGACTCCCCCCTATGGCGCGCCTCTCCCCTTGGCCTGCTGCCTCCCCCTTGCTCCTTTATATACGGGGGCAGGGGGCACCCCAGAGACACAACAATTGATCTCTTGATCTCTTAGCCGTGTGCGGTGCCCCCTCCACCATAATCCACCTCGATAATATCGTAGCAGTGCTTAGGTGAAGCCCTGCGTCGGTAGAACATCATCGTCGTCACCACGCCGTCGTGCTGACGGAACTCTCCCTCAAAGCTCGGCTGGATCGGAGTTCGAGGGACGTCATCGAGCTGAACGTGTGCTGAACTCGGAGGTGCCGTACGTTCGGTACTTGGATCGGTCGGATCGTGAAGACGTACGACTACATCAACCGCGTTGTGCTAACGCTTCCGCTTTCGGTCTACGAGGGTACGTGGACAACACTCTCCCCTCTCGTTGCTATGCATCACCATGATCTTGCATGTGCGTAGGAAATTTTTGAAATTACTACGTTTCCCAACACGCACGACTCTAGGCCAACCCCTTGTGATGGCTGCCCGTCCGTCCTTCACTGTCTTCATTACGACTTCTCGATGCTCATTGTAGTCTGGATGAAATACTTTAACCTTCATTGTGTGTCCACCAATCATGTACTTTGCGAGGTAATCTTGAGTGAACTGCTTCGGGAACCACTGCGAATGAAAAAGATTCAGACATTGTTGTCTAATAACTCATTATGGGCAGTAAAAAGAGAAGGCTACAGAGTTTGTAGTTACCATCCTACAGCTCACTGTTGTGTTGGATAGAGTATAAACAAATAATTTGCTTGCCACCATTCGTATCTTTTTGCTAATAATCCTTATCAGTTTCCTCACTTGATGCTTGTTCATGAATATCTCATTGCCCCATACGCAAAAAGGGTCGATGCGTGGATCCTTGCCAAGGGCATATGTACCTACAAGCAACAAGTCAATATTAGAAGCTAACAAGTGTCCAGGCCTGGATCTATATGCACTACATTATGGAACGACGGGGGGAGTACAAGCCGAGGGATGAAGCTAACCTCGGCGGAAAATGGTGGCCACTTCTGTTGTTGTCCTGCATAAGTAGTGGAAAGGCATAATAAGTACATCAACCTTAACATCAAACAAATATAGCAAAGGTAAACAACATAATCTCCAAATGATAGCTTGAATGTGTTGGTTTCATCATGCTATTAAAGCAAATATAGAATGGAAGGCAATGTTACCGACAGCAGGCTTAACAGCCATGAAATATTGCAATTCAAACTGATATTGTTGAAAATGAATAGAACGTAGGTAATGCTTAAACATCACACTGGATAAATGTGTAAAACTGAAATAAAGGGCATGTGTTAACTACACCAGGAATAACTGGAACCAAATATAGCCGTTCAAACTGGTATTGATGTAGTCGAGCGGCACAGTTTCGACTTGCACATAATGAACAACACATTGTGAATGACTGAAATAAACAAGGCATAAATGACCAGTATAACAACCAAATATAGCCATTGAAAACTGGACAGAGTCTCACTGCAATCAACCTAATAAGCAAATACAGATAAACAGGGCATATGCTTGAAAACTGGACAAATGCTCACTGCAACCAACCTAACAAGCAGATACAGATAAACAAGGCATCTGCTTGATAACTGGACAAATGCTAAAAAAAGCAACCTAACAACCAAATACAGATAAACAAGGCATCTGCTTGATAACTGGACAAATGCTCATTGTAACCAAACTAAGAACCAAATACATATAAACAAGGTATCTGCTCGATAACTGAAAAAATGCTCACTCCAACCAACCTAACAACCAAATACAGATAAAGAAGGCATCTACTCACTATAAACAACCAAATATAGCCATTCGTGAAATTGAAGTGGACAATTCATACTTAAACATCACATAGCCCTACTGAACAATACATTTTTGCATAACTGAAATAATTAAACACGGCACAGTTAAAGCACCTCACGGCAAATGCTACTACAACAAAGGGTACGGGTTGGCAAGCTAGAAAAGGTAATATTTGCTGATAGAATATTGCCTCACATTTCATGGATGGGATCCTTCCAGTTGGAAGAGCACAGACCCACGGTGCGCTCTCTGATGTCACAAATGGGCCGTTTCACCTTGGAAGAACCTTCGTGGGTGCCCTCCTCGTGGTCGTGGTTGTGGTCGATGAGATCTGACTTGGCAATTGAGGATCCCAAACCGCCGCCGTAGAACGTGTCCTTCAGAAATGACAAAATGGGCTCGATGGCATATAAAGATTGCAAATCCTTGACCGCTTGGTGGAGGAGATCAGCGGCAGGGCCATCGAAGAGATCGACGGCGGTTGAACCAGAGGGGTTGGGGATGGACCACTTAACCTGTGACATGGCCCGCGTGAAGCCGTCGCTGTGGATGAGCTTGATGTCGTAGCCAGCTTTCCCGAGATACAGTAATACGCTAGCCCGCTGACATTAAGCCTTCGGCATGGCAACGTAGTCAACGTCTTCACCGGCTTCTGCGGCGATGTGTTGCTCCAGGATCGACAGGTCGGGGCGAACGGCGGCCACCTCACCAACGTCCGCCGGAGAGGCCATGATAAACCTCTTCTTGGCCGAACGCTCGTCGGGCTCCCCGGGATACGTGGTCGAGCTTAGGCTGCGACATTCTGGAGCAGGGGATGTGGATCTGGTGTGGAGGGACACACATGCCTCATCTAAAAACTCAGGGGAGTGGGGCGACGGTATGGGAATCGCCGGGTAACCTGAACTTTATTATCTAAGCTAGGAGGAATGGGCAGGCTGGCAGGGGGCACCGGCGGCAGCGGCGGCGACCGCGAGCTAGGGTTCAAGTGGGGGAGGGGGCGGGTGGGGGACTGTGGAGGGGGGAGGGTTGTTTGAGGATACGTCACGGCTACTGAAATTTTTAGTAATGGTGGGTGGAGATGGTGGTGGACGAGGGAGGGAGACGGTTCAAATGCCTCGGCTAGTGCAATTTTACTATAAGGTCGGTGCTGAAGGAGTGTGGGCGACAGTTGAAGTACAGCGACTACTAAAATTTGGGTAAAGGAATTGATGCGGGGCGGGAGTGCCCAAGATCGCGCACGGTCCAATAACAATATGCGTGTATGATAATAAGGAGAAGTGGCGGGACCGCCGGTTTTTGCAACGCTCAAGGCGGGTAGTTTGTTTTTATATTTCTAGCTAGCGGGTCTATCGCACACGGTTCGTCCTAATTTCCAAAAAAACTTACTCGCCTTTAGCTTGCACAGGTGGTGATTTTACAGCGCACTTGCATCGCACACGGTTAAGCCAGTACCTCCACCCTTTGCTCGCGCTTGCACGGTCGTGCTGATTTTACAGCGCACTTGCACCGCACACGGTTGAGCGAGTACCTCCACCTTTGCTCGCGCTTGCGCAGGCGTGGTGATTCACAGCGCACTTGTATCGCACATGGTTAAGATATTATACCTGTGTCTGTTGAGCGTCATCAGAGTCTTTGCAGCAAAAAATGTTAGAGAGGGTCAGAAGATAGCCACACCAGCATGTGGCCCAAATATATATGAGTGAAAAGGGTGGTCTGTGATGTTCAAAATTCCAATGCACAACTTTGATCGCGCGGGCCCCCGGTTGGGCGCGTCGTCGAAGATCGATGAGAGGGGCCATAAGTCAAGAACCACCTGGAAGTGGCCAAATATATGTAGGAATATTGGGGATGTTTAAAACTTTAAATACACAATGCATAACTTTGGTGGCACCTGCCTCGCAAACCCGAAAGCACCCTTGGATATATATATCTATAATGACATAATGTCGTACCTAGCTAGGATGCTTGGCCCGCCATCTCCCACTTCGTGTCAGCGGGGCGGATGCATGTAATGATCGATACTTTGGTCATATATGCATGTCGCCATGACCTATCATAAGACGGACCAATGAATCTATCATTTGGTCAAACGACAGCTGTTGTTGTCGATGAACCGCTTGCGCCAATAGATTGAGCCATCATAAAAATCGCACGAGAGGGACCACAAAACCAGCACCTCTTGCATGCGGCCCAAACTGATGTACGTTGGGAAGGGGTGATGTGTGTTTTCAATATAGAATAATGTACAATTTAGACGTGGTGCCTACCTCTCGATACAGACAACAACCATGAAGGCAAGGTAGTTAAGGACGAGATACGCAGGGTATGATGTAGGTCGAACCCAGCAATCCAAGCATGTGGGAGGGAATCCTGACAACGCATGAGCTCGAGCTTTGGTTGAGCGACATGTGATGGTGACCGGCCCTAACACGAACTAGGAGGAATCCATTGATGGCCAACACATACCCCTCATTATCGGTCAAAGGGATGATATATATACACTCGGGGAGCACACAGATATGCGTGTCATCACAAAAAACCGCACAAGGGAGATGTGGTCGATCAGAAGACCCTGTATACACTGCATGCGGCCCGAAATATGTATGGATACGGTGGTGTGTGATGTGTTTAAATCCCGAATGCAGAACTTCGATGGGCCACCAACTACATTACAAACCGAACACCGTACCTGACTCCAAGCCTGGTTCAATACGTACGATGTCGGTTTCCCAACTTCGAGACGGCAAGGGGGGGGGGGGGGTCGTCCCACGCATGCGCTCAAAATTTATTTGGTCTAGCATGGGACACATCTATATCTATACCTCTATATAGTGTGCGAATAACTTAAGTTGGTCGTTCGATGAAGCCAATCCGACGGTACAGAGATGGCAAATCCGAGCACTACTGGCCGTTGGATATCATCTACATCCCACCAGATTCTGCCACATGTACAATCTAGAAGACTCCATGGTTGAACTTAAGCATAATGCACAAACCTTAAAACGCAAGCACTTCTCCTTTGTTCTCTAGAATCTTCCATACCTTAATTGCCCAATTTTTTTTCTAAATGAATTGTCACTTTTGTTTTTTACTTTATGCTTTACAACACAATTCCATGAATCTTAAAATAGATTTTTTTAAATAAAACTAATTTATTTTGGATGAGATGAACTATAAGAATTAAACGAACATCTACATCATGCATATATGACTCAAAGCTTACATGCTATAGTGTGGTATTTATTCATAATTTGGTTACCAAATCTCATGCGTGCAATGCACCTATACCTTACTAGTATCAATAGGAAACCATCATGGTCAAACCCTTCTCGTTGTTGGGTCAAAGGGATAGATTGTGTGGGCCCCCCTAATTGTCGGTAAAGGATAGTATATATACCTCGGGGAGCCCACAGATATGTGCCGTGTCTATAAGCCGCACAAGGTAGACATGCTCGAGAAGAACACCCTGCCCCCTATACCCTGCATGCAACCTGAAAAAGGTTTATATAATCGCCAGGACAGGTCAAGTCAATCATTCTTTATTTTTTTAGAGCAAAAAATAACCCATAAAAACTTAGTAGGTTCTAATAATTGCCATGACAGGTCAAGTCAATCATTCTTTAATTTTTTAGAGCAAAAAATAACCCATATAAACATAGTCTACAAATTAGCAAAACAAGGATCCCAAGGTTTATATAATTGCCATGATAGGTCACTATAGAGATATAATATATCTCTATAATGACCGTGTCATGGCATTTAAATGAAGCTTGAGATATGCAACTTCCCAACGGGTCACCCATGACCGTGTCATGGCATTTAAATGAAGCTTGAGACATGCAACTTCCCAACGGGTCACCCATCCTTGGACTACTCCAGCCCGAGCACGCTTAACTTCTGCGTTCTATTCGACTAGGCTAGCGGATGGGAAGCCGCCCCTTGCTGATGAGAATTGCCTCCTTGCCTTTAAGGCGTTTCACGCTGGTCACCCTATGGGACCTACTCCCTCCTATCACACACATTTGTGCTTTTAGAAACTGTGTGGGATATTTACATGGACGGTGTGTCGCCGCTAGCCTTCAATGAGCACTGACACTGGTAGCGGGAAAACGATGAGAGAAGAGGCGAGAAACCGATGAGAGGAGTGGCGAGAAAGGGCAGTCTATTTAGAAAACCTAGTAGAGAAGGAAGCGTGAGCTAGCACGACGCATGCGCACAGTGCTTACCCATGTACTGCATGTGCTGTCGAAAGGGCTCAGGGTTGCCGTTCGATCTGGGAGAATCCAACGGTGCACACGTACGGTCCGTGGGGTTTGGGTTCTGGCCAATCAGAACGCACGACTCAGATCGCGCGCGCAGCAGGGGGTACGGGGGCATCGGCCACAGTTTGGTAGGCACACGACTTTCGTGAGTGAACCGTGTGCTATTTGAAAACATTCCGTGAGAAGAATCTTGGTTTTTAAATCCCCATAAATCCAAAACTCACCCGAAAATTGTGAAACCTGGCATGGTGTCAGGACATGGCACATATATGTCGAGGAATTTTTTTCGTCCATTTTGGCGCAAGTTTTATTACAAGCCTCTTACAAACCGGAGCTTCTCTCAACGAAGCCTCATGGTTCCGATAGGGAAACGTGTCCCCCTTGTGGGAGAAACGTAATCACTGCCTCTTTTCGCCTTGTATTTTCTTCTACGGGCAACATGGAACAACAGGATATCCGTGCTGAAATTTAAACTTATTCAGGGTTCGTTTGGCCTTTTTATACACTAATTGAGTTTCCTAGGCATTTAATGTCCATAATTCAAATATGAACTTCAAATACATGCTCCAGTTCACCAAAATGGCTTGAAAATTCATACATGTGTCCTTGGGTGCTGATGTCTACTACGCAACTTTATTCTTGTAGACACGTGTTGGGCCTCCAAGCGCAGCGTTTTGTAGGACAGTAGCAATTTTCCCTCAAGTGGATGACCTAAGGTTTATCAATCCGTGAGAAGCGTAAGATGAAGATAGTCTCTCTCAAAGGACCCTGCAACCAAATACAAGAAATCTCTTGTGTCCCCAACACACCCAATACAATGGCAAATTGTATAGGTGCACTAGTTCGGCGAAGAGATGGTGATAAAAGTGTAAAAACAACAAGGTAGCAAATAGTAAACGGGCACAAAAACGGTATTGCAATGCTTGAAAATGAGGCCTAGGGTCCATACTTTCGCTAGTGCAACCTCTCAACAATGCTAACATAGTTGGATCATATGATTATCCTTCAAAGTGCAATAAAGAATCACTCCTGAGTTCCTATTAGCGGAGAACAAAAGATAGAAATTGTTTGTAGGGTACGAAACCACCTCAAAGCTATTCTTTCCGATCGATCTATCCTAGAGTTCGTACTAAAATAACACCAAAGCAAATTCATATTCATAACACTCAATCCACACAAAGAACTACAGAGAGACCCCAAAGTTTCTATCGGAGAAAAGATAATAAAAACGTGCATCAACCCCTATGCATAGATTACCCCAATGTCACCTTGGGAATCCGCTAGTTGAGTGCCAAAACATATATCAAGTGAATCAATATGATACCCCATTGTCACCTCAAGTATTCATACCGCAAGACATACAACATGTGTTCTCGTATCTGAATATTCAAGCCGACAAGACAAAACTTCAAAGGGTAAAGATTCAATTCATCACAACAAGAGCATAGAGGGGAGAAACATCATATGAGCCATCTATATTAACAAAGCCCATGATATAGATCACGAGAGAGAGAGAGAGATTAAACACATAGCTACTGGTACAAACCCTTAGCCCCGAGGGTGGACTACTCCCTCCTCATCGTGGTGGCCGCCGGGATGATGAAGATGGCCACCGGAGATGATTCCCCCCTCCGGCAGGGTGCCGGAACGGGGTCTAGATTGGTTTTCGGTGGCTACAAAGCCTTGCGGCGGTGGAACTTCTGATCTAGGTTAACCCCGAAGGGTTTCGGAATATTTGGGAATTTATAGTGCAAAGAGGGGGTGCGGGAGGCCACCAAGGTGGGCACAACCCACCTGGGCGCGCCAGGTTGTGCCCCCTCGGGGTACCCCCGGGTGCTTCTTTGGCTCACTATTGGTCATCTGGTCCATAAAAAATCTCCGTGAAGTTTCGTTGCATTTGGACTCCATTTGGTATTGATTTCTTGCGATGTAAAAAACATGCAGAAAACAACAACTGGCACTTGGCACTATGTCAATAGGTTAGTACCAAAAATGATATAAAATGACTATAAAAAGATTATAAAACAGCCAAGATTGATAATATAACAACATGGAACAATACAAAATTATAGATACGTTGGAGACGTATCAGGTGCATGTTTAGGTCCCATGCCAGGAATGGGAACGAATTACAACCGTACCCGCGTCCTGGCTCGTCCTCAAACATTTGGAATCTCAGGTTTTAAATCCCTGTAAATCCTAAACTCACCAGAAAGTCATCAAAGGTGGCATGGTGTCACATCATGGCACATATATGTCGTGGAAAAACATTGTCCAATTTGGGCCAAGCTTTATTGCAAACCTCTTACAAACCGGAGCTTCTCTCAAAGAAGCCTCATGGTTCCGATAGGGAAACGTGTTCCCCTTGTGGGCGAAACATAATCACTGCCTCATTTTGCCTTGTATTTTCTTCCACGGGCAACATTGACATGATATCCCTGCTGAAATTTAAACTTATTCAGGGTTCATTTGGCCTTTTTATACACTAATTGAGTTTCCTAGGCATTTAATGTCCATAATTCAAATCTAAACTACCAATAGATGCTCTAGTTCACCGAAATGGCTAGAAAAATTATACATGTGTCCTTGGGTGCATGTTTAGGTCCCATGCCAGGAATGAGAGCGAATTACAACCGTACCGGTGTCCTGGCTCGTCCTCAAACATTTCGAATCTCGGTTTTTAAATCCCCATAAATCCAAAACTCACCAGAAAGTCATCAAAGGTGGCATGGTGTCACGTCATGGCACATATATGTCGTGGTAAAAACATTGCCAATTTGGGCCAAGCTTTATTACAAACCTCTTACAAACCGGAGCCTGTCGCAAGAACCCTCATGGTTTCGATAAGGAAACGTGTCCCCTTGTGGGCCAAACGATAATCGCTCCCTCTTCTAGCCTCGTATTTTCTTCTACACGCAACACAAAACAACGGGAGATTCATGCTGAACTTTGAAATTATTCAGGGTTCGTTTGACCTTTTTTATTCATTAATTGAGCTTTCTAGGCATTTAATGTCCATAATTCAAATCCGAACTACAAATACATGCTCGAGTGCACCAAAATGGCTAGAAAAAATGTACATATTTCCTTGGGGTGCATGTTTAGGTCCCATGGAACGAATGGGAACGAATTCAACCGTCTCGCCATCCTGGCTTGGCCACAAACATTGCGAATCTCGGTTTTTAAATCTCTGTAAATACAAAACTCACCAGGAAATCATGAAACTTGGCATGGTGTCACTACATGGTACATATAATTGTCCAATTTGGGTGAAGCTATATTACAAGCCTCTTACAAACCGGAGCCTGTCGCAACCCTCGTGGTTCCGGTAGGGAAAATGCCCCTCTGGTGGGCAAAATGATAATCGCTACCTCTTCTCGCCTTGAACTTTGTTTTCTACACGCAACATAGAATAACCGGAGTGTCGCGCTGAAATTTGAAACTGTTCAGGGTTCGTTTGGCCATTGTATATATTACTAATTAAGTTTTCTACGCATTTAATGTAGTCCATAATTCAAATTTGAACTACAAGCACATGCTCCAGTGAAGCAAAATGGGTGGGAAATCGTACATGTGTCATTGAGTGCATGCTTAGGTCTCATTTAAGGAATGGGAATGAATTACAAACTTGTCATCGTCCTGAAAAATTGATAATCTCAGTTTTTAAATCCCAGTAAATCAAAAAATCACCCAAAAAACATGAAACTTGGCATGGTTTCATGACATGGCACATATAAGCCGTGTTAAAAAAATCGTCCAGTTTGAGAAGAGGCGCACACATTAGTAGCCAATGAAGTCCTTTTTGAAACAAAAAGATGACACGTTAATATCGCAAAAGGTTGTATTATATTAACCGTGTCGAAATTTAACCATACTCGGTGGCGTGCGTGCAGCTTTTTGATTAGACGGGACGAGCGCAAGAAGTTCGCCGTGCAGGCTCGACGGGACGCGTGCAAGCAGTCCGTCGCCCAGGCTCGACGGGATGCGTGCATCCTATCCACCTCGCAGGCTCGACGGGACACGTGCGAGCAGCAAGGCCGCCCATGCTCACCGTGAAGCGAGCTCTTTGACCTCCATGCACCAGTTGTCGTCCGCCTCGCTCACAACTTCTCCATTAATGGGTTAATTAAAGCACCTGGACGGAGGGTGTTTGCTTGTGATCCCATGGCATCATTTGCTTTGTTCATGTTTTCAACTCGTATTCCGCCCAAATTTAAATTGCCACATAGAGCAATGGATAATACGACCACAAATAAAATGGCAACGAATAGTACGATGACAAATTTACAATGGCGCAGATAATAATTGTCTTACTTATTTCATATAATTTAAAATGCCACATGTGGCAAAGCCCGGAAGACACGGGGGCAAGAGAAGAAGGAAATTGCAGACAACGATCTGGGTCGCTACTGTCTCTACTCGTCGATGGATCGCCGGGTGACGACATCCTCCAGCTCCTTCTTCAATTCCTCATGACTTTGCTTGAAAGCAGCCACAGATTCCTCCACCTCCTGCTCGCGCTCGATCTGGAGCTTCCTCAAGTCACCCATCAGTTCCTCGACGACCGCTGTCAGCGCCATCCCCGAGGCACTGCTCTGCTCATGCAGCATCTTCCAGCCGGCGGCCTACTCCTTCTCGGCGAGCGCCCTGAGGAGCTTCACATTGTCAGCCATGAGTTGCTCGACAGGTCGGTCGCCTTGTCAACCGAGGCATCACTGATCTTGAGCAGCTTCATCAAGCCGTCGACCAACTCCTGCTGCGTAGTGATGCCAGTGAGAATGTCGTCGTCGCCGGCGAAGGACTTCAGGACACCGGCTCGTCACGATGGCTGATGCCGCGAATGCGCCTGTGAGAGCCCTCGCGTGCCCGTGAGAGCTCGTTCGAGGGCTCCGCGGCGCGTCGGGACATCTCTGCTGCGGCTGCGGCTTCGTGGCGGGACCTCTCTAGTGCTTCCGCGGCCTTGGTCTTTGCTGCCTAGTTATATGTCCACCCTAAACGCCTCCTACCCGTCATGGCGGAACGACTTGACAGGAAAGACCAGTTTTGTCAGTGATGAGGATAGGAACTGTGAAGTAATTTTTAAATGGGTAGTTTTTATAGCCTGGTAATAAGTGTGAACACATATTAGTTTGATAGGTGTGAACAGATTTGCAATTACTTATTGCGTTGTAATCTGCAATGTGACGAGAAACAAGGTCAAAATTTATTGATGGTAGAAGGTTGACCACGTGGTTGCTCGCCGTTGAGGTGTCCGCGGCGCGCTCTGCTCGCGTCCGTCCGAGCGTTTTGCTTGCCATTGAGGCGGTCGCAGCGTGCTCCGTTCATCTGAGTCGGCTGTTTGCCACGTATCACACACATCTTGTTAAGTTGAACCGTTTCTGTTGTGTTCCCTAATCGAAAATAGTTCGTCCGAGTGAACCGTATGCCGTATATCACACACACCTTGATCTGGCTAACCGTTTTGGTTGCACTCCCTAATAGCAAACAATTCATCAGAGCGAACTGTATGCCATATATCGCACACACATTGATATGGCTGCCCGTTTCTGTTGTTCTGCCTCATCGCAAACAGTTCAAATGGATTAACTGTGTGCCCTGCATCGCACACGCAACTAAAATCTGAACCGTGTTTGATGGCTCCGCCATCGCAAACGTTTTGCACCTTTTTTGACAGTTTTTTTACATCCCCGTTTGCGATTAATGCATCCCACACAGTTTTGTGAAAGGGCCTCTGATCGTAGTGTCGCGTTAGCAGCATCCTGTAGTAGTGTAAGGTGGAATTTGCGAAGCTACGGGATGAGATAGCTCAGGCTAAGGAGGAACTTAACGCTGAGAACGCTGATACGTCTACAACGTATCTATAATTTTTGATTGTTCCATGCTGTTTTATTATCAATCTTGGATGCTTTCCAATCATTTTATAGTCATTTTATATCATTTTTTCGTACTAACCTATTGACATAGTGCCATGTGCCAGTTGCTGCTTTTTCCATTTTTTACATCGCAGGAAATCAATATCAGACGGAGTCCAAATGCCACGAAACTCCACGATGACTTTTTATGGGCTAGAAGGAACACAACGGGCCCTGGTTGCACCTGGGGGGAGTCCCGAGAAGAGGACAACCCACCAGGACGCGCCAGGAGGCCCAGGCACGCCCTGGTGGGTTGTGCCCACCTCGGGTGGCCCCCGGACCGCCTCTTTGCTCTATAAATACCCCAAAAATCCCAGAACTCTAGGGGAGTCGACGAAATATTCATCCAGCCGCCGCAGAGTCCAGAACCACTAGATCCAATCTAGACACCATCTCGGATGGGGTTCACCACCTCCATTGGTGCCTCTCCGATGATGCGTGAGTAGTTCTTTGTAGACCTTCGGGTCCGTAGTTAGTAGCTCGATGGCTTTCTGTCTCTCGCTGAATTCTTAATACAATGGTCTCTTGGAGATCCATATGATGTAACTCTTTTTGCGATGTGTTTGTTGGGATCCGATGAACTTTGAGTTTATGATCAGTCATATCTTTTTATATCCATGAAAGTTATCTGAGTTTCTTTGATCTTTTATATGCATGATCTCTTATAGCCTCGTATTTCTTCTCCAATATTTGGGTTTTGTTTGGCCAACTTGATCTATTTATCTTGCAATGGGAAGAGGTGCCCGGTAGTGGGTTCGATCTTACGGTGCTTGATCCCAGTGACAGAAAGGGAAACGACACGTATGTATTGTTGCTACTAAGGATAAAACGATGGGGTCTATCTCTACATAGATAGATCTTGTCTACATCATGTCACCGTTCGTATTGCATTTCTCCATTTTTCCATGAACTTAATACACTAGATGCATGCTGGATAGCGGTCGATGTGTGGAGTAATAGTAGTAGATGCAGGCAGGAGTCAGTCTACTAATGTTGGACGTGATGCCTATGTAATGATCATTGCCTGGATATGGTCATAATTATTTGAGGTTCTATCAATTGCCCAACAGTAATTTGTTTACCCACCGTTTGCTATCTTTCTCGAGAGAAGCCACTAGTGAAATCTACGGGCCCCGTGTCTTCTTTCTCATTTATTTGCTTTGCAATCTATTTTATTTGCACTTTTTATTTAGATCTATTAAACCAAAAACATAAAAATACATTGCTGCATTTTATTTCTATTTGTCTTATTTGCGATCTATCTTTCAATCTACTACAAATTTATCTCACGTCCGTTTGCCTATCTTGAGGCGCCGTTACCCGGAAGGGATTGACAACCCCTTTGACACGTCGATTTGCGAGGATTTGTTATCTGTGTGCAGGGGCTGTTTACGTTGTGTTGCTTGGTTCTTCTACGGGTTCGATAACCTTGGTTTCATCACTGAGGGAAATACCTACTGTCGCTGTGCTGCATCATCCCTTCCTCTTTGGGGAAATACCGACGTAGTTCTAGCAGACAAGAACTTTCTGGCGCCACTGCTAGGGAGTCATCAAAAGTAATTTCTGGAGCCGTTGTCGAGGACGATCTTCAACACATACCAGGTTCCTAATCACAAATCTCATCTCCTCGCAATTTACATTGTTTGCCATTTGCCTCTCGTTTTCCTCTCCCCCACTTCACAAAAATTTGTCGTTTTATTCGCCTCTCTATTTTCGTTCGCTGTTCTCTTGCCGGATCTGTCTTTGTGTGTGAGATCTTGTTTGCCGTTATGGATAACTCCTCCTCTATTGCTTGCACTCCCGAGAACAAAGTTTTCAACTTTAAACAAAGGGGAGGAGAAAGTTTGAAGATGCTTGGTATAGAATTTGCAATGCTCATAATAGATCTATTCGTAAGCAATCTACCATTGTCCTTCTTTGCTGTTTTTTATGTTGGCATCACCACTTGGTATAGATTCATCCTTGATACGATTACCGGTGGAAATTTCTTGATGTGTCCTTCTCTTGATGCTTTTAATGCTATGGGAAATTTAGTGGGATCACCACCTCTCATGATTAATGAAACAATTTTGACTCTTGAGCATGTTATGGAAAGACTAGATGCTATCGAAAATAAAATGCTCACCGAAGATCATATGGAAATTATAGATAAAAAATGCATAATTTTGCCACTAATATTGGGTCAAAAGCGGGAGATATTTTTAAGTTGATGAAAGAGAAGGGTACCTTAATCCATGAAAGAATAGAAGAAAGTCCGTCTCGGATTGATAAGTTAGAGGAAATTTTTAGTAATCTAAGCACGACTTTTGGTTCCGCTAAAACTATCGAGAAAACTCCCACAAGGCGTAGTAGCTACTAGGAACAAGGGTGCAACTTCTAGTATTAGTAATAACGAAGATCTTAAGATGATTAGTGTTCACCCCGATTTTGTTGAAGTGTTAAGAGATCCTTTTTGCAAGAATGAAATATTTAAATATACTCCTAGGACTGTTGCTATTGAATGTCTTTATGCTAAACCTGTAAAGGATTCTAAGTGTTTGATTGAAGAGTTGGATAAGGATGACAAAACTTAGATCCTTGCTTTATACCGAGCTAAGGGCGTAAAACTATAGCGCTTGTTGGGAGGCAACCCAATGAATGAAATTTATTTTTGCTTTTTGCTTTCTGTTTTTGTGTGCTTGCACAATTATGCTACTGGTATGATTGTGTTTTTGTGTGTGTTTTAGTTAGTGTTTGTGCCAAGTAAAGCCTTTAGGATCTTCTTGGGTGATAATTGTTTGATCTTGCTGAAAAAGACAGAAACTTTGCGCTCACAAAAATAATTTTCATAAATCACAGAAAAGAGCTTTTGCCCTGATTCTTTTTGCATAAGATTAATATACAAATTACCCTGGTCTTCCTGATTTGGTAGAATTTTTGGAGTTCCAGAAGTATTCGAAAAAGTCAGATTGCTACAGACTTTTCTGTTTTGACAGATTCTGTTTTCTTTGTGTTGTGTGCTTATTTTGATGGCTCTATGGTTTTCTTTGATGAGTTTTTGCCATAGAAAAGTTGGAATACAGTAGAAATAATACAAAAAAATTGAATTGGTTTGATACAACACTTATAGTAGTGGTTTGCTTTCTTATACTAACGGATATCACGAAGGTTTTGTTGAGTTTTGTGTGATTGAAGTTTTCAAGTTTTGCCATCTTACGATGGATGAAAGAAGGACAGAAGAGCCTAAACTTGGGGATGCCCCGGCATCCCAAGCTATTATCCAAGAATGAGCAACCAACTAAGCTTGGGGATGCCCCCGAGTGGCATCCCCTCTTTCTTCCAACAACTATCGGTATTTTACTCGAAGCTATATTTTTATTCGTCACATGATATGTGTTTTGCTTGGAGTGTCTTGTATGATATGAGTATTTGCTTGTTTTATTTTGTGTTTTAAGTCATCAATCCTTGCTGGACACCTCTATTTGAGAGAGCCAAAATTATCTCATGACTTGCTAGAATTGTTCTCTGTGCTTCACTTAAATCTTTTATGAGCTAGGACTTGCTCCAGTGCTTCACTTATATCTTTTTGAGCACGGTGTGCTTAGTATTTTTGAAGAAATGCTCTCTTGCTTCACTTAGATTTGTTTGAGAGTTAGTAAAATTTTAAAGAAATTCTCTCTTGCTTCACTTAAATTATTTTTAGAGAAATAAAAAAAATTTATGCTCATGATCTTCACTTATATTTGTTTGAGCTTATGAAAAGCAACACATGAAAATTTGTCCCAAAGTGATATCCAAGAAGGATAAGTAAAAAAATTTCATGAAGATCATTGGAAAAAATAAACTAGATTCCTAGTAATAGTTTTGATATATGATGATGTGATATGTGAGTTGTGTTGATGAGTAATTATGCTTTAGTAAGAATATTGGTGTTAAGGTTTGTGATTCCCTATGCATGCACGAAAGTCAATAGTCATGTGATGAAATTATCCTACTTGTGGTGCATTATTCGGTGTTAATTATGCTTAATACTTGCTTATGAGATTATTCGTTTCTTGGTTGGTCGCTTCTCAACCTTTTGCTAGCCTTCATTTTGCACCAAATATGACCTCTACTTGTGCATCCAAAATCCTTTAAACCAGTTTTGCCACATGAGTCCACTATATCTACCTATATGCGGTATTCTTTTGCCGTTCTAAGCAAATTTGCATGTGCCATCTCTAATTTTCAAAATAAACTTCTCTTTTGTGTGTTTGTTTCGCTCGCGGAACGGTAACAGGTGGCTAATATTTTCCATGCTGGATGTGTTATTCCCATGATGAGTGTTTATTCACTTGTCATTGCACGAGAGTAAGGCAAAGGTTTTAGGGATGCCCAGTCCCAAAATGCAAAAAAGAATTTACTTTATGTTGTCAAATAATAAATTCGTTGGAAAGTGTTGGTATGGAAGGCACCCGTGGATACGAGTAGCCATGGAAAGTGAAAGAATGGTGGAAAAAGGAATAAACTTTATTTTCTGTTTGGGAACCGCCTATGGCATATCTAGCATGGAAAGTGTTCGGAACTCTAAGTCGTTTTCGTTGGTGGGATGGACACACCTCCCAAAATGTTTTTATCTCTATTTTTTTTCGCTTTGAGCTCTGGCACCTCTACAAATCCCTACTTCTCTCTGCGAATGGCCTTTCTTTTACTTTATGCAATTTTTTAATTTGAGTCTCCATCTTCTCTTACAAAAGCACCAACTAAGAGGCAATATGATCGTACTTAAGTATTGGGTGTAGCTAATATTCGAGTGTGTTTCATGAATGGATCAATGGTTGAGCATGATGGGCTAGGGATAACTTATTTTAGCGTTGATATTTTGGAAGACATGATTGCTTGTTGATATGCTTGAGTATCTAAATTATTATGTCAAAACTAGACTATTGCTTTGAATCACATAAAAGTCCAAAAGTCCATTCTATAAAGAAAAGAATATGATATGACATGATAAACATCACTCCACATCAAAACTTCTGTTTTTATCACTTACCTACTCAGGACGAGCATGAGTTAAGCTTGGGGATGCTGATACGTCTCCAACGTATCTATAATTTTTGATTGTTCCATGCTGTTTTATTATCAATCTTGGATGTTTTATAATCATTTTATATCATTTTTTGGAACTAACCTATTGACATAATGCCAAGTGCCAGTTGCTGTTTTTTTCCATGTTTTTTACATCGCAGGAAATCAGTATCAGACGGAGTCCAAATGCCACGAAACTCCACGGTGATTTTTTATGGGCCATAAGGAACACAACGGGCCCTAGTTGCACCCGGGGGGAGTCCCGAGGAGGGGACAACCCACCAGGGTGCGCCAGGAGGCCCAGGCGCGCCCTGGTGGGTTGTGCCCACCTCGGGTGCCCCCCGAACCGCCTCTTTGATCTATAAATACCCCAAAAATCCCAGAACCCTAGGGGAGTTGAAGAAATATTCATCCAGCCGCCGCAGAGTCCAGAACCACTAGATCCAATCTAGACACCATCTCGGATGGGGTTCACCACCTCCATTGGTGCCTCTCCGATGATGCGTGAGTAGTTCCTTGTAGACCTTCGGGTCCATAGTTAGTAACTAGATGGCTTTCTCTCTCTCGCTGAATTCTCAATACAATGGTCTCTTGGAGATCCATATGATGTAACTCTTTTTGCGGTGTGTTTGTTGGGATCCGATGAACTTTGAGTTTATGATCAGCCATATCTTTTTATATCCATGAAAGTTATTTGAGTTTCTTTGATCTCTTATATGCATGATCTCTTATAGCCTCGTATTTCTTCTCCGATATTTGGGTTTTGTTTGGCCAACTTGATCTATTTATCTTGCAATGGGAAGAGGTGCCCGGTAGTGGGTTCGATCTTACGGTGCTTGATACCAGTGACAGAAAGGGAAATGACACGTATATATCGTTGCTACTAAGGATAATACGATGGGGTCTATCTCTACATAGATCGATCTTGTCTACATCATGTCATCATTCTTATTGCATTTCTCCGATTTTCCATGAACTTAATACACTAGATGCATGCTGGATAGCGGTCAATGTGTGGAGTAATAGTAGTAGATGCAGGCAGGAGTCGGTCTACTAATCTTGGACGTGATGCCTATGTAATGATCATTGCCTGGATATCATCATAATTATTTGAGGTTCTATCAATTGCCCAACAGTAATTTGTTTACCCACCGTTTGCTATCTTTCTCGAGAGAAGCCACTAGTGAAATCTACGGCCTCCGGGTCTTCTTTCTCATTTATTTGCTTTGCGATCTATTTTATTTGCACTTCTTATTCAGATCTATTAAACCAGAAATACAAAAATACCTTGCTGCATTTTATTTCTATTTGTCTTATTTGCGATCTATCTTTCAATCTACTACAAATTTATCTCACGTCCGTTTGCCTATCTTGAGGCGCCGTTACCCGGAAGGGATTGACAACCCCTTTAACACGTTGGGTCGCGAGGATTTGTTATCTGTGTGCAGGGGCTGTTTACGTTGTGTTGCTTGGCTTTCCTACTGGTTTGATAACCTTGGTTTCATCATTGAAGGAAATACCTACCGTCGCTGTGCTGCATCACCCCTTCCTCTTTGGGGAAATACCGACGTAGTTCTAGCAGACAGGAAGTTTCTGGCGCCACTGCTAGGGAGTCATCAAACGCTAGGATGGCAACAGAGCGAGCCACGCTGGAAGCCGAGTCTCAACAGATTCAAGTAGAAACGTTCCGGTTAAACCTCGACCAGAACACCTCAAATGCCGTTATGAGAAGAAGGCACCAGAGCCGGCTACCCCCGGAGTTTGAGGCAAGGAATCTCTTCAATACGCCTGGGGCAGGAACGAGTAAACCGCCCGACGCGACCCGGGTCACTGAGGCACCCGTGGCAAGACGGTGGCTCAACCGCGCGTAACAGACCCGCCCCGTTTGAATTTAAACCCGCCTCAGCAGGTGTCAACACCGCCGGGTCATTTTTCCAATCCTCTGGATAATATGATTGCTGTGGATTCACGACTGGCGGCCCTTCCAGTAGAATTCGAGTCTCCTGCAGCGATCGAAGCCCGGAAGGCGGGGGAGCTTCTTCAAACAGTGGTAGCTCAGCAGGCGGCTTACTCATATAGTCATGATCGAATTCATTCAACTCCTCGCCAGAGTCAAAGTTATAGCAGGCGCATTGAGTCGCCAGCGGTTTCCAACAGCGAGTGGTATCAGAACCAACCGCAGGGGCATGACCCGCCGCGGGATGATAACAATGTTCAAGCCTTGATGGATCAGGCTAGGGCACGTCAAGAGGCGGAGTTGGCGGCTCAGTTGGTGGCTCATCAACAGCTCCAGCGTAATCCCTCAGCTTCTGTAGAAGTCGGGATGACTTCTAGGATAGTAGGGGTGCCTTGCCTAGCGCTGGCTCTTCGCAATGAGCGGCTGCCTAAAGATTTCAAAGGTCCCCGAAAGGTCCCCAATTACACCGCTGACCAGCCTCCGGAGGCTTGGATTGAGAGCTACGAGTTGGCTATGGAGATGCTAGATGTCAATGACGCCGTGTGCGCCAAGTAATTCAAGATGATGCTGGATGGGCTAGCTCGAACCTGGTTAAAGGGATTGCCCCCTAAATTTATCAGTTCATGGGCAGAGTTGAAAGCACATTTTATCCAGAATTTCAAAGACATGTGCAAACAACCTCTATCGATCATTGATTTAGACGGTTGTGTCCAGCGCAAGGATGAGTCGGCCCACCATTGGGTCCGACGGGTTTTGGCTATTATCCACTCATCGGATAGCATCAACGCCGGCTCTGCTGTTCTGATTCTGGAGAATTTCTTTTGTTTTACTCCTCTCAAGAAAAAGTTAGGACGGCTCAAATGTCGTGATACGTCTCCAACGTATCTACTTTTCCTAATGCTTTTCCTCTTGTTTTGGACCCTAATTTGCATGATTTGAATGAAACTAACCCCGGACTAACGCTTTTTTTAGCAGAACTACCATGGTGTTGTTTTTGTGCAGAAATAAAAGTTCTCGGAATGGAACGAAACTTTACGAGGATTTTTTATACCAATAAAGAGAATTTCTGGAGCCAAGATCCACCGATGGGGGGCACCTAGGTGGGCACAACCCACCAGGGCACGCCTGCCCCCCAGGCATGCCCAGGTGGGTTGTCCCCACCTGGTGGCCCCGCAGACCCTGAAACCGATGCTATAAAATCACATATTTCCAGAAAAAAAATTAAAGGAGAAAGAATTATCACATTCCACGAGACGGAGCCGACGTCACCTCCTGTTCTTCATCTGGAGGCCAGATCTGGAGTCCATTTGGGGCTCCAGAGAGGGGGATCTTCGATCTTCATCATCACCAACCCTTCTCCATCGCCAATTCCATGATGCTCCCCACCGGGAGTGAGTAATCCCTTCGTAGGCTCGCTGGTCGGTGAGGAGTTGGATGAGATTCATCATGTAATCTAGTTAGTTTTGTTAGGGCTTGATCCCTAGTATCCACTATGTTCTGAGATCGATGTTGCTATGACTTTGCCATGCTTAATACTTGTCACTTGGGGCCCAGGTGCCATGAATGAACCGTTTATGTTATCACCATTATATCCATGTTCTGGATCCAATCTTGCAAGTTATAGTCACCTACTACATGTTATGATCCAGCAACCCCGGAGTGACAATAGTCGGGACCACTCCCGGTGATGACCGTAGTTTGAGGAGTTCATGTATTCACCGTGTGTTAATGCTTTGTTCCGGCTCTCTATTAAAGGGAGGCCTTAATATCCGTTAGTTTCCAATTGGACCTAACTGCCACGGGAGGGTAGGACAAAAGATGTCATGCAAGTTCTTTCCATAAGCACGTATGACTATTTACGGAATACATGCCTACATTATATTTATGAACTGAAGCTACCTCCGTATCGCCTTAGGTTATGACTGTCACATGATGAATATCATCCAACAAATTACCGATGCAATGCCTACGAATTTATCTCATATTGTTCTTGCTAAGTTACAACTGCTATCATTACTATTGCACTTGCTACAAAACTACTGCTATCATTGTTACCATTACCATTGCTACTGTTACTACTATCAAAACTATCATATTACTTTGCTACTGATCACTTTGCTACAGATAATTAATCTCCAGGTGTGGTTGAATTGACAACTCAGCCGCTAATACTTACAAATATTCTTTGGCTCCCCTTGTGTCGAATCTATAAATTTGGGTTGAATACTATACCCTCGAAAACTCTTGCGATCCCCTAGACTTGTGGGTCATCAAGACCTTTTTCTGGCGCCGTTGCCGGGGAGCATAGCTATATTTGTTGAGTCACTTGGGATTATTATCAGTTTATCACTATTAAGAATCTGAAGGATGCTAAGACTAAGATTTATCCCTCTAAGATGAGGGGAGGTAAGAAACTGCCATCTAGCTCTGCTTTGGATTCACCTTCTGTTATAAGTAAACTTGCAACACCACCACATGCCATCAATCCTGATATGTCACAAGTTATTGATGATGCTACTTCTGCTATGAATGTTACTTATGATGATGCTAGTACCTTGCTTGATGATGATGTGCCACTAGGTGATTTTCTTGATGAACAAATTACTATAGTAAGACAACATGATGTTGTTGAAACTGATGATGAGCTTGAAGCTGAAAATCTTGAAACACCTACTAGAACTAGTCCTCCTAGATATGAATTGCCTAAAGTACCGGAAGGTTATGTTATGAACGAGGAGACAACTAGAGATATTCTTGCTTGTAAGGATAGAGATGATATAGAGAAATTATTATGCAAGTATAAAGAAAAATCTCTGAATGCTAGAATGCAATATGATCCTAAGTTTGCTACTTCACCTATCTTTATTGATGATAAGGATTATGAATTCTCTGTCGACCCAGAGTTGATTACTTTGGTTGAATCTGATCCTTTTCATGGTTATGAAACTGAAACTGTTGTGGCGCATCTTACTAAGTTGAATGGCATAGCCACCCTTTTTACTCATGATGAGAAAACTCGCTATTACTATATTCTCAAATTATTTCCGTTCTCATTAAAGGGTGATGCTAAATCTTGGTACAATACTCTTGCTCCTGGTTGTGTGCGTAGTCCCCAGGATATGATTTATTACTTCTCTGAAAATATTTCCCTGCTCATAAGAAACAAGCTGCCATACAGGAAATATTTAACTTTGTGCAAATTAAAGAAGAGAGTCTCCCACAAGCTTGGGGGAGGCTTTGCCAATTGCGTAATGCTTTGCCTGACCATCCTCTTAAGAAAAATGAAATACTTGATATCTTCCATAATGGACTAACTGATGCTTCTAGGGACTTCCTAGATAGTTGTGCTAGTTGTGTTTTCAGGGAACGAACTATTGGGCAAGTTGAAGAATTATTGAATAACATATTGAAAAATTATGATGATTGGACTCTTCCTGAACCACCGCCTAAACCCACTCCGAAGAAGAGGGGTATATTATATCTCAATCCTGAAGATATGCAAGAGGCAAAGAAATCTATGAAGGAAAAATGTATTAAAGCTGAGGATGTTAAAAATTTACCTCCTATTGAACAAATACATGGGCTTAATACACCACCACTGCCTAAGGTGGTAGAGGTAAATTCTCTAATGAAATTCAATGATAATGATAATCCTCACAATATGCATCCTAGTCAATGCCTTTATGAGTTTGAGAATTATATTAGAAAGCAAGATCACTTCAATGCAAATGTTATGAAACAATCGAAATACAATTCTGATATGATTGCTTGCTTAAATGACTTGTCATTTAGAATCTCAAATGATGTTAGAGGTGTGGGAAAGCATGCTTCTATGGTTCAAACTCAATTAGAACCGCTGTTAGAGTAGCAACTAGAGGAGGTAAAATGACTCAGGAACCACTTTATCCTGAGGGACACCCAAAAAGAATTGAACAAGACTCTCAAAGAGCTAACACTGATGCACGTAGTCCTTCTAAAAAGAAGAAGAATAAGAAGAAGAAGAAGAAAAATGATTGGACTTTGCATGCCTCTAGTGAATTTGAAGTAGAAAAACCTCCTGATAATGATAATGAAGTTTCTGTCTATGATGCTGAAACTCAGTCTCGTAATGAACACTCACCTTCTGATAATGAAAAATATAGTGATGAGGTTCATGAAGACACTCAAAGAAATAATAAAGAACCAGACAATGATGTTGAGATAGAACCAGCAGTTGATCTTGATAACCCACAACCTAAGAATAAAATATATGATAAAAGAGAATTTGTTGCTAGAAAACATGGTAAGGAGAGAGAACCATGGGTTCAAAAACCTATGCCCTTTCCACCTAAGTCCACTAACAAGAAAGGTGATGAAGGATTTGAACACTTTGCTGAAATGCTTAGGCCAGTCTTTTTGCGTACTCGCTTGACTGATATCCTTAAAATGCCTCCTTATGCAAAGTATATGAAAGACATCATCACCAATAAGAGAAAAATACCGGAAGCTGAAATCTCCACCATGTTTGCTAATTATACTTTTAAGGATGGAGTACCTAAGAAACTTGGAGATCCGGGAGTACCAACTATACCTTGCCCCATAAAAAGAAATTATGTTAAAACTGCTTTATGTAATTTAGGAGTTGGTGTTAGTGTTATGCCTTTCTCTTTATATAAAAGACTTGGTTTGAATAAACTCACACCTACTGAAATATCTTTGCAAATGGCTGACAAATCAACTGCCATACTTATCGGTATCTGTGAGGATGTCCCGTTGTTGTTGCTATTGTTACTATTTTGACTGAATTTGTTATACTTGAGATGCCCGAGGACGACAACATGTCGATTATCCTTGGTAGACCCTTCTTGAATACTGCAGGGCCTGTTATTGATTGCAATAAAAGCATGGTCACTTTTCATATCAATGGTAATGAGCATATGGTGCACTTTCCGAAGAAACAATTCCAAGTGAATGGTATTAATGGTATTGAAAAATCTCCGACAATCACTATTGGAAGTTTTCAACTACCTCTACCTACTGTCAAAAATAAATATGAAATGCTTATTGTTGGGGACATTCATATCCCCGTTGAGGTAACTTAGTGATTTATGAAAGTTCTTCAGTTTCATGCTAATCGAAAGTCGTTGTTAATAAGACTTGATCAACCTTATTAATGGATCATTTTTGAGAGGTATGAAGTTGATGAATTTAGTAGACACTACCTTCTGTCCCTACCTTCTGTTTTATGTTTTTATTAGTTAAATTAAATAAAATGCCATGTTTTGTCTGATTTCTGAATTTCCCGTGCAATAAAAAAATGACCCAAAAATAGAAGTCCTCAGAATGCTCTAAAAATTTAATACAATTTTTTTCTGAATATTTAAGAATTTCTGGTGCAAATAACATCAGAGGGAGGTGCACCAGGTGGGCACAACCCATCTGGGCGCGTATGAAGAGGCTGTCCTGAAGGCTGGGGGCGACGAGAAGGTCATGGCCAACTGGCTCCCCACGGCCCTCACTGGTGCACCGCGCGCCTGGCTGCTCAACCTCCCAGGATCTATGATGGCATCTTGCGGGGAGCTGTGCAGCCTCTTCGCCGCGCGCTTCGTGGTACCGGCGCCCCTCGCCGTCACAGCCCTCCTCGGCAGCTCGCAAGCGCCGCCCTCGGCCCGTCACACCAAGCCATTCCTTTGCCAGATCGGCGCCGCTTCCGCGCGGCAGGGAGCTCCCCCGAGTTGGGCGGCGCCCAAGGCCGACCTGAACTTCGACTCGGGGGATCACCCAATCACCACCGTTAGCTCAGCATGCTCCCAATGCTTTGCACGCCCACCATCTGCAGCGTAGCTGTCACCAAGACCCACATCGACGGCGGCGCCGGCCTCAACGTGCTCTCTGTGGAGGCTTTTAGCCTCCTTCACGTGCCGCTCGAGCGGCTCCGCCCTAGCAAGCCCTTCTCCGGGGTTGGCGGCGGCTCCGCCAGCCCCCTGGGGCAGATCCGCCTTCCGGTGACCTTCGCCACCCGCGACAACTATCGCACTGAGCTGATCGACTTCGACATCGCCCGTATTGGCCTCCCATACAACGCCATCCTCGGGTACCCGGCTCTGGCTCAGTTCATGGCGGCAACCCATCCGGCCTACAACCTCATGAAGATGCCCGGGAGCAAGGACGTCCTCACCGTAGTCGGAGATACCAAAGAAGCTCTGGCAGCGCTCCAGCTTGCGCTCAAAACCGCCGCGGTAGCACGACCAGCTGACGAGGTCACCGCCGGAGTCAAGGAGGCCTCACCAGCTAAGAAGCAGTTGTTCACTCAAGATCGGGCAGAAACCAAGTAGGTGCTGGTCGAGGAAGATGGGTCCTTTGGAGCCACATTCACCATAGGTGCCAACCTCGACCCGGATCAAGAGGAGGCGTTGGTGAAGTTATTGGACGCAAACAAGGAAGTATTCGCATGGGAACCCAAACAACTGGTAGGGGTCCCAAGAGGGGTGATCAAGCATCATTTGAGGGTGTGCCCCAATGTGCGCCCTGTGAAGCAAAAAGCATGGCGGCAGTCCACGGAGAAGCAGTCCTTCATCGTCCAGGAAACCCTCAAGCTGGAGGCAGCATGTGTCATTCGCGAGGTTCGGTACCCCTTGTGGCTGGTGAACCCCGTCGTCGTGCCAAAGAAAGGTGGGAAGGAGCGCATGTGTGTCGACTTCACCAACCTCAATGATACGTCTCCGTCGTATCTACTTTTCCAAACACTTTTGCCCTTGTTTTGGACTCTAACTTGCATGATTTGAATGGAACTAACCCGGACTGACGCTGTTTTCAGCAGAATTGCCATGGTGTTATTTTTGTGCAGAAATAAAAGTTCTCGGAATGACCTTAAACTTCACGGAGATTATTTTTGGAAATAATAAAAAATACTGGTGAAAGAATCAAGGCCAGGGGGCCCACACCCTGTCCATGAGGGTGGGGGGCGCGCCCCCTGCCTTGTGGGCCCCCTAGAGCTCCACATACCTCAACTCCAACTCTATATATTCGTGTTCGGGGAGAAAAAAATCAGAGAGAAGGATTCATCGCGTTTTACGATACGGAGCCGCCACCAAGCCCTAATCTCTCTCGGGAGGGCTGATCTGGAGTCCGTTCGGGGCTCCGGAGAGGCGAAGCCGTCACCATCGTCATCATCAACCATCCTCCATCACCAATTTCATGATGCTCACCGCCGTGCGTGAGTAATTCCATTGTAGGATTGCTGGACGGTGATGGGTTGGATGAGATTTATCATGTAATCGAGTTAGTTTTGTTCGGGTTTGATCCCTAGTATCCACTATGTTCTGAGATTGATGTTGCTATGACTTTGCTATGCTTAATGCTTGTCACTAGGGCCCGAGTGCCATGATTTCAGATCTGAACCTATTATGTTTTCATGAATATATGTGAGTTCTTGATCCTATCTTGCAAGTCATTAGTCACCTACTATGTGTTATGATCCGATAACCCCGAAGTGACAATAATCGGGACCACTCCCGGTGATGACCGTAGTTTGAGGAGTTCATGTATTCACTATGTGTTAATGCTTTGGTCCGGTACTTGCTACCTCTTGAGCACTGCGTTGGTTTTCCCTTGAAGAGGAAAGGGTGATGCAGTAAAGTAGCGTAAGTATTTCCCTCAGCTTTTGAGAACCAAGTTATCAATCCAGTAGGAGGCCATGCACGAGTCCCTCGCACCTACACAAACAAATAAAATCCTCGCAACCAACGCAATAAAAGGGGTTGTCAATCCCTTCACGGTCACTTATGAAAGTGAGATCTGATAGATATGATAAGATAATATTTTTGGTATTTTTATGATAAAGATGCAAAGTAAAGAAAGCAAAATAAAAACGGCGCCAGAAATAGCTTGTTGTCGGGAGATTAAATATGATGGAAAATAGACCCGGGGGCCATAGGTTTCACTAGTGGCTTCTCTCGAGAGCATAATTATTACGGTGGGTAAACAAATTACTGTTGAGCAATTGACAGAATTGAGCATAGTTATGGGAATATCTAGGTATGATCATGTATATAGGCATCACGTCCGTGACAAGTAGACCGACTCCTGCCTGCATCTACTACTATTACTCCACACATCGACCGCTATCCAGCATGCATCTAGAGTATTAAGTTCATAAGAACAGAGTAATGCTTTAAGTAAGATGACATGATGTAGAGGGATAAACTCATGCAATATGATATAAACCCCATCTTGTTATCCTCGATGGCAACAATACAATACATGCCTTGCTGCCCCTACTGTCACTGGGAAAGGACACCGCAAGATTGAACCCAAAGCTAAGCACTTCTCCCATTGCAAGAAAGATCAATCTAGTAGGCCAAACCAAACTGATGATTCGAAGTGACTTGCAAAGATAACCAATCATACATAAAAGAATTCAGAGAAGATTAAAATATTGTTCATAGATAAACTTGATCATAAACCCACAATTCATCGGTCTCAACAAACACACCGCAAAAGAAGATTACATCGAATAGATCTCCACAAGAGAGGGGGAGAACATTGTATTGAGATCCAAAAAGAGAGAAGAAACCATCTAGCTAATAACTATGGACCCGAAGGTCTGAGGTAAACTACTCACGCATCATCGGAGAGGCTATGGTGTTGATGTAGAAGCCCTCCGTGATCGATGCCCCCTCCGGCGGAGCTCCGGAAAAGGCCCCAAGATGTGATCTCACGGGTACAGAAGGTTGCGGCGGTGGAATTAGGTTTTTGGCTCCGTATCTGGTAGTTTGGGGGTACGTAGGTATATATAGGAGGAAGAAGTACGTCGGTGGAGCAACGTGGGCCCCACGAGGGTGGAGGGCGCGCCCCCCTACCTCGTGCCTTCCTGGTTGATGTCTTGACATAGGGTCCAAGTCCTCTGGATCACGTTCATTCCGAAACTCACGTTCCCGAAGGTTTCATTCCGTTTGGACTCCGTTTGATATTCTTTTTCTGCGAAACTCTGAAATAGGCAAAAAACAGCAATTCTTGGCTGGGCCTCCGGTTAATAGGTTAGTCCCAAAAATAATATGAAAATGTATAATAAAGCCTATTAATGTCCAAAACAGAATATAATATAGCATGGAACAATAAAAAATTATAGATACGTTGGAGACGTATCGGTACTCTATTAAAAGGAGGCCTTAATATCCCTTAGTTTCCAATAGGACCCTGCTGCCACGGGAGGGTAGGACAAAAGATGTCATGCAAGTTCTTTTCCATAAGCACGTATGACTATATTCGGAATACATGCCTACATTACATTGATGAATTGGAGCTAGTTCTGTGTCACCCTATGTTATAACTGTTGCATGAATAATCGCATCCGGCATAATTCTCCATCACCGATCCAATGCCTACGAGCTTTTCACATATTGTTCTTCTCTTATTTATTTTTTCGTTGCTGCTGTTACAATCACTACAAAACTGCTACCGTTACTTTTGCCACTGTTACCATTACTTCCATACTACTTTGCTACTAAATACTTTGCTGCAGATATTAAGTTATCCAGGTGTGGTTGAATTGACAACTCAGTTGCTAATACTTGAGAATATTCTTTGGCTCCCCTTGTGTCGAATTAATAAATTTGGGTTGAATACTCTACCCTCGAAAACCGTTGCGATCCCCTATACTTGTGGGTTATCAAGACTATTTCCTAGTGCCGTTGCGGGGAGCATAGCTCTATTCTTTGAGTCACTTGGGATTTATATCTGCTGGTCACTATGAGGAACTGGAAAGACGAAAAAACCAAGATTTATCCCTCAACTATGAGGGGAGGTAAGGAACTGCCATCTAGCTCTGCACTTGATTCACCTTCTGTTTTGAGTAAGCTTGCAACACCTAAACTTGCTTCTGCTATTAATTCTGATATGTCGCATGTTATTGATGATGCCACTTCTGCTATGCATGATACTTATGATGAAACTACTTCTATGCTTGATACTACTGTGCCACTTGGTGAATTTCTTGATGAACAACTTGCTAGGGCTAGAGAGAATGAAATTACTGAAATTGATAATATTGATGAAAGTGATGATGAAGATTCTCCCCCTAGATATGAATTGCCTGTTGTGCCTGAGGGTTATGTTATGGATGAAGACTGCTAGAGACTTTCTTGCTTGCAATGATAGGAGTGATCTTAAGAAATTATTAGTTAAGCTCAAAGAAAAATCTCTGAATGCTAGAATGAAATATGACCCTACTTATGCTACTTCACCTATCTTTGTTACTGACAAGGATTATGATTTCTCTATTGATCCTGAGATAATTACTCTAGTTGAATCTGATCCTTTCTATGGCTATGAATCTGAAACTGTTGTGGCACATCTTACTAAATTAAATGATATAGCCACCCTATTCACTAATGATGAGAAAACTCGCTACTATTATATCCTTAAATTATTTCCGTTCTCATTAAAGGGCGATGCTAAGATATGGTTTAATTCTCTTGACACTGCTTGTGTGCGTAGTCCCCAGGATATGATTTTTTACTTCTCTGCTAAATATTTCCCTGCTCATAAGAAACAAGCTGCTTTAAGGGAAATATATAATTTCGTGCAAATTGAAGAAGAGAGCCTCCCACAAGCTTGGGGGAGGCTTCTCCAATTACTTAGTGCTTTGCCTGATCATCCTCTCAAGAAAAATGAAATACTTTATATATTTTATAATGGACTAACCGATGCTTCCAGAGACCACCTGGATAGTTGTGCTGGTTGTGTTTTCAGGGAAAAAACTGTTGATGAAGCTGAAATTCTATTGAATAATATGTTGACCAATGAAAATAATTGGACACTTCCTGAACCAACTCCTAAGCCAACCCCGAAGAAAAGGGGTATTCTATTTCTCAGTCCTGAAGATATGCAAGAGGCAAAGAAATCTATGAAAGAAAGAGGTATTAAAGCTGAAGATGTTAAGAATTTACCTCCTGTTGAAGAAATACATGGTCTTAATTCATCACCTATTGAAGAAATACACGGTCTTGATAACCCGACACAGGTAGTAAAGGTAAATTCTCTCTATAGATATGATAAAGCTGAAATCCCGCCTACTAAGTTTGCTAGACAATGCTTAGATGAGTTTGATAATTTTATGGTTAAGCAAGAAGATTTCAATGCTTATTTTGGTAGACAATTAAAACGCAATGCTTATATGATTGAACACTTGAGTGATTATATGTCTAGAGTTAAAGGTGAACTTAAACTCATTAGTAAACATGCTTCTATGGTTACCACTCAAGTAGAACAAGTACTTAAAGCTCAGAATGACTTTCTCAATGAATTAAATAATAAGAAGAATGATAATGTTGTTAGAGTTGTGACTAGAGGGGGTAGAATGACTCGGGAACCTTTGTATCCCGAGGGCCACCCTAAGAGAATTGAGCAAGATTCTCAGAGAACTAATGTTGATACACCTAGTCCTTCTAAAAAGAAGAAAAAGAAAAATGATATGAATTTGCATGCTTCTAGTGAGCCGGTTGTAGACACACCTGAGAATCCCAATGATATTTCTATTTCTGATGCTGAAACACAATCTGGTGATGAACATGAACCTAGTGCCTAATAACAATGATGTAGAGATTGAACCTGCTGTTGATCTTGAGAACCCACAATCAAAGAATCAACGTTATGATAAGAGAGACTTTGTTGCTAGGAAGCATGGTAAAGAAAGAGAACCATGGGTTCACAAACCCATGCCTTTTCCTCCCAAACCATCCAAGAAAAAGGATGATGAGGATTTTGAGCGCTTTGCTGAAATGATTAGACCTATCTATTTGCGTATGCGTTTGACTAATATGCTTAAAATGAATCCTTATGCTAAGTATATGAAGGATATTGTTACAAATAAAAGAAAGATACCAGAAGCTGAAATTTCCACCATGCTTGCTAATTATACCTTTAAGGGTGGAATACCTAAGAAACCTGGAGATCCAGGAGTACCAACTATACCATGCTCCATTAAAAGAAACTATGTTAAAACTGCTTTATGTGATCTTGGAGCCGGTGTTAGTGTTATGCCTCTCTCTTTATATCGTAGACTTGATTTCAATAAGTTGACACCTACTGAAATATCTTTGCAAATGGCCGATAAATCAAGTGCTATACCTGTCGGTATTTGTGAGGATGTGCCCGTTGTGGTTGCAAATGTTACTATTTTAACGGACTTTGTTATACTTGATAGTCCCGAGGACGATAGTATATCTATTATTCTTGGAAGACCCTTTTTGAATACTGCAGGGGCTGTTATTGATTGCAACAAAGGCAATGTCACTTTTCATGTCAATGGTAATGAGCACACGATACACTTTCCGAGGAAACAACCTCAAGTCCACAGTATCAATTCTATTGGAAAAATTCCATCGATTATTATTGGAGGTTTTGAATTTCCTCTACCTACTGTCAAAAAGAAATATGATATTCTTATTATTGGGGACGTGCATATCCCCGTTGAGGTAACATAGTGTTATTCGAAATTTCTCCGGTTTCATGTTATTCGGAATGAGTTTGTTAACAAGACCTGATCAACCTTGTTAGTGGATTCCTTTTGATGAGCATGAGATGGATGAAGTTAGAAAGCACACCCTTCTGTACCCTCCTTTTACTTTCTGTAATTTAGATTAAATAAAACAAAGATAGTATTTTCTGTCAATTTTTTTAATTATCCGTGCAATAAAAAAATACCCCAAAAATAAAAGTTCTCCAAATGCCCCGAAAATGAAATATGATTTTTTCTAGAATATTTGAGAATATCTGGCACTTAGAACACAACAGGGGGAGCAAGCACCTAGCCACGAGGGTCCAGGGCACGCCCACACCCCCTGGGCGCGCCCCCTGCCTCGTGGGCCCATGGTGGCTCCCCTCCACTCATTCCAGTCACCACACACTCCTTCTTCCTCCCAAAAAAATCACCAACCAGCTCAGGCACGAGTTCTAGCTCATTTTGCTGCGATTTTGTATCTCCTAGCTCAAAGCTCCACTCACAAAACTGCTTTGGGGGATTGTTCTTCGGTATGTGACTCCTCCAATGGTCCAATTAGTTTTTGTTCTAGTGATTTATTCATTGCAAATTTTTGCTGTCTAGGTGACCCTGTTCTTGAGCTTGCATGTCAAATTTATATGGTCCCAAGTAGTTCTAATGCATGATATAGTCTCTAGGCACTTGTGGGAGTAGTTGCTATTAATTTTGTTGAGTTTGGTTCACTTTTATTTTGAGTTACTAAAATTTTCAGAAATTTTTTAGAGGAAGAAATATGTTTAGGAAAATGTACCAAGGTGGTTCTTCAAGGAAGCAAGGACTCAGGCCCGCAATGCATGAACCGGACCATGAACCACCAAGAGAAGCTCAAGTACGGCCTTGTGAATGGCCGTTAGAAGATTTCATGGTCCGAGGAGGAATTAAGGAGGAATTTGATGCATATGTGCGTAATGCTGAACTCGAGGGCTTCATGCTAGATAAGTGCCCTCAATACTATCACCTAACTGATTCCTTTGTGAGAAGGTTCAAATTTTTATCTTCACGTAATTCTCACATTGTCCTATTTGATATCTATGGCCAATCTTATACTATGGACTTAGAGGATTTTAATACTGCTTGCAAACTTCCACAATGGGGTAGTGCTAGTGAACCTCGCAAAGCTGAGTTTAGAGATTTTCTTGCTAGTATTACAGTGGGGGAATCTAGAGATATAACACAAGCTACCATAGGGAGCATTCACTTTCCGGCTATACATTATTTTGCTCTCTTCATAGGTAGGTGCATAAATGGTAAGGATGAAGCATGTCACATGTGTGTCCCTGATCTTAGTGTTCTAAGGAGTGCTGTTTTAGGAGATAAGCAATATAACTTGGGGGCCATTGTTGCACGGAGGTTGCATAATAATGGTTTGAGTGGAGACTTGTTTGGTGGAATTTATGCAACCCGTGTGGCTAATTTCCTTGGGATACCCATACATGAAAATGATATGGAATTGCCTTCCACTTATCTAGGATATGAGGCTATGGTTCGCCATCAGTTTATTGAGAGGAACGAACAACCTCTCCAGTATCGACTAATGTTTGACAGGCGCCGCATTTTCCATGTTACTCTCCCTGCTCCTACTTTCTTTGACTTTCAGACAAAAGGGAGACATGTTATAACCAGGGAGGAGGCGAACGAGTATGAGAGGAGGTCGGAGACAGCTCGCCTCCAAGCTGCAGCCCACGATGCAATAGCCGCTGCTTCTCAGTACGACCCCAACTACAACTTTGATCCATGGGCATAGAACAACTTAGGCCAAAAGCCTAAGCTTGGGGGAGTACGTTTTTCTCACCGACATTACATTTATGTTCACACACTCATGCTAGTTGTCGGTGCTCATACTTTCTCAGTGTAATATCCATGCTAGTTTATTTTCTTTTTCTCGCTTTCTTCTTGTGTGTTTGATAAACCTGAAGAAAAACAAAAAAATAGTTGTAGCTTTTAGCTAGTTTACTTTTCATGCTGTAGTAGTAATAATTAAAAGAAAACCCAAAAAGATTTCTTGTTCTTCTTTTGCTTGTTGGGAGCTTTCCTGTGTAAATAGTTTTACTTCTTTTCTTTTCTTTGGGGGTCGAGAGGAGAAGACCATAATGAAAATGTTGAAGTGGCTCTTATATGAATTATTGTTGATTTAACTAAGAGCCCATATTACCTTGTCTTCTCCTTTATATCAGATGCCTGCAGATTCCAGCTTAGTCCAATGCACGTGCACTATTATTATTATTCACATCGTTCGGTCGTGCAAGTGAAAGGCAATTATGACGATATGTGATGGACTGATTGAGATGAGAAAAGCTGGTATGAACTCGACCTCTCTTGTTTTTGTAAATATGATTAGTTCATCGTTCCTGATTCAGCCTATTATGAATAAACATGTTTGCAATGACAATTAGAGATTATAGTTGCTTATGCCATGCTTAATTTGCTAGGAGTTTATAATGGTTTACCTTGCGTGCCAACATGCTATTAAATGGTTGTGATGTGGTATGATAGGGTGGTATCCTCCTTTGAATGATTCAAGTGACTTGACTTGGCACATGTTCACGCATGTAGTTGAAACAAAATCAACATAGCCTTCACGATATTTATGTTCATGGTGGATTATATCCTACTCATGCTTGCACTCAATGTTTATTAATTTTAATGCATGTTCATGACTGTTGTCGCTCTCTAGTTGGTTGCTTCCCAGTCTTTTTCTAGCATTCACTTGTACTAAGCGGGAATACTGCGTGTGCATCCAATCCCTTAAACCCCAAAGTTATTCCATATGAGTCCACTATACTTTCCTATATGCGGTATCTACCTGCCGTTCCAAGTAAATTTGTATGTGCCAAACTCTAAACCTTCAAATAAAATTCTGTTTTGTATGCTCGAATAGCTCATGTATCAACTAGGGCTGTCTGTATCTTCCATGCTAGGCGGGTTATTCTCAAGAGGAGTGGACTCCGCTCCTCACTCACGAGAAAATGGCTGGTCACCGGGATGCCCAGTCCCATGCTTTATGCAAACAAATCAAAATAATTGCAAACAAAACTCCCCCGGGACTCTTGTTAGTTGGAGGCACTCGTTGTTTCGAGCAAGCCATGGGTTGATGCTTGTTGATGGAGGGGGAGTATAAACTTTACCATTCTGTTTGGGAATCGCCTATAATGTGAGTAGCATGGAAGATACCGAGATCTCTCGGTTGTTATGTTGATAATGAAAGTATGCCGCTCAAAATATTATTCATCTCTATTTCAAAACCGAGCTCTGGCACCTGTACAAATCCCTGCTTCCCTCTGCGAAGGGCCTATCCATTTACTTTTATGTTGAGTCATCACCCTCTTATTAAAAAGCACCAGTTGGAGAGCACCGCTGTCATTTGCATCCATTACTATTAATTTATATTGAGTATGACTATGACTGGATCTCTTTTACCATGAATTACAATGTTTAGTTAGTCCCTGATCATCAAAGGTGCTCTGCATTTATGGTTTGCGGTCTCAGAAAGGGCTAGCGAGATACCATCTTGTTATATCATATTATGATTGTTTTGAGGAAGTGTTGTCATCCGAGATTTATTATTATTGCTCGCTAGTTGATTATGCCATTGATATGAGTAAACATGAGACCTAAATGTTATTGTGAATATGGTTAGTTCATAATCTTTGCTAAAAACTTGAATGCTGGCTTTACATATTTACAACAACAAGAGCAAACAAAGTTTGTAAAAGTTTTTCTTTATCATTTTCCATTTATCAACTGAATTGCTTGAGGACAAGCAAAGATTTAAGCTTGGGGGAGTTGATACGTCTCCGTCGTATCTACTTTTCTAACATTTTTGCCCTTGTTTTGGACTCTAACTTGCATGATTTGAATGGAACTAACCCGGACTGACGCTGTTTTCAGCAGAATTGCCATGGTGTTATTTTTGTGCAGAAATAAAAGTTCTCGGAATGACCTGAAACTTCACGTAGATTATTTTTGGAAATAATAAAAAATACTGGCGAAAGAATCAAGGCCAGGGGGCCCACACCCTGTCCACGAGGGTGGGGGTGCGCCTGCCCCACTGGGCGCGCCCCCTGCCTTGTGGGCTCCCTGGAGCTCCACCGACCTCAACTCCAACTCTATATATTCGTGTTCGGGGAGAAAAAAAATCAGAGAGAAGGATTCATCGCGTTTTACGATACGGAGCCGCCGCCAAGCCCTAATCTCTCTCGGGAGGGCTGATCTGGAGTCCGTTCGGGGCTCCAGAGAGGGGAATCCGTCGCCATCGTCATCATCAACCATCCTCCATCACCAATTTCATGATGCTCACCGCCGTGCGTGAGTAATTCCATCATAGGCTTGCTGGACGGTGATGGGTTGGATGAGATTTATCATGTAATCGAGTTAGTTTTGTTAGGGTTTGATCCCTAGTATCCAGTATGTTCTGAGATTGATGTTGCTATGACTTTGCTATGGTTAATGCTTGTCACTAGGGCTCGAGTGCCATGATTTCAGATCTGAACCTATTATGTTTTCATGAATATATGTGAGTGCTTGATCCTATCTTGCAAGTCATTAGTCACCTACTATGTGTTATGATCCGGCAACCCCGAAGTGACAATAATCGGGACCACTCCCGGTGATGACGTAGTTTGAGGAGTTCATGTATTAACTATGTGTTAATGCTTTGGTCCGGTACTCTATTAAAAGGAGGCCTTAATATCCCTTAGTTTCCAATAGGACCCCGCTGCCACGGGAGGGTAGGACAAAAGATGTCATGCAAGTTCTTTTCCATAAGTACATATGACTATATTCGGAATACATGCCTACATTACATTGATGAATTGGAGCTAGTTCTGTGTCACCCTATGTTATAACTGTTGCATGGATAATCGCATCCGGCATAATTCTCCATCACCGATCCAATGCCTACAAGCTTTTCACATATTGTTCTTTGCTTATTTACTTTTCCGTTGCTGCTGTTACAATCACTAAAAAACTGCTACCGTTACTTTTGCCATTGTTACCGTTACTTCCATACTACTTTGCTACTAAATACTTTGCTGCAGATATTAAGTTATCCAGGTGTGGTTGAATTGACAACTCAGCTGCTAATACTTGAGAATATTCTTTGGCTCCCCTTGTGTCGAATCAATAAATTTGGGTTGAATAGTCTACCCTCGAAAACTGTTGCGATCCCCTATACTTGTGGGTTATCACTCAACAAGGCCTGTCCCCAAGATCCGTTCCCACTTCCATGCATCGACCAGATCGTTGACTCCACTGCCGAGTGCGACCTGCTATGCTTCCTAGATGCGTTCTCAGGCTATCATCAGATCAAGATGGCGGTAGAGGATGTGGAGAAGATGGCCTTCCTAACCCCGTGTGGGGTGTACTGCTACACTTGCATGCCGTTCGGGCTGTGCAACGCAGGTGCAACCTTCCAATGGCTGATGCACATCGCCCTGGGCCAGCAGCTCGGGAGGAACGCCAAAGCCTACGTCGACGACATTGTGGTAAAGTCTCAGGAGGCGAGAACTTTGATTCGGGACCTGGAGGACACCTTCGCGAGCCTCCGCCAGGTGGACTTGCGGCTCAACCCGGAGAAGTGCGTGTTTGGCGTCCCTTCCGGCAAGCTGCTGGGCTTCCTCGTGTCCCACAGGGGGATCGAGGCCAACCCGGAGAAGGTCATGGTGATTGAAGACATGAGCCCACCGCAAACCCTCAAGGAGATGCAGAAGCTTGCCGGCTGCGTAACTTCGCTAGGGCGCTTCATCTCCAAGCTAGGAGAGCGCGCCTTACCATTCTTCAAGCTGATGAAGAAGAAGGGCCCATTTGAGTGGACCCCGGAGGCTGACCAAGCATTTCAAGACCTCAAGAGATACCTGACCAGCCCTCCGGTGATGGTGGCGCCCCGCCCTCTCGAGCCCCTGGTGCTCTACCTTGCCGCCACTCCTTACTCTGCCAGCGCAGCTCTGGTGGCGATTCGGGAAGAACGCCAGGCCAAGGATACATCCTGCCGAGTCACGCCCCCAGCTGGGGCGATACAAGACTCGGAGGGCACCGCAGGAGCTGCAGCAACGCCAACAGATGACCAGGCCCAGCAAGACGGCATCCTTGGGCCTATAGAGGCCCCAATGAGCGACCGGGCTCCAGGGGTTCCATCGCCTCCAGAGGCACCTCAACCTCCTACAGGCGCTGGCTCCGTCGACGCGCCCGCCCACGTCGAGCACCCAGTGTATTTCGTCAGCATGGTACTATGGGATGCAAGGGCACGGTACCCCATGCCTCAGAAGCTCTTTCTTGCGCTCTTGGTGCCCTCGCGTAAACTACCGCACTACTTCCAAGGTCACCCAATCAAGGTCGTCTCGGCCTACCCGCTGGAGAGGGTACTCAGGAGCCCCAATGCTGCGGGAAGAGTCGCCGAATGGAACATCGAGCTGCAAGCATTCCAGTTGGAGTTCAGCACGACCAGGTTCATCAAGGAGCCACGCTCGACGTCTTCGTAGTAGAATGGACTGATGCCCTGGGGCTTGAAGCAGAAAAGGATCGATCCCTCTCGCCGGGAAGTGAAGCGCCAGATGGCTGGGTTATGTATTTCGATGGCGCATTTGCGCGCCAGGGCGCGGGGGCTGGAGCAGTGCTCATCTCGCCCACTCAGGACAAGCTCTACTACGCCATGCAGCTATGCTTCTAGCAGGGCGAGAAGGTCTCCAACAACATAGCGGAGTACGAAGGCCTCATAGCTGGCCTTAAGGCTCCTTGGGCCTGGGGGTGAAGCGCCCACCATGAGGGGCGACTCGTAGCTTCTCGTCAACTTCTCCAACAAGGTATACGAGCCGAGGGACGAGCACATGGAGGCATACCTCGCGGAGGTATGCAAAATGGAAAAGCAGTTCTTGGGCCTAGAATTGCAGCACGTGCCCCGTGGCACCAAAAAGGAGGCCGACGACATCGCCAAGAGAGCGTCCAAGCAACTACCCCAAGAGCCTGGCGTCTTCGAGGAGCGGCTCTTCAAGCCGTCGGCAACACCTACGCTTTCAAGGCCGGCGCCGCCTCGGGAGGAGCTCCCCCAACCACCTACTTCGGGAGCCCCGGCCTGCGGCCCGACCTCGGGAGCGCGCATACTCTTGGCGCTCGAGCCTCAGGAGGGGTGCTGGACCAAGGAGTTCAAGGAATACCTGACGCAAGGGACGCTGCCGGAGAAGGAGGAGGACGCGGAGCGCGCGCCCCGATAGGCTACGGCGTACTGCATCCAGGATGGTGAGTTATACAGGAAACGGCCAAATGATGTTTCCTTGCGTTGTATCTCCAGGGAACAGGGGAAGGAGTTGCTAGCTGACATACACGGTGGAGACTGCGGACACCACTCGTCGTCACGAACCCTCGTCGGCAAGGCATTCCGCAGCGGGTTCTACTGGCCTACGACGCTCAACGACGTAACCGAGCTGGTGAAGTCCTGCGAGGCCTGCCAATTCCACGCCAAGCAGATCCATCAGCCGGCTCAGGGCCTCGAGACCATCCCGCTCTCGTGGCCATTCGCAGTCTGGGGGCTAGATATCTTAGGCCCGTTCCCCCGAGCGCCTGGGGGCTACCGCTACCTCTACGTCGCCATCGACAAGTTCACCAAGTAGGCGGAGGTAGAAGCTGTCCGCACCATCCCGACCGGATCCACGGTCAAGTTCATCAAGGGTCTCGTGAGCCAGTTCCGCACTACAAAAAAAGACACATCCGTGACATTTTGGGCCGAATGAATTTTTTTTCTGTCATACATATGACACTTCTATGACGATAATTGTGACAAAACCCTGTATCATCATAGATGTGGTGGGCTCCTACTTCTATGACAAAAAATCATGACAGAAAATGGGCTTTTCGTCCTGGGCGGGCCGGAGACGCAGCTGCATGACATTCTTTGGGCCGTCCATGACGGAAAAAACCGTGGTAGAAGCGAGGGCGAGGAAAATTTCGGGGAGTTCCCGGTTACGGTGGGAGGTCGGGGGCCGAGCGATGCGCGTTTCTCTCATACACGTACGCGCGTGTGTGCGAGGCGTTGGCTCTAACTGAACCCGAGCGAGGCGTTGGGCTCTAACTGAACCCGAGCGATTGCACTCCAGGCTACGCGTTATTGAACCAGAGCGATCGATCGATGGCTGTTAACTGAACCCGATCGAGCGATTCCTTCTGTCGTGGTATTCTCACGGGGGGGGGGGGGTGTGAGGCGACAGATGCCACAAGGGCTTTGTGTGAGGGTAAGACTGCTGCTGATAGGACCGGGAGCGGGTATGCGAGTAGCACGCGCTAGTTTACCCAGGTTCGGGGCTCTCCGGAGAGATAATACCCCTACTCCTGCATGTCTGAGTATATATATCTGGGGTGTACATCGGGCAGTACAAAGTGCTCCTAGAGCTGTATCTGGGGGCAGTGCCATGGGCATCTAGCTCCATATATGCACAAAGCATGATTTAGTGGCCGGCCATTAGCATGGCCGCATGTGGTGCTTGGGCATGCTTGCCCGTGGGAATGGATGGATGGATGGCTAGCTAGCTCTCTTGCTAGCTAGCTTGCTTGTTGTGTGCGTGAGTCCATCCCCTGGATGGATGGATGTGTGTCTCCTTTTATAGTGTGAGGCTAGCTTACTATCTAAGCTATGTGGAGGTATGGGAGCAAGGCATGGTGCATGTCATGCTTGTCCCCTGGGTCACTTCATAAATAGTGCCAGGGGACAAGTGACACTATACATGATGGTGTCGCGGTACGGTTGTCTTGTCTGCGGTATGGCCGTCTCGTCGGGGTCTTGTCGATGCCGGGTCGGACTGCAGTCGGCAGCCGGCCGGGTGGAGCAGTCGGACGGGGAGCCGGCAGGAGCGGCCGGGCAGTCGGACTGAGGGGCTTTGCTAGCCCCGATGTCTTGAAATATTGTCTTGCCGTCTTCGGGATACTCGTGTCCAATTACTCCGACAGTAGCCCCCAAGCCTCCGGGCAACTTGGCAAAGTTGGGCGGAGGTTTTTTCGCGAGTGTTCATGGAAATGATCACGCAAAAGACAAAGTTAGTCCATGCAGATATATCAAATGATTGCTTTTTAGCACTGCAAGTTCTATGCGGAGGGTGCCGACTCGGTTTCGTCCGAGCCCCCTTCAATCTTTTTCATGTTCCCTCCGCTCTTTGGCTTGTGCTCTCGCTTGCCGGACAGCCGCTCTGCGGTCTGTGGCTGAGAGTGGGCCGCGGAGTGGAGTGTACAATACTCAGACTCTGGGAGCGAATTTAACCGAGTAGATACTCATAAAGAAAACGGTCGGGTCGCCCGAAGCGTTTTTCTTCCCGGACGTTTTTCGCGTGGGTGGCCTCCAGCGTTCACTCTTGCCAGTCGGACAGCCGCTCTGCGGTCTGTGACTAAGAGTGGGCTTTTCATACCGCGCACGCTACTAAGCCGTCTGCGGGAACTAACGTCTCAGGCCAAGCGGCCAGCCCCCGGGCCAACTCTGGCTGGCGCCGGGGCGAACAGTGATGCAACTGTAATAAAATGCGGAGATAGCCCCCGAGCGTCGCTCGAGGTTATCCATGCTCTCGCGGTGAAAAAATATGCGGGTGAGGAGCTCACATTAATTTTCGTGTAGCCGAGGCGGAGTTTGCCGAAGAGAGCCGGCGCACCCGTTGGGTGTAGCCTTCGAGCCCTTGGTCGCTCGAAGGAGGGTCCCGGCCGGTCAGGCTCGACCGGCCAGGCGGCGAGGCGTCTTGCAGCGCCCTTTTTCTTCTTCTGCCGGCTGCTGGCAGCCGGACGAAACTCTTCTCTTGTCTTTGTGGGGGCGCGCCAGCGCACCCACTGGGTGTAGCCCCCGAGATTCGGGCCGACTGCTGAGCAGTCGGGCCGGATCTCCCGGCGACTACTTTGTCTTCTCTCCTCGCGGGGGCGTGTCAGCGCACCCGCTGGGTGTAGCCCCCGAGATTCGGGCCGACTGCTGAGCAGTCGGGCTGGATCTCCTGGCGACTACTTTGTCTTCTCTCCTCGCGGGGGCGCGTCAGCGCACCCGCTGGGTGTAGCCCCCGAGATTCGGACGACTGCTGAGCAGTCGGGCCGGATCTCCCGGCGACTACTTTGTCTTCTCTCCTCGCGGGGGCGCGTCAGCGCACCCGCTGGGTGTAGCCGTCGGAGCAGGAGGCAGACCAGCCGGCTTAGCACTGCCGACAGCGTGGGTCACGACTGACCGTCCGAGTGGCGAAGCAGGTGGACGAATCATTCGGACGGGTGTTTCTATTCTTCTCTTTGTCCCAGCCGACTTCTTTCTCTCTCTCTCTCTCTCTTTTTTTGGGCAGTCGGCCCTTTGACTTTCTCCCCAGCCGGCCCTTCTCTTTTTCTTGTCTCTTTCTTCAGGTGCCAGCTACGGCGAGCGGCTGGAGCGGGACCCGACGGGGGCGCGTGGGGTGCAACCGGCCACGGTGCTCGACCCGGGAGCCGGCAGCGGAGGTGCGCTACCCGGCCGGCCCCAGGGGCGCGGCAGGGGAGTTGGCACAGCACGCGGAGCGGCGCGGGCGAGAGGCGAGTCGGCGTTGGCGCGGCCGGGGTGCGGGAGGTCGGACGGCGGAGCCGGCTGCGGGGAGGCGGCAACCGGTGTGCGACGAGCCGGCCGGAGCGGGATGAAGCCGGAGGCGGGGGCGCCAGTAACCCGGTGGCTAGGCGCGGGTGAAGCCGGCCGCGAGCGCGCCTGCGGGGAGGAGCTGGAGGCGCGGGACGGCGAGCAGGCGGAGCCGGCCCGTGGGGGCGGCCGGGTGCGGAGGCGGACGCCGGCTGGGAGCGGCGACCCGGCGGAGTGGGCGAGCCGGCGCTGCTCGTGGAGGAGGCGGAGGCGGCCCAGCCTGCCGTCTGGGTTAGCGGAGAGGGCTGGGGCGGAGCCGGCCGGCCGGGTCGTGGCGCGGAGAGGCGGCCCGGCGGAGCCAGCCAGCGCGGGAGCCGGCCATGGGGCGGGGCGGAGGGGCCGCGGCGGCCCGGCACGCAGGGGAGTCGGCCGCGGAGGCGCGGAGCCGGATGGTGGTCCCGCGGGGAGGAAGGCGGCGTGACGGCTGCGGGGCGGAGCCGGACTTGACGCAGACGGTGGAGACAGCACCGAGAGGCGCGACTGCTGCTGAAGGGGAGGACGCGACGGCGCGTGAGGCGCGTCACGCGGCCGGTCATGGGTGCGCCAGAAGAGCCGGCGGCGGAGGGCTCGGGCGTGGTGCAGGTGGCGGGGGCGCGGAGGCCCGGGGCGCTGCTGAGAGCGGGGCCGAACCGCGGAGCCGGCGCGTAGGAGACGGCAGCGGCAAGCCGGACGGCGCGGGACGCGGAGCCAGTGCACAGACACGGGGACGCGCGCGGGCGCACGGCTGGGGCGTCATCCGGCGCGGGGAAGTGCCGACGCACACGCCGGAGCGAGACGAGGCGCCTGGCGCATGGGAGGCCCGGACGGCGGCGACGCAGTCGGCGCCGCGGTGGTGGTGACGAAGGCGAGGCCAACGGCGAGGACGCGCCGTCCCGCGCAGCCGCTCCGGGGGTGGGTCGAAGTCGAGCCCCCGAGCGCTACCGGAGAGACGGCGTGACGCCGCGGCGGTGATGGTGAAGATGGTCCCGACGGCGAGGACGCGCCGCCCCTCGCGGCCATTCCGAGGGCGTGTCGATATCGAGCCCTCGACCGCTATCGGAGGGACGACGCGGCGCCGCGGTGATGATGACGAAGGCGAGGCCTACGGCGAGGACGCGCCGCTCCTCGTGGCCATTCCGAGGGTGTGTCGATACCGAGCCCTCGACCGCTATCGGAGGGACGGCGCGACGTCGCGGTGGTGATGGCGAAGATGGTCCCACCCGGACTGCGAAACCAGCAGCAGCGCGGTAGCATAGTACCGACCCACGGTGGGCGCCAACTGTCGTGGTATTCTCACGGGGTGGGGGGTGTGAGGCGACAGATGCCACAAGGGCTTTGTGTGAGGGTAAGACTGCTGCTGATAGGACCGGGAGCGGGTATGCGAGTAGCACCCGCTAGTTTACCCAGGTTCAGGGCTCTCCGGAGAGATAATACCCCTACTCCTGCATGTCTGAGTATATATATCTGGGGTGTACATCGGACAGTACAAAGTGCTCCTAGAGCTGTATCTGGGGGCAGTGCCATGGACATCTGGCTCCATATATGCACAAAGCATGATTTAGTGGCCGGCCATTAGCATGGCCGCATGTGGTGCTTGGGCATGCTTGCCCGTGGGAATGGATGGATGGATGGCTAGCTAGCTCTCTTGCTAGCTAGCTTGCTTGTTGTGTGCGTGAGTCCATCCCCTGGATGGATGGATGTGTGTCTCCTTTTATCGTGTGAGGCTAGCTTACTATCTAAGCTATGTGGAGGTATGGGAGCAAGGCATGGTGCATGTCATGCTTGTCCCCTGGGTCACTTCATAAATAGTGCCAGGGGACAAGTGACACTATACATGACGGTGTCGCGGTACGGTTGTCTTGTCTGGGGTATGGCCGTCTCGTCGGGGTCTTGTCGATGCCGGGTCGGACTGCAGTCGGCAGCCGGCTAGTCGGCGCAGTCGGTCAGCTGGCAGCCGGCCGGGTGGAGCAGTCGGACGGGGAGCCGGCAGGAGTGGCCGGGCAGTCGGACTGAGGGGCTTTGCTAGCCCTGATGTCTTGAAATATTGTCTTGTCGTCTTCGGGATACCCGTGTCCAATTACTCCGACACCTTCGCTACTGCTGCTAACTGAAGCCGATCGATGCTGCCTCTGGGATGAATAGTGAGCGTTGCGGGGGGTTTGGATGAACAGTGAGCGGTGGCGTTGCCTCTGGATGAACAGGACCCCGTGGTGTGGTGGAGGGCTGGATGAATAGTAGACGGTGGAGGGGTGCCCGTGGAGGGGTGGTTGAACAGGACTCCGTGGTGTGGAGGGCTCGATCAACAGTAGACGGTGGAGGGGTGCCCGTGGAGGGGTGGTTGAACAGTAGCCAGTGGAGTAGCGTGCGGTGGAGGCTGGATGAACAGGAGCCGTGGAGGCTGGAGGAGGTCGACGGTAGCCCGTGGAGGCTGGAGGAGGTCGATGGTGGAGATGAACAGTATCCCGTGGTGTCCTGTTTTGCGGTACGCCACACCCCTCCCGATGAACAGGACCCCCATTTCGACCGTAGGAGGTCCGTTTCGTCCGTTTTGCGGTACGCCACACCCCTCCTGATCAACAGGACCCCCGTTTCGACCGTAGGAGGTCCGTTTCGTCCGTTTTGCGGTACGCCACACCCCTCCCGATCAACAGGACCCCCGTTTCGACTGTAGGAGGTCCGTTTCCTCCATTTTGCGGTACGCCACACCCCTCCCGATCAATAGGACCCCGTTCCAAACGTAGGAGGTCCGTTTCCTCCATTGTGCGGTACGCCAGGCCTCGTTTCCATCGCCTGTTCCATCCAAGCCCTCCCAATGAACACGACCACGCATTCTGTTCTGACCCATCCGGTTGGCGCCCACGCGTTCCGTTGTGTTCCGATGAACACGACGCATTCCGTTGCCTCCCCATGAACACGACGCATTCCGTTGCCTCCCCATGAACACGACGACGACGCTGTTTCTCTGTTCCGACCCAGCCATGTACACGAGCCCTGGCCGTACGTATGCGCGAGTAGGCGTTCGAGACCCCGCCCATGTGTACACATACGTGGACGTATTTTCTTTCTTGCACCCTGGCCGCTGTACGTACGTGTACATGCTACGTGCGCGCCTCTACTATGACACGTACGCGCCTCTACTACGACACATGCGCGCCTCTACATCCACCAGTATATATGTATGTACATGTTCGCGACTAGAATGACAACGCTACATACGCTTTGACCAGGTGGGTCCCGACTGTCAGGCACTTCCTTGCCTGCGAAGATGTAGCTGGTGGGTCCCAGCAGTCAGGGGGACGAATCGTTTTTTTGCCCGGACGCACTTCCTTGCGTGCGAAGATGTAGCTGGTGGGTCCCAGCAGTCAGGGGCAAATGTTTTTTCGCGAAATACGGTGGCTCGTCCGGTGGGTCCCCGCTGTCAGGTGGAGGAATAATTATTTTGCACGTAATAAGGAGGCACTTCCTTGCTGCGGCCGTGGACCCAGCTGTCAGCCTCTTCACGTACAGTCTACGTCCAATGGAAGCCGTTCCTTGACCACGTTGACCACGCCGCGCCGAGAGCACCAGGGCGGTGGACGACGATGAGGCCTAGGAAGGGGACGACGTGGAGCCGGGGAAGACGCGGCAGTGGATGCCCACGTGTAGAGGAGTATGAGGGTTCACTGGTTCGCTGCGGTGTGAGGCTGCCATCGCCGCAGAATAACAGGGGGTGTGGGTGAGTAGAGGGATGGCCTGGCCAGCGGTGGGAGTAGTAGGGGGCGGTGAGGCCTCTGTCGCATCGTAGCCGGCCACGGGAGGCAGGAGCACGAGGCACGACCGGCGCTAGTTTGGGCGGCTGGAGCAAGAAGACCAGAAGTTGAAGAAGCACTACGGTCGTTGGATGGACATCGTACGGTCACTGGAGCTAGAATCGTGCATATTGACTAAGTTGACAAAGCCCTCCATCCCCGTCAACTTAGTAGGCCCACAAGTTAGCCTGCCACTATACTGGGTCCCAGCTAATAGGGGGAGTATTCATTTTTTTGTGCATAATAAGGAGGCACTTCCTTGCGTGCGAAGATATAGCTGGTGGGTCCGAGCTGTCAGCGGCGGTAACATTTTTTTTCGCGAAATACAGAGGCCCTTTCGGTGGGTCCCTGATGTCAGGTGGAGGAATCATTATTTTGCGCGTAATAAGGAGACATTTCCTTGCGTTCGGCCGTGGACCCAGCTGTCGGCCTCTCCACGTACGGTCCACTTCAGATGCATGTCGGTCATTGACCACGTTGACCAGGCCGCGCCGAGAGCACCAGGGCGGTGGACGACGGCGAGGCCTAGGAAGGGAACGACACGGAGGCAGGGAAGACTAGACAGTTGTTTCCCACGCGGAGGGGAGTACGACTGTACGAGGGTTTACTGGTTCGTCTGCCGTCGCCGGAGAATAACAGCAAGTGTGGGTGAGTAGAGGGATGGCTAGGCCAGCGATGGGAGTACGGTGGGGCGGTGAGGCCTGCGCGGCAGCAGAGCCGGCCGCGGGGAGGAGGGAGCAGGCAGTCCCGCCGGCGCTTGTTTGAGCGGCTGGAGCAGGAAAAGCAGAGATTGAAGAAGCACGACGGCCGTTGGATGGCCATCCAACAGTCACTGCTTGTGCATCAACCTTTTTTAGGAAAGCCTCAAATCTGTGGAAAACAGCATACAACCCATCTGCCATTATTTCTAATAATTTACAGCCCATTTGCTAATTATTAAGGTTTTTTTGGAGCCCATATTCTTTTTGTTAGCATTACAGCCCATATTGTGGCCACGGTTAAAAAATTATACGAAATTTTGCATATTTCGGTGCGGTTCGAACTGTTTTTAATCCCGAAATTTTGACTCACATTCAAACTGATTTTAAAAATAAATGTATATCAATATAAAATCCAACAAATTCTCCACGCATAAAAATTAATGTAATTTAAAATCTCAAAATGAAAAAAAAGATATTTGAAACTAATTGCCGGTTTGATGTGTTTTAAAAATGTACAACCCATTTCTCATTACTGATGGGCCATTTTCTCGGCCAGTCGAATGAAAGCTCTCCTCGTCTTGAAAGATTTGTAGCCCAACAGGCCTGACAAAGCGACTTACTTGGCAAATCACAAAAAAACTGGGTTGTAGCCGTGGACCCAGCTGTCAGCCTCTCCATGTACAGTACTCTTCCGATGGAAGTCGTTCCTTGACCACGTTGACCACGCCGCGCGGAGAGCACCACGGCGGTGGACGACGGCGAGGCCTAGGAAGGGGACGACGCGGAACCGGGGAAGACGCGGCAGTGGAAGCCTGCGCGGAGAGGAGTACGAGGGTTCCCTGGTTCGGCTGCGGTATGAGGCTGCCGTCGCCGCAGGGCCTGGCCAACGGTGGGAATAGTAGGGGGCGGTGAGGCCTCCGCGGCAGCACAGCCGGCCACGGGAGGCAGGAGCATGCGGCACGACCGACGCTGCTTTGGGCGGCTGGAGCAAGAAGACCAGAGGTTGAAGAAGCACTACGGCCGTTGGATGGACATCGTACGGTCACTGGAGCTAGAATCGTTCATATTGACTAAGTTGACAAAGCCCTTCGTCCCCGTCAACTTAGTAGGCCCACAAGTCAGCCTCCCACCAAGGTGGGTCCTAGCTAGCCGGGGGAGTATTCATTTTTTGTGCGTAATAAGGAGGCACTTCCGGTGGGTCCGAGTTGACAGCGGGGGGAACGTTTTTTTGTGAAATACGGTGGCCCGTCAGGTGGGTCCCAGCAGTCAGGGGGCAAACATTTTTTTCGCAAAATACGGTGGCCCGTCCAGTGGGTCCCTACTGTCAGTTGGAGGAATCATTATTTTCCGCGTAATAAGGAGGCACTTACTTGCTGCGGCCGTGGACCCAGCTGAGGCTCTCCACGTACAGTATACTTTCGATGGAAGTCGTTCCTTGACCACGTTAACCTTGCCGCGTTCCGTTGCATGCATGCGTCCATGGGCGTGGTGCGTCCCCACTGTCAGCCTCTCACGTACAGTCATCTTCCGATGACTCTCGGTTGTTGACCATGTTGACCACACCGTGCCGAGCGCACCCAGACTGGAACGACCCGGAGATGGGGAAGACGGGGCAGTGGAGTCGCAGATGGAGAGGAGTGGGAAACTTCACTGGTTCGGGTGCGCGGCAGCACAGCCGCGGTGCCGCCCATGGGAGACAGGAGCAAGAACAGAGGTTGAAGAAGGAGCACGGCTGTTGGATTAACATCCAACGGTCCAGCTGCTAGAATCATTTGTTGATTAAGTTGACAAAGCCGTGCATACACGTCCGCTTAGTAGGCCCACAAGTCAGTCACCAAATCTGACGGGTCCCAACTGTCAACGGGATGAATAATTTTTTTCACAAAACAAGGAGGCACTTCCTTCCGTGCGAAGATACAGCCGGTGGGTCCCAGCTGTCAGGTGGAGGAAACATTTTTTTCATCTTAATAAGGAGGAACTTTCCTTGCGTGTGACCATGGACCTCGTGGGTCCCAGCCGTCAGGCTCTCCACGTACAGTCCTCTTCCGATGACTCTCATTTGTTGACCACGCCGCACCGAACGCAGCGAGGCGGTGGACGACGGCGAGGCCCTGTACGGGAACGACTCGGAGATGGGAAAACGCGACTGTGGAGTCGCAGATTGAGAGGAGGATAAGGGTTATAACTGGTTCTGTTGCGGCGTGGGGCTGTAGTCTGTGGAGAATAACAGGAGGTGTCGAGGGGTGGAGGGATAGCCTAGCCAGCGGTGGGGTAGCGCTTCGCAGCGATGCGTGCTAAGCAGAGCCGCTAGCCGCCGGAGGCCGGACCAGGCGGTCCCAGCGACGCTGGAGGAAGAAGACGAGAGATTGAAGGTGCATGCCGGCCGTTGGATATAAATCCAATGGCTGTGGATGACACAATCATTTGTTGACCAAGTTGACAACGCCCTGTGTAGGCTTCGACCTATTAGCCCACATGTCAGCCTGCAAAAATGTGGCATATATTTAACCCATGTTTTCTAGAATGTACAGTCCATTTGCTGGGCTGGGTGAACAAATAATTTCGCGTCAATCAGGCCCATTTATATTTTCTAAGAAATCCCAGCCCATTTGCACTTCCTTGAAATACACGTATTAGGTGGGCTCGTTATATATATAATGTTATGTTAGAAGGAGCAATTAATATCAAAGAATAAACCGGAGAGGCACATTTTTTATATATAATTAATAAATTAGCGAGTTATTGCTCAAAATAAAAATGAGCGCGCTATTATTAAATTGGTCCTTAAAATCTTCGCAAGCTTTTGTACGCAATCACCAGGATTTTCCTTGCCTGTGAGTCAAAAACAACCAGGATTTTCCTTGCCAACTTCCGTTAAACATTTACTTTTATAAGTTAATAACACGTGGGATGTTTTTATAATGTATATATAAGTCTCTATAAAATATACGATAACAGTAATAAAATAAATAAATATAATGTGGTTAGATGGGAAAACATAAATTGGACACATCATTACTTTTATAAGAGACCTGCGTTTTATACCCCACAGTAGGCATACTAACAAGTTCACACACAAATACAACAGAAAAGGTAAACATTCATATCAAACTCAGGTTCACAGGACACGTTCATATTCATAGCCAACATTCACTATCAACAACTCAAAAGATTCATATATACACAAGCTCAGCATATCTATGCATCCAAACGATTGATAGATCACACGACAATATTCATACATAATTCACAAAAAGATTCAAATATATACATGTTCAGTATGTTTATGCATCCAAATGATTGAGATCACATCCAATATGATACATGGAAGAACTTTAATTACCTAGGGTACAGACTGGTAAATGGTGTTAAATCGGAGGTACTTCTTGCTAAAATTAGTTCTTGTACGAGTAAACTTTCGAGTACATAAGAGGCAGCACAGACAATCTGAACTTTGCTTGTAGGTTTATCCTCAAATAGTGGCCTCGTGCCGAGGGAGGTTTGAGCAACTTGGCCACTACTTTCATCCAACTAGTTTACTGGCTCATCTTGGTCCTGTATCTCGCCAAAATTCTACATTGCAGACGAGAAAGGAGGCGGTTGAGAAAATGAACCACCAATTTTTTTGTGCAGTTCAACTGAAATGGAGCATCCTTGGCGTGCAGACTGATTAAGTGCCAGATGAATATACGCGTCAACCAACTTGTGTGGAATCTTTAGACTCCATGCCATATAGTTCGCTACCATATGTGCCGATAACCAAAAGGCACAAGTTGGGACCAAAGACTGGACTGCGTTTTTCTGGGCTATGCACCAAGCAATATTTTTGGTGTTCACTCTCCTAATACTTGGAGTTTGACAATTGGTTGACGCCGGTTGATACTCGAAAGAATATAGGCACTTCTTGTCAACATCGATGCTTGTCTGAGTGAACTTTGGAGTACATAGCAGCAGCATAAGTACCTGTCCATCTGATCATTTTGTGCAGTTCTACTGAAATCACCCGATGTAATGATTTGCCTGCGAGTTCAGGCTCCAAATTACCCCTTTATGAAATCGGCAAATAGTAGCACAATACCACATTACCAATACATATGACAGGCACAATAATCAGGATAAAGCCCAGTACCAACCTGTGTGAGGTAGCATATCAATTACTATTTCCTTTGACTGGAAGCCGAGATAAGCCAAGCGACTCACAGCAAAGGAAGAAAGCAAGCGGAGATTAGCGACTGACATGAAGGACGGGAGCTGTTGTAACGCCCCGAGACCGACGCTCCAGACGCCTTCCTTGTTTTTCGTTATCGTTGTGTGTATTTATTTGTATGTTGCATTTCATCATAGCATCATGCACATTGCATCTGCATGTTTTCACAAAGTTTGCATACGTTCGTAGTTGCCGCGTCCCTCCTCGCCTCCGTTGACCTTTCTCAGTCCAACCGTTCTTTTGTTGTCCGACCATTTGACCCTCTCTGCAAAGTGCACTGACCCCCTCGCGCGCGCCCGGAAGTTGTCCCGAACCCGACTCGCTCTGTCATGACCAATGGGTCCAGACCATCCCCTAACATCTACAAAATATCTCTGGCTTCTTATTTGGGCTTCCCTAGCCTATTTTTCTCGACCGCCCGATCTAAATCAGAAGGTCCAATTAGACCTCTACCCAAAAATCCACTTGCTATATAAAGACCAACCCTAAAATCTAGGGACATGTCCCATCGATCCCTCTCGGCGCCGCCACTCCTCAAAAACTCCCTCGGGATCCATCCCCATTCTTCTTCCAATCAGCCCGCAAGCCTTCTCCCTCGATCCATCCAACCAGCACCGCTCGCCCGATTCCCCTGTCACCACAAGCCACCGGAGCACCAGGAGCCCTCCAGCCCTTGCTCCAGCGCGCCTCCTACCCCGAGTTCCTCTCGTGCTCCTCCCATGGCGCCCTCGTTCTCGAGCACGTCGACCCCGCCGCCTCGAACTCCCGTGCTCAAGCACCACCTCGCGCGCCTCCTTCCTCAAGCAGGAGCTCGACCTGCTGCTGGCGACATCGCCCTCCGTCGACCACGGCAAGGACCGGCCTCGTCCCGCTCCTCTCCTTCCCTGTCTTTCTCCCTCACCTCACATCTCTCCCTCTCTGTTTGCTCGAACAGGAGCAGGAGCTTCTCCAGCAGCGAGCGCCCAAGGCCTCCTCCTCGACCCTCCCCGCATGAACCCCATCGCTGCTCGTCACCATGGCCGACCCTGCAGCAAGCTCCGCCGCCGCGCCATCTGCAGGCGCTCGGGCACGAGCTTGCCCAAGGCCCTGCCTCCTCCTCGTCGTCCGCGTCTTCCGCGCCAAGCCCCGTCTCCGTCTGGTCGGCAACGAGCAGTAGCTCGCCAGAGCACGAGCTCCATCGGCTCCCGCCGCTGGCCTGCTTCGTTCGACACCGGAGACTGCCAGATCCGGCCGCGCTGGGCCGGATCCTCACGTCCCCGCCATCCACGTGCCGCTGGAAGCCACCTCCCCGTCAAGTTCGCCACTGCCGCTCCCCTGCTACCTCCGCTGCCGTTCCTGAGCTCCCCTGCTTCGTCCCCTGCCTCTCTGCTTCGAGCGAGCAAGGAGAGCACTTGCGTGACCCAGGCCGCTGGCGCACGTGCCCGCGTGGGCCACAAGCATGCCCGAGGCCCAGATCTGCGCCGCTTGGAACTCCTCCTCTCCAGCTGGGCTTGGCCCATGGGTGAGCAGCCCCAGCCCTCCCCTGTGCTCCTATTGGGCTAGCCAGATTCGGCCCGCATAGGTTTTTTTATGTTCTGCGATTTTAACTATTTTCCCAGGATTTACTGTTTTGCAGAAAAACCCTCTTTGTCATGCATATAATAACTTAATAACCATGCATCATTTGTAAAAACATTATATATGAAAAATGCTCAGAATTTCATCTAGTTTCATAAATGCTACTTTCATCCATGTTTAAAATGCTGCTTGCATTTAATTTGCTAAATGCCATGCTAAAATGATTTATTTCATAACTAATTAACCGTAGCTCCGAATTTAATAAACTTTATATGTAAATGGGGTAGAAAAATGCCTAGTTTAACATGGTGTACTTTATTTTGCTTATTAACAACATTAAAATTGTGTTTAGGGCAGAACAGTAGTAAATTCAAAATATGCTTATGAGGATTTTCCGGAATTGTTGTTTGTTGTTTCCGGCCTCATTTAAATTGCCTAGATAGGTAGTTTTGTTATGCTTCACCCCTTGCCATGTTTAATAACATTTAATATTGTTGGGTACATAACCAAGAGAGAACTAAATAATTGATGTGGTGTTTCGTCAATATGCAACTAGTTGCATATTAAGCTCCACTTAACTTGTAGTGTTGTTCGTTGCACTTTGCCATGCCATGCCTCATTAAATCGGACATGCATCATACTTGTTTGTGCATCATGCCATGTGTATGTGGTGGTTGTTTACTATGTTGCTTATTTCTTTCCGGGTTGCTTCTCTCGTTAGCTTCGGTTTCGTTCCGGAGCTGTGAGGATTCGTTCGACTACATCCATTTGTTTTCTTCATGGACTCGTTCTTCTTCCTAGCGGGATCTCAGGCAAGTTGACCATACCCTCGAAATCACTTCTATCTTTGCTTGCTAGTTGTTCGCTCTATTGCTATGCCGCGCTACCTACCACTTGCTATATCATGCCTTCCATATTGCCATGTCAAGCCTCTAACCATCCTTTCCTAGCAAACCGTTGTTTGGCTAAGTTACCGCTTTTGCTCAGCCCTTCTTATAGCGTTGTTAGTTGCAGGTGAAGATGAAGTTGGTTCCATGTTGGAACATGGATATGGTTGGATATCACAATATCTCTTATTTAATTAATGCATCTATATACTTGGTAAAGGGTGGAAGGCTCGGCCTTATGTCTGGTGTTTTGTTCCACTCTTGCCGCCCTAGTTTCTGTCATACCGGTGTTATGTTCCTTGATTTTGCGTTCCTTACGCGGTTGGGTGATTTATGGGACCCCCTTGACAGTTTGCTTTGAATAAAACTCCTCCAGCAAGGCCCAACCTTGGTTTTAACATTTGCCACCTAAGCCTTTTTCCCTTGGGTTCTGCAGACTCAAGGGTCATCTTTATTTTAAACGCCCGGGCCAGTGCTCCTCTGAGTGTTGGTCCAGCCTGTCAGCCGCCGGTGGCCACCAGGGGCAACTCTGGGCTCGCCTACCGGAAGTTTGGACAATCCGATGTGCCCTGAGAACGAGATATGTGCAGCTCCTATCAGGATTTGTCGGCACATTCGGGCGGCTTTGCTGGTCTTGTTTTACCATTGTCGAAATGTCTTATAAACTGGGATTCCGAGACTGATCGGGTCTTCTCGGGAGAAGGAACAACATCCTTCGTTGACCGTGAGAGCTTATAATGGGCTAAGTTGGGACACCCCTGCAGGGTATTATCTTTCGAAAGCCGTGCCCGCGGTTTTGTGGCAGATGGGAATTTGTTAATATCCGGTTGTAGAGAACTTGACACTTGACTTAATTAAAATACATCAACCGCGTGTGTAGCCGTGATGGTATCTTTTCGGCGGAGTCCGGGAAGTGAACACGGTTCTTGTGTTATGTTTGACGTAAGTAGGAGTTCAGGATCACTTCTTGATCATTACTAGTTGACGACCATTCCGTTGCTCCTCTTCTCGCTCTTATTTGCGTATGTTAGCCACCATATATGCTTATTGCTTGCTGCAGCTCCACCTCACTACCTTCTCCTACCCATAAGCTTAAATAGACTTGATCTCGCGGGTGTGAGATTGCTGAGTCCTAGTGACTCACAGATACTTCCAAAACAGTTGCAGGTGCCGATGAGACCAGTGCAGGTGATGCCACCGAGCTCAAGTGGGAGTTCGATGAAGACCTTGTGCGTTACTATGTTTCGTTTCCAGATGATCAGTAGTGGAGCCCAGTTGGGACGATCGGGGATCTAGCAGTTGGGTTATCTTCTTTTCTTTTGGCTTTGACCGTAGTCGGCCTATGTGTGTACTCTGATTGATGTATGATTTATTTATGTATTGTGTGAAGTGGAGATTGTAAGCCAACTCTTTATACCATTCTTGTTCATTACATGGGATTGTGTGAAGATGACCCTTCTTGCGACAAAACCACAATGCGGTTATGCCTCTAAGTCATGCCTCGACACGTGGGAGATATAGCCGCATCGTGGGTGTTACAAGTTGGTAATCAGAGCCTCCCCGACTTAGGAGCCCCCTGCTTGATCGAATCGCTGGCGTTGTTGAGTCTAGAACAAAAATGTTTTGAGTCTTAGGATTATATATATCGGATAGTAGGATTCTTTTTACTCCTCTGCCCCTTCGTCGCTCTGGTGAGACCTCCTGACGTAGAAGTTTTGACTTTTCTCTACTCAAATTTCACGAATTTTTTTAGGATCACGCGAGTATCTTGGAATCGTTCCGATGGTTTTGTGACGAGAACATTGTTCTTGGTGCGTCCTGACATTTAGGGGTTGTGGCAGTGTCCCGGGGAGTTGAGCTCCGAGGTGTTGTCGTCACAATTTTATCGTTGCAGTTCTAGAATACCTGAGTTTCGCCGACATCGAAAATCTCTTTTATGCAGTTGTTGGTGAGATCACCTCGACGCCACCCAGTACTGGGGCAGGAGTTCGGGAGTACTCCCATAACTCGTATAACGGATGCTTTTTGAAGGTTGAGGTACACGATTTCCGAAGGTTTCTTGGTTATGTGTTGACGGATGGATACAGTTGGATCTAGGGATTGTTAGTTTGGGTGATATATTTTTGTGTCCCCTGTATCCCCAACACCAGATTGCATAACCAGAAAGTTTCAGGAGTTTATAAGTGGGAATTCAAGTAGCTCCTAGAATATCTTTCCAATAGACACATGATACAATATGGGATCTATCATATGTTTGTTTCTGGCTTATTTTGCAAGCCAATCCTTTGTTTTGTTTTGTTTTGTTTTGTGGTATTCGAGTTTGCTTCAATGCCAAGTGTTGATTCCATACCTTATTCTAAGCGGTGTTCTCATATTTCTATGGGAGTGTTAATCCTTCTTGGTCATCAAGAGTGCCATCCCAATTCTATTTCTAACCGGTGCGCTTCTCTTCAAGATGATCCCATCATTCTCCCCATCCGCAAGATCAATTCTAAGTTCTCTCAATGATGTCTGTTTCATTCATCCCAAGTTGCCTTTGTTTTCCCGCCCTCCCACCCTTTTCTTCAAGGACTCAGATTTCTTAATCAAGTATCCTTTTTGTTGATGCGAAGTTTCTTCATTCTTTTCTTTCAATGTTCTTACCCGGTGGTTCTCATGAAGATGTTCTTCAAGTTTATCATTCTTCATTCTCGTATTCTTTTTTGGTGGATTCAATTCAAGTTGCAGGCGTTGATCTTATCCCCTTCCCCGTTTCAAGTGCTTTCGTATGACGGTGTATCTCTTAATCTTTCACCGCTTGCTATACTTTTGTTCCGGAGTGTTGAAGATATCTTAGGAGATTCGTGTTTTCATTCAAGATCCGTTCAAGCTATTTCGAGGTTGTTATCTCATTCAAGCAATTTAATTCAACCGGCGCAATCTCTCTTTTAAATTGTTCAACGGTGTTTCTCTTGAGTGGGCCCTAACCCACAGGTCTTTTCCCAGGATCTTACCTAACTCTTCTAATTCTTTCCGGAGTTATTCTCAGTTTGACGTAAGAATGGGTTATCATCAGTCATATGTCTTTCTCCAAGATCTTTCAAATTCTTTTCATCGTTGGTTCAACCTTTCTAATTTTCATTCCGCAGTGCCTAAAAATTCATGGTGGTGTTTCTCGTCATCATTCTCAACATTTGAAGAACGAAGAAGAATTTCTCTTGAATCTTGGTCCGTTCTCTTGAAGATTCATGGTTCTAACTTGTTGCCATCCTCTCAAATTGTTTCCAATCGCGCAATTCTTTTCTTACCCATCCGGAGCATTTCATGAGTTGTTTTCATTTCTTGATCATCCGAAGGCCATCATTTCAGAAGATTTCTTCGTTCTAATTTTTCAGCCTCGTTCTCCAATTATTCTAAATTGATGTCTCTTCGTTCATCTCCATATTCTTCCGGTGCATCATTCAAGTATTCTCTAATCAGCTCGTGATCTCTTCGTTCTCGTGTATCAAATTCCCTCGAGTATTTTCACGCGTTCTTTAATTCTTACAGTGTTTCATCCTCTTTTCTTCAATTGTTTTCAATTCTTACGGTGGTTCGTTCAAGAGTTCTCTTCCTTTGTTATCATATAGATTCATTCGTTCTTTCCAATCCTACCGGTGGTTCATTGAAGACCTTCCCAAGTTTGCGCATATCTATCTTAATCCTTTCTATGAAAATGAGTAGTATGCCAAAATCCGTTGCTTGTCATCAATTTAAATTGGTGAAGGATACGCATAACATAATTCTTGTTCTTGTTTCATCCAAGTGATTAATTCCTTCTTCCGGAGTTCATAGTGATATCAATTTCTCAGTTATATGTTGTTCATCTTTCTTTTCCGGAGTTCCCAGTTTTCCGCATTATCTCATCGCGAAGCTCCATCTAAATCATCGCAAGGCTTCACCTTGTGTTCTCAACTTCTCTTTCTTTTATCATCCTTTCATTACCGGAGTTCTTCATGGAGGCTCTACATGGTGGTTCATAAAGGATTCTTTTCATTCTTCAATTGTTCTTCAAGATTTCTCTCGAAGTTATGATCCGTCAAGCTATACTCTAATATAAACATGGTGCTCAACACATGTTTGTTTTGTGGAGTCCAAGCATTCTTCATCTTGCATTCTAAAGTGCAATTCGTTCTACCTTATCATTTGAGGTGGTGTTATGTCATTCTTGACAATTTGAGTTCGCTTTTTATGATTCACAGGTTGCCAAGATTGAGATATTTTAAATCCACCAATCTCTTCGTTGGATTTATCTTGTGTCATGTTTCACCAAAAGCCTTTCCTAAGGAATGTTTCTATTATGGTGCTTATCAATGATCCAAGGTTTCTCCTATCCTCTTGGTGAAAGAAGTTTTTCATCGCCTTGGTGCTCTCACTCAAATCAATGGCTTCCTTTAGTGGCCGTTTGTCACCTCATAATGTTGAGATGTTTCCATAAGTCCACTCCAAGCTTATTCTTTTCGTTGTTGATTTTCCAACAACTCTGTTCAATCCTACTTCGTAAGGATGCTCTTTCAAATTCATTTATGGTAGGAGATGTTGGTTTCATTCTTCGTTCTATTCATTCCAACTATCTTCTATTATTTCTTCCGGAGGCTTTGTGATGTTGCTCTCTTCTACCAATCATCTTGTTTTGTCAAGATCATGTAATTTTTCCTTTCTTATCCGTTTAGCCGGAGTGTCGTGTTTTCATTCGAGTTCTCTCATCTTATCAAGTTTTGTCTCCTTCCTCAACCGGAGGGCTGTCTGAAATCTTTCTTACCCCTTGTGCCATTCTTTCATTAGTTTCGGAGGCACTGTGTTGTTAATTTCATCGAGTATCCTCTGATCTTGTCAAGATCATGTTTCAATTCCTTCCATTTACAGTCGGAGTGCTGCCCAAATTATATCATTCTTATTCCTTCCCTATCTTGTTTTAACCGGAGTGGTTTAAATATCTATCTTGTCACTTAACCCCTTGGTTCTCGCCGTATCCCAGGTTCCTCTTATCTAACGGAGTGTTTGCAATCGCGTTCATCTCAGTTGTATTCTTCTTCAAATTATTTAACCTCTCAAGGTTCATGGTTTCACTCGTTTGTCAAAGAACCAACTTTATTTTACCTCTTCCTATTCAGTTTCTCTCCGGTGCCATCCTAGATCTCGGGACGAGATCCTCTTGTAGTGGTGGAGTGTTGTAACGCCCCGAGACCGACGCTCCAGACGCCTTCCTTGTTTTTCGTTATCGTTGTGTGTATTTATTTGTATGTTGCATTTCATCATAGCATCATGCACATTGCATCTGCATGTTTTCATAAAGTTTGCATACGTTCGTAGTTGCCGCGTCCCTCCTCGCCTCCGTTGACCTTTCTCAGTCCAACCGTTCTTTTGTTGTCCGACCATTTGACCCTCTCTGCAAAGTGCACTGACCCCCTCGCGCGCGCCCGGAAGTTGTCCCGAACCCGACTCGCTCTGTCATGACCAATGGGTCCAGACCATCCCCTAACATCTACAAAATATCTCTGGCTTCTTATTTGGGCTTCCCTAGCCTATTTTTCTTGACCGCCCGATCTAAATCAGAAGGTCCAATTAGACCTCTACCCAAAAATCCACTTGCCATATAAAGACCAGCCCTAAAATCTAGGGACATGTCCCATCGATCCCTCTCGGCGCCGCCACTACTCAAAAACTCCCTCGGGATCCATCCCCATTCTTCTTCCAATCAGCCCGCAAGCCTCCTCCCTCGATCCATCCAACTAGCACCGCTTGCCCGATTCCCCTGTCACCACAAGCCACCGGAGCACCAGGAGCCCTCCAGCCCTTGCTCCAGCGCACCTCCTACCCCGAGTTCCTCTCGTGCTCCTTCCATGGCGCCCTCGTTCCCGAGCACGTCGAACCCGCCGCCTCGAACTCCCGTGCCGAAGAACCACCTCGCGCGCCTCCTTCCTCAAGCAGGAGCTCGACCTGCTGCTGGTGACCTCGCCCTCCGTCGACCACGGCAAGGACCGGCCTCGTCCCGCTCCTCTCCTTCCCTGTCTTTCTCCCAACATCTCTCCCTCTCTGTTTGCTCGAACAGGAGCAGGAGCTTCTCCAGCAGCGAGCGCCCGAGGCCTCCTCCTCGACCCTCCCCGCACGAACCCCATCGCTGCTCGTCACCATGGCCGACCCTGCAGCAAGCTCCGCCGCCGCGCCATCTGCAGGCGCTCTGGCACGAGCTTGCCCGAGGCCCTGCCTCCTCCTCGTCGTCCGCGTCTTCCTCGCCAAGCCCCGTCTCCGTCTGGCCGGCAACGAACAGTAGCTCGCCGGAGCACGAGCTCCATCGGCTCCCGCCGCTGGCCTGCTTCGTTCGACACCGGAGACTGCCAGATCCAGCCGCGCTGGGCCGGATCCTCACGTCCCAGCCATCCACGTGCCGCCGGAAGCCACCTCCCCATCAAGTTCGCCACCGCTGCTCTCCTGCTACCTCGGCTGCCGTTCCCGAGCTCCCCTGCTTCGTCCCCTGCCTCTCTGCTTCGGGCGAGCAAGGAGAGCGCTTGCGTGACCCAGGCCGCTGGCGCACGTGCCCGCGTGGGCCACAAGCACGCCCGAGGCCCAGATCTGTGCCGCTTGGGCCTCCTCCTCTCCAGCTGGGCTTGGCCCATGGGTGAGCAGCCCCAGCCCTCCCCTGTGCTCCTGTTGGGCTAGCCAGATTTGGCCCGCATAGGTTTTTTTTAGGTTCTGCGATTTTAACTATTTCCCAGGATTTACTGTTTTGCAGAAAAACCCTCTTTGTCATGCATATAATAACTTAATAACCATGCATCATTTGTAAAAACATTATATATGAAAAATGCTCAGAATTTCATCTAGTTTCATAATATGCTACTTTCATCCATGTTTAAAATGCTGCTTGCATTTAATTTGCTAAATGCCATGCTAAAATGATTTATTTCATAACTAATTAACCGTAGCTCCGAATTTAATAAACTTTATATGTAAATGGGGTAGAAAAATGCCTAGTTTAACATGGTGTACTTTTTTGCTGTTTAACAACATTAAAATTGTGTTTAGGGCAGAACAATAGTAAATTCAAAATATGCTTATGGGGATTTTCCGGAATTGTTGTTTGTTGTTTCCAGCCTCATTTAAATTGCCTAGATAGGTAGTTTTGTTATGCTTCACCCCTTGCCATGTTTAATAACATTTAATATTGTTGGGTACATAACCAAGAGAGAACTAAATAATTGATGTGGTGTTTCGTCAATATGCAACTCGTTGCATATTAAGCACCACTTAACTTGTAGTGTTGTTTGTTGCACTTTGCCATGCCATGCCTCATTAAATCGGACATGCATCATACTTGTTTGTCCATCATGCCATGTGTATGTGGTGGTTGTTTACTATGTTGTTTGTTTCTTTCCGGGTTGCTTCTCTCATTAGCTTCGGTTTCGTTCCGGAGTTGTGAGGATTCGTTCGACTGCATCCGTTTGTCTTCTTCATGGACTCGTTCTTCTTCCTAGCGGGATCTCAGGCAAGATGACCATACCCTCAAAATCACTTCTATCTTTGCTTGCTAGTTGTTCGCTCTATTGCTATGCCGCGCTACCTACCACTTGCTATATCATGCCTCCCATATTGCCATGTCAAGCCTCTAACCATCCTTTCCTAGCAAACAGTTGTTTGGCTAAGTTACCGCTTTTGCTCAGCCCTTCTTATAGCGTTGTTAGTTGCAGGTGAAGATGAAGTTGGTTCCATGTTGGAACATGGATGTGTTTGGATATCACAATATCTCTTATTTAATTAATGCATCTATATACTTGGTAAAGGGTGGAAGGCTCGGCCTTATGTCTGGTGTTTTGTTCCACTCTTGCCGCCCTAGTTTCCGTCATACCGGTGTTATGTTCCTTGATTTTGCGTTCCTTACGCGGTTGGGTGATTTATGGGACCCCCTTGATAGTTCGCTTTGAATAAACTCCTCCAGCAATGCCCAACCTTGGTTTTAACATTTGCCACCTAAGCCTTTTTCCCTTGGGTTCTGCAGACTCAAGGGTCATCTTTATTTTAAACCCTCGGACCAGTGCTCCTCTGAGTGTTGGTCCAACCTGTCAGCCGCCGGTGGCCACCAGGGGCAACTCTGGGCTCGCCTACCGGAAGTTTGGACAATCCGATGTGCCCTGAGAACGAGATATGTGCAGCTCCTATCAGGATTTGTCGGCACATTCGGGCGGCTTTGCTGGTCTTGTTTTACCATTGTCAAAATGTCTTGTAAACCGGGATTCCGAGACTGATCGGGTCTTCTCGGGAGAAGGAACAACATCCTTCGTTGACCGTGAGAGCTTATAATGGGCTAAGTTGGGACACCCCTGCAGGGTATTATCTTTCGAAAGCTGTGCCCGCGGTTATGTTGCAGATGGGAATTTGTTAATATCCGGTTGTAGAGAACTTGACACTTGACTTAATTAAAATACATCAACCGCGTGTGTAGCCGTGATGGTCTCTTTTCGGCGGAGTCCAGGAAGTGAACACGGTTCTTGTGTTATGTTTGACGTAAGTAGGAGTTCAGGATCACTTCTTGATCATTACTAGTTGATGACCGTTCCGTTGCTCCTCTTGTCGCTCTTATTTGCGTATGTTAGCCACCATATATGCTAATTGCTTGCTGTAGCTCCACCTCACTACCTTCTCCTACCCATAAGCTTAAATAGTCTTGATCTCGTGGGTGTGAGATTGCTGAGTCCTCGTGACTCACAGATACTTCCAAAACAGTTGCAGGTGCCGATGAGACCAGTGCAGGTGATGCCACCGAGCTCAAGTGGGAGTTCGATGAAGACCTTGTTCGTTACTATGTTTCGTTTCCAGATGATCAGTAGTGGAGCCCAGTTGGGACGATCGGGGATCTAGCAGTTGGGTTATCTTCTTTTCTTTTGGCTTTGACCGTAGTCGGCCTATGTGTGTACTCTGATTGATGTATGATTTATTTACGTATTATGTGAAGTGGCGATTGTAAGCCAACTCTTTATCCCATTCTTGTTCATTACATGGGATTGTGTGAAGATGACCCTTCTTGCGACAAAACCACAATGCGGTTATGCCTCTAAGTCATGCCTCGACACGTGGGAGATATAGCCGCATCGTGGGCGTTACAGCTGTCGAGGCAATGAAGCACCCAAAGTTTTTGTGCAGTTCCACCAAAATCGAGCATCCCTGTTGGCACATATATTAGGAGAGTGAGATTACTGTAATAGTGGGACTAGTTGATGAAGCATACACTAACAAATAGAAGCACCCTCATTATCTTAATGGGTAAAGTTAGCAACATAGTAGTCTTGCTTAAAGAGAGGTATTAGTTTATTTAATCAGTGCCAATTAGCTCAACTCAACACTCAAAGCATTGCCATTTATCATAGGTTGCAAAACTTTAACGTGCAAAGATAAAGGAGTTTCTCATGACAGTAGCACGATACAAATAGAGATGACAGCAAACTAATATGGATGAAGGCCTTAGGCCCGTACCAACCTGAGAAAAAAAGCTTATTCATGTAGTCCCATAAGAGATGATAAAGCACTCACTGGAATCACACAATAGTATATATTTTTGTGGACTTCAAATGTATGGTTGAAATCACTCTTGTTTACCAGTGCTGAGATTATATCGAAAGATTATCAAGAACTTCCAGCCGAGTTAAAGCACTGGCTGGGATACAGTTCATTGTATTGTCTTGTGTAGTTCCACTAAAATGTATGATTGGCACAACATGATCCTTGTTTTCACAAGTAGGAACAAGGTGAAACCTTCATTAGCTTAGTGAGAAAGGATAGGAAGACATTAGGATATTACTCAAATAGTAGCATCAAATTCATGATGGACAATACACAAAACATTGCCTCATTGAACCAATGGCAATAAATTGTCATGCAAAACAATAGCACTATTATGTCATGACACTAATAATATTCCCTCCCTGCTCCACCACATGATTCACCTCCATAGACAAACATACACACGTACATGATTCAGCATAGGGTCCTACTAAATATTTGTTTAACTCCAACAGGAAAATTAGGCAGTAATAAATTAGTGGTACTTAAGTACTCCTAATTAATTAAGTGAGACAACAGAAGTGGAAGGGCTCCCTGGAGGATCGTCTCACATGTAAGGTAGTCGTTGCCGGAGCCCTTGAATGGCCTCGACTGAGGTCTCTGGCTTCAGCAAGATCGCCTTGGCACTGTTTATTCTTCTTCTTCTTCCTCTTCATGCTCTGTTTCTCTTTCTCCTCACCAGTTGGTCAAACCAAGTACATGATTGGCCTTCTAATTCAGAATTGGTTTTGTCAGTGAGGGAGTACAAGTGTACTAGTAAAAAACAACATTATTTTCTCATGGCAGTCGGAAAATAGAGATGAACACATGCATTAAATATCATTCTTACCTAAAGGAAGGTTATGGCGCCAATATGGATGATGAGGATTGGAACACAGATCTCCCTTTGTGCAGTTCCACCAAAGTGAACCAACTGTTCCATTCTGACATTCCAGTCAAACAGCACAAAAGTCACTTCTTTTAAGAAGAGTTTTGTGCAGTGCACCAAAAGGTCACAACAGCAACCAGGTGAATTGGATATCCCTGTTTGCACAAAAAGGCACAGAGGAAACACTCAGAGTCTCAAACAATTACAGGCAAAAACATTTGGCTAAACTTGTCATGGCTTATAACAGTGGCATGGCTTCATTTTTACCAGGGACACTAGATTAAGAACAGCTAAGGCTGCGTTCGGTTCACAGGTTTGGTGCAGGATTTTCGTAGGAACACAATTCCTACGGTATTATTTCCCTTCCAACCGTTCGGAACACGGGAAAGGTGAATAGTGTTTCATAGGAAAGCTGGTTTGGTAGTACTGATTCCATAGGATTAGAAACATCCACGCGCTGCTCATTTTTTGGGCGGAAGCCCGAGGCAGGCGCTCGCTGCCATGTGTTAGACAGGTTGCTGTGCTATGTTGCCGGAATAAAAAAATCAACCTATGTGTGGTACGTGAGGTGAGGACAAGAGTAGTTACTGTGCAGCTGAATAAACAAATAGCATCTCTTACTGCCAAGCATGCTACTCTAAAAAACAAATTTGTACATTTCGTAGTCCATCCGAACACATTCTCTTGAGAGTTTCCTCCGGTTCGCTGTTCCATAGTTTTATACCTACATTCCTTTCCTATTCCTCTATTTTCATCAAGACCTATGTTTTCTGCCCCTTTATTCCGAATGGAGCCTAAATATTTGGTATAAGGGCATGGGACAGTGGGTGCACCAGCAGTCCAGCACCATGTACGTAAACAGGGGCATAAATTGGTGATTCATAGTTTGTTGCCCCGAGAAACAAACATCCAAGAAACATATCTGGGTTGATCCCATTTTTGTTCACTCTAGCCACCTACTCCTATGTGTGGATAGCAAATCTAGTCCTGGTCATACCACTGTGTACAGTGTTACCCCTATATTTCCCTTTTCGACCAAGAGACCGGTTGGATGACCAGTCTGTACTACTTTCACCCCCTTTCCTTCCTGTTTGTACCAAGTCCGATGTACATACTAAATTCCCCCACCCCCACTTTATTTTTTGTTTGAACCAAGTACTCCCTCCGTCCGGAATTACTTGTCATCAAAATGGATGTGTCTAGAACTAAAATACATCTAGATACATCCATTTCAATGACAAGTATTTTCGGACGGAGGGAGTACAAGATTCGACTCCATGAAGTAGCTTTACCTCTAACAATAGAAAAAAAATGTGAAGTTGGACCATCCGATCGAGAGGGGCTGAGAGGTAGGAAATGACGCACATGCAGCGATGTAGCGAGCTGGGGAATTAGAGCTAAGGCGGTTTCGAATGAAGATATACCTGAAGGTCGTCGGGATGTGGATAGGTGGGCGGCGGGAGGCCGGATCCGCCCACAGGCAACGACAAAGGGATAGGAGGACCTCCCGCGCCGGTGCTTGGCCAGAGATAACGGTGCGGCCGGCAGTGGTCTCCTCCCTCGCTGTCGACGACGGCCTAAACGCTGCCCCTCCTCCCCTTCACCGGCGGAGGGGGATACGTCCGGATCTGTAACCAGCAGTGAGGATAGAAAGCCAGTGTTTTTTGAAGGGAGAAAGACAGTGTTACTACCCCTATCTTGTTTAGATCTGGAGAGGATGAGAGTGTGTGAATAGAGCAACCCTAGCAAGCAAGCGCGGAGGCTCCGGCCTATATATACGTAGTGGGGTAGTTTTCCTTTTTCACTTCATCAAAACAATCGTTTAAAATTGTGTACTACTACATGCGAGGTCGCGTTTTTTAGTTGTTGATTGTTTTTTGAGATAGCTACCCGCTTGTTCCAAGTGGTGTTACGGTGTGCAAGGTCGCACTTTGTATCGTTCAAGTCTGGTACTACAAGTCCCTCCATTAAATGAACAACCACCCCCTCATAAAAATTGTGAACAAGCCCACGGCTAAAATTAGTGAAAACGTGGGTTGCCCCAACATGCATTATTATTTATATTTTCTACTCCCTCCGTTCCTAAATATAAGTCTTTTTTATAAGCCACACCTAAGACAAGAATTTTTTTATTAGCAGTGAACCCCACATGTCATAGACACAAAAAATGTGGCAAGATTCCCTTAGGCAAGCCAAAGTGTGTCTAACAATTTGAGCAACTCAGGTTAGGCAAGTGTGGCAAGTGTGGGAAAAATAATGTGGTAACATAAGACAAACATATTCACAATCCAAACAGCCCCGTAATTTTTTGTGACATGCATGAAAATTTGGTTAGCTAAATTTATAGTCAAAATTTGGCAAGGTGCATCAAATCAACACATGCAAGTATCAAAAGGAAAGTCACGGCATGCATGCATGCGTTGTACCCCCTCCGTTTCCAAATATAAGTCTTTTTAGAGATTGCAACAAGTGACTGCATACGAAGCAGAATATGTCTACTCCTACATACGAAGTAGCCCATTTGAAATGTGTAAAAAGACTTATACCGAGTGCAGTGCTTTGATGTGTCGCATCAACTCGTACAAGACCGAGAAATTTGATTACCACAACGCCCTCTCCCTCGCGGACTGAGCTCCAGTGCCTTAACTGCACCTGCCTTTGGCTGCATGACAGGAGGGCCAACCACCTGTTGGGCCCACCTGTCATAGATGCAAAGGCAGGAGCAGTAAGTAGAAGCTTTCTCTACACGCTATCCCTCCCGCACGAGGTGGACGGACATGCACTAGTGGATTCGATACTGTAGAAGTAGGAGTAACATCATTGTTCGTCTTCTCGAAGAGGCGAAGAGCCAAGCGCAAACCGAACATGGCAGTTGCGAACGCTCGCGTGGTGCGGTTCCTTGGAGTACTAGCCAGGCTCTTGCATGAGACAAAATTGCTATTGTTTAACAATTAAACTCCATTATCCATTGGTTGATACTCATTCTGCATAGGTCCACGCGCTTAGCACCGTTTCCTCCTGGGGTCACCAATGTTTATTTGCTAATTAATAGCATTGCATGCAATGAACTAGCCATTGCAAGTCATTAAAAGCATGCACACCTCTCTTCTCTTATTGGTTGATATGTCATGAAACAAGAAACAAGGTAGAAGTTAATGCACCGCGCCTAAGTGTTTTGGGACTATTTGGTTTTCATAAGATGACTTACACACCTAGACAGAGGGAGTAGTATAGCCCTGTAAACCGGAAAGGAGTATTTGCCTTTCTAGATATTTCAACATGTGACTAGAATACGCCGTGTGCAGTACTCCCTCCCTTCCGGTTTATAGGGCTCAAATCTCAAATCTCATGAACCAAGGAATTTTGCGATTGGAGGAATGTATCTCGTACTTTACAAAACTACCCTAATTAAACTCATGCATTAATTACGTAGTTCTCTCGTTTTCCTCTCCGCCTTGGTCGCGGTGCACAATATTGAGCACTCCTATATGACTAGCCGCTTTATCTACATGCGGGACATTTCAAAGCATCCGGGCCCGCGTGCCATCCACCAAATCACATCTAGGTGCTACAGTCGAGACTCACCTGTCACCCCGGTGTGGCCGTCATGACCCGTCATATCACAAAACCCACACCTTTACCAACAGTGGTAAGGTGGCCTCCAAGTTGGACTGGACGAAGCAACCATCATTTCACTGGAATGTTTGTTCAAGCCCTTTCTTCCCTTTCTTGAAGAAAACCTCACTCCAGGCTACTCACTTCTGCTATTTTTCTTCTGTACCGACGAAGGAAAGGTGGGCGAATCAGTTATGCTGCTATATTTTCATTCCAAGAATCTTCTTTTTGCGAAGCACCGACCGATTCTCACATCCTATTCTTTTCCCGTTTTCATTTCGATTGTGGTTTCCTTTCAATTTCTTTTTGTTTGTCAGTTCATTGATGGATCCTAGAGCACTAGGCAAAGAGTTGCCGGCGGACAACCCACTGGAGACAACGATCTCCAGGAAGCGAGCACCGACCAACGAGTTGACCATGTTGGCGGGCCAACCCATGGAGACGAAGAACTCCAAGAAACAAGCACTGGCCAAAGAGTTGAGGACGTTGGCGGACGAACTCCTCAAAGAAAGTTGGAAGAATAGCAAGGGCCCCACCGTGCCTACCCTAGGAACTCTGGTTGCCACCTATGTGAGGCTCAAGACCGAGTTTGAGGAGATAGTCGCCGTTGAGAAGCAGTATTCCCCTGGCAAGGTGATGGCCCCCATCGAGGACGAGGAGATGGCCCCCGAAGGGAGGAGATCCCCCGTGAGCTGCACAAGGTAAAAAATAATGGCTTATTACCATAGTTGTGGTTTTTGATTATTTGCAATGTGCTTGCTAATATGTTAGGGTTGTGCAGGTGCCGGTGGACGTCCTTGATGATTCCGATGTCGTGGCCCGTCTTGTTGGCATCACCCCGGAGATCGATTCCGATGCCGCTGTCCATCCTGTGGACATCGCCCCAGAGATCGATTCCGATGTCGCGGTCAGTCCTGTGGACATCGCCCCAGAAATCGATTCCCATGCCGCTGTCCGTGCTGTGGTCATTGCCCGAGAGATCGACGACAAGAAATAGTTGGTCGCGCTAATCCTTCAGGGTAGTTTGCATTGCCCTGTGTTTAATTACCAGAACAATGCGTGTTAACAAACCATCTTAGGGCTAGTGCACTGTCTTGTGTGGGCGGATCTTGCTACTTTTGTTTGATAGTGAATCATGCGATGAATCATGCGAACCCTCTCCGAGTTATGGAAACAGATGTATCCTCACCAGCTTTTGATGTAATATATGGCATGCTTAGATGTAAGTTTGAACTGTTTATCATATCAGCATGGCTTTTTTGATGATTCTTGGTGTTAGTAGGCTAGCTATTGTGCGAGCTATAGTACTTGCAAAACACTCACCGAAGAGAAACGTTGGGGCTGATGAGCTCGTGGTACCCTTATACTTATCCCTCGTCGATCGACCAATAGCCCTAGCTCCTAAAATTGTAGGCTTAGCGATTGATCAGACAATAGTCGACATACAATCAGGCCTCATTTGGTTCATAGGGTAGGAAAATCGTAGCAAAAGTACAAAGAACGTGCAACACAAAATCATAGCAGTGCAGAGACGTACTCCCTCCGTTCCAAAATAGATGACCTAGGCGGGCTAGTTTGGCCTAGCGGGTTTGAGTGATATGACGTGGTACAGTGCCATCCAGTCTTCGCGTGTGGTAGCAGTATTGCGGGTACAATAAGTTTTCTTGAAGAAGCGGAATTCAACGAAGTCATGATGGTTCTTCGTCCGAACAACTTACAGTGGGAAAGGTTGGGCCTGCGATACGACCGGGGTAGACCAGGATAATTTTGTGCATGGCAGGTGGACCAGGATGGTCGACGTCCCACATGTCGGCGAATGAAAGTATTATTTCCGATATAGAGGACGAGCAACGAGTATTCATTGTTTATTTTTGATGAAAGCTATTGTCTCCATTGTTACGACGGAGGAGTGTGAAACACGGTAGCCCAGTGAACTTGGTATGTGCACCACTCCCTCCTTCCTCATGTAATGCCCAGGTTACAGCTGTTTCTCACTTTCTCTCTATCTATTTCCTCTCAAATGTTTTTTACCTTTCTTTTTTAAGACACAATTGTTTTTATGCCTTTTTTTAGAATTATTTTTTATACCTAGGAGCACGTGTAGAGATGGGCTTTTGCAGAGCCCACTCCTTGACTTTGTCAATGCCTCTCTCTCCTCCACATAAGGAGTACTACTTGCTATGCATGCATGCGGCGGGCATCTGGCGTCTTGAGGGGCCAGGGCGGTGAGAGCGGCCTCCGGAAGTGGTCCGGACTCCAGCATGGCCCACCTCATATTATCACCATATATTTCTTGGAGTCTGTGCGTGGCGGGCGGGCGATCTCTTCTCCCTCCCCCGTTTCTCTCTTCTCTGCCGACGCCCACCGAGCGATTAGATTTCGGCTATCGATGGTTTATTCAATTACGGTCCCACATGTCAGTGAAATTGCAAGACAACACGTGTCCCCTCTGGTGAGCGGCGTGCGAGCCGGACTATCGGGGTTGCGACGCGTACGAGTCGTAAGTGTGCCGCCTTTTCCTTTAGAACTTGCGAAGCGTAACATTTTCGCGCGATCGATCGATAGAAATCCAGAACAAAATGACGAGGGCGGTGCTTTCCCGCTCGTTAGGCGGGCTAGTTCGAGTGATATGACGTGCTACAGTGCCGTCCACTTGCTCCATTTTTATGTAAGCAAGAGTTTACACTCTTACGCGGGAGGAGTGCGAAACACCGCGGATCTGATTTTGATCGAGGGATAATTGTTCCCTGCCAAATAATGGAGGATTGTTAGCGATTATAGCATGATAGTTAGGGCATCTCCAGCACTGGCCCACAAATTTACACCGGCATCTGTCCGAGGACACTGATGGATGCCATCCGATGCTGCCCGCATACCTTTCGACAACTATATGAACTAACCGGACGAAATTCGTGCAAACAATGCAAATTTCAAATTAATCGGATGAAATTCATTACATTTCGAAAACTTTTCCTACAAACTGGACGAAATTCATTACATATTTTGCACAAACCGTACTAAATCCTATTGTAAACCTAATCTAAACGATCGCCGGCGCCCGACCACCATGTCCGGCCATGAACCCGAGAAAGCCGGCCATTGCCTTTGCCTCCTCCTCATCCGCCTTGATAACCTCCTCCTCTGGAGCACAAGGTTCTGAAAATTTCTGCCTCCACGTCGCCGTCAAGCGGCTAATCGGCCGCCGATGTTTACCCACCAAGCTTGGCGTCGACTGAGTGGAGTAGCGGTGGCCTTCCAGGGACCAGAGCGGCGGCGACCTACCGTGTACTACTCTTCCTCGCTGCCGGCTGCGCCCGCGCACGCGCGCCGGCTTCGTGGTCGTGGCGGCGGAGGGCGGCCGGGGGGGGGGGGGGGGGTGCCGGCGATCTCCTTCGTTTGCTCCTGCGACAGTACGTCGAAGAGAGCTTTGGAGCGTGCCCGGAGCGGAGCCGCCGATGTCCCTCGTCTGCTCCTGCGACAGTATGTCCAAGAGAGCTTCGGAGCGCCAGGAGGCCATGGTTGAAGTGGTGCCGACAGAAGGAAGGGACCGGAGGAGAATAAGTGTGGGTCTTTGGCTATGGCTGGGAGCTGGGGCTCAAGTTAATATAGCGGGCGAATGGCAATGAGCCGCGGCAAACTGGCACCGGAGTAGGTTCGTCGGGCGTGAATGCGGACGCTGCTTCAGTGACTTAACTGCAGATGCGTTTGGGTTACTGACATGTTGGCCCAATGGGCATCTGGCCCGCATGTCAGTGACACACCAATTGCACCTGCAGTTAAGTCCGGTGAATGCGGCATTGACATTCTGGAGAGACGGCGACCGTTTCAGGCGGGAAGCGCGCGCTAGCGATGGAAGGGGTTTCGGTGTGCAGTGGCACTAAGATCGGTCGCTCACGATAGTACATACTCCATACCATACTACCATAGTACCCTCTCTAGCTTAGGCTGTGTTACAGATTGTCGTTGTGATGGACGATATACATGAGCAAGGCGGTCCGAGTATGATCGTTGGTGTTGAGCCAGGTGAATACATGCTCGGCGTTCGCGTAGGCCTCCATCAAACATCTTATGTCAGGCACCGCCGGGGCGCGCAGGTGATGGGCTCGCCGTTTGCGTTGCGCCATGAGCAGGACTTTGATTTAGAGGGCGACGTGCATGCATTAGCATGCTTTGACAGCGTGAGCGTGAGTGTCTGACGCGAAGTATTTCATTTTCATTTGGCTGACGAGGGTGCGTTGCAGCGACGAGTCTGTGGTTTGATTCCCCACATACCCATATTTTTGGCTTTTACAGTATTTCTTTCTCCATTGACAGGTAGGCCCGCGTAGATAGATAAAGAACACGAGCTGATGAGGCGCATGCGGACTGTTTGACTGGTCAACCAGACAAATACGGAGCTATACGCAGAGCCAGTGACCGTATAATCACCATATCTCGTATACAATGATCAAAGTGAGCTATCAAGACAAGTTCGAAGACCGCCAATGCATTTTACTCGGTAATAAATGACCATGATTGAAGGGGAATCCAAATTTGCTTCGTCTTCTGTCCTTGAGCTCTTGACAAACCAATGCACTATACGGTTGTCCGGCCACTCTACCCGAGAGCTCTCACAAGCGTCGTTCATGCCACCGCGCCGCACACTAACCGGTAAGGCAGCGATGGCATCCCGCCGCGCCGAGTTCCTCGCCGCCCACGACCGCACACAAAATGGTAGGGAAGCGATGGCATCCCGCCGTGCCGAGTTCATCGCCGCTCGCGGCCTCACAACTATGTGGGAGGAATTTGAAGATGCCAAGGCCGAATGGGCGGTAGAGCAAGAGGCGGCCAAAGCCGCACAGAGGGAGCGGAAAAGTCAGAAAGCACTCAAGAAAAGAGAGGCCCACCGCCGCAAGAAAGAAAAGGACGCACGCGCTGCTACGGAGAGGTCGGAGGAGATCCAAGCACGTTGGGGTGTCGCCGACAAAGCCGGGAAGGAGAACGACGGCGTCTAGCCAGCATGTGAGAAGTAGTAGTACTAGTAGTTAGTGTGTCTGTGTCTGAGTACGAGCATGTACCAATACTACTAGGTACTACTGTCGTTTTAGAGCAAATTACCAGTACATTAGCCTAGACTAAATGGAAAAATTCCTATCCTAAGCATCAAATGGCATCTCTTTCTCTATAGGAATTGAGATGCATGTCATCTCACTTCCTATCATTTTCATATTCCTATCCTATGAACGAAAGGAGGCCTCTGTTGGAGTAACTACTGTAGGTAGCAGTACTGCTGGTACAGTAGTTTTCTTCAAGAAGCGGAATTCAACGAAGTCATGATGGTTCTTTCGTCCGAGCAACTTCAAAGTGGGAAGTGGGCCTGTGATTTGACGGCTCATTAGTCATTGTTACTGCGGCGTGACGACCTGGGTGCCTCTCCCTTGGAGTTCTGCGTGCATGGCAAGTGGACCAGGATGGTCGACGTCCCACATGTTGGCGAACGGAAGTATTCTTTCCGATATTGAGGAGCAAGGAAACCGCGTGGTATAGTAACACTACTGATTGGTTCGCAAAAAAATAGTGTCACTGCCGATTTATAATTATTTTTTATTTCTGATGAATGCTAGCGTTTCAACTCTTACAACGAAGGGTGCCAAACACGGTACGTGCTGGATGTCCCACACGTCTACGAAAGGAGTGGGACATGAACAGCGTGGTAGAGCCCAGCGTAAAAAAACAGCGTGGTAGAGCGTCTCCACTTCTTCCACTTCTGGGTTGGAGACCACACGTAGTAGTACTTAGTGGTATGAACGATACAAAGTGCGACCTGGAGAGAAAGACACGTCTAGTTGGAAGGTCTCGGGGCATACACGTAAACAAATATAAAAGTTAATATGTGCCTCCAACTAATATAGTAGTAGTAGAGTACTTAGGCACGTAGTCCATAACATCACCATGCATTGCACATACAACATTTAGTGGTAGTACGTAGTAAGAGACAAATGCCGCCCAAGAGTTCCCTTCTTGACCTACTTTTGGGTGTTTGGTAGAGTGTATGGAGGGTGCATGAGTCCACACTAGTTTAGCACAAATACACTAGAAGCATGCATGAAGAGAGCATGCATGAAGAGGGGTGTTGAGTTGAGCATGCATGAAGAGGGAACAACTATGATGAGACAAGAACGCAACCAAACACACCCTATATGCCACACATGTTCATACCATTTGTGCCTTTCTACTTCACTTACTACGCTACATTACTCAGGTTCGTACGTCCACTCCTGGGTACATGTCCGTCTCGTAGTTCCAGTCCCATGTGTTCTTCATATAGATGGAACGATCCTTGCATAACACGTGCACCTTGATGCTAGATGTCTCGCGTGTTAGCAAAAGGATGAACAAAGCTCACGTAAAAAAATAGAGTGGAAGAACATAGATTCCGGACGACCGAGAAGGAGCAAGGAACCTCGTGGTGGAGCGTCTGCACTCATAATATTTAATATTATTCAGCGATATAAAATTAACCAATCATCTCCACAGTGGACTGGAAGAGTACGAAACACGGCAGCCCAGTGTAGTTACATCATACTAGTACATGGCTAACCCACGCTATCACCATATTTCTTGGCTTCCGTGCGACACCTATCTCTAGTAATCCAGCAGCCTGTATCGCTTCTCCCTCGTCGTCTCTATCAAAGTGCGGCGGGCTGGCGTTTCTGCCGTCTATTGAGGTCGGTTAACTATCACATGTTAGCGACATGCCAAGAGCATTCTAAAAAATTCCTTTCACGTTCCGTTTTCAAAAAGAAAAAATCCTTTCACGTATGAATTTGCCTGTATGCTTTGAGCAACTTGCATGTCCTATACTGGTCCTGTTTGATACTCTAACTTAGCTAGAGGTTAGACTAACTCATGACTAGCCCTGACCTTACTGTAGCCAAAGAGGTGTTTGGGTGACAGGGTTAGATTGACAATAAATGCACTTCATGGAGAGAGAAAAGTGATTTTTCAGTGGTCCCAATGAGAACTATTTCCAGTTAGCACGTCTTGGGTGGGATAGTTTTTTTTGGTGGGTTCGGTGCAACTTGCTCCAATTTAAACCCTCATGCTTGGATACTTTAGGGCTATTTGAGCCCCAACTAGCTCAAACTAACTCTAACCCATGGATCCAAACAGGGCCTATGGCCAGTCTCGACGCGGAGCAGTCGCGTGCACCGGGAAGCGGCGCTCTCTTTGCCGTCGCGCCACTTCAAAGCCGGCGCTAGTGAGAGGCCGCCTCCGCTCTGGCCGGGCATTAATGCAGCACTGACGCTCCAGGGCGACGCTGACCGTTTCACGCAGGAAGCACGCGCTGGCAAGGGAGTATAGGTTTTGAACCGTTTCAGGTGTAGTACTGGTAGTTTGCAAAACTACTCAATTATTGCACTCAGTTTCCTAAGAAATTGTGGTAAAAAATGTTACTCCACAGCCCGCTTCCCTTCTCCTTCCTCTTCCACCGCCCGCGCACGTCCGCGGGAAGCGACCGGTCAACCCTTATATAGGAGTGCTAGCACAAAAAGATGCATGCATGACCACTAAAATTTCCATATTAAAGCGCTGCTCCGGCGGGAGTATGGCGTATGTTGTTACTTTCGGCCGGCCCATGGCTACCGGGCGACGGCGGCCAGAGAAGAGGCGGCGGGAGGGGAATGAATGCAGCTACTGTTTGGGTTCGCCTTCCGGCTTAAATTGTAACATACGTGTCTGCTTAAGTGGGCGTCACGTAACTGGTGTGTGTGTGAGAGATTCTGAGAGACAGAGTGCGTGTGTGCGACTCTACTCTTCGGACATGTACTCAACCTTTTGCATCGGGATATAAGTATAATGGTATTTACTTTAGCTAGTGATTTACGTGGCCATGTTAACGTGGTTGTGTCAAAAAAATGTCACTTCCTGCTCGTGATTTGCGTTATATAATTACAAGCAAGATTCTCGTGCATTGCACGGAACATCAATATGCATTTTTTTACAGAACACCTGTTGTGATTGACCCATGCAGGAGTAATCCCATGTGTAAAAACTAATGATCTCGAGAATTTTATCGGAAAACTGGTATCTCGAGAATGTCGAAAAAATGAAAGATGAGAGATAAGGCGAGGAGGAGTGGAGCATGGTGGTGACTGGTGCTCAGAATGGGCGGAGGCATGGGGATGGACGGCGCTGGCAGGCGGCAGCGGCCACCATGCATGCTAGATTGTTCCAGAGACTTATTCCTTTTTTAATTGCTGAGCAATGAGGTTGCGGGAGATAATGATGTGGAGAGAGGTGCGGGTATCTTTTGTAAAATTATCATAGTTTGCTTTCTATCCTCAGATATAGATCATACGGTCTGTATTACAAGATGGCAGGCACACCATCACCGCCAACTCGTCTTTTATAAGGGTACAGATGATAAGTTTGCTGACTACTAAAGTAAAGTGGAATTTGTCCATGTTATGCAAGTAAATAAAGGTGATTGTTTATCATACGGGTAAGGTTGGATGAAGGGTGGTAGGAACAAATGCTCCGCCTAGAGCATGTGTGTGTGAGATGGAGTCTTAGTGTGTGTGTGGGGTGTGTGTGTGAGAGAGAGAGAGACAGAGAGAGAGAGGAGAGAGAGAGATGGAGTCTTAGTTTGTGTGTGTGTGAGAGAGACAGAGAGAGAGATGGAGTCTTAGTGTGTGTGTGGGGGGGGGGTGTGCGTGCGTGTGTGTGTGTGTGTGAGAGAGAGAGAGAGGGAGTCTTAGTGTGTGTGTGTGGGGGGGGGTGCGTGCGTGCGCGCGCGCGTGTGTGTGTGTGTCGCGGGGTCCTCTGTGGCGGATGTAATTTAGGTGCGCATGGCTTCATCCTAGAGAGGTGATGTGTATGGCAGAGGCCACCAACGATGGGATGCGAGAGAGAAAATGCCCGTAGAGAGGGAAGAGAAGGTGTGTGCACGTGAGAGGAGTCGACATCGAGAGAACGTGTTTGTTTGAGAGACACCGAGGAAGACTACTATATATCGATGGTGCATGTAGGCGGGAATTAAACAAAGGGATGGTCTTATTGGTTTCTGGGATATAGGGGAAGAGTGAGAGGAGGGGGGGGGTAGCTAGAAGGAGATTGTTAAGTGTGAGTGTGTGTTTTACCCATCCAGGCGGAAGTTATGTGCACAAAAGAGGAGAACGATTCGATGTGGCGTTAGGATTGAGGGTAATTAACTACGTATGGAGACATAGAGACCTTGAACGTGCATATGTGAGAGGTATACATGTATACGTGGGATGTGTGTGTGTGCGCGCGTGCATGATTGAGATAAAAGAAAGAAGACATAAAGTCATAAGATCAACGACATGGGAGAGACGGATCGGTATGACAATATGCATGCATGTGAGAATGTAGGGAAGAAGGCCCGACAATTGAGCATGTGTTTCTGTCTTTAAGAGATAGTGGCGTGGGCTGGAGCATGCATATATGGCGAGCAGAGGGAGTGAGGCGCAACGATTGTGCAAAAGAGACCAACCTATAAATGCATATGTATGGAGAGACATATATAGTGTGGGTGATAGGAAGCAAGACTCCGTGCGAGAAAGAAATGTTGACGGAGAAACTACAGATAGATACAGAGATGGATATGCTAGCTAGAGGGACATCCGCTAGTTTGGGTGTTGGAGATGACCGTCGGGTGGTTCAAAGGGTGAAGTTATATATGTGTGTGAGAGGGCACTTGACTGCATGTAGAGAGAAACATATGTAGTGTGCGTGATAGGAATCAAGAGTGAGGGAGAGAAAGAAGGTTGATGGAGAAACAGATAAATAGAAAGATAAAGATGCTAGCTAGTGTGCGTTAGAGATAGGAGTCGAGTGGATCAGAAGGCTGGGTTATGTGTGTGGGTGTGAGAGAGATAGAGAGAGGGTGCATGTGAGTCACATACAAACAGATATCAGAGAGAAATGAGATCCAGACAGACGGAGTTTTGTGTCTGCGAGAGAGAAAGATATTTCACAACGAGAGTGATAGCTAGAGAGACATACGAGGGAACGCAAGATATCTCTAGGGAGAGAGGGTGTGTGTGAGCGACATACAAGAGAACAATGGAGAAATATGAGACCCTCGGAGACAGAGTTTGTGTTTGTGTGTGAGAAAGAGATATTGAAGAGGAAGAGTCGTAGGTTCTCATATCTAAGGAGCGAAAGACATCTCTGTATGAGGGGTGTGCGAGTGGCACACATGGGAATAGTAGAGAGAAATGAGACCCCGGGAGACAAAGTTTTGTGTTTGTGTGAGAGAAAGAGATTCCACATGGAGAATCATAGTTAGAGACACATAGCAGGGAGAGAGATATACTTAGAGAGAGATAGAGTGATGAAGGTCGAGGGAGAGAGTACCGTTAGTGTGTTACGAAGATAAAAGATCATTGTCGACATACAGGTAGCACGAGAGATACCTGAGAGACGATGAACGCGTATAGGTCCAGAGAGATAGTCCTATATAAGCATGAGTGATAGCTATATGAGACGAATATCTGGATTAAAGGGGATTCAAATATTTAAACTAGGGATCACGACATCGATAATATCATAACGCAAATTGGTGTATCAAACATGCATATTCATTTGAATTTGGGCACACGTGTAATGTTATATAGTTTATCAATATTGGTGATCCATAGATTCTTAAATTACAAACAATGCATGGTTTATATGCAATTAATGTCTAAACGGGATTACACTATATGTTGCATGTGTGAAACACATTATACATGTTTGAGAAGTAAAAAAACCCAGCATGAAACACACATTATTTGGAGACAGTTAGCGAGGAATGCATACATTGGATTTCAACATAAAGTGGTTTCAAATATTTGAAAATCCAAATTGATGGATACAACCTTATGAATCTGAGATCATGCCATTTGTAAACCATATTTATGTATAAATGGTGTTGTGCTTTTGAAAGTATATATAAAAAATGATGTATATAGAATGTAATTCCAATTGAAAATGGATCCCGCCCGAAAAAATAGAATACAAACGGGATTCGAATTGAGTTGGCACGGTAAACGTGCACTCTGCAAAATTTGAACGAAGTGGGGAAAGTCGCAGTAACCGCCCGAAACCAAAATCTACGAGATGGAAATCACTACTGCCTATCCCTGCCACGCAAAGCCTATCTGCTAGATTTCTATAGGTTTCGATAGGGGTAGGTTTGTAATTTCACCCAAACGTGACGTAACCGCCTCTCACCCGGATTCATACACGGTGGGCGCCAAAACACAGTGTGTCCTCAACCGAAATCGACTCCCTCCCCGATTCATATTCATACACAGTGGGCGCCAAAAACAAACTCTCGTCGACAAATATTCGGTGTATGCGAGATTACCGTCCTATCCCCAACCGGCTAATGTTGCTGTGATGTAGTAGAAATTTGAAACGGGGGCTAAGTTTGTAAATTTCCTCGCATTTGAGACAAGCGCGCCCTGAATACATGGTTCCCCCTTCCTCTCTACCTCCCTTTTCCCCATTCGTACTCCGTGGGCGCCAAAACACCCTCTCCACCCCACCCTCCTCCGTCCGCCGCCGTCCGCCACCCCATCCACCGCCATCCTCCTCCACCATGCCGGAGCTGACACCCCGACGCCGTCGTTCATTACAAGAGATCGACCTCTCTCATCCACGGCTTCGGACCAGGATCCTTGCATCCCGTCCTCTCGCTTCATCCCCGCCGTCGTCCACCTTGCCGGCGCCGCTCCTACGACCATCTTGTCCACCGCGCCCCGCCGCCACCGTCTACCCTCCTAGATCTGCTTCCACGCCGCCGACAGCCATCGCTACCGTAGCACCGTCAAATTCTTAGCAGATGCGTACACGACGCCGCACCAGAGGCGGTACTCTTTCGTATCTGCTCAACTTATTTATCGCAGCAAGAAAATAGATCGCCACTGCTTTACTCTGATTTCTTGTCTTGGTTGCGAAGTTGCCTTTGTCCGGTTTGCACCTTCAGATCCGCCATGGCACGCTCAACACTATACTCCCAATGCTTATGGTTTTCCCCTTTTATGTTCCACACTAGTTAAATCAAAGTAGACTAAATTTCAAAATTGGGTTAGTCGATTTTTCAGAGCTTGCCGGAGTTCGCCGGTGCGATCGAAGGGGCTCGGATGGTTGTGGGGCCTCGCTGAACAAAGAAAACTTGACGCGGGTGGGGGTTGGGGCGGGGGGTGGGGGTGGCGGAGGAACACAGGCGGTGGGGGCCGGTGGTCCGGCCGGTGGTCCGTGCGGTGTTCTGTATGGGAAGAATCAGAGACGCAGAAGAAGAAGGGTTAGGAGACGTAGGATCTTCATCCAACCGCCTGAAATGGTCGAGAGACAGCTGGGAGTTGCATTCTTAATGCGCTCAGGTTCATCATCTGTGGGCACTGCGCAACCAACATTTTATTATCCAAAATCTGCTTGCTCTTCTTTACCATGTTCCTCTTTCGTTCTTATTTAATATGTACTCTCTCCGTTCCTAAATACAAGTCTTTGTATAGATTCCACCATGGACTACATATGGAGCAAAATGAGTGAATCTACACTCTAAAATGTATCTGGATACATCTGTATGTGATCCATAGTGGAAATCTCTACCAAGACTTATATTTTGGAACGGAGGGAGTATGATAGTAGTACAGTATGTTCCTTGTACTGAAGATGAGCAGGGACATTTGCAGTGTACAGGTCTATACGGTCGGTTGTGTTGTACACTTTGAGCCTCTTTGATTCGTAGGATCTTGTAAACATAGGAATAGGATTTGTAGTGGCCTGCCCACTTGAATCCTATAAGAATAGCAAGGAAATGCGGGGAGCTGTGTCGCCTTTGAGAGTTACACTGATATTAACAATACCACACCTTCACTTGAAGAGAGCTGGTATCCGAAGCCTTTCTAGCCGTACCGGCAATACTAGCACATATATTCCAGCAAGTTCCACTTTGCTGATTTTACTCTCACGCTTAAGGTTTTCCCGCTATATCTACACTATGATCTGTGTAGCTGCTTTGTGTCGCACTAGCAGCACTCCACTCTTGAAGCTAAACACTGCAATGACTTACAAAATTGGCACCAAGGCATTGAGTGCCATTCTGGATGCAATGAAACTCATACGCTCCCCACCTGTTGATTCTTGTTCAGAATATGATCCTAATGACTATTCTAACCCCGAGGAGTCAAAGGCAGATGGCCTGTCCTGTTCACCCATCAAGGTGCCTGTTCTAATTTGGCAATGTTTTATTGATTGCGGGTATCTTGCATATGTTGTCTTGCATTTCTTCTACTTTGTTGCACCGCCATCTGCTTAGTTTACTCATCATATATGTCGAGATGCCATGCCCATCCATTATCAATACATATTCCATCTGTCATCATACCATGTTTTTCCACTCAAATGCTGTTCTTGTGCATCAGACATCGAAAAGGAAGAGGGTGATTGCCGAACCTGAAGGAGCACCGGCAAAGTCCTTGAAAAACGTGGTGGTGCCGGAGAAATCAGACAGCACCCCACTTATATTGGCTCTACAACCAGTGACACAAAACGTAGGACCGACTCCAGCAGACTGTACCCATACTTCACTGGCCACACCATTAGCCCCACCACACAGGACCTGCACTCCAGCAAAAGGTATACTGATTTCATTTGCCATAGCACCAGCTGTACCACAGAAAAATCCCACTCCAGCAAAAAGTACAGCAAGTCCACCGGCCGAAGACCTATCCCAACTGCAGAGACGGCCAATTCCTGCAGATTGGAACCCCATTCCATTTATTCCCAGTTTAAAAGACAATGCTTTCAATGTTGTTAGGGACTACGTGCATATATTCCCATCATGGGAAGATTATTGTGAAAACAAACACCATTTTCACATCTTCCTGTCCAACTTACGTGTAAGTGCTATTATTCATGGTTATTATTTTCCTGTTTTCTGCTGATTGAACACATAAATGATTTACATTACATTGTTGTAACTAGGCAAGGGTCAATCTGGATAGTCATGACGAGCAAAGCTTGCTTGTGCTTTTCAAGGAAGCATTGCAGCAGTATCGGTGTTACCTGAGGAAATCGCACTTTGATGGCAAGTCTATAAACGAATTTCCGGTGAAGTCTCCTGTGCTAAATTTAGAAGACATTGAATGGAAAAACCTTGTTATGCACTAGTCTCATTCCCAGGATGAGGTACTATCTATGAAATCACATGACAATTTGAACTTCTACTTTTCCGCATGTGCCTTATGGATCTTTTTTGCAGGAAATCTGCTCGAAGAAGAATTCCGGTTTGACAAGAACGAGAGGATATCGCAAATATGTTGCCCGCTGCTTTGCTCTTGTTAGTACCTGTTGTCCTGTATCACTGTACTTGCATACATACCTGGTTCATTATGTGACAGCAGTATGCATGATAGCTTGCTTATCAATTGTTCGCTCCAAATTATCTGATCTGTATGAATGGTTACATTAGTGTAGAATATATCCAATGCTAATTTTTTTTAACTCTGCATTGTTCTTGTAAGTACATGCTGTCCTTTATCAATGTACTTATAATGACAGGTAGTTGTTCATGTACCATCTCTCTGCAGCTTATTTTCCTTTGCCCTCCATTTTCTACACATCACATCTATATTTACTCTTACCATAAGGTTGGTACTGAAGAAGTTTAGCTGTGCATTGCTCTTGGCTGTACCTTTTGCCTGTATCGCTGCACTTACATTTATAGCTACTTGGTTATGTAGCATCACTCTTCATCTTATCTTAAACATTCTCCATTTTTTCATATATTATCACATCTATATTTACTCTTAACAAAATGTAGAATAAAGGCAATGCTTTTGAAGAAGATTCTGTGGTAAACTTCTTGAATTGCCCCCCATCAGCATGGACAAGGCCTTTATAAAGCATGTCTTCACCAATAATGTAAGTTTGTCCATCTCAAGCCTTCAAACTTTGTTGTATATATTTGGTTAGGCATGACTGCAACAACTATTTATTTTTGGTGTTCGCATCAAATTGCTTGTTTAAAGTTTATTATGTAGTTCATAAACAAAAGTTTGTCCTTTCTCAATTTAAGTTTTCAGTTGTACAACCAAGTTCCTTCTTCATACCATGTAAATTAAACTATACAGAGCAAGTGATCCTCTTTTGCACTGCATGTATGCTTTTGTTCTTCATCCGTAATCCAGTGGTGTGGTGAACCTACCCACTACAGCACAATGTCATATTCTGCAATGTCTTAACTATGAACAATGTCATATCATTCTACTATTATTTAAACCGTCTCTTTATTTGCCAATCTGAAATGGTATAAATTGACAGCACACTAACCATTGATACTTATGAGTTCTTGATCTGTAATCCAGTGGTGTCGTGAAGCTGCCAACTCCTTCACAATGTCATTTCCTGCCATGTCTTGACCTGAACAATACCATATTGTGTTAATGCAATTTTAAACTGTGTCACTTTATTCGTCAGTAAGAAATGTGATGAATTGTCAGCACTGATACTTTTGTGCAAAACCTGTCATCTGTCTGCTTGTTTATCTTTCAGAGTGAGGAAGATATAAGTGTTGAACAAGCGCAGTCTCATCATCTTCCTCAGGTGGTTGCGCTGCAGCTCGCCAGCAGGGCTAACCTTTCTTGAACTCTATTGAAGTGCTGTCGGTTTTGTATATTATTTTTGTCGGCGTGTTTATTTGCACTGGTGGCGATCTTTGATGCCCAGTGTATGTAACCTGCTGTCTGCTTGTGCTTTATTATCATAGTGGCGAACTTTGATGCCCAGTGGATGTAATATGCCGTAATTTCTTTATTGTATAGTCTAGGTTTTTTCTTATTCACGATGCTACAGTTATTTTAGTGTATATATATCCTGTCTTCGCAGTAAACCGGCCAAACCGTAAAATTACGGTACATAATCGGGCCGTCATGCAATCACGATGTAGGTTGGGCCTGAAACGTGCCGAACAGCTCACGGGCCGGCAGCAGCCCGAAATGAACCCCGACCCATGATTGTGTGAATCAAATCACGGGCTTTTAACAGGCCAAAATTGTCTCGGTCCTTGTTTGGCCCAATCAGATATCGGCTGCGAGCAGGCCGAATGCAAACCGGGCCGTAGTTAGGCCCAACTATATGACGGGCTTTTAACATGCCGAAATTAATATAGGGCCGAAATGTTAAACGGGCCCTTAACAGGCCAAAACTAATAACGGGCCGAATTACTAAGTGGGCCTTTAGCAAGTGGGCCCAAAAGCATAGTGTCCAGTTGACGGGCCGAATCTGATATGGGCCATAATTGAGCCCAAAGCCTCTTAAAGGGCCGGACCTGATCTGGGCCGTAATTTGGCCCAGAACGTGGTAGGCTTTTAACGGGCCGGATCTCATATGGGCCATTATTAGGCCTGGAGCGTGGCAGGCCATTAATGGACCGGATCAAATATGGGCCGGCATTTGGCCCAAAACACGGCAGCCAGTTAATGGGCCGGCCTACTAGGGTTCTCAAAATCTTGTGGGCCTACAGTTGGGCCGGCCCGTTAATGTCGGCGAAATCTCATGGGCCTTTAGCTGGGCCGGCCCATTATGATCCGCAAGAATCTTGTGGGCCTTTACCTGGGCCGGCCCATTATGGCACACAAAAATCTTGTGGGCCTTTACCTGGGCCGGCCCATTATGGCCCGCAAAATCTTGTGGGCCTTTAGCTGGGCCAGCCCATTATGGTCCACAAAATCTCGTGGGCCTTTAGCTGGGCAGGCCCATTATGGTCCGCAAAATCTTATGGGCCTTCAGTTGGGTCGGCCCATTTAAACTTGATGGGCCGGTCCACGTGTCAACATATCATAAGCGCGTCTTGCCCATTGGATGAGTGACACCTGTGCCAACGCGGACCTGACACGTGTCTCCTCCAGCCAATGATGATTTTACACGTGGAAAATCCCCATTGGTCGGGGCTGTTAACGGGTTATCAGATCCAAAACCCGACCCGATAGCTTAATCGGTGTTCCGTTACGGTGGATGCCACGTGTCGGTCACCCTTGACGAAAGCACTTCTGTGACGTGCGATTTATCGTCATGGAAGTGGACACTTCCGTGATGATAATTTTGGTAATGTCATGGAACACTTCTACGACAGCACAGGTATGACTATCTTGATTCTGTCATAAATTTGTCATGGATGTACATGCATGACAAAAAACACGACCTATTGTGACAAACATGTATCATCACGGAAGTGTATTTTTTTGTAGTGCAGGGTCGCCAATCGCATCATGACCGACAACGGCTCGCAGTTCACTAGCAATCTCTTCAAGACATATTGTGCTAACCTTGGAACGCAGATCTGCTACGCTTCGGTGGCACACCCCAGGAGCAATGGTCAAGCCGAACACACCAACGCGGAGGTCCTGAGAGGCCTCAAGACCAGGACCTTCAAGAAGAAGCTCAAGGCCTGCGACAGGGGCTGGCACGACGAGCTCCAGTCTGTGCTGTGGTCCATCCGCACCACCGCCACCAAGCCAACGGGTGAAACCCCGTTCTTCCTCGTCTACGAAGCAGAAGCGGTTCTCCCTCTCGAGGTCAAGCATTGCTTCGCGCGGGTCCTAGCGTTTGATGAGACGCAGCAGGATGCCATGCGGGGGATGGAACTTGTGCTGGGAGAGGAACGCCACCGCGAAGCCACGCTCCAAGCAACAAGATACCAGCAGGCGCTGCGGCGGTATCACTGCCGCAACATCCGCTCCAGGACGCTCGAGGTGGGTGACCTCATCCTAAGGCGGGTGCTCTCCAGGGAAGGGCTACATAAGCTTTCACCCATGTGGGAGGGCCCATTTAGAGTCGCCCACGTCTCCAGGCCTGGCGCCGCGCGCCTGGAGACGCAGGACGGGGTCCCCATCCAGAACGCCTGGAACATCCAGCACCTCCGGAATTTCTACCCATGAAGCAAGGCCCGGTGTCTGTGAAGGTCTCTGCTCGTGACACTCTCACGTAATAATGAGTGGGGATGTACACGCCCCGGAGTCTCAGGAGTGCCGCCCTCGGGCCTCGGGGGCTCCCTCCCACGTCCTAGTGGCAGCACTTAGCTCCGCGCTGGTGAGAAGACTAGACTAGGTGCCGGACGCGGCTTTTCATTTGCTTTCCGCAGTTGGCTTGCCCCTCTTTAATGAAAATTTGCTTTCTGGTGTTCCTTGCCAGCTTGGTTCCATCTCCTTTTGCCTCCTTTTCTGCCCTCGGTTCCTCGTTTTGATCCGTACTCTCCCTCGCATGCCTCGCGAGGGGGCTGGACAGGTGCCCTCGTGAGCGTTTTTTCCTGTTCTTCGCGAGGCACCCACGCTCGAGCTCGCAAGCTGGCGCACCTCTCTCAATCTGTGTCCCTCGGGTACCGCGATGCGAAGCGCTGGGTCATGGCCGGCTACGCCTGCGACCAGGGCTTGGAAGAATAAGAGTTTCCTAATGATTTTTTTGCAGTTCCTAGATGCCTCCCAAGCCAAAGAGGCCTCGCCAGGTACTGGGAAATGCGCGCCTCGCGAGGCGGAAACTACTTTGAGTGCGTCAAGCTAAGTTATTCCTACGCGCCTACATAAAACGTCGATGCTGCAACATGACATAGGAACGATAAACATAGCATAGCAACTTGGAAATCATGGTTCGTTGCACGCCCCTGCGGGGCCCATACTTGTCTCTCTCTCAATGCAGGAAGAAAAGGAAGATCGAAACAAAAGTGGCGCGCGCTCCCGCAGCAGTTCGCGAGGATGGGCCCATGGCGCTCTGCTGGGCTCAGCCAGACCCCTCCTCGCGCTTCACTAGGGCACGGCGACAAGAGGACCCACTGCCACCCTCGAAGCGGGCGCGGCGGCTAGTCGTAGCCACCGCTCCTGGAGCTGTCGCCGGAAGAAGAGTCGTCGTAGCTGGACAAACCATGGCCGGCGCCGAGAACAAGCCCACCTTCACCCTCGTTGTGGCCGTCGCCGAGGCTGAGCACCTCACCGCCGTCGTTGTCCTCAGGGCAGCACCCGATGTGGTGACCATCTTCCCCGAACACCCTCACATAGAGGGTCGTGTTGCCATCGTACTTGAAGTGGAGGGTGCATCGCCGGCCCAGGCCGCGCGCGCGGGCAAACGTTTGCCAGCCGCGGCAGCATGGGGAAGCGGAGACTCGTCAAGTCGGGCAGTTGTCGAGGCAGCGTGGGGAAGCGGAGACGCCCATGTCCCATCAATCGCCACGCGTCAACCAAGGCCGCAGGTTGTTGGGGCTCGCGGCGCTCCGCACTTGCCCTTTGGCTTCGCCTCAAAGCCAAGTCCGAGCGCGCCTTGGGCCCGGGGGCTACTGTCGGTGTCCTGGGAACGGGGGTCCCCAGACTTGCCTGCCTGCAGCCCACGGCGTGGCTCCACCAGCGGCCCTGTACGGCCCATCTTCACCAGCAAACACAAAGACCCTCGCGAGGGGCCAAGCCTCGCGAGGCGGACGACGCAAGACCTCCTCGGGGGCGGCCTCACCAGGCTGGCTCGCAAGGGGCGGAGAGATCAAGGCAAGGGGCACCTCGCGAGGTGGCTGTGACGCAAGCCATGACGACCGGGGCCAGGCGGGTGCCAGCGCGCGCAGTGTCCTCGTTTCCTCTTTGGTGCTAAAGAGGCAGGCACAGGTGAGGAGTCCCGAGGCATCAAGCAAAGATTTCCATATCAGTGCAACGAGACGAAGACCAGTAGGACGGCAGGACGGAGGTCACCGTGGAGCCCAAGACGGCGTCACCACGAGAGCCTTTGGCAGGCGAAGACCACCTTTAGTCAGGGTAACTTGTACTAGTTGTCTCCCTTCAAATTTGGCCGTTGTGGGATCCCTTCCCGCCTAAACATTTGGGAAGAGGACCAGGGCCTCTATAAATAGGACTAGCCACCACCTTAGCAAAGGACGGATCATTCAGATCATCCCCAACCACACAAACTCACCAAGCACAAGAGCACCTCTCCTCAGGAGGCTGTTCTTCCCTTGTAACTATTCATCCTCAGCCCAAGAGGCAATCCACCGCACCACACTGGAGTAGGGTATTACACCACATCGGTGGCCCGAACCAGTATAAATCTTGTGTCCCTTTGTCCTACGAGTTCGACGCGCTGAAGCTTTGGGATCACGGTGAGGGCGCGAGCTAGAGGGGGAGAGATCTTCGTGCGCACCCCAGTGTTCGAACCTCAAGGCTTTTGCCGGAACCCGAAATCCGACAATGGCACTCTTGCACTATTACTATTTTCATATCGTTCGGCCCTGCAAGTGAAAGGCAATAATGATGATATTTGATGAACTGGCAGTGGCAGAGAGAAACGGGTATGAACTCGACTTGTTCTGTTTTTGTAAATATGTTTAACCTAGTATCCATGATTCAGCCCATGATGATTAAACATGTTTGCAATGATAATTAGAGATTATAGTTTCTCATGCCATGCATAAGTAGCTAGGAGTGGATAATGATTTATCTTGGATGTCAACATTGCGTTAAAATGATTGTGATGTGGTATGATGATATGGTATCCTCCTCTGAATGTTCGAGTGGCTTGACTTGGCACATGTTCATGCATGTAGTTGAATCAAAACCAACATAGCCTCTATGATATTTATGTTCATGGTGTTCATATCGTACTTATGCTAGTGTCCAATGTTACTTATGCATAATGCATGTTCATGACCGTTGTTGCTCTCTAGCTGGCCGCTTCCCAACTATTTGCTAGCCTTCACCTGTACTAAGTGGGAATTCTGCTTGTGCATTGATAACCCACAAGTATAGGGGATCACAACAGTTTTCGAGGGTAGAGACACTACTAGGAAAAAGCCTATACAAAGAATCTTACCAGCAGCGCGCTTTAAAATAAGGCGCTGCTGCTACGTAGCAGTAGCGCGCGCAAACAAAACTCGCTGCTGAAATAAATATAGCAGTAGCGCGCCCGCTCAAAAGACGCGCTACTGCTATAATTCCCACGACGCCGCCGCGAGGCTAGTCCTAGCAACAACACGTTATCACGAAGAGCGCTACTACTACGGATCATAGCAGCAGCGCATTTCACCAATAAGCGCTACTGCTAAGTTTACTACAAAAATTTAGTCCCACCTCGCTCCGTGAAGAGACTTTCTACCACCTTAAATATGTTACTTCTCAAACTTTGACAAGCACTTGGTCTTCATTCAACTCTATGTGTAGAATTTGTGGCCGCAATATGAGTCTTCACCGGTTCCTAAACCGGTGAGGACTCATATTGACAAATCAGATTGTACACAAAAAGATCGTTGATGATCAATGTATTTTTGATGTCTATTTTTACATGCTGACACATAGAAGTAGCACGTTCTTTGTAAAAGGCGCTACTGCTAGGTAGTTTAGCAGTAGCACCTTTCTCTATAGCGCGCTACTGCTAAGCCATTCCATCTCCCACCCCCACTCTCCTCGATCCAATCCACTCACACTCACACACTCGCTGGATCTCCCCCTCAACCCCCCGCGCCGGTCCTCCCCCGTCGCCCCTCCTCCCTCTGCGCCGCCGTCACCTCCTCCTCCTCGCTGGACTCGGTACCGGCCTCCTCCTCCGTCCTCCCTCCACTCGCCGCTGGCTGGCCCCTCCTTGCTCCGCCTTCCTCCTCTGTCCTCCCTCCACTCGCCGCCGGCCGGCCCCTCCTCGCTCCGCCTTCCTCCTCCGTCCTACTCTCTTCTCCCTCCTTGAGTCGCCCCTCCTTCTCCCTCCTCCCTGCTACATTTTGATTTAGTAGGCTAGTTCATATGCAACATTTTGATTTAGTTGATTTAGTAGGCTAGTTGATTTAGTTGATTTAGAACATTTTGATTTAGTTGATTTAGTAGGCTAGTTGATTTAGTTGATTTAGTATGCACCATTTTATTGTTATTTTTTCTGTACATGGATAGGTAGATGTTTTTGTTTTTTTGTAATAAGTTATTTTTTGGCAAAATGTAGGTGCCAATTTAGTTAAATTTGCCACTTGTTTTTTTAATCAATTATCTTAGGCAATAGGGGCCAAATTAGAATGAAATGTCTTGGTAGGTGGTACCCTGATTTGGTAGATATTTGTGAAAAGTTTTTCGGCACTAGGTGCCACCGAAATGCTTTGGTAGGTGGTACCTTGTCATCTAATATGTTACTAGATCTTAGGATTATAATTGTCCATCAGATTGCTTCTCGCGGAAGAACCAAAAATATCACATGCTACTGTTTTTCTTTCCTGTGAAGTGGATCATTAATCCTTTGCTCATATTGCTTTACGAAAATGGCGCCACCACCACCACCACTATGTCGACTGTGCAAGTCAAGGTGCGCCAGCAGCCTTGCAACTGGCAAGCTGTTCCACATCTACTTCCAGCCGAGTTTTTGTCATGCGGCAGTAAGAAATTAGATGAAATGTAACAACTATTTTATTTTTAGTTTTGGCATTACTGCATTGTGTCATTTTGCTTTTTTTACACAGATCGTCCCATGCAATGTGAGGTTGAAATTCAACAAGCCGACAGGAGACACTATGACATTTGAGGCTCATGGGGGGCCGTACACTATGGAGGTCGAGAAAGGACGCAATATGTCGCAGATTGGAGGAGATGGATGGGCCCGTTTCCTCGCCCGCATGCGTCTTACTGGTGGTGAGTTGATCAGCTTCTCCTTCAGAGCAGAAAGACCCAAGCTGGCTGTCATTTATCTCAACCTGGTGGAAGATGATGAAGATGACAAAGATGATGAAGATCACGAAGATGATGAAGATAATGAGGACCCACTCGATGAAGATGACGAGAACCCACTTCATGAAGCCATCGTAGCTCAAAGAATGAGGTTGAGCGAGGAGGAGGTGTGCAACCTATGGGACATAATTCCGCCACGTGATGACTTTGTCGGGGTGCCATTCGTGACCCGCCTGACAAGTACCATGGTCGATCGGCATGAAATGGTATGTCATACTGACTGTAGTAATTTGATGATATATATATGCTTTATTGTTATACTTACAAATGCAAATTATCCGATGATATGCTTAGTGAATCCGATGATATGCTTAGTGTAGAGTCCAATGATATGCTTTGTGGAATCTAGTCAATGATATGCTTTAGTGTAGAGTCTGATCACATGCTTATTAGTAGAATGCATGATTGATTAGTACAAATGCGTAGTACTGTGTCTTTTGATAGTGTAGAAATCTAGACTTAATAGAAATATATTTGCAAGAGTATGTGCGAGGCTATTTATTAATTGATATGTTTTTCTTATTCAGAAATTGCCAAAGAACCTATCTGTGAGTTGTGGTATCGAGCCTGATGAAGAAGGCTCAGCTGGACTACGCCTTACCGCAAGGGGCTCCGTCACCACCTGTACTTACCGCATGGACACAGACGGTCGCACACACTTAAACTCGGTTGGGTGGAAGAGATTCCTCGTTGGCAAGAATCTTCGTGTTGGACAGGCCATCCTAATTACTATCAGGAACACCCACCGCCCAGGCTTGAGGATGATGATCGTCGTCGATATCATCTAGAACTACATATGTGTGTGTGGCTATATCATCTAGAACTACATATGATGATTGTCGTCGATATCATGTAGAACTACATATGATGATCGTCATCGATATCATCTAGAACTACATATGATGATCGTCGTCGATATCACCTAGTACTGCTTGAGGATGCATGTTGAGTATATATGAAATCTTTATCTAGTACTCCCTCCATTCCAAATTACTCGTTGTGGTTTTAGTTCAAATTTGAACTAAAACCACGACGAGTAATATGGAACAGAGGGAGTACTACCTAGTACCTATAACGCTTTATGAAATTGATATCTAGTAGTACCTAGTATCTGGAAATTGCAGTTTATTGAAGCTGAAATGGGGTGGAAATGATGAAAGATGTAGCAGTAGTGCGGGGCTAGGAAATTGCTACAGCTAATTAATAGTAGCGCGTTCCGGAAAAGCGTTGCTGATATAGTCAATAGTAGTAGCGCGGGTACAGACCGCGCTACTACTAACAGTTAGCTATAGCGCCTTATTGGTAGCGCGGTTGCCCGCGCTGCGGATAGCCTCAAAACCCGCGCTACTACTAGGGTTTTCCCTAGTAGTGAGTATTCAACCCAAATTTATAGATTCGACACAAGGGGATCCAAAGAATATTTGAAGGTATTAGCAGCGGAGTTGTCAATTCAACCACACCTAGAGATTAATTATCTGCAGCAAGTAATCAGTAGCAAAGTAATATGATAGTTTTGATAATAGTAGCAGCAGTAACGATAACAGTAACAGTGATAGCAGTAATTTTGTAGCAAGTGTAACAGTGATGATAGCAGTAGTAACTTAGCGGAAACAATGTAAGATAAATTCGTAGGCATTGGATCAGTGACTTGTTGGATGATATTCATCATGAGACAGTTATAACCTAGGGCGATACAGCACTAGCTCCAGTTCGTCAATATAATGTAGGCATGTATTCCATAAATAGTCATATGTGCTTATGGAAAGAACTTGCATGACATCTTTTGTCCTACCCTCCTGTGGCAGCGGGGTCCATATTGGAAACTAAGGGATATTAAGGCCTCCTTTTAATAGAGAACCAGAACAAAGCATTAACACATAGTGAATACATGAACTCCTCAAACTACGGTCATCACCGGAAGAAGTCCCGGTTTCTGTCACTCCGGGGTTACCGGATCATAACACGTAGTAGGTGACTATAACTTGCAAGATCGGATCTAGAACATGCATATAATTATGATGACATAAAAGGTTCAGATCTGAGTTCATCGCACCCGTGCCCAAGGTGACAAGCATTAAGCATGGCAAAGTCATAGCAACATCAATCTTAAAACATAGTGGATACTAGGGATCAAGCCCTAACAAAACAAAATCGATTACATGATGAATCTCATCCAACTCCTCACCGACCAGCGAGCCTACGAAGAAATTACTCACTCCCGGTGGGGAGTGAGGGAGTCCTAGATTAAGGGGTCCCCGGGCGTCTGGCCTATGTGACATGGGCCGGACTGATGGGCCGTGAAGATTCAAGACAGAAGACTCTCTCCCGTGTCCGCATAGGACTCTCCTTTGCGTGGATGGCAAGCTTGGCATTCGGATATGAAGATCCCTTTCTCTGTAACCGACTTTGTCTAAACCTAGCCCCCTCCGGTTTCTATATAAACCGTAGGGTTTAGTCCGTAGAGGCAATCATAATCATACAGGCTAGACTTCTAGGGTTTAGCCATTACGATCTCGTGGTAGATCAACTATTGTAATCCTCATATTCATCAATATCAATCAAGCAGGAAGTAGGGTATTACCTCCATCAAGAGGGCCCGAACCTAGGTAAACATCATATCCCCTGTCTCCTGTTACCATCGACCTTAGACACACAGTTCGGGAACCCCTACCTGAGATCCGCCGGTTTTGACATCGACATTGGTGCTTTCATTGAGAGTTCCGTTGTGTCGTCTCCAGGATGTTAAATGGCTCCATCAATCATCTACAACAATGCTGCCCTGGGGGAAGCTTTTCTCCCCGGCCAGATCTTTGTGTTCGGCGGCTTCGCACTGCGGGCCAACTCGTTTTGCCATCTAGAGCAGATCGACAACTACGCCCTAGGTCACCAGATTAGTTTTGGAAACCTGGACTATGTCGCTGATATCCGAGGAGACGTGATCTTCCAAGAGTTCACGCCTCCAACCTCCGCTCTGGCCCTAGAGCCGGAGCGTGTCACCCTGTCCGAAGACGGGATTTCTGATCCTGCCGGACTATTTGCGGCCACTAAACCCAGTACGGGAGAGCCGGAGGAAGCAGTGTTGCTGTCACCCATCATGAAGCCGGACCCCTCCCCGGACACCGGCTCCGAACCCTCAGATTCAGCATCGTGTGAGTTCGGCCAAGGAGTACCCTCCCTGCCGTACTCCACGAACTTTGTTCTTCGTGGCCAAACCTCGCCTTTAAGTGAGGCTCTGGCGTGATGCGATGCCTCGTCATTACAGAGGAGCAATGTCCGAACTACGCCCAGCCCGGACTAGGGGCCAAGAGCGGGGAATTTTACGTCCCACCCACCACCCACTTTATAGCCACTGTCGAGGACTTAGCTGACATGCTCGACTATGGCTCCAAAGACATCGACGGTATGGATGACGATGCCGGAGAGGAGCAGGCCAAAAATCCGCCGTTCACCGGACGTTGGACGGCCACCTCTTCGTATGACGTATACATGGTGGATACACCCAAAGCGGGTAACAGCGATGACAAAGAAGATCCAGTCGAGGATACACCTCCTGAGATACAGCCAAAGCGCCGACGTTAGCGGCGCCGCTCTAAATCACGCCGTGGAAAAGATAGCGATACCGACACAGGAGAAAACAATGCTCCGGACGATGCCGAAGACAAAGAAGACCCCGTCGAGCCAACTTTTGAACAGGACGAACGGGAAGATGGGCAAGTCAGCCCTGATGAACATGCCATAAACGAAGACTCGGATGATAGTAATTATCTTCCGCTCTCCGAGGATGAAGTGAGCCTCGGCAACAAGGATTTTATCGTGCTTGAGGAACCTCTCGAGCAGGAGCGCTTTAAGCGTCGGCTAACCGCCACTGCAAGGAGCCTGAAAAAGAAGCAGCATCAGCTTCAAGCTGATCAAGATCTACTCAATGACAGATGGACTAACGTCCTGGCAGCCGAGGAATACGGCCTCGAGCGCCCAACCAAAAGTTACCCGAAGTGTAAACTTCTACCTCAATTCGACGACGAGGCACTGGACCCTGTACCGTCATCGCGTAACGCAGCTGACTGACCACCACGTGGTCAGGATAAAGCGGCAACTCAAGCCGAACACCAGCCCATACCGCCTCGCCGTAAGGGTAGAGACACAACAGCTCGGGGATATACATATGACCTGCGGCAGTACCTGGACAATAGAGCAGGTGAGACCAGATCGATCTACGGATCGCGGGGGCGCGCCCTGACGCGCGACGACGGCTATCCAGCCGGACGCGATAAGCATAATCACGCCCGGGCCGAAAACCGCAGACGGACTCCATCCGAGCTATGTCGCGACTTGGCCCGATATAGAGGTGCCGCACACCCCCTCTGCTTCATCGATGAAGTAATGGAGCACGAATTCCCAGAAGGGTTTAAACCCGTGAATATCGAATCATATGATGGGACAACAGACCCTGCAGTGTGGATTGAGGATTTTATTCTCCATATTCATATGGCCCGCAGTGATGATCTTCATGCCATCAAATATCTCCCACTAAAACTCAAGGGACCAGCTCGGCACTGGTTGAACAGCCTGCCTGAAAACACCATTTGCAGTTGGGAGGACCTGGAAGACTCCTTCCGCGACAACTTCCAAGGTACATACGTCCGACCTCCGGATGCAGATGACTTAAGTCACATAGTCCAACAGCCCGGAGAGTCAGCCAGGAAATTCTGGACTAGGTTCTTAACTAAAAAGAACCAGATCGTCGACTGTCCGGATGCCGAAGCCCTAGCGGCCTTTAAGCATAGCATGTGTAAAAAATGGCTCGCCCGACACCTCGGCCGAGAAAAGCCGAAGTCCATGGCAGCCCTCACGGCACTCATGACCCGCTTTTGCGTGGGCAAAGATAGCTGGCTAGCCCATAGCAATAATAATGCAAGTGAACCTGGCACCTCTGAAGCCAAGAATAGCAACGGCAAGCCCCGACGCAACAGGCATAAGCGTCGAAACAATGGTGACAATACAGATGACACGGCGATCAACGCCGGATTCAGTGGCTCCAAGTCCGGTCAGCGGAAGAAGCCATATGAAAGGAACAATCCAGGCTCTTCCAGCTTGGACCACATACTCGATCGTCCATGTCAGATCCACGGCACCCCTGATAAGCCAGCCAATCACACTCACCGGAGTTGTTGGGTCTTTAAACAGGCCGACAAGTTAAATGACGAGGACAAGGAGAAGGGGTCGCAAAGTGAGAACGACGAAGGGCCCCGTCCGCCGAACACAGGGGACATAAGAAGCCCCCCCAGGTTAAAACGGTGAACATGATATACACTACCAATATGCCAAAGAGGGAGCGCAAACGCGCGCTCAGGGACGTCTATGCGATAGAGCCAGTCGCCCCAAAATTCAACCCATGGTCATCCTGTCCGATCACCTTCGATCGCAGGGATCATCCGACCAGTATCCGTCATGGCGGTTTAGCCGCACAGGTCCTCGACCCAATCATTGATGGATTCCACCTCACGCGAGTCCTCATGGATGGGGGAAGCAGCCTTAACCTACTCTATCAGGATACAATGCGCAAAATGGGCATCGATCCATCAAGGATCGAGCCCACAAAAACTACCTTTAAAGGAGTTATACCAGGTGTAGAGGTCTGCTGCACGGGCTCAATCACATTGGAGGTCGTCTTTGGATCTCCGGACAACTTCCGAAGCGAAGACTTGATCTTCGATATCGTCCCCTTCCGCACTGGCTATCACGCACTGCTCGGACGAACCGCATTTGCTCGATTCAATGCGGTGCCACACTATGCTTATCTCAAACTTAAGATGCCCGGACCACGTGGTGTCATAACAGTCAATGGAAACACGGAGCGCTCCCTCCGTACTGAGGAGCACACCGCAGCTCTGGCAGCAGAAGTATAGAGCGGCCTTATCAAGCAGAACCTTAATTCGGCGGCCAAGCTTCCGGACACTGTCAAACGAGTCTGGGCTACTCTGCAGCAGGATAGTCCAGCTCGTCAAGAGCTCGATTAGCAATTTGGCCTCCGACTCAGTCCCGACCACATGGTGGCGTACGTACCGCGCGTACATAACTACACACTCAAAATACCATGGGCACAGACGGAGACGTAACTTTATTGTGGTCCATCATACGGTTCCCACACATACTTTTCCTCTTCCCTTTTTACCATTTTTGGTCTATTTTTACAAGCCCTTCCTGACGGCCTGATCATCGGTCCTTTCGAAGGATAGATATACCAAGGTGGCAAGTAGTACAGACGTGTGGGGGAATCTCTAGATGTTCTTCTTGACGATCATTCTACCTGTTTTCGGGACCCGCACGCAGCTCCCTCTTGGTTTTGGCATGTTAAATAGCCAGGTTGCTTATTGCACTATTTGTACAAATACGCTTTGACGTATTAATCAAACTATAATGGAAACAGTTTGCGGCCCAACTTACGTGGCACTAGCATACTACTTGATTTTATTTTGCTATTCTAATCGATTGCACCCGTACACTTTGGTACGCTTTAATTCGCCGGGGGCTTCATTATGCTCCATACTACGGCAACAAAGTCTGAACACTTTTTATAGTACAGTTCGGCACCCCGAATTTTAGCATTATATGCATCGTCTCCGAATCATGTCTTTGGTCAATAGTTGGGTTGCCCGGCTCGGGTGTTTACTACCTTACGTTCCGCTATATCGGCTAGGGTAGTAAAGGGAGAACTACTGCGATTGTGTCCTGGTTTATCCGGATGAGCACCTCAGTAGAGAAAGCCGAAAACTGACTGTCATGATGCGGCGAGAGCTGGTCAGCTATTCAGAGGTTACAAATATTTTGCGATTTTTTCCGCATTATGCGATGAATCGGTCTTCATCCGATCAGGTGTTTACAGCACCCTAGTCCAGATTAAATGCTAACTAGGGGCTGCGCCTACATTTTTATTGTCAAACTCCTATGGCTAAGTGAGGGTGATAAAGCCACATAGTCCGATTGCCTGGTTCGTTGCACTAAACACCTCCTTCAAGGGCCAAATTCTTGGATCTAGAGTGCTTAGATTCCATCCCGAACACCCTCGTACTACCTACGTGGGGGCTGAAGCCGGCGACTGGCCAACTCTCAAATTTAATAAAAACGGCCGCACAGGAGGTAAAATTTTAAATAATAAACAAGCATTATATTACATAACGGCTTTGTTTCATCATACAAGACAAGATAACATGAATGTATTCATTCGAAGATAATGTCTTTTGAACACTGGCCCTCTACAATGCGGGATCCCTTGAGGACATGATCAAAATACCACTCCGGCGTGCGGTGCTCCTTGCCAGCGGGCGGTCCCTCGGTTGCGAGCTTGACGGCGTCCATCTTCGCCCACTGTATCTTGACACGGGCGAAGGCCATCCGCGCACCTTCGATGCAGACCGACCGCTTGATGGCATCAAGCCGAGGGCAAGCATTGACCAGCAGCTTCACGAGCCCGAAGTAGCTGCTAGGTATGGCTTCGACAGGCCACAAACGGATTATCAAATCCTTCATGGCCAGTTCGGCCACCCTATGCAGTTCGGTCAGCTGCTTCAGCTGATCACTAAAGGGCACCGGATGCTCTGGTGCAAGGTATTGCGACCAGAACAGCTTCTTTGTTGAGCTCCCCTCTTCGGCTCGGAAGAATTCCGAAGCGTTAGAAACACTGCGCGGCAGATCCGCAAACGCCCCTGGATAACTCCAAATCCGGGTCAGTAAGTAGTACCTTTTCTTCCCATACTTGCTCTGCATAATAAAAGCCTGACCCACCGCGATTTTCCTGGCCTCTTGGATTTCCTGGAGGGTGCCCTAGGCTTCGACCCGGGCATCTTGTGTGCTTTGGCGGGCCTTGGTGAGTTCGGACTCTTGATCCGCAATATTGCGCTCCAAGGACTCGCATTTCTTCACGGCGTCCTGGAGCTCCTACTGGACCTCACCGACCCTGGCCTCATGCTTTTCGCGAGCGGCTTGTTACTTTGCCGCTTTCTCCTGGGCCTCGGCCAGCGCCTTCTTGAGGGTCTCCACCTCAGACGCCGCTCCTACAAAATATCACGACACTATGGTCAACATAAATTATTCATCCTTCTTGGATCTCCAAAAGGCCATTACATACTTTGGTGGCCCTCCAGCTGCTTTTTCACACGGCCGAGCTCTTCCTCGGTCCGCTCCAGACTTTGCTTTAGTCCAGAAACCTCAGCAGTATGAGAGATCGCAGCCTGCAATGACGCCTGCTTATTCACATAAGACATATCTGGTTAGTCTCCTGCGAAAATTACTTGATCCTCTGTCCAGCTTTTCTTTCCGAACACCGGACAGAGTCTCAGGGGCTACTGTATATACTATGACATTCTTTTTGCATAAATTGCGTTTCATACCTTAAAGCCTGTTAGAAGCTTGTGCAGGCTTTGGCCAGTCCGCTCTTCGCGGACTGAATCCTCTCAATCACCGTACCCATGAGGGTACAGTGTTCCTCAATGATGGAAGCACTTCGCAGCACTTCTAGTAGAGTATCCGGTGCCTCTGGATGGACAGAGGTCACCGGTGGAATCGGTGCACCTCCTTCTTTTGAAGGAGGATGATTGCCTGATTCCGGAGCCGTATAGGTCTCCAGAATTGTATTCGGCTGGGGGCCGAATTGGATATGGCCCCCATCGCCCGTCTCCATGGGTATTTGCTCCCCCATGTGTCCGGCGGTCGAGGTTTCACCATCCGGTGCCGCCCTGATGGCCTCCTGCGTCTCTCCCTGGCCTGGGATCCTTCGGGACAACACCTCGGTGTCATCCATGGCCTTGGGAGAAGAGGCCGCCGGAAGGGACCCGCTGTCCATCACCTTCGGATCTAGTGAACTCCCGAAGATGAGGATCGCTGGAGGTCGGAGCGAGCCGGACTGCAGCGCATGATTCAACATGTTAAAACCAGGGAGTAAAGGAGCTGGATATATGTGCACGTCTTTGAGTACTTATGATTCGGCCAGGGGCTTATCCCTGGGGCGCCACTCGGAGCTGCTGTCGATGTCCCACGTGGAGTTATCCGCGAGGGAGATCTTCCCCTTCTTGGACGGCTCTGCCTCCAGATGTGTGGAGGCCGCCCTTTTCTTCCTTCCCCCTCAGGGGGAGAGTTGCTTTCCTCCTCCTCCTCGTCGTCCTCGGTGGCGGAGGAGTGAGTCTCAGCGTCTTCGGACATCATGTCTGAAGCGCCCTTGCGGCGGAGGCCACTTCTGGTCTCCTTGGCCTTTTTCTTGGCCTTCTTCTCCGACGCCTGGTTGGGCGCCGGAACCAGCATCTTCGTCATAAGCGGGATGGCTGGTTCCTCGGGCAGCGGAGCCGGACACTGAATCCGCTCCGCCTTCTTTGTCCAGCCTTGAAAAAACAAATAGGGAAGCTTAGACATCTTCCTTGAGTAAGCAAGTAAATGATACACCTTGAAATACGAAAGACTTACCGGACTGGCGGGATGGGCCAGGTTGTGCCCACGGTCCTCGGTCGTCTTCGGCCACATCTCGTTGGCCTTAAAGAGCACCTTCCAGATGTCTTTGTGCGTAGTTCCGAAGAACTATTACAAGGTCTGGTGCTCGGCCGGATCGAACTCCCACAGATGGCAAGTCCGGCTTTGGCATGGAAGGATCTGGTGAACTAGCATCACCTGGATCACATTGACGAGCTTGATGTTCTTGTCGACCATGCTCCTAATGTGCGTCTGAAGCGCTGTCAGCTCGTCCGATGAAGACCAGTTCATGCCCTTCTCTAGCTAGGAGGTGAGCCGCATCGGGGCTCCGGACTGGAATTCAGGAGCCGTGGCCCAGGTGGTGTCGCGAGGCTCAGTGACATAGAACCACTACTGTTGCCACCCTTTGACGGTCTCCACGAAGGTACCTTTGGGCCATGTGACATTGGGCATCTTGCTCACCATGGCGCCTCCGCACTCTGCGTGTTGGCCACCCACCACCTTCGGCTTCACATTGAAGATCTTTAGCCACAATCCAAAGTGGGGTGGGATGCGGAGGAAGGCCTTGCACACGACAATGAATGCCGAGATGTTGAGGAAGGAGTTGGGGGCCAGATCATGGAAATCCACCCCGTAGTAGAACATGAATCCGCGGACGAATCGGTGGAGAGGGAATCCCAGTCCGCGGATGAAGTGGGGGATGAATACCACCCTCTCGTGGGGCTCCGGGGTGGGGATGATTTGCCCCTTTGCCGGAGGCCGATGGGCGATCTCCTGGGCTAAGTACCCAGCCTCCCGGAGCTTGGTGATGTCCTTCTCCTTGATGGAGGAGACCATCCACTTCCCTGCGCTCCAGATTCGGACATGGTCAGAGTGCTTTTTCGAGGTGGAAAGGATGGAAGCTTGGGCGCTGGAGCTCGAGAATTGATGGGCAGAGAGAGAGAAGGCGTGGATGAAAGGGGTGAATCCTTATCTCCTTATAAAGGCAGCGAATATCAAGCGCCTCCCCACTCGCCTTAAAACTCGCCTATTCCCCAAGGGCCGTGTAGACAGCACGGTTGGATTACCCATGCCCGTATTGATGAGAATCCCGCAATAAGGGGACATGATCTCTGCTTTGACAAGACGTGCCAATAAAACCGCATCTCAAAATATGGAGCGGGAGGCTGAAAAATGGTTCAAAATAATGACCGGGCAGGGACATGATTGGACTCGTGAAATATTATACTCTCTGTGGTTGTGTGTGATACTTGTTTTGCAGAGCCAGACACATTTTCTGTGTTCGAAGGTTGCTTTGGAGTATTCGGAGGAGGAACCCGCCTTGCAATGCAGAAGACAATCTGCATGCCAGACACCTCATCATTGAAGCCTGGTTCAGGGGCTACTGAGGGAGTCCTGGATTAAGGGGTCCCCGAGCATCTGGCCTATGTGATGTGGGCCGGACTGATGGGCCGTGAAGATACAAGATAGAAGACTCTCTCCCGTGTCCGGATAGGACTCTCCTTTGCGTGGATGGCAAGCTTGGCGTTCGGATATGAAGATTCCTTTCTCTATAACCGACTTTGTATAAACCTAGTCCCCTCCGGTGTCTATATAAACCGGAGGGTTTAGTCCGTAGAGGCAATCATAATCATACAGGCTAGACTTCTAGGGTTTAGCCATTACGATCTCGTGGTAAATCAACTCTTGCAATCCTCATATTCATCAAGATCAATCAAGCAGGAAGTAGGGTATTACCTCCATCTAGAGGGCCCGACCTGGGTAAACATCGTGTCCCCTGTCTCCTGTTACCATCGAGCTTAGATGCACAGTTCGGGACCCCCTACCCGAGATCCGCCGGTTTTGACACCGATAGGGAGCATCATGGAATTGGCGATGGAGAAGGGTTGGTGATGACGAAGAATGAAGATCCCCCTCTCCGAAGCCCCAAACGACTCCAGATCTGACCTCCTGATGAAGAACAGGAGGTGACGGCGGCTCCGTCTCATGGATCGCAATAATTCTTTCTCCCTCATTTTCTGGAAAAATAGGATTTTAAAGAGTCGGTTTCAGGGTCTACGGGGCCACCAGGTGGGGACAACCCACCTGGGCATGCCAGGAGAGGGGGGCGCGCCCTGGTGGGTTGTGCCCACCCAGGTGCCCCTCTCCTGTAGGTCTTGGCTCCAGAAATTCCTATTTATCAAATAAAAATTCCTTGCAAAGTTTCGTTCAATTCCGAGAACTTTTATTTCTGCATAAAAATAGCACCATGGTAGTTCTGCTGAAAACAACGCCAATCCGGGGTTAGTTTCATTCAAATCATGCAAATTAGAGTCCAAAACAAATGGAAAAGCATTAGGAAAAGTAGATACTTTGGAGACATATCAACTCCCCCAAGCTTAAACCTTTGCTTGTCCTCAAGCAATTCAATTGATAAACTGAAAGTGAAAAATAAAAACTTTTACGAACTCTTTTGCTCTTGTTTGCATAAATAAGCTTAAACAGCACCCATGTTATTAGCCAACATTATAACTAATCATGCTGACAATAACTCTTAAAAGATTATATTAACTCATATCAATGACATAATCAGCTAGCGAGCAATAATAAGATATCTCAAACGGCAACACGTTGTCAAAACAACCATGATATAATATGACAATAGTGGTATCTCGCTAGCCCTTTCTGAGACCGCAAAACATAAATGCAGATCACCTCCAAAGTTCAAGCAGCGACTAAACATTGTAATTCATGGTAGAAAAGATCCAGTCATGATGCACCCAACATTAGCTACACACAATGCATAAGTCATGACATATGTGCTCTCAGGTTCTAGCGCTTGTTTTAGAAGGTGATGACACAACATAAAAGTAAATAGATAGTCTGTTCGCAGAGGGAAGCAGTGATTTGCAGAGGTGCCAGAGCTCATGTTTTTAAAACAGAGATAAATGATATTTTGAGACATGCACCCTTCTCATTTACTTCACGACCACCAGTTATCAATATCTTCCATGCTAAGCACGCTAGTGGCGGTTCCCAAGCGATAAAAGTAAAGGTTTGCTCCCCCTCCACCATCAATCACACTCCACGGCTTGTCTGAAACAACGGGTGCCATCCATACTAACAATAGTCCCGGGGGAGTTTTGTTTAATTATTTGCATTTTTGAGTTCGGGACTGGGAATCCCTATTACTGCCCTTTTCTCGTGCGATCGCGAGTGAATAAACACTGGACCTGAGAATAACCCGCTTAGCATGGAAGATACCGACCACCTCCTGTCGTTCCATGAACGATCCAGGCGCACAAAACGGATATTTATTTAGAAGTTTTTAGAGGTGGCACATGCAAATTTACTTAGGACGGCAGGGTAATACCGCATATAGGTAGGTATGGTGGACTCATCTGGAATAACTTTGGGTTCAAGGTTTTTGATGTACAAGCAGAATTCCCACTTAGTACAGGCGAAGGCTAGCAATTAGATTGAGAATCGGCCAGCTAGAGAGCAACCACAGTCATAAACATGCATTATGCATAAGTAACATTGGACACTAGCATGAGTAGTATATGAACACCATGAACATAAATATCATAGAGGCTATGTTGGTTTTGATTCAACTACATGCATGAACATGTGCCAAGTCAAGCCACTCAAACATTCAGAGGAGGATACAATATCATCATACTACATCACAATCATTTTAACACAATGTTGATATCCAAGATAAATCATTATCCACTCCTAGCTACTTATGCATGGCATGAGAAACTATAATCTCTAATTGTCATTGCAAACATGTTTAATCATAATGGGCTAAATCGTGGATACTAGGTTAAATGTATTTACACAAACAGAACAAGTTGAGTTCATACCATTTTCTCTCTGCCACGACCAGTTCATCGAATATCGTCATTATTGCCTTTCACTTGCACGACCGAATGATATGAAAATGATAACTGCGCAACAGTGCCGTGGACTAAGCTGGAATCTGCAAACATTCTATTCAAAAGGAGAAGACAAGGTAAAATGTGCTCTTTATTAGTTCTACAATTATTCATATGAGAGCCACTCAACATTTTCATCGTGGTCTTCTCCTCGGTACAATTCAAATAAAAAGAAAAGAAATTCAGAGAAACACACTAAAATATTTTTGGAGTTTTTGGTTTTCTTGAACAAGGAAATAAATGGGAAAAGCGAAAACGAGGAAAACTATTTACACGGGAAAGCTCCCAACAAGAAAAAGAAGAACAGGGAAATCTTGTTGGGTTTTCTTTTTAATATTACTACTAAGCATGCATAGAAAGTAAACTACTACAACTATTTTTTTTTGTTTTTCTAAAGTTTTTCAAACACACAGGAAGAAAGCAAGAAAATAAATCTAAGCATGGATGATACAATGAAAGAGTGTGAACAGCGACAAATGGAATGATATGCGTGAACATGAATATAATGTCAGCGAGAAACACGTACTCCCCCAAGCTTAGGCTTTTGGCCTAACTTGGTAATCAATCAGTAGCCTGGAGGGTAGTAGGGGTGCTGAGGAGCGGGCATCCACTCATCCCACTGCTGAGGTTCCTGTGCTACCTCCGCTGCCGCGTTGTGAGCTCAGGCCTCGCTCTCAAGAACAAAATATCTTTCCTTGCTGTGATGGTCAAAAAGAGTAGGCGCAGGCAAATATGTGTGCACAACAGATTTTTGGTTAAACAAAAGACTATAAGTGAAGTTATCAACCTTTCCTTTGAGAATCTTATGATCTTTTAAGGTGCCAAAATCTAAATACTTCATGGGTAGGATAGGCTCAAAGGGCAAGGGTGAAACACCCAGCCCTCGTGCTATACGCGTGGCATAAATTCCACCATAGAACTAGCCACTGTTAGCGTTGTGCTGAAGTCTGCATGCAACAATCGCTCCAAGGTTATAATTCCCTTCACCAGTGAGAGCAGTGTGAATGAGGCTCAAGTCTGGAGCAGAGAGTGTACTGCAGTCTTGCTTGCCTAATATACATTTCCCATTAAATAATGCAAAGTACTGAATTACGGGAAAATGAATGCTCTTTATTCTACCTTGTGTTACTCCCCTCCTTTCACCGTAACAAAGACTAGTCAAGAATTTTTTGAACTCAGCCTTTGGTGGTTCGTCAAGCGAACCCCAAAATGGAAGTTTGTAGTGGTAAGCAAAATTCTCTAGTGAGATGGTAAATGGACTATCATAAAGCATGAACGACACCCTAGACTCACGGGGAAAGAATTTAAATCCTTTCACAAATGATTCAGTGAGAAGGTGGCGTTGTTCACACTTATCTAAAAGGTATGGACCGAGACCAGCATTGTGAACATATTGCTCAAATTACTCCTTAATGCCCACGCACCATATAATCATCGCAAGGCCATAAGCATGTTTTGGTGGCGGCATCTCGTGTGGAACTTTCCCTTGGTTCAACATAAGACCGGCGGGCAGAACTGTCACTAGAAGATGCCCCCGAGGATCAACTCCTCGAAGAGCTCCTTCCAAATAGGTTCATCATGTCCGCGTACAATTTTCTGGAAATTTTTGGGTGACAAAAATTTGTCAACAAAACTTTATAAAATTGATAACAACTACTCATAGGGATACATAGAGGCTATAGCAAGCATTCAAACTACTTAGAAATCTAAGAATTCAACATGCAAGCTCATCTATAGCAGCACCAAGAGTAGCTAATTATTCCAAATATAAACCACTAAAACAAAAACTAATTGGACAAACGGTGGAGTCACATACCAAGCAACAATCTCCCGAAACAGTTTTAGAAATGAGCTTCGAGCAAAGAGATCGAAATCCGCGGGTTTGAGAGCAAGAACACGGGAGAGAGAGAAATGGAGATTCTATTCTGGAGGTAGGTGATGATGTGGGATGAAGAGGTAAGTGAGGGGGCCCAGGTGGGGACCACAACCCACCAGGGCGCGCCCAGGTGGGTTGTGCCCATGTAACGCCCTGGATCCGATGCGCCAGGTGTCTTCCAGTTATTCGTCGTTGTTGCCATGTCATTTGCTTGCGTGTTGCATTTTGCCATGTCATCATCTGCATTTCATCTGCACGTTTTTCAAAACTTGCATCCGGTCCTTTTCCGCGTTGTCCGTTTCGCGATCCGACACTCCCACACGCGCCCATCGCCCCTCTCAGACTTTGTTTCATGAGCGGGAGAAAAACATTCTCGGAATGGGCCGAGATTTGCCGAGTGGCCTTGGTATATCATCGGCAGGCCGCCTGTCAAATTTCGTTCCATTTAGAGGTCGTTTGATGCCCCAACGGTTAACCACGTAGCCCGAAACCCCCTTCGCTTTGCAGCCCAGCACCTCTTCACACAGCCCACCTAGCCCATCTAACTCCCCTCCATGCTCTCCGCCGTTCGATCACGATCGCGTGGCCAAAAACCGCACTCCATTTGGACACTCCTACCTCCTCCTAGCTATAAATATGTGCACCCCGTCCATATCTCGCAGTCCAAACCCTAGATTTCTTCCTCGCCGCCGCCGGACACTTCTTCCCACCGACGGACGTGTCCGCCGCCCTCACTGCCGCCACATGTCAGCTCCTGATTCGCCGAGCCGCCGCGCACCGGCCCGCCGGGGCCCTCCCGGCCCGTCCGTGCCGCCCGAGCCTCCCTGGCTCACGCGAAATCCGCCGCCGCCCGTCCCGCGCGCGCCGCCCATCCTCGCCGGCAATGCCCGTCGATCTCCGCCGCCGCAGCCGCGGTGCCGCGAGCGCCCGAGCCAGATGGCTCCTTCCCCGCCGCCCGACCGGAGCGCCGGCGCCTCGCTCCGCCGGCTCGCCCCCCTCTCCGACCATCTGCCTCGCCGGAGCTCCTCCGTTGACGGATCTGGAAAAGTGGACCAGATCCACCGGGAGTCCAACCAAGTAGCCTCCCCGACCCCGAATCTCCTCGTCCCAGATCGGACCCGTCCAGTTTCGGAGGGTAATTTTTGCCAAGTCCCAAAATTCATACATTATGGTGCCCACTTCATCATGTCATAACTTCTTGCATATAGTTCCGTTTGGCACATATGTTATGTAAAAATGTTCATCGTGAGATGTTCTACTTTTTGTTCGATTGGGTCATGCTTGTTTGAATCCATCTTGATGCCCTAATCATTGTTGCAAGAGTGCTATATGATGTTAACTGATGTCTGTTAACAGAACTTTATGATTTGTCTTTTTCATTGCATTTTTTGTGTGCATCCTATGAGCATGAGCTCTACATGTGTTTTGGACTACATTATGCCATCTTTATAGAGGTGCTTCTCTTGTATTTTTGGTATATATGTGGTGACTAGCAGAAGCATGCAAAGTAGCCTCCATGATGTTGCTGATTTCTGTGACTTCGTCATTTCTGCTAAGTCTGTAGCTGTATCATTGTCATGCCATGTTAACCTGCTTCTACAAGTCATTCTATGCATAATCTGGAGATGTTCACTAAGGATGTTTGTTATAAATGTCATGCTCTATCAATCCATGCATTTGGTTGCATTTATAGCCTGCTGTAGCTTGTGGTAATTTTGCTCTCAAATTGCTAAATATTGTTGCTATCAGCCTGTTAACCAAGTTCAGTTTTGCCATGTGTTTTCCTAGTGTTCTATGTGTCCTATGGACTTGTTCTTGCCATTCTTAGCTTCATAATTATGCCATCTTACTGTTGTATGCCTTCACATGCCATTAAATGCTTTGTGATGAGTGATTTGACCTCGCAAAGATGCATTCATAATTCTGTTTATGCCATGCTCAGTTTTTCTGCCAGTCTGAATCTGTTTATGATACTTGCTATGTTTACATGGGCGCCATCATATCTTCTGTGCCTTTTTCGCTCGTGATCAGTAAGGGACTTTTGTTCTATGCAATTAGTAGATTCATGCCATGCCTTTGTTTTCTATGATCAGTTCCTGTAGCATGTTATTTGATAGCTCTAAACTTAGCAACCTGATGTTATTTCTGCCATTTCCAGTGATTTCTGCTAAGTCTGTGAAACTGTTATTATTTGCAATCTTGCGATGTCCTTTTGAGGACACTCTATTGATTTATAAAGATAGCTCAGTGTTCATGTTTTGTCATGCTTTACCTCTACATCACATCCATGCCTTTTGTTTTCATGTTAGCGTGTTGTAGCATATTGTTTTGGTGCTTGCAAGATGCCTAGTTGCTGTTTTGGACAGATTGTTGCTATATCTTGTTTGGAGTGTATGTGTTGCACCGTTGTTCCGTTTTGAGCATGCTCTATATGAAACTTGCTTAGTTTTGCATGTAGTTTCATATTACCTTGTTTCATCCTTGTTTTGAGGTGTTTGCTTGATGTTTGAATGCACTTTGCATCAATGCTATGTTTAACTTGGTTTGCTCATATCTTCTAGGCCGTAGCTCCGAACTAAATGAACTTTATATGTAACTTGACTAGAATTTCGTGTAGATCATCCTGGTGCATCTTAACTTGCTGTTTAACAACTTGAACATAAGGCTTATTCAGATCTGGACCAATTTCGAAATTTGCATATGAGGACTTACCGGAATTGTCATATGTTGTTTCCGGCCTCATTTAAACTTGCTTTGATGTGTTATTATTATATGCATCATCTCTTGCCATGAGTAGCTTCATGTAGCCTTGTCATGCATAATACTTGGTTGAGCATCATGTCTTGTTTATGTGTTGAGTGTTTACCGTGTTGTTTTCTTCTTTCCGGTTGTGCTCCTTCTCGTTAGTTCCTGTTTCGTTGCGATCGTGAGGATTCATTCGTCTTCGTGGCTTCATCTTCTTCATGGACTCGTTCTTCTTCCAAGCGGGATTTCAGGCAAGATGACCATAACCTTGGATCTCATTACTATCATTGCTATGCTAGTAGCTTCGTTCTATCGCTATGCTGCGCTACCTATCACTTGCTCTTCAAGCCTCCCAAATTGCCATGAAACCACCTCTAACCTTTGTCACCCTTCCTAGCAAACCGTTGTTTGGCTATGTTACCGCTTTTTGCTCAGCCCCTCTTATAGCGTTGTTAGTTGCAGGTGAAGATGACGTTTGCTCCATGTTGGATTATGTTTATGTTGGGATATCACAATATCTCTTATTTAATTAATGCATCTATATACTTGGTAAAGGGTGGAAGGCTCAGCCTTATGCCTGGTGTTCTGTTCCACTCTTGCCGCCCTAGTTTCCGTCATACCGGTGTTATGTTCCTTGATTTTGCGTTCCTTACGCTGTTGGGTGTTATGGGAACCCCTTGACAGTTTGCTTTGAATAAAACTCCTCCAGCAAGGCCCAACCTTGGTTTTACCATTTGCCTACCTAAGCCTTTTTCCCTTGGGAGTCGCGCTCCCGAGGGTCATCTTTATTTTACCCCCCCGGGCCAGTGCTCCTCTGAGTGTTGGTCCAAACTAGAGCCCTTTGCAGCGCCACCTGGGGGAAACTTGAGGCCTGGTTTTAGTTGTTCGGATGGCTCATCCGGTGTGCCCCGAGAACGAGATATGTGCAGCTCCTATCGGGATTTGTCGGCACATTCGGGCGGCTTTGCTGGTCTTGTTTTACCATTGTCGAAATGTCTTGTAAGCCGGGATTCCGAGACTGATCAGGGCTTCCCGGGAGAAGGAATATCCTTCGTTGACCGTGAGAGATTATAATGGGCTAAGTTGGGACACCCCTGCAGGGTATAAACTTTCGAGAGCCCTGCCCGCGGTTATGTGGCAGATGGGAATTTGTTAATGTCCGGTTGTAGAGAACTTGACACTTGACTTAAATAAAACGCATCAACCGCGTGTGTAGCTGTGATGGTCTCTTCTCGGCGGAGTCCGGGAAGTGAACACGGTTTCTGGGTTATGTTTGACGTAATAAGGAGTTCAGGATCACTTCTTGATCATTGCTAGCTTCACGACCGTTCTGTTGCTCCTCTTCTCGCTCTTATTTGCGTATGTTAGCCACCATACTTGCGTAGTCGCTGCTGCAACCTCACCACTTTACCCCTTCCTTACCCATTAAGCTTTGCTAGTCTTGATACCCATGGTAATGGGATTGCTGAGTCCTTGTGGCACACAGATTACTACAACAACAGTTGCAGGTACAGGTTATGCGATGATCATGACGCGGGAGCGATGTTTACTTGTTTTCGGAGTTCTTCTTCTGCTTCTTCTTCGTTCAGGGGATAGGTTCCAGGTCGGCAGCCTGGGCTAGCAGGGTGGATATTGTTTGAGTTTATGTTTCTGTTTCATCCGTAGTCGGATGTTGTTCTCATGTATATTGATGTATTCTTGCGGCATTTGTATGCCTTGTATGTATCCCCAACTATTATGTAATGGTATGATGTAATGATATCCACCTTGCAAAAGCGTTTCAATATTCGGGTCTATCCTTGGTGGGACCTTCGAGTTCCACTCGGATAGGGTCGCATATTGGGTGTGACAGCCCACCTGGTGCACCTCCCTCTGATATTATTTGCACCAGAAATTCAGAAATATTTAGAAAAAATCATATTAAATTTTTAGGGCATTCTGAGAACTTTTATTTTTGGTTCATTTTTTAATGCACGGAAAATTCATAAAACAGACAAGACATGGCATTTTGTTTTATTTTACTAATAAAAACAGAGAATAAAAAGTAAGGATAGAAGGTAGTGCTTACTAAATTCATCAACTTTATACCGCTAAAAATGATTCATTAATAAGGTTGATCAGGTCTTATTAACAACCACTTTCGATTAGCAAAAACCGAAGAACTTTCGTAAATCACTAAGTTACCTCAATGGGGATATGAATGTCCCCAACAATAAGCATTTCGTATTTATTTTTGACAGTAGGTAGAGGTATTTGAAAACTTCCAATAGTGATTGTCTGAGATTTTCAATAACATTAATACCATTCACTTGGAATTGTTTCTTCGGAAAGTGCACCGTATGCTCATTACCATTGATATGAAAAGTGACCTTCACTACAAAAAAATACACTTCCGTGATGATACGTGTTTGTCACAGTAGGTCACGTTTTCTGTCATGCATGTACATCCATGACAAATTTATGACAGAATCAAGATAGTCATACATGTGCTGTCGTAGAAGTGTTCCATGACATTACCAAAATTATCATCACAGAAGTGTCCACTTCCATGATGATAAATCGTGCGTCACAGAAGTGCTTTCGTCAAGGGTGACCGACACGTGGCATCCACCGTAACGGAACGCTGTTAAGCTATCGGGTCTGGTTTTGGATCCGATAACCCGTTAACAGCCCCGACCAATGGGGATTTTCCACATGTAAAATCGTCATTGGCTGGAGGAAACACGTGTCGGCTCACCGTTGGGACAGATGTCATCCACTCATTGGACCCAAAGCGCCTATGATACGTCGACACGTGGCACGGGCCAACAGAGGCCCATATAGGTTAAAAAGGCCGGCCCAGTCAAAGGCCCGTAGTACTTACCTAGGTACTAGTGGGCCAGCCCAATAACGGCCTGCTTAATAAAGGCCCATTTACGGCCCGAAGCCAGATCTGGCCCGTTAATTGTTCACCGAATATTTGGGCCCATTTAAGGCCCGAAGCAAGATCTGGCCCGTTAATTGTTCGCCGAATATTGGGGCCCAATTACAGCCTAGTGACTTTCGGCCTGTTAGAGGCCCGATGTAGACATGGGCCCATTTCAGCCCGATGTGACTTTCGGCCTGGGAAGGGCCCGTGCTGCCCATGGGCCATATATGGTCCGACGGGACATCGGGCCCACTAACGGCCCGTGATAAAGGTGGCAACAGTTAAGCCCAACGTGACTTTGGGCCTGTTAAAGGCCTGTAGCATAATTCGGCCCGTTGATGTCTATACTAAGCTTTCGGCCTCTTAAAGGCCCATGATATCAGTGGGCCAACTAAGGCCCGAGATATGTTTCGGCCTGGTAACTGCCCGTGATATAACGGGTCCAAAAAGGCCCGGTCTACATTTCAGCCTGCTGAAGGCCCGTCGACGACTAGTGAAAATTGAGGCCCAATATGCATTTCGGCCTGCTAAAGGCCCATGGTTTCATCTAGGCCGTAACAGGCCAGTACAATATTCAGCCTGTTAATGGCCCAACGCTACCTGGGCCAAACTAAGCGCTGGGTCCACAAAAGGCCCAACTAAAACATAGGCCGGTGTAAGTTGTGGGCCTCGCGCAAAGTGTGAAGGCCCCAATCATTCGGGGCCAAGAAAGATGCAGGCCGGCCCAATTGTGGCCCGCTAAACACCAGGCCCGTTAGAGGCGAATGTTTCAGCCCGGTCGACTACATCTGATTTTTTTCAGATAGCGAATGATGGAAGTAACTAGTAGGAATTAAGAACAAACCTACTCTATACAATAGAGAAATTACGGCATAGTAACTAAGAATAAACCTACACTATACAATAAAGGATTTATGGTATATTACATCCACTGGGCATCGAAGTTCGCCACCAGTGATCATAAAGCGCAACGAAGAAGCAGATTAGAAAAATTGGGCACCATTGCAGCATAACAAAATAATACTGAACCGAGACCACTTCCAAGACAGTTCAAGAAAGGTTAGCCTTGCGCGGGAACTGCTGCGCAAGCTGCTGAGCAAGGCTGTGAGACCGGCCTAGCATGTCGGTCATAGCTTCCAGGTGTAGCTGTTTAGTGATGAGGTTCTCATTGGTGTTCTTCGCAATCTTTCTTAGAGATAGGACTTCGAGTCGAAGTTGAGTTGCAGAATGCCTTTCTGCTAGAACTTGGGACTGAAGAAGTCGAACTGATTCAGACAACGAATTCTGTGAGCTTGTCTGACTGCTAGTCTCAAGTTACTTGAACACTGCATCAAGACAAGACTTTGGAGCTGTCTCGCTATCTTCAAGATGTTTTGCCTTCTTTGCTGCAATATATGTTGGGTTTGTCGCACAGCCTTCAGCAGACTTGTGCATGCCATCAGGCATATCACCCTGAAACAAAGCAGAGAGATGACAAGTTTTGCATGTGTATAAACAAAGATGATAACTGTGCTGTCAATTCCATCCAATTTCAAATTAGAAAATAAAGAGTAAGTTTAAAATATCAATAGCATAATTTGGCATTGTTCATAATGCGGGGAGCTTCACCACACTACTGGATTACCATGTCAACATAAGAAGCATAGATGAAGGGCAAAGAAAATCATTGTATCTATTTTGGTTAATGTGCATGGCATGTTGTTCATATCATCAGCCACATCAGTAAGATAAAACAGGAGATGACAAGGTGCAAACGTGGGCTGCTTCACCACACACTGGATTATAGATCCACAAAACAAGCATACATATAGAGAGTATTGAGTAATGTGCATGGTATGAATAAGGAATTTGGTTTTACAAGTAAAACTTAGAACTTACGGTTCTTGCGAACATGCATTTTGGTAGAAACAGCAAACTAAACATCAGTAAACGATAGGAAGTATGAGCAAATTAAACAGCAGTTGAGGATAAAGGCTTTAGAAGGACTGACTTACATTAACAGTTAACACCGGCTTTGTAATGCCCTTCTCCATGTCAAGGGAAGGATAACTCAAGAATTTCAGCACAGAATCTTCTTCATAAGCATTGCCTGTACTCTACATTTTGTAGAGAGTAATTATAGATATGATAGTACTGGAAGGGATAGAGGATAATGAAGATAAGATGCAGATTGATGCTACATAATCAACTACCAATCCCTGGAAGTACAAGCATTACAGGACAAAATGTACTGACAAGAGCAATGGGTTACACTTCTGCACTGGCATTGTCTGTGTATTCTACTTTTTGGTAAGATTAAATATAGATCTGATCTTTTTTAGTAAATGGTGGGCGAGGGAGATAAGATGCAGAATGCTACACAATGAACCAATCCCTCTTCCCATAATACAAGAGTGTTTTGAACACTACTGTACTGTACAAAACGTTCTTATATTATGGGACGGAGGGAGTAGCTGTTAATGTAACTACAGTGATAGACGACGTTCAGTCCTTACAAGAGGACTGCAGAGCTAAACCTCTTCAAAAGCATTGGGTTGATTCTAAATTTATGTAAGAGTCCATACAGATCTTATAATGTCCACCAAATGGATGATAACGAGGCTAACATGTGCAGTGATGCTACATAATCAAACAGCTATGAAAGTAAGTATGGTCATACAGGGCAAGAGGTACTCACAAGAGCAATGAGTGTGCAGTATAGTTGCGAGATTCTGTGGTCCCTTGAGAACGAATGTTCTTCTGCAAACAGTTTTTGTACAAGTGAGACGTTAAGGCAAATGCAGAAATGTAGTTCAAATTGTGATGTGATATCATAGATAGTACCTTACGCTGCAGTCGAGACCAATGTGTAACAAGATTATTCCAGTCACCGTCGGATAAATGTAGCACCGGAGACTTTACAGAAATTTCGTTTAGAGGCTTGCCATCGAAGTGCGCTTGCCTCAGGTAGGAACGATACTTCATCAACGAGTGCTTGAAAAGCGCAATCAACCCTTGCTCGTCTTCACAATCCAGTTTGGTCCTCGCCTATTTAAAAGAATGAAATCTTGTGTCTTCTGTCAGCAGAAACATATGCAGTAATGACCATGAATAACATTAGTACATTACTTACGTGTAAGTCGCGGAGCAAGACTGGAAATTGTTCTATGTCTGCGGTATAATCTTTCCATGAAGGAAAGATGTGCACAAAGTTCCTGACAACAATATAAGCTTTGTCTTCTAAACTGAGAAGAAATGGAACAGGGGTCCTATTTGCTGCAATTGGGGCTCTCTCTGGTTCGAAAAGGGATTTGGCAACTGGATTTGGTGTACTCTTTGCTGGAATGGGGGTTTTGCGTCGTAGAGCTGGCGCTATGTCAACTGGCATAATCATAATGTTTGCTGCAGTTGGGGTCTGCGGAGTTGGGGCATCAGAAATGACCAGTGTAGTAGGGCTAGAGTCTGCTAGAGTTGGGGTGTTTTGTGGGTCAGGTGATATTGCAACTACACCTAATGGGCTATTTGATTTATCAGGTGCCACTACCTTTTCAAAATACTTTCCTTGTGCTCCTCCACGATCAGCAATCACCCTCTTCCTTTTGAACGTCTGATACACAAGAACAACATTTGAATGGATAAATATGGTATGATGACAGATGGAATATGTACTGAAAATGGATAGGCAGGCCGTATTCACATACACGATGTGTAAACTAAGCTAATGGCAGTTCAACAAAGTAGAAGCAATGCAAAGCATCAGTTGCAAGATAGGTGCGACAAATATAACCTTGGAAAGTTAGAGCAAGCACCTTGATGGGTGAATAAGATATGGCATCTTCCTATGACTCCTCCACTAGGTAGCTACATTGACTTAGGTCTCCCTCTAGCTCAGAATCACTGTTAGGATCATATTATGAGCATGAATCTGTAGGTGGAGAGCGTTTGCATTGCATTGCATCCAGACTTGATTTCAGTCCCTTAATGCCAAGTTTGACAGCCATGGCATTGTTCTGCTTTATTCTTTTGATGCGCGCAAGCTCATAATCATTATGATGATGTTCAGAATCTGAGATTCATGAAAACATAAAAAGTAGTCAGATTATCTATGGAATGCATTGCGGATTCAACTCGAAGAGTGTCTCCCTATAAACCCCTGCATATGCAAAGTTCACCCCCAACTGTGCTGACCAGACCACACACAGAAATACAAACCCCTTATGTCTCTATAACAGGCAGACACACATTTCAAAACTGAAGTAGGAACATTAGAATCATATGAAATTCGTATTTGAACAAATAAACTAAGGAATTATGAGTGGCATAATATTTAGCTTCAAGGGTGGAGTGTTGGTAGTGCGACACAAAGCAAGTAGGCAGATTGTATTCCATGTAAAAGATCGAAGCCTATGTAAAAGCTGGAAATGACACTTTCTTTCTATATAATGCAGTGTTCGTTGCCCACACATGATGGAAGAGATCACATAGAGAAATACTATTCACTCATGTCTACGGTTGCAGTATTTAGAAACAGGGTGGTCCACCCTAAAAGAATATTGACAACAAATATGACAAGGCAAGCATAGATGTAGTGAATCAATCATTTACTTGTGAGCTCACTAGGACAAGTATGCAGAATTGTAACTGCAGTAAGAGACCGTCCAAAATCTGAATCAAGAAGTTTGTCTAGCACTTATTGTTTGCAACTAATTGACGTGAATAATTGGATATTATATCGAATGAGTAAGAAAGACAAGTAAAATTTTCAACAAACCTGGCTTGCAGTAGTAATCTGGGTCAATGTCACTACGATCAACAATCCAAAATGACTAGTGTCTGTTCCTAGGGCCGGAATTTTGAAAACCCTCTGAACTTTACCGGTACTAAAGATTACCGAAATACATCTGAACCATTAAGTGTAGGTAGCACTGAGCACACAACAAACCCTAATGACAGTCCTGCCTAATGAGTAATGAATCAATTAGAAAATGGGTGATGAGGAGTGGCTGCTGAGTGTTGAGGACTTATCTCAGGATAAATTGGGTTGGCTTAGTGGGTGCTGCACGCCTGAGCCCTGAACGGACTGGGAAGGTAGGCACGGCGGCGCGCCCGGGCAGCGGTGACGCTGTTGGGCGAGCGGCTCCTGACCTCCAGTTAGTCCGACGTCTCCTCCTAGAGTCATGCCATCCGGGGACGGCAAGTCGCCGGCGAGGCAGACGGCTGGGGGCGAGTAGATATCGGAAGCGCACAGCAGAACAGAGGAGAATCGGGGCCTGGGACGACCCAAAATCCCAGGGTGGGCCGGCCCACCGTGGGCACCCTGTAGAGATACACACCCGAGCGGCGAACATGCATGTTCGAAACTAATTTAGGAACATTTAGCTGACCAGTTAAACGAATCTGTTTTAATAATATCAGATTCGTATTTGAACAACTAAGCTTGTTTAGCTTGATGGGTAGAGCAGTGCTATTATGACGCGAAGCACGTATTCTGATCGTATAGTGATCATAAAAGGGGGAAACCAGAGAAATGATATTTAGCAGCCATTGTTTGCTTCGAACTAAGAACTAAATTCTAAGAGCTGAAAAGAAAGTAGAGTAACCAAGTTAAGATCTATTTTCTGGTTGAGATAAAAAAGTTGAGGAGATATGAAGTACCACCTCTCTTGCGGCGCCGTGTAGGCATCGGGGGTGCGATGGCTGTTAGTGGCGTTGAAGCAGATCTGCGACGGTAGACGGGTGCATCGGGGGATAAGTCCCGTTGCGGTGGAAGAGAAGGTCGTGTGAGCAGCCCCGGCAAAGAGGACGAGGGCACTGATGAAGCGAGAGGACGTGATGCAAGGCTCTTGGTCCGTCGCCGTGGATGAGAAACGTCCATCTTTAGTAGTGGACGACACGGTCTTGGTAGGCGCTCCGGCATGGTGGAGGACGGTGGCGATGGATGTGGTGGAGGACGGCGTCGATGGATGTGGTGGAGGACGGTGACGATGGATGGGGTGGCGGACGGAGGCTGGTGTGGGGATGGTGTTCTAGCGCGGACGGTGTATGAATGGGAAAATGGAGGAGAGGTACGGGGAACCATGTTTTTGGGACGCGCCTGTCTGAAATATGGGAAAGTTACAAACTTAGCCCCCGTTTAAAATTTGGACGTCTCGTTGGTTGGGGATACGACGGTAATCTCGCATCTCGCCAATATTTGCCCAGAGCGATTTCGGGCGAGGAGAGGGTGGTTGGCGCCCATGGTTGACGCCCACGGTGTATGAACGGGGCTGACAAGTAGGGTGGTTGTGTCACGTCTGAGTGAAGTTACAAACCTGCCCCTATTGAAAATATTTGCCTACATCGATTTTGGCCGAGTCGAGTTTGTTTTGCTGCCCACCGTGTATGAATGGGGAAATGGAGGGAGAAACAGAGGACTTTCGGACGAGCTTAAATCAAATGTGTTTTGCCGCCCATGTTTGGTGCCCACCGTGTCGGAATGGGCTCAGAGGCGGTCGTGTCACGTCTAATTGAAGTTACTATCCTACCCCTATTTAGAGCAGTGGAAATCGGGCCGATGGACTGTCCGTGTAATGGGTAGACAGTAATTTCCATCTCCCAAACACTTGGCTTCGGGCAGCCGACGTGGGAGTGGACATTTTTGCCGCTTCTTTCGAATTTTGGGACAATAAGCATCCACGTTCACCCTGGCAACTAAAGTCGAATCCACTTTGTATTCCTATATGAATCTTTATAAATCATTCTATGTGTTTTTATATATCTTCAAAAGGACGACAAATATGTATTCCACTGTCATATATGAATATGGTTTACAAATGCCGATACTCAAATTCAGAAGCTAGAATCTAGTTTAAGGTGAATTCGAATATTTGGAACACTTCATGTCCAACTCAAATGTCACACGCAGCATAATGTGTACTCCCATTTAGATATGTACACAAGCGATGTATCAAGATTCAAATACCGAGTGAATCAACCAAGAATGTACAGAACTAACAGACATATAAACACTTATAGAGTATATGGATCAATAATATCAACTAACATACATAAGCCAGGCCGCTGTACTTTTCTTTGCTACAACAACATCCTTTTTTTAGCCAAGCTACTATAGCATCTTGGCCCTTTCCGATGCGTGCCACTTATGGTCCATCTGTACTACTATTATTGCTAAATGCACATTCAGCCCAATTGGCATATTTGTAGGTTTGGCACAACAATCAAAATGAAATGTCTCCGAGTCTTATCAATTAATACAGACTTGTGCTCAAGTAAAATTACAAACAAAAAAACAAAAAACAATTATTACATGATCTCTAAAACAAATGGTTTGATTGATTACATGAGCAAACAACACGAAGGTCATTCAATGATGGAAAGAACATTTCACCTATGATTTACCAAGTGGGAATTTCATATCCTTTTCTCCTTCAGGACCTTAACAATGTGGTCAGTCTCAGCTTGCTTCATTTTGAAATCCACCAAATATTTAATGGTTGTCTTGAGTACTGCTACTGCTGCTACTGATTGTGCTGTTTGCTTCCTCAACATGTCAACTTCATCTCTAAGTGCAGAAGCAGAATCTCTTTCTACCACTAGTTTAGCCTCTAGAGCATCAGCAGTTGGCAATTCATAATGCACGATTGGGCCAGTGCCACTGCTGTGGGATGATACAATGTCCATGGGGACCTCGCTCTTTGATCTTGGGCTAACCTGTTTTTGCCATTAAAGTTCCGATTGGATTCAGAAAAGTTGAAGTTAGCAAAACATCTCAACTGGGAGTTATAACAGCAAACCAGTTAAACAAACAAGGAATTAAAGAGTTTCAATTCAATGCTGAAAAGTAGTTGTTAACATCATTGTAACCCGTTGTTGCAGCAGCAAAGCAGTTAAACAAACAAATAGCTATTTAAGTTCAGGCAAATAGGTAATTCTTAACAGTAAGTATCAAACACATAGATAGGTGCAGTCTATAATAGGATTAACAGGCTGTGGCATTATGTAATCAGTGGCAAACTAAATTAAGCCAAGCAACGTAATTGAACAATTTTGCAATAAGTGGCTAACTAAAATTCCAAGAAACAGGTAACTGAACTTATGCTAGTTCTTTGTACATGCACACTGCAACTTCTCTTTCGCTTACAAGGTTGTACGAAGGAGTCCATGGCATCAATTGCTTGGATACGCAGTCCCAATACTTCTTTCTTCCCACACTGTATTGTTAAGTTGAATGGTTAATCTGGTAAGATGATGCGTCCTTGATATGTTATATGAGGACGTGTAGTCAGACTAGTTGTAGCCACACACATCACACTGGCTTTTACTGTATATTTCATGCGATTACTTTTGGCATATCGAGATCTAAGCAATCTACAATAGGATGAAAAGACTGGCATCCTTCACATTATTGGCGAACTCGGTTCATAGAAACACGCAATTCAACCATTCTGTGGGTAAATCAAAAGCGCCACTGGAATATTTTTCACTACCCCTATCATACACGCAAAAAGGGGCGACGCCACCATAGGGGCTGGTATGGGCGGCTGCCTCGGGTGGCTCGAAAGTGTGCACCTAGTTTGAGTCGTCCAGGTTGGCCCATGCTAGTTTTGTTCGTCCCAACGCACGAGCAGGCAATGTAAAAAATGAAGAAAAATGTTTCAATTTGGATAGGCCAATAACATAAGTGCAAGGCAGGCCCTATAGCAGGCTCGCGGCCCAAACGAGCGCCTCCCATATCGATCGACAGCAGGAAAAATCCCAATTCATCCGCTCTAGCCTCCAGTCTGGTTCGCTCCTAACCTAGCCGCCGCTGGACAGACCAAGACAGCACTTCCTCGCACCCTTGTTGGAGGGCGGTCGCCGGGCTTCAAGCGAACGGAAGGACAAGAAGATGAAGATCCAACCCTGGGTGTAGCCTGCGTGGGAGGCAGCGGCGGCAGCACGGGCATGGCATCGAGCTTGTGCAAACGGACAGTCGCAGCTTGCAAGAGTAGCATGCGCAACGAGCAGGTACATCACATCCCTGATTATATCTAATTCAACTCTTCAATTTCTGGCCAATAGTTAAACCTGACGGTGTTGTAAAACTGCTTGTATGAAGGGAATCTATGAGAAAATGAAACCAATTTCTACTTATTTTATAACTCCCCCAATCAATACTGAACTGACTGAATCTGATGTATCTAATAAAGTTTCCGATGCAAACATCCAAGCTCATGTTGTTTTTGAGCCTGAAGTGTCTAATGAACAGACTGCTAATGAAGGATTTGATGCAAATATTTTACATGCTCCTGGTGATGAACATATAGTGTCAAATGAGGCATCTAATGCAAGCATTTTGCAAGCTCCCATTGAAGGATTTAGTGTCTAGTGATGATCTGCTATGTTGAGACAGACATAGAGATTTGCACGCATTGATGACAAGCAAATTATAGTGCATTTTCATGGCTTGAGGAAACATCGAGCCCATCTACCAGAAAGTCCCCGTATCATGACAACGTAGCATAAATACTTTTCTAATCTATTGTTTGAAAGTATTGGCATACTTGGGCAGGATAGATATATTGATATGCAGTTTGCGCACTGGTTATAGGTGCAATTACACTTCGATATTTTCAGCCAGAGAACGAATAATTCAAGCAGGTACAGACCATGTTTGTAGTCCTTGTACACCATGTTGCATTTTGTGTTTTTTGGTGCTTGCATCATTTAGTGTTTATAATCCGAACTTGGATCATTAGCTGGTTTTCAAAGTGCATGTAGCTTCACATTTCTCAAGTTATGTTGATTTCCGGCATGCAAGTGCCTTCGTATTTTAACTTGAATTCATGGATCCGCCACTGCACACAAATCATACACGAATGCCAGTACGAATTAAATGAAATGCAGGGACTTACGCTAGCTCATTGTACAGGCTCACTGCAGCTCTGCTTGTGCTTGGGATGTTCCATGTACAAGTCCATGTTACCACTTGCTTGGATGTGCAGGCCTTGTGCTCCTTGCATCCCCCTCTGCATTTTTGACACGGCGAATGGCTGATCAAATAAGAGGAATCAACATTGCTGTTGTACCGGAGGACAGATACTTACAAGGTTATACGGGTGTGTAGGATGTGTACCAGATCCCGTAGCGCCGTCATGCTTCGCTAAAAAATGGATTTGCTTGTTTCAGATGATATCTCCAGAAGAAATAAGAGTTAAAGTCAGAGTTGGATAGGCGTGTAAGCTAAGAGAGCAGTGAAAGGATATCCAAACATCGTTGGAACAGTGCACAAGGGAGTGATGTGTGGATACCTAGTTCGGGCCGGCGTTTGGGCATGCTCGCCTAGCTAGAGTCCGGGTCACTTCAGAGCCGTTGAGGGTGATGCGCTGGCGTTGGCTGGCCGTGCATGGATGCAGATCTTGAGTGGCAGCGGAGCGCTATAATGCGGTGGACGAGACCGTTGGTGAAGCCCCAACGGCCTCAGGGGGCGGAGGCGCGACGATGTGCTTGGTGAAGTAGCCCCGGTGAGCTGGGAGACGGCGTCGGTGAAGCGCACCTGATGCGGTGGAAGTCGGTGTCTGTGAGGCACGTCGGTTGCGGCGGCCGACGTTGTCGGTGGACCACCCGGTGCGGTGGACGAGGGCGTAGATGAGATAGCTCCGGTGCGGTGGTGAAGCGCGACCGTCGTCTTCGTCGTCGTCGTCCGGCACAGAGGTGGGGAAAGAGACGAGACGAGGGGCGATTCGAACTTTACTTGGGTTGGCGGCGAATTAGGGATTTGAGCAATCTGGGCGTAGAAGGGGACGATGGAGAAGGGAGATTTTGCAGGGTCGGAATTGGGGCCACCAGATATTTCAATCCGAAACGCCGAAGCGCGAACTTATTTTGTCCATGAGGGAGGGGGGTGGGTGGCTGGGTGCTACGCGTCCGTCCGACACACGCGACCACCACGACACGACCCTGGTGCGCCTACATTTTAGAATGCAAACGAATCTTCTTTCATTTGCAAACGAATCTGTATGTATTACCATGCCCGTGTTTTCCTTGCAATAATTAGTCATTCGAAATGAGATACTATAAATTAATTAATGGGGAGTTATTTGAAAAAAATCGAAACGTTATCCACGCTAACGTGGATTAGAGTGTGTGTCACATAATTAGTTATTTGAATTAGAGTGTGTGTCACATAGCGATGTCCAATTCTAACGTGGATTTCACATTTCACTGTATCCACGCTACTTTTCTAATACAAATTCATATGTATATGATGAACACCATGGTAGTGAGAAAACTTTTGGATGGATTCAAACATATGACCTACAAAATAGCACAACAAATCGAGTCAATGTCAACTTTTCAAAACATAGTATGGCACGAATTCGAAATAATTACCGATATGCATGGTCCTCAGTTCAAATCTTACAATGTACACCGAATTGAAACATCAATATTAAGTCTCGTACTATCTACATTCAAATGTTGTTTTTAGCCCCCCCCCCCCCCCCGCACACACGCTACATACTTCCTGTATCGATCAATCTTCCCCTCCTGACCACCTTAGGAAGCTATCGGTTTCCAACACACATCCATTCTTTCTCTCCATGTTTCGATCTCTAACTCTCTCAACTACACAACCCCCTTTTTCCACTCTGTTACAAAATGTATTTACCTCACACACCCGCCATTGCACCCCATGCCGAGCTCTCTCTCTCTCCCTCTCCCTCTCACCCTCTCGCGCTAAATACATGCATTGCCTATCTAGCCCCGCAACCTCTTGTGCGCACGCACGCACGTTGTCTATCTAGGTCACTCCCTCGAGACTGTCTCACTCTTTCTTCCGCACGGCGGGCCACACTCGCTCAATCTCACTCTCTTTATCTGAGTCTCGTTTAACCTCGTTTTATTTCACACACAAATGATATATCTCCCTGTTCGGGCCTTGATCAACACACTCTATACTCTCTCACACAGATTGTCTATCTAGGTCAGTCCATCGAAGCCGCCCCCACTCTTTCGACCTCATGGCGGGCCACACTCGCTCTCTCTCTCTCTCCCTCTCTCTCTCTCTCTCTCTCTCTCTCTCTTTGTATGTCTTGATTGACCTCGCTCTTTCCCGGACAAAAACGATATATCACCATGTTTGAGCCCAATTCGACTTATTCACATTGTATACTCTCTCACGCACATTGTCTATCTAGGTCACTCTCTCCAACCCGTCTCACTCTTTCGATCGCACGGGCGACCCTATGTGATCGATCGACCTTGCTTCCTCCCACGCACAAAATATATCTACACGTCTGTGACCGGATCATCTCTCAAGCTCTATCTTATAGCCCTCACCGTTGCCAAAAGCTCAATCGGACAATATCTCTCCAGAGCATATATATTTGTTCCATGAATGTCGGACCACACTCAATTTGTCTCTCTATCTATATGTCTCTCGATTGACCTCGCTTTCTCACGCCGTATCTTCCACACATTGAAGCTACCTCTCCATCCCTCGTAAAGGCGAAGCTATTTACATTGTGAGGGGCACTCCAACCTTGGATTGTTTGTGTAGGCATTTATTCCGGTCGGTTTAGATTATATTTTCGTAGCATTCGGCCCACAATTACTCGAAACACCGTTGCAACCCCCGCAACTCCCCTAGTTGATTTCCCTCTAGCTCGGTCATCGCTCTCTCACACGTCCTTTCTCGCCTTGAACGTCGCATCATGGTATTATTGCAAAAAAACTATGTTGTTCTCTTTAATTATTATAAATAAGCTACAAAACTACACACCGATAGTCCACTTGGAATGGAACAAATTTTGACCCACAAATTAAAGTGCTACAAACTACACACCGAGGGGCCCACATGTCATGAAACAAATTTGGACCCATATACAAATTAAAAAATAAAGGACGAGGATCGAACATGCGACCAGGGCCTTGAAGCCGCACGTCAATAGACAACATACGTAGAACAACAATGTTTGTTGTACCTCCCTTTGTTCACATAATGTTTTTATATTACCACAGCCTGTTTAATTGATAACATGTAATATTATTTTTAGTACTATTCGCCTTCACTTACTGGTGGGTTCCATGTGTGCTCTCTCTCTCTCTCTCCTCCTCTTCTGCGTTTAGATGCATGAGCAAACACGAAGAACTCGCGGGCGATGTTGCCGTTGACCATATCTGGACGCATTCATAAGTTACGGCACCAGTTTCACGTGCTAGCAGCACTAGTCAGTGTGTACGTGCAATGCACGTTAATTTGGAAGTATATTAAGTGCATGCGGATATTAAGTTGGATATTATTTGCGTGTTATTATGTGATTAGCACTATTTTTGGCATGAAATTAACTGCATGCTAAATGTGTTGAGCACTCGACATTGAAGCAGTCTAGGTCTTTGGATGACAAGGAATAGATGTGGCTTGACGACGTTTTATATTTAATTTGATACGGCTCTAGCAGAACATTAAATTATACGACGATCGATATAAAATAAACGGAATGATAAACGTTCGGATTTTAAGCATGGCAATCCGAACGTTTTTCATGGCAAATTTAGATTACGCGGCGGCGGCGGGGGCGTCTTGCAGTGGGAAGCGGCTCCTCTGCCGTGCTCTGTCTGTCGTCGGGCCACTGACCGACGACGACGGTGGCGTCTTGCGCCGTTGTTGGCGTACTCCTGGACGTTGGCCCTAGCTTCAAGGAAGGCCACAATGTTCTGGACTTCGGTCTCCAGGAGCGAGTCAACTAGTGGGAGGAGGCGACTGGCGTTGGTGCAAGGAAGCGGTCGACGGCGGCCATCCATGCCACTGAGGGGGGCACTGGCACCTGCGCGGAGACAGGCGCTGTCAACGGCGCGGCGGAGACAATCGTGTGCACGGGCACCGACACGGGCACGCATGTTAGTGCACGCGCAGGCGCATGTGCTGGCAGGTGCACGGGCACTGGCACGGGCGTGCGCGTCAGTGCACGCGCAGGCGCATGCGCTGGCAGGTGCACAGGCGCGTGAAAGTCGGCGGGGACCTCGTGGAACCCCGTGGCATCAAGCTCGGCGACAATGTGCGGCTCCCAGCCCATCAATGCCACGGGGATGGGCGCTGGCGCAGTCGGGGCGACGAGAGCCGGAACGGGAGCGGGGACAGGCGCGGCGTCTTCCGCAAGGCCAGTTCAAGCTCGTCCCAAACCGCCTTATGTTCTTCAGACTCCGGCTGGGTGTCTTCCGCAGGAAACTGGAAGACTAAGGGCAGACCAGTGTGATGCGGCATGGCGTACGTTTAGGTCAGGCTGGTTGGAGGTAGACGACACGAGAATCGGAGAGGAAGAGAGAAGATTCTAGCGATACCGGGTAGTGCGGGGTTGATTTTAAACTGCAGCGCCAGCGACATTAAAAGTGGGAGCAGTTGGGACGAAGGTGGGCGGCGGAGCCTGGTCAAAGGGTTCGCCTCCCGGTGAGCCTGCATAGCGGTCTGCTCGCACGCCTCCCTGTCAGCCGGCGCAGCGGTCTGCTCGCACGCCTCCCGTCGACTCACACGCTTGCTCGGACGGCACCTGCCAATGAGAAGCGGGACTCGTGGCGGCGCGAAAACGCCCACGGTTTCAATAGTGTAAGCGTTCGCCTTAACGTGACAGGCCTTTGTTCTAAAATACCTTGGCTCTTCATTTGTGCAACTTTTCATAAGCAGCTTGTCTCAAATTAAAGAAAAAATTACGAAGTAATATTTGTGCCATATCACGTGACCATGCTCAGTTTCAAGAATATATGGTCACTTTTGGATTTTCTGAAATTTAAGATCCAGGATTCGAAACAATATCATAACCTGCAGCATGCAATAAATTTTCAAGCCGTACATCTGTCCTGTTGTATTTCTTAAGAAAGGATTTGGTCAAACATTTTGCTTAGTTAGACCTCAGACAAGTTATATATGCAGGGCAAAAGGATAATCCCTCTGTACCAGTGCATTGCCTGATATATTAACTCAAGTACTAGGCGCGAACAAACAGGCTCAATTCTGTGCTCATCCTCGTGTAGTAGTAGTACTAGGCAATGCAGTTGATGGGTGACCTTGGCGAGCGGCGACCGAGGGAATTGAACCGTGCTCGGCACGGTAGGTAACGTTGTCTAGTTACTTTTTTAACACAATGTTGTCTAGTTACTAAAGCATCCCTCTGTTGTTCATCGGTAGTCATTATGGACCGGAGACATGAGGGGAATTTCCTAGGGCTGGAATTCTGGCGGCCAGATATTTCGACTCGAAACGCGGAGGCTCGACTGGTTGGGGTTGCCTAATGTGCGTACCACGCACGCCACCAGAAGGACACGAGCCCGGTTTTTTATTTTTTTATTTTTTTAGGATGAACACGAGCCAAGGTCTGGCTTGTACGCCATTGGGTCTTACCATTCGAGAATACGAAAGGAACCTTTTAAGTTGCCGAACAAATCTATGTGTATTACAATGCCCGTATTTTCCTTGCAAATACTAATCTCAACATGGTAATTGATTTATGACGAGTTGTTGAATTAGAGTGAGATTGTGATATAGTGATCTCAACGTGGATTTCACATTTCATGGTATCCCTGCTAATTTTTTCAATGCAAATTCAAATTTAAAGATGAACAATATGGAGGTGAGAAAACTTTGTATGTATCAAGCATATGACCACACACACACACACACATACAGAGAGAGAGAGACACCCACACACGAACACAACAACAAACCAATAAGTATAGTGCATCTATTTTTCCAAACCATGCATGTATGACACGAATTCAAAAATACTCCTTCTGTTCCTAAATATTAATCTTTTAGAGATTTCAACAAGCGACTACATATGGAGCAAAATGAGTGAATCTACACTCTAAAATATGTCTATATAAATCCGTATGTGCCAGTCCACTTGAAATCTCTAAAAATACTAATATTTAGGAACGAAGGGAGTAAAATGTAAGACATGCATGGTCCTCAATTCAATATTTAAAACGAACATGAATATTAAGTCTAGTACTACAGTACATGCAAATGTTGTGTCTAATTAGGCGGAGCTATGATTGTCGGGGGTCACCCCCTCGACCTTAGATAAAATTGTGAAGCTCTGTTTAGGGTTGTTTAGATTATATTTGTCCCCACCCTCCAAACCACCGATTGGTTGTGCACCCCCCACCCCTCCTCCCCGGGAGAATATCATGTGCACCCATACCTTAGATGCTATATGCCGATACGAGTTGCTTGGAGCTTGTAGATCTGAGATATAGCAGCTCACATGATGTCTTAATATTTTTACAGGAAACCTTGATGAGTTTGAGAATTGCACACAATTTGTACAAAAACTACTCAGATGCCCTTGGATCCCATATCCAATGACCTCGAAGCTCGTATCACCATAGCATCTAAGATGAAGGAGGACATCACATTCTCCTGTATGTAAGAATATCATGTGGTACCACACCTTAGATGCTTTGGTGATACAAGCTCTTCAGAGACGTTGGATTTGTGACCCAACGCCTCCTCGGTGGTTCGAATGGTTTTTTTTAGAAAAGCCCCCAAAGAGTTCGGCCACTGCTTACAAGCACAAAGACTGATCAGATGCCATTGGATCTCAAATCAAACAACCTCGAAGCTCGTATCATCGTAGCATCCAAGCTGCGAGAGCACCTTATGTTTTCTCGCACGGGAGAATATGAGGTGCTCCCGCACCGTAGATTCTATGGTGATACGAGTTCATGGAGATCTAACGGCCCACAGTAGGAGGTTTGAATGTTTTTGCAATATACGGCTGAGAGAGTTTGGGAATTGCGTAGAAAGTACAAGTACTACGCATGTGCCATCTAATCACTGATCATACGACCTAGATGCTCATATCACCGTAGCGGGTAATTAAGCTACGGGGAGCACCTAATATGAGCAACGGGGAGCCGTTGGATCCAAGATGCACCGGCACACACGAGGCCTGAATGTTTTATTTGCAAAAAAACCTTTGGAGAGTTTGGAAATTGCGCATAATTACAAGGACTACTCCCAACTCATTGGATCTCACTTCCAACGGTGTAAAAACTCGTATCACCATAGCATCTAAGCTGCGGGGTGGATGTGATATTCTATGCCGCTGTCATTTTTGTTCGTAAACTTGCAAAATACATGTAACTTATGCCATTACTTGTCTAACCGCGCAAAGTGTTTGTTCAAAAAAACCATCCTACACTGAAATATCGGAACAACACACGGGGGTCCCACTTGTCATTAATCAAATTTGGACCTAAAACTAACAAATCTGAAAGATGATATTCGAACTGGCAACCTGGACTACAAAGCGTAAGTCGATAGCCTAAAACAACAACGGTTGTTGGTTTGTCCCATAACTTGATTTTATACAATATTACGTTGAGTAGAGTAGAGGGAGTGCCTCGTCTACACATGCATGACCGTTGACTCACTTACTGGTGGGTCCCAGGTCTGCGATCTCTCTCTTCTCTCCATCGTCTAACCTTTGCACGGGCACACACGAAGAGCGGCGCTAGCTTGCCGTGGTGTTATTACAACTAAAAAAAGCTTGGAAAATAGAAGAATCGCCTAGAACAAGAGACGTTGTGGCTGGTCGAGACGGAGCTAACCACACCTATCCTCCGTGCCATGTTAGCATGATGAAGCTGTGTGGCTAGTGGGGTGTTTTCGACCGACTGGCTGGGTCCCGAGGTCGAACCATAGGTACTACGTCTGATACAGTAAATTTTTACACGCACATTTTTCCTCCATGCCGAGACATGGCACACCCTACCTTGCGGTTTCGGGGTCCTCCCGGGTGGTGCATGCATATATTCTTCCTGACATGGGATGCCCTACCGCGCGTTTTCGCCAAAGCAAGTGAATAAATGAGTCGTCAAATCACAAAAGACCACTTTTCCCGCCGAGTACATCAGTGAAGCACGGTGGCTAGCTAGTTGGGCTAGTTCGACCGATTAGCTAGGCCGCCGCCACATTTGTTTTCTCACCCCTTTTTTACCTACTTGCCGGTAGGTAAATTTAAATATCCACCGCGGCGTTGCTCTGGTGTTTGAGTGTGGCAGGATTTTTAATTTTTTGATTGACGGGAGCAGGCGTGGCAGGATATTTAATTTTTTGATTGACGGGAGCAGGCGCGGCAGCAATTAGTCACGATGACTCCGCCTGTAAAACCCACTGCTCCCTGGTGTGAGAAGTCGTCGACTGGTGTTTTACCATGGTGAAAACCAAAAGATTCCCTGCTCCTCGGCTGGCTCCCTCCGCCTTCCCGTAGATTGCATTGCCTTTCAGCCGTTTCGCCCCTGCATCACCAACGTCGTGCGCCTCGAGAAGTAGAGGGACTTCGGTGGTGTTTAGGCGCCCTCTGCATGGGCATGTCCATGTCTCGGCGCAACATGACCGTTGGATCAAACTCAGACGGTGCAGATCAGTCACTGTAGCACAAAGCGTGTGGGTGTGTTTGGTTGCATTCTCATCTCAATATAATGTGCAAGTCACCTTACGAAAACCAAATAATCCCAAAACACTTAGGCACGGTACATTAACTCCCTCCCCATTTCTTGTTTTGTGACATATCAACCAATAAGAGACGTGGGCCGTGCATGCTTTCAATGACTTGAGACTAATAAACATGACATGTAGTGGTTAGCTCATTGCATGCAATGCTATTAATTAGCAAAAAGACATTAAGTTTTCTCGTTTTCCTCTCTGCCTTGGTCGCAGTGCACAACGTAAGATGACTTGCACACCTAGACGGAGCAGTTGTTTCCTCTTCGTGTATTTGTGTTAACCTACTAGTGTGGACTCATGCACCCTTCATGCACTCTGCCAAACACGCAAAAGTGGGTCGAGAAGGGAACTTTTGCTCCCATCCCGTGCACCCTTCATACACCCTGCCTAAAACTATTCGTGCTTCATATGGTTCATGTTTCATGGAGTACTGTAGCACCGTACTCTCCGTGCGCTGTAGACCTAGTTCTGTTAACATTGATCTCACCGTTCATTCTTGACCGGACAGTCGAGAAAGCGGTACTATGTTACTACATTACTGTTCATATAGTTGACATGCGCACAACATCATTTGTTGTCGACATATCTTACTACACTAGCAACAAGATTATGTAGTACTGACGTATGAACCACTGCACATGCCTAGTAGTAGGAGCACTGTGTATGTTCAAGTGGCTGCCGTGTTTCACACTCCTCCGTCGTAAGAGTGAAAACGCTTGCTGTAATCATTTTTTTCTTCAGAAAAACAGTGGACACGCTCTACCGTGTGGATCCTCCTCCATCCATGCACTAAATTACCCACTTTCGCCGATGTGTGGGACAGCCAACATCGGTGTCCACCAGCCATGCACTAAATTACTCCGTAGTAGAGTGACGGTAGACTACCCCGATCGAAGTGCCGTAGTAATGCCCAATGAGCCGTCAAATCACAAAACCCCCTCCTTTCCAGCAGTAAGTTGGACGGACGAAGCAACCATCATTTCACTCTTCTCTCTCAGCTTCCTCTCTACCCAACCCTCAGTTCTCCCTCATCTTGTTCCTCATTTCTTCAAGAAAACCCCGACCTGCTTCTGCCATTGTTCTTCTCTCCCAAAGAAGGAAAGGTGAGCGCATCAATGCTGTTGATTATGGCCAAGGACCGGTCTTGCAACCCCGAGACTGTTCCTATAACTCCCTCTCTTTTCTTCTTTTGGGTTTGTGATTATGGTTTCTTTTCTTTTATTTCTATTTGACAGTTTCTTGATGGACGCTGGAGCACCGGCCGAAGTGATGTCTATGGCTCTGGCCAAAACCGTTAAGGCTCATGGTATGAAGAAGCACAAGCACCCCGCCGAGACTACCACAGACAAGCTCAAAGCCATCGCCCTGTCCAAGCCCCCCTCTCCGGGATCCCTCATTAAGCAAGTCCAGGTAATATCTCTTCTTGACGATCTTTTTCTCGATCTTGATCGTTTTTTTTCATCTAACACGCAGTACTAGTACTAGTAGTACAACTTTCTGGGTGATCTTGCATGTGATTTTTGTGTGCCAAATGACGGTTCTAAATTCCTCTTTTGACCAAAACATGCGAGAGGTTGACACTGATTTCTTATAGATTACTTTCAACTACTCCCTCTGTCCCAAATTTCTTGTCTTAGATTTGTCTAGATACGGATGTATCTAATACTAAAATGTGACTTGATACATCCGTATCTAGACAAATCTAAGACAAGAATTTTGGTACGGAGGGAGTACTTTATGAACATCAATGCTACCTTTGAAGAGGGTATATTTGCCTTAGTAACTTGTGTTATGGATATTGCAAGTAATCCCTCTGCTCTCATGCCTTTGAAGAGGGTATATTTGCCTTAGTAACTTGTGTTATGGATATTGCAAGTGATCCCTCTGCTCTCATGCCTTTGAAGACATGTTCTAGTGTCTTTGTTCACTCATTTCTGTGCGTATACGTAGTCATATACAGAGTATAATATCGAAAATCATCTTATATTTCTGAACGGAGGTAGTAATAAAATATGGTTTCTGTTTGAATTAGAACCAGGTCCGCGGTGGAGATGAAGTTCTCAAAGTCATGCCGTGTGAACTGGAAGACCTGAGGATGAGTTCTACTGCTAAACTATCCAGCTGCTGTGTCCTTGTCGCCACGTGTCCTAAACTAGTGTTTTCCTGTAGCATTGTTGTTAGGCGTGTTCTCGAGGTTGTACTTGACCACAACAATTTCCTGGCTGTGCCTTCGATTACGAAGGGTGTGGTTCTTGTAAAGCTTCCCAACAAATCTGATGCGGCATGTCTTCATGATCATGTGTATGAGTGGAAAGACCACTCTGTTAGGTTCTCCAAGGTTGACAAGATGGTGATGGTGCATGTAGACATCTCTCACAAAGTCCATGGCCTAGTCAGTTATGCGGGGTTCATCCCGTAGGTCGGTGGCAAGAAATAGTCTGCAGAGTTTAATTAGTGCAACTTTGCTTGTCTGTAGTAAGTACTATTGTTCAGTAGATTTGTGTTTGTGAACCTTGTATTGTTTATTAGTACTACTGCTTTTGGTGTGTGGTCAGTCCTGAGAATGGTCTATGTTAATGTCTGTCCACTCAATTCAGTCTGTATATTTTGAAGTATCCAGATCATCTTTTTTGTGAGGACGGTTTATCAATTATGGTTACACTCCAATATCTATATGCATTGCAGGGTTTATAGCACCCACCAGGATTTCTAGTCCCATGGATGTTCGGTCCATACGATTTGTCACGACCTTTGGACTGTCCTGCTTGTGGGAGTAGGCGGGGCCCCTGCATGCCACCCGTAGTTGGACGATCAATCTTCTGTTTAGTACTTCAACATAGTGATTTCCTGGTAAGGATTCACTCGTGTCACATCAAGTAAATCTTATTGATTTACTGTCTAAATCTTATTGATTAATGTCATGTTTTCTTTCTTTTCCTGCAATTTTACGATGCAGGTTTTGCCATGTGACATTCATCACAGAATAAATCGTTTGGTTTGCTCTATGATGGCTATTTTTGCAGGTTTCACTTCTTATGTCGTGTCAGTAACGAAGGCACTGTCCATCACTTATATTACTGGAAAAAATTGGGTCAGTCTGTTGTTTGAGTACAAGCTGAATCCCTATGATGAACTACAGTTTGGTTTAACAAAAACGCCACAATTAGCCCTTCTCGCGTTTAAAAGAAATGAAGAAAAATGGATCAAGGTCACGAAGCCTAGTCAAGTTAGAAAGCTGATCATAGCAGACCAGACACGATCGCCGCTGTCTCGCACATCGGTACCACCTTCAGCAACGGATCGAGCACCGACAGTTGCTCTAGCACTGACAGCGGGAGCAGCTCAGTCTGATACAGCTGAGGATTGGGCACCGACCACGTCAGCGGATCAGGCTGATCTACCGGAGGATCGGGCATCGACACCGACACCAGCTCTACAAGGAGCACCATCTCCGGCAGCAGCAGCGGCTTCGGCACCTGCACCAACACTTGCACTTGCATCTGCTCCGGGCCGTGCAGCGGCAACTGAACGAGCAGTTGCACCGGCAACAGACTGGGCTACAGTTCGCACTTTATATACCAAAGTCCGTACAAAAACCGACATGTCCACCTTCTTCGTAAGCATTGGCCGCCCAAGTGTTTCCTTCTTTTTTATTTCCGTGTTGTTTCGCATGATTCACTATGTTGATCTAACTGTTTGGGTATGTCTTCTTGTTTGCAAACAGAGAATTCCTAGAGCAACGAGGGAGTCGTTAAACAATCCGGGCGACAGCGGCCAAGTTTCTCTTACCATGCGCAGCCTTGGTGTGAATGAACCTGCTCAATATACCGTAAGTACAAAGGATGGTCGCATGATGATTGATGCTAAAGGATGGTCAAGGTTCAAATCTAAATCATATCTTGCGGTAGGGGATGATGTCAAAATCGATCTTTCTCGGCAAGGAGAGCTGGTGCAAATCAACTTTGAAATTCTTCAGTACTACCAAACTGATCTATCCGCCGAGAGATTTTGATGTAATACTCTGGCATGGTGAAACAAGTGTCATGTGTGTATAAGTAGTATGACAATATCATTGATAGAATTGCAAATCTGGTTGCTGGTTAGGAACTGTCGTTTGATTTCATTCCAATAGTTGCTGTGCTTTATTCAATTTTGTGTATTCGCCTTGCGACAGCATCTAAAACCAGCGCCATACAGACCGCTTGCAATATGAAAAGCGCTGAGGTAGAACACATGGGCCCCCAAACATGCAGGCCCACCGGCCTATGGCCCAAAGTCCAGAACCGTGAGCCTGTCTGAGTATTTCTCAGCTGAACCCCCATAATGCCCGTGTGTTGCACGTAACATCAAGATGCATTTATATGAGTATTATATCTTGTGAGAGAAAAGGATGAACGAGGGAAGGCCTTATTTGCAAATGCGGAGAGGTGTGTGGGTACCTTTTTGCAAAATTGCCATAGTTTCCTTCCTATCCGTCAGATATAAAGCGGACGACCTATATTGAAGGATGACAGGCACACCATCATCACCAACTCGTCTATACCGTGTTAAAAAAACTCTGTTTTTTATAGTCATATACGTTATATATATTCCACCTTTATTTTTCTTATGTATAAAGTTGTGATATAAAATATCTTTATATTTCTTTACAAAGGGAATATCTCTCTGTCAAAAATATATTTATGTGTAATAACTACTTACTCCTGTCTTTCTAGTTCCTTGCGCTGATATGCCGGGCATCCGGCAATGGGGTCCACATGCCATATGCACCAAATTAGAGTGCACAACTGCACGGTAGACACACCCCGGTCGTAGCGCTGCATTAATGCCCAATGAGCCATCAAATCACAAAACCCCCCACCTTTCCAGCTTTAGCAGTAACCTGGACGGACGAAGCGGCAATATTTCACTCGGCCTGAATCCCTTCTCCCTTGTCTGCTTGTTCAGAGAAAACCCCCGCTCGGCGATTGCATAGGGATTTCTCATGGAGAACCTGGTACGAATTCTTCATCCATCCCCGATAAATCCAAGTCCCTTGGTTGCGGGTACTCCTAGGATGGCAGTCGCCGCCGTTGATGCATTTTTCTTCCTACTGAATCTACTGTGTTTCATTTGCAGTGCCCAAAGTGCGAGGACCCTATAGGTTTCTGCGCCCTCGACGAGACTCCACACTTGTTCCTTCTCATCCTAACACAGGATTTTCAAACATGCACAGTATGTTCCTAGAATCCTCTTTTCTATCCGGGAGGGTGAGGTTTTTTGAACATGAGGTCGACTAATTTGGAAATTTGGATTGCTATATTTGGATAAAAGGTACTACTAGCATGGTCAACACTGACGGGAAGGAGGAAAGTATTTCTAGATTTGGATATAGGGTATACATTGTGTTCTCATTTTATTTTTCCTGCAGTGCATTCCTTGCTCTGCCAGAACACATGTACTCAAGATGCTCGGCCTTGCCATAACTGAATACACCAGTTTAATGGTAACAGTGAAGACAAGCCATGGATATAAGTTTCGAGTTGGGTTCATGAACCAAGAAGATCGCTGCTTTTTTTATGGCCGAACTTGGATAAACTTTCTCAAGTGTTACAGACTAAAAGTTGGCGCACGAATGTTGATGGAAATAGCAGAACCTGGTCTCATCTTCACTGCGATCTTCCACCCCGACGTCGTTCCAATTGTTCATCCATGTTAGTTTTGTATCTGGTTCTTGCTTGTTGCCTCGATTACTTCTTAATCCACCTATTATGTCTAACTGATCACAAGTTAACTTTAGAAGTAGCAACGAATCTCTCACGAAGATGCTACTTCTAACTAATATTTTCTTATAATTGGTGGCACGTGTAGGTTTTTTCAGAGTTAAGCAGGCTGCTCGTTTGTTGTTCTGTAACAACTCGGTTGTTACTGATGGCACTGAAGTTGACTGGGACGACATCCACAAGTTCCTACACTTTATTGATCGTCTTGAGGTCCTGGTGGGGCGTTTCAATGGTGGAAGGCCACGTGGGATATGTGTGCCGCTGCTGCACTCGTTGAACAGGTCCAACTGTGTCGAGAAACTCATGGTACGAGCTATTTTCGGTTAAATATGTTGTTCATAAACTATTGCGTATACACAGTTTTACAGCTGTGATCTTCTTGAAATATAAACTACCCAGTTCTATTGTTCCTATACAGATGCCTGACCATGCTCGGGTCAGACTTGCGCTTGGTCACAACATGATGTTTATGTCGACCTACTCCATTCCCCTTGGAGGTGAAAAGATACTTATTCATGGGTGGTCTCAAATAATGAAGGCCCGTCCATCTTGGAGAATAGGACAGAAGATTATGTTCCTGCTTTTCCATGGATCTAAAGAGAATATCCTGTTTATTGACCACATTGCAAGATGAAGCCACTTTCAGAAGGTTGTGGATGCGCGGGGTGGTGGCTGGGCCTTGTCCTGGGGCTTGGCAGCCTTACCCTTGGTTAACTGTAGGCAAAGTAGCACTGTTCGAGGCATGTTTTGTACGGTTGAACCTGTATAAGTACTCATACTGCTTTCAGCTATGGTTGTTAAGTGCCCCTGCTGGTTTCAGTTAAGGTTGTTAAGTACTCCTGCTGCTTTTACAGTCTGTCGTGTTTCTTCAGTCCTGTCTTCCTCCAGCCGCCAAAACCAAACCAGTGCCGACGGGGCCGCCAGCTTCCGCCTCCCACGGATGGCTGCGCCTCAGCTCACGCATCGCCGCCCCACCGTCTCCTAAATCGTTAACGCCGACGTCCGAGGTCTCGCCGTCGTCCTCTGCGCGCTTTGGTGCGCTCGCCGCGGTGCCACTCTCTCACGTTGTCAACATGGTCAACAAACAACAGGAATCAGTAGAAGTACGTGGAGAGGATGACATTAGGGCCCACCATGTCAGTGTATGGAAAAATAAAATGCTTCCTCCTAGTGTTTTCCTGACATCTGGGACCCACGACATTGTGAGTGTATATAGTCAATAGACAAGAGAACAACACAAGATCGGCTGACACCTGGTACGTAGCAGCTCGAGCAGTATTTTTTTTGTTATTGTTGAGACGGAGCAGGGTTTGAACTGGGCTGTGGCCCGTCTAGCCCAGGTTTATATTTTATGTTCACCATGTGACCAGCCCAGCTATTTTTTTCTTTGTGAAAATGAGCCCAGTTTATTTTTTTCTAAGAATACCCAATCCAGGCCTACTTATTTTTCTACGCCCTGATGGGCTGCCACTCTTTCAAGACGCCTACAAATCTTGAAAGTAATATGAAATGGGTTGTAAATATAAAAACAGATGACAAATTGGCAATTACTTTATAATTTCTGAATTTTTTCACATTTTCATATTCCTATTTCACTGGGCATTAACCTAATTTAAATATATCTTCAAAGTACTTTAAATCTCACTCGACATTTCGTTATTAAAAAATATTTTGGAACCCACAGAAATATGGTCTGCAACCAAATTTTTTTATTACATTGCATAAGAAGTCGCAGTGAGCTATATATAAATTATTAAAAAAGAGGGAATGGTCTACCTTATGGGCCTATTAAGTTGACGCGTATGCAAGATTTTTTTAGTTATTATATACGTCAACAAACGATTCTAGCAGACGTAACCGTTGGATGTCAATCCAACGGCCGTCGTGTTTCTTCAATCTTTGATCTTCTTGCTCCAGCCGCCAAATCCAACGCCGGTGGGACCGCCTGCTCCCGCCTCCCGTGCAGGCCTCACCGCCCCTACTACTCCCACCACTGGCCAGGGCATCCCTCTACTCACCCACACCCCCATTATTTTGCGGCGACGGCAGCCTCACACCGCAGCCGAACCAGTGAACCCTCGTACTCCTCTCCGCGTGGGCATCCACTGCCGCGTCTTCCCGCCTCCACGTCGTCCCCTTCCTAGGCCTCGCCATCGTCCACCGCCCTGGTGCTCTCGGCTCGACGTGGTCAACATGGTTAAGGAACGACTTCCATCGGAAGAGTACTGTCGTGGAGAGGCTGATAGCTGGTCCACGGCAGCCGCAAGGAAGTGCCTCCTTATTACGCGGAAAATAATTATTCCACCACCTGACAGCAGGAACCCACCGGACGGGCCACCGTATTTGGCGAAAAAAACGTTTCCCCCTGACTGCTGGGACCCACCGGACAGGCCACCGTATTTCGCGAAAAAAACGTTCCCCCCGCTGTCAGCTCGGACCCACCAGAAGTGCCTCCTTATTACGCACAAAAAAAATGAATACTCCCCCTGCTAGCTGGGACCTAGTATAGTGGGAGGCTGACTTTTGGGCCTACTAAGTTGACGGGGACGGAGGGCTTTGTCAACTTAGTCAATATGCACGATTCTAGCTCCATTGACCGTACGATGTCCATCCAACGGCCGTAGTGCTTCTTCAACCTCTGGTCTTCTTCCTCCTGCCGCCCAAACCAGCGCCCGTCGTGCCTCGTGCTCTTGCCTCCCGTGGCCGGCTGCGATGCCGCGGAGGCCTCACCACCCCCTACTACTCCCACCACTGGCCAGGCCATCCCTCTACTCACCCACACCCCCTGTTATTCTGCAGCGACGGCAGCCTCACACCACAGCCGAACCAGTGAACCCTCGTACTCCTCTCCGCGCGGGCTTCCACTGCCGCGTCTTCCCCGGCTTCGCGTCGTCCCCTTCCTAGGCCTCGCCGTCGTCCACCGCCCTGGTGCTCTCGGCGCGGCGTGGTCAACGTGGTCAAGGAACGACTTCCATCGGAAGAGTACTGTACGTGGAGAGGCTGACAGCTGGTTCCATGGCCGTAGCAAGGAAGTGCCTCCTTATTACCCGCAAAATAATTATTCCTCCACCTGAGAGGGGGGACCCACCGGACGGGCCACCGTATTTTGCGAAAAAACGTTTCCCCCTGACTGCTGGGACCCACCAGCTACATCTTCGCATGCAAGGAAGTGCGTCCGAGAAAAAAACGATTCGCCCCCTGACTGCTGGGACCCACCAGCTACATCTTCACAGGCATGGAAGTGCCTGACAGTCGGGACCCACCTGGTCAAAGCGTACGTAGTGTTGTCATTCTGGTCGCGAACGTGTAACTACATACTGGTTGATGTAGAGGCGCGCACGTGTCATAGTACAGGCACACACGTAGCATGTACACGTACGCACAACGGCCAGGGTGCAAGAAAGTAAATACGGCCACGTACGTACATACGTGCGGGGTCTCGAACGCCTACTCGCGCGTACGTACGACCAGGGCTCGTGTACATGGCTCGGTTGAAACGGAGAAACAACGTCGTCGTCGTGTTCATGGGGAGCCAACCGGCTGGGTAGGAACGGAATGCGTCGTCGTGTTCATCAGGAGGGCTTGGACGGAACAGCCGATGGAAACGAGGCCTGGCGTACCGCAGAACGGAGGAATCGGCCTTGTGTTCAACCGACCACGTTCGAAATGGGATCCTGTTCATCGGGTGGGGTCTGGTGTACCGCAAAACGGAGGAAACGGACCTCCTACGGTCGAAATGGGGGTCCTGTTGATCGGGAGGGGTGTGGCGTACCGCAAAACCGAGGAAACGGACTTGTGTTAGAGCGCTACAGTCGAAACGGGGGTCCTGTTCATCGGGAGGGGTGTGGCGTACCGCAAAACGGGACCACACGAGATACTGTTCATCCCCACCGTCGACCCCCTCCCCCCTCCATGGGCTACTGTTCATCCACCGTCGACCTCCTCCAGCCTCCACCTGTGACTGTTCATCCACAGGCTCCTGTTCATCCAGCCTCCACCGCACGCTACTCCACCGGCTACTGTTCAACCAGCCCTCTCCACGGGCTCCTGTTCAACCACCCCTCCACGGGCTACTGTTCATCCAGCCCTCCACCGTCTACTATTTATCCTTCCCTCCACGGGGTGGTCCTGTTCATCCTGCCCTCCACGGGGTCCTGTTCATCCTACCCCAACCGGCTCGAACGATCGGGGTCCTGTTCATCCAGAGGCAACGTCACGGGGTCCTGTTCATCCACCCCCACTGGGAACTGTTCATCCAACCCCCTAGCAACGCTCACTGTTCATCCAGAGGCTCAATCGATCTGCTTCAGTTAGCAGCAGTAGCGAAGGAATCGCTCGATCGGGTTCAGTTAACAGCCATCGATCGATCGCTCGGGTTCAGTAACGCGTAACCTACAGTGCAATCGCTCGGGTTCAGTTAGAGCCCAACGCCTCGCTCGGGTTCAGTTAGAGCCCAACACCTCGCACCCACGCGCGTGCGTGTACGAGACAAACGGGCATCGCTCGGCCCCGACCACCCACCGTAATCGGGAACACCCCGTTATTTTCCTCGCCCTCGCTTCTACCACGGTTTTTCCGTCATGGACGGCCCAAAGAATGTCATGTAGCTGCGTCTCCGGCCCCCCCAGGACGAAAAGCCCATTTTCTGTCATGATTTTTTGTCATAGAAGTAGGACCCCAGCACATCTATGATGATACCGTGTTTTGTCATAATTATTGTCATAGAAGTGTCATAAGTATGACAGAAAAAAAATTCGTTCGGCCCAAAATGTCACGGATGTGTCTTTTTTTGTAGTGCTTGCTTTTATTGAAATCAATGACAGCCCCTGCAGTATTCAAGAAGGGTCTACCGAGGATAATCGACATGTTGTCGTCCTCGGGCATCTCAAGTATAACAAAGTCGGTCAAAATAGTAACATTAGCAACAACAATGGGCACATCCTCACAGATACCGATAGGTATGGCAGTTGATTTGTCAGCCATTTGCAAAGATATTTCAGTAGGTGTGAGTTTATTCAGATCAAGTCTTTTACATAAAGAGAAAGGCATAACACTAACACCAGCTCCTAAATCACACGAAGCAGTTTTCACATAATTCTTTTTGATAGAGCAAGGTATAGTTGGTATTCCCGGACCTCCAAGTTTTTTAGGCACACCATCTTTGAAATTATAATTAGCAAGCATAGTGGAGATTTCAGCTTCCGGTATTTTTCTCTTATTTGTGATGATGTCTTTCATATACTTTGCATAAGGAGGCATTCTCAAGATATCGGTCAAGCGAGTACGCAAAAAGACTGGCCTCAGCATTTCAGCAAAGCATTCAAATTCTCCATCATCTTTCTTTTTAGTTGACTTGGGTGGAAAAGGCATAGGTTTTTAAACCCCCGGTTCTCTTTCTTTACCATGTTTTCTAGCAATAAAGTCTCTTTTATCATATCTTTTATTCTTAGGTTAGGGTTATCAAGATCAACAGGTGGTTCTATCTCAACATCATTATCTGGTTCTTTTTCATTTGGTTGAGAGTCTTCATGAACCTCATCATTATCTTTTTCATTATCACTGGGTGAGTGTTCTCTACCAGATTGAGTTTCAGCATCAAAGATAGAAGTTTTATTATCATTATCAGGAGGTTTCTCTATTTGAGGTTCACTAGAAGCATGCAAAGTCCTACCATTTTTCTTTTTCTTTCTAGAAGGACTAGGTGCATCAGTGTTAACTCTTTGTGAGTCTTGTTCAATTCTTTTTGGGTGACCCTCAGGATAAGGTGGTTCCTGAGTCATTTTACCTCCCCTAGTTGCAACTCTAACAACAAAGTCATGTATATTATTATTCATTTCATCAAGCAATTCTCTTTGAGATTTAACAACTTGTTCTAACTGGGTTTGTACCATAGAAGCATGTTTTCCAACACCTCTAACATCATTCTAAATCCTAAATAACAAGTCACTCAAGTGAGCAAATATATCAGAATTATATTTCAATTGTTTCATAACATTTTGCATTGAAGTGATCTTGTTTTCTAATGTAGTTTTCAAACTCATAAAGGCATTGACTAGGATGCATATTGTGAGGATTGTCATTATCATTAAACTTCATTAAAGAATTTATCTCTACCACCTTAGGCATTGATGGTGTATTAAGCCCATGTATTTCTTCAATAGGAGGTAAATTTTTAACATCCTCAGCTTTAATACCTTTTTCCTTCATAGATTTCTTTGCCTCTTGCATATCTTCAGGACTGAGATATAATATACCCCTCTTTTTTGGAGTGGGTTTAGCCGGTGGCTCAGGAAGAGTCCAACCATCATAATTTTTCAATATGTTATTCAATAATTCTTCAGCTTGTCCAATAGTTCGTTCCCTGAAAACACAACCAGCACAACTATCTAGGAAGTCCCAAGAAGCATCGATTAGTCCATTATAGAAGATATCAAGTATTTCATTTTTCTTAAGAGGATGATCAGGAAAAGCATTAAGTAACTGGCAAAGCCTCCCCAAGCTTGTGGAAGACTCTCTTCTTTAGTTTGCACAAAGTTAAATATTTCCTGTAAGGCAGCTTGTTTCTTATGGGCAGGGAAATATTTTTCAGAGAAGTAATAAATCATATCCTGGGGACTAAGCACACAACTAGGAGCAAGAGTATTGTACCAAGATTTAGCATCGCCCTTTAATGAGAACGGAAATAATTTGAGAATAAAGTAATACCGAGTCTTCTCATCATGAGTAAAAAGGGTGGCTATATCATTCAACTTAGTAAGGTGTGCCACAACAGTTTTAGTTTCATATCCATGGAAAGGATCAGATTCAACCAAAGTACTTAACTCTGGGTCGACAGAGAATTCATAATCCTTATCATCAATAAAAATAGGTGAGGTAGCAAACTTAGGATCACATTTCATTCTAGCATTCAGAGCTTTTTCTTTATACTTGCATAATAATTTCTCTACATCATCTCTATCCTTACAAGCAAGAATATCTCTAGTTGTCTCCTCATTCATAACATAACCTTCTGGTACCTTAGGCAATTCATATCTATGGAGGCTAGTTCTGGCAGGTGTTTCAGGAGATTCAGTTTCAAGCTCATCATCAGATTCAACAACATCATGTTGTATTACTCTAGCAATTTGTGCATCAAGAAAATCACCAAGTGGCACATCATCATTATCAAGCAAGGTACTAGCATCATCATAAGCACTATCCATACCAAAAATAGCATCATCAATAACTTGCGACATATCAGAATTGATAGCATGTGGTGGTGTTGCAAGTTTACTCATAACAGAAGGTGAATCTAAAGCAGAACTAGATGGCAGTTCCTTACCTCCCCTCGTCCTTGAGGAAAATATCTTAGTCTTAGCTAGGATCCTTCAGATTCTTCATAGTGATAAATTGATAATAATCCCAAGTGACTCAACAAATATAGCTATGCTCCCCGGCAACGGCGCCAAAAAAAGGTCTTGATAACCCACAAGTATAGGGGATTGCAACAGTTTTCGAGGGTAGAGTATTCAACCCAAATTTACAGATTCGACACAAGGGGAGCCAAAGAATATTTGAAGGTATTAGCAGCCAAGTTGTCAATTCAACCACACATGGAGATTAATTATCTGTAGCAAGTAATCAGTAGCAAAGTAATATGATAGTTTTGATAATAGTAGCAGCAGTAACGATAACAGTAACAGTGATAGCAGTAATTTTGTAGCAAGTGTAACAGTGATGATAGCAGTAGTAACTTAGCGGAAACAATGTAAGATAAATTCGTAGGAATTGGATCGATGACTTGTTGGATGATATTCATCATGAGACAGTTATAACCTAGGGCGATATGGCACTAGCTCCAGTTCGTCAATATAATGTAGGCATGTATTCCGTAAATAGTCATGCGTGCTTATGAAAAGAACTTGCATGACATCTTTTATCCTACCCTCCCGTGGCAGCGGGGTCCATATTGGAAACTAAGGGATATTAAGGCCTCCTTTTAATAGAGAACCAGAACAAAGCATTAACACAAAGTGAATACATGAACTCCTCAAACTACGATCATCACCGAAAGAAGTCCCGGTTTCTGTCACTCCAGGGTTACCGGATCATAACACGTAGTAGGTGACTATAACTTGCAAGATCGGATCTAGAACATGGATATAATTATGATAACGTAAACGGTTCAGATCTGAGTTCATGGCACCCGGGCCCAAAGTGACAAGCATTAAGCATGGCAAAGTCAGAGCAACATCAATCTTAGAACATAATGGATACTAGGGATCAAGCCCTAACAAAACTAACTCAATTACATGATGAATCTCATCCAACTCCTCATCGACCAGTGAGCCTACGAAGGAATTACTCACTCCCGGTGGGGAGCATCATGGAATTGGCAATGGAGAAGGGTTGGTGATGACGAAGAACAAAGAACCCCCTCTCCGGAGCCCCAAACAGACTCCAGATCTGGCCTCCTGATGAAGAACAGGAGGTGACGGCGGCTCCATCTCGTGGATCGCGATAATTCTTTCTCCCTCATTATTTTTCTATAAAAATAGGATTTTACAGCCTCGGTTTCAGGGTCTGCAGGGCCACCAGGTGGGGACAACCCACCTGGGCGCGCCAGGAGAGGGGGGCGTGCCCTGGTGGGTTATGCCCACCCAGGTGCCCCTCTCCGGTAGATCTTGGCTCCAGAAATTCTTATTTATCAAATAAAAATTCCTCGCAATGTTTCATTCCATTCTGAGAACTTTTATTTCTACACAAAAACAACACCATGGTAGTTCTGCTAAAAACAGCGTCAGTCCGTGGTTAGTTTCATTCAAATCATGCAAATTATAGTCCAAAACAAGAGGAAAAGCGTTAGGAAAAGTAGATACGTTGGAGACCTATCATGCATCAAAAACCTTGAACCCAAGTTATTCCAGATGAGTCCACCATACCTACCTATATGCGGTATTACCTTGCCGTCCTAAGTAAATTTGCATGTGCCATCTCTAAAAACTTCAAATACATATCCTTTTTGTGTGCCTGGATTATTCATGGAACGACAGGAGGTAGTCATTATCTTCCATGCTAAGTGGGTTATTCTCAGGTCGAGTGTTTATTCACTTGCCACTCCACGAGAAAAGGGCAGTAATAGGGATGACCAGTCCCAAACTGCAAAAAGAAAAAGCTTACAAATAATCAAACAAAAACTCCAAACGCAGTCATAAACTTTACTTTACGCTTGGGAACCGCCACTACCGTGCTTAGCATGGAAGATATTGATAACTGATGGTCGTGAAGTAAACAAGAAGGGTGCATGTCTCAAAATTCCATTTACCTTTGTTTTAAAAACTTGAGCTCTGGCACCACTGCAAATCACTGCTTCCCTCTGCGAAGGGACTATCTATTTACTTTTTTGTTGTGTCATCACCTTCTAAAATAAGCGCCAGAACCTGAGAGCACTGCTGTCATTCTGATGCATTCTGTGTAGCTAATGTTGGGTGCATCATGACTGGATCTTTTCTACCATGAATTACAATGTTTAGTCGCTGCTTGAACTTGGGAGGTGCTCTGCATTTATGTTTTGCGGTCTCAGAAAGGGCTAGCGAGATACCACTATTGTCATATTATATCATGGTTGTTTTGATAATGTGTTGCTGTTTGAGATATCTTATTATTGCTCGCTAGCTGATTATGTCATTGATATGAGTTAATATAAATTTTAAGAGTTATTGTCGGCATGGTTAGTTATATTATTGGCTGAAAACCTGGGTGCTGTTTAAGCTTATTTATGCAAACAAGAGCAAAAGAGTTCGTAAAAGTTTTTCTTTTTCACTTTTAGTTTACCAACTGAATTGCTTGAGGACAAGCAATGGTTTAAGCTTGGGGGAGTTGATACGTCTCCAACGTATCTACATTTCCTAACGCTTTTCCTCTTGTTTTGGACTCTAATTTGCATGATTTGAGTGAAACTAACCCCAGACTGACGGTGGTTTTAGCAGAACTACCATGGTGTTGTTTTTTGCAAAAATAAAAGTTCTCCGATTGGAACGAAACTTTACGAGGATTTTTTATACCAATAAAGAGAATTTCTGGAGCCAAGATCCACCGGAGGGGGGCACCTGGGTGGGCACAACCCACCAGGACACGCCTGGGGCGCGCCCAGGTGGGTTGTCCCCACCTGGTGGCCCCGCAGACCTTGAAACCGATGCTATAAAATCACATATTTCTAGAAAAAAATCAAGGAGAAAGAATTATCGCATTCACGAGACAGAGCGGCCGTCACCTCCTGTTCTTCATCGGAGGCCAGATCTGGAGTCCGTTTGGGGCTCCAGAGAGGGGGATCTTCGATCTTCGTCATCACCAACCCTTACCCATCGCCAATTCCATGATGCTCCCCACCAGGAGTGAGTAATCCCTTCGTAGGCTCGCTGGTCCGTGAGGAGTTGGATGAGATTCATCATGTAATCTAGTTAGTTTTGTTAGGGCTTGATCCCTAGTATCCACTATGTTCTGATTGATGTTGCTATGACTTTGCCATGCTTAATGCTTGCACTTTGGGCCCGGGTGTCATGATGTCAGATCTAAACCATTTATGTTATCACCATTATATCCATGTTCTAGATCCGATCTTGCAAGTTATAGTCACCTACTACGTGTTATGATCCGGCAACCCTGGAGTGACAATAGCCGGGACCACTCCCGGTGATGACCGTAGTTTGAGGAGTTAATGTATTCATCGTGTGTTAATGCTTTGTTCCGGTTTTCTATTAAAAGGAGGCCTTAATATCCCTTAGTTTCCAATTGGACCCCGCTGCCACGGGAGGGTAGGACAAAAGATGTCATGCAAGTTCTTTCCGTAAGCTTGTATGACTATTTACGGAATACATGCCTACATTATATTTATGAACTGAAGCTAGTTCCGTATCGCCCTAGGTTATGACTGTCACATGATGAATATCGTCCAACAAATTACCGATCCAATGCCTACGAATTTATCTCATATTGTTGTTGCTAAGTTACAACTTCTATCGTTACTGCTGCACTTGCTACAAAACTACTACTATCACTGTTACCGTTACCATTGCTACTGTTACTACTATCAAAACTATCATATTACTTTGTGTAACATCCCAAATTTTCAATTTGGAATGTTATACATAGATCATTCATGCATATCATATTTTATTGCATTTCGTTTCGCGATCCTCGAAATCATAAGCAACTCAAGGACCCTCGGAGAGAGTTGGGGATTTCATTGTTTTCATATTTGAATTTTATCAAATATTGAAACGAGGATTATTGGTTTTAATTATTTTCTCTCCAAAAATATTTGATATTAAAATATATGAGAGGAGATAATATGACTTCTCCAAAATAATTGAAATATTGAAGGAAAAATATTAAAATCAAATATTTGATTTTATTCGAATTTTATTGCTATTTTATTTGCATTAGAAAAATTGCATGTTTTCCAAATTGCATTTTAGGGCCAAGAAAATGTTCATCTTGTTCTAAATATTTTATTTAGATGGTGAAAAATTGTTTTGGTATTTTTAGATTTTTTTATTTATTTTTCTAGGATTTATTTAAGTTTCGGCGAATTTTTTTTAAATCTTCTCTTCGCCGACTGGGTCGAAGCCCCGCCGGCCCAGCCCGCCCGAGCCGTCTGCCTCGTCCCCGACGCGGAGACCGCCGCCGCCCGCGACGCCGAGTTCGGCCAGGACTCTCCCGCACCGCCTTGCCCCTTCCCCAAGCAACCCCCTCCTTTATATACGCCGCTCGCGGACCCCCTCACCACCACCCGAACCCCGCCGCCTGCCGAACCCCGCCGCCAGCGCCGCCGCCTAGCTCGCACCGCCGCTGCCGTCGCCGCCCAGCGCCGCCGCCGTCCGCCGTTGCCGCCGACGCCACCCTGCCCCGCTGGAGCCCCGAGCCCCGCCGGATCCGACGAGGTAGCCGCCGTCGCCGGTTTTCTTTAGAAAACTGATCTGTTTTCTTAGAAAACCCTAGTTTTTGTTTTTTTGAATAGACCGGTTTTATTATTTTTTCTTTTTCCGGTTTAGTTTATTTAGCGGACGTTCGTCCGTACGTTCATTTTAATGAACGGTGTTAGTTAGCCTGTTCGTCAGTTTTTTTTCTGGATTTTTCACGATTATTTTCGATCGTGATTTCTGATCCGATATTCGTTTCAGTTTATCTTTTTGCTCGTTTATCGGAATGGGGTGATTCAAGTGGCTAGATCTTTGTCTCGAAACCCTCTTTCTGTTTAATCAAGTTGAACAAGATTTTGGTACTATCAAATTTGACTTTAGTTCAGATTAGTAAACGGATCTTGTTTCTTTCGTAGTTTGAGTTTCGTTGCTCCGTTTGATTTGATTCTTTTCGCAAACCGGAGTTCTTAAGTTGAACTTTCTGGTCAATTCTTCTTATTTGAGTTTTGCCCATGCATCTTTGCTTGAATGCTTATGTATGCTATTGTTTGTTTGCGATAGAATTCCCGAAGTGCGAAGCGTGCTACTACGAGTCCCTAGGTTTTGCGGATCATTAGCAAGGCAAGTAACACATTGATCATACTCCTTTCATACCCAGTTTTTATGCATTAGTTCCAATCCTCAAACATTGCATGACTAGGATGTGATTAACTTGTGGGTATTGGGATGTAGTTGATGAGGTAGAACCTATTGCCCTGTTATATTCAAACCCTTGGGAGTTACTTCTACGTATTGCTTATATTGCTATGATATGCTCGTAGACGTGGTTTGGGTGAGTGATTCCATGACAAATGTGAGATGATTTAATTAATGGTTTAACTTAAGGTGGCAACTTTAATACAAAGTGGATTGCTTGTCGGGCACGTGGAGAATCCAATGTTGTCCTAGGATATCCCGGAGTACCCAAGTGATAATCCTAAGGTCCGCCACCCAGGCTCAAAGGGAACTGAGATATTTTCATGCTAGAAACTTCCGTGTGCAGCCACAAGCTATTATGGGCTCTAGCATAGTTGAGTAGGTTGCATAACCTCTTGAAGAGGTGGATCCGCAGGTAGAGGGATGTAGGATGGTATGGTCTGCCCGGAGTAAATGGTTAATGTTTCTGAAAGACTGTGTCTCGGTCATCCGTTTCTCAAACACCATGTAGTCGAGAAATCCAACGGAGGAGATCGAGTCTTGTGGGGAAAAGTGCGCAAACCTCTGTTGAGTGTACAATCTAATCATGGTTAGTCGTGTCCCCGGTTATGGACATCTTGAGTATCTAGTACTTGGATTATCCTAAGTATCTCATCACTCCAAATTAATATTGTTGGGTTGATAATTACTTTTAATTGGGATTGAGTTGGAGGAACCTTCTCAATGGTGTTTCAACTACCATGATAGTTAAAATAAAACTTATTCCTTTGTTGTAGGGAAAATTTGGCTTTTCGCAAAACTATAACCATAGAGCTTTCCACCAGCCAAATATGCATGTAGTGATAGCATTATTCTGTTCTTGCTCTACTGTGTTATATTGCCAGCATATTCCATGTGCTGACTCGTTTCCGGGCTGCAACGTATTATGTTGCAGACTTTTCAGACGAGGATTAAGGTTCGTTAGGTCGTTGCCGTGCAGCTCAGCTATGCCGTTGGAGCTGATGGACTCACTTTGTCTTCCAAGCCTTCCGCTGTTATCGTATTAGATGGCCTTAAGCCATATTTATTGTAATAAGTTCTCTTCTGAGACATTCGATGTAATAAGTGTATGATTGCTACTCTGTTATAAACCCTTCGAGTACTGTGTGTGTCAGCATTACCGATCCAGGGATGACACTGAAGCACAGAGACTTGACCGTTTGAGGTCGGGTCGCTACAAGATGGTATCAGAGCACACGCTGAGTGTAGGACACGACCACTAAGATAAGCCATAGGTCACTCTTCTCTACTCATTTCTGACTCCTCTCCATTTTCTACTCTTTAGGATGGCGGATTCGAAGAACAAGTTTGCACAACTGGATGAAGACACACCCTTTGGACGCCACTTGAAGGAAGTCACTAGGTACCTGAACATCGGAATACCAAGCTTCACCGGGACTTAGAATGCCACTTTACCAGAAGAGGGGCGCAGGATGATTCAAGTTCAAGTTCCAGGAAGGACGTTCTTGCCAACCACTAAGCCCATAGAATTTTCTTTTGAAGCACCCACCTGGAGTCTAGGCAAGAGCATGGCAGCCCACATTACCATGGGACGTATAGGAGAAGTCTACAACAAGGATCTCAAGGACACTATTTACCAGATATGTGGGCGCCGAGATGAGCAATGGGAGATGATCAGCACCAAGAAGGACAGATCCATTGCAGCTTTCATCCAGGAGTTGAACCAGCACATTCAACGCTAGGAGAATCAGATGTGCGCAGACATGATAGAATTGAAGAAAGCAAAGACAAGGATCATCGAGCTAGAAGAAGAACTCAAGTCTACACGCGATGGATATGAGGAGGAAATTGCAACACTATTGGAGAAGAATGACGACTTGATAAAGAAGATCGGAGTATTCATGGGAGACCCCGCGCCAGGAGGAGAGGACGACTATTCCACTTGCCCGGAGAACTACATCATCATTGACGACACCGACTCCGACCCCAGTGAAGATGACTTTGAAGACGAAGCTGGAGCAGACATTATGGAGTCCTCTACCGATCAAAAAATTTAGATGACCACCAAATAATTAATAGTATTCCCCCATGTATATAGTAGTAGTTGAGCACTTTCAACGATAGTTCTAGACCGTTTGTATGCCTTGCTTGATTGATTGAGTGAAATGATTGTGTTTGTCCCATGTGCATATGGGTAGTGCTTTCTCACTAGACCCCTATTCTATTCTAATCTCTCCCCTCTAAACCCACCAGATGCCTCCGAGACGTGACACCGGATTTGCCTTCCCGCCAGAGCTTACTCAGTTGATCCAGCAGCAGAATGTCTTGATGCAATTGTTAGTCCAGAACCAAGGCAACAACAACAACAACAACCCGCCTCCAGTTGACAACTTAGCTCGCTTTCTGAGGTTGCAGCCGCCGGTGTTTTCCAGTAGCACCGAGCCTATAGTTGCTGATGATTGGCTACGCCGTATTGGAAGGGAGTTGACCACCGCAGGTTGCACAGATGCTGAGAAGGTGCGCTTTGCTGCACATCAATTGGATGGACCAGCAGCCTCATGGTGGGAGAATTATACGGCCACTTTCCCCATAGCCAACGTCACTTGGGATTAGTTTCAGCAAGCTTTCCACACAGCCCATGTCTCAACTGGAGCTATGAATATGAAGAAGCGTGAGTTTCGCAACTTACGCCAGGGGGACCGCACTGTAGCTCAGTACGTGGATGAGTTTAGCAAGTTATCTCGCCATGCCCCTGATGATGTGGCCACAGATGCCGCAAAGCAGGAGAAGTTTATGGAAGGGCTGAATGATGAGATGAGCATGCAGTTAATGGTGGCAACATTCAACAACTACCAGGAGTTGGTAGATAAGGCTCTTATGATTGAAGGGAAGCAGCAGCAGATTGAGAGCCGTAAGAGGAAGTATGGGCAAGGGAGGTATAACTCGTGAGCTCAGCAGAAACCTCGTCTAACCCGAACTCGGGAGGACTTGTTCATAACCATGGAGGTCATAACCACACCGGAGGAAGTTCGCATAACCACAATGGTTCTAAGAATGGGACTGGGAACGGAACAAGCAACAATCAGAACCGCTCCAATCCAGCCACACCCGCCAAGAGAGATCTAAGTCACATTACTTGCTTTAAGTGCGGGAAGACTGGACACTATGCCACGGAGTGCCCTAAAGCAAAGAATGGAAATGGAAATGGGAGTGCTGGGAAGAAGCCCAATCCATTCAACAAAGGACAAGTGAACCATGTTAATGTGGAGGAGGTTGAAGAGCAGCCAGACGCGGTTATCGGTAAGTTTTTGGTTAAGTCTTTTACCGCCCTTGTTCTTTTTGATACTGGTGCATCGCATTCATACATATCAAGGGGATTCGTGGATAAGTTTAAACTACCAACCCAAACCCTTAGGACCCCTCTGTTAGGGAGTTCTCCTGGAACAGAGTATATGGCTATTCGATGGTGTGACGAGATACCCCTAACCATTGGTAGCCATGTTTTCCCGTCAGACCTAATAATTTTGGAGTCACAAGGATTGGATGTGATATTAGGCATGGACTGGATGTCAAAGTATGGAGGAAGCATTGACTGTGCTAGTAAGTCGATTTATGTCACCACCTCGGAGGGAAAAAGGATTAAGTATGTATCTAGGCATGCGCCTAGGAGGAGCCAAGTAAATACCCTCACGGGAGTTGTTCAAGAGGAAGTTCCTGTAGTGAAGGATTACCCGGATGTTTTTCCAGAGGAGTTACCAGGCATGCCACCGGATCGTGACATCGAGTTTTTGATAGAGCTATTGCCAGGTACAGGGCCAATATAAAAGAGACCCTACCGGATGCCCGCAAATGATCTGGAGGAGAGTAAGAAGCAGATCAAGGAGTTATTGTAGAAAGGTTACATTCAACGGAGTTCATCACCATGGGGAGCCCCAGTGCTTTTGGTTGACAAGAAGGATAAGTCTCTAAGAATGGTTGTTGATTATCGTGTGTTAAATGAGGTGACGATCAAGAACAAATACCCACTGCCGATGATCAATGATTTGTTTGACCAACTGCAAGGAGCTAAGGTGTTTTCAAAGATCGATCTGCGATCAGGATATCACCAGCTGAAGATTCGAGAGAAGGATATACCAAAGACACCATTCACCACACGGTACAGGTTGTATGAATATACGGTCATGTCATTTGGACTGACTAACGCCCCTACCTATTTCATGAGCATGATGAACAAAGTGTTCATGGAATATTTGGATAAGTTTGTTGTGGTGTTCATTGATGATATAATGGTATACTCGAAGAATGAGGAGGAGCACGAAGAGCATTTGCGTTTAGTTCTCGAGAAACTCAGCGAACACCAGTTGTATGCCAAGTTCAGCAAATGCGAGTTTTGGTTGAAGGAAGTCGGATTCCTTGGACATGTTATATCAGGAGAAGGTATAGCAGTAGACACCACCAAGGTTCATTTAGTCACCGAATGGTTGGCACCCACTTCAGTTAGCGAGATCTGCAGTTTTCTTGGACTCGCAGGATACTATCGAAGATTCATTGAGAATTTTTCCAAGATTGCAAAGCCAATGACGGAGTTATTGAAGAAGGATACCAAATTTAAATGGACGGAAGAACGTGAGGCAAGTTTTTAGGAGTTAAAGAAACATTTGACTACAGCCCCAGTGCTGATTCTGCCGGATATCCGCAAGGATTTCCAAGTGTATTGCGACGCCTCTCGCCTAGGACTTGGAAGTTTGCTTATGCAGGACGGAAGAGTTGTTTCGTCTGCCTCACGACAAGTAAAACCGCATGAATTGAATTATGCCACGCATGATTTGGAGTTAGCAGTAGTAGTGCATGCGCTCAAGACGTGGAGACATTACCTTATTGGAAATTGTTGTGATGTGTACACGGATCATAAGAGTTTGAAGTACATTTTCACATAGAAGGAGCTGAACCTTAGGCAGAGGAGATGGTTGGAGCTTATAAAGGATTATGACATGAAGCTGCACTATCATCCAGGCAAGGCCAATGTCGTAGCAGACTCCTTGAGTCGGAAGAGTTATGCTAACACCCTAGTGACCACGGGATTGCCAAAGGAGTTAGCAGAGGATCTCAGGGAACTTCGATTGGAGATTGTTCCTAGAGGTTTTGTTGCAACAATGGAAGTTCAGTCTACATTGTTAGGAAAGATTCGGGAGGCTCAGAAGGATGACAAAGAGATTACCGAGATAAAATAAAGAATGAGCAAAGGAAAGGCCAAAGGTTTTCGTGAGGATGAGCACGACACCTTATGGTTTGAGGATCGTGTTTATGTGCCCAATAACACAGAGATCAGGAAATTAATACTTCAGGAGGCTCATGACTCACATACTCGATACACCCCAGAAACACCAAGATGTATTTGGATTTGAAGGAACCTTTCTACTGGACTGGTATGAAGAAGGATATTGCCGAGTATGTAGCCGTATGTGATGTATGTCAGAGAGTGAAGGCAGAACATCAAAAGCCAGCAGGATTGTTACAGCCTATGCCGATACCTGAATGGAAGTGGAATAAACTTGGCATGGATTTCATCACTGGATTGCCCAGGACCAAATCAGGATATGATTCTATATGGGTAGTAGTTGATCGCTTGACCAAAGTGGCTCACTTTATCCCAGTGAAAACAACCTATACAAGTGCGAAGTTTGCCAAGATATACATGACCAGGATCGTATGTCTGCATGGAGTTCCGAGGACCATAGTATCAGATAGAGGAACACAGTTGACCTCAAAGTTTTGGCATCCACTGCACCAGACTTTGGGAACAAGATCGGAGTTCAGTACAACATTTCACCTGCAGACGGATGGACAGATCGAGAGAGTCAACCAGATTTTGGAGGACATGTTGAGAGCTTGTGCGCTGGATTATGGATCTAGTTGGGCTGACAATTTGCCCTACGCAGAGTTCTCATACAACAATAGCTACCAAGCCAGTTTGAAGATGGCACCGTTCGAAGCCCTGTATGGACGAAGGTGCAGAACGCCATTGATGTGGGATGAAGTTGGAGACTGATAGTTTTTTGGACCAGACTTGATCAAGGAGTCTGAAGAGAAAGTTAAGCTGATCCGAGATAGACTGAAGGTAGCTCAGTCCAGGCAGAAGAGTTATGCAGATTCAAAACGCAAGGAGGTAACCTATGAAATTGGAGACAGAGCATATCTGCGAATGTCACCCTTGCGAGGTGTGAAACGTTTTGGAGTCAGGGGAAAGTTAGCCCCAAGATTTGTAGGACCGTATCGTGTTTTGGAACGTATGGGAGAAATTGCCTACAAGTTGGAGTTACCTGAAGGACTGTCAGGAGTTCATGATGTGTTTCATGTTTCACAGCTGAAGAAGTGTCATGCTGAGATGGCCGATATACCGTTAAGAGGTACAGTACCCTTGGAGGGTGATCTGACCTATGAGGAGAAGCCAGTCAGGATTCTTGAATTTGCCAGCCGAGTCACCCGCAGCAAGGTTATCAAGTTTTGCAAAGTTCAGTGAAGCCACCATACTGAGGATGAAGCCACCTGGGAACGAGAGGATGATCTTTGCAAAGACCACACACACCTATTTTCTAGCCAACCCGAATCTCGAGGGCGAGATTCATCTTAAGGGGGGTAGGTTTGTAACATCCCAAATTTTCAATTTGGAATGTTATACATAGATCATTCATGCATATCATATTTTATTGCATTTCATTTCACGATCCTCGAAATCCTAAGCAACTCAAGGACCCTCGGAGGGAGTCGGGGATTTCATTTTTTTCATATTTGAATTTTATCAAATATTGAAACGAGGATTATTGGTTTTAATTATTTTTCTCGCCAAAAATATTTCATATTAAAATATATGAGAGGAGATAATATGACTTCTCCAAAATAATTTAAATATTGGAGGAAAAATATTAAAATCAAATATTTGATTTTATTCGAATTTTATTGCTATTTTATTTGCATTAGAAAAATTGCACGTTTTCCAAATTGCATTTTTGGGCCAAGAAAATGTTCATCTTGTTCTAAATATTTTTATTTAGACGGTGAAAATTTGGTTTGGTATTTTTAGATTTTTATTTATTTTTCTATGATTTATTTAAGTTTCGGCGACTGGGCCGAAGCCCAGCCAGCGGGCCCAGCCTGCCCGAGCCATCCGCCTCGTCCTCGACGCGGAGACCGCCGCCGCCCGTGACGCCGAGTCCGGCCAGGACTCTCCCGCACCGCCTTGCCCCTTCGCCAAGCAACCCCCCTCCTTTATATACGCCGCCCCCGGACCCCCTCACCACCCCCCGAACCCCGCCGCCCGCTGAACCCCGCCGCCAGCGCCGCTGCTGCCGTCGCCGCCCCGCCGCCTAGTGCCGCGCCGCCGCCTGCCGTCGCCGCCCAGCGCCGCCGCCCTCCGCCGTCTCCGCAGACGCCACCCAGCCCCGCCGGAGCTCCGAGCCCCGCCGGATCCGACGAGGTAGCCACCGCCCCCGGTTTTGTTTAGATAACCGATCCGGTTTTCTTTTAGAAAACCCTAGTTTTCATTTTTTTTGAATAGAACGGTTTTTTCTTTTTCCAGTTTAGTTTATTTAGTGGACGTTCGTCCGTATGTTCGTTTTAAGGAACGGTGTTCACTCTTTAGCCGTAGACAGCGAACATTCGTTCGTTTGCCTGTTCGTCAGTTTTTCTTTTTGTTAGATTTTTCGCGATTATATTCGATCGCGATTTCTGATCCGATTTTCGTTTCAGTTTATCTTTACGCTCGTTTATCGGAATCAGGCGATTCAAGCGCATAGATCTTCGCCTCGAAACCCTCTTTCTGTTTAATAAACTTGAACAAGATTTTGGTATTGTAAAATTTGACTTTAGTTCAGATTAGTAAATGGATCTTGTTTCTTTCGTAGTTTGAGTTTCGTTGCTCCGTTTGATTTGATTCTTTTCAAAACCGGAGTTCTGAAGTTGAACTTTCTGGTCAATTCTTCTTATTTGAGTTTTTCCCATGCATCTTTGCTTCAATGCTTATGTATGCTATTGTTTGTTTGCGATAGAATTCCCAGAGTGCGAAGCGTGCTACTATGAGTCCCTAGGTTTTGCGGATCGTCAGCAAGGCAAGTAACACATTGATCATACTCCTTTCATACCCAGTTTTTATGCATTAGTTCCAATCCTCAAACATTGCACGACTAGGATGTGATTAACTTGTGGGTATTGGGAAGTAGTTGATGAGGTAGAACCTATTGCCCTGTTATATTCAAACCCCTGGGAGTTACTTCTAAGTATTTCTTATATTGCTATGCTATGCTCGTAGACGTGGTTTGGGTGAGTGAATCCATGACAGATGTGAGATGATTTAATTAATGGTTCAAATTAAGGTGGCAACTTTAATACACATCTGGGTGGATTGCTTGTCGGGCACCTGGAGAATCCAGTGTTGTCCTAGGATATCCCGGAGTACCTGTGTGATAATCCTAAGGTCCGCCACCCAGGCTCAAAGGGAACTGAGATATTTTCATGCTAGAAACTTCCATGTGCAGCCACAAGCTATTATGGGCTCTAGCATAGTTGAGTAGGTTGCATGAGCTCTTGAAGAGGTGGATCAGCAGGTAGAGGGATGTAGGTTGGTATGGTCTGCCTAGAGTAAAGAGTTAATGTTTCTGAAGGACTGTGTCTCGGTCATCCGTTTCTCAAACACCATGTAGTGTGAGAAATCCAACGGAGGAGATCGAGTCTTGTGGGGAAAAGTGCGCAAACCTCTGCAGAGTGTACAATCTAATCATGGTTAGCCGTGTCCCCGGTTATGGACATCTTGAGTATCTAGTACTTGGATTATCCTAAGTATCTCATCACTCCAAATTAATATTGTTGGGTTGATAATTACTTTTAATTGGGATTGAGTTGGAGGAACCTTCTCAATGATGTTTCAACTACCATGATAGTTAAAATAAAACTTATTCCTTTGTTGTAGGGAAAAATTGGCTTTTCGCAAAACTATAACCATAGAGCTTTCCACCAGCCAAATATGCATGTAGTGATAGCATTATTCTGTTCTTGCTCTACTGTGTTATATTGCCAGCATATTCCATGTGCTGACCCGTTTTCGGGCTGCAACGTATTATGTTGTAGACTTTTCAGACGAGGAGTAAGGTTCGTTAGGTCGTTGCCGTGCAGCTCAGCTATGCCGTTGGAGTTGATGGACTCACTTTATCTTCCAAGCCTTCCGCTGTTATCATATTAGATGGCCTTAAGCCATATTTATTGTAATAAGTTCCCTTCTGAGACATTCGATGTAATAAGTGTGTGATTGCTACTCTGTTATAAACCCTTCGAGTACTGTGTGTGTCAGCATTACCGATCCAGGGATGACACTGAAGCATAGAGACTTGACCGTTTGAGGTCGGGTCGCTACACTTTGCTACTGATCACTTTGCTATAGATAATTAATCTCCATGTGTGGTTGAATTGACAACTCAGCTGCTAATACTTACAAATATACTTTGGCTCCCCTTGTGTCCAATCTATAAAGTTGGGTTGAATACTCTACCCTCAAAAACTGTTGCAATACCCTACACTTGTGGGTTATCACGTCACTGCAGTGACATGGGGGAGCTCATGTCGGCTCTCATCAAGTACGTCGACTCTGACAATACTAAGGACCCTGGGTCTGATGAGGAGAAGGGAAACAAGGGGAAGAAAAACGGCAATGGAAAGGGGCAGCAGTCAAACATGACGGGTCATAACCTGGGTAACAACGGTAAGTGCAAGTACACTGACAGCGAGTCAGGCTTTGTGGCCAATGCTAACGCACAGAGCAACGATCGCCGTCGTAGAAGGAAGCCACAAACCCAGTTTGGAGGGCTGAAGTTTAACTTGGAGGCGATGTTGAACCAACCTTGCCCAAAGCATAGTCGTCCTGATAAGCCGTCGACTCACATGTGGAAAGATTGTTATATCATGAGGGATTATAAGAATTCAAGCTTTCATCAGGACCACAATGACACTAAGGGCCCGCACAGCAGATCAGGATCAGGCTCTCACGGGCCCGGCTTTGGAGGTGGTGGCTCAAATTCTGGATTTCAAGGCCAGGGAAATCAAGACGGTTTTAATCAACGGAATAGTCAAGGCCATCAGTAACAGTAGTCTGGGTATCAAAGTAATACGGAATAGCTAAACAGTGGCCAATATCATGTTTTCACCACAAGCCTGTGCAAACGAGATCAGAAAGTTCATAAACGAGCGGTAAGTGTGGTTGAGCCGGTGATCCCTCGATTCTTACAATGGTCACAACCGCCAATTGTTTGGAGCCGTGAGGATCACCCACCCCGGATTGACAACCCGGGACAACTGGCTTTGGTGGTAGCTCCTCAGGTAGGAGGTTATAAATTCACTAAGGTGCTCATGGATGGAGGCAGCAATATCAATATCCTTTATTATGATACTTTTCGTTGGATGAATTAACTGACAAAGATCTTAAGCTGTCTTCTACAGTCTTTTATGGGGTGGTGCCTGGTAAGTCGGCTTATCCAGTGGGTAAGATAGCCTTGGAAGTGGCTTTTGGTAGTGAACATGATTATAGGGCTGAAACGTTGAGCTTTGAAGTGGTTAAAATTAAGAGCCCCTATCATACTCTGTTTGGTCGGCCGGCTTACGCAAAGTTTATGGCACGACCGTGTTATGTGTATTTGCAGCTTAAGATGCCGAGTCGCAAAGGAACCATCACAGTACATGGTGACAGGAAGATAGCCTTGGAATATGAGGAAGGTGATGCTGCTTATGCTGAGTCTACTTGTGCTATGGAAGATCTTAAGTTTTACAAAGACAACATTGACCCGGCTGATATGACTCCATTGAAGAAGCCAACTGCAGAGCATGACCCTTTGTTGAAGTTTAAATCGACGGATGATACAAGCAGGTTGATTTTGTACCTGGCGACTCATCTCAGCAGTTCGTTATCAGTGCCAACATGGATCCGAAATAGGAAAGCGCGCTCATTGAGTTCATCCATGAGAACCTAGACATCTTTGCATGGAAGCCTTCAGACATGCCGGGTGTACCGAGGGAACTCGCTGAGCACACTCTCAATATTGATCCTAAGTTTAAGCGGGTCAAATAATTTCTTCGTCGTTTTAATGAGGAGAGGCGCAAGGCCATTGGAGAAGAGGTGGCTCGGCTCTTAGCGGCCAGGTTCATCGTTGAAGTTTTTCACCCAGAGTGGTTGGCTAACCCGGTGCTAGTGCTTAAGAAAAACGGCACTTGGCGTATGTGTGTGGATTACACAGACTTTAATAAGGCATGTCTGGCCGATCCTTCTGCTCTCCCCCGTATTGATCAGATCATTGATGCTACGGCGGGTTGTGAACGTTTGAGCTTCTTGGATGCTTATTCTGGTTATCATCAGATCAAGATGGCAGTTAAGGACCAAGAGAAAACATCTTTTATCACGCCCTTTGGAGCTTTTTGCTATGTGTCTATGCCTTTTGGGCTCAAGAGTGCCCAGGCGACTTACCAGCGTTGTGTTCAGAATTGTCTTCACAATCAGATAGGACGCAATGTTCATGCTTATGTGGATGATATTGTTGTAAAGTCCAGAAAGAAGGAGACCCTGTTAGATGATTTGAAGGAGACCTTTGATAACCTCCGGGTCTACAAGATGACGCTTAACCAGGCCAAATGTGTTTTTGGTGTGCCTGCGGGCAAACTCTTGGGTTTTCTGGTCTCCGAGAGAGGTATTGAAGCTAACCCGGAGAAGATCAAGGCAATCACTTCATTGGCTAAACCAGCATGCATTAATGATGTCCAGCGGTTGGCGGGTCGTATTGCGGTGTTAAGCCGGTTTATAAGCCGCCTGGGAGAAAAGGCTATTCCTCTGTATCAAATGATGAAGAAAACAGATCATTTTGTCTGGAGTGATGCTGGTAATGAGGCATTCGAGGCACTTAAGAAACAGTTGCCTGAGCCGCCGGTCCTTGCAGCTCCTGTTGAGAAGGAGCCCTTGCTCTTATATGTGGCTGCTAACAGTAGAGCCGTCAGTGTGGCGGTTGTAGTGGAAAGGAAGGAAACGGGTAAAGAATATCCAGTTCAGAGGCCGGCTTATTATGTCAGTGAAGTTTTAACTGGGGTGTTCATGGCTAGTCGCAAGTTGAAGCATTATTTCCCTGGTCATCCCATTACTGTGGTTAGTTCTGCTCCTCTAGGGGATATTATTCAAAACAGAGAAGCCACGGGTCGAGTGGCCAAATGGGCTATTGAGCTTGGACCCCATGGTTTGAAATATATGCCTCGGACGGCTATCAATTCTCAGGCTCTTGTGGATTTCATCAATGACTGGACAGAGTTGCAGATGCCTGAGGAGAAGCCATATAATACATATTGGACTATTCATTTTGATGGGTCCAGACAGTTGGAAGGCTCGGGGGCTAGAGTTATTTTGACTTCCCCACGAGGTGACAAGTTTTGCTATGTTCTAAGGCTGATGTTTCCTTGTACTAGTAATGCAGCTGAATATGAGGCCCTGCTCCATGGTCTTCGGATGGCCAAAGAGATGAACCTAAGCCGGGTCAGGTGCTTTGGCGACTCAGATTTTGTGGCTCGGCAAGTTTCAGGAACTTGGGATTCTAAGGACCCGCTCATGGCGGCTTATTGTCGGGCGGTTGATAGTATTGCTGGTCATTTCAAAGGTTATCAAGTAGAACATGTTGATCACAGAAAGAATGAGGCGGCCGATGCTTTAAGCCGGCTGGGGTCTTAGCGTAAGCCGGTACCACCAAACATTTTTCTTGATATATTACATAACCCTTTAGTCAAGCTACCAACGGAGGAGGATCTTGCAATTCCTGACCCGGAGGCACAGCTAGTGGCGGGTCTTCATGCTATTCCTGATTGGACAGTTCCTTACTTGGCTTATATGATTCGGGGAGAGTTACCTGAGGATGAAACTTTGGCCAGGCAAATTACTCAGTGGTCTAAATCGATGACTATTGTCAATGGCGAGTTACACCGATGCAGTGTCACACGTGTGTTCCAGCGCTGTGTTTCTCCTGAAGAGGGTCGTGAGATTCTAAGGGAGATTCATGAAGGAGATTGTGGCCATCACGCCAGCTCTAAATCTCTTGTGGACAAAGCTTTTCGTCATGGATTTTATTGGTTGACGGCTCATGCTGATGCAAAAGATCTGGTTAGCAAGTGTGATGGATGTCAGAAGTTTTCTAGACAAGCTCATGTATCGGCTCAAGAATTGAGGATGATTCCAATTACTTGTCCGTTTGCAGTCTGGGGGGCTGGATATGGTTGGACCTTTCAAGAGATCCAAGGACAAAAAGACCCACCTTTTGGTGGCGGTTGACAAGTTTACTAAATGGGTTGAGGCAAAGCCGTCAGCAAGTGTGATGCGGCGATGGCGGTTCAATTCATGAAGAAGGTGATCTTACATTTTGGTTACCCTCACAGTATCATAACTGATAATGGCACTAATCTATCTAAAGGGGCTATGAAAGAATTCTGTCAACGAGAGCATATTCGTCTTGATGTTTCATCAGTGGCTCACCCCCAGTCCAATGGTCAAGCTGAAAGGGCCAATCAAGAAAGTTTGAGAGGCATAAAACCCCGGCTTATGGTCCCTTTGCATAGGATGCCGGATTGTTGGGTTGAGGAATTACCCTCGGTGCTTTGGAGTATAAATACCACCCCCAATAGATCAACAGGTTACACGCCCTTCTTCACGGTCTACGGGGCATGAGGCAGTTCTTCCAAGCGATATCCGTCATGACTCGCCCCCGGTGGTGGCTTATGTTGAAGCTATCAATGAAAAGGCATGTCAGGATAGTCTTGATATGTTGGATGAGGAGCGTGACCTTGCGGCGGCTCGTTCGGCGATATACTAGCAAGATCTGCGTCGTTATCATAGCCGTCGGGTCAAGACCCGGACCTTTCAAGAAGGCGACTTGGTGCTCCGGCTCATCCAAGATCAAACAGATATGCACAAGTTATCCCCACCTTGGGAAGGACCTTTTGTGGTCAGCAAGAATCTGGACAACGGGTCATACTACCTCATGGATATTCGAGAACACAAAGATTCACACACATCTAAGGAAGAGACCCCCCGGCCTTGGAACATTGCTCATCTTCGGCCTTATTACACTTGAGCCACCAGCTCTTGTGTTGTACATATCTTCATCGATGTGTATATTATGATCAATATAATAAAGTCGACATCCCTGATAATTCGGGGCCTCTGTCATTTCATTTGGAAGTATTTGAGTCTTTATTGTCTATTCATAATGTCACTTGGGGGCTTCCTACTCAATGAGCATAGCTATTCATACCCTCTTGATCCGGTTTATAATTAAGCCATCTTATTGGTCACTTGGGGGCTTCCTGCTCAAAGAGCATAGCTATTCATACCCACTTGATCCGGCTTCCATGCCAGAGGTCGCTTGGGGGCTTCTTACTCACTGAGTATAGCTTTCATATCCACTTGGCCGGCTTCCATGCCAAATCTGAGTTAAACCTGCTGCCTGTTCGCAACTTGCTACTCCGCCAGGTGACCCGCCGAACTCTTGACAGTTACTCTTTTCAATAAAGACCCTGAACTTGTCAAGGTTAAAACGGTAGTTTTTGTCACGTGAGAGCCGGCTTACAGAGAGCTAGGATAAGCTCACCTACTGTCGTAGTCTCTCCACTATGTAGCCCGTTCGTACTCTTAACAGTCAATCTTTTCAATAAGACCCTGAACTAGTGAAGGTTAAAACGACGGATTTATGTCACGTGAGAGCCGGCTTACGGGATAAAAGGCTTTCATACCAAAGCTTCTTTGAAGTAAAACTGGAATTTTTCCAAAAAAATAGAGCTAGTCTCTTCTGATCCTGCTCAGTGTTCTGGCTTACATATTTCAAGTTACCAGGGTTATTTTGAAAGAATTCAAGACATGATTTTTCTATATTTATGGGTTAAAACCCATGATGGATTATAATCATTACAGCATCATTGTGATATCAGTCTACAGGTATGACTTTTCACATTTGAATAAATATTTCGGGTTTTTCTAACCCGCCCTGGTTATCAACTTTAAAAGGCCAGAACATATCATATTGGAAATTATGACCCGCCCTAGCGTGAACCGCCAGGGTGTATGTTGTTTACAATGTGTGCATAAACAATATGATATTCTTTGCAAGCTCATCAGTGGCACATAAAAGTTTTTCAGCAGTTTTCAGGCTAAACATGCACGGTGGCATGACAAATCATTGTTTCAACTAGCCTATTACAAGGCTTTCCAAAGCCCAAATGATTAAGAGTATTTTCAAAAAGAAACATCGCGCTGCAGTCTGTGAGCCATCCTTTGGATCAGTTGTTCTAATCTTGACGAGTTGAAACCTCCGGGTTATCCTGCGCCACTCTCCATCGTTTGGAAGTCAGATGATGTCCAGTCGATGCCGGTTAAAGCTTGAAATTCAGTTTCATCGTCTATAAGGTTGGACGGATCAACATCAGGAGCAAAAGTGTGCTTACGTATTGGAGGAATGAGCTCCACAATCTCATAAGCCGGCGGTTTCACTTTTGCGTTCTCCTTTGTGTAAGCCGCCTGATACTTAGACAAATCAGTTTCATCGGCCAATTTGGTTGCCATAGGGCGCATCTCTTTCACACATTTGGTAAAGTCGTTGGCATCAAAGGGAGACCCATCCTCTTTGAAGCTTGGACAACCATTTGCCATCTCCTCTGGATCTAACTCCGCCTGCCATGCTTTGGCCCGGCTCAAAGAAGTGATGGTGCCGGCTCGAGCTGCGGATCGCTTGATCTCTTCGATTCTCTTGGGCATGACAGATAACTTGTCCAATACATCCTTGATGAGAGAAGGTGGCTATTTATTATGCAAGATGACTGCTAGGGATCGTTGCGTGCTTGTGTACAGCTGTTCCACCAGAGTGTAAACCGCCTTCAGCTTCACCAACATGTTTGGGCCAAGGTTAGCACTTCTGGGGCATGTTGAATAAGTGTACAGATAAGTCACCGGGCGGACTAAGGTTAAAAATTGGAAGTGATCAAAACATCTTGAGTTATTTACCAAAGATAGAAACTATCATCTGGGATATGTGGTGTTTTAAGCCGGCCAATTCGGCAGCAGTCTCCTTCAAAGAAGATTCGGAAGTCTCTGCTCTTTGGACCAAGGTGGCCTTCTCCTTGTCCCAGGCGGTTCTTTCTGTGGAAAATCGATTTTGAGCTTCTCACTCTCTTAAAGACAAAGCTTAAGCTTGGACTCAGCTTCACGTGTTTGAGCTTCTTGCTGCTCGAGCCTGGTCTTTAAATTAACCACCTGGGACTCAGCCTGAGTCAAAGCGTCCTGCAGAATAGAGTTAAACAAGTTACAAACATATTTGTCAGGACACAATCTACAAACAAGTCTCAAGCACTTTGCAAGCAAAGCACTTGACACTTGGGGGCTAATGTGTGTGGAAGTTCTTTTTCACATTTATTTTGATTCGGCTCATCTTTACCAAGATAAGCCGGCCCATGATGGCTATAGTCTGGAGTTCATTCATATAAAGGAAATGATCTGGTTCATCTTTATCAAGATAAGCCGGCCTATGAGGGCTATGTTTGGAGATTGAAGAAACATATAGACAAGTCTTAACCCTACTAAAAAATATCTTTTCCTACGGATAAGACTTGGGGGTTGGATGACTATATATGCAAAGGAAACATATGTTCATACCTCATACTTCTGGCGCAATTTTTTGACCAAATCTGCCTCCAAGTCACGGCCACTATGCAGCTGGCTCAGATAGCCAAAGTACAATTCACTGATGCCCAAATGTGAGTAATTTGCAACGTCAAACCTGGCCTTGTTCTTTTCAATTAGATCTTCCTTGGCAGAGTGCTTGGCTAGAATGGTGGGATTCCCGGGCTCAATGTAGCCCGTGCCGGTAATGATAACATCCTCCGCAGCTTGTTGTGAAAAAGGTTCATCAGCAGGTTTTACGGGACTGGGCGGCTTACCACTGGATGGGTCCACGCCCATTGGATCCACCGTGACGTCTTGAGTCTCGGGTGGCGGGTCGTCAGCAGTAGCCTCAGGAGTCTGATGGGAAGCTTCAGAGATAGTTTGTTTCTCCGGCTCAACAACCCTTGGGGTCTTTGGCCGGCTTATTTACCTTCAGCTTCTTGCTGGGCTTGGCTATACCGCTGAAAATAAGACATATGAGGATGTCAGCATATCAGTGTAAGTGTTGAAAGCAAAGAAATCTAATGTTCTCACCCAGGAGCGACTTTGAAGAGGGGAATCTGAGTCCCAGTGAGTCGCCCGAGGAGGAGTGAGAGGTCCCCTAGTAATTTGAGTCGGAGGGGTTAAGTGGTTGACGGATAAGACCCGCCTTAGGAAAGGAGAGGGTTGAATTTTGTGGCACCTCATTTTGGCGTTTTTGAGGAGTCAGCGTGTTGGGTAAGCTGGAGGAAAGATTTCCACATCCGCTGTTCCGAGTTGTGCGTAGGACTTCATGCTGTTGTTTCTTCAAAATAAAGAAAGGGTGAGAAAACCTTACTTTCCGGCACACTCGTCGAACCTTCTGTCTTGGCAAAGGCTCTGAGTCGGAGGAAAGAATAGTTATCTCTTCACCGTCTGCGTGGCTGGCCTCCGCGTCATCCTGATAGCAATCAATGTCAACAAGATGTACGAAAAAAGAGCCAAGGGAGTCAAGTTCTACCTCCGACTCATCATCTAGAGTAAATGGATCAATTGCATCTGTTTTCTTCTTGGCAGGCTTCTTGGGAACCTTGTTCTTTGCCTTGGCCTTTTTGGCCGGCTTATCCTGAAGCTTCTTGTTCCAGAAAGGATCATCGTCCTGAGGAAAACAAGTAATAGTAAGAAGACAAATATATGAGAAGGAAGAATAAGATAACAATGAGCTTGAAATACTTACAGCCGGAGCCGGGTTAAGGGTGCAGAAGGGATTCATCCCCAGCTTGCTACAATCTGCTAAGCTCTCATTGAGTAGCATCTTGGTCATCTCATTGATTTCTTTATCATTCAGACGTATTTGGCAATGACACTGTGGATCTTTGGTGTCGCCAGTATACTCGCACATTAAGTCGGGGCGGCGGCTCAAAGGCATTATCCTCCAGGCAACCCAGCATCGGACTAAATCGATGCCAGTCAAGCCGTTGGCCATTAAGGCTCTTATTTTGCTGAAAGTGGATGCGTACTTGGCCCGTTCAGCGGCACTGATCTGATTCGGAAGTGGATGTATTGGGTTAAGCCGGCGGTCACGGAAACCCGGCAGAGGGTTTTCACCCGCCAGAGAAGTATCTTGGCAGTAGAACCGAGTTTGGTTCTAGTCTTTGGGGTGACTAGGAGGCGTGGCCACGGGAAAGACATCATCTTTGCGTCTTTGAATAGAGATCCCACCAAGCTCAAGACTGGGACCGTCAGTCATTTCTGTTTGGCGGTTCAAGTAGTAAAACTCTCTGAAAAGGTCAACGGTGGGCTCCTCCTGAAGGTACACTTCGCAAAAGACTTGAAAGTTGCAGATGTTGGAGACTGAATTGGGCCCGATATCTTGTGGATGAAGTTGATAAAAATTCAGAATGTCGCGGAAGAACTTTGAGCCTGGTGGAGAGAAACCCCGGCTCATATGGTTAGCAAAAACCATGACTTCGCCGTCCTTTGGATCAGGTCTTGTTTCTGTCCCTCGAGCCCGCCAGTGGATAACTTCTTTGGCTGCCAAGACGCCCACTTGAACATATTCGTTCAGAGCTTGTTCCGTCACAGTGGAACCGACCCAATCACATGAAGTGACTGTCTTAGTCATTTTATCACAAAAAGGCCTAAAAGGGGAATAATGGCAGGTTAAATTTGAGATCTTAAGCCGCCCGATGGTTACAAGAAGGTAAATACACTATGCAGAGTCGGTTCATATACAGACAGGTTATTATGAGAAAATAAATAGTATGGACAGATCAACAAAGGTGTGGTTGGGTGGTATTAAACATCGGACGGATGCAACTGATTTGAGTATTTCATGAATAAGCCGGCTGGTGTTTGGCGGGTCATAAAGTAGTATTTTTTGAGCCGCCCACAGTGGTGTTCATGTCGGAGCTTACAGATCTGAATTCGAGGAAATTTCTCTAAGTGTTATACAAACAGGTTCCACGAATCAGTTCTATAATATTAGATCTATGGCAGAATCAGAAAAGGGAAATAATTGTTAACGCTAAATATGACGGTGGAAGAACACGTGAGCAAGGTTTTGAATCTAAGGAAGACATGATGCATCTACGATTGGGGACGGATGTTAAAACTGCTGCCGCACAGACTTCATACTACTTTTCAGATTGTACTAAGCGTTGGCGGAGAAGTCACGATGAACTCCGACGAATGCCGATGAACTAGGGAACCCTAATGCAGATTGAGGATAGAGAAAGAGGGGTACCGGTGGATGCAGATGAACAGCGGAAGCGCGCCGCGATCTCATGACATGGTCAGGTTGATGCAGCGGCCTGGGTTGGAGCTCTTGCAGACGGTCGACGACAGCGGTGGAGCTCGGGTAGCGGTGGCGTCGGAAGAAAGAGACGAAGAGGAAGAGGAAGGGGTAAAAAGTGAAGAAGAAGAAGGCCCCCTGTCCCTATTTATAAGGGGGTGATAAGATGGAATGCGCAAGAATCGAGGAGGCAAAATGATTATGCTGGCAATGCGGATGCCTCAATTTTTGAGAGGTCCATTAAGATAAAGATCCGTTGAGATGTCCTGGGCCTTGTGTGGAATTAATGCACATGATGTCATGGCGGGTTAAAATGATTTTGCTATGTGATGTCATGGCGGGTTAGAGCAGGTTGATGAGGAATCGGTAATGATATATTCTGCTAAGTCAGACAGTGGACATTGATATGAACAAGTTCAAATCAACCTGGGGCCTAATGTTGGGGATATAAATTCAAGGTATGACCCGCCCAGGAGGGGCCAGGTTATACCATTGGCGACTTAATATGAAGAAGGCCCAGGAAGAGTCACGAAGATGACGGCTTATAGAGGCAGGCCTGCTAAAGGTCCAAGGCCTGGGGTTTGTGAGCCGCCATGTGTTAACTTTCTCTATAAGGCAGGTTTAGTTAAAAACCAAGCCGGTCATGTTTGTGTGAGCTGGCCGAAACTCTGTAAGTCGTTCGACATCAATCTGTATATAAAGGTGAGACTCAGCAGCGGGTTGACAAAAGAAAACAAGCAATCGAGAACTAGGTCAAGCGTATTCGCTCTCTGGTAATCGAAACCCAAGCAATACTACGAAAAGTAGGAGTAGGCTTTTACCTCATTGAGGGGCCGAACCTGGGTAAACTCTCTGTGTGTCCTTTGTCCCGATCAACCCTTTTAAGCTAACCCAGTGCGATGGCTCCACACCTAAGTCCTTTCACTAGGGCATCTGCCGTGACAAATCGACGACACATGATCCAAAATCCAAGGGAACAAATTCTCCTACACACGGCAAATGAGCTAATAGGCCTGATTACACGGAAATGGGTTGAGGTGCTTATTAGAGATATTTTCTATCTAATTGATGCAGATAGAGTTCTCCGAATACCCTAAGTAAAAAATCTCAATGAAGACTTTGTGGCCCGGCACAACACTAGTTTGTATGCCATCTTTGTCAGATTGACATATAATATTGAATGGGATCACACACATAGACACAGACTGAGGCGAGTTGATAGTCAAAGGACATCCTGGGGTTACCCTGTTTGGAAGATTCTATGGAAACTTCAGGTGCCAAATTGATGACCCACAAGTATATGGGATCAATTGTAGCCCTTTCGATAAGTAAGAGTGTCAAACCCAATGAGGAGCAGAAGGAAATGACAAGTGGTTTTCAGCAAGGTAATGTCTGCAAGTGCTGAAATTGTAAGTAATAGAGTATTTTGATAGCAAGATAATTTGTAACGAGAAAGTGACGGTAATAGTAACAAAAGTGCAGTAAGGTAGCCCAATCCTTTTGAGGCAAAGGACAGGCAAAAACGGTCTCTTTTAATAAGCAAAGCGTCCTTGAGGGTACACGGGAATTTCATCTATAGTCACTTTCATCATGTTGGTTCGATTCATGTTCGCTACTTTGATAATTTGGTATCTGGGTCGACCGGTGCTTAGGTATTGTTCTTACTTGAACAAACCTCCTACTTATGATTAACCCCCTCGCAAGCATCCGCAACTACGAGAAAAGTATTAAGATAAATTCTAACCATAGCATTAAACTTTTGGATCCAATCGGTCCCTTACGGAATAGCGCATAAACTAGGGTTTAAGATTCTGTCACTCTCACAACCCATCATCTAATTACTACTCCACGATGCATTCCCTTAGGCCCAAATATGGTGAAGTGTCATGTAGTCAATGTTCACATGACACCACTAAGGGAATCACAACATACATACTATCAAAATATCGAACACATATCAAGTTCACATGATTACTTGCAACATGATTTCTCCCATGAACTCAAGAACAAAAGTAACTACTCACAAATGATAATCATGCTCAAGATCAGAGGGGTATTAAATAACATAATGGATCTGAACATATAATCTTCCACCAAATAAACCATATAGTAATCAACTACAAGATGTAATCAACACTACTAGTCACCCGCAAGCACCAATCTCTAGTTTCGGTACAAAGATTGAACACAAGAGATGAACTAGGGTTTGAGAGGAGATGGTGCTGTTGAAGATGTTGATGGAGATTGCCCTCCCCAAGATGGGAGAGTTGTTGGTGATGATGATGACGATGATTTCCCCCTCCGGGAGGGAAGTTCCCCGGCGGAATCGCTCCGCCGGAGGGCAAAAGTGCTCCTGACCAAGTTCTGCCTCGAGACGGTGGCGCTTCGTCCCGAAAGTCCTCTCCTTATTTTTTCTAGGTCAAAATGACTTATATACGAGAAGATGGGCACCGGAGGTGGGCTGGGTTGAGCGCAACCCACCAGGGCGCGCCTGGGGGCCTGGCGTGCCCTGGTGTCTTGTGCTCACCAGGTGGCCCCCCTCCAGTAGTTATTTGCTCCAGTATTTCTTATATATTCCATAAAAATTCCCTGTAAAGTTTCAGCTCATTTGGAGTTGTGCAGAATAGGTAGCCTGACGTAGCTTTTTCAGGTCCAGATTTTCAGCTGCTGGAATTCTTGCTCTTTGTGTGTACCTTGCATACTATAAGAGAAAAGGCATTAGAATAACTCCAAAAAGCATTATTATGCATAAAAATGTTATAAATAACAGTAGGTAAACATGATGCAAAATGGACGTATCAACTGCCCCAAGCTTAGACCTTGCTTGTCCTCAAGCGAAAACCGAAATAGAAAAACATGTCCACATGCTTAGAGAGAGAGGTGTCGATAAAAACAAAATACGGACATAGAAGCATCAAGTGAATTATTATAACAGCAACAAACTTAAACATAAAACTTTATCATAGAGCTTTTATCATAGACTTCTCATGAATAAGTAACAATTCATCACAACATCAAAGTATAAAGCATAAACTCTATTGGAAACCAACAAACTATGTTCTCAGTCAACTTTGCTACTACAATTCATCATCTTTTTAGGAAGGCTCACGTATCGGAGCCTTTAGGCAAGTCCACATACTCAACCATCATATAGTCTTCTATGATTGCTAACACTCACTGCATACACATGAGCAAAACGTTTCAACTGGACACATAGAAAGATAGGGGCTTATAATTTCACCTCCCAACGTATTCACCTGAAGGGTGATGTTAACAATAATAACTTGTGCTATCCATATCCAACTGGATATATGTGCCTAGATCTTTCCTCACCACATGATGCTTGCCAAAAGAGAAAAATAAAAAGGAATAGAGAGAAAAACTTTGACTCTTGCATGAAAGTAAATACATAAAAGTAAAAGATAGGCCCTTCGCAGAGGGAAGCAGAGGTTGCCATGTGCTTTTTGTTTGTATGCTCAACCCCTTAGTGCAAAAGAACGTCACATTATATTGCCCCTTATGATAGTAACCTTTATTATGCAGCCTGTCACTTTTATTCTTCGCCATTACAAGTTCGTACAATGCTCAATTTTCTTTTACAATAAATGATCTAACACTTTTAGAAGCAATTTTTATTGCCTTATTGCACCGATCACAACTTACTTGAAGGATCTTACTCAATCCCTAGGTAGGTATGGTGGAATCTTGAAAATAAGATTTGGGTTTAAGGGTTTTTGGATGCACAAGTAGTATCTCTACTTAGTGCAGAATTTTTGGTTAGCAAAGATGGGGGGCAAGCACCACATGTTAAAGGATCTATGACAATATAACTTCTTTGTGAATATGAACAAGCATAAATCATTACGTTGTCTTCCTTGTCCAACATCAATGATTTTGTCATATAATATTTTGATGGGGGCTCACAATCACAAAAGATTTCCAGGATAGTGTATTTGCATGTGAATCTTCTCTTCCCTTATTAATTCTTTCATGAATTGCATCATTGACCAATGCTATGTTTGTCAATCTCCAATAAAATTTTCTACTTATACTTTTCCTTATGTGATGTCATTACTTACCATAGGATTAGCATACAATCTTTTTCATTTATTTCCTTTCTTTTTATTGGAACATGAAAGTAAAGAAAGCAAAACTCAAACTAAACTCTATTATATATCTTGCACGCGATTACAAAGATAGATCACTAAGCAAACTCTCGAAAAGAAAGGATTGAACTAAACTTTTATTCATCTAAAGCAAAAGATAACTGTGGATCGAACTAAGATAAGTAAAGGCAAAAGATAGTGGAGGTGATACGATACCGGGACACCTCCCCCAAGCTTGGCGTAAGCCAAGGGGAGTGCCCATACCCGATACTCAATTTTCTTTCGGTGATGAAGAAGAAGGTGGTGGTGATGAAATGGTAACGATCTTGTCCTTCATGATCAACAGATTCTCCAGTCTACGGACGACGCTCCGGAGGAACGTGATGTGCTCTTGCAACAGAATATTTTCATGAGTGAGATATTTATTTTGCACACGAACCGTTTCAATGATCCGGAAGGCTTCAATCTCAGTGGGGATAAGATGATCATAGTAAGGTTTAAGGATATCCTCTTCTTCCTCCTCGGCGGGCAGGGCTTGCTCGATTGCCGACGCTTGGTTTCCGATGGCCTCCATGCTATTGTCCCCTTCGAAAGGTTCTTTGGGCTCCTCTCTCTTCAGCTCGATCTTCATCAACCAAGCATCCTATTCTACGTTGTTGGAGGAGGGAGAAGACATGATGCCTGGCTTAACAGATCTGACCGAAAACAGCGAGAAAATAAAACAGAAGATTTCTCCGTGATACGGTGGTCAATAGGTTCGGGGGATTATAAAGATTTTTTTTATCTTGGGAAACAAGCAAACGGAAGAAAAACAAAGTCCAGAAGGTGCCCAAGGTGGGCACAACCCACCTGGGCGCGCCTGTCTTGTGCCCACCAGGGGTGCCTTCCTGGTTGTTTCTTATTTTCCTAATTTTTGTTATATTCCAAAATGGACAGAAAATATTTTTGTAGATTTTAGGAGTCCGTTTACTTACCATATCACGTACCTCCTCTTTTTCATGATTCTGGAGTGTTCCGGAAGGTTTCTTTTATGTGTTGTTCCGGTATCATAGTTTGGATAATATTGCTTTCAACATTAATGGGCGTACCTGAGATATAATATTTTATTCGTTGCCCATTAACAACCTTTGGGTTAGTACCTTCGGCATTATTTATTTTGATAGCTCCAGGTTGATAAACCTCCTCGATAACATAGGGTCCTTCCCATTTGGAGATGAGTTTTCCTGCAAAGAATTTGAAATGAGAGTTGTACAAAAGAACATATTCTCCGACTTTGAACTCACGCTTTTGGATTCTTTTATCATGCCATCTTTTAAAATTTTCTTTAAATAACTTGGCATTTTCATAAGCTTGGGTTCTCCATTCATATAATGAGCTAATATCAAATAACCTCTTTTCACCAGCAAGTTTGAAATCATAGTTGAGTTATTTAATTGCCCAATAAGCTTTATGTTTTAACTCAAGAGGCAAAGAGAAGCTTTTCCATAAACCATTTTATAAGGAGACATACCCACTACTGCAGGATGCTGCTAACGCAACACTACGTTCAGATACCCTTCGAGAAACTGTGTGCGATGCAATAATCGCAAACGGTGGTGTATGAAACCGTCAAAAAAGGTGAAAACGTTTGCGATGGAGGATGCATCAAACAAGGTTCAGATTTTAGTTGCGTGTGCGATGAAGGGCATATAGTTCAGTTCAGTTAACTGTTTGCGGTGAGGAGGAACAAAAGAAATGGGCTGCCAGATGAAGGCGTGTGCGATACACAACATACGATTCACTCGGATGAACTGTTTGTGATTAGGCAACACAAAATAAACGGGCGGCCAGATGAAGGCGTGTGCGATACACAACATATGATTCACTCGGATGAACTGTTTGTGATTAGGCAACACAAAATAAATGGGCGGCCAGATGAAGGTGTGTGCGATATACAACATACGGTTCACTCGGATGAACTGTTTGTGATTAGGCAACACAAAAGAAATGGTCAGCCAGATCAAGATGTGTGTGATATACGACATGCGGTTCACTCAGATGAATTGTTTGCGTTGACACAAGAGAACAGATACGATTCAACTTAACAAGGCGTGTGTGTTGTGCGATGGGATTGCAGGTGGTTCACTCGCCCCTTGTAGTTAGTGCGTGACCTCTGTTGCAACCATTCGCTCCCCAGGCGCCTCTTCGTGTACTATGGCAACCGTCCACCGACTCGTCGCCTTCCCTCTCGATTTGGAACTGCTGTCGCACGCTAGCTCTTCCTCCCTCCTCTATTTGCCTTCACCCTTCCTTCTGCCATTGTTTGATCGTCTTCTCCATGGAGGGAACAAGCTGGAAACGACCCCGTTATTCTTGCCCCGATCGGAATGATGACGCGGTGGAGGAACTCATTGGTCGGTGCGACGTCATCACTTCGGCTAGCATGGCAGGTTCGTTCAAGACCATTCTCGACTCAACTAATAACATCATTACAAGGAACCCAAGGGTCCAGGAGTAGTTTGATCTCCCATATCTTCTTCGCCGTGACCCTGCTGACTGGCGCGGGGACGAGGGAAGCCTCGGCAGGCGCAAATGGAGATTGGGTTGTTTATATTGGGTACAACTGCGAGTGGGAACTTGTGAATGTGTACACTCCTCACCGGGTTCCACTTCGAAAAATCTCAGACGACTGCCCAGAGGTTGAGTACACAGGTATTCTACGTGAGTTCAAATACGATCATGCTGACTGTCGTCTATGGAAGATAGCAATTTGTCGAGTTCCCAACCGCTCTTGGGGTTATAGGAATGCTTATGTTGTCGCTATCTTCGACAAGCTTGTTGCCGTCCTTCATGGTTCGACTCGATGGATATTGCTCAAAAATCAGTTTCTATACACGGATGAGTACTGTGATGCAATTCAATACGAGGGTCTTGTGTTTGCTGCCACCACTCGTGGCACTGTTTTTGCATGGAATCCTTATGATTTCGGCACGTTTGTCTTCCACCGTAATTATAATTGTTTCATCCACATGCATGCAGGTTAGCTAGTTTCCCTTTACTAATTAACCTTCTTGTATTTCCATGGTCCTGTGAACATTCCACCACCTATACTTGAAAATTTAATTCATGAACATGAGGATGAGCAGGACCCATATACTCAGTGGCGCCTGGCAACTTATTCCGATGGATCACCTCTTCTTGTATGTATACGGGGCACTGCTGATGTTACTAAGGAAGCAAGTGTTGTCTCGTATGGTCGCACTCTCTGGACCTATTCCAACATCCGTTGTAGGGTATTCGGGATGCATACTAGTGTACTAGCGCCAACACCTTCTCCCTGGTTTAGTATTGAAAGTCTTGGAGGAAACTCGCTCTTCCTTGGACAAAACTATCCAATGATGGTGGAAGGTGATCCAGCTGCTGTTGACACAATGTTACTACCATTTATGAGAAGCAACTGTATCTATACCTCGTACATTACTATGCTTCCCAACCGTCCCAATATGGGTCCTGACATAGGCCGCTTCAGCCTCGATGATCAGTCCTGCGTTGGTCTCGAGATTGATAGTAGCTGGCCCTTCCCAGAGAATCACTTCTGGTTCAAAGCAAGTGTTTCCAACGCCGGCGAGTGGTTGATCTGAAGTTCATTTCATTGCTTTGTTATTTGTTGTGTGAGAAAAACTTTACTAGAATGTTTTGTTGGAAATGATTTATAATCCAACGTGTATCCTCGTTGTCGTTGTGGGTTGATGACTTGTTGTGTGTAATCAATGATACATTTGCATATGCGTCCATGAACTCACGCCTGCTAGTGGTGTCCATATGAACAGTGCTAGTGATTTTAGTTGCAAAAGTTAGATAGTGCTAGTGATTTGTAGCTGCATATTTTGACAAATCGCAGTGTTACAAGGTTGACAAATGGCAATGTTACTAGATAAACAAATGTTAATATTTCCAGTTTGAGAAATGGCAACATACCCAAAATGACAGATATGCAAATCTTACCCAATTGTTTGTATGTGGTTGCACACGGGTCATGCAAAACAACTGTTTGCGTTGAAGGGATGCAGAAATCCTGCTCGGCACATTTTCCCTTGGCTTCCTTGGGAAGCTGTTAGTTTGCATACAGGTGTTCTAACTAAAATGTTTGTGATGAGTGTTTTGTATTTAAAAACCGTTGACGTTTTTTTTAAGAAAATCGTTTGATAAGTCTGTACATTAAGAGAGAAAAATGCAACTTCGTTCAAACCATATCTTTCATTCAGTCACACTGCGAATTTATATTCATAAGATCGAGAATTCGAGATACAGTAATAAACCCCAAAAAAACTATTTTCGGCGGCGGTGGAGGCGGCGTGCCGCGCCGTCGTTGTCGTTGTCATCCTCCGGGACGCTGTTGTTGAAGTCTCCAAGGCGACACAAAATGTTCTTCACTTGTAAATCAAACATCATGTCATCGCGCGATCGACGGGCGGGGCGCGGGAGGATGGCAACTGGCGATGCTGAGAGGTAGCGGTCGACGGCAGAGTCCCATGTCGCGGAGGGGGCGGGCACGCACGGGCACGGGCACGGGCGCGAGAGGTGCAGCCAAATGCACGGGGACCGGCAGCGTGGTGGGTGGAGGGGCATGCACGGGCGCGGCGGGTGCAGCCAAACGCATAGGGGTCGGCGCCGCGGTGGGTGGAGGGGCGCGCACGGGCACGGGCACGGGCGCTGGCATGTACACGAGCTCGCGCGGGTCCGCGGAGGCTTCGCTGACGCCCGCGGCTTCTAGCTCTGCGATACTGCTCGGTGACCAGCCCGTCAATGCTACGGGGATGGTCGCTAGCGCGGGCGCGGGGATGGGAGCTGGGACGAGAGCGGGGGCAGCAACCGCCGCGGCCAGCTCGTTCTGGGCCATGTCCACGAGGCCTCATTCCTCCTCATTTTCTATCTCCTTCGGCTCGGAGTCGACTTCACCAAACTTGAAGACTAGTGGCAGATGATCATTCTGTGCCATGGCGGTGGAGGTCTGCAGGGGGGAGGGGAATGGGAGGCGAATAGTAAGGCCGCCCATATTAAACAGCTGCTCGAGCACCATTAATGGAGAGGCAGGCGGGCGGCCATGGAAATCAAAGGGCTCGCTTCCCAGTGAGCCTACGCAGCGTACAGCTCGCACGCTTCCCGGTGAGCCTGCGCATTGGAGGACAGCTTGCACGCCTCTCGATCAGCCTGCGCACCGGACTACGCTCGCAGGCCTCATGTTTAGTCAAGGTCAAGCAGCTGTCCGCACGGCACCTCCTACAGCCATTAAAACCAAGACACGTGGCGTCACGTGAATGGTTAACAAAATGTACACGTTTTGAATTATACAAACGTTTGAGATATTAAAGTGGCAACTAATTTTTCAAAATGCCTTTGTTGGCTGTCATTATTCGAGTGCCTTCTCCCAAAATGGACACGAAAAACATCACATCATGTCGGGTGCCATTCCATGATAGCATGCCAAGTTTCATGAATTTCAGACGAGTTTCGGATTTACTAGAATTTAAAAACCAGGCATCTCAATGTTTTATCGGCAATCAACGGTGCCCTGGTGTTTGAAATTCATTCCCATTTCTTGCATGGGTCCTAAGCATGCACCCAAGGACACAGATTCGATTTTTCAACCAATTTATATGCACTGGAGCATGTGCATGTAGTTCAAATTTGAATTATGCACATAAATGCATTGAAAACTCAGTTAATGCATAAAAATGTCCAAAAGAACCCCGAAAAATCACAAAATTTGACACAACACTCCTGTTGTTCTATGTTGACATGAGAAAAAATTTGGAAACAATAAGAGGCAATGGATATCGTTTCGTCCCCAAAGGTGGGACGTTCCCTACCGAAACCATGATGCTTGTTGTAAGAAGCTCTGGTTTGTGAGAAGCATATACCCAAACCTGCCCCAAACGGAACAAAAAATTTACCACGGCATGTTGATGCCGCTCCATGAAAGCATGCCAAGTTTCATTTATTTTAGACGAGTTTTGGATTTACTAGAATTTAAAAACGAAGCATCTCAATGTTTTGCTGGCAATCAATGGTGCCCTGGTGTTTGAAATTCATTCCCATTTCTTGCATGGGACCTAAGCATGCACCCAAGGACCCAGATTTGATTTTTGAACCAATTTATATGCACTGGAGCATGTGCATGTAGTTCAAATTTGAATTATGCACATAAATGCATTGAAAACTCAGTTAATGCATAAAAATGTCCAAACGAACCTGAAAAAACTCAAAAATTACACAACACTCCTGTTGTTCTATGTTGACACGAGATTTTTTTTGAAAGCAATAAGAGGCAACGGATATCGTTTTGTCCCCAAAGGTGGGACGTTCCCTACCGAAACCATCATGCTTGTTGTGAGAAGCTCTGGTTTGTGAGAAGCATATAGCCGAACCTGCCCCAAATGGGACAAATTTTTTAACACGGAATGTTGATGCCGCTCTATGATAGCATGCCAAGTTTCATGAATTTCAGACGAATTTTGGATTTACTAGAATTTAAAAACCAGGCATCTCAATGTTTTGCTGGCAATCAACAGTGCCCTGGTGTTTGAATTTCATTCCCATCTCTTGCATGGGACCTAGAAATTCACCCCAGGACACATATTAGATTTTTCAACCAACCTTAGTGCATTGGAGCATGTGCTTTAGTTCAAATTTGAATTATGCACATAAAATGACTAGAAAACCCAGTTAATGCATGAAAATGTCCAAACGAACCCCGAAAAATCACAAAAATTGACACAACACTCCTGTTGTTCAATGTTGTCACTAGAAAATTTTTGAAAGCAATAAGAGGCAATGGATATCGTTTCGTCCCCAAAGGTGGGACGTTCCCTATCGAAACCATCATGCTTGTTGTGAGAAGCTCTGGTTTGTGAGAAGCTTATACCTGAACCTGCCCCAAATGGGACAGATTTTTTACCATGGCATGTTAATGCCGCTCCATGATAGCATGCCAAGTATCATGAATTTCATACGAGTTTTGGATGTACTAGAATTTAAAAACCAGGCATCTCAACATTTTGCGGACAATCAACAGTGCCCTGGTGTTTGAATTTCATTCCCATCTCTTGCATGGGACCTAGAAATTCACCCTAGGACACACATGTGATTTCTCAACCAACTTTAGTGCATTGGAGCATGTGCTTGTAGTTCAAATTTGAATTATGCACATAAAATGCCTAGAAAACCCAGTTGATGTATAAAAAGGGCCAAACGAACCCCGAAAAATTCCAAGATTGAACACAACACTCCTGTTGTTGTATGTTGACACTAGAATTTTTTTGAAAGCAATAAGAGGCAACGGATATCATCCCGTCACCGAAGGTGGTACGTTCCCTATCAAAACCATCATGCTTATTGTGAGAAGCTCTGGTTTGTGAGAAGCTTATACCCGAACCTGCCCCAAATGGGACAAAATTTTCACCACGCATGTGGATGCCGGTCCATGATAGCATGCCAACTTTCATGAATTTCAGACGAGTTTTGGATTTACTAGAATATAAAAACCAGGCATCTCAACGTTTTGCCGGCAATCAACAGTGCCATGGTGTTTGAATTTCATTCCCATCTCTTGCATGGGACCTAGAAATTCACCCAAGGACACACATGTGATTTTTCAACCAACTTTGGTGCACTGGAGCATGTGCTTATAGTTCAAATTTGAATTATGCACATAAAATTCTTAGAAAACACAGTTAATGTATAAAAAAGGCCAAACGAACCCCAAAAATTCCAAGATTGAACACAACACTCCTGTTGTTCTATGTTGACACTAGAAAATTTTTGAAAGCAATAAGAGGCAACGGATATCGTCTCGTCCCCAAAGGTGGTACGTTCCCTATCGAAACCATCATGCTTGTTGTGAGAACCTCTGGCTTGTGAGAAGCTTATACCCAAACCTGCCCCAAATGGGACAAAATTTTCACCACGGCATGTTGATGCCGCTCCATGATAGCATGCCAAGTTTCATGAATTTCAGACGAGTTTTGGATTTACTAGAATTTAAAAACTAGGTATCTCAACATTTTGCTGGCAATCAACAGTGCCCTGGTGTTTCAAATTCATTCCCATCTCTTGCATGGGACCTAGAAATTCACCCAATGACATACATGTGATTTTTCAACCAACTTTAGTGCATTGGAGCATGTGCTTGTAGTTCAAATTTGAATTATGCACATAAAATGCCTAGAAAACCCAGTTAAAGTATAAAAAAGGCCAAACGAACCCCGAAAAATGCATTCCCATTTCTTCCATGGGACCTAAGCATGCACTGAAGGACACTAATTTGATTTTTCAACCAATTTGTATGCACCGGAGCATGTGCATGTAGTTTAATTTTGAATTGTGCACCTCAAATGGCTAGAAAACCAGTTTAATGTATGAAATGTCCAAATGAACTATGAATAATTCCAATTCTTTTACGACACACATACAGTTGCATGTTCACTGCAGATAAAAGGTCTAGCAATTCAAACACTGTCCATTGCCGTTATGACCCCATTTTGTAATTCAAATCAAGTAGATACCACACAGTTTATTCTCACCAACCGTGTGAGATGTAGTACGAAATATCTCGGAGCACCGTCGGTGTATAGTACGCCTATGGCTTACGCGAGAAGGTGCGTCGGCTACAATCCACAGCCGGCATGTCAAGCACACTAGCTCGCTCCCCCAAAACTCCCGCCTCTGCATCCCTCGCAATCTCGAAATATCTACTGCCTGGAAGGTTTTAATGTTTGATAGCACACCATTAGTATGTAAAGACCATGTGCGATGTCTGTTATTCCCGCTCTGCTTCAGTCCCTTGATTCAAATTTTCAGTAGCCCCGGCATTTTACTCCCGCCTCTGCATCCCTCACAATCTAAAAAATATCTGCTTGCCCTTGATCCAAATTTTCAGTAGCCCCGCCTTGTTACTCCCGCCTAGTAAAATATTCAGCTGCCGCAGTATTTCCTCGAACACAACCTCCGCTCACATAGACACACACAACCGGCGCCATCATCGCCGGCGCCTCCATCCTCAACCTCTTCCTTTGTGCCGGGGAGCTCGAGTAGCCAATGGCCAAAAAGAGGTTTATCGCGGCCTTTTCACCCGACGCCGGCGAGGTGGCCGCCGAGGTGTCCCCGTCGTCCTCCACGGGCCAGATCCTCTGTCGCCGGTACCCCGATCTACCTGCCGCCGCTCCCCTATGCCAGTTCGAGGACTTCCCCGTCCTCCCCCGGACCCGGCAGCCGATGAAGTCCAACCTCGGGGTCCGGCAGCGGTGGTGCGAGACGTGGGTCACCGAGATTACAGATCAAGAGACCCAAACCCGCTGGTTGCTCGGTAGCTTCCATGCGGTCGAGCTCGCAGCCATGGAGTACGACCGCTAGCAGGTCTGCTACCACGGCGCGGCGGCTAGGCTCAATTTCCCCTTCAGCACACGTCCGGTCCACCTCATTCCACCGGCACCAGGGTGGTGAGCTCGGCTATGGCGTGAGAGGACCGCGAGGCGTGGGAGCGTCTCGAGGCCGAGGCCGACGACAAGGCCTACATGCAAGAGCTCCGCCGGCAGCACCCGGAGCTCGTGGAGGCAGAGCGGGTGATCTTTTCCGGCGCGGAGGGCGGCGAGGTTATCACGCTCTCCTCTGATGACGAGGTCAAAGGCGGCGAGGACGGCGGCAAGGTTATCGCGCTCTCCTCTGATGACGAGGTCGAAGGCGGCGGCAACGACGGTGCGGAGGGCGTCAAAGTGGGCCACGGGGATGAGGAGATCGACGTCAATGAGTGGAGGAGTGCCTTCCCCAACGACCCCGACGACGGTACTGGCCCGGACCCGGCTCGCGGCACACCTTACATGACGAGGAAGGATTGGCTCGACCTCTACTTCGACCAAAAGTAGTTTAGCTTAGTTTAAATTTATGTTTTATTTTTGGTTATGCAAAACTATCTATGTTTATGTTTGAATAAATGCTACTTTCGGTTGAACCTGCTTTGAACTTGATCAAATTGAAGTTTACAACCTTAACTTTAGGGGATCGACAAGAAAAGGCCAAAAATTGCTGGAGTATATATATATCCACTAAGGGTTTTAGTCCTTTAACTTTTTAAGGATCGCCTAGATATGTCCTTATGACTTGTTTATTTCAGTTCTTCACAATGTGATGCTCTATATGTGCAACTATTTGCTGTGCAATTCAATTTCATCAATAACAGTTTCAACAATACCACTATGAATTACGATATTTGGTTGCTGTTAAGGATATTGCAGTTAACATGCCTTTTCATTTTTCAATTGTTGTTTAGAAACATGCATTGTACTGAATGACTAAATATGCAATCCCAGGTTACATAGCAACAAGGAAGAGTGTTACCTTAATGTTCTGATGATGTCTAGATATACATGTAATAAAATCTTATATAATGGGATGGATAGAGTGTTACACTACATCATTTTTCAATTGTTGTTTAGCTTCTAATATTATATTGGTGCTTTTAGGTACGTATATCCACTACAAAAAAAGGCACTTCCGTGATGATACGTGTTTGTCACAGTAGGTCACGTTTTCTGTCATGCATGTACATCCATCACGATTTTATGACAGAATCAAGATAGTCATACCTATGTTGTCGTAGAAGTGTTCCATGACATTACCAAAATTATCATCACGGAAGTGTTCACTTCCATGACGATAAATGCCGCGTCATGGAAGTGCTTTCGTAAAGGGTGACCGACATGTGGCATCCACCGTAACGGAACGCCATTAAGCTATCAGGTCCAGTTTTGGATCCGATAACCCGTTAACAGCCCGGACCAATGGGGATTTTCCATGTGTAAAATACTCATTGGCCGGAGGAAACACGTGTTTGCTCACCGTTGGGACAGGTGTCACTCATCCAATGGGCGAGATGTGCCTATAATACGTTGACACGTGGACCAGCCCAAAAGTGGACCATAAAGATTAAATGGGTCGGCCCATTATGGCCTGCTAAATTTTGTGGGCCTTTAGTGGGCCATAATGGGCCGGCCCAACAAATGGCCAACAAGATTTAGCGGGCCATAATGGGTCGGCCCAGCTAAAGGCCCACAAGATTTTGCAGACCATAATGGGCCGGCCCAGCTAAAGGCCCAACATTCTCAGTTAAGGCCCGTACGGCTAGTGTCAAATCGGCCCGTCAATGGCCCGTCCTAAACTTGTCATCATCGCGGCCCATGGTCACTTCTGACCCGTTAACAGTCCGCTAAGAATTTGGGCCGAATTACGGCCCGGTGTGTTTCCGGCCTGTTAAAGGTCCTGCTTCATTTGGCCCATTTATAGGCCACTGAAACTTTCGGCCCATAGACGACCGTGAAGGATATGGGTCATATTCGGCCATGTGTGACATTCGGCCTGTTAGAGGCCCGCTACAGATTTGGGCCACTTTCAGCCTGTTTTGACTTTCGGCCTGTTAACGTCGGACGAAATCCATGGGCCATATGTGCCCCAACGCCACATCGGTCCTACTAACGGCCCATATAAAAATGACACTAATCAAGCCCGACCGAAATTCCGTCCTGTTAAAGGCCCGTGTAGTAGGTCGGCGCATTTACGGCCCGTCTGAATTTCGGCCTGTGGACGATCCGCATTGTAAATGGGCCACCATTTCGGCCTGCTGAGACCAGTGGGTTATTTGGCCCAATCAGGGCCCAATCTACCTTTCGGCCTATTAAAGGCCCATGTTTTTCATGGGCTCGAGATATTTAAACATGTAAACGACCTATTATTACTAAGGGCCCAAATTATATTTCGGACTGTTAAAGGCCCACTATGGGCACGGGCCTACCTGAAAAATATGAAAGCTTATGCTGATTTAGGCCCAGATATTTTTAGTGGGCTACATGCAAATTTCGGCCCAGAATCGTTTTTAGCCCGATTGGAATGGGCCCGGCGAATGTCGGCATGTTGGGCTCCTACGAAGCTTTCGGTCGAATACATTACTAAGATAAACGTACACTACACAAAAATAGCGTCGTAATTACTGCAGCCTTTGGCAGCATCATAAATGTTGTATCACAACAAAATAAATTCCAACCATTCAACAAAAGGCCTATTGGCATAAAGTTTACAGTCCTTGCAGATAAAAGCACCATCAGATGTATAGAAGCACAGATCATTTGACCTGAGTGCTTATGTTATAGGCTGTAGAATCTGATGGAGTAGCACGATCTTCCCCTTTGTCCGCCATTGCTCTTGAACAACGAAGCAAATGTCTGATAGTCTGGTTTCAAAACCATTCATATCTTCACGACATTTGTCAACCACTATTTTTGTTTCCAACACAACGTCCATTAGGGATTGGACTTGTGTCTGGAGCATAGATATATCACTCTGTCTAGCCGGAAGATTTTGTTCAGTAGGCGATTTCGACGAGGTTACCTTGACAACCAACCCAGAATTACGTAGGAAGGTGATTTTTGCATTGTTAGTGGAGAGATACTGACGCACTGCAGCAAGAGGTGACATTGTGCCTATGGTAGCCTCGTCACCTTCAGGTGGTTGTGGCTGTTCAATCATTTGTTCCATAGCTAGCTAAAAGTTTGAACTTGTAGATTAATTAGTGTACCAGATAAGTTACTAATGAGACAAAAACAAACAAAGTAGGTTTCACGTTTATACATAACTTATTTTGGTGAACTAGTGTAATACATTAGCATGTATTGTAGTGCTAACTACATAATAAAATCACTTTCAGAACATATGTCCATGTAGCATGCCTATTGTATTGTCTATTTCCTCACATTCGTTGACATCTAAGGATAAAGAGACATGATTTAAAGTAGGATGAACATAGTATGACATCATTCATATCATGGGCAAACAGATATAAAACAAACAGGCTATTCTATCATTGTGTGCGCATGTGAACATCACAACTAGATTACAGATCAAGACCAAAAGAATATCTTTCATCTCTTTTAAACCATGTAAGGTGAAATGATACATTAAGACAACTGTGTATAAAATGGAACAGAGTAACTGACATTGGCTGCAAACCAAGCAGTTAAATGAACACATCATTGTACTAATCAGTTCAAAGGCAAGAGGAGTAAGGACTTACAATAGCGGCCTGAACTGGTGTGCTCATGCCCTTCAACTTGCTGGTGTGGCAATCCTTGAAGATTTGCACTTCATTCGGTTTAGGTTCTTTTTGTTCTGCATGGGTTTTCCTCTGTATTTGGAACAAGTCAATATAGATACAATAATATGGCACAGAAAAAAGAAGGAAGTAGCAGCTATTTACAAGAGCATCGCAGTGTGCAATATAGCTACGAGATCCTGTTGTCTGTTGGAATTTCACTTTAGAAAGGGTGGTCTTGTTCTTCAAATAGTTAGCCTAGAAGAAGATACACTTGTAAGGCACATACATAAATACAAGTTCAATATGTGGTCTGATCAAATACATATACCCTACCTGAGACTTTGGATCAGACCAGTGTTTAACAAGGGCTGTCCAGTCTTCATCTGTAATATATTCCACTGGAGATGTTTGGGCGATTTCATTGTTAGCCTTGCCTTCAAAGTGAGATTTTCTAAGGTGGTACCGATACTGTCGCAGAGCAGATTGAAAAACATGAGTGCATGCTTGTTTAGTTGCATCATCTTTCGGATCCAAATTGAACCTCATCTGGTGAAAAAAGAATGTGAGTCTTATTAGGAGGAAGCTAGAAAGTATGGCACAGAGCAAGATAATATTACAAATTGCGATGAATAACGTTACTTACGGATAAATGGTCAAGGAAGGTGTTAAACTGGGTAGTGTCTTTCTCATTCCTGTACTGGATCCACGTTGGGAGGATACGTGCATGACACCTAACGCCAATGGCTGCCTCTGATACTAACTTGGCTGACTCTGTAGCATCACGTGGCCTTTTTAAACCTGCCTCAAAATGGATCTCCATTCTTCCTCCTTTAGATTTTGTTAATCTGTCAAGCATTATCCCTGATGTCTGTTTCCGCTTGCGCCGTGGTGCTAGTTCAACAACGAATATGGAAAGTGTTAGTGCACATCAAACTGTGAGAGTACATATAAAGGAGCATGCAACTACAACTTGACTCAGTCAGGTACCGTCTTGGTGTTGATGCTCATGAGGTTCATCTAATCTTGCCAAGTCTTGTTGTGTCAGCAGTGCTTCGGAAGTAGTGTTAGGTGTGAATGCAGCTTGGGAACTGGCCAGTTCCGGAGCAAACGAATGAGTAACTCATTGAGATGCTGGTACAGTTGAAGCGGATGCTGCAGCTGGTGGAGCAGGTGACACTGTGCTTGTAGATTTAGCCGGTGGACTTGGACCTTCTACTGCACTATAAGTACCAGCAGAATCTCGAGGGCAGATCCTTTTCCGTTTCACCCAACGGGTAACAACATTCCCTACTATATTCTTTTGCTTGCTCTTTTTTGACTTTGCCATGTCAAGGCATACCCACAACACAAAAGAATAAAATCGCTCTCCAGAACTCATTGATGCATGATACAGACAAGCAATACTTTGATGTAAGACAACCGTATGAGGATGGAATATGTAAAAAAACAGGACGGCGTGACATATTGACAGCTATGATGTGTAAACTAAGCAGAAGGATTTTCAAGAAAAATAGAAGTAATGCAAGCTAGACACCATATGAAAGATGCAACCAATATCACTCTGCCTAGTTAAAAGTGTCTTGTCATAAGTGGCATTTCGAAAAATTAGAAGATGTACAACATAGAAATCAATGCAAGATGCAACCACTATCAAACAGCCATGTTAAAAGTGTCCAATCATGAGTGACTGATGCGGGATACACGAAAATAGTACTTTGATGTAAGAACATGGTATGATTGATAGATGCAGTGTATTCTAGACACAGAAAGGCATGTCATATGCACATGTATAACGTATAAACTGAGCAGGTGCAATTTAATCAAAATAGATGAAATACAGGCTAGACAACATATGCAACATGAAACCAATTATCACACTATCAACTTAGAGCAAGCACCTGCGATGGTGGAGTACGGGAGATGAACTCATCATGTAGACTTGGGACTTCGACTTGATTAGCACTGGCAGTGGCAAATCTAGAGAGTCTCTATTTGCGTCGGTCCAGAGGACCACCAACATCCCCTAACTTACTCTTTTCCTTCCTATTTTCTGATATTGCCTTATGAAGTCAAAACCAAAAGAAGATGAATAAAATTAGCTATGCATAACTGGTTGATGCATGATACAGACGAACACTACTTTGATGTAAGGCAAGCGCAGGATAGGAGGATGTAATATATACAAAAAGAAGACAGCATTGCATATTCAGACGTATGATAGGAGGAGGGAATATGTATGAAAAACTGTAAGCAGAAGGCATTTCAACAAAATTAGAAGAAATGAAAGCTAGGCACCATATGAACATGCAACCAATATCACTCTATCAGGTAAAAAGTGTCTCTTCGTAAGTGCCATTTCAAGAAATTAGAAGCAGTACAAGCTAGAAGACAATGCAAGATGCAACCTACATCACACTCCCAAGTTAAATGTGTCTTATGGGTAAGTGATCGTTGCAGGTATAAGTTGTAAGCTACGCAGATGCAATCCAACAAATCAGAAGCAATACAAACTAGGCATCATATGGAACACGCAACCACATATAACAGTTCCAAGTTAGAGCAAGCACCTATGATGGTGGAGTAGGGGAGATGTGCTCATCATCTACACGTATGTTCTAGAAAGAGGAACAGGTGTCATATTCACAGGCATTATGTGTAAAGTAAGCAGATGCAATTCAACAAAGTTAGAAGCAATACAAGCTAGACATCATACGCAACGTGCAACCACATATAATAGTGCCAAGTTAGAGCAAGCACCAATGATGGTGGAGTAGGGGAGATGTGCTCATCATCTACACAGCTACGTTGACTCTCCAGCCTTGTGTTGTCTTGCGAATCTTGTTGGTAGGATGGCGGAGTAGAATCTGTAGAGACCCTCTGTTCGAGTTGCTCCGAAGGACCACCATCATCCACTGCCGGACTAATTTCCTTCAGCTGTATTGATTTTGCATTGTGAAGTCAAACCGATAAGAAAAAGGAATAAAATTCGCTCTTCAGAACTCATTCATGCATGATACTGACGAACACTACTCGGATGAAAGGCAAACACATGATCCGAGGATGGAATATGTACGAAAAACAGGACGGCGTGACATATTCACACCTATGATGTGATAACTAAACAGAAGGCATTTCAACAAATTAGAAGCACTACAAGCTAGACACCATATGAAAGGTGCAACCAATATCACTCTGCCAAGTTCAAACTATCTGCCGTTTCAACAAATTAGAAGCAGTACATGCTAGAAATCATATGCAAGACACAACCAATATCACAGTGGCGACTTAAAGGTACCTTAGCATAAGTGACTGATGCGGGATATGCAAGAACAGTAGTCTGATGTAAGAACATGGTGTGATCAGATATAGTATGTTCTAGAAACTGGAACACGTGTCATATTCACTGGCATTATGTGTAAAGTAAGCAGATGCAATTCAACAAAGTTAGAAGCAATACAAGCTAGACATCATACGCAACATGCAACCACATATAATAGTGCCAAGTTAGAGAGGGCACATGTGATGGTGTAGTAGGGGAGATGTGCTCATCATCTACACAGCTGCGTTGACTGTCTAGCCTTGTGTTGTCTTGCGAATCTTGTTGGGAGGATGGCGGAGTAGAATCTATAGAGACCCTCTGTTTCAGTTGCTTGGAAGGACCACCATCATCCAATGCCTTACCAATTTCCTTCCGCTTTATTGATTTTGCATTGTGAGGTCAAACCGACAAGAAAAAGGAATAAAATTCGCTCTTCAGAACTCATTCATGCATGATACTGACGAACACTACTCTGATGAAAGGCAAAGTCATGATACGAGGATGGAATATGTATGAAAAACTGGACGGCTTGACATATTCACACCTATGATGTGGTAACTAAGCAGAAGGCACTTCAACAAATTAGAAGGACTTCAAGCTAGACACCATATGGAAGGTGCAATCACTATCACTCTGCCAAGTTAAAACTGTCTCGTCATTGGTGACGTTCATCAAACTAGAAGCACTACATGCTAGAAATCATATTCAAGACGCAAACCAATATCACACTGCCAACTTAAAGGTGTCCCATCATATGTGACTGACGCAGGATACACAAGAAGAGTAGTTTCATGTAAGAACATGGTGTGATAGACAGATATAGTATGTACCAAAAACAAGAAAGCGTGTCATATTCACACGTATCATGTGTAAGCTAAGCAGATGCAGTTTACACTAATTAGGAGCAATACAAGCTAGATAGCATATGCAACAGCTTGGATGGTGGTGTAGGGGAGCGGAGACTTGGAACTTGTAATGCACTAGCCGTACAAGGAGAATCCGTACAGATGCTCCGTTTACGTTGCTGTAGAGGACCACCATCATCGCCTTCTTACTCTTTTCCTTCCTCTTTTTTGATTTTGCCTTGTCAAGTCACACAAGGAAAAGGAATAAAATTTTCTCTTCAGAACTCATTGATGCATGATACTAACGAGCACTACTTTCATGTAAGACAGCCGCATGATGGGAGGATGGAATATGTATGAAAAACATGACGACATGACATATTGACATGTATGATGTATAAAGTGTAAACTAAGCACAAGGTGTTTGAACTAGTTAGAAGCAATGCAAGCTATAAACCATATGAAAGATGAAACCAATATCACTCTGCCTAATTAAAATGGTGGCCTAACAAATGTATTTGACCAAATTAGAAGCAATACAACGCAACAGGCTAGAAATAATATGCAATATGCAACGAATAAAGGTGTCTCATCGTAAGTGATTGATGCAGGATACAGAAGAGAGGTAGTTTCATGTAAGAACATGGTTAACACATAGATGTAGTGTGTACCAAAAATAGGAAGGCATGTCATATTCACAAGTATAATGTGTAAACTAAGCAGATGCAATTTACCCTAATTAGAAGCATTACAAGCTAGACACCGTATGCAACATGCAACAACATATCACACTGCGAAGTTAGAGCAAGCACCTGCGATGGTGGTGTAGGGGAAGTGCGGTCTTCAAGTACAGAGCTACGTTCAATATCTTCAATTAGGCTTGCTGTTTCTTGAGAATCATGTGGAGAGGATGAAACTGCACTCTTTATAAGAGTAGCGCGTCTCATACTAACCCACGAGCGTGACTATCTCATCATAAGCGATAGATGCAGGATACACAAGAACAATTGTTTGATATAAGAACATGGTTTGATAGGCAGATGTAGTATGTACCAAAAATAGGAAGGCGTGTCATATTCACATGTATAATGTGTAAGCTAAGGACATTCAATTTAACAAATTAGGAGCAATACAGGCTAGGCACCATATGCAACATGCAACCAGATATCACATTGCCATGTTAGAGCCAACACCTGGGGTTGTGGAGTAGGGGAGATGAGATTTGGAACATGCACTGCAGTAGGAGTAGCAGGAGAATCTGTAGAGATCATCTATTTCGGTTGCTCCAGAGGACCACCATCATTCTGTGCCTTCGTCCTTTTAGATTTTGCCTTGTCAAGTAAACACACAAGAAAAAGGAATAAAATTCGCACTTCCAAATTCGTTGATGCATGACGAACACAACTTTTATGTATGGCAACCACATTGTAGGAGGATGGAATATGTACGAAAAACGCTAAGCAGAAGGCATTTCAACAAATTGGAAGCAATGCAATCTAGACACCATATGAAAGATCCAACCAAAATCACTCTACCAAGTTAGATGTGTCTCATTATAAGTGGCACTTAAACAAATTAGAGGCAATACATGTTTGAAATGATATGCAAGATGCAACCAATATTACATTGTTAACTTGAAGGTGTCTCGTCAGAAGTGATTGATGAGGGATACACAAGAAAAGTAGTTTGATTAAGAACATGGTTAATACAAAGACGTAATATGTACCGAAAATAGGAACGCATGTCATATTCACAGGTATAATGTGTTAACTAAGCAGATGCAATTTACCCTAATTAGAAGCATTACATGGTAGACACCATATGCAACATGCAACCACATATCGCACTGCCAAGTAAGAGCAAGCACCTGCGATGGTGGTGTCGGGGAATTGCGGTCATCAACTAGAGAGCTATGTTGACTATCTTCATTTAGCCTTGATGTTTCTTAAGAATCATGTGGGGAGGATGACACTGCACTCTTTAAACGAGTAGCGCATCTCACAGTAACCCACTCGGGTGACTGTCTCGTAATAAGTGATTGATGAGGGATACAAAAGAGCATTAGTTTGATGTACGAACATGGTTAATAGACATATGTAGTATGTATCAAAAACAGGAAGGCATGTCATTATCAAAGGTATAATGTGTAAAGTAAGCTGATGCAATTTAACCAAATTGGAAGCAATACAAGCTAGACAACATATGCAACATGCAACCAGATTTGACAGCGCGAAGTTAAAGCAAGCACCTGGGATGGTTGTGTGTGGTAATTGAGATCATCAACTACAGAGCTACGTTTACTGTCTCCATCTGCTGGCACTGCACCCTTTAGAGCGCTGAGACGCTTACTGCTTATCTTCGAAGTACGCTGGCGACTTCTGTCTTTTCTTTTTTGTATTCATCAACACTGCGTCGGAGTCTGAAATACCCATGCATAAAAAAACAATAGTGTGAGTATGGGTGAAGTGTGTGCACAAGTAGTACAGTGTAAAGGTAGCAGATAGTAGGTTGGTGAGAAATAAATGACGAGAGACATATGATAGCTCTACAACATGCATGGCACACAAAATTACTAGATTCTAGGATTTTGAAATATGAGCACAGGGATGGCTGGGAAATGCAGATGCTCCTCCAAGACACCACAAGGTGTGGTCCTATGAAAATAACAGTTGACTGAAAACAAATAGGTCAGTCTATTTTTTCTGCACCATCCGATGTACAAAAAACGGGCAGATCGCCTTCATCTACCTCCAGCCAGTCAGTCTTATGATCTTCCTTGAAACGCCAGCGACCACCGGCACAGTACCCTGCCTCCGCCCTCCCCTCGACCTCACCGCACCACCGTGCTTGGCACCGCCCCGGCCATCCCTTCAAGCCCCGCCGACCTCCAGATCGGGCGCAAGCACCTCCTGCGCCCCACACCCCTATGGTAGACACCGATGTGCCGCTTCCCCGGCTAACAGGCAGACTAGGTGCTCCGCGCAACTAAGCGGGTGCTGCTTCTTTTAATTGCGATTCGACTGACCCTGAATTGAAATCCGGGCGGGCTACTGACCTCTAGCAAAGGTGAAATAGTAAATGGGAGGAAACCTTGTGCATTTAGTATCACGAAGAAGATGCAGTACGAAGCGCTCAACTAGTTTCTTTTGTGGGATGAATACGGTGTGAGCACAGACATAAGATCTGCACGAATAAGGGAAGAGGGGTACCTCTTTTTGCTGGCAGTGCTATGTCCTCCTTCTGTTTTTCCAACGATCTTCTTGTGGTTCGCTGGAAACGAGAAGTTGTGGAGGACGGTGGAGCCTTGGACGAACCCATGGCCAAGTTGTTGAGTGTGGTGCGGTGGCCGTCTGTCGGCGGCGGGGAACCAGATCCGAGGCGGCAAACGACGGCGTAGCGGGAACAACTCCGGTGTTATGGATGGTTGCGACAGTGGAGCGGCAGTGGTGAGGCGCAGGACGGCGTGGTTGAAGTGGTTTTGGTATGGCGCACGTCCGCATGGGTGTCGTGGAGGCAGCTCTGCCTCGGCTTCGGCTGCTAAGTCCTTGAGGGCGTTGCGGTTGCGGTTGCGTTGGACGACGACGCCGGGGTACCGGCTCCGGCGTGATGGCGGAGGGCGGCGATGGATTGGGCGCGATGGGGTGGAGGACAGAGGAGGCTGGGGTTTCACGGCTGGTGGAGAGGGCGTTTTGGCGCCCACAGAGTATGAATGGGGAAACGGAGGGAGGGGCAACTAAGGGTGAACAATGTTTTGGTTTGGGACACGCTTGTTTGAAATTTGGGGAAAGTTACAAACTTTGCCCCCATCTAAAAATTCAGACATATTGTGGGTTGGGGGTAGGACAGTAATCTCAGGTGTCCCAAAATGGTGGGCGGGATAGATTTTGGCGGAGCGCATGGGTGTTTAGCGCCCACTGCGTATGAATGCTTCTAGGAGGCGGTTGAGACTGGCATGTTGGTGAAGTTACAAACCTACCCCGGTTTAGACCTTTGCACATCGGGCCGATAGGCTACACGTGCCAGAGTCAGGATAGTAATTTCCTACCACCAAACATTAGTCTCGCGCGGTTTCGGGTGACTAGAGGCTTATTTGGCGCTTCGTTCAATATTTGGGAGCAGAAGCATTAACATTTTCGGTTCTCTTGAATTGAACTTTCAAGATTTTTCAAACTTCACAAATCTTTACTCTTGAAAGTCCTAAAAACAACGATTATTTTCGAATGGATGGGGTACATTTGAATATACATTGTACACGAGTATATATTAAAAAATATGCAACTTACCTCAGTTCATGCATGGTTCCAGATATAATCTCCTTGGTTGCAAAAAAATAGTTAGACATGCGTATGAATATATAGCATGTTCAAACGCACAACAAAGATTGATGCCCCCTTTTAGATCTGATTTACAAATGCCATTATCTCGGGTTCAAATAGATGAATACACTTCCTATGAATTCGAATCTTCAAAACCCCCTTTATGTTGAATTCAACATGTATTCTATTTCGTAGCTAGCAATTTGGAATGTATTCATGTAAGTGACAAATGTATAAAGTGCTTCACACTAACAACATAGAGTGCACTAATTAATGTTTATATATGAATTGCAAAAGCAATGCATTGCCTGTATTTCAAACCGCTCTCACTCTATGGATCGATAATATGAAATAAACACATGCACATGTTAGAATTCAATATAGTATAGGTGTCTGATAGACCAATTTTTTTTCATATGCAAATTGCAAAATTCATGATCTCATCCAAAAATAATAATGCCATTTATATTTTAATTTAATGCATAGAACCGCCTTTTACACGTAGATGCACTATGCCTTGGCCCGTTCTCCCAAACGTGCTATATATCTCTCTATCTAACGCATAAGTGCACACACTTTATATACATCGGCGTTTCTCTTTCACACATGCTCACAATCTCTCCCGGGGTGTCGGGGTGTCTCACGTACACACTCTCTCTGTATCTCTCTCTCTCTCTTTCTGACTACTATGTACCACTCTTTTCACTAATCTCAGTTGGAAAACACTATTTCTCTCACATGCATATATACACACGCACGGTCTCTACTAGCCTTCTATACGCACATATATGTGCCTACGTGTCTCCCGCACGCACATTATCTTTAGGCCTCTCTCGCACACATCCCCCCCCCCCACAGACACACCTCTCTCTTAGTAGTTGGCAGATATGATTCCATCAGATCATTCAGTAGGATATCCCTGACTGTTAGGCTGGATGGTAATACGAGGCAAGGTTTTACCCAAGTTCCGACCCTTGTAGTTGAGGAAAAAGCCTACTCCTAGTACTGTATATTAGTGATAGGGGTGTGTACAAAGTACACGTGAATACCAGGCATTCTGCGTGTGTGTATACTATCGACGAATTAGCCCCCAGGCTTCTATAACATACTCGGGGTCTAGGGTTAAAAATCATATATAGTCGGCTTATCACCAGTGGGGATAGAGTCCTCCATGACTCTGCTAGCTTCGTGTTGTACGCCGAGTCCTCCACATGGGTCTTCGTATAATGCGTCTCGGTCGAACCTATGTGGTGCAGGATGGAACCGACCCATGAGTCCTCATGTTGACCCACCACAACTAGAAATGATGTGCCCACCCCAACTAGAAATGATGTGCCCACCACACCACACACGCAATCGGCCACTAATACATGAAAGTTAATTGCATGGTGCATCCAAAAATATTTGTTCTGCATTGTGAATGTTTATATTTTCTCCTAAAATATTAGTCACGGGAAAGAGAAACGAAGGGCATATCTCTCCTTGTCTCCACCGGACACCCCCTCTTTCTACACCACTTTCATGTACGCACACATACTATCTCTCAGCCCTCTAAAAGTATGCATGCCCATGACACCTTCACACGTGACGGTCACTGTATTCAAGCGAAAGCACTATATGGTCGATGGACTTCAGAATATGCTCATTACGGTCACCGTACATATTCTCGTGGTGATCATACGGTATCTAGCTGACGATACGTCTCCGTATTTTGTTGATGACACTGACAGACATTGTATTTGATGTGTGCTCCGTATTTTGTTGACGACACTTAAGGTCATTGTATTTGAAGCGAAAGCACGATAGGGTCACTGGACTTCAGAATAAGCTCATCACGGTCAGCACATACATTTTTGTGGTGCTAACCAACCTGTGGTTGGATGGTTAGGAGGATAGTGGTTTCTCAAGCCCACCAGGGTTAAATTCCTGGTGCTCGCATTTATCCTGGGTTAATTTCAGTATTTTTTCGGTGATATGCGTTCAGTGGGAGGAGACGTTCAGCTTGACTACGAGGCACCTATGGTGACTTCGTAAAATCTCAAGATCATATGTTGGCTTACTCTCTCGAAGGTGCTCATAGGGGTAGGGTCTGCGTGTGTGCGCTTATAGCGGTGAGTACTTGCGCGTATATATGAGTGCTTGCGTCTTTACCATGTTAAAAAAATACATGTGTGATTATACGGTCACTGGCTCACCCGTACAACTCCGTATCTTGTTGATGACACAATCAATTGACCAGTCAAACGTTCCATGTGGCGCAACTAGTGTTGCACCATCGGGGTGCGTAACCGTGGGGCACACCTGTTAGCGCGTATATGAAAGAAATAAATGGTAGTTTGAGTCTGTACTGTGTTAATAAAATATATTTTAGGGTGATCATACAGTCACTAGCTCACCATACAACTCCGTAATTTGTTGATGACACGATCAATTGACCAGTCAAACGGTCCACATTCAGCAGCGCACATTACCATAGAGCCCACCTGTCAGCGCGTATATGAAGGACAAAAGTGGTAATAAATTAGTGGTCGGTGGGGATTCGAAGTCGTGAGACCTCTGGTTGGCAGTCGCCAGTGGTGGGGGCGCGGTGATTGGGCGGTGGCGTGGGGATCGCTGGAGAAAAAGCTCGGTGGGGGGGGGGGGGGGCTAGAGGGATGGCCGAGGCGGCGGTGGACCGGCGGAGGGAGTGGTTTCGGGGTGGGCGGGGCGGGGTGTCCGCTGCTGAAGATAAACTGCAGGCCCTTGATTTTGTATCCAACGGCTAGAAAATCTACTGACCAGAGATGAAAAAGTCAGTTGACTGACGTGTAGCCTCACCCCGCACGTACACATGCACGCACGCAACACTCGCACGAACACACGCAATCATGCAGGCGTGCAACACTGACACGTACACATAACGAACACACGCACGCATGCAGGCGTGCAACACTGACACATACACATGCACTCACGAACACACGCACGTACGCACACATGCATGCAACACTGAAACATACACATGCACGCATGCAACACTCGCACGCCTGCATGCACACCGGCGACGCCGCACACGACGCAAGACACACGCTCAACCTATACGTGCATGCACCCTTTGTTAAGGAGATGGATTGTTATGGGTATTAATCAATCTTATCTTTTTTTGCAAGGTTTAATCAATCTTGTCTGTGATAAGCAGAACATTGATGTTTGCAGCGGTCTTTATGAATCACAACGTATCGAACGGGCTATCAACGTATATATGAAAATTTTAAAATTCTCTTACATTATATAGTAGGCTTATCTAGATGAAATAGATGATGTCACACTCAATGAACAATCATCGGTTTATGAAATGCCCGCTTGTGACCGCCCTGGCTCACCAAAAGTTCCTCTGCCGTGCGCTGCCTGCGTTGGGTCACTGACATGCAGGCCATGTACCCAAAGAGCCCACACGTCAGTGGAAGAACGGCGCGGTGTCATACGTCAGAGTCGAGGGCGCCACTTGATGCATGCCCGGCTGAACACGCCTCCTTGCCGCATTCAAACGCCTCCATGAAACTCGTGTGGAAGCCGAGAAACCCACTCTAGACACACGTCCGTTCATGACCGGGCCGGCATTAAACGCAACACCGGCCGAGCTCCTCCCGCCCGCCATCTATTTAATCTCCTATTTAAACGAGGCCAAAGGCCGGCCAAGAATCGCACCCCTCCGTCGCTCCCCTATCTCCTCCTTCACCATTTTGTCCACTCTTACAATGGCTTACGAAGAGTAGTTATCCCACATCCAAACCGGCTGGGTGGCTCGCCGAGCCCACCGGATATGAGCTATGCAGCTCGCTGATCCACCTCCCTCCCCACGCCCGACGGAGCCAGTTGCCGCCTCAAGCCGGCGCGCGGTTCACCAACTCACTACTCCAGGCCAGCTCGATGAGGAGCGGCGCACGGCCGTCGGCGCTGCCGTCCACGCTGCCGCCTTGTACCACGCCTCCCGTGTCTGCGACCGCGTCTCCCGTTTCTGTGGCCGAGACTCCCATGCCGGCGACCGCGCCATGCAAGCAGAGACAGAAGTCGGGTGCGCGGTGAGCGACGAGTCGGTTGCCAGCACCTCCGCATCCACCGCCATCATCGAGGAGAAGTAGAACACGGGAGGCCGCCGCCGCTTGGGTCCCATGAAGGCCACCACGGAGGCGACACCGGCGTACACAGAAGGTGTCTTGCCGGATCATTTTGTTGCGAGGACCTTCGTCGACCCCGCATGGGCTCCACGGAAGTAGAGAAGCCCCCCTCCACCATCATCTTCGGCTTCGGCAGTGGGGAAGCGAGCCGTCCTTTGCGCTGAAGCATATACCTCCGGTGCTCCCGGCAGTCCGGTGATCATGCTGCCGGACATGAGGAACACAAATGGATCGGCGGGCGACCATTTAGGCCAGGTATTATATACCTATGCGGTCCAGAACTAGCACCGCTTAGTTGATTTGAATGTAATGAAATACGTCATTTTTGTATGAAAATCTCGTATATTATATGAATTCGTCATTGTTTATGAGAAATATCGCCGTGTTTGCATGAATTTCGTCCAGTTGGTTGAGTTGCTGTCAGAATGTGTGCGGCTACGGTTGGATGGCGTAATATGCGGGTCGCCGGTCGGTCTACGCCGGCTCGGGCGGCGTGGTGGGACAAAAAAAGCACAGCTCGTGCAAGCTCGTCTCCAACATGCGCGCTGGAGGATGCATGAGCACCCGAGCCATTCCTCGTTCATCGGTGGCAAAGGCACCGGTGGACAAAAGGGTCGCCAATATTTTGGCTACCCCGGGCAAAATCCAAACAGCCCCTCCCAGCAGATTCAAATCCCTCGTTTGCCGTGAAATTTTTCCATGTGTTGCTTTCATGGACTAGCAAGATGCCAGTGCATTGCTGGTAACATCAAGATGCATTTTTTTACAAAACACCTATTGTGATTGACCCATGCAGGAGTAATCCCATGTGTAAAAACTAATGATATCTCGAGAATTTTATCGGCAAAATGGTATCTCGAAAATTTCATAAAAAATGATATCTCTACTCCTATAAAAGACTCAGTTGGTGATGATGGTGTGTCTGCCATCCGTCATTTCTGACCATTAGATCTACATCTAATGGCTGCGAGGTAAGTTGTGGCATCTTTGCAACAATAGCCCACTTCTTTGCTCCAATTTGAAGAAAACCCCTTATTATCTTGAAAGCAACCACATCCCTCCCTAGCGTCATCAAAAGAACCTGAGAAATATATTTTGAGTGAAACGTAATATATTTTTAGTGGTATATATGTACATCAAAACAAGAGTGTTTTCTTCCAAGTTTATGAACAAGTACTATTCTACTTTGGATCCGTTGCAACGCACGGGCACATTGCTAGTCTCGAGAAAGATGAGAGATAAGGTGAAGAGGAGTGGGGCGTGGTGGTGACTGGTGGTCGGACTGGGCGGAGGCATGGGGATGGACAGCGCATTATGTCTAGGTTTGTATCTCTCTCTCACACACCCCCGTAGGTGGGGGACGTGCACGAAGAGAAGAGGTGCACGCACGGCGTACGGACTCCCATCTCTTTCCCAACCACACCCGCGCGGGTACACGGTGGAGCTCTTTTCTATACGAAAAGGCAGCCCACGTGGTAATTTGACACGTGTACTGGTTGTCCACTTGATGGAGGATTGTCTACCACGGGTGAACAAACAAATTGCGACTTGACGCGTTATGCTAAAAAAGAGGCAAACCATGTGGGGCCTACCTTAGAGGCAAGGTTCTATACACTCTAGATGCTCTGTACGTATTACTTTTGATATGTCCCGTCAACTCGTAGAACGAGGAGAAGCTTGCTTACTACGCCGTCTCCCCCGCCCACGGGCGCGGTGGCTCGTAGGACGAGGTGAAGCTTGTTTACTACTACTCATTGTATATTGGTTTATTGGTCCCCATTGTATATTGTGTCAAATTTTGACTATAGATTGAACTAACAAAACGTTCGTGCATGTTACAAAAAATTATATCATTGAAAACTATGTTGAAATACGAATCCAATGATATAATTTTTGTTGACATGCATTAACATTTTCTTAGCTAAATATATGGTAAATTTTTGGCATGAACTACAAAGGTGACCTATAAACCAGGACGGAGGTAGTAGTACTAAGCCTTACGCCCGCTCCCTCGCCCACACGCGCGGTGGCTCACAGGACGAGGAGAAAATTTTACTACTCCCTCTGTTTACTCCTCGTCCCTACCTTGGATAGAGAGATTATCATATTGTTTGGAATATATGTCCTTTAGTAGTACTCCCTCCTTTCCAGTTTATGGCTCAATTTCCTTGGAGTAGTATATAGGAGTAGTACTACTACAGCAATTTCCTTGGAGTCCGTGATGCAGCAAGCTACCCTAGGCTATGTTACTAATCCCTCCTTTCCAGTTTATGGCTCAATTTCAAAATCTCTCCAACCAAGGTAGACGGTGAGTGGTGGAATTAATTTCGTAGTTTGCACAAGTAATGTACGCTCGTTTTTCTCAAGAAGTTATGTTTACTGAGGCATTAATTAGAACGAATGCATGCATGACCAGTACATTTCCATGAACTTCTACATGGATTGGTGAGTTTTCTCTTGACAATGCTTGCATCGGGTGATTTAACGCACCTCGAAATCCAACATCTGATGGTACTACTACTAGTAGTAGAATTGAGACTTATACAACTAAAAAACAAATTTTTGTAGACGAGCCCTATAAACCGGAAAGGAGGGAGTAGTAAGTAGTATACTACGTCCATACTGGGTACGTACACCGTAAAATCAGATTTTCCCAAAACTAAGTCGCTCAACCTTTATTTGCTTGTTTCCCTTCCTGCCTCGTTGCCTTTAACAGACTACGCCAAACTCCCCTGCCTGCCGCGCGGGAAAAGACCCACCCTCGCCTTTTTTAGTCCGGGTTTGTATCGATGGATCGCGCGAAGCAGCAAAAACCAAGCCGTGTCTTGTACTCCTCCGTCGACGCTCGCTTTCATGAATTATGTACTTCCTCTTGCCGACATGTGGGACATATAGCAACCGGGTTGACGTGTCATGCACCAACTAACAGTGCAGAACAGCAGGGGGATGCACCCCAGTTGTACCGCCCCAGTAGTAGTAATGAGCAATGAGACGTCAAATCACAATGCCACACCTTCCCAGACGGACGAAGCAACCATTATTTTTACTACTTCCTCCGTATCGGTTTATAGGGCATGCACGTCGTTCTAGGTTGAGAATTTAACTGGCTATATATGTGATGAACAGTACTCCCTCTGTCTAGGTGAATAAGTCATCTTAGGTTGTGCACCGTGACCAAGAAGGAGGAGAAACCGAGAGAACTATAAACCGAGACGGAGAGGGTAGTACAGTACGTATCTTTTTAGATCAATATAGTCGGGATTCACCGAGGAGCAAAACCAAGTGGTAGGATGCTCCTGTCGTGTTGGCATAGTAACTCAAGCAGGGTCAGTTCGCACACGAAATGGTGACACACTTAACAGGACCCCTTTGGCCGACATGTGGCTCATCCACCGTCTTGTTCCACGTGTGATGCACCAAATTACAGTTCAGAGCAGTGGTTGGACTTGGAGGCACCCCGGTCGTAGCGCCGCAGTAGTAGTAAATGAGCGATGAGGGGTTAAATCCCAAAGCCCCACCTTTCCCGCATTGAGCTGGACGGACGAAGCAACCATCATTTCACTCCAGGGCGCAAGAGCATAAAGAAAAGAGAAAACCAATGATGCATGCGGCAGCTACCTAGGGCACCCTAGGGTAGGGGCCTCCACTACAAATCCTTTTTTTAAGCGCCTCCACTACAAATCTGCTTCTCCCTCGTCCTCTTGAAGAAAACCGATGATGCATGCAGCGGTAGGGTTTGTAGGAGTACTACAGTGTGCGGGGCCATGTCGTAGTAAAAGGGAGAGGGATTGGGTTCGAGTCGACACCTTAATATGTGTGGGCTGCTTGGTTTTATGGGAATGAGGAAGCATTTTGGGTTCAGGGACCAGTGGAGATATACGTACAAAAAATTGTGGACGTAGGTTCGACCGAAAGGCAATGATGCATGGGCCCTGCATTTTGATATACCCGCGGTCGCGTGAAATTTGCTACTCTACTCAAAACTAGTAAGGTACATGCATTGAACGCATGAGATTTCGAAACCAAATTATGAATAAATACACACTATAGCATGTAAAGCTTTGAGTCATATATGCATGATGTAGATATTCATTTAGTTCTTATAGTTAATCTCATTCAAAATCAATTAGTTTTATAAAAAGGTTAACATTCATGGGATTGTGCATTGTAAAGCATAAAGTAAAAAACAAATAATGGTGATTCATTTAGAAAAAAAAGTTTGGGCAATTATGATACGGAAGATTCTAGAACAAAGGAGAAGTGCTTGTGTTTTGGGAAAGCATGCATGGCCCACATCTCTTATTGGTTGATAGGTCACGAAACAAGAAACGAGGAGGGAGTTAATGTACCGTGCCAAAGTGTTTTGGGATTATTTGGTTTTTGGAAGATGACTTACACACCTAGACAGAGGGAGTACAAAGAGAAAAAATGAATTGCAGTTAAAAGAATGGCATTTCTAACAAAAATGTGAATTTGAACTACATATGTGTGCACGTGACCAGCACATACATTGTCAATGCAAAATTTAATGCAAGAAATAACTTATGAGTAACATGCATGAATTGATGATGTGGTGCTTGCATGCATAGAGTAGAAAAAACAATGTGATTTATGACTTGCATGCATGACGTGTTCTTGTGCCGTAGTTGCATGTCTAGGAGAAAAGCTACTAGTGGGTTGTACTAGCTATTTAGGAATAGAAGATGTATACATGGAAGTTGTAGGGAAGGAGATGACATGTATCTCGATTCCCATGAGTAGGGATTGGAAAAGAGATGTCATTTGGTTCACATCAGAGGAACTTCTCTATTGAATCTAGAGATGACATGTATCTCAATTCCTATGAGGAGAGATTAGAAATGAGATGTCGTTTGGTTCACATCATAGGAACTTTTCTATTGAATATACACTAATGTTTATTTTCCTTTGAAATTATGGGAGTATAGGAATGAATTCATATGAACCAAGTGGCTCTAAAGCTATAAAAATGATATCATGTTTATTTCCTTTGAAATGTGGAGTATATGAATGTATTCCTATGAACCAATTGGCTCTAAAGGAAAAAATCCTATAAAAATCATATCATATAGAGTTCCTATGATATTCCTCCACACCAAAGGATGGTTGAAATTGCTACAGGTGATACGACGGTCTTTCTTTGTAGACTCCTCCTCCATCTTTATAGTTACCTCTCGAAGATGAATGAAATGATATATACTGTGTATTCTATATGTGCATTTTGGTACACGAAAACTCGGTAAAAGTTTGCGAGGTTCGAATTTTCAATAAAGCTATATGGACTGCATTTTGGAACGGAGGGAGGAGCATACGGCACTTGCTAACACTCACGTGGAAGATTTGTGTGTAGGAGGAGTGGCTGCTCTGTTAAATTACATGGCAAAACTGACACTATCGGATGCCGATCTAACGGTTCTTACGGTGTTCGTCAGGAAACGGCTTGTGGCGAACGTTTGTCGGATAATGATTTACGGACACATGCATTTCATTGATACGTGCCCCCTCTCTCTCACGCACACACGCACCCTCGCGAGTCACAACTCTCCCGAGTCCTCTCGCACCCACCGTCTATCTGCAGGTAGACGTCACACACATATGTGCTCTTCACACCCTACCCTCAGAACTTCTAAAAAACAAAAGACGTCGCACACCTTTTATTTTAGCTCACACGTCACACACTTATACTATTACTCTTGTGGCGAACGTTCTTTAGGCATAGTATATTGTACTCTCACGAAAAGAAGCGGTGCATGCACGCACTAGTTCTCTCACACCCACTCGCGGGTACATGTAGGAGCGCATTTTTTTGAAGCTGGTACAACAAAATCACTCCACTATATATATAAGCAGGAGCCTTAGCGCTTGCTTTACTAGGGTTCCTCTCTTTCACTCTCTCATGCTCTCCAGATCTAAGCAAGACATAGGTGGCCACACTCTCTCTCTGCTCACGGCGGGTCACGAAATCCGGCCGGACCACCTCGACCGGGGCAGGGGTGTAGGTGCATCATTCACGCTGTTGTCGGCGAGGGAGGAGACCAACGGCTGCCCGCGCGTCCCGATCGGTGGCCGCGCCGGTTCGAGAGGGCCTCCGACCCCTTCTTCCTCCCTGCGGTATTGTGGCCAAGATGCGGCCTCCCTACGCCGTCTTGCAACATGCCGACGACCCTCAGTTATATATTCCTTCGAAACCTGCCTTGCTCTACTGCCCCAACTCCCCACGTGGCTGTGTGTGGCTCTATTTCTACTTCCGTCGGCTGTTCCAAAGCCACCCAGACTTTTACTATTATTAGAGGTAAAGCTAGTTCGTACAGTCGAATGTAAGAGTTGGTTCAAACAGGGAAGAAACTGGGAAAGCTGTAACATGAATCTAGGACTTGGTTCTAAGAGGAAATGGGGGAAAGTAGTAGATACTGGCTACCCAACCGGTCTGTTGGTTGAAAAGGCAAAGAAAGCATGGTGGATGGCGAAGGGTGGGGGGAAGTGGACCTGTCTCTTGGTTGAAAAAGGAAAGAAAGTAAGGGGTGTTGGGGAACAACGCAAATGAGAATGAGCAGGTCTAGATTTCCTGTGCTCACATAGGAAAATGTCGCCGAGGAGATAAAAAATGGGACAAATGCATACATGCTGCCTGAGTGTTTGCCGCTCTCGGCAACCACATCTGCCTCACCACTTTATGCCCCTGCTGTCCCTATGCCCATATCGCTACCGTTAATGTAAAATCACATGAAGCATTAAGCAATGCCACCTAATGTCACTATAAGTAATGGTCTAGTGCTGTCGATAAATTGAAGCAATGCCACCACCATTTTATGAAGTGCTTCTGTCTTGCTTTATTTCCCATGAATTGTGTTTTTGCAGTTACACTTAAATCTCACACCGCTAACATTGCTCCATCCCAGTGGAACTGCACAAATTTGATTGCACATTTACTAACCATGTGCTACTCTCATGACAGTAATACTAATGCTATTGTTCTCCATGTTAATCTAGTGGCAGTGCTGATGTGATGTGATGCTACTTACTTAAGGGCACTTTCATACTGTCAGTCTACTGCCAATTATAACACAATAGATGATGATGTTAATCATACGCCATTGCAAATATCTGTCATTGTTTAAATAACTGTATTTCGTATTTGCGCAAACAGGGATGTCTGTCTCCATATCGTTTCTATCTGCGCAATCAAAAGTACACACCTCAGTTTTAGTTCAACTGCACAAAATGAGATGGCTATTCCTAGTTGTCGTCCTCTAACCACCAGTGTTCCAGGTATTCCTACATTGGTTCTAACTAGGTAGAATGACCAACGCAATCTAAAAGAAGTTGATTCGTACATTTTACTTCCTGATTGCAGTGCAGGGACGAGCGAAAACAACTGCATCCTAGTCCGGAATGCACTTTCTTCCAGTTCATCCATGGACAGAGGACTAGCTGGCATGGTTGCACGGAGGTTTTTGGGACAGGTGCGCGGACAAGAGGCATTGTGGTCTGCTTATTTCTGCAAATAGCGGTGCTTAAATTTAGTGGAATGCACAAGAATTTCAGCTGGTCAGTACACTGCATGGTTCAGTTCAGCATTCCAGCTGAGAACACAATTATAATTGGTTATTCTGGAATGAGAGAACCTAACCCTGGATGGTGGCAACAAGAAAAAACCAGAGTGAACTCCAGGAAATTTAAGCCTGCCGGGAGGCCCTTTGCTCACAAAAGCCTTGCTTGTTTTTTCCTGATTTGTAAACCTTCTCACAACTTTGTCTTTTGTTGCGAACTAGTATATGTTTGTTATGTTCTATGAATCATTGAAATGTATAAAATTGCTTAACTTATGCTTTTCAAGTTTTTTATGAAGCCGAGTTTAATGTGAGTGTTCCACTGAACGCTGGAGCGTGTGAACGTTTGGAATTTACATTGTGGGCTCAGTTAACTGCATGAACCACTGTAACAAGATACGTAGTTGCTTATATGTCAGACAGCAGATTATTGATTGTTAGCTGGTCGATAGCCTAGTGTTGAAGCGAGCTAAGCCAATGTGTCGTGTTTTGCACAACTGCTTACAAGTGGGGTAGCACCAACAGTGTTTACAAGTACTTATGTATACGTCGACGCACATTTCTCGAACGAGTACCTTAGTTCATCAAACACACACTGCTCGTATGATAAACCGTGACAGCTTATGTCTTACCATGCAATATTCATGAAAAAACTAGTGAGGACGCATCTGTTTCGGCAACAATTACGATGGTTCTCACATGATTCACGGGCACACAAAAGTAGCAGCAGTTCCCATAGACGGATTCAAACAGAGTACTAGCCCCAGAGGGCTTGATAATAGGCAAGGTTCAGATAAGTAGACACAATCCAAACTAGTATTAAACACTAGCTGGGGCAACTATTTCATGCCTCGATCGAATTTGGGCTGGCCACAAGACGGACCTTGCCATGAACATCATCGAGGACGTCCGGCAGCAGCTCAATCATGTGAACCTTCATGAAGGTCACCTTGTGGCCTTGCCACTCATAAACTTGTTTATGGAGGCATGCCAGATCATCTTCCTGCGTAAGCTTGACAAGAACAGTATGCCTCACAAACGAAGGAGTAGCTTTGAACTTCTTGTGCTTCAGTACACCCTGGACAACATGCCTGACAACAGTGAGGCTGGAATACAACTCGGCATCGGTATAAAGCGCAAATGGCTTCCAGGATCCAACAGCCTAAGAACTCTGTTTTCCCACTGCGTATATTCAGGTCATCCGCCTCATAGCGAGTGACATGTACAACCACACAATCCTTGTCTGCATCAAGGCTCTAATTGAAACAGAAACAAATTCTGAATTATTTTCCAGTATAAGAAACACAAGTTATTTAAACCACTATGTATAGCATGGCATCGAAGCTAATAAAAATTTTCATTATTCATCACCACATACTTAGATGAAAAACCACAATCGAGATTGGCAAAGAAGAAAATCACCTTGGGCAGCTCAGCGGGGGGGGGGACACATCCTTGACGGGGGAAACTGCTCCTGCGGTGCCAAGGGGGCTGTAACCTCAAATGGGGCGTTGACCATCTCAGTAGTGGCCGTGAGCGTATCTGGGTTCGTCTCGGTGGCTACCTCCATCTTCTTCGAGCTCTCTGTCTCGTGGGGATCAGCCTCCCGCGTCTGCTCCAATATCGGCAGATCTTAGCCTGGTTCTCCTTTGTCCATCATGAAACTGATGAATACTAGGAGATCACTGAAAGGAAAACACAACGGCAATGACAATGAAACAAAAAAGAGAGTGAGGATTGGTTACTGCTTTGCAAAAGTTTTTTTTTTCTCTGAACGAAAATATACCAATATCACGGATCCGCTTACCTTCCCTTCGTTGGCAGAGAAGAACAGTGGCAGATGCGAGTGTTGGCTTTCTTGAAGACGGTGAGGGAGAAGGGGATTCAGCAAAGAGTGAAATGATGGTTGCTTTGTCCGTCAAACTTAGACTGCGGGGAGGTGGGGTTTTGTGATACGACGGCTCGTTACTATCGCGCTACGACCGGGGTGACTCTCCACATGCATACTGCCTTCTAATTTGGTGGATGGCATTTGGGCCCGCGCGTGGCATGGCCCGCATGTCGGTGAACAAAAGTAAAATGGCATTCAGTAGAGGGAGACGTTTCGATGACCGGAGGAGCCAGAAGCGGTAGTGTATCCACTGTACTAGTAGTAATTGTTTTTCTGGTAGCCGTAGAGTGTCTCCACTGTACTAGTAGTAATTGGTTCTTTCGGCCCAAGACAAAACAGCCCATCCACCCTAGTAAATAATAAAATCAATTCAAAAGCCCATATATTTACTTAATGAGAGGCGCTACCCACACCCAGCACACCGCCCCCCAAAAAAACCTGGGTGCTCTTCTTCCTCCTCACTCCCACCCACCTCACGTCAGCTCGCTCCACTCGTACCCCCAAATTCCTCACCTCACTCCTACAGAAAACCCCAGCTCCCCTTCTTCCTCACTACTACAGAAAAACCTCAGCTCCCCTTCTTCTTCACTCGCACTACAACTAGGCTCGTCATTCGTTACTCTACTCAAATCTGTGACCGCGACGTGACGCCCTCGAGGAAAATGGAGTTGGCTGACCCCAGTGCCAAGAAGATGAGGCTCCCGCCAGGGGCGACGCCTGTTGTAGATCCCGCACCCGGCAGCGCGGGGAGAAGCGGCGACCCCGCCCCCACCGGATCCCAGGAACCCGTAGAATCTCGGGTGAACCGCATCAGCGATCTCCCGGACGCCGTCCTTGGGGAGATCATCTCGCTTCTCCCCACCAAGGATTGCTGCCGCACCCAAGTCCTCTCAATTCGGTGGCGCCCTCTATGGCGCGCCGTGCCCCTTAATCTCAAATGTCGTCAGCTATCTCTCTTCAATGATTTTGAAATCCCCAGAGCCATCATCTCCTCCCACCAGGGCTCCGTTCAAAGCCTCTGCATCCCGTCATGCTACCTGAGCAAGCATACCATGCCCTGCATGGTGGACGCCTGGCTGAAATCCCCTGAATTCACAGAACTACAACTGCTTGAGTTCTACTATTCCCCTGGAAATCACCTACCAGATACCGAACGCCATCTACCTGTGCCCTCAGCACCGATGTCCATCTCGCGGTTTCCCTCCTCTCTCCACACCGCCACCTTTGCGCTGTGCTAGCTACCAGAAAATCTGGTACTAAACCTTCGACTCACATTTGTCAAGAAACTTTCACTTGTGTGGGTTCGTATATCGGAGGCCTCGTTGCACAGCATCATCCACTCCAGTTGCCCTGCCCTGGAGTGCTTGGTGCTTGTTTTCACAGTTAGAATCGGCTGTCTCCAAATAAAGTCGCCTAACCTTGTAAGAATTGGAATTTCTTTTGATGAAAGGCAGCTCATCATCCAAGATGCCCCTTCACTTCAAAGTTGGTCCATGATTCTAGTTATTCACCGTCGCAAATAACCGTCCTCTCTGCGCCTAAACTGGAGACCTTGGGTGTAATACACGATCTATGTGCTCATTTCAAGATGGTGTTTGGCTCCACAGTTCTTCAGGTACTTTATATTATCATCTACACATGTAACCATAAGCTGCATTTTAAATTTCTGCGCATAAGTTATATATCATCTCGGAGTACACATTTTGTACTAATATTATGTTCTATGCTCAATGAAGAGTTTCTCCATGGATAGCCTATCAATGGTGCTGGATTCTGTCAAGATCTTATATATCCAAATGAATAGTTTTGATCTGAACAAGATTATTGGCTTGCTGCAATGCTTTCCATGTCTGGAGAAGTTGTATATAAAGGAGATAATTTCGCGCACGTTGGAAGCCCCGCATATAGTGTACTAGAATTAACCGTTCAGCTGTTTCTCTTTCCACACTCTTTTTTTAGACCTTAACTGTTTTCAATCTTCATGTCTATTTAGGCAACAAGACGGGGTTAGAAAGTTATAACCAATCGGTGCATTCGTAAGCACCGGGATTTTCTCACTTCTCATGACATTCGATTGAAGACAATAACGCTAGAACGATATGTAGCCAACCATGCAAACACTAGATTTGTCACATTCTTCCTGCTGAATGCGAGGTTACTATTGTCCATCAGGCTTAAGTTTATCAGCAACATGGTTTTAACGGATGGGTATGTCGAAGAGCAAAAAAAGGAGTTTAAGGTGGGCAACAGAGCTTCTGAACATGTCTGGCTTCTATTTACAACATATTGTGGTCATAATCCAGTAAATTTTACGACCTATGATGTTCATTCGATGGACCTGACCGATCCATTTGACTGTGACTGCCGAAAACAGTGGTGGAGTTAGATGTCGTTGCCCTTTTCAACCTGGGTTTTGTCTAAACCTGGTGAACAATTAACCCTCGTGCTTTTGTACAGTTTGTAAGCTGGAGTTAGATGTTCTTGCCCTTTTCAACTCGGCTCTGACTGTCATATTTTCTTTGAAACAAGGCAAATGGCTTGCCATTAGTTTAATTTAGAGTGAAATATTGCAAGAAATCCCAACCAAGGGAAATAACATCACTCTCGCCGGCTGCTTGAGCTCACTGTGCATTACAGAAGCCAAGTGATTAGCCCCCACCAGCACCCACAAACTTATTTCTAACTAGCACACCAAATGGGCTGTAAATTTTCATAGGAAAGGCTGCACGACCGTGACAGATTTGGATTCTGACATTTGGGACCCACGAGGAAATAGCCTATCCAAGGTGGTGTCGACTTACTAGCTAGTCAACAAACGTTTCTACTAGCCAGCCGTTGGATTGACATCCAACATCTATCGTGTATCTTCTATCTCTGGTCTTCTTCCTCCAGCCGCCCAAACCAAACCACCCCATCAGCTCCGCCTGCTCCTGCCTCCCATGGCTAGTTGCGCCTCCGCCTCCCTACCGTACCCACCAACGTTGGCCAGTCCCTTCCTCTATTCCCCCACACATCCTGTTATTCTCCGGCGACGTCAGCCCCAACACGCACATGCACTCGAACCAGTCAACCCTCGTACTCCCCTCTGCCTGCGACTGGACTGGCGCATCTTCCACGGCTCCTGTTCGTTCCGGCCGAGGCCTCTCCGTCGTCCTCGGCCTTGGTTCGCTCGCCGTGCGCGGTGCGCCGCCCTCTTGCGTTGTCAACGCCGTCAACAACCGAGAGTAACAAGGATATGACTATACATGGAGAGTATGACAGTAGGGACCCACCAGTGTCATGGCAGTATGCAAGCAAGTGCTTCGTTATTACAAGCCCCAAAAAATGGTTCCTCCTAATGGTTGGACATCTGGGGCTCACGCCATTGTCAAGGTAGTCAATAAACAAGAGAATTACACAACGAGCGGTTGACACCAGGGACCCAGCAGGTCGCGCAGTTGTTATTTACTTTTTATAGGAACAAGGAGTTGTTATTTATACTAGTTTTAGCGACGGATCAGGGTAACAACGGGGCTGTGCGGGGGCTGTGGGCCGTCTAGCCAGGGTTTTATTTATGTTTACCACATCATGAGCCCAGTTGTGTTTTTTTCTTGCTAAAAATGGCTAGCCCAGTTCTATTTTTTAAAGAAATACCCAAACGAGGCCTACTTGCTTTATCAGCCCTGCTAGGTTGCAAATCTTTCAAGACGAGGAGAGAGTTTCATTCGGTTTGCCCAGAAATGGGCCGTACATTTTTAAAACACATCAAACCGGGGATTAGTTTCATTTTTTTAATTACAAGATTTTAAATTCCATTGATTTTTATGCCTGGACAATTATTTGGATTTTCTATTTATATAAATTATTTTTCAAAATAGTTTGAATGTGACTTGATATTTCGGGATTAAAAATAGTTGACCGCACTGAAATATGCAAAATTTCGTATAATTTTTTTAACCGTTCCACAATATGGGGTGTAATGCTAACGAAAAGAAGATGGGCTCCAAAAAAATCTTAAGAATTGGCAAATGGGCTATAAATTATTAGAAATACTGGCAGATGGGTTGTATGCTGTTTTCCACAGATTTGAGGCTGACTTGTGCGCCTACTATAGGTTGACGCGTATGCTTTCCTAAAAAATAAGGTTGACGCACACGCAACGCCGTGTCAACTTAGTCGACACACGAGAGCAGTGACTGTTGGATGTCCATCCAACGGCCGTCATGCTTCTTCAATCTCTGCTCTTCCTGCTCCAGCCGCTCAGACAAGCACCGGTGGTACTGCCTGCTCCCTCCTCCCGCGGCCGGCTATGCTGCCGCGCAGGCCTCACCGCCCCATCATTCTCCCATCGCTAGCCTAGCCATCCCTCTACTCACCCACACCTGCTGTTATTCTCCGGCGACGACATCGAACCAGTACACCCTCTCACTCCCCTGCGCGTGGGGGACAACTGCTGAGTATTCCCTGGCTCCGTGTCGTTCCCTTCCTAGGCCTCGCTGTCGTCCACCGCCCTGGTGCTCTCGGCGCGGCGTGGTCAACGAACGACATGCATCGAAAGTGGACTGTACGTGGAGAGGCTAACAGCTGGGTCCACGGCCGCACGCAAGGAAATGCCTCCTTATTACCCGCAAAATAATGATTCCTCCACCTGACAGCTGGGACCCACCGGAAGGGCCTCTGCATTTCGTGAAAAAATATTCCACCGCTGATAGGTCGGACCCATCAGCTATATCTTCGCATGCAAGGAAGTGCCTCGTTATTACGCACACAGAAATGAATACCCCCTGCTAGCTGGGACCCACCATAGTGGGAGGCTGAATTGTGGGCCTACTAAGATGAAGGGGACGGAGGGCTTTGTCAACTTAGTAAATATGAACGATTCTAGCTCCAGTGACCGTATGATGTCCATCCAACGGTCGGAGTGCTTCTTCAACCTCAGGTCTTCTTGCTCCAGCCGCCCAAACAAGCGTCGGCCGTCCCGCCTGCTCCTGCCTCCCGTGCCGGCTGTGCTGTCACTGCCGGCCATGCCATCCCTCTATACTCACCCACACCTCCTGTTATTCTCCGGCGACGGCAACCTCACACCGCAGCTGAAGCAGTCAACCCACGTACTCCCCTCCGTGTGGGCATCCACTTCCGCGTCTTCCCCGGCACCACGTCATCCCCTTCCTAGGCCTCGCCATCGTCCACTGCCCTGGTGCTCTCGGCACGGCGTGGTCTTGTGGTCAACGAACGACTTCCGTTGGAAGAGTACTGTACGTGGAGAGGCTAACAGCTGGGTCCACGACCGCAGCAAGGAAGGCCTCCTTATTACACACAAAATAATTATTCCTCCACCTGACAGCAGGGACCCACCGGACGGGCCACCGTATTTCACGAAAAAAGACGTTTCCCCCTGACTGCTGGGACCCACCAGCTACATCTTCGCACGCAAGGAAGTGCGTCCATATTACGGCCAAAAAAATGATTCGCCCCCCTGACTGCTGGGACCCACCAGCTACATCTTCGCACGCAAGGAAGTGCCTGACAGTCGGGACCCACCTAGTCGAAGCGTACGTAGCTTTGTCATTCTGGTCGCGAACGTGTACGTACATACTGCTCGATGTAAAGGCGCGCACGTGTCGTAGTAGAGGCACGCACGTAGCATGTACACGTACGTACAGCGGCAAGGGTACAAGAAAGAAAATATGGCCATGTACGTACATACGGGCGGGGTCTCGAACGTCTACTCGCGCATATGTACGGCCAGGGTTCGTGTACATGGCTGGGTCGGAACGGAGAAACTGCGTCGTCGTCGTGTTCATCAAGAGGCAACGGAACGCGGGCTGTTCATCGGGAGCCAACCGGCTTGGACGGAATAGGCGATGGAAACGAGGCCTGGCGTACCGCAGAACGAAGGAAACGGCCTTGTGTTCGACCGGCCATGGTGGAAACGGGATCTTGTTCATCGGGAGGGGTCTGGCGTACCGCAAAACGGAGGAAACGGACCTCCTACGGTCGAAACGGGGTCCTGTTGATCGGGAGGGGTGTGGCGTACCACAAAACGGAGGAAACGGACTTGTGTTGGAGCGCTACGGTCGAAACGGGGGTCCTGTTCATAGGGAGGGGTGTGGCGTACCGCAAAATGGGACTCTGCGGGATACTGTTCATCTCCACCATCGACCTCCTCCAGCCTCCACGAGCTCCTGTTCATCACCGTCGACCTCCTCCAGCCTCCACCTGCGACTGTTCATCCACGGGCTCCTGTTCATACAGCCTCCACCGCACGCTCCTCCACTGGCTACTATTCAACCAGCCCTATCCACGGGGGTCCTGTTCAACCACCCCTCCACGGGCTACTGTTCATCCAGCCCTCCACCAGCTACTGTTCAACCAGCCCCCCACCGGCTACTGTTCAACCAGTCGTCCACGGGTCCTATTCATCAAGCCCTCCACGGGGTCCTGTTCATCCACCGGCTCGATCGATCGGGGTATTGTTCATCCAGCGGCAACGGCCTCTACTACCACGGGGTCCTGTTCATCCAACCCCCCACCGGGAACTGTTCATCCAAACCCCCTCAACAACGCTCACTGTTCATCCAGGGAAGGAGGCACCAGTGTTCGATCGGCTTCAGTTAGCAGCAGTAGAGAAGGAATCACACTCGGGTTCAGTTAACAGCAAGGGATCGATTGATCGCTCGGGTTCAGTAACGCGTAGCCTGCAGTGCAATCGCTCGGGTTCGGTTAGAGCCCAACGCCTCGCTCGGGTTTAGTTAGAGCCCAATGCCTCGCACACACGCGCGTATGTACGAGAGAAACGCGCATCGCTCGGCCCCCGACCACCCACCGTAACCGGGAACTCCCCGATATTTTCCTTGCCCTCGCTTCTACCACGGTTTTCTCCATCATGGACGGCCCAAAGAATGTCATGCAGCTGCGTCTCCGGCCCGCCCGGGACGAAAAGCCCATTTTCTGTCATGATTTTTTGTCATAGAAGTAGGATCCCACCACATCTATGATGATACCGGGTTTTGTCACAATTATCGTCATAGAAGTGTCATAAGTATGACAGAAAAAAAATTCGTTCTGCCCAAAATGTCACGGATGTGTCTTTTTTTGTAGTGATCATTGCCAAAGATCCACACTTCGACCCTTTTCTGAGTATGGGGCAATGAGATATTCTTGAACCAGCATCAAGTGAGGAAACTGATAAAGATTGTTACTAAAATGGGTCAAAAGATGTCAATCGAACTATTTGTTTACACTTTATGCAAAACAACAGTGAACTGCAGGATGGTAAGTAAGAACCCTGTAGCCTTCTTTTTACTGCCCGTAATAAGTTGTGTTAGATGACAATATCTGAATCTTTTTTCTTTTCAGTGGATCCAGAAGCAGTTTACTCAAGATAACCTCTCAAACTACATGATTGGCGGCCGGCCATCACAAGGGGTTGGACTAAAGTCCTGCATGCCTTCTGCATCTAGGAGAGCACAATAGGGCCATTCCGCTTCACCTTGTTCAACAACTGGAATGTCTGTCGCCTCTTTCTTTACCATCTGTAATAGTACAAGTATTAAACCCTGGTACATCATTCTTTATTTGGTGCTTCTGCAATTCTTAAACATATGTACCGATGAATCGAATAATGCATTGGTTGTTTGAACCTGATGGATATGAATAAAGCTATAGCCTACTTTCAAGTTTAAATTAGGTACAATTTTAAATAGCAGCAATTAAATTAGGGCGAAATTACGTTGTGCAGGTCATTATGGCACACACGGTTGGTAAAACACAAACGTTTGCGATATACACCATAATCTAAGACGGTTCACAGAGAGGAAACGTGTGCAAGCATGCACATAGTTGCCGTTCGCAAAGCGTGTGTGATGTCAGACACTATCACATACGGTGTGGGAAAACTAAATGTGTGTGATTGTCTACCTATCGTACACGGTTTATAATCATGAACTGTTTGTGATGTGCCAGGCATCGTAAATCTCCCGTGCCTGGAATCTGCCTGGAAAGCGCCCGTGCCTAGAATCTGCCTGGTTTTGGGCAGTACCACAAAACTCCGACTGCAATGGCAATGCGAGCATAAATGAGTAGCAAGGATGGAGCGTTTGGGATATTCGAGATGTCGGAAACGGTTATATAGGGAAAACTGTATGCATCAAGGCTCCCTATCCCCGACAATTTCTGGGCCGTGTGGGAAGGACCCCCCTATCGCCCACACTCACTTGGCGACAGTTCCAAATGCCGTCGCGAAAAGGGGTTAAAAACCGTTTGTTTAGGACCGACGCGCACCAGTGACCCATAGGATTTTTATATGTTGTTCTATAGGCCCAAAGTGCATCATCTAATTTCTTAGACCAATTCTTCTGGGACCTATTGATAGTCTTTTCCAAAATTAATTTTATTTCTCTATTGCTAAGTTCAACTTGACCTCTAGACTGAGGATGATAGGGTGATGTAATTCTATGGTTAACATCATACTTGGCAAGCATTTTACGGAAAGCACCATGAATAAAGTGTGAACCACCATCAGTCATTAAATATCTAGGGACTCCAAACCTTGGGAAAATAACTTCCTTAAGCATTTTAATAGAGGTGTTGTGCCACTACTAGTTGGAATAGCTTCTACCCACTTAGTAACATAATCAACAGCAACCAAAATATGGGTATACCCATTAGAGGAAGGAAAATGTCCCATTAGAGGAAGGAAAATGTCCCATGTAATCAAATCCCCAAACATCAAATTTTTCAACAGCAAGTGAATAATTCATAGGCATTTCTTGACGCTTACCCATATTACCTATTCTTTGACATTTATCACAAGATAAGACGAACTTACGAGCATCCTTGAAGAGAGTAGGCCAATAAAACCTGGATTGCAATACCTTTGTGAGCAGTTCCCGCATGATGTCCTCTATAAGCTTCGGAGTGACATTTCCGTAGGATTTGGCCCTGTTCATGCTCAGGTACACAACGTCAAATAATACCATCTACTCCTTTATAAAGATGGGTCATCCCAAAAGTAATGTCTTAAATCATAGAAGAATTTTTTTCTTTTGTTGATATGTGAAACTAGGTGGTAAATATTTAGCAACGATGTAATTAGCATAGTCAGCATACCAAGGTGTGTTATGAGAAACATTTATTGCAGCTAACTGCTCATCAGGAAAACTATCATCAATAGGTAGTGGGTCATCAAGAACATTTTCAAGCCTAGACAAGTTACCAGCTACGGGGTTCTCTGCTCCTTTTCTGTCAGTGATATGCAAATCAAATTCTTGTAGCAAGAGAACCCATCGAATAAGCCTAGGTTTGGCATCTTTCTTTTCCATAAGGTATTTTATTGCAGCATGATCAATGTGGACAATTACTTTTGAATCTGCAATATAGGATCTAAATTTATCACAAGCAAACACCACTTCTAGAAATTCTTTTTCAGTAGTAGCATAATTTCTTTGAGCACTGTCTAGAGTTTTACTAACATAATGAATAACATTTAGTTTCTTATCAACTCTTTGTCCTATAACAGCACCAACAACATAATCACTAGCATCACACATAATTTCAAAAGGCAAGTTCCAATCAGGTGGTTGAACAATAGGTGCAGAAATTAAGGCTTTCTTGAGTGTTTCAAAGGCTTCTAAACAATCATCATAAACAACAAAAGGAATATCCTTTTGTAAAAGATTTGTAAGAGGCCTAGAAATATTAGAAAAGTCTTTGATAAATCTCATATAGAAACCATCATGACCAAGGAAACTACGAATACCTTTGATATCTTTAGGACATGGCAATTTCTCTATTGCATCAACCTTAGCTTTAGCCACCTCAGTACCTCTTTCGGAAATTGTATGGTCCAAAATAATACTTTCATTAACCATAAAGTGGCACTTCTCCCAATTCAAGACAAGATTTGTTTGCTAACATCTCTGCAAAACTCGATCAAGATTGCTTAAACAATCATCAAAAGACTTCCCATAAACAGAGAAGTCATCCATGAAAACTTCAACAATCCTTTTCACAAAAGTCAGAGAATATAGCAGTCATACATCTTTGGAAGGTAGCAGGTGCATTGCATAAACCAAAAGGCATACGTCTATAAGCATAAGTTCCAAAAGGACAAGTAAAAGTGGTCTTTTCTTGATCAGGTTGAGAAACAGGTATTTGTGAAAAACCAGAATATCCATCAAGGTAGCAAAAATATGTGTGCTTAGATAATCTTTCTAGCATTTGATCAATAAAAGGCGGAGGGTAGTGATCTTTTCTAGTTGCTTTGTTTAATTTTCTAAAATCAATTACCATTCTATATCTTGTAACAATTCTTTGTGGAATAAGTTCATTCTTATCATTAGGAACAACGGTAATACCTCCTTTCTTAGGGACACAATGAACAGGACTTACCCATCTAATATCAGCTATAGGATAGATTATACCTGCTTCCAGAAGTTTTAATATTTTCGTTCTTACCACTTATTTCATCTTTGGATTTAACCGATGTTGGTGATCAACAACAGGTTTAGCATCAGGTTCCATATTAATCTTGTGCTAACATAGAGTGGGACTAATGCCCTTAAGATCATCAAGAGTATATCCAATAGCAGCTCGGTGCTTCCTTAGAACTTTCAATAATCTTTCTTCTTCATGTTCTGAAAGGTTAGCATTAATAATAACAGGATATATCTTCTTCTCATCAAGATAAGCATATTTCAAAGTGTCTAGCAATTGTTTTAATTCAAACACAGGATCACCTTTAGGTAGAGGAGGACCTCCTAGAGTTTCAATAGGCAAATCGTGTTTAAGGAGAGGACATTGTTCAAAGAAAATCTTATCTATTTCATTTCTTTCATGCATATGCAAATCATTCTCATGGTCTAGCAAATATTGTTCTAGAGGATTAGTAGGAGGTACAGCAATAGAAGCAAGACCAATTATTCCATCCTTACTAGGCAATTCTTTTTTATGATGCTTTCTACTAAACTTGGAAAAATTAAACTCATGAGACTCATCACCAAAACTAACACCGACAGTTTGTTTCTCACAATCTATTTTAGCATTAACGATGTTCAAGAAAGGTCTACCAAAGATAATGGGACAAAGAACAAGAAAATCAGTAGGGTATTTTATTTTCCCACACAAGACTTCAACATCTCTAACAATCCCAAGTGGTGTGATGGTGTCTCTATTAGCAAGTTTAATAGTAACATCTATGTCTTCTATTTCAGCGGGTGCTATGTCATTCATAATTTATCACTCACGCTAGCACCTATGTCACATAAACCATGATAACAGTGATCTCCTATTTTAACTGAGACAACAGGCATGCCAACAATTGGTCTATGTTTATCCTTTTTATCGGGCTTGGCAATTCTAGCAGCTTCATCACATAAGTAAATAACATGCCCATCTATATTTTCAACCAGGAGATCCTTAACCATAGCAACACTAGGTTCTACCTTGATTTGTTCAACTGGTTTGGGTGTTCTAATATAACTTTTGTTGACCATGGTTGAAACTTTAGCATGTTCCGTCATCCTTACAGGGAAAGGTGGTTTTTCAATATAAGTTGTAGGAACAACTGGATCAACATTATAAATAATAGTTTCATCTTTAGCTATTACCGGTTCTAATTTAATAGGTGGGTGATATTTAAACCATTTCTCCTTAGGGAGATCAACATGAGTAGCAAAAGGTTCACAAAAGGAAGCTACTATCTCAGAGTGAAGTCCATATTTAGTGCTAAACTTTTGAAAAGCATCGGTATTCATAAAAGATTTAACACAATCAAACTTAAGCTTAATACCTGACTCTTTACCTTCGTTGAGTTCCCAATCTTCAGAGTTGCGTTTAATTCTTTCCAAAAGATCCCACAAGAATTCAATAGTCTTCTTCATAAAGGAACCAGTACAAGAAGTATTGAGCATGGATCGATCATTATGAGAAAGCCGAGCATAAAAATTCTGAATGATAATTTCTCTTGAGAGCTCATGATTGGGGCATGAATATAACATTGAATTAAGCCTCCCCCAAGCTAGATAGATACTTTCTCCTTCATGAGGCCAAAAATTATATATATAATTCCGATCACGGTGAACTAGATGCATAGGACAAATTTTTTGGTGAAACTCCAATTTCAATCGATTCCAATTCCAAGATCCAATATCATCGCATAGCCTATACAATGTGAATGCTTTTCCCTTCAAAGATAAAGGGAAAACCTTCTTCTTAGTTTCATCTCCAGGTAAACCTGCAAGCTTAAATAATCCACACATTGCTTCCACATATATCAAGTGCATATCAGGATGTTCGGTTCCATCTCCTGCATAACACTACAAAAAAAGACACACCCGTGACATTTTGGGCGAAACGAATTTTTTTTCTGTCATACATATGACACTTCTATGACGATAATTGTGACAAAACCTGGTATCATCATAGATGTGGTGGGCTCCTACTTCTATGACAAAAAATCATGACAGAAAATGGGTTGTTCGTCTTGGGCGGGCCGGAGACGCAGCTGCATGACATTCTTTGGGCCGTCCATGACGGAAAAAACCGTGGTAGAAGCGAGGAGGAGGAAAATTTCGGGGAGTTCCCGGTTACGATGGGAGGTCGGGGGCCGAGCGATGCACGTTTCTCTCGTACACGTACGCACGTGTGTGCGAGGCGTTGGCTCTAACTGAACCCGAGCGAGGCGTTGGGCTCTAACTGAACCCGACCGATTGCACTGCAGGCTACGCGTTACTGAACCCGAGCGATCGATCGATGGCTTTTAAGTAAACCCGATCGAGCGATTCCTTCGCTACGGCTGCTAACTGAAGCCGATCGATTGGATGAACAGTGAGCGTTGCCGGGGGGGGTTGGATGAACAGTGAGCGGTGGCGTTGCCTCTGGATGAACAGGACCCCGTGGTGTGGTGGAGGGCTGGATGAATAGTAGACGGTGGAGGGGTGCCCGTGGAGGGGTGGTTGAACAGAACCCCGTGGTGTGGAGGGCTGGACGAACAGTAGACGGTGGAGGGGTGCCCATGGAGGGGTGGTTGAATAGTAGCCGGTGGAGTAGCGCGCGGTGGAGGCTGGATGAACAGGAGCCCGTGGAGGCTGGAGGAGGTCGACTGTAGCCCGTGGAGGCTGGAGGAGGTCGACAATGGAGATGAACAGTATCCCGTGGAGTCCCGTTTTGCGGTACGCCACACCCCTCCCGATGAAGAGGACCCCCGTTTCGACCGTAGGAGGTCCGTTTCGTCCGTTTTGCGGTACGCCACACCCCTCCCGATCAACAAGACCCCCGTTTCGACCGTAGGAGGTCCGTTTCGTCTGTTTTGCGGTACGCCACACCCCTCCCGATCAACAGGACCCCCGTTTCGACCGTAGGAGGTCTGTTTCCTCCGTTTTGCGGTACGCCACACCCCTCCCGATCAACAGGACCCCGTTCCTAACGTAGGAGGTCAGTTTCCTCTGTTGTGCGGTACGCCAGGCCTCGCTTCCCTCGCTGTTCTATCCAAGCCCTCCCGATGAACACGACCACGCATTCCGTTCCGACCCAGCCAGTTGGCTCCCACGCGTTCCGTTGCCTCCCGATGAACACGACACATCCCGTTGCCTCCCCATGAACACGACGCATTCCATTGCCTCCCCATGAACACGACGACGACGCTGTTTCTCCATTCCGACCCAGCCATGTACACGAGCCCTGGTCGTACGTATGCGCGAGTAGGCCTTCGAGACCCCGCCCGTATGTACACATACATGGCCGTATTTTCTTTCTTGCACCCTGGTCGTTGTACGTACGTGTACATGCTACGTGCGGGCCTCTACTACGACACGTACGCGCCTCTACTATGACACGTGCGCGCCTCTACATCCACCAGTATATATGTACATCGCGACCAGAATGACAATGCTACGTACGTTCCGACCAGCTGGGTCCCGACTGTCAGGCACTTCCTTGCCTGCGAAGATGTAACTGGTGGGTCCCAGCAGTCAGGGGGGCGAATCGTTTTTTTGCCCGGACACACTTCCTTGCGTGCGAAGATGTAGCTGGTGGGTCCCAGCAGTCAGGGGAAAAGTTTTTTTTTCACGAAATACAGTGGCCCGTCCGGTGGGTCCCAGCTGTCAGGTGGAGGAATCATTATTTTCCGCGTAATAAGGAGGCACTTCCTTAATGCGGCCGTGGACCCAGCTGTCAGCCTCTCCACGTACAGTCCACATCCGATGGAAGTCGTTCCTTGACCACGTTGACCACGCCGCGCCGAGAGCACCAGGGCAGTGGACGACGGCGAGGCCTAGGAAGGGGATGACGGGGAGCAGGGGAAGACGCGTCAGTGGAAGCCCGCGCGGAGAGGAGTACCAGGGTTCACTGGTTCAGCTGCGGTGTGAGGCTGCCGTCCCCGCAGGGCCTGGCCAGCGGTGGGAATAGTAGGGGCGGTGAGGCCTCCGCGGCAGCACAGCCAGCCACGGGAGGCAGGAGCATGCGACACGACCGGCGCTGCTTTGGGCGGCTGGAGCAAGAAGACCAAAGGTTGAAGAAGCACTACGGTCATTGGATGGACATCGTACGGTCACTGGAGCTAGAATCATTCATATTGACTAAAGTTGACAAAGGCCCCCATCCCAGTCAACTTAGTAGGCCCACAAGTCAGCCTCCCACCATGGTGGGTCCCAGCTAGCAGGGGGAGTATTCATTTTTTTTGTGCGTAATAAGGAGGCACTTCCGGTGGGTCCAAGCTGACAGCGGGGGGAACGTTTTTTCCGTGAAATACGCTGGCCCGTCTGGTGGGTCCCAACAGTCAGGGGGAAACATATTTTTCACGAAATAAGGTGGCCCGTCCGGTGGGTCCCTGCTGTCAGGTGGAGGAATAATTATTTTGCGCATAATAAGGAGGCACTTCCTTGCGGCCGCCTGGACCCAGCTGTCAGCCTCTCCACGTACAGTACTCTTCCGATCGAAGTCGGTCGTTGACCACGCCGCGCCGAGAGCACTAGGGCGGTGGTCTGGACGACGGCGAGGCCTACGAAGGGGACGACGCGGAGCCGGGGAAGACGCAGCAGTGGAAGCCCGCGCGAAGAGGAGTAGGAGGGTTCACTGGTTCGGCTGCGGTGTGAGGCTGCCGTCGCCGTAGAATAACAGGGGGTGTGGGTGAGTAGAGGGATGGCCTGGCCAGCGGTGGGAGTAGTACGGGGCGGTGAGGCCTCCGCGGCATCACAGCCGACCACGGGAGGCAGGAGCACGCGACACGACCGGCGCTGCTTTGGGCGGCTGGAGCAAGAAGACCAGAGGTTGATGAAGCACTACGGCCGTTGGATGGACATCATACGATCACTGCAGCTAGAATCGTATATATTTACTAAGTTGACAAAGCCCTTGGTACGCGTCAACTTAGTAGGCCCACAGCTCGGATTTGGCAAAGAACATATAGCTCATTTGCGATTTGTAAGAATGTACAGCCCATTTTTTAATTCTAATGGAATTTACTACAGCCCATTTACAGTTTGTTAAAAGTACAGCCCAACTTCTAGCTAGGACAACGATTAATAATTTCAAACAACCGCTCAAAACAGAATTCAAAAAAATTCCCACATTTTGATGGGATCCGAAATATTTTTATCCAAAATTTCTAGTCAGGTTAAATATAATTTCAAAATAAAGTTGTATTACGTTAAAATCCAACGAAATATTGCGCGCGCAACAAGTAATGAAATTAAAATTGTCAAATTCCAAAAATAATATATTTTTTAAACTAATTACGTGTTTGGTGCATAGTAACTGTCCAGTTATTATAATTACATCCCGTTTATTATTTCTTAAAGTCCATTTTCTTGTTAAGCCTAATGCATACCTCCTAGGAAAGTTTGCAGCCCAGCAGGGCGGAGAATAACAAGTTGACCCGGATATTGTGTACAACTGTCGGCCCAGTTGCATTGCTGATGTTGAAAAAAAGGCCTGTGTAGTACAGTACAACCTAACATGGTTACTCAGCCCACATTCAGCGGCGCCGGAAAGGCCCAAACAAGGCTTCTGTATAACTTTTTGATGTCACTGAGCTCAATAAATAACTTAAGAAAAAAGTTAGATTACAGTGGAACCTAATTAAAAGCAGTCACGAGCAAATAAATAATTCAATGGTCCCACTTGTGCGTGTGCGCGTGTGTGTGTGAGAGAGAGAGAGAGAGAGAGATAGAGAGAGAGACCCATCGGTCGATGCTCGTAAATATCACTTTCAGCCATATGCATTGCTGATGCTCAGTAAAAACTATATAGTTGACACAATCATATAGAACATCATAGCACACTGAACTTGCATACAAAAATTTCACGCAGGCGGCACAATCAGGATGGAAGCAGTGGATCGCTACGGGAAGGGCTATATTGAAACCAACGAAGTCGTACATAACGGTTCATCATCTTTATCAATGACGGGGAAATATCTTGAATGTTGTGCAAAGAAAACAGATAGACAACACAATAAGTTCTGCTAGCACATTAAGTTGACGTACAGCCCTTTCTAAAAAAGTCCAGGTACAAAATTAGAACAGGTCACAATCAAATGTACTGGCATATCAGTGCTTCACACCCATAGCTCGGATTTAACTAGTATCTGACAAGATTCAGTTGTTACCTCAAATTAGAGCACATCTAGGCAGCCAGCCCGGCCTCTTCTCCCAAAGAAGCAGTGGCCTCCGCCGCGCGATGGAGTAGGCCATGTGCCATCCATCGTTCCGAGCAACACGGGGAAAGTCTGACGTTGACTCCTGTAATGGACGTCGTCGACGAACCCTGGCACCAGCGGCGGCGGCAGGACTTCGATTGATGGATTGACCACTTCTTCGACATGCACGAACACTCGAAACAGGTACATCCCTAACGTGGTCCGCGGCGGCCTTGGTGGCGACGAATAGTACAACCCCGGTTCCTGCACCGGTATCTCAACACCAATCACCTTTGGTATGGTGGACGGCTTCTTCATCCATGCCATAACCTTCAGAGCCCAGCTGTCTGGAGGAACAAACATACTTACGAGCTCACCTCCAAGGTCGTTGATAAGCTCGTTCATGGACTCGCTGTTCCAAGCACGTCGAGGCATGCCGTGGAAGGTAAGCTTTGTTAAAAACTCAAGCTCAGAGGGCACCGAGCCCCATCCTGGGTGCCACCGATCAAAGCTCACCAGCGCGCCATCGCAGAACAAACGCCGGGAAGATTCGAACACACGACTGCAGTCGAAAGTTGTCCGGAACCTGACGAAGAAATCAGGCGGTGGCGGATAGACTTCGGCGAGCAAGTCACTTATTTGGATGCCATGCGCAATGCCAAGAGCTTTGACATGGTCGTCCGGCGAGACGGGAGGCCGGTCGCCGTTGATGGTTACCATCAGCACTTTGCCGGCAAACTGGTCGCCAAGCGCCGCCATGCCACTGTTGAGCGACAGCACGCAGCGACAGAAGGCAGGACGGACCTCAGGATCTCCGGCTCGGAGATCCGCGTTGACCGGCGACATGATAGTGCACTTGAGTACAGGGAGTACAGGTGGGGGATTTGGGGGAACTGGAGTAGGAATCGAGATTCCAGAGGTGGGGGAGGGGCGGGAGACTGGGGATGAAAAGGTAGCATGAATTTCGAGCACGCGCCAATATGCTCTCGGCGCGCAAGCGGACGAAAACATCGGTGGCGCCCACATGTCGGCCTAAGAGTCCTTATTCTTTCTTTTTTGGAGAGACCGGCCTTTTTTTCAGGATCTTTTGAGAGCCCGGCCTGAGAGTCATAATTGACCTGTTTGGCATTGCGTTACTACTCGGCCCATATTCAACGACACCTCACTGGCCCAAACAAGTGTACATCATCGAAAAGACACTGAGCTCAAATTATATAACTTGAAAAAAGGAGATATACTCTGAACACTGGAGAATGGTGATGCCCTCATTTAGCCCACCAGTAGTTCGAGACAATAAACAATTCGAAACAACGATATATACAACATTCAAACACTGACTAGTGACTACTACGGACATAAACAGCAAGACATGATAGTTCATAAGAAGTCTTGCTACACCCATCTGCAGCGCTCAGACTCTCGTGATCCAGAGGAGAATGACATTCTAAACAGAAGCAACTATTACATAGTAAGAGTGACATAGATGAGGATGACCAATTGACAAGGAATATGCATAACAAAAGAAAGAACTACCCATCCAAAACCAGCAGCAAAGACAACAAAGTCATTCGAAGAGATGATCCAACACCATCATAATTTGCAGCCCCGCTTCAGCGACCAGTGATCCGGAGACACCAGTACTCCACCCTTTCGATGCAACAGCCCAATTACCTATCAACCTGAAGGCTTGAACCACATCACTGCCTGTCGTAATTGAGACATCCAAGGATCAAAGTTAATCCGGATGCCTTTGTCATTCTCACCTTCTTTTGACTGCAGGCTGTATCATTGACATTCAGGGGAGTTTGCTCCCGAACTCCTAGGGCTCGCCGTGTAGACACAGTTTTCCATAGCAAACAGAGCCTCTCTGCCATCAAGGTCCTTGCCAACGGTGATCTCCTGGTTAATCGGATAATTGAGTCCGAGAAACAGAGAGTGTGAACCTAGGTTGTTTACCCGCCTCCAACTAAAAAATCCTAAAGGCCCCAACAAGCCGGTATCCTGCTCATAGACGTAACAGCCACTTTCCGGATACTCACGTATTACACGGTGCTTGTATACAGTGGGGTTTTTGCAATATAAATTTTCCGGCTCATGTGTCCGAATGATCATCAGTCTTTTGCCATCGTCTGATCGAGCGAGGAACCAGTTGTGCTTCCCTGTTTTTGGCAAAGGTGGTGTGATTACAAAGGGCAGTAACTGTAGGGACACTGCATCATATAAAAAAGGACATGCATTGTTAATGTAAGATCAGCATTGTTCAGAGTATGAGTAGGATAATGCAAGAAACAGCATTGATATGTCACTATTGGAACTGGGAGGAAAATATAGGGAAATGTATACTGGGTTCGAAAATATAGAAGTGCCATGCATGGTTATACTCATGTTATCTCGCAATCGATTCTTCACAGGAAACTACCATGTCATGCATGTTATGTACTCCCTCTGTTCCCAAATATTTGTCTTTCTAGGCATTTCAAATAGACACAACATACAGATGTATGTAGACATATTTTAGAGTGTAGATTCACTCATTTTGCTCCGTATGTAGTCACTTGTTAAAATCTCTAGAAAGGCAAATATTTGGGAACGGAGGGAGTAATCATGTTCTGTCCTCACAAACAAATTCTTCAAGGTAACTAACAGACCATCCATTGTTATATACTCGTGTTCTGTGGGGAAAAAAATTGTGAGGATATTATTCTAGCCATTGATTGCTGAAGGGCGAATATAGGTATGTACACATGGTAAGCATTGCAGGATTTCACTACTTCCAAATATAGAGTTGTCCATATGCACATTTACTTCCCTAATGTATGGTTAGATGAAACCAACAGTGTGGTGCATGTTTCTACATCATGAAAATGAGGAAACTAACATGGCCATTGATACACACTCATATTTAGTAGTAGTATATAGATTATTGTAAAATAAGGATAATATCCATATATACCTAACCGTTTGGTTATTCAGGGTACAAATTGGCTGTAATGACATGGTCACAATTGCATGAATTAACTCATTCCAAATATAGCTGATTTACGGCGTCTCTAATACATTGCCATAGTTCTACTCAAATTCTGCTCAAACAGGGATATGCCAATCATCACAAAAAGTTCAAACAGTGTCATGGTGTCATCATTAACATGAGATGGAAACAACTTACACGCGCCGTCCCAGCAATACGTGGTGCCATCTGCTTTGTCGATCGCGTAGATGATGCCATTGTGTTCAATAGCATCACAGAAGTGTGTATCAGCTTTGATGATGATCCACTGTGAGCCGAGTTGTCTCCAGCTAAAGAAGGCACCGGCGTAAAGATAGGCGAGTCCGCGGTCGAACAAGGCAATTAGCTTGAAGTCTGCGTAATTCGCATGTCGTGTGGGCACTTGGCAGATTACAATCTTCTGCAAAACAAGGTCTGTCCAACTGACGTAGTAATCTAGATGACTTGGACCGCGATGGTAATACTCTATATAATCCAACGGAGGAAGGATAATCTCATGGGAGGTCTGGAAGTTCACGAGCACCAACTTTTTAACGTCTTCTCTGAAGGCAGCCATCCAGTGGGAGTTCATGCCGACCCAGTACATACCTGCCAAGAAGTTTCGGGCGATGGTGATCGGATCGATGTCGAGGGAAATGATGTACAGTGACCCACTACATACCCGCAAAGAAGTTTCGGCTAATGGAGATCGTATTAAAGTCGAGGGGCATCATGCACGCCTCCGTATCATGGTGAGCCAATCTCGCAAGACCAGATATCAGCAAGCAGGGTGTCTAGAAAAGCTTAGGCCTCGCTTCGACAATGGTCGTGTGCATGTCCCTCGAGCATGCAGCCAGCTGCAGGGCGCTCAACATATCCATACACGAACAACAGAGGTCGAGGATGTCACTGGGGAGATTGCTCCAATCGCGGCTGATATGGATGCTGCGCGGTTCGCGTTCGGCCATGGTGGAGTTTGGAAGGGGGCTTGATTTACGGGGGAGAAGGATGTCAGTGCTGGAGGGGCTAGCGACGGAATAGTGGTACTGGGGGAGGCGAGTGAGGCGATGGTACACGGGGGCACAGTGAAATGGATACGGAGACGGAGACGGAGATGGAGATGGAGTGGTGCTATGGGAGCGGAGAGGGAGACAAGGCGAGGCGCCAATGTGCTGTACAGCGGCGCTGACAGACTGCACAGTGCACAGGGTGATGCTGACTTTGGTAATCCGAACACGCCGCCTAGACTAGTGTCAGGTGCAGGGTGTTGTCACTTCACTGTGAGGACCGGATGAATAGTATTTTGACCATCAAGTGTACCACATTTGTACTACTACTAGTAGTAGTAGTAGGAACATGAGTACTCCAGTATTGTATAGCGGAAATAGGTCTCCCGTGCTAGCATGCTTGTTCACTTCATCGTTCAGGTATCATCCATATTGCTAGCAGAACCAAATTCTCGTGCATGCCCAATCAACGCCCTGCCGCGATGCATGCAGTGGTCATTCTGGTGCATCAAGGACGGCATGCAGATTGTTCCACACTTGAGAAGAGGAAAAATGGAAAGGTAGAACAAGGCAGCAGAGGAAGAGAACGCTGGCTAACGAGGCTGGGAGGGGATCGAGCAGGAAGTTAATGCTCCACGCCTAAAGGTTTTGGGAAAACCTGATTTTCATAAGGTGACTTATACTCACCTAAACGGAGGGAGTATTCCTTAACCAGAGAATGTTGTGTCTCCCACTCACGCGCTCAAAAAAAACTATGAAACATTTTTTTTATCTGTTTGCATAGGTCCTACCTATCAGGAAGGATGGGCACGTACATGAACAGGTACGACTCATCAGTCTACCCCGCATAGCCTTTTCGCTTAGTCTACCTAGCCGTCTAATCAACTGCCTGCACGCCACTTCTCCTATTTACTTCTCCATCGGGAACCGATTCTCCTCGGCTTCTTCACCTCCCCTTCGTCTTCATTTGGATCCAAACCCCACTGCGTTCACATTGTTTTAACCTCTTTAAATAATCATCTACTACTTCAGTTAGAATAGCCATCTAATCCTAATTCTCCAAACCGTAGCCCTCCGTTCCAGCGGTTCCAAATGGCGAAAGAGATCGAGATGCAGGTTTTTAGCGTCCAACATGTCCTCGTTGAAGGCTCGATGTGCATAGTTGCCACCGTCACCGTCCACCCAAGGGTTGTTCGGCAGTGGATCAACAATGTATCCAACTCCCTCAAAAAGGTAGAGAGGAGGGTCATCGATCTCGACGCAGAGTACACGGAGCGTTCCCCTGGGAAGATCCAGCGCGCCGCCGTCCTTCAGGTGTGCCTCGAAGATGATGTTTTGGTCTACCACATCATACACTCGCCCTCCATACCAGGTGAGCTTCACGATTTCTTGTCTCGGGAGGACGTATACTTCTGTGGGGCAGCCATCAAAGGGGACAAACAGAAGCTGGAGCCGTACAACCTTGATTTGAAAAGCATCGCTGACCTACAAACCAGAATCAAAATTCCTGTAGAAGATTGTGATAAACAGACACCATCCCTATTCGAGGTAGCAAATTTTGTGCTCGGTACAAATATTCAGAAGGGTGACGAGACGGTGGCATTAAGGTCGTCTGGATGGGAGAATTATCCCTTGACGTACGAGTGGATAAAATATGCTGCCCTCGATGCCCGTGTGAGTTTCGAGATAGCTGCAAGGTCCAAAGAGCTTGTTGCGAAGCCGTCTCCCACAGAGAATGAGAAGAAGAAGAAGAAGAAGAAGAAGAAGATGATGAAGAAGAATAAGAAGAAGAAGAAGAAAAGGATGCACCAGCAGGAGGGCATTATGGATGGATGAACTATTTCCTCTCTTGTAAAAAAAATTATTCCCTCTCGGTGTATATTGATATAGATGGACTATTTCGATGGTGTGCATGTCTTTGGAACAGAGTAGTAGCATGGGTCCGCTTGACTATAAGGAACTATTTATCCGCATATATAGCTTTCTCTGCTACTCCTTCCAGTGATCGGTATGCAGTGCATATGTCCGTAGACATGACAGCTTGTCCATGGAAGTTTAACTACGGTGACCATCACGTTTCATCTCACGATCCCCGCGACGCCTCTCCAACCCACGGCACCATGCCCCCCGACGTGCGCCTCACCCCTCTCGGCCGCACCGCCCCTCTGCCTTTGTGTGCATGATATGTGGGCCACACAAAATGCGGCAAGCATCAAGTTTCTACTACAGCCACCCGCGATTCCCATGACGCCGCTCGAACCCATGAAACCACACGTCCCCCGACCTACGGCTCACCCCTCTTGGCCCCACTGCCCCTCTGCCTACGGGAGCATTACATGTGGACCAGTCACCTATCGGGTCCACATGTTATTTACTCAAAGGTTGGTGTAGTAAGGCATTGAAGCTCAGTCCCGACGGCCCTGAGAGGGAAATGTAACTCCTGCGCCAGGGCTTGTGGTGCTCCCGCAGCACGAACTCGTGCCAAACTCGAGATTTGTTTCTTTACTATACATGCACGCAACGATTTAATGGACATTGTAATCTCAACATGTGATGGGGAGCTCTAAATTTGAATTTGAAACTTATAAAACAAAAAGATTCAAAACAAATAAACTAGGAGAGAGGGAGTATATCGTAGGATGTGTCCCATACAAAATAAGTCCCTTGGTTTGTCACCGCAAAGATGAGGTTAGAAAGGAGCACAGCGTCTTCCTACTCGTACGGCAACAAATCGGCCGCAGACAGCATGGTCCGCCTTTGACCGCCATGTGCAAGGTTCGTGCTATCTTATTCAATCTCACCGTGGTTCCATTGTACCAATTCATGCAGTGGCCCGTTGCATGGCTGATCCCAATGTTGGACAAAGGTTCTACGGGAACGGTGTCACCGTTGTAAATGTTGTGCAAATTGATGTTGGTACCCTCCCGTACATATGCAAGCCAATCTCCACTCGCACCGAGCCTAACCTGTGAAACAGTGGGCAGGGGGAGAATTAGGAAATGGACACGGAAGTAGTCTTTAGAATGCATTTACTACGTGATCAAACTCATCTTACGTGCTCATCGGAGGAAATCCGAGTGCCCCTCAATGTCGGCATCTCAAGGGGCGTCAACTTGCAACATTGGCCACGCCGCGCTGGAGAGACCCCCAAGGAAACATCCTCGTGCGTTCCACGGAACATCAAGATGCATTTGTATGAGTAGTTTATCTTGTGAGAGAAAAGGATGAACGAGGGAAGGCCTCTAGAGATAGAGATGGGCACTACTACTACCAATGTGCTGGCCCGTGCATTGCAATGGATCCAAAGTAGTAGAATAATACTTGTTCACGTGCTTGAAATATAAACACTCTAGTTTTGATATACATGTGTCAGCAGACATGACAGCTTGTCCATGGAAGTTGAAACACGGCGACCATCACGTTTCTTGTTTCTACCACTGCCACACCCACACGCGATTCCCACGACGCCGCTACAACCTACGGCACGACGTCCCCCGACGTGGACATGGATCCTCTGACATGGCTATCACTGCCTTGCCCTGCCTTTCCTTCGCTGACAGGTGGGACCCACGCTTATGGGTCCCACATGTCAGTGACAGAATGGTAGGATTGTTCGCGTCAGGGGATCCTCATCCCCCCGACGTGCCCCTCATCCCTCTTGGCCCCACCGCTCCTCTGCCTTTGTGTGCATGACATGCGGGCCAGCTGAACTGCGGCGACCATCAACTTTCTACCACAGACACACCCGATTGGACGCAGTTTGCCTGCTCCGCTGCTGTGCTCCGATCCGTACTCCCGCACCATCGAATTTTCATCCAGCGGCTGTGACACATTTCGTCCCGGGCATCAATACTCAGCTGGAGTACTTATGCACTACAGGTAGTACCCGCCGGTGTGGCCATCTACGCCTCGTAACGTCCCGACGCCCAGCTGTGGCACCCTCGCCACGGCCACGCCACCACCGGCCGGTTCATCTCGAACGAGTGAGTCGCGAACCACGCCACCACCATGAGAATGACATGTGGGCCAGCCGCATTTAAGGTCCGCATGTCATTGACTCATAGGCCGGGCACTAAGCCACTGAAGTTCGGTCCCGTGGGCCCGGAGAGGGAAGTGTAACTCATGCGGCAGGCCTTGTGGTGCTCCCGCAGTACGAGCTCGTGCCAAAACTGGAATTTGTTTCTTACTACTACAAACTAGTACTAGTAACGTACACATGCATTGCACGCATGAGATTCTGGTGGTTTGTGCATTATGCTTCTACATGTGGAGCTTTCTGGATTCTAACATGTGGAAAAATCTGGTGGAATGTAAGGTTAGGCAAGTTTGATTAACTTAGGTGAGTGTTTGGTTCAAGCCACACCTTAGGCAAGCCACACTAAGGCCCCACATGACATACACACAAAAAATGTGGCAAGATTCCCTTAGGCTTGCCAACTTGTGGCTCTCATTTTGAAGAACTAATAACTTTGCCTAAGCTTAGTTGTGGCAAAGTTCGTCATGAATTAAGTTCAACCATGGAGTCTTCTAGATTATACATGTGGCAGAATCTGGTGGATGATATCCAACGGCCAGTAGTGCTCGGATTTGCCATCTTTGTACTGTCGGATTGGCTTCATCCAACGACCAACTTTCAAAGTTTTTCACACACTATATAGGGGGTATAGATATAGATGTGCCAGTCCATTGCAATGGATCCAAAGTATATCTATTTAGTGGAGTGCACTATAAACACATTATCTATTTATTTTTCTCCAACCATCCGTAGCCATGCAACCAAGCCACATAAGCTTCATGGGTGCCCCCCACATCATATTATTCATACTACGTTGATTGAAAAAAAGATAAATCACCCAAAATAATATTTTCCTGTTTTTTGTTCCTACGATGTTGTGCCGTGCACGTACCTACTAGTTGTATAGTGGTAGTACTAGTAATATAGTATGAGGAGTACAAACTTGGTACTAGTAGGAGTAGTACTAGTACGGAATGCTCCTACTCTATCAACGAGCCCCGTCTGACACCAAAATTCTTGGCTTCCGTGCTACAGCTAGATCTTCCCCTCGTTTCTGTTTTCCAACCCGATGGCGGGCGGGGTGTCGGTTTGCTCAACGGCGGTCCCACATGAAAGTGAAAATGCTAGGCAACACGCCTTCCCCTAAGCTATGTGTCGTGCCGGACGGGCCGTGTTGTACTCCCGATTCCCGGGCGTGTGGGGGTGCGACGCGAACGCGGCAGGCCTTTTCCTTTTACCAGCAATGTGCCCGTGCGTTGCGACGGATCCAAAGTAGTAGAATAGTAGTATTTGTTCACAAACTTGAAAGAAATTACTACTGTTTTGATATACTCCTAATATATTACTCCCTCCGTACCTAAATATTTGTCTTTTTTCAGATTTCAAATGGACTATCACATACGGATTATATAGACATATTCTAGTGTTTCTAGCAAGATGCCCGCGCGTTGCACGAAGTTGATGGAAAAGGTAAGCACAACTTATAAATTGACGGATGGAGTACTAGTTACAGTGATGCATATAATTAAGCAAAGGGATCGCACATGTCGGTATTGCCTAGAACGAGAATGCAACAGCACAATAAGAATTAAGGCCACGATGATGCGATTGCAGTGGTGGTTACAGAAGGCAAGAAGAAAGACGGATCCACGAACGTACGACCTCCTCCTCCTCAACTTAGTGCACCGGGCCACCGACCGGCGGCTAAGGAGCAGCGGCTTTTGTGGCGAGCTCGAGGTGCTTCTCAGCAAAGGCATCCAAGGCTTCCAGGCGGTTGAGGAAGGCCAACGTCGTAGCGTCCTCACTGGCCTTGTAGATACCTATGTACACGATTTGCTCGTACACGTGGATGTGTAGGTCGACGAATTCTTGCAGGGCGAGGCGCCTCGCGGCGAGCGCGACCTCCAGGTGGACATTCTTCGTGGCGTCGGCGGGCAGTCGCAGGGCCACCAGTGCTTGAAAGAGATTCCGGCCATGGAGGCCGATTAGGGTGGCAGGCAATGAGGAGCCCGGGCGCGCGGGCTGGAGGAGTACGGTGATGTCGTCCGCGAGCTTCTTCAGGACGGTGAACTTGTTGCTGGTGGCAACGATCATCTGGTCCAACTGAGAGTCGTAGTTGGCGTCCACGGCGGCCATCCACCAGCCGGTCTCCAACACCATCTGGAGACGATCCTCGGCGCCATGCCGCAGGCCGGCGTCGTGGACCATCTGGCGCAGCCGCTGGCCGCTCACGCACATCGCCACCATGGGTCTGGAGTGAGCTCTTTTGCGCTTAGTGTAGGTGCTTAGGCAAATGCTTAGGTGCGTACGATGTGGTAGATGCATTGGAATGGAGGGGCGCCTTTATATGAGGGCAATGAGGGCAAACTGCGTTGCATTCACATCGTGCGGCCTCTTTTCTCGGACCTCCTCCCATTACTTCCCTCATGCATTAATTGAAGGAGGATGCATTGGCCGTTCAACATATCGGGAACCGCTACTCCCTCCCTTGTCTGGATTAAAGCCGTATCGGGAACTGCGCCACCCGCTGTCAAATCGAATACTCCCTCCGTCTAGGTGAGTATTAAGTCATCTTACGAAAACCAAATAGTAAACACATAGGCGTGGTGCATTAACTCTCACGTTGTTTCTTATTTTTTGACCTAAATAGAGGAATCAACCAAGACGAGATGTGGGGCTTGTATGCTTTTAATGACTTGAGACTATGACACAAGCCATGCAGTGGTTAGTTCGTTGCACAAGAACAAATACAACCCACATCAGCACACACGCATCTTATATAGCATCACATCCAATGGCTATAAAAGATGAATGAGACCAAATTATATCTCATCTAGATGAGTTCTAGCAAAATTGTATTAATAATACTTAGTACTCCTGCGCCATGTATCATGTATTAGTATCATGTAGTACTTTATTTATTGCCATGTATGACACATAGTACTCAACTCTCTCTATTTCTTCATTTAATTCTATGACACCTCATCAAAATTGCTAAGGCTAGTACCATTACAACCAGCCTTAGCAAATACTAAACATTAAGTTCTCTCGTTTTCCTCTCCACCTTGGTCACCTAGACGGAGGGAGTATACTGTGCGGGCTTTTCCGGCGCGGTAGGTGGGGCAGTTCCGCCTAGTCGGTTCGACAGAGACGCGAGAAGACGAGGGAGTAGGCTGCTGCAAACATAGGGCTGTGTGATTTGACAGCGAGTTACTGCTGCACAGGTGGGGCCCCGTGATTTGACTTGCCATTATCATTTTAACTGCGGCGCTACGACCGGCGTGAGTCTCCCGATTCCTGACCACCTCCATACAGGTGCCTCTCCCAATGCTCCACCATGTAGTAGAGGCTGGCTCTTGCATGAGAGCCCACTTCTCCAGTTTTTCCTTGCCTCTCTTTCCTCCACATATGCAAAAATGCCATGTAAAGTGCACTATTGTACTTACTTGCTCCTACAGGTGCTTAAGCTTGCCACATAGGCATAAAGCTTGATGTGGCAAGTTAATCAAGAAGAGGGAGACTAGTTTGGTGACCCAAGGAAGAAACGGTGCTAAGCACGTGTACCTAGGTGAAAAGACAATTTTGAGTCTATAGCTAATTAAATGAAGCAAACTTAGCAACACCATTTCATTGGAAGAGGTCACTCCTTGGCAAATGCAATAAATACTTGTACTCCCTGTGTCCCATAATATAAGAACGTTTTTGGCACTACACTAGTGTCAAAAATGTTCTTATATTATGGGACGGAGGGAGTACGAAGAAAGAGATAGAAAGAAGTAAAAAAATACACTTATAGCCAACCTTATAGCCAAAACCTTGTTGTAGTATGAGTGACTAAGTGATGACTATGTATGACATGCCAACATCAGATAGCCTAACGCACCATGTTAAATCTTCAAGGGCGCGACCGCACGAGCGATGCGACGGTCGTGGTAGGTGCGACCACGATACGGGCTGCTGGCAGCCCTTGGATCTGAGATCAAACGGTCGCATGCTAAGTTGCTGAAAACTTGCAGAGTAACCCTCCACGATAGGATATTCACCCATAGGTCTAGAATCACGCCATGCAACCGTTCGATATCAGATCCAAGGGCTCTCGGAAGCCCGTATCATGGGAGAATGGAAAGCCACTACCCTGCCGTTCGCACGCTGGCAGTTCAATACTACGGCGGTTCGCTCCTAGTCGTCCCGTCCATTCACATTACGGCAGTTCCACTAATCCTAACCCTCCTCCCAAATCCATGGCGTCCCAAATCTCCCCGATCGGCGGTGAGTACAAGGTTAGAACCATCACCGGCGATGAGTTCGACGTCATCTACACCCGTTCTTCCGCGACGGTGAAAGGATGCCTTTCTCGCTTCAGACGCATGTTCGAAGACTCGGATGATGAGTGGGTCGCTGGACTAGATGTTGAGTACACCACAGCCCTGGGATGAGAGAAGGATCTAAAGGACGAAGAGAGGAAGAAGCCCGCCGTGATCCAGGTTTGCGTGCAAGACTTATACTTGGTCTACCACATATGCCATGCCAACGTTGAGTGCCAGGATTTTAAGGACTTCCTCGAGAGCAACCTAATCAACTTCATTACTGTAGACTTTGGTAACGACAAAGAAGTCCTGCGTCGGATAGGCCTCGTTCTAGGCAACACCTTCGACCTCCAGAAGAATCGGCTGGTGTCCTCTCGTCAGCCTTCAATGCTGACCCTGGCAGGAGCCATGGTTCATCCTTCGTATGGTAAACTGGAGAAACCTCCATACACGTTTCATTGTCATGCATGGCAGCACAATGTACTAGATATAGACCACATCCACTACGCTTCAATGGATGGCTACCTTTGCTTCAAAATCTACAAGGGTTGGATGAAGAGCAACAGCCAAGTGTGCGGTTCAAGCAAAGAAGTATCGGCCAAGAGGAAGAGGGACAAGGACGAAGTCGAGGACGTGGATGAGGACTCCGAGTAAGGTGGCAGTGTCGTTGTTCATGGTGGTTCTAATGTAGTGTCTACCGTAATAGTTGCAAAGTTTAATTTTAGGTGTGCTTAATTTAATTTGAGGGGTGTGTTGTGCTGAGCCCCCAGCAGAACTATGTTATGTTTCTTCTTGTTACTTTAACTCTTCAGTATGTACATACTAGTATTTCTTACATTTCATCTTTTAGTTGGTATAGTACTACCACTCGTTTCTTCACATTGTATACATACAATATATATGGCCAACATCATATAGCCAGCAGTTTAGTTGGCAAAGAATTTCAGGGTGCTTAGTTTTGTCAAAGAATTCCAGGGTGCTTAGTTTTATTTGAGGGGTGGGTTGTGCACTTGTGCTGGACACCATTATTGTGACAAGCCTTTTTAATAGTACTATATGCATAATTTGGCGACAAGCGCTCTCTATATGTACCACCTTTTTTTTAATTTCAAGTTTTTCTCCATGGCGCAATCCATCGATACTACTATTGCACAAAAGTGGAGTATATACATTTTTGAAAAGGCTAGAGGGCGGGGCAGTCTAGCTCGGTCGGTTTCACGAGAGGCGAGGGCCTTTGTGATTTGACGGCTCATTACTGTTGTCAAATCGAATAGTACTGCGCCGCCCGCTGCACGCCCGACGCCTCCATTAAACCCCTCCGTTAAACCCGCATGCAAACCGAGAATCCTACTCCTGCCACACGTCTGTTCATGAGCGGGCCGGAATTAAACGCAACACCGACCGAGCTCCTCCCGTCCGCCCTCAGTTTAAACGAGGCCATACGCCGGCCAAGCTCCTACCGTCCGCCCTCTATTTACACGAGGCCAGACAGACAGCGGGCAAGAATCGCACACCTCCGCCGCTCCCCCATCTCCTCCTTCACCATTTTCTCCACTCTTCCGATGGCTTCCGATGAACCGTTCTCCGGCATATTACCCGGTTGGGTGGCCCGCCGAGCCCTCCGGATACGGGCGAGGCCGCTCGGTGCATCATCATCCTCGCTTGGCCCGACGGAGCCAGTTGCCGCCCCAAGCAGGCGCGTGGTTCAGCAACTCGCCGCTCCAGTTTAGCTCGATGAGGAGTGGCGAGTTGCTCCACGCCGGCACGGCGGCTAGCACGCCGGTATGGGCGCCGTCGCTGCCGCGTCGTACCGCGCCACCAGTGTCTGCGGTGGCCGCGCCTCCCGTGTCTGTGGGCGCGCCTCCCGTGCCTGTGGCAACGCCATGCAGGCAGAGACAGAAGCCGGGTGCGTGGAGAGCGACGAGTCGGTGGCCAGCTTCTCCGTGTCCGCCGCCATCATCGGGGAGAAGTAGAACACGGGAGGCCGCCGCCACTTGGGACCCATGAAAGCCACCGCCGAGGCGACGACCGCGGATTCAGGTGGTTTCTTTGCTGCTTCGTCTCTTCCGAGGACCTTCATCGACCCCGCAATTGTCTGACGGACATGAGGAAGACAAAGGGATCCGCGGGTGGCCATTTAGAACTAAAATAAGTCTAGATACATCCATTTCTAGGACAAGTATTTCCGGACGGAGGGAGTATTAATTATACAAGAGAGCCGGATTGGCACCTCTTAGTTCATGTAAATGTAATGAAATCCATCATGTTTATATGAAGATCCGGCTTTTTTATACGAAATCCTTCATGCTTATATGAAATCAGTCCGTGTTTGCACGAATTTCATCTGGTTGGTTAGAGTTGTAAAAATGTATGCCGCTGGCGCTTGATGTCGTCCTCCGCTTAAGGAAGCGGGAGGAAATTTGCCGGCTGCCGTTGGAGATGCTCTTTATGCTGGAAATAATAGAGTGACATCCAAACCATTTGAGTTAATTGCCTGTATGATTGTCCCTCTATAAAAAGTTAATTGCATGTACAGTGTACACGTGACTTGCAGGGTGGCTACAGCTTCGTACAGAAAGTTAAAAAGAAACAAGTCCATCCTTAATCTTGTATTCTAAGTACTCTGTGGGTTCCGCTGTCAGTACAGTAGCGAAAGAAGTATATATTAAATAAGTAGAGTAATATATAATATAAAAATATAAAGTTAAAAGACAGAATCCCAACTCATGTCATCGCGTTGCGAGCATCCGGCGCTAACCAGCCCAGCACATTTTTGTTGTAGACCATGCTGGAGATATATCTCCATGTCTACTCTTATATATACTCCATTCGTTCCTAAATATTTGTCTTTTTCAGATTTCAAATGGACTACCACATACGGATGTGTATGTAGACATATTTTAGAGTGTAGATTCACTCATTTTCCTCCATATGTCTTTTCAGGAAGGGGTCAGATTTGTCCTTGATTTATTTATGAGGTATCCAGATGGCACTGCACCGCCAAGAAAAGAGGGTAACATCAAAATTATGGACTACTTTTTTGAGTATGTTGGTAAGGTCCGGTCATAGTCACTTGTTGAAATCTCTAAGAAGACAAATACTCCCTCCGTCCGGAAATACTTGACATCAAAATGGATAAAAGGAAATGTATCTAGACATATTTTAGTTTTAGATACATCTCTTTTTATCTATTTTGATGACAAGTATTTTCGGACGGAGGGAGTAGCAAACAGTTGGTGATGATGGTGTGCGTGCCATCCTGCAATATAGGCCATCGGATTTATATCTAACGGATAGGAAAGAAACTATGGCAATTTTGCAAAAATATACCCACACGTCTCTCCACGTTCGCAAATAAGGCCTTCCCTCGTTCAACCTTTTCTCTCACAAGATAAACTACTCATACAAATGCATCTTGTGTTCCGTGCAACGCACGGGCAGCTAGCTAATTTCTTTTAAAATAGTTGCTGCGATAATTGGGTTGAAGTGATATATTTTATGTCTGCCCCAAATGATTTTAGATTCACAAGTAGTAACAAAGAAAAGGTCGCCTTGTTACTTAACAGAAAATAGGGTGAAAACTATCACATGAGGCCGGTAAAAACAAGGCACACTGGGTTCAGCGTCATCGTCACTACAGCTGTGCGCGCGCTAGAAGTCTACATATCAAGGGGGCTACCCAGCGAGGCACTGAGACACAATGTTTGAGAGAGAAACCAATTGACAGATTATGATTAGATCGAGTTGTCACCCTTCTGCTGTCATTGTTGGGGGGGAGAGAAAGACGTATCGAGAGTGTGCGTGGTAGGCACAGAGGCACAACTAGCGAGTGTGTGTGTGTGTGTGTTTGAAAGAGGAGTAGATAGATTATTACCAAGATCGATGTGCCACCCTACTCCTTCGGTGCCGGGTAGTGTGTGCGTGTATGTTTGAGAGAGAAGCCAGTCGATAGATTAGTATCAAGATCGAGGTGTCACCCTACTCCTTCAGTGTTGGGAAGTGTGGGTGTGTGGGGGGGGGCAGTGACACTCACATATCTCTACTCTTATAACAAAACTGAGTTGGTGATGATGGTGTTCCTGCCATCCTGCAATATAGGCCATCCGATTTATATCCGATGGACAGGAAGGAAACTATGGCAATTTTGCAAAAAGATACCCACACCCCTCTCCGCATTTCCAAATAAGGCATTCCCTCGTTCATCCTTTTCTCCCACAAGATAAACTTCTCATACAAATGCATCTTGATGTTCCGTGCAACGCATGGGCATCTTGCTAGTAGGGAGAAGGCGTTTCTGTGACACATATCTAGCTATATTAAGGGATAGGTAGATAGCATGTGTGTGAGAGACATTATTACACTTTGAGACATTAGTGGCTGTGGGTGGGCAGAATTAAAGGGGTGGGCGTGTTAGACATAGAGAGCGTGTGTGTTTCTGTTGAGAGACTTGTAAGACGGGGTAGAAAGACGAATTTAACCCTGAGGAGGAAGAGAAATACACGAAGTGCGCGTGTCTAATTCCGATGCCCATAGGGAAATGAGATATGTATGCGTGTGAGAGAGATTGCACAATTCATTCACGTATCACTATCTAGCGATCATGGACGTGCATCGCTTGAAGATAATTCAATATCTACTTCGTATCGTGGCCAAAGGTACAATATCGATTCAACCCTATAAAGATTGGACACTCACATATCACATTTTTTCTATTTAAATAAACCTTTTCAGTTGTGCATGCCAAAGTTACAGTGATGTTTCTTCAAACAACCAATGTAGCTATCATGTATATGCACCATTGTTACTCTTGCATTCAAATTCATTAGTCTTGGACGATTAAGTTTCTATTTTGAAGTAATATATGTAATATGCATATATGAATTCAACGGGTACGCAATTTATGAAATGGAGGCTATGTAATCATATGAGGTAACACTTTTAAGTAGCTGACTACAATATCCATTTCTTTTTGTGCGCCTCTACACTAACACGTCAATGCATTATGTTTAAAGTAAATAACCAATGGCACTAAATTATCTATTTACACGAGAAATACATAGGCTGAGCGTTTGATCCCTTTTTTGTGAACGCGCCACTACACCCGTATGATTGGCCGCGCCCGTGTGAACGTCCAAGTTATCGGCGCATCATCCTGAGTTATTGTCTTTTTTCTAGGGTGGACTTCACACCAGTTATTAACTGCTGACGCATGCCACGTGTACACAGTCTAGCATGACCTTCCCGCTAGCACAGTCCAAAATTAGTTGAAACTGGATACGAACGATCTCGCGGGCGGCAAAATCTCCCGCCTCCTTCTAAAATTTCCGCCACCTTAGTCTTTAGCATGCGAAATCCCCCTTTTGTCCTTGGTGCACGGAGACCAACAGTTACAATACCGCCCTCATCTACAGGATAGGTCGGCGCTGCTTTGGTAACTTCCAGTTCCCCCACTACACGGCACCCCCATTTCCTCTCCCCCTCCCACAAAAACGACTAACTCCATAGCACTAGAGCATCTTACATCACGCCGTCCATACTTCATCGCCCTTTCTCCCCTCCCCTCTCGAAACCCTAGACTGCTCATCCACCGGCGTACCATAGCCCATTCACTGCCAGCGGCGTGCACCTCGCCGGATCTACTTCTGCGGCCGCATCTACCCCTCCCACCTCCCCTAGAAACAAGTAGACTGTTCATCCACCACTGTACCACAGCCCATTCAGTGCCGGCCTTGTCCACGGCGCCGGATCTGCTTCGTCGGTACTCTCGTCAACCACCGCGCATCTGTAGTGGCTCATTCGTACTCCCCACCGGAGATGCTTCGTCCACACCCCCCGGAGCCGCCCCACCGACGCCCCCGTCGACGGCCTCTGATCCTCAACCCTACCAGAGCCGCTTCGCCGACACCTTCCTCAACCCTACCAGAGCCGCTTCGCCGACACCATCGTCAACCCTGCCGGAGTAGCTTCGCCTATACCATTCTCAACCCTACCGGGGCCGCTTTGCCAACTCACAAGTCCACGGCCTCAGATCCGCTTCCTCGCACCCTCATCCAACCTACCGGAGCAGCTTCTGACGCCCCGTCCACGCCGCAGATCCGCATCGTCGACACCACCCTTAACCCAACCACCGGAGCAGCTTCTGACGCCCCGTCCACGGCCGCACATCCGCATCGTCGACACCATCCTTAACCCAACCACCGGAGCAGCTTCTGACGCCCCGTCCACGGCCGCAGATCCGCATCGTCGACACCATCCTTAACCCAACCACCGGAGCAGCTTCTGACGCCCCGTCCATGGCCGTAGATCCGCATCGTCGACACCATCCTTAACCCAACCACCGGAGCAGATTCACCTACGCCCTCGTCCACGGCCAAAGATCCGCTTCGCCCACACCGTAGTCCACCCTACCGGAGCCGCTCCACAAACACCCTACTCGACGGTTCTAGATCTCCTTACCGTACCCCGACAGCCAGCGCAGCGTCATCACCCTCGACGTTTCTAACCTGATTCCCACCGTCTGGAGAGATGCCAAGCACCCGCCACGGCTTAGGCACTTGTCACCTTTAAACCCGTCCAGCATCACCTACCCGATGTACTTCAAATATACTAACCGGTCGCTGTTACCTGTTATGCAGCTGGCAAAAACTACAAGGACGATGTTTTTTCTGCATCTAACAGCTTGGCCAACCAAGATCCTGGACTGAGGCATTGCTATGATCTTGTAAGCGCATCTCTCTATCTTGTATTGTTCTGTGCCTGCCAGCGTGCTTTGCTAGGATTTTCAACCAGTAATCCCTTTGTGCAGACAATGATTTCTACTACTGGCCGCTAAATTAGATATGTAGATGTCATACATGATACTACCTCGTACCTCCGTTCCTAAATATAAGTCTTTCTAGAGATTCCACTATAGGCTACATACGGAGCAAAATGAGTGAATCTACACTCGAAAATGCATCTATATACATCTGTATGTGGTCCATACTGGAATCTCTACAAAGACATATATTTAGGAACAGGGGCAGTACATTACACAAAATCGTAGGTGGCATGTAGGAATTCCAGTGCACTACATTAGGCTCCCTTAGAGTGCCTGCTAGTCCAGCATACAGAGTCATGGCTAGTTTATGGTATGCACACAATCGTTAATTGGTGGTTTAAATATGCGCAAGGGATATGCAATGTAGTATCATGTAGAGATGTCTGAAATTAGCCATGTCAACTTGCAGATAGGGTTACACAATGAAAAAGTACAAGATGTATGTGGCAATTTCATGGAACATCGCAAAAAAAGGAGAGGCGGCGGTGAGCCTATACAGTGTGCTATGGTACGTCACTCCTCCATTGCAATCATCGTGACATGTTATTTGTATGCCAGTTCTATTAGCCAAGTTTCTTAGGGACAGTTATTACGAGTTATCCTAAGAAAATAAGCACCTATGAATATAAGCTCCATGTAATAAGCCAACCAGTTCTTTTGATTGCGTTTTCAGCTTATCTTTGGTATGATCAGTGGAAAGTCTAGATTGCATTATATTTTTTTCATTTTGCTGCCCATATGGAAATTAATTTGACTTGCAAACATCACAAATTGAACGCAGTGCAGTAATTAATATGATAGGAAAACAGACCATCACTATTTGCTCAAAATGCAAATACAAAGATACCATCTACTTGGCACAATCTACTTTGGTCAATGTTTTCCATAGAGATCCCATTGCCTAATTTAACCGAAGAACGCATGACCCACATTTAAATGAAGAACAATTATTTATTGAAATTCGATGGTCCAAGTGACTGGTTATTATCGTATAGCAGCACCACCTGAAAGCATCATATAGCAGCAGCAGCTCATAGCAACTCATCACACAACAACAACAGTCTGCAATTCATCATATACCAGCAGCAGCTCATAGCAATTCATCATATAGCAGTAGCAGGAGCAGCTCATAGCAATTCATCATATAGCAGCAGCAGGAGCAGCTCATAGCAATTCATCATATAGCAGCAGCAGGAGCAGCTTGTAGCAACTCATCATATAGCAGCAGCAGCTCATAGCAATTCATCATATAGCAGCAGCAGCTCATAGCAACTCATCATACAGCAGTAGCAGCTCATAGCAATTCATCATATAGCAGCAGCAGGAGCGGCTCATAGCAATGCATCATATAGCAGCAGCAGAAGCAGCTCATAGCAATTCATCGTATAGTGGATCAGAATGAAAATTTGGCAAAAAATCAAAGGAGATCCTCACCTTGTTGGATGAGCTCATCCTTCAGCAGCACCTCAAGGCCATGGCCTGGGAGGAGGGGAGGGGGAATAAGGTGCCTTCTGCCGCAGTGTGGCATCAGCCGTAGTTGTGCAGCGTCCGCCGGAGTAGTGCGTTGGACGAACCACAGTGGAGCAGCTGCTGGAGACCACGAGAATGAGGGGCGGCGCCAGAGGAAGGAGCAGCCAGGGAGATTTGCCCCTATCCACCGGCCATGTAGCCTAGCTGGACATAGCATCATCGAGGACCAGGCCAGATGGGACCAGTGGCGACGGCTCGCTGGAGGAACCCTAGTGCTGCAGGCAGGGGATCGAGGTAGAGGGAAAGAGGAGAGGAGATGCAAGCGGGCAGGGCAATGAATGCTTGCGTGTTTGTTTTTACTTGAGGGTCAGGTGTGACACGGGCGTCAGCAGTTGCATTTTGAGTGTAATATAGGCAGACAACAGAGTCATTTCACTATTCCCCTTCCCATCAATTTTTAGTGAGGTTCTACCCGAAACACCCCCTCCAAAGCGAAATTAGTTAAGCCCAAGCCCATAACTCAAAAATTACTTCTTTACATCTTTTATGGCTTATTTTGACAATATGCCCTGAAGAGGCGGAATCGAAGTGGCCCTTAACCTGCAATTCAATTGTGCATGCAATGATGAATCACTCCTGCCTGCTATCTGTACATTTAGGCATCATCATACATGGCATAACCTAATACATGTGCATTCCATTGTAGAATCTGGAATGTGCAATGTTTATGTTAGTTCATACGTTGCACATGATGTTTAAATGCCCCTTAAATCTGGTCAGTCAAGTGATGGTCTTTAAGCCTCCTTCTTTGCTTCTTTTCTAGAAATGTAAGATTTGCTCACACATCTGTTTAATTGCTTATTTGCATCAGCCAGCCATACTAGGACTGTTTGCTTTGATTACTTGTTGTTCTTGACCTAACACTCTAAAAGAGCTTGTCAACGATTTAAACACTAAGGGCTGCTGTAGTGGGGCCTTGTCTAACTCATAGGTGACATAAAGGTTTGGCTGTACACTACAGTAGGCTCTCCAAGAGTACCTGGAGATCCAGTTCGAAGGTATGCCTAGTTTTTACATAGTGCAGACATAGTAAATGCTCATTTCATTGTGTGCAAGTGCAAGAGATGCGGCATGTTTCATTATGTGGTGTTGTTTTGTTATAATCTCATCCTTTTGTGTTCACAGACTGGAAAGTATGCATATTTATCTTCCAAGGAGACGAGTAACTAGTTTGTGTCACCTTGTAGAGGGGGTGCAATGAAGATAAGATTGAGGATTTCCAAGTACAATATGTTAGGAAGGAGCCTTGCAAGAGAAGTAGGAGCTGCGCTGAGCCTCTTCAACCTGCTAAGGTAAGTCACTGTATGCAACTCAACAGTTCAATTCCTTGTTTGTTTCAGGCATAGTTAATTTTCTCTTTACAATTGCTTTATTTGTCCTCAGTTAATGAGATGCCCAAATAATCATGCCTGATGTTCGGTACTTGTATCACTATTAGTTGACACAATTAAAGGACTTACCATTTAATTACTCTGCCGAAGTGTGCCTGAAGCTTTGAAGTCTATTAACCAACTATTATTGCATGAGGCTCACAATCTAGTTTATACTACGCTAATGATTGCATAGTTTTTCCTGCTGTAGTATGTTTGTATGAAACCCTCTGCTGTTCATTATGCTCCCTAAGACTTTAATTGAGGCACAGAATGGCCAACTGCTTGCTTACTTATACGCAACATGCTGTCTAAATTTGTAACTTGTCCGTGTTTTCGATTGGGCCCCAACATCATGCTCCTCTGGTGAGCTAAGAGGGATTTCTGTATGCAGGCTGCACAGACTATCTTTTTTATAATTTTTAAAATATCACATGCTTATGCTTCATGACGTGTAACATTTTTTTAAAGTGACGTGTAACATTATTGTTAGTCCTGTTTTGCCATGTAGTAAAAAATATTGTCTTGTTCGCTTCACTGTTGTAACTATATTTTTGCCCTAGTCATGTGTACTTACAGAAACATTTCAGGATGAAGTGACATCAACACAAAGATCTGCGAGCAGTGCGGCATGGCCGTTACCGAATGATTATGGATTGGAATTGGAATGTGCTGATGTTCTCGAGCATCAACTAGAGGTGGCAAGACAATGTGTACATGATTGTCAACGTATAATCAACAAGTTGAGACTGGACATGCAGGTATTAGATGCAGGAGTTAAAAAAGTGAAACAAGACACTGAGGTAACCATGAAGGAATTGGAGATTTTGCAGACTGAAATTTGTGCTATCTGAATCCGGCCAATCCTATTTTCTGAAGAGATTATAGTTCAAATGGAGTTAAGTTGATGCGCACCCATGATGTATGAGCTGTATTTGCCTAGTGTATGTAATTTGCTGTTTGTGTATGCTTTATTATCACCTGTGCCGAACCATAATGCCCAGTGGGTATAATCGGCTGTAATTTCTTTATTGTATAGTGTAGGATTATTCTACCTTTCTATGCCTTGATCTCTTTGTTGTATAGTGTATGCTTTTTAGAGGTGATAGTATTGAGTAGGATAATTCTTTGAATATGCTATATAGTTCAAACGGGGGCCAACTCGCCCGACCATGGCCCTTCACGGGCCGTCGGATCCATGGGCCTTCTACGTCTCGTAGGATCCATGGGCTTTCTACGTCTCGTAGGATCCATGGGCCTTGTACGTCTCGTAGGATCCATGGGCCTTCTACGTCTCGTAGGATCCATGGGCCTTCTACGTCTCGTAGGATCCATGGGCCTTCTACGTCTCGTAGGATCCATGGGCCGCCGACTCATTTATGGGTCTTGTACGGGCCTTTAATGGGCTGTAGACGGGCCTTTAATGGAAATCGTACGTTTTATGGGCTGACCATAACGGGCCGTTAATAGGCCGTATTTGGTGATGCTATGAAAATGGCCCAACAGACTAACGGTCCACAAACGGGCCGACTGTAACGACGGGCTGAATTTGGCCCCGAAGCAGAAAATGACAGTAACGGGCCGTAAGTAACCGTATGCTGCAAATGAGCCCAAGAATAAATGGGCCCTCAGAAGGCCGAAAGTTAACTTGGGCTGGAAACGGCCCAACGGAATAACAGGCCGTTAATGGGTATAAAGTGATACATTGTTCATTACGGGCCAGTTTCACCATGGGCCATTAATGGGTGTAAAGTAATACACTATTCATTATGGGCCAGTTTCAGCACGGGCCGCTAATGGGCCAAGAGTTACAAAGGGCCTCATATGGGCCGAAAGACGTCATGGGCTATACATGGGCCAGAAGTGAAAATGGGCTGGAATCATATTGGATGGCCCAGATGACGCTACTGGGCCTAATTCGGATAGGGCGTAACAGGCCTTGGGTTAGCGGGCTGTAAATGGGCTATATGCGAACAGGCCGTTAACAGGCTTTCCATGGGCCGGCCCGCCAGCTTTTGACCTAGTCAAACGGGCCGGCCTTTTCACAGGAATGGGCCACTGTTGGGACGTGCCACGTGTCGACGTATCATAGGTGCCTTCTGTCCAGTGAGTGGATGACATCTGTCCCAACGATGAGCTGACACGTGTTTCCTCTAGCCAATGATGATTTTACACATGGAAAATCCCCATTGGTCGGGGCTGTTAACGGGTTATCGGATCCAAAACCCGACCCGATAGCTTAACGGCGTTCCGTTACGGTGGATGCCACGTGTCTGTCACCCTTGACGAAAGCACTTCTGTGACGCGCGATTTATCGTCATGGAAATGGACACTTCCATGATGATAATTTTGGTAATGTCATGGAACACTTCTACGACAGCACAGGTATGACTATCTTGATTCTGTCATAAATTCGTCATGGATGTACATGCATGACAAAAAACGCGACCTACTGTGACAAACACGTATCATCACGGAAGTGTATTTTTTTGTAGCGTAAGGATTAGCTAGCAGTTGTCCTATCATACCCGAAGGAATTTCATATTCAATATTATCAGTAGTGCAGTGGGTTGAGGGGTAACTAATTGTGGTTCCGGTCGAGGTGAAGATACCCCGAACAAACCCCTCAAAGGATTTCTCCATAGTAACAAGTGACAATAAATTTCAGCATGTAGTAATAATTTTTCCTTACCGATTTCCACTTACCAAGAGTGCTTCACTCCCCGGCAACGGCGCCAGAAAAGAGCTCTGATGACCCACAAGTATATTGGATCAATTGTAGCCTTTTCGATAAGTAAGAGTGTCAAACCCAACGAGCAGCAGAAGGAAATGACAAGTGGTTTTCAGCAAGGTAATGTGTGCAAGTGTTGACATTGTAAGTAACAGTGTAGTTTGATAGCAAGATAATTTGTAATGAGCAAGTAACGGTAATAGTAACAAAAGTGCAGTAAGGTAGCCCAATCCTTTTGAGGCAAAGGACAGGCAAAAAGGTCTCTTATAATAAGCAAAGCATTCTTGAGGGTACACGAGAATTTCATCTAGTCACTTTCATCATGTTGGTTTGATTCGTGTTCGCTACTTTGATAATTTGATATGTGGGTGGACCGGTGCTTAGGTGTTGTTCTTACTTGAACAAACCTCCTACTTATGATTAACCCCCTCGCAAGTATCCGCAACTACGAGAAAAGTATTAAGAATAAATTCTAACCATAGCATTAATCTTTTGGATCCAATCGGTCCCTTACAAAATATCGCATAAACTAGGGTTTAAGCTTCTATCACGCTCGCAACCCATCATTTAATTACTACTCCACAATGCATTTCCTTAGGCCCAAATATGGTGAAGTGTCATGTAATCGACGTTCACATGACACCACTAAGGGAATCACAACATACATACTATCAAAATATCGAACACATATCAAGTTCACATGATTACTTGCAACATGATTTCTCTCGTGACCTCAAGAACAAAAGTAACTACTCACAAATGATAATCATGCTCAAGATCAGAGGGGTATTAAATAGCATAATGGATCTGAACATATAATCTTCCACCAAATAAACCATATCACTACTAGGAAAAGGGCTATAGATGAAATGGCCACTAATGGCGCACCAGACATGTGGTGCGCCACTACTATATAGCAGTGGCGCACCATCTGCTGGTGCGCCATTAGTGTGAAAGACACTAATGGCGCACCAGACACACGGTGCGCCACTATTAACAATTTTTTTTATTTTTCCAAACATACTAATGGCGCACCAGGGCACAGTGCGCCATTACTAGTTCTAACTAGTAATGGCGCACCAGCCTCATAGTGTGCCACTACTATATTTTTTTATTTTTATTTTGCAAAACTACTAATGGCGCACCAGTGTATAGTGCGCCATTACTAGTTTAAACTAGTAATGGCGCACTGTGCCCTAGTGCGACATTAGTGTATATTTTATTATTATTATTATTTTGCGAAACTACTAATGGCGCACCACCAGCAGGTGCGCCATTAGTAACCAGGGTTACTAATGGCGCATTTGTAGGTGGTGCGCCATTAGTAACCTGGGACCAGCTAGATATTTTGGACAGCCACACCTACCCACTCACTTTCCCCACTTCGTTCTCTCCACCTCCTCCTCCAAGCTTGTCTCGGCTGCCTCCTCCTCCTCACCTCATTTTCACCATAAATTCATCCAAATTAAGTGGTTAAATTACCTTTTTTGATAGGTAAGTAAGGGGGAAGCTATCTTTATGTTGTTCTCCCTCCAACAACGTGCACATGCACTTTTTATGGCCTAGCTAGATCTATGTATGTTTGTGGTGTTGCATATATGTTTGTGTTTGCAGGTACTGGTATTTGAAATGTGATAGTTGCCAATATTTTGCCGGAATGTTGATTCATTTCCGTTTCGGCGAGAATTTTGGCACTATGCGTTCTTTTTGGTCCTATTTTTAGGGAAAGTCATGCCAAATTTTTTCTTGGTTCTAAAATATCGTTTTGCTCTACCCCGCAGGCGACCATGGTCCGCACGATGACCGAAGGCATCATGAATAGGTTTTTGAGCTCCACGAAGGCCGAGATGCTTCAAAAGAACGAGACGGAGATAAGATGTCCGTGTCGAAGATGCAAGCTGAAGAGCCTTATTGCGGACCCGGATTCCGGGCAGGTGCGGGACCACCTGCTCTTGCGTGGTTTCATGGATGGCTATCGGTGGCAAGGTGATGAAGATGACTATGAAGTCGTCCATGGGGGCCGGGCAAGAAATGACGAAGGGCAGCAAGACAACCACCGCGGCTCGGGCGGGCGAGAAGACGAAGAATCTCCAGGACATGATCATGATGGTGATGCTGTACACAGTCATCATGTAGAAGATGCCGGACATGATGATGAGGAAGATGCCGGAGCAGACGAAGGGCATGATCATGCAGATGAAGATGCCTGCGGAGCTGACGATGATGGACCATCGATGGGCTGGGTGCAGGACCCTCATATTCAAGAGCTGCTTCTCAAGCAGACGGATAACGCAAGAGCTGCCGCCCGAGAGAAAGCCAAGCTGGATCAACTGGAGATAGACGCGGTTACTCCATTGTATGAAGGATGAAGGCCCGAGGATAACCGCCTGAAAGTAACGCTCATGGCTCTCGAGTTGAAGGTAAAACAAAAAATGACCGACGCATGCTTCGACGAGAACATGTCATTCTGGCACAAACGTCTTCCCAAGGGGAACAAGTGCCCGACCAGTTTCAAGGAGGCGAAGAAAATCGTGTGTCCTCTGGATTTACCGCACGTGAAATACCATGTGTGCATGAACAATTGCATCATTTATCGGGACGAGCATGCGGAGTCTACCATATGTCCGGTGTGCGGCATCACTCGATACAAGAAGAGGAAGAAAGCTCCTCGAAAAGTGGTGTGGTACTTTCCGATCACTCCTCGTCTGCAGCGGTATTTCGTGGACCCTAAGGTAGCAAAGCTCCTGCATTGGCACGCGGATAGGGAGGAGAAGAAGCGAGAAGATGACGCAAATGATCCGGAGATAAATAAAAAAGACAAGATGCTGAGTCACCCTAAGGATGGGAGCCAGTGGCAAGCGTTGAACTTCGAACACCCAGAATTTGGGAAGGATCCAGGGAACATCGTGCTGGGCGCGAGCACCAATGGAGTCAATCCGTTTGGCAGCCAGAGAAGCACACATAGCACCTGGCCTGTGTTTGTGTGGATGTACAACCTTCCCCTTGGTTGTGCATGAAGAGGAAGTACATTCACATGAGTATGCCAATTGAAGGGCCGAAACAACCAGGGAACGACATCAATCTGTATCTGGGGCTGCTGAAAGAGGAGCTAGACACGCTGTGGAAAACGCCAGCCAATACGTGGGACGCCGCAGAGAAAGAATATTTCCCTATGAGAGCCGCACTGCTCACGACGGTGCACGACTATCTCGGTTACGGATATCTCGCGGGGCAGGTGGTCCACGGATTTTCTGGATGCATCAGGTGCATGGATGACACAACGTATCGCCAGCTAGATAGAGATCTCGGGTCTTCGAAAACCGTGTTCATGGGACATCGAAGGTGGCTTCGCGACGATGACCCGTGGAGGAAACGCAAGGATCTGTTCGATGGTGAAACCGAACCCCGAAGACGCCCGCGTACGAGGAGCGGTGAGGAAATAGACGAGTTGTTGAAAAATTGGAAAGATTGCCCACTGCCGAGAAAGAAGCAAAAGGCGCCAGAGCCGGGAAAGAAGCAAAAGGCACCAGAGCCGCTGCTGAAGGTATGGAAAACGAGATCTGTTTTCTGGGACTTGCACTACTGGAAGATCCACCGTGTGCCTCACAGCCTTGATGTCATGCATATCACGAAGAACGTGTGCGAGAGTCTGCTTGGTACCCTGCTCAACATGCCAGAGAGGACCAAAGATGGGCCGAAAGCAAGGGCAGACTTGAAATCAATGGGCATCAGGGAGGAGCTTCACGCTAATGATGATGATGATGAGGCGAAGCAGGACACGGAAAGTCGTCGCAAAGGCAAAAAGGCCAAGAAGACCGGAAATGACTTCCCTCCCGTGTGCTTCACTCTAAGTCAGGAGGAGATCGATCAGTTTTTCACCTGCCTCGTAGGAGTAAAACTTCCTTACGGTTACACGGGGAAGATAAGCAGATACCTAGACTCGGCGAAGCAGAAGTTCAGCGGGATGAAGTCTCACGATTGTCACGTGCTGATGACGCAGATACTTCCAGTTGCAATCCGTGGGATCATGGACGCGCACGTCCGTGAAACGCTATTTGGCCTATGCAACTTTTTCGACGTTATATCTCGGAAGTCGGTTGGCGTGAGGCAACTCAGAAGACTACAGGAAGAGATCGTGGTGATACTATGCGAGCTTGAGATGTACTTCCCGCCCGCATTCTTCGACGTTATGGTGCATCTGCTGGTCCATATCATGGAGGATATCATCCAACTCGGGCCGATGTTCCTGCACAGCATGATGCCGTTCGAAAGGATGAATGGTGTCATCAAAGGATACGTTCGCAACATGTCACGTCTAGAGGGAAGCATAGCCAGGGGCTTTCTGACCAAAGAGTGCATCTCCTACTGCATGAATTATCTAGGCATCGAGAACCCCGTTGGTCTGCCCGTCAACAGGCACCTCGGCAGGCTCGCTGGATGGGGTCACCGTGAGGGTCGCCGCGAAATGCATGTCGACTTCGAGGGTCGACTCGCCGACTTTCAAAGAGCAAACCTAGTCGCGCTACAACACATAGACGTGGTCGATCCTTGGGTGGTAGAGCACAAAACCTTTATTGAGAAGACGTACAATAACCGAGGCCAACAGAGGACGAATGGAGATATAATCAAAGAGCACAACTCATGTTTCACGCGTTGGTTCAAGCAGAAGCTTCTGTCGTACCCTTTACATGAGGATTCTTCCGCGGAAGAACAACTCATATTCGCCTTGTCACAGGGCGCCGAGCACAACCTGATGACGTATGAGGCGTACGATATCAACGGCTACACATTCTACACCGAGGACAAGGACATGAAGAGCGATGGTTATCAGAACTCCGGGGTAACGATGGAATCCTACACCGGTAACGACAAGGACAGATACTACGGAAGGATCGAGGAGATCTGGGAGCTGAGCTACGCTGGAGAGGAGGCCCCGATGTTCTGTGTCAGATGGGCCAAGAGCGTCATAAAAGAAGACCGGTATTTCACCACCATGGTTATACCCGAAGCCAAATCCAAGACCGCGGGCGCGAACGTCACCACGAAAAATGAGCCATGGGTACTGGCTTCCCAAGTGGACCAATGCTTCTTCATTACCGACCCGTCAAAGCCCAGTCGTGTTGTCGTGAGGAGAGGCAAAAGGAAGATCATCGGAATGGATGGAGTCGCCAATGAACAAGACTTCGACAAGTACGGTGACCCGAAGAAGGAACATGACGACGACGATGAAGTATCAGCATACACCACAAGAAGAAGCAGGACCACCCTACCTAAAGGACGTCCGTTCAAGAGAAGAACTCCACTTACGAAAAATAAGGGCAAGAAGATTGTGAAAAGATAGCTAGCTAAGATCGATTGTTTTTAAATTGTAGCCTTCATTTCTCGATTGTATTTCATGGGCACTTTTTGAACTCATGAATATTTTTAAATTACATGGACACTCGATCTCGACCCCCCTCCATCTCAATCGCTATCCCACCTCGCCAGATCCGGTCCCCCTCGCCACCGAGCACCCCCCGCACCCTCTACCCCGCTCCACCGGCCGCCGCCGCCGACCCCCCGCACCCTCCCCCGCTCCACCGCCGACGACGACCCACCGCACCCTCCCCCGCTCCACCGCCGCCGACGACCCACCGCACCCTCCCCGGCCCGCTCCACCACCGCCGACGACCCCCCGCACCCTCCCCGGCCCGCTCCACCGTCACAAATGAATGCAACTAAAATTGCAAAAAAAAACAAATTTGATTATATTTTCAAATAATAAATTTGATGATATTTTCAAATAATAAATTTGATGATATTTTTTCATATTCATAAATATTTTCAAATAACAAATTTGATGATATTTTTTAAAAAATTATTACTGTTTCATATTCATATTCATTTTCTGAAAAATTATTAGATGCAACAAAAAATAATAATAATAAAATTACTTATGGCGCACCTCTGGCTGGTGCGCCATTGCTATATAAAAAAACTAATGGCGCACCTCTGGCTGGTGCGTCATTGCTATATAAAAAAAGATTACTAATGGCGCACCGATCGTGGGTGTGCCATTGCTATCTAAAAAAACATTCTAATGGCGCACCGCTTCGGGGTGCGCCATTAGTAAGCTTCCCCCCTAGCTAATTCCTCCCTCTCCCTCGCCAGATCCCCTTCGTCCCTCTCCCTCGCCAGATCCACCCGCGCGCTGACCCGACCCACGGCGCCGCCGTCCTGACCCCCGCCGGACTCCACCCCCGCCGCCCCCGCGCCCCCACCACTACAGCTCCCCCGCCCCCGCACCGACCCGCGAAGCACGTGGCCGCCGGCCTCCCCACGACCAACCGAGGCGCCCAGGAGGACCGTCGTCGTCTTCCTCTTCGACTACGAGGACCCGGATGAGCTCGGACGCCCTCGAGCCATCCCTTCGACGCCGCCGCCGCCGCCGACCTCGACCCCAACCCCGACCCCGACCCCTCCAGCGACCGGCCGCGCCCGCCTAGGTGCCTCTCCTACTTCCTCCTTCCTCCTTGTCCAGCGCCCGCCGCCCCGACAGCATCTCCAGCAGCACCACCCCGCAGTCCATTGACATGTTGCCCTGTTGTGTGTCTCTTGTGTGCTGCATTGTTGCCCCATGTGTTGTTTTCCATTTTTAGGATGGCTTAGACATAGGTTAGTACAACTTGGTTATAAGTTTTAACTTGTTCAAGCTTTCCCTTTTGTCATGAATGAAATAGATGGTTGAAATTTGATTTACAAATGGTGCCAGACCAACAGAAAAGGCAGCCTTCGTGAGGGAATCAATCCTGGAGGTTACGAGCTACCTGCTCTTTGATCTTGTTTGTGCATCTCTATATTTTGTCCTTCTGTTGCAGTCTTCGTCATGAAGGACTCACTGAAATTAATCGAATTTCCATCATCAGATTGCTTTGAACTTGATCAAATTGTCCCTTTTGTCATGAAAGAAACTGCCGGTTGAAAATCTATCTTGTATAACTTATGCATTTTGGCTTAGCTATATAGTGGGCAGAAAGGCAAAATATTGCTCATATGGTAATCTTACTTTTTTATTTGATTTTTAGAGACCAATTACAGATGATGTTTTCACTGGGTCGTGGTGAAGTGCCGTTGTTTTGGGCAAATTCAGTTATGGGCAATAATTGTCATTGAGTTCAGTCCAAGTTCAGTTCTAGTCAACATTTTACCATTTAGTTCAGTCCAATTATGCTCATGTACAAGTAACAATTAAAATGCTCAATCTTTTGCCATTCCTTCGAGAGATATACTGTTCGGTTTGGCATCTCTTTTGTTCAATGCATCTACAGGTTGAAGTGTCACTTTTTATGTTCATTGTATATTCAACAACCAAAGCAACTAAGCGAGCATTGTGACTTTGAAAGCCATACTCTGAAACTAACAATCTCAGATCACAGTACACGTAACTTAGGGTGGATTAGACATAGGTTAGTACAACTTGGACTAGTGTACTGTGTTGGTATCAGCATCATATAGTGATTAACACAGCTCATGCATACCTAGGAACCACTAAACTGGATGAACAAGTACAGAGGTACTGCTGGCCATTGACCTGCTGGTACACAAAGTACAGAGCACATGGCTGCTGATCTAGCTGCAAGATTGTTATATAAGCTATTACATCACCTGCCATCCCATCAAATTATTTCAAAAAGTGTGTATTATTTAAGCAGATGGTGGTGGTGATAGCTGATTAATCAATCTGGTTTTGGCTTTAGCACACATCTGGTTTTGGCTTTAGCACACATGTGATTACACTTGACTTTTGAGCCTGCTAGTAGTAACTTTCAGTTAACAACAACATCAGTAAAATTCAGTTAATTAACGAAGAAGAGAAGAGAGAAAGTAGCCAGGGGTAGATGAAGAGAGAAAATCATGAAGGAACAGTTTAGTTTTAATTAATGGAAAAGTTGCATTTACTTGTAATTAAAGGAACAATTTCAGTTAATTATAAATATTCAATAGCAGCAGAGGCAAGCAGTAGCAGTAGCAGTAGATGCCAACTCTTGATATGCATGCATGCATTCTTTGCTTGTTTATATTCATTCTTGTAAACTGAACATGCTCATCTATTTATCTATCTACCTGCTTAAGTATGTATGTATGCATTGTATTTTTATTTCCTTTGGAAAGTAAAGTTTATTCCCTGGCTGGCTGGCATGATGGCTCATGGATCCCTCAGCTGCAGCTGCAGCTGGAGCTCAATCTGATCTCATCTGAAATGACTCTATAAATACAAAGTGTAGTTAGTTACGGAGTAGCAGAAATAGTTGCTGGATGCAGTTACTTGCATGGGCCTGGCTGATGATGAAAAACTTTATATATATTCATATTGATGTTGAATCTATAAATCATACTTATTGGACATGTTTTACGTGTTGATCCATCAATTGATCACATTGAGAAAGACCATCGTGTCTCCGACCATTTTGCAAAGGTCATGTCTCCGACCATCGTGTTGTGATGATTTTGCAGGTACCCCGAGAGGCCCTTGAGTTTGCTGGAATGTCGATTAACTTCCGTTCCGGCAAATTCGGGTACTCCATATGTCCTATTTTCAGCAAAGGTCATGCTGAAATTTTCCGTGAATTTTAGCATGACTTTGCTAAAAATAGGACATATGGGGTACTTGCGACTAATGCATGGGCCGGGGTATCTTAGTACTTAATTAAGTAGGATCAACTGCCTCTTGTGTTATACATATAGAAGTGTGATATGTTTACTATCTCTTGGTGTTTGTCCTTAATTAAGTAGGGTATATTATTAGAAGATACCCATATATATCAGTCAACCTAGGGTGCCTCGGCATCGATAAACCCTAAATGATGAAAACTTAACTTAGCATTTAGGGTGCCTCGGCGTCGACAAACCCTAAATGATAAAACCTTGGCTTTTAGGGTGCCTCGGTGTCGATGAGAACCTAAATGATGTACGCTTAGGCTTTTAGGGTGTCTCGACGTCGACAAACCCTAAATGATAAAAGCTTAGCTTTTAGGATGCCTCGGTGTCGACAAACACTAAATGATGAGACCATGATCTTGTTCCTTGACAATAACCAACTTTTTAACCAAAATTTTTCCCTATTTAGAGCGAAACATGGCCCACAACGATGAGGCCGGCGGTTCGGGCGGCAAGCAATTCTGGGAGCTATCCCAGGAGCTGGAGGAAGAACCTCACCGCTATGAGGACGCCGCGGAAGACACCGATCCTGACTACACAACCCCTAGTGGCGTCGGGGATGACACCACTGATAGTGCCGCCGAGGATGCCACCACTGATGATGGCGGCGCACGCACAAATGGCAGCCAAACGAAGAGGCAACGGAAGGACCGGCGCCCGAGCATGCTCGGCACCGTTAAGGAGGAATTTACTGAAGTGAACTCTGACGGGCATCCAACGGCGCCCAAACAAGTAGTCAAGGGGTACTCGGTTCAGCTCGGGTGCATTCTCCGGAGCACCGTCTCGATCAACACCGAGAACCTAAGGCATAAGGACCGAGGGAATTTGCGCAGCCTCCTCTTCACGAAGCTGCACGAACGATACAAGTTCCCCGCTGACTTTGCAAACACACGCCTCTCAGGGAATAAAGTGAACAGTGCCGCCCTCACGAGGATGAGCACGGCCCTGTCTACTTGGAGAAGCACAGTGAAGGCAATGATTGAAAAAGGTGATAGTTATGAGAAGATCAAGGCGAAATATCCTTTGATCAGCGAAGATGACTACAAGGAGTTCAAGATCAAGTGCGAGAGCAGCGCAACCTCCAAATCAAGTCAGTGGGGGAAAGAAATGCGGCAGGAACTTAGGGGTCCACCAACTCGGTCCCGGCGGTTACAGAGCGGCGGAGCCTATATGGGACAAGGAGGACGTGGAGCGTGCCGAGCAAGGCCTACCGCCCCGCTTCGAGAAATTCCGTGACAAGCAGACCAGTAACTTTGTCAGGGCCCGGTACAAGGAGGACCCGGTAACAAAGGAGCTTACCACGGATCCGAAGACCAGGGCGCTTGAGCTTGTTCTGGTAAGGAATACACCCCCGCGTAATTAGCTCCATATGGTTGCATTCTAATTAATGAAGCCAAATTTCTAAATGGTTCACATTCCTTCCGCAGGAGGCTGAAAGCAGTAGCGCGGGGTCGTCTCAGAGCTCCCCTTTTGACACCCCTTTAAATAGGGCGTTGAACGTAATGAAAAACAAGGATAAGCTCAGTAAGCCGTCGTCAGCTGGTCGTGTGGCCGGCAAAGGCTTGTCCACAAAATGGTCGTCATACTATACCACTGGTGGGCGAAAGGAGAAAAAGACCAGCTCGGAAAGCCAATCGCGCGAGGTTCAAGAACTCAAGGCACAAGTGGCGCGGATTCCGGAGATTGTCCAAGAGCAAGTGCAACAACAACTGGGAACGACGCTCACCGCCATGGTGCCTACCTTGATTCAGGGGCTGACGGCGTGGATTGCGGGCGGCCAACAGGGGCCTCCCCCGGTTCCCAGCTTCACGGCCAACAACTCGCACAACGCGCAGACGGCGCCATTGGTGTCTCCGGCGGAGGCGGTATTCGTGTCTCCGGCGCCGGCACGGGCATTGGAGCTTAATGCACCCGGGTGTACGCCGGCCGGCACCTCGCCAGCAAGCGGCCCCTCCGTCAGTTGCACGCCCGCCGTTGGCGGTGCCTCGACATTAGTCGAGCTCGACGGCATCATGGTAACTAAGCCTCTCGGCCGATGACTTCATCTCCTTGCCTTTGACTGGGCATCCCTGACGCCCTACATGTTTTCGCAGGGCACCACCGACGTTCCTTGCACTCTCCTGCACTTCGTGGGCAGCGAGTTGGTCGATGTCGCCAAGGGCAGAATCGTTCAACCGGGCAACCGTGTGTTCCACGGTAATCCGATGCCACCCACCTTGTATAGGGTTGAACTGGTTCGGGTGCTGCCAGGCTGCGACGAGTTGTTACCTCCGATTTGACCCGCTGGGGCCAACGAAGATGATGTGATGACCCTCAGCGCCTGCGTAAGCTGGCCCCTGCTTTGGCCGAAGAGCCAGATTCGTTTGGGGGCGGGGGACACCACCCCACAGACAAGACCGCCAGTCGTGCCAGCGCCAAGCCATGGCAAGAACGCCGCAACGCTACCGTACATGCCGGACATCCCTATGGCACAGGATCCGGACATGCATATGGCACGGGATCCGGACGACGACGACAACGACGACGGAACATTTACCAACGTCGATAAGTACTTTGCCGAACATGGGTACGGTGATGAGTTCTGCGGGCCTCCTTCTCAAGAACCCAACCCTAAAAAAGACGACCGCGATCTAGCTGGTATGGCGGAGAAACCCAATTGCAACAGGCGTCGTCTGGCGTTCAGTTCTCAGGAGACGCCTCCAGCTGCCGCCTTCACCGAGCCTCAGATAGCTGAGGTGCGAAATATTATCAGCCCCAACATGCTCAAGAAGGCGGTCTATGAGTAAAACTCGATCCCATTACAGCAGATCAGGAAGAAGGGACGGAAACAAAAGACTAACAAGGGCGCCGGTGCGAGCCAGCTGGCACCGAGTACGATCCGTGCTCAGGACGGGCCACCTTCACCTAAGGATATCTCGAGGAGGGTGCATGTGGCGGGTAGGGCGATGCTACCGACAAATATGCTCAATGCTGCAACTGGTGCTATGCGGAGTCTGCATGACAGTGTTCTTTCTTTGGAGAAGCGGCATCTCAGAGAGAATGATGTGGCATACCCGGTTTCGTGGCCAAGGTGCCACAGGGCAAGGGCTTTGTGGATAGCGCCGTCGGGGGTACGATCGTCCTGCGGTTTGATGACATCTTTGCTATGTTTAACCTTCATCCGCTACACTACACCTTCGTTCGGCTGTTTTCGCTGAGTATGGAGATGCGGATCAATAGAGACAAGACCCCGGACATTGTGATAGTCGACCCCTTCTACATGCATGCCAAGATCTTGGGCAGCGCTGGGGACCGGCAAGTCGCGAGTTCACACCTCGAAGGCGTCATTCTGGCAAACCCAGATAAGGATAACTTCCTCGTGCCTTACTTTCCCGAGTAAGTCATCCCCTAACCGCCCCGTAACATATGATTTCTTAGATTTCGATCGTTCTTTTTTTCTAACATTCCGTGTTCTGTGCAGTGACACACATTGCACACTCATCCTCTTAAGCCCGAAATATTCCATGGCCACGTATTTTGACCCGGACCGTGACTCCAAGATAGACTACACAAATATCAAGAAAGTTCTTGATGATGCTCTCCCCGGCTATGCCGCATCTGGAGGCACCTTTAAGAGGCCAGCTTGTAGGTGCGGTAGGCACGTGTTCACCCACAATACGACATTCCCCTGCGTCAAGCAGCCGCCTGGCGGTCAGAAGGATGCCTACTACGCCCTCCATCACATGCGGGCGATCGTACGGGACCATAATCACCTTCTACTACCAAATAATCTCAAAGATTGGGCCGCAAGCTTGGAGGCAATCCAGGACGCGGACATCCGACAAGAATTCTTTCGCATCCAGTCGGAGTTTGCAGAAATCATCCATCAAGATGTCCTTCATACCTCGGGGTAGTTCTACCTCAAATATCAACCGTCCAACAATGAGATAGACACAACGCTACAAATGCAGGCTGACAACGCCCGCGACTTCATGACCATCACGACAGACGGCGGCTTCATCCACGCTCCGGTCCCATGAGTCGAGTCGAAAGTAGTGATTCTATGTGTAGTTCTGAAACATCGATTAGCTCATGTTGTAATTAAACTTTAATGAACTTGTATGTCTCTTTGGTTTGGACAGTCGTTCAACTTAGATGTAATCGATGCTATTTATTAGTAGGACCATGAATCGTGCAATTAATGTCTTGCTTTTCTCTTCCGATCCTTTTTTTGCATACTTATATATTGCTTATGTATTGTCTGTTGTTTGGCTAGTGCATAGAGATGCCGTCGTATGTCGTGTACAAGGGTAAGGTTCCCGGAGTCTACGATGACTGGGAGGAGTGTCGGAGACAGGTTCACCATTTCAGCGGTAACAGTTACAAAGGGTACACCACTAGGGCAGAGGCGGAATCTAGATACGCGCCTATCTAGCGGGAGAGAGGAGGGAGCGTTGGAGGAACCGGATGAAGACCAGTTTCATCGCGATGATGCTCATCGTGATAACCGCAGCTCTCTTCTATGTGATGGTAGTTTAGATGATCGATATCGACTTGTAATGTGAAGACAAACTCGCTACTCGCGGTCTCGAGACTTGTAATGTTCTATCTTTGTTCGGTCTTTTGAATTCGGAGACTAATATGATGAATTGTATTCGGAGACTAATCTTCTATTGTATTCGATGAATCTGCTGTTGCTGTGTGGTGCTGTCTATATTCTGTCCAATAATATATTTTGTAACCTGTGCAAATATCAGAAAAGAAAAAAATCCCTAATATTCATACTAATGGCGCATCACCCCAACGTGCGCCATTAGTATGCCAAAGGATACTAATGGCGCATCACCCCACAGTGCGCCATTAGTATGGCAAAGCACATGTGTAAATATCGCCCCTGGGAGGCACACTAATGGCGCATGTTGGTCTATACTAATGGCGCACGGCGTGATGCGCCATTAGTATACCAAATACTAATGGCGCACCAGTGGTGCGCCATTAGTATTTAATACTAGTGGCGTGGTACTAGTGGCGCACCAGTAGTGCGCCATTAGTAGGCAAAACTGGTGCGCCACTAGTAGGCCTTTTCCTAGTAGTGTACAGTAATCAACTACAAGATGTAATCAACACTACTAGTCACCCGCAAGCACCAATCTATAGTTCCGGTACAAAGATTGAACACAAGAGATGAACTAGGGTTTGAGAGGAGATGGTGCTATTGAAGATGTTGATGGACATTGCCTTCCCCAAGATTGAAGAGTTGTTGGTGATGATGATGACGACGATTTCCCCCTCCGGGAGGGAAGTTCCCCCGACGGAATCGCTCCGCCAGAGGGCAAAAGTGCTCCTGCCCAAGTTCTGCCTCGAGACGGTGGCGCTTCGTCCCGAAAGTCCTCTCCTTATTTTTTCTATGTCAAAATGACTTATATACTAGAAGATGGGCACCGGAGGTGGGCTGGGCTGAGCGCAACCCACTAGGGCGCGCCTGGGGGTCTGGCGCGCCCTGGTGTCTTGTGCTCACCAGGTGGACCCCCTCCGATAGTTATTTGCTCCAATATTTCTTATATATTTCATAAAAAATTCCCCATAAAGTTTCAGCTCATTTGGAGTTGTGCAGAATAGGTAGTCTGACGTAGCTTTTTCATGTCCAGATTCCAGATGTCAGAATTCTCCCTCTTTGTGGGTACCTTCCATATTATGAGCGAAAAGGCATTAGAATTACTCCAAAAATCATTATTATGCATAAAAACATTGCAAATAACAGTAGGTAAACATGATGCAAAATGGACGTACCACAAATAAAGTAAAAAATGCATGGAATCATTCTGGGGTTGGCAATCCTAGCAAACAAACGCATACCAACTACTCTCTCTGTCAGGAATTACTTGTCTTAGATTTTTTTAGATACAAATGTATCTAGACACATTTTAGTGTTAGATACATTCGTATCTAGGCAAACCTAAGACAAGTAATTTGGGACAGAGGTAATACTACCCAATGTTCTATTTGCTCAACGGGGCCGGAAGATGTAAAAGGTTTTATGCTCACTTGCGCACGAGCAAAGAATGTTTGGAGATCAATGGGTCGCATGGATATCACCAACAAAGACGCATGTGCATATATGTCAGGTTCCTCTGTTCTATAAGAGCTCTTGCATCGACAGAATGATGATTCATCGGGTCTAGGACATGTTAGCCTGGAGGAATTCATTATTGAGACTATCAAGAGGACTACATGTGAGCACAAGAGATCTTGTGGATTGTTCCCTACATCTAGCTGCTTATCAATTCCAAAGTTGGTGAAGATGTGTTCTTGCTAGATTGTGTGCATGAGCCTTTCGGAGTTGAACTAGGGGATAACATAATCGTTTTGGATCCCAACAACACCCCAGTAGATGTTTAAGCTAGAGAAGTTGCTAGACTGCAAACATGTCGCCCACCCCTAAAGCTTCTATTCAACCTCCAGTTGTAGTCCCCAAGACATGGTGATCGGATTTCAAACTTGTGCCAAAGATCCTCAGAGGATTGAGGGCATGCCTAGCTAACCTCGCCAAGAACCAAGAGAGCTTACATGATGTGGTAGAGACACAAGTTCACATCATAAACAACAAGATTGATGAATTGGTTGTTGAGGTCAAGGAGCTGGGATCAATGTTTATGTCAGGGGAGAATGAGCACAACGATGATAAATCTGCAGATGGACGTGAGATGACAAATCAATTTGTTATTCAAGCCAGGTCCACTACTCTAGTTGCTTCTGCACCTCCTGATTCTCCAGCCACCTCCTCAGTCGCCACCAGATACATTGCAAATAGATTCCTTCAACTCCCTCGGGTGCCTATGCCAAGCCTTCATCATTGTCGTCCATCAATCCAGCTTAGTCTTGAGTGCCGACAAGACTCTCATTTCTCATTTGGTACCATCACGCCAAAGGGGGAGAGAATTCATAGATCTTAGACTAGCTTCGAGTAAGAGTTTGAGAGTGTTTAAGTCATTTTGTGGAGTTGCATCGCTTGCTACTTCAATTGATTCTTATGTGATATAAACTCTTACTCTTACGTGGTGACCTATACTCATATGCTACCGCACATGCTACCCATTCATGCTTTAGTGCATCTTTGAGGCCAACATGTTCTTTTTGATGTATGCGCTTTATATTTCATTTATGTCTTGTTGATGCGCTCCACGCCTAAACCAAGTTCCATGTGTTATATAAGAGTTTCTCATGTACCTATTCCATTCCGCATTTGCATTCAAACACAAAATTTAAATGATGCACAAATTAGGGGAACTCTTGTATACCACATGCTTCTAAAGGCATCTCATGATTATATCCATTGTTGAATCTTTGACCTATGTTGTTATTGAAGGAAATATGCCCTAGAGGCAATAATAAAGTTGTTATTTATATTTCCTTATATCATGATAAAATGTTTATTATTCATGCTAGAATTGTATTAACCAGAAACTTAGTACATGTGTGAATACATAGACAAACAGAGTGTCCCTAGTATGCCTCTACTAGACTAGCTCGTTAATCAAATATGGTGAAGTTTCCTGACCATAGACATGTGTTGTCATTTGATCAACGGGATCACATCATTAGAGAATGATGTGATGGACAAGACCCATCCGCTAGCTTAGCATTATGATCGTTAAGTTTATTGCTATTGCTTTCTTCATGACTTATACATGTTTCTCTGACTATGAGATTATGCAACTCCCGAATACCAGAGGAACACTTAGTGTGCTATCAAACGTCACAACGTAAATGGGTGATTATAAAGATGCTCTACAGGTGTCTTCGATGGTGTTTGTTGAGTTGGCATAGATCGAGATTAGGCTTTGTCACTCCGTGTATCGGAGAGGTATCTCTAGGCCCTCTCGGTAATGCACATCACTATAAGCCTTGCAAGCAATGTGACTAATGAGTTAGTTGTGAAATGATGCATTACGGAATGAGTAAAGAGACTTGCCGGTAATGAGATTGAACTAGGTATGGTGATACCGATGATCGAATCTCGGGCAAGTAAACATACCGATGACAAAGGGAAAAACGTATGTTGTTATGCGGTTTGACCAATAAAGATCTTCGTAGAATATCTAGGAGCCAATATGAGCATCTAGGTTCCGGTATTGGTTATTGACCGAAGATGTGTCTCGGTCATGTCTACATAGTTCTCGAACCAGCAGGGTCCGCACGCTTAACGTTCGATGACGATGTGTATTATGAGTTATGTGATTTCATGTACCGAAGTTTGTTTGGAGTCACAGATGAGATCACAGACATGACGAGGAGTCTCAAAATGGTCGAGACATAAAGATTAATATATTGGAAGGTTATGTCACAACAACAAAAAGACACATCCGTGACATTTTGGGCCGAACGAAAAAAAATCTGTCATACTTATGACACTTCTATGACAATAATTGTGACAAAACACGGTATCATCATAGATGTGGTGGGGTCCTACTTCTATGACAAAAAATCATGAAAGAAAATGGGTTTTTCGTCCTAGGCGGGCCGGAGACGCAGCTGCATGACATTCATTGGGGCATCCATGACGGAAAAACCGTGGTAGAAGCGAGGGCGAGGAAAATATCGGGGAGTTCCCGGTTACGGTGGGTGGTCGGGGGCCGAGCGATGCGCGTTTCTCTCGTACGTACGCGCGTGTGTGCGACGTGTTGGGCTCTAACTGAACCCGAGCAAGGCGTTGGGCTCCAACTGAACCCGAGCGATTGCACTGCAGGCTACGCGTTACTGAACCCGAGCGATCGATCGATCCCTTGCTGTTAACTGAACCTGAGTGATTCCTTCGCTACTGCTGCTAACTGAAGCTGACCAAACACTATTGCATCCTTCCCTTGATGAACAGTGAGCATTGTTGAGGGGGTTTGGATGAACAGTTCCCGGTGGGGGGTTGGATGAACAGGAACCCGTGGTAGTAGAGGCCGTTGCCGCTGGATGAACAGTACCCCGATCGATCGAGCCGGTGGATGAACAGGACCCCATGGAGGGCTGGTTGAACAATAGCCGGTGGAGGGTTGGTTGAACAGTAGCCGGTGGAGGGCTGGATGAACAGTAGCCCGTGGAGGGGTGGTTGAACAGGACCCCCGTGGAGAGGGCTGGTTGAACAGTAGCCGGTGGAGGGCTGGATGAACAGTAGCCCGTGGAGGGGTGGTTGAACAGGACCCCCGTGGAGAGGGCTGGTTGAACAGTAGCCGGTGGAGGAGCGCGCGGTGGAGGCTGGATGAACAGGAGCCCGTGGATGAACAGTCGCAGGTGGAGGCTGGAGGAGGTCGACGGTGGATGAACAGGAGCCCGTGGAGGCTGGAGGAGGTCGACGATGCAGATGAACAGTATCCCGTGGAGACCCGTTTAGCGGTACGCCACACCCCTCCCGATGAACAGGACCCCTGTTTCGACCTTAGCGCTCCAACACAAGTCTGTTTCCTTCATTTTGCGGTATGCCACACCCCTCCCGATCAACAGGACCCCGTTTCGACCGTAGGAGGCCCGTTTCCTCCGTTTTGCGGTATGCCAGACCCCTCCCGATGCACAGGATCCCGTTTCCACCATGGCTGGTCAAACACAAGGCCGTTTCCTCCGTTCTGCAGTATGCGAGGCCTCGTTTCCATCGCCTGTTCCGTCCAAGCCGGTTGGCTCCCGATGAACACGACGACGACGCAGTTTCTCCGTTCTGGCCCAGCCATGTACACGAGCCCTGACCGTACGTATGCGCGAGTAGGCGTTCGAGACCCCGCCCGTATGTACGTACGTGGTTGTATTTACTTTCTTGCAACATGGCCGATGTACGTAAGTGTACATGCTACGTGTGTGCCTCTACTACCACACGTGCGCGCCTCTACTACGACATGTGCCCTTCCTGACACGGCCATAGTTCATCGGTGCAGCCTGCAGACAGACCGATCGTATGTACGTACACATTCGCGACCAGAATGACAATGCTACGTACACTTCGACCAGGTGGGTCTCGACTGTCAGACACTTCCTTGCGTGCGAAGATGTAGCTGGTGGGTCCCAGCAGTCAGGGGGGCGAATCATTTTTTTGCCCGTAATATGGTCGCACTTCCTTGCGTGCGAAGATGTAGCTGCTGGGTCCCAGCAGTCAGGGGGAAACGTTTTTTTTCACGAAATATGGTGGCCGGTCCGGTGAGTCCTTGTTGTCAAGTGGAGGAATCATTATTTTGGGCGTAATAAGGAGGCACTTCCTTGCTGCGGCCGTGGAACCAGCTGTCAGCCTCTCCACGTACAGTACTCTTCCGATGGAAGTCGTTCCTTGACCACGTTGACCACGCCGCGCCGAGAGCACCAAGGCGGTCGATGACAGCAAGGCCTAGGAAGGGGACGACGCGGAGCCAGGGAAGATGTGGCAGTGGAAGCCCATGCGGAGAGGAGTACGAGGGTTCACTTGTTTGTGGTAAACATAAAAGAAAAGGCTGTCTAGACAGGCCAGAGTGCCCCGCACAGCCCAGTTGACACCCTGCTTCCGTCTCAAAAACAAATTAGATAAATGCCACTCCAATTATGGCGATTCATAAAAATGCCACTGCAATTTTGAAACCTTGAAAAATGCCACTGCAATTTTTGTAAACTTTGAAAAACGCCAGTGCAATTTGCAAACTTTGAAAAACGCCACTCCAGACTTTGAAAAATGCCACTAGAAATGGCATGAAATGGCATTTTTCAAAGTTTGGAAATTGCACTGGCATTTCTCGGAATCACCAGATTTGGAGTGGCATTTATCAAATTAACCCAAAACAAAAATAACTGGGCCAGCTGCTGGGTCCCTGGTGCCAGCCTCTTGTTGTGCAATTCTCTCGTTTATTGACTACGTTGACAATGGCATGGGACCCAGATGTCAAAAATCAATTAGGAGGAGCCATTTTTTTATTGGCTTGAAATAAGGAGGCACTTGCTTGCGTACTGCCATGACCTTGGTGGGTCCCCGCTGTCATCCTCTCCACGTACAATCATCTCCTGATTGTGTACGCGTCAACCTGGTAGGCCCACAAGTCAGCCTCTAAACGCGTGGCGGACAAATAAAACCCATTTAAAAAATAACAGCCCATTCCATATGTTCAAACGGAAAGTTCAACATTCAGAGCAAAGTAACAGGTCTGATCCAGATATAGAGTACTGGACTTCCACGTTGACAACCATCATAGCCAAGTTAACTCTCTACTCCCACTAATACTCTATTAGTGTACAAGTACTAACTTACTCTTAGCTAACTAGATGATGTCGGCCGCCATCTGCGGTACACGCTAAACGCCAGCACCGGCGTCCTCCACCTCGCCTCGGACTTGCCAGAGGTGCGATAGGGTGCGTTGGCCCTTTCCATGCCGGCGTGGTCCACCGAAGCTTCGGCTTCTAAGCGGGAAACCCACTTGACGAGCTTGTAGTAAAATTCAGCGTCGTGAACACGTGCGTGCTCGACAGCCTCCAGGGCTATTTGCCGGGCGCTGACCTCCACCTAGTTGGCCCAGTGGCGGGCACTCTGCTCGCGAATCAGAGCGTCGGTGCGTTGCTGCTCCATGTCTTGCTGGCGGCACAAATTGGCAATACGCTCCTCCTCCGCCAGGCGGTCGCGCTCCAACAACTCCTCATACTCCGCATTGCCATCTAAAGACCGATAGAATGCCTCCTCCCTCCATCTGCCTTCCGGTGAAAAACCGAACACTAGTTCCGACGATGACCGCCTCCGGCGTCGCCTATCACGGATGGGCGGGGGCATGGCGGACGTGGCGAGAGCGAGGATAAGTGGCGAGCGACGTCGGGCCGGTGGGGGCTTATGAGGATAGGGCGAGTTGGGTGATGGTGCCACTGGAGAAGCCCGGGAAACAGTAATTATAGGCGGAAGGTAGGTGAACGCGTGTCGCGGGAAACGCGACGGTCATCGTGGTCATCGGAATTCAATTCATAAGCAGGCATGGCTTAGCGCGCCAGCTTGCCATGGTAAACTAGAAAAACTGAAATTATGACTGTGTCATCCCGTCCCGTCAGTGGTGCGTCCCGTCCGTGCTGGGTCGCATGCCGGCATGACGGTCAAAGGAGTGCACTCGAATCATCCAGATGAGGTACTCCCTCCTTGTCAAAAATGATTCCACGGATTTAAAAGGCCTGCAACAATTAAAGCGCATCTTTTTTGCATCAGTTAGCTGCCTTAATTACGGTCGGCTGCATGCAACCACTCAGAATCGCTCGCAGCCAGTACGCAGAGCAGCATGCAACGAGTCGCAGCCGAGGGCACGCATGCAGCCGCTTAAATCACTGGAATTAATTAGGCTTAAACTTCTGCATGCAGTTAATTATTGCCTTGGTCTTGCTGTTTTGGCTCACGGGACTAATAAACCCGGACGGAGGGAGTACCTTGGTTGGTGAGATTTCTGAATTAAGCCCTGCAAACCGGAAAGGAGGTACTAGTACGTGTGTGATCCGCTATTTATTCGTGTAGGATCGAGTAGGTCGGATAGTGTACGTGTGTGATCCGCTATTTATCCATGTAGGATCGAGTAGGTCGGATAGTGTTGGGGATATTACCACTGGGCGTAAACCGGCCAGGAGAAGTCGGGTTAACCCCATAAGTAGTTCATCTGTATCTGAAGTCCATGAAGACAGACGGTGACGCTTCATGAAGGCCCAGGGCCCAAAGCCGGTTTAAGGCCTGTAGACATAAGCCGGCATTGATATGTAAACTTGTGTTGTAAGATAGAAGTAGCGGAGATCGAGACGGACACGATTATGAGCCGGCCTCGGGATTCTGTAAACCGGCGGGCGTCAACCCATGTATATAAGGGGACGACCCGACGGCGGTTCAAGAAGAACAAACAACAACTCGAGACGCAGGCAAAGCGTATTCGCTCCCTGGTCATCGAAACCCCATCAATTCCATCACAACTAGACGTAGGCTTTTACCTTCATCGTAAGGGGCCGAACTGGTATAAAACGCTCTTGCGTCCCTTGTCCGCTTTAACCCCTTTAAGCTAACCCGTAGCGATGGCTCCACGACTATGTCCTTTCTCTAGGACATCTGCCGTGACAAAACCACGACAGTTGGCACCCATCGTGGGGCTATCGCACGATGGTTTCAAGTTCTTGTAGGGCAACTTCGAAGGACTCAAGGGTTACGTTGTGGGCCGGATGACCAAGAGTCGTCGCGGCAAGCTCTACATCGACGATGCAGGCTGGGCCCCCTAGGCCGGCTCAATCGAGTACGGGTACCGGGTCCCCTTTGGTGGCATACACGTTTTCATTGGCAAGATCGGCGAACCAGGCCCTGAGCCGGACATCTGCACCGACCTCCTCGAAATGGCTCAGCGTGCGAGATCTGCCCGGGTCAAGACTGTCATGAAGCATGCCTTCGTGGGAGTTATCCATGGAGGGGAATCTGAGGATAGATCGGAATCTGGTGGTGAGACCGTCGTTTATTCCGGCGACGAGTCATCGACCGGAGAGACCGAGTCATTATATCAGTTACAAGATGGCCGGATTGGGGGCTGTTCCGATGGCGACAGTATTCCGGACCCCTTTGATCTGCCAAACCGGGTTGCTATCTTCATGGCCGGTACGCAACCGGCGCTCCACTCTTCGACCGCAGTGGCGATGATTTCCGGATCGGCAGCGGCAACAGCGGCCAGGGCAGGAGGCCCTGTGCGACCGCCAGCTCAGGTTCTATCTGATTTGGTTGACGCGTTGGCAACGCTGATGGTGGAGGTTAACCCGGCGGATCAGGATGCGCACAATGCGGAAATCACGAAAGTGGAAGATCAGATCACCCAGACCAAAGCCGACTTAGCAGCTGAAGATACCAGGATAGCTGCGGAGCGGGCCGCTTTGGATGCACAAGCTTACCAGATTATGCTGGATCAGAGTGCGTCGAACGAAGTCCTGAAGAGGAGGTACCGATCTCGCCTGCCGCCGGTTTATGACGCTAGAAATTTCTTTAACACCCCAGGAGCAGGGACCAGTAATCCGCCGGTGGTAAACCGGGCGGAGGCACCTGGAGCAGGAGCGCCGGTTCAGCCACGTTTGGTGGATCCGCCTCGTCAGAACAACATTGTAGCACCGCATGTCCCCACGCCACTGGGTCATTATTCTAACCCGATGGACAACATTGTCGCTGCCGCTTCACGGCTGGCAGCCATCCCGATCGAATGCGTTTCTCCGATGGCAGTCGAGATGCGTCGGGTTAAGGAGCTTCTTCAGACAGCCTTGGTTCAACTGGAGGCTTATTCATATAGTCGCGATCGGATTCATTCCACTCCCCGTCCAAGCCGGAGTTACAGCAGGCGTATGGATGAACCGGCAGTGTCAAGCAATGCGCGGAACCGTGATCCGCCCCGTAGCAATAACCCGGTGGGTGGTGCTGGTGATGCTTAGGAGGTGGTGAACCGGGCTCGGGCACGCAGAGAGGCCGAGTTAGCGGCGCAGCATAAGGCCCGTCAGCTTACTCCGGTTCGTCCAACCACATCGGTGGAACCAGGAGTTACCTCTAGTTCTTTGGGAGTGTTGTGCCTTGTCCCGTCGTTACGCAATGTGCACCTGCCCAAGGATTTCAAGGGCCCGCGCAAGGTGCCGAATTACACCGCCGATTTATCCCCTGAAACATGGGTCGAAAGCTATGAGATAGCCATGGAGATGCTGGATGTGGATGATGCGGCATGTGCGAAATACTTTACCATGATGCTAGAAGGGACGGCCCGCACTTGGCTAAAGAGCTTACCGGGTAATTCTATTAGGTCATGGGCCGAGTTGAGAGCCCAGTTTATTCAGAATTTCAAGGATACATGCAAGCAGCCCATGTCAATTGTGGACTTAGCTGCCTGTGTCCAGGAGGAAGGAGAGTCAACAACCCATTGGGTGCGCCGGGTTTCAGAGATTTTGCATTCATCGGATCGCATCAACGCTGACACCGCAGTTTTAACATTGGAAGGCAATTGCCGATTTGAACCCCTGAAGTTGAAGTTGGGACGGCTCAAACGTCATTGTAATGACATGGGAACCCTCATGGCTGCACTGGTGAAGTATGCCGACTCTGATACTACCAAGGATCCCGAGTCTGACGATGATAAGACAGGGAAGGGAAAAAAGAGCGGCAATGCCAAGGGGCAGCACCACAACCCGGTGGGTCATGGAAATGGCGGCAAGCATAAGGCGGACCACGGTTTAGACTTTGTGGCTAATACTAATGCACATGACAAGGGCCAGCGGCGTAAGGGTAAACCGCCCCAGCGCGGCGGAAGGCCAGGTCCTAATCCAGACCGTTTGTCTTGTCTGTTGAACCAGCCCTGTCCAAAGCATGGGACGAAGGAGGAACCGTCCACACACCTCTGGAAAGATTGTTACATCATGCTGGAGTTCAAAAATTCTAATTCTTTCCGGTACAATCATGACCAGGAGGCGGTTCGGGCCCCGGCTCTCATGGGCCGGGTTATGGCGGAGGAAATTCCGGTTCAGGCTTTCACGGTAATCAGGGTGGACATAACAATCAAAGTAATCAGGGTAACCAAGATGGCTATAATCATCAGGGCAATCAGTAGCAGCAGAAGTAGTCGGGTTACCAGAGCAACCCGAAGCAGTTGAATAGCGGACAGTATCATGTCTTCACCACTAGCTTGGACAAGCGCGATTAGAAGCTTCATAAAAGGGTGGTGAATGCCGTTGAACCGGCGGTGCCCCATTATTTACGTTGGTCCGAGCAGCCGATTGTGTGGAGTAGAGAAGATCATCCACCCCAGGTGGACAATCCAGGTCATCTGGCTCTGGTGGTGGCACCTCAGGTGGGAGGTTATAAGTTCACTAAGGTACTCATGGATGGAAGGAGTAGTATCAATATCCTTTATTATGAAACTTTCCGTCGCATGGGGTTAACAGATAAAAAACTTAAACCGTCCAATACGGTGTACCATGGTGTGGTGCCTGGTAAGTCGGCATATCCTGTTGGTAAGATAGCTCTAGAGGTGGCTTTCGGAGATGAGCATGAGTCGAGATTAGAAACCTTGACCTTTGAAGTGGTGAAAATCAGAAGCCCGTATCATGCCCTATTTGGACGGCCAGCTTCTGCTAAGTTTATGGCACGGCCTTGTTATGTTTATCTGCAGCTCAAGATGCCGGGTCACAAGGGAACTATAACCGTGCATGGGAGCCGCAAGATTGCTCTAGAGTGTGAAGAAGGTGATGCGGCTTATGCTGAGTCGGTTAGTGCAACAGAAGAGTTGAAGTTTTACAAGGACAATGTTGATCCAGCAGATATGACTTCGTTGAAGAAACCAACTATAGAGCATGATCCGGCCTTGAAGTTTAAATCGGCTGATGAGACTAAGCTTGTTGACTTTGTGCCTAGCGATTCGTCCAAGCAGTTTAGCATCAGCGCTAACTTGGATCCGAAATAGGAAAGCGCGCTCATCGAGTTCATCCATGAGAATCGGGACATCTTTGCATGGAAGCCTTCTGACATGCCTGGTGTACCGAGAGAACTCGCTGAGCACACTCTCGATGTTGATCCCAAGTATAAACCGGTCAAGCGGTTTCTCCGTCGGTTCAATGAAGAAAGACGCAAGGCTATTGGAGAAGAAGTAGCCAGACTCCTGGCAGCTGGATTTATCGTTGAAGTATTCCATCCTGAGTGGTTGGCTAATCCAGTGCTGGTCCTCAAGAAGAATGGCACTTGGCGTATGTGTGTGGACTACACAGATCTCAACAAAGCTTGTCCAGCAGATCCTTTTGCCCTTCCCCGTATTGATCAAATTATTGATGCTACGGCGGGTTGTGAGCGTTTAAGCTTTTTGGATGCATATTCTGGTTATCATCAGATCAAAATGGCAGTTAAGGACCAGGAGAAGACAGCCTTCATAACTCCCTTTGGAGCCTTCTGCTATGTGTCCATGCCCTTTGGGCTCAAGAGTGCCCAGGCGACTTATCAACGGTGTGTGCAGAATTGTCTTCATAAATAGATCGGCCGCAATGTTCACGCCTATGTGGATGACATTGTGGTAAAATCAAGAGAGAAGGAGACATTGATTGATGACTTGAAGGAAACCTTTGATAACCTGCGGGTTTATAAAATGATGCTTAATCCGGCCAAGTGTGTCTTTGGTGTACCTGCAGGCAAGCTCTTGGGCTTTTTGGTGTCTAACAGGGGCATTGAAGCTAATCCGGAAAAGATCAAAGCCATCACCTCCTTGGCTAAACCGAAGTGTATCAATGATGTTCAACGCTTGGCAGGCCGGATTGCCGCGTTGAGCCGGTTTGTCAGTCGCCTTGGCGAGAAGGCCATCCCTTTGTATCATATGCTGAAGAAAACGGATAACTTCGTCTGGAGTGACGCCACTAATAAAGCATTTGAGGACTTAAAGCGGCAGCTAGCTAATCCGCCGATTCTCGCTGCTCCGGTTGACAAAGAACCATTGTTGCTATATGTGGCAGCTAACGCTCGGGCTGTTAGTGTGGCTATTGTGGTGGAGCGCAAGGAGGCAGGAAAGGAATATCCGGTTCAGCGGCCGGTTTACTATATCAGTGAGGTACTTATTGAGTCCAAGCAGAGGTACCCGCATTGGCAAAAATTGTTGTATGGGGTTTTCATGGCAAGCCGGAAGCTTAAGCAATATTTCCAAGGCCATCCCATCACGGTGGTCAGCTCTGCTCCTTAGGGGGATATAATCCAGAACAGGGAAGCAACTGGCCGAATTGCTAAGTGGGCTATCGAGCTCGGGCCTCATGGGTTGAAATACATACCCCGAACGGCGATCAAATCTCAGGCACTTGTGGATTTCATCAATGATTGGACAGAATTACAAGCGCCAGAGGAGAAGCCCGATCATACTTATTGGACTATTCATTTTGATGGGTCCAGGCAATTGGAGGGCTCGGGGGCTGGAGTTGTATTAACTTCCCCACGAGGTGATAAGTTTTGTTATGTTCTCCGTTTAATGTTCCCTTGCACTAACAATGCAGCTGAATATGAGGCTTTACTCCATGGTCTTCGGATGGCTAAGGAGATGAACCTAAGCCGAGTTAAGTGCTTCGGTGACTCGGATCTGGTGGCTCAACAAGTGTCCTGCACCTGGGATTCCAAGGACCCACTAATGGCAGCATATCGTCGTGAGGTGGATATTGTTGCAGGTCACTTTAAAGGTTATCAGGTGGATCATGTGGACCGACAGAAGAATGAAGCGGCGGACGCTTTAAGCCGCCTGGGTTCCCAACGTAAACCGGTTCCACCCAATGTCTTCCTGGATATTTTGCATAACCCGTCCATCAAGCTCCCTGGTGAAGAGGATTTGGCTGTTCCTGATCCAGAGGCTCAATTGGTGGCGGCTCTTCATGTTATCCCGGATTGGACGGTTCCATATCTGGCGTATATGAACCGGGGCGAGTTACGAGAGGATGAAACTTTGGCCAGGAAGATAATCCGGCGGTCTAAGTCCATGACTATTATCAATGGAGAGTTACATCATTGCAGTGTGACAGGGGCGTTTCAACGCTGTGTGTCTCCTGAGGAAGGCCGTGAAATTTTGCGTGAGATCCACGAAGGAGATTGTGGTCACCACGCCGGTTCAAAATCTTTGGTGGCCAAGGCGTTTCGTCATGGTTTCTATTGGTTGACAACTCATGCTGATGCCAAGGACTTGGTCAAAAGATGTGATGGTTGTCAAAAATTCTCAAGGCGCGCTCATGTACCGGCTCAAGAATCGAGGATGATTCCAATCACCTGGCCGTTTGCAACTTGGGTCCTGGATATGGTTGGGCCTTTCAAGAGATCCAAGGACAAGAAGACCCACCTTTTGGTGGCGGTTGATAAGTTCACGAAGTGGGTGGAGGCAGAGCCAGTTAGTAAGTGTGATGCAGCTACGGCGGTTCAATTCATCAAAAAGGTGATCTTCCGGTTTGGCTTTCCACACACAATTATAACAGACAATGGTACCAATCTGTCAAAGGGTGCCATGAAGGAGTTTTGTCAACGTGAGCACATCCGGCTTGACGTGTTGTCAGTGGCTCACCCCCAGTCCAATGGTCAAGCGGAGAGGGCCAATTAAGAGATCTTGAGAGGCATCAAACCCCGGCTTATGGTTCCTTTGCAATGGACGCCGGGTTGTTGGGTTGAGGAGTTACCTTCTGTGTTATGGAGCATCAATACCACACCCAACAGATCGACAGGATACACACTGTTCTTCATGGTTTATGGAACGGAAGCGGTTCTTCCTAGTGACATCCGTCATGACCACCTCGTGTAGCGGCATATGTTGAAGCTGACAACGAGAAGGCACGGCAGGAATCTCTTGACCTGTTAGATGACGTGCGTGACATGGCGGAAGCCCGTTCGGCGATTTATCAGCAAGATCTGCGTCGTTATCATAGCTGCCGGGTTAGAACCAGAACCTTTCAAGAAGGCGATTGGGTGCTTCGACTCATCCAGGATCAGACGGACATGCACAAGCTATCCCCCCCCCTGGGAAGGACCCTTTGTGGTCAGCAAGAATCTGCACAACGGGTCATACTACCTAATCGATGTTCGAGAGCGCAAAGACTCACGTAAATCAGAGGAGGAGACCAACCGGCCGTGGAATATTGCTCATCTTCGGCCCTACTATACTTGAGCTACAGGCTCTGCTTATGTACATATTATGACATTGTATATATTATGATCAATATAATAAACCGGAACCTCAGCTAAAGCGGGGTATATGTTGTTTTTCTTACATCATGTGTGGTTACATGGAGCTTACAAAGCGGCGTCCGGTTTACCCCTTGATTTAGCTTCTCAAAGCTTCATATTAGATCACTTGGGGGCTTGGTCGTATCTGAACCATAGCTACACCTCTTGATCGGTGCAATGCCACAGCATCACTTGGGGGCTTGGTCGTATCCGAACCATAGCTACACCTCTTGATCGGCGAAATGCCACAGCATCACTTGGGGGCTTGGTCGTATCCGAACCATAGCTACACCTCTTGATCGGCGCAATGCCACAGCATCACTTGGGGGCTTGGTCGTATCCGAACCATAGCTACACCTCTTGATCGGTGAAATGCCACAGCATCACTTGGGGGCTTGGTCGTACCTGAACCATAGCTACACCTCTTGATCGGCGCAATGCCACAGCATCACTTGGGGACTTGGTCGTATCCGAACCATAGCTACACCTCTTGATCGAATTTGGGGCCTGGCAGCCTGTGAAAAGCCTCGACTACAACGTTTTTTTGCCTTTTGCTGAGTTTTCTTTGTTTTCATAAGATTTGTGACGTTTTCAAACTGGCGTTTATCAACCCAGTTAGCCTGTCAACTACAAGTTGTCAGTACACGATCAAATTATTAATCCGGAGACTATCAGCCCGGTCTGGTTTTGACTCAAAGCCACCAGTATGCAATAAACCGGTGTTTATCACAGCCCGGAACGGTTTTATGATAAACCGGCATCATATAACAGGAGTTACTTCTACTCCGGATTAGGGTTATTACCCTCATTACAAAGTTGGTCAGCCAACACTATCCCTAAAGGTCACAGGTATCATATATTTCCATATTTGGTTATCTTTTACAACCTTGGTTATAAACCTTGGTCATATATATATTTGGTTATCATGACCCGCCCGGTGGTAAACCGCCAGGGCGCTTTAAGCTTCTTATCTGCAGGAGCAACTTGAACAAATAGCTATGGATTATGAACATCATATCTTAAGCATGGCGGATTAGCACGCATCAATTGCAGATAAATATGCACGAAGGCATAACAGACCAAGTGTTTTAACTAGCCTATTACAAGGCGTTTCAGTGCCCAAAGGGATAATTGTTTCTCAATAAGCATTACAGCACATGGAAAACTAAACCGGCCCCCGGATTATGATTGCTTATCAGCTTGACCTGACGGCTGCGGATCATCTTGCACCGGTTCATCTTCTTCGTCCCTACCCAGCGGCTGGAAGTCAATAGTTGTCCAGTCGATTCCAGTTAAAGCTTGGAACACAGCTTCGTCGCTTATAAGGGTGGACAGTTCAATGTCAGGGGCATAAGTGTGCTTACGGATTGGAGGGATCAGGTTTTGAGCCTCAGGAGTTGGTGCAGCAACCCGCTTGTTATTGGTCTCATAACTCGCCTGGTAAAATGAAAGATCAGCCTCTTCAGCAAGTTAACAAGCCAGTGGACGTACTTCCCGGTTTATGGCGCGGAGATCTTCAGTGCCAAATTCTGATCCGTCTTCGTTTAAGCTTGGGTAGCCTTTAGCCACGTCCGTCGGATAAAGGTCAGGCACCCATGCTTTTGCCCGGGTTAGTGCGGTCAGAGCGCCAGCCCTTGCAGCAGACCTCTTTAGCTCTTCTACTCGGGCACGCAGCATAGATAGCCTGTCTAAGGTATCCTTGATTAGCGTCGGGGGTGGCTTATTGTGAGAAGCGGTGCAGATAATTCGTTGTGCGCCAGTATATAGTTGCTCTATCAGTGTGTAGGCAGCCTTCAGCTTCTTCTGAACATCAGAGCCTAGATGACTAATGCGAGTTCCTTTATAATTACAAATATTAGTAAACCGGCAACGCATGGGAAGATATGTTGAAAGTATAAAGCAAGGATGCTTACCGAACACAGCAGCAGTCATGGCATGTATCTGCCGCTTTACACCAGTCAGCTCGTCCACCACCAGTTTGAGAGCTGCTTCTGCGTCTTCAGCTCTTTTCCGCAAAGCGGATTTCTCTGTGTTCCAATCCGCCCACTCCTTGGCGAAGCTCTCCTTTAGCTTTTCCATAGCGGCTAAGGCGCTTGTCAGCTCATCTTTTGCTTTGGAAGTTTCGGCCTGTTGGGACTTGATGTTGTCTTGCAGATCAGCGGTTTGGCTTTCCTTCTTGCTCAGTTCAGCCTATAAAAAGACAGATACATAATGAGTTGACAGTACACATTTGAAGTACCAAGCACATAACAAGTTATGCCCTTGATACTTGGGGGCTAATGCATATTTGCTCCTTATCAGAAATTTCTACAAGTCCCAAGCACAATACAAGTATTAATCTTGGCACTTGGGGGCTAATGTGTGTTCGCTCAAAAACTGTTGGTATGGGAATTCTTATACAGTCCCGGTTCATCTTTATAAAGTTAAACCGGCCCTTGGGAGCTATACCGGTGAAAGAGCAGTATGGAAAATTTTAAGGAACCGGTTCATCATAAAGAAGTAATCCGGTCCCTGGAGGCTAAATATGCAAAGTTAAGTTATGACAACAGTTCCAGTTTAGATTGGTATCATAAACCATCACTTGGGGGCTACTAGAAGTTGATAAACTGCAATTGGACAAAAGAGAAAAATAGTTGTTACCTCATATCGCTCCTTCATCAAGTTTACCAAACTAGCTTCATAGTCACGGCTGGTATACAAACGGTTCAAGAAGCCAGAGTGAATGTCTTGAGCATTGAGATGGGCGTAGCTTGATAAATCGGCATTCCATTTTCCTTTGCCGATAGCAGAGAGATCGTCCTTGGCAGTATGCTTTGACAAAGCGACAGGGTTGCCAGGAGTGGTGTGGCCAGTGCCAGTAATCATAATGTCATCATCTTGGTCATCAGCAGCCTTCACTGGAGTCGGCGGGTTGTCATTATCCTTAACTGGACTGACCGGTTTGTCATCAGTTCGGACAGGGCTGGTTGGCCGGTCTGCATGGCTTGTAGTGTCAACTTGCACTTGTTCGGCAAGGAAATCATGGTCTTGAGGTGGCGGATCGTTAAGCATGTCGTCAGCGTCGGTTTCTTCTAGATCTGGTGTTTTTTCCGGTTCAACAGCTACATTATCATCAGCCGGTTTGCTTAACCGAGCCTTCTTGCTGGGTCTCGGCTTGGCGCTGAGAAAAGATAGACATGAGAATCAGTACAGTATGAAAAGATAACACATCAAGAATAAAGACACGTGCATAGCTCACCCAGGAACTGTTTTGAGGGGTGGAAGCTGTGTGGCCGATGACTCACCAAAAGATGAGTGAGAAGTACCCTGATAATTTGAATCAGACGGGTTAAGAGGCTGGCGGAAACAACCTGCTTTGGGGTATGAAGTATCAATGGGATAAGAGACCTCGGATCGGCGTTTCCGAACCGGACTGTTTGGTAAACCGGCAGAGGTAACTACCTGGCCGCTATGCCGGGTTGTACGGCGAGCCTCGTGCTGCTGCGTCTTCAAAAGAAAGTTTGGATCCAAGTAAGCAAGTTACTTTCCGGTTTGCTTAACGGATTTTTATGTTGGCAGAGGATCTGAATCGGAGGAAAGAATGGTTACGTCTACGTCCTCAGCATGACTGCCTTCAGCGTCATCCTGATAATAATCATTGTCAATGAGATGTACGAAAAATGAACCAAGAGAGTCAAGTTCTACCTCTGGTTCCGGATTACCCACATCGTCATCAGCTGGTAGATCGGAGGATGCAGTGGTCCTTTTCTTGGCAGGTTTTTTAACAACCTTGGGCTTTGGACGAACTGGCTTGATCGGTTTGTCTTGCGGCTTCACCGGTTTGTCCTGTGATGGTTTCTTGTTCCAGAACGGATCATCACCCTGTCAGAAAATAATCACACTTTTAGAGAATAGTTGGACAAAAGCAACTTCAGATAAAAAGATTATATGATTCTTACAGCTGGTGGTTTGTTGAAGGTGCAGAAAGGGAGTAGTCCGGTTTGGGTACAGACAGCCTCCGGTTCGTTCAATATCTTTTTTACAGCCTCAGTGACTTCTGCATCTGTAAGCTGAATGTCAATGTGCTGCTGAGCATCCTTCAAACTCCCCGTATACTCACACATCAAACCGGAGCGCCGGCTTAAGGGCAGAATACTCCAGCTTATCCAACAACGAGCAAGATCAACTCCTGTCAAACCGTTTGCCATGAAGGCTCTAAGCTTTGATAATTGAGGAGCATAGTTGGCCCTTTCTCTTGCAGTCAACCTCTGAGGAAAAGGATGCGTGTTGCTCAGGCGTTCAGAGCGGTTACCTGGCAGGGGGTTTTCATCAGGTGGAGATGTATCCATGCAATAAAACCAAGTCTGGTTCCATTCTTTGGGGTGACTGTGGAGTCTGGGATGAGGGAAGGTGACTTCTTTCCTTTTCTGAACCGCCATTCCGCCCAGTTCCGTATTGGGTCCATACGAGAACTCTGTGCAACGATTTAAGTGAAAGAAATCCCTAAACAGTTCGACTGTAGGTTCCTCTTGCAGATAAACCTCACAGAAGACTTGGAAGTGGCAGATGTTGGTCAAAGAATTGGGACCGATGTCTTGAGGGCATAGCTGAAAATTGGCTAGTACATCTCAGAAATTTTTTGAACCGGGAGGGCTAAAACCTCATCCGAGATGATCAGCAAACATGATACCTCTCCATCCTTGGGTGTAGGAGGATTTTCCGGGCCAGGGACCCTCCAGTGGATGACATCTTTCTTGGCTAAAGCGCCCGTTTTAACAAGATTGTTTAATTGTTCTTCGGTTACTCGAGAAGGAGCCCAATTGCATTCATAGACTTGCTTGGCCATGGCAATGAAAGATCTGAAACATGATTATTGTCGGTTTAAGATTTACAGTGGACATAGTGGTATAAGGTTACAAGCATATTGATAAACCGGATTTGGTTATTCTTAAACCGGAGTCTGACAATGGAAACGGTGTAATGCATTGGCAGTTCAACAGGGGACTAATGGTATCTACCGGGTCATTCTTTTTTCTGTGAAGTTAAACCGCCCAATCTGGTATTCAAAGTGTGTAAGTGAAGGAAGAAACAAGTTTCACATCTTTCTATGGTGATTTCAGATCTACCCCGCGTTGGAAAAACAAAATGTATTATGACCTAATTTCCAGCATGCTAAAGGTTCACCAAGTTGAGATGAGTTGGATATCAAGCAGGTGCCTTAACAAAAGAAGGGAGTCTAAACTACAAAAGGTGTTGAAAATAGTCAGATCTAACCAGCCATTGGTGCTACCGAAGGAAGAACAGTTTCAAGCGGCAAAGTAAACCGAACCCTAATGGCGGATCTAGGGCGAGAAGAAGAGGGACTTATTGGTGCAGTAGGAAGCAGCGGAGGATCACCGCTTTTATCTGATGCGATCAGGTTGATGCAGCGGCCTTTGTCGAAGCAGAGGTGAAGGACGACGGCGGCGGCAGAGCTTGAGGGTCAGTCGGCGCGAGGAAGACGACGATGCGAAGTGGCACGAGGGGGAAAATGGAAAGACCCCCTGACCCTATTTATAAGGGCAAAAAGATAAGCGTCAGGTGCGAAAATCAAGGAGCCTAAATTTTGGATATGAGGCGGAGTTGTCACCTCGATTGTCGGAGGCTCGTTAATGACAGGTGACGTCACGGCGGTTTACCATGATCCTAGAAGATGATGTCACGGCGGTTTACAAGATTCTGTGAAGATGTTGAAGAAGAGATTTTCTTAAGTATTGAGGATTGACATGAACCAGTTCAAATCAATCTGGGGCCTAATGTTGGGGATATTACCACTGGGCGTAAACTGGCCAGGAGAGGTCGGGTTAACCCCATAAGTAGTTCATCTGTATGTGAAGTCCATGAAGACAGACGGTGACGCTTCATGAAGGCCCAGGGCCCGAAGCCGGTTTAAGGCCTGTAGACATAAGCCGGCATTGATATGCAAACTTGTGTTGTAAGATAGAAGTAGCAGAGACCGAGCCGGACACGATTATGAGCCGGCCTCGGGATTCTGTAAACCGGCGGGCGTCAACCCATGTATATAAGGGGACGACCCGGCTACGGTTCAAGAAGAACAGACAACAACTCGAGACTCAGGCAAAGCGTTTTCGCTCCCTGGTCATCGAAACCCCATCAATTCCATCACAACTAGACGTAGGCTTTTACCTTCATCGTAAGGGGCCGAACTAGTATAAAACTCTCTTGCGTCCCTTGTCCGCTTTAACCCCTTTAAGCTAACTCGTAGCGATGGCTCCACGACTAAGTCCTTTCTCTAGGACATCTGCCGTGACAAAACCACGATAGATAGTGTATGTGTAGGATCGAGTAGGTCGAATGGTGTACGTGTACGATCGCATTAGCTAATGAACGTTAGCTGGGAGATAGGGCATTAGCGAACTTTTTTGCTGGCAGTTTCTTCAGATTCGCATGGCATTTTCTTTAGAGCAGCTTGTCAGTTTCTTCAGAGGTAGGCATTTTTATTCAAAACACTACCACTCCGGATCTTGCGTCGCAACTAAAACTGCCAGGAGCGCATTAGTAGGCTAGCTAGTGATCAATCAGTAACTTGTAAACACTGAGCGAACGGAAATAAGGAACTGTTAGTAACTTGTAAACACTGAGAACAAAGAAATAAGGATCATGATGTGCACAGCAGTAAGAGCTGATCCATTCGAAATGTTCACACGAGACTCACGGGCCTGGCATTGTAATATGTTCACATTAGTAGCCCAAATTCAAAACCAACTAGTACGATTCCCATACATAAGATCAACATGTTAATGCATCTCAATGATTCACAGATCATATACAAATATGTAGCTCCAAAAGCAAAGATCTAGAAAAAACATCTGTTCTTCCTACTAACATGGATGCTTATCTTTGCCGACATTCAGTACAGACTGAAAGAAAATTTTGTTTGTGAAGTCTACAATTCCTCTTGCAAACGTAAGTGGTTTCACCAATAGCTGGAACCATGAGAATGAACCACACATGATGGAGGAACATCCACTGCAATATGATTTGGTCTTCTCTCGATCACACGGCGAGACTGTTTTCAGAATACAAACTTTAACTTAGGCAAAATGATGCCCATTGTATAATCAGACCAAAGCAATGAAGCACCTAGTGTTGGCCAATAAATAGTACAGTACTATTTTTCTGTAGTCCATGAAGTGACTATCCAATCTTTATGTGTCTATTTTCAAATGGCACTGCATGCAGTGACTATACTATTCTCTTGTGCAGTTCAACCAAAATTGCGGTCACTTTGTTTGTTTGCCAAATAGCAACGGGCAGACATCTCTGTCTGCACAAATATCAAGCAGCTAGTAAACATATACCCCACCTTGTATTTTCGGTTTAAACACATCTCTTCCGCTTAGCATCTGTCATGTTTTGCACTGGACAATTTGATACAGTAATGTTTTGCCCTGGACAATTTCATACTGAATTGATTTGCTGGTTCAGAGCAGAAATATAGCGCCTATTCTTCATCAGACCAAGGATATCCATGTTCGCAGTGATGGAAGAGGTGGAATACAACCGAAATTGAGCATCCAATCATTGAATCCTGTCCTGCAGCTCCAATGTAGGTCCACACTGGCAATAAATTCACATGCAAACCACTAGTATTACTATCTAATGACAGTACAAAAAGAGTAGCAAGATTGTAGCAAACCATGTACCTTCGTAATGAACAGCTCATAGTGCCACCAATTGGATATAAAGGTTTGGAAGAAAACATGCTCCTAATGTTGAACCATTTGGACTTTTTGTGCAGTTCCACTAAAATCGAGCATCCCTGTTTGCATAAATATTGAAAGTGTGATTACTATAAAAGTGGCGCTAGTTGAAGCATAGACTCACAAATGTAAGCATTCCAATTTCTAAATGGGAAAAGGTAGCAAGACTGTTTCTAACCACCTGTTTGAAGGAATAAATAAGGCAACAGCGGCTGATGTCAGGAAGGCATATATAGTTCTTTCTGAAAGAATGATCGATTCCTGACCTTTCCTCTTATTTTAAGCATATTTTGTGCAGTTCAACTAAAATAAAATGCCATCACCGCCTTGACAATTCAGTGACACTGTACAAAAGGAAATGACTTAACATTACATCATGATGTCAGGTATGTAGTCGACAGGCATTAGAGACAAACATACAGACCTCCTCTGATAACATAATGAACATTAATTTTAACAAAGGTGTGACTAGATTTACCGGGATAATTTGACTGAACTCTACACCCTCTGTTCCTTAATATAAGATGTATTCGCAGTTCAATTTAAAGTACCCAACGTCTAGTATTTAGAAAAATAGGTAGTAGTTTTCTTGAGCACATATCTGGGAAAGCTTGCCACACTTTATTTATGTCCATACGCTAATGCAACACCATTCGAATAGTACAAATATACACTAATCCAGTGCTAGTGCAACAGTAGAGTAGTTATTTTATTACAGGGTACAGTACAATGGTTTTACTGAACAGATTTCAATAAACTCTAGCACTGGAAGATTTCTATAAGAATTAACAATACAAAATGTAAAGGTAACAAGTTTCAGCATTGGTATACTAGCTGTGCATGAGCATTAAACCAAATGCAAAAGTCTGAAGGTACCCAGCATTATTAACTAATGACAGTATAAAAGAATTGCAAACCATGTACCTTCAAGGTAAATATCATTTCGAACTCGAGGGGACCTAAAAATTGCTATCCCAGTCTTGATAATCGGTCAAACATAAAAACTTGATCGAACGAATCAAGAGAACAGCCGGAGGAGGAGGTGTCCACTCTTGACCTTTCCTCTTGACACTGTACAAAAAACATTGACTTATCTCATGAAAGTGAGGTATGTAATCTATAAGCATTAACAGTGCAAAAATCTGAAGGTAGTAACAAGATTCATCGTTGGTATACTGGTTGTGCAACAGCATTAGAATGCCTTAGCTGAAAAATCTTTAATACATCCACAATCAACAGCTAACCCTGAAATAATCAAGTGACATTAAATGGCATTGCTTAAATTTATGGGACAATTGCATTTTTACCCCTAGTTGGTTCCTACCCACGGGTTTTGCCCTTACTTTTCGAGCTTGCTCAGTTTTGCTCTTACTTTTTCCATCGAGGTCCCTCGAATGCCCTTTGACCATTTGACCAAAACTTTGAAAATTCATAACTAATTCATATGAACTCGGAAAAATGCACATAAGATATCAAACTGTTCAGATAAACATTACCTTTATGTGCATATCATTTGCATTCAGGACAAAAGCACCCTTTAAACTACCTGAGGTAATTAATATTATTAACATTATTAAAAATAAAAAGGTATACACAATATATTTTTTCATGGATAAAAATTACATGCAAATGTAGGTGATGTTTTCTGAACATCCTGATATCTTATTTGCATTTTTATGGGTTCGTATCAACTTGTTATGAAGTTTCCAAATAATGGTCAAAGTCGTTAGAATATTCTTAACAAGATGATACGAACTCAGAAAAATGCAAATAAGATATCTGGATGTTCAGAAAACATCACCTACATTTGCATGTAATTTTTATTCATAAAAAAAATATTGTTTATACATTTTTATTTTTAATAATGTTAATAACATTAATTACCTCAGGTAGTTTAAAGGGTGCTTTTGTCCTGAATGCAAATGATATGCACATAAAGGTAATGTTTATCTGAACCTTTTGATATCTTATTTTCATTTTTCTGAGTTCATATGAATTAGTTATGAATATTCAAAGTTTTGGTCAAACGGTCAAAGGGCATTCGAGGGACCACGACAGAAAAAGTAAGGGCAAAATTGAGCAAGCTCGAAAAGTAAGGGCAAAACCCGTGGGTAGGAACCAACTAGGGGTGGCATTAGACTGAGTGCGGCATTAGTTAAATGTGGCATCACTTTAGCAGTAGCATTGCTTGACTTGACTGCTGGCGTTATACTAACAGCAAAAAAGTGGCAATAAGAGCATGGGAGGCCCATGCAGACAGTGGGCGCACCAGTACGATGTACCTCCACAGACGCATAGAGTGGTGACGGAGGTATGGTTGCCCAGAGCAACAAATATCCAGGCAGCATATGTGTATTACGTCCCATTTTTGTTCTCTTTAGCCACCTTTTTCCTATGTGAGAACAACAAACCGATCGACCTGGTCATTCTCTATTGCATTGTCATGCCTTTCTACCCTTCTTCAACCAAGAGACACGAGAATCGTTCCTTAGCTACTGATTTTTCCCCTTTTCAACCTAGATGCGGGTTCGATGCCTACTCTCTTGGACAGTACAGTCTCCCTTCCTTTCCTTATCCAACCCAGACATGGATTAGTCTGCATGAAGTAGGGTTTCCTTTAATAGTGCAAATTAAGGTTTTCATCTGTGTGACCAGCAGAGCAGAGGATAGCAAATTGGGAAGATGGTGGAGTGGAAAAAGATCCACATGCAGCGACGTGGCAGATGGGGCAATAGAACAAGGGTATGGTTCGAAAAGAGGTAGCATACCTGAGAGTCGGCGGGAAGTGGCTTCGCTCGTTGTCGTCGTCCTCCGCGCACACTACGGCAGTGAGCTTGGGGACGGAGGCCATCCCGCGCGGGCGCTAGGTCTGAGAGGACGGCCTTGTCGTCAGTGCGTGACCTCGCTCGCCGACAAGGAGTGCATCAACGCTGCACGTCCTTTTCTTCCCCGGTGGATCTGTGACCACCGGTGAGGAGGGAGAGAGAGGCCATCCTTTTTAGATCTGGAGAGAGGGTGATAGTGTGAGAAGCAAGTGGGCAGCCCTTAGAAAGAAAGCGTTGAAGCTCCAGCCTATATATCTTTTTTATACTACTAGTACTAGAGGTGGAGTAGTGGTAGAGTAGTTTATATTTTCTATGCATATAGTACCAGTTAGGCGTGCTTCAAAACTGAACGGCACGCCATTAAAAAATAAAGTCGAGAAATAATGCGGCACTTCGGGCCAACGCGGCCAGATCGCATTTTGCACGAGAAATGACACACCATGTTTCGTTGACATGTGGTCCCGTTCCAACATGTTAGTGAGACGACGGTGAGTCCTTTTGTACAATTTCTGAACGGACGTCTATGTAGGACGGGGCGCCTCTTCGTGTACCGTGGCAACTGTCCACCGCCTCTTCGCCTTCCCCTCTCGATTTTGAACTGTTGTCGCACGCTCTTCCTCCCTCCTCCATTTGTCTTCACCCTTCCTTCTGCCATTGTTCGATCGTCTTCTCCATGGAGGGAACAAGCCAGAAACAACCCCGTTATTCTTGCCCCGATCTGAAAGATGATGTGGTGGAGGAACTCATTGATCGGTGCGACGTCATCACCTTGGCTAGCATGGCAGGTTCGTTCAAGACCATTCTCGACTCAACTAATAACATCATTACAAGGAACCCAAGGGTCCAGGAGCGGTTTGATCTCCCTTATCTTCTTCGCTATAAGCCTGTTCGCATCGGCGCGGACGATGGAGGCCTCGCCTTGTGCAAGTTGATGCCGCTTGATAACGATACGTGTGATGTCAAGATGCCATCGCTTAAGGGTAAAGCCTGGGCTGGCGCAAATGGAGATTGAGTTGTTTATATTGGGTACAATTGCGAGTGGGAACTTGTGAATGTGTACACTCGTCAGCGGATTCCACTTCCAAAAATCTCAGAGTGCCCTGAGGTTGAGCACACAGATGATCTATGTACGTTCAAATACGATCATGGTGGCTGTCGTCTACGGAAGATAGCAATTTGTCGAGTTCCCAACCGCTCTTGGAATTACGAGAACTATGAAGTTGTTGCTATCTTCGACAAGCTTGTTGCCGTCGTTACTGATTCCATGGTTCGTCCATGGATATTGCTCAAAAATCAGTTTCTGTACACGGATGAGTACTGTGATGCAATTGAATACGAGAATCTTGTGTTTGCTGCCACCACTCGTGGCACTGTTTTTGCATGGGATGCTCGTAGTTTCCGTACGTTTTTCTTCCATCGTAATTATAATTGTTTCATCCACATGCATGTGGGTTAGCAAGTTTCCCTTTACTAATTAACCTTCTTGTGTTTCCAAGGCCCTGTGAACATTCCACCACCTATACTTGAAAAAATTTATAACCAAGGGGGAGATGACGATGGTGATGATTAGCATGAGGACGAGCAGAACTTATATACTCAGTGGTGTCTGGCAACTAATTCCGATGGATCACCTCTTCTTGTCTGTATACAGTGCACTGAGATTGTTACTACTGAGGGAGCACGTGTTGTCTCCCATGGTCGCCCTCTCCGGACCTATTCTAACACCCGTTGCAGGGTATTCGGGATGGATACTAGTGTGCTAGCGTCAACACCTTCTCCCTGGTTCAGTATTGATAGTCTTGGAGAAAACTCGCTCTTCCTTGGACCAAACTATCCAATGATGGTGAAAGGCAATCCAGCTGCTGTTGACACACCGTTACTACAATTTATGAGAAGCAAATGTATCTATACCTCGGACATTGCGGTGGTTCCCTACCCTGGTCCTGATATATGCCGCTTCAGCCTGGATGATCAGTCCTGTGTTGCTCTCGATATTGACAATAACTGGCCCTTCCCAGAGCACCTATGGTTCAAAGCAAGCGTTTCCAACGCCGAGGATTGGTTGAGTTGAAGTTTATTTCATTGCTTGTTATTTGTTGTGTGATGAAAACTTCGGTATTTACTAGAATGTTTTGTTGGAAATAATCTATAATCCAACATGTATCCTCGTTGTCATTGTGTGTTGATGACTTGTTGTATGTAATGAATGGTACATTTGCAAATGCATGTCATAGACTCAATTTATGAATGGTTTTCGAGTCACTTCTTGGAATGTGAGTACCGTAGTAGTATAGCCAGCATCCGGTTAGTATATGAACTTGCCACATCACATAGAGCCAACCTAATATTGGAGTATGCTAGCCCTCCACCGGCGCGCCGCTTCAAATGGCGGACGAAGTGAGCGGTCGCGTCACCATGTGTCCAGATCTGAGATGCCACGTGTACCAGATGAATGACTCCAAGTTCGACCACCGTGATGCTAGGTGCGAGCCGAGGAACACTGTTGGACAGACCCCCGTCATAATTTTCCTACATTGGTCGTTTGATTCATAGGATAGAATGCTATAGGATTTTTTTCCTATGTAATCATGTTTTAATTGGCAATCTAGCATCCAGTCCAACTTTTGTTTCACTTCCTTTGTTCCTACAAAGAGAGTACTTGCTCTAAAAGATGTGCCACTGCAAGAGCCGCCTATATTAATTAACCATGCTCTGAAAAGGTGGACCAGCTTTGGCTATAGTAGTACTGTACTAGGTTAGTAGGTGACCTTGCGCTTGGCTCTTCTCCTCTTCTGGAAGTCGAACAATAATGATGGTACTACAGTAGTACTTCTGGCAATCTGTCACCAAATGAACTACTGCACGTCCACCGCTTTTAAGCAAAAGTTTCTCCTCGTGCTGCGAGCCACCGCACACGCATTGGAGAGGGAGAAGGCGTAGTAAGCAAGCTTCTCGTCGTTCTGCGAGTTGATGGGACACATCAAAGTTACGTATTTATTAGTACTCTCTTCAAAAAGGGCCGACCATGTCCATGACTACCATCCCGTGCTCTGTCATTGAGTACATGCACTATTCATGTGCCATCGAGGAGAAAAAATATTGCGTAGTACTTGTTGGAAATATGCCCTAGAGGCAATAATAAAATGGTTATTATATATTCCTTGTTCATGATAATTGTCTATTGTTCATGCTTTAATTGTGTTATCCGGAAATCGTAATACATGAGTGAATACATAGACCATAACATGTCCCTAGTGAGCCTCTAGTTGACTAGCTCGTTGATCAATAGATGGTTACGATTTCCGGACCATGGACATTGGATGTCATTTATAACGGGATCACATCATTAGGAGCATGATGTGATGGACAAGACCCAATCCTAAGCATAGCACTAGATCGTGTAGTTCGTTTGCTAAAGCTTTTCTAATGTCAAGTATCATTTCCTTAGACCATGAGATCGTGAAACTCCCGGATACCATAGGAATGCTTTGGGTGTACCAAACGTCACAACGTAACTGGGTGGCTATAAAGGTGCACTACAGGTATCTCCGAAAGTGTCTGTTGGGTTGGCTCGGATCGAGACTGGGATTTGTCACTCCGTATGACGGAGAGGTATCTCTGGGCCCACTCGGTATTGCATCATCATAATGAGCTCAATGTGACTAAGTAGTTAGTCAGGGGATCATGCATTACGGAACGAGTAAAGTGACTTGCCGATAACGAGATTGAACGAGGTATTGGGATACCGACGATCGAATCTCGGGCAAGTAAAGTACCGATTGAGAAAGGGAATTGTATACGGGATTGCTTCAATCCTCGACATCGTGGTTCATCCGATGAGATCATCGTGGAACATGTGGGAGCCAACATGGGTATCCAGATCGCGCTGTTGGTTATTGGCTAGAGAGGTGTCTCGGTCATGTCTGCATGATTCCTGAACCCGTAGGGTCTACACACTTAAGGTTCGATGACGCTAGGGTTATAAGGAAGGTTTGTATGTGATTACCGAATGTTGTTCGGAGTCCCGGATGAGATCCCGGACGTCACGAGGAGTTCCGGAATGGTCCGGAGGTAAAGATTTATATATGGGAAGTCACCATACGGTCACCGGAAATATTCGGGGGTATACCGGTATTGTACCGGGACCACCGGAGGGGTTCCGGGGGTCCATCGGGAGGGTCCACCTGCCCCGGAGGGCCTTATGGGCTGTAGGTGGAAGGGAACCAGCCCTTAGTTGGCTGGGCGCCAACCCCCCTAGGGCCCATGCGCCTAGGGTTTGGGGGGAACCCTAAAGGGGGGGCGCCCCCCTTGCTTGGGGGGCAAGCTCCCTCCCCCTTGGCCCCCCCCTCTAGATCTCATCTAGAGGGGCCGGCCCCCTTCCCCCTTCTCCTTATAAATAGAGGGGTGAGGGGAGGGCTGCAGCACCACAACCAAGGCGCAGCCCCTCCCCTCCCCAACACCTCTCCTCCTCCGCGTGTGCTTGGCGAAGCCCTGCCGGAGAACTGTCACTCCACCACCACCACGCCGTCGTGCTGCTGTTGGAGCCTTCTTCCTCAACATCTCCCTCCTCCTTGCTGGATCAAGGCGTGGGAGATGTCACCGCTCTGTACGTGTGTTGAACGCGGAGGTGCTGTCCGTTCGGCGCTTGGATCATCGGTGATTTGGATCACGACGAGTACGACCCCATCAACCCCGTTCTCTTGAACGCTTCCGCTCGCGATCTACAAGGGTATGTAGATGCACTCCTCCCCTCTGTTGCTAGTAAACTCCATAGATTGATCTTGGTGATGCGTAGAAAATTTTAATTTCTGCTACGATCCCCAACAGTGGCATCATGAGCTAGGTCTATGCGTAGTTTCTATGCACGAGTAGAACACAAGTTGTTGTGGGCGTCGATTTTGTCAATTTACTTGTCGTTACTAGTATTACCTTGATTCGGCGGCATCGTGGGATGAAGCGGCCCGGACCGACCTTACACGTACGCTTACGTGAGACAGGTTCCACCGACTGACATGCACTAGTTGCATAAGGTGGCTAGCGGGTGTCTGTCTCTCCCACTTTAGTCGGATCGGATTCGATGAAAAGGGTCCTTATGAAGGGTAAATAGAAATTGGCATATCACATTGTGGTTTTGGCGTAGGTAAGAATCGTTCTTGCTAGAAACCTATAGCAGCCACGTAAAAGTTTGCAACAACAATTAGAGGACGTCTAACTTGTTTTTGCAGCAAGTGTCATGTGATGTGATATGGCCAGAAGGATGTGATGAATGATATATGTGATGTATGAGATTGATCATGTTCTTGTAATAGGAATCACGACTTGCATGTCGATGAGTATGACAACCGGCAGGAGCCATAGGAGTTGTCTTAATTTATTTATGACCTGCGTGTTAACTGGAATGTCATGTAATTACTTTACTTTATTGCTAACCGTTAGCCATAGTAGTAGAATTAATAGTTGGCGAGACAACTTCATGAAGACACGATGATGGAGATCATGATGATGGAGATCAGGGTGTCATGCCGGTGACGATGATGAACATGGCGCCCCGAAGATGGAGATCAAAAGGAGCAAAATGATATTGGCCATATCATGTCACTATTTGATTGCCTGTGATGTTTATCATGTTTTACATCTTATTTGCTTAGAACGACGGTAGCATAAATAAGATGATCCCTCGCTAAAATTTCAAGAAAGTGTTCCCCCTAACTATGCACCGTTGCGAAGGTTCGTTGTTCCGAAGCACCACGTGATGATCGGGTGTTATAGGTTCTAATGGCCGCATACAACGGGTGTAAGCTAGATTTACACACGCAATACACTTAGGTTGACTTGACGAGCCTAGCATGTACAGACATGGCCTCGGAACACAAGAGACCGAAAGGTCGAACATGAGTCGTATAGCAGATACAATCAACATGAAGATGTTCACCGATGATGACTAGTCCGTATCACGTGATGATAGGACACGGCCTAGTTGACTCGGATCATGTATCACTTAGATGACTAGAGGGATGTCTGTCTAAGTGGGAGTTCGTTAATAATTTGATTAGATGAACTTAATTATCATGAACTTAGTCTAAAAAACCTTTACAATATGTCTTGTATATCAAATGGCCCACGCTAATGTTGCCCTCAACTTCAACGCGTTCCTAGAGAAAACCAAGCTGAAAGACGATGGTAGCAACTACACGGACTGGGTCCGTAACCTGAGGATTATCCTCATAGCTGCCAAGAAAGCATATGTCCTTGAAGCACCGCTAGGTGATGCACCTGTTTTCCCAGCAACTCAAGACGTTCTGAACGCCTGGCAGTCACGTAGTGATGATTACTCCCTGGTTCAGTGCGGCATGCTTTACAACTTAGAACCGGGGCTCCAAAAGCGTTTTGAGCAGCACGGAGCATATGAGATGTTCCAAGAGCTGAAAATGGTTTTCCAAGCTCATGCCCGAGTCAAGAGATATGAAGTCTCCGACAAGTTCTAAAGTTGTAAGATGGAGGAGAATAGTTCCGTCAGCGAACACATACTCAAAATGTCTGGGTTGCACAATCGCTTGTCTCAGCTGGGAGTTAATCTCCCGGATGACGCAGTCGTTGACAGAATCCTTCAGTCGCTCCCACCTAGCTACAAGAGCTTTGTGATGAACTTCAATATGCAGGGGATGGAAAAGACCATTCCTGAGGTATATTCAATGCTGAAATCAGCGGAGGTGGAGATCAAAAAGGAACATCAAGTGTTGGTGGTGAATAAAACCACTAAGTTCAAGAAAGGCAAGGGTAAGAAGAACTTCAAGAAAGACGGCAAGGGAGTTGCCGCGCCCGGTAAGCAAGCTACCGGGAAGAAGACAAAGAATGGACCCAAGCCTGAGACTGAGTGCTTTTATTGCAAGGGAAACGATCACTGGAAGCGGAACTGCCCCAAGTACTTAGCGGGTAAGAAGGCCGGCAATACCAAAGGTATATGTGATATAGATGTGTACCTAACCAGCGCTCGTAGTAGCTCCTGGGTATTTGATACCGGTGCGGTTGCTCATATTTGTAACTCAAAGCAGGAGCTGTGGAATAAGCGGAGACTAGCGAAGGACGAGGTGACGATGCGTGTCGGGAATGGTTCCAAGGTCGATGTGATCGCCGTCGGCACGCTACCTCTACATTTACCTAGGGGACTAGTTTTAAACCTCAATAATTGTTATTTAGTGCCAGCTTTGAGCATGAACATTGTATCTGGATCTCGTTTAATGCGAGATGGCTACTCATTTAAATCCGAGAATAATGGTTGTTCTATTTATATGAGAGATATGTTTTATGGTCATGCCCCGCTGGTCAATGGTTTATTCTTAATGATTCCCGAACGTGATGTTACACATATTCATAGTGTGAATGCCAAGAAATGTAAGGTTGATAATGATAGTCCCACATACTTGTGGCACTGCCGCCTTGGTCACATTGGTGTCAAACGCATGAAGAAACTCCATGCAGATGGACTTTTGGAGTCTCTTGATTATGAATCATTTGACACGTGCGAACCATGCCTCATGGGCAAAATGACCAAGACTCCGTTCTCCGGAACAGTGGAGCGAGCAACCAACTTATTGGAAATCATACATACTGATGTGTGCGGTCCAATGAGCGTTGAGGCTCGCGGTGGCTATCGTTATGTGCTCACCCTCACTGATGACTTGAGTAGATATGGGTATGTCTACTTAATGAAACACAAGTCTGACACCTTTGAAAAGTTCAAGGAATTTCAGAGTGAGGTTGAGAATCAACGTGACAGGAAAATAAAGTTCTTACGATCAGATCGTGGAGGGGAATATTTGAGTCACGAATTTGGCACACACTTAAGGAAATGTGGAATTGTTTCACAACTCACGCCGCCTGGAACACCTCAGCGTAATGGTGTGTCCGAACGTCGTAATCGCACTCTATTGGATATGGTGCGATCTATGATGTCTCTTACCGATCTACCGCTATCATTCTGGGGTTATGCTTTAGAGACTGCCGCATTCACTTTAAATAGGGCTCCATCGAAATCCGTTGAGACGACACCGTATGAATTATGGTTTGGAAAGAAACCCAAGCTGTCGTTTCTTAAAGTTTGGGGATGCGATGCTTATGTCAAGAAACTTCAACCTGAAAAGCTCGAACCCAAGTCGGAAAAATGCGTCTTCATAGGATACCCTAAGGAAACCATTGGGTATACCTTCTACCTCAGATCCGAAGTCAAGATCTTCGTTGCCAAGAACGGGTCCTTTCTGGAGAAAGAGTTTCTCTCGAAAGAAGTAAGTGGGAGGAAAGTGGAACTTGATGAGATGACCCCTCTCGAACCAGAAAGTAGCGCAGCACAAGAAAATGTTTATGTGGTGCCTGCACCGACTAGAGAGGAAGTTAATGATGACGATCATGATCAAGTTACCACTGAACTTCGTAGGTCCACAAGGACAAGTTCCGCACCAGAGTGGTATGGCAACCCTGTCCTGGAAATCATGTTGTTGGACAACGGTGAACCTTCGAACTATGAAGAAGCAATGGCGGGTCCAGATTCCAACAAATGGCTTGAAGCCATGGAATCCGAGAGAGGATCCATGTATGAAAACAAAGTATGGACTTTGACAGACTTGCCCGATGATCGGCGAGCGATAGAAAATAAATGGATCTTTAAGAAGAAGACGGACGCGGATGGAAATGTTACCATCTATAAAGCTCGACTTGTCGCGAAGGGTTATCGACAAGTTCAAGGAGTTGACTACGATGAGACCTTCTCACCCGATGCGAAGCTGAAGTACGTCCGAATCATGTTAGCAATTGCCACATTCTACGATTATGAAATATGGCAATGGACGTCAAAACGGCATTCCTTAACGGCTTCCTTAAGGAAGAATTGTATATGATGCAGCCGGAAGGTTTTGTTGATCCTAAGAATGCTGACAAAGTATGCAAGCTCCAGCGCTCAATCTATGGGCTGGTGCAGGCATCTCGGAGTTGGAACATTCGCTTTGATGAGATGATCAAAGCGTTTGGGTTTACGCAGACTTATGGACAAGCCTGTGTTTACAAGAAAGTGAGTGGGAGCTCTGTAGCATTTCTCTTATTATATGTGGATGGCATACTATTGATGGGAAATGATATAGAATTCTTGGAAAGTATAAAGGCCTACTTGCATAAGTGTTTTTCAATGCAGGACCTTGGAGAAGATGCTTACATATTAGGCATCAAGATCTATAGAGATAGATCGAGACGCCTCATAGGTCTTTCACAAAGCACATGCCTTGACAAGATATTGAAGAAGTTCAATATGGATCAGTCCAAGAAGGGGTTCTTGCCTGTATTGCAAGGTGTGAGATTGAGCACGGCACAATGCCCGACCACGGCAGAAGATAGAGAAAAGATGAGTGTCGTCCCCTATGCCTCGGCCATAGGGTCTATTATGTATGCCATGTTGTGTACCAGACCTGATGTAAACCTTGCCGTAAGTTTGGTTGGAAGGTACCAAAGTAATCCCGGCATGGAACACTGGACAGCGGTCAAGAACATCCTGAAGTACCTGAAAAGGACTAAGGATATGTTTCTCATTTATGGAGGTGACGAAGAGCTCGTCGTAAAGGGTTACGTCGATGCTAGCTTCGACACAGATCTGGATGACTCTAAGTCACAAACCGGATACGTGTATATTTTGAATGGTGGGGCAGTCAGCTGGTGCAGTTGCAAGCAAAGCGTCATGGCGGGGTCTACATGTGAAGCGGAGTACATGGCAGCCTCGGAGGCAGCACATGAAGCAATCTGGATGAAGGAGTTCATTGCCGACCTAGGAGTTATTCCCAATGCATCGGGGCCGATGACTCTCTTCTGTGACAACGCTGGAGCTATTGCCCTTGCCAAGGAGCCCAGGTTTCACAAGAAGACCAGGCACATCAAGCGTTGCTTCAACTCCATTCGTGAAAATGTTCAAAATGGAGACATAGATATTTGTAAAGTGCATACGGATTTGAATGTCGCAGATCCGTTGACTAAACCTCTTCCACGAGCGAAACATGATCAACACCAGAACTCTATGGGTGTACGACTCATCACAATGTAACTAGATTATTGACTCTAGTGCAAGTGGGAGACTGTTGGAAATATGCCCTAGAGGCAATAATAAAATGGTTATTATTATATTCCTTGTTCATGATAATTGTCTATTGTTCATGCTTTAATTGTGTTATCCGGAAATCGTAATACATGTGTGAATACATAGACCATAACATGTCCCTAGTGAGCCTCTAGTTGACTAGCTCGTTGATCAATAGATGGTTATGGTTTCCTGGCCATGGACATTGGATGTCATTGATAACGGGATCACATTATTAGGAGAATGATGTGATGGACAAGACCCAATCCTAAGCATAGCACTAGATCGTGTAGTTCGTTTGCTAAAGCTTTTCTAATGTCAAGTATCATTTCCTTAGACCATGAGATCGTGCAACTCCCGGATACCGTAGGAATGCTTTGGGTGTACCAAACGTCACAACGTAACTGGGTGGCTATAAAGGTGCACTACAGGTATCTCCGAAAGTGTCTGTTGGGTTGGCTCGGATCGAGACTGGGATTTGTCACTCCGTATGACGGAGAGGTATCTCTGGGCCCACTCGGTATTGCATCATCATAATGAGCTCAATGTGACTAAGTAGTTAGTCACGGGATCATGCATTACGGAACGAGTAAAGTGACTTGCCGGTAACGAGATTGAACGAGGTATTTGGATACCAACGATCGAATCTCGGGCAAGTAAAGTACCGATTGACAAAGGGAATTGTATACGGGATTGCTTGAATCCTCGACATCGTGGTTCATCCGATGAGATCATCGTGGAACATGTGGGAGCCAACATGGGTATCCAGATCCCGCTGTTGGTTATTGGCTAGAGAGGTGTCTCGGTCATGTCTGCATGATTCCCGAACCCGTAGGGTCTACACACTTAAGGTTCGATGACGCTAGGGTTATAAGGAAGGTTTTTATGTGATTACCGAATGTTTTTCGGAGTCCCGGATGTGATCCCGGACGTCACGAGGAGTTCCGGAATGGTCCGGAGGTAAAGATTTATATATGGGAAGTCACCATACGGTCACCGGAAATATTCGGGGGTATACTGGTATTGTACCGGGACCACCGGAGGGGTTCTGGGGGTCCACCGGGAGGGTCCACCTGCCCCGGAGGGCCTTATGGGCTGTATGTGGAAGGGAACCAGCCCTTAGTGGGCTGGGTGCCAACCCCCCTAGGGCCCATGCGCCTAGGGTTTGGGGGGAACCCTAAAGGGGGGCGCCCCCCTTGCTTGGGGGGCAAGGTCCCTCCCCCCTTGGCCGCCGCCCCCCTCTAGATCTCATCTAGAGGGGCCGGCCCCCTTCCCCCTTCTCCCTATAAATAGAGGGGTGAGGGGTGGGCTGCACCACCACATCCAAGGCGCAGCCCCTCCCCTCCCCAACACCTCTCCTCCTCCGAGTGTGCTTGGCGAAGCCCTGCCGGAGAACTGTCACTCCACCACCACCACGCCGTCGTGCTGCTGTTGGAGCCTTCTTCCTCAACCTCTCCCCCCTCCTTGCTGGATCAAGGCGTGGGAGACGTCACCGCTCCGTACGTGTGTTGAACGCGGAGGTGCCGTCCGTTCGGCGCTTGGATCAGCGGTGATTTGGATCACGACGAGTACGACTCCATCAACCCCGTTCTCTTGAACGCTTCCGCTCGCGATCTACAAGGGTATGTAGATGCACTCCTCCCCTCTCGTTGCTAGTAAACTCCATAGATTGATCTTGGTGATGGGTAGAAAATTTTAATTTCTGCTACGATCCCCAACAGTACAAGGTGCCATCGAAGTGCACAACTCATTTACGCACTGCATATCTCCATTTTCTTGCATGACACGCCACCTTGATGCTAGATGTCCCGCGTGTCATGGAGGCATATAGTATGATTTTTAAAATGGAGGCATATAGATGTCCCGCGTGTCGGCAAAAGGATGAACAAAGCTCATGTCTTAAACAAAAGAGTGGAAGAACATAGATTCCCGACGACCGAGAAGGAGCAAAAAACCTCGCGGTGGAGCGTCTGCACTCATAATATTTTATATTATTCAGCGATATAAAATCAACCAAATCTCTCCACGTTCCTATACCATTCTATAGTATGAGAATAACTTTGAACATAAGCGATTGATTCACTCTATCCAATGGTCATAGTTGGAAAATCCAAACAAAACCAAGCATTGGATCAACTCTTTTAGCACTTAAATTGTTGCCGCCTGCCCACCTAGCCCACCTATATATCCCCTCACGTGTGATGACCACAGGAGCTATCCACTCAGATTGTATGTTAAAAAATAAAGGTCGATAACTAATGCGGCACCTCGGGCCAACGCGGCCAGATCGCATTTTGCACGAGAAATTACGAACCATGTTTTGTTGACATGTGGTCCCGTTCAAACATGGCAGTGAGACGACGGCGGGTCCTTTTGTACAATTTCTGAACGGACGTGTAGGCCGGGCGCATCTTCGTGTACCATGGCAAACTGGCAATCGTCCACCGACTCTTCGCCTTTCCCTCTCGATTTGGAACTGCTGTCGCACGCTCTTCCTCCCTCCTCCATTTGCCTTCACCCTTCCTTCTGCCATTGTTCGATCGTCTTCTCCATGGAGGGAACAGCCCGGAAACGACCACATTATTCTTGCCCCGATCTGAAAGATGACATGGTGGAGGAACTCATTGATTGGCGCGGCGTCATCACCTCGGCTAGCATGGCAGGTTCGTTCAAGATCATTCTCGACTCAACTAATAACATCATTACAAGGAACCCAAGGGTCCAGGAGCGGTTTGATCTCCCCTATCTTCTTCGTCGTGACCCTGCTGCTGGCGCGGGGACGAGGGAAGCCTCGCCTTGTGCAAGTTGATGCCACTTGATAATGATATGTATGATGTTAAGATGCCATCGCTTGAGGGCAAGGCTTGGGCAGGCGCAAATGGAGATTCGGTTGTTTATATTGGGTACAACTGCGAGTGGGAACTTGTGAATGTGTACACTCGTCACCAGGTTCCACTTCCAAAAATCTCAGACTGCCCAGAGGTTGAGCACACCGGTATTCTACGCACGTTCAAATACGATCATTGTGACTGTCTTGGCATTACAGGAACTATGGAGTTGTTGCTATCTTCGACAAGCTTGTTGTCATCCTTCGTGGTTCGACTGGATGGATATTGCTCAAAAATCAGTTTCTATACACGGATGTGTACTGTGGTGCAATTCAATACGAGGGTCTTGTGTTTGCTGCCACCACTCGTGGCACTGTTTTTGCATGGGATCCTCGTAGTTTCGGTCCGTTTGTCTTCCACCGTAATTATAATTGTTTCATCCACATGCATGCGAGTTAGCAAGTTTCCCTTTACTAATTAACCTTCTTCTTGTGTTTCCAAGGTCCTGTGAACATTCCACCACCTATACTTGAAAAATTTTATAACCAAGGGGGAGATGACGATGGTGATGATCACGAGCATGAGGACAAGGAGGGCCCATATACTCAGTGGCGGCTGGCAACTTATTCCGATGGATCACCCCTTCTTGTCTGTATACAGCCCACTGCTAATGTTACTACTAAGGAAGCAGGTGTTGTCTCCCATGGTCGCACTCTCCGGACCTATTTGAACACCCGTTGCATGGTATTCGGGATGGATACTAGTGTGCTAGCGCCAACACCTTCTCCCTGGTACAGTATTGATAGTCTTGGAGAAAACTCGCTCTTCCTTGGACAAAACTATCCAATGATGGTGAAAGGCGATCCAACTGCTGTTGACACAACGTTACTACCATTTATGAGAAGCAACTGTATCTATACCTCGGACATTGCGGTGGTTCCCTACCCTGGTCGTGATATAGTAGGCTGCTTCAGCCTGGATGATCAGTCCTGTGTTGGTCTCGAGATTGACAGTAGCTGGCCCTTCCTAGAGAATCACTTGTGGTTCAAAGCAAGCGTTTCTAACGCCGACGATTGGTTGAGTTGAAGTTCATTTCATTGCTTGTTATTTGTTGTGTGATGAAAACTTTAGTATTTATAATGTATCCTCATTGTCGTTGTGGGTTGATGACCTGTTGTATCTAATAAAATGATATGCCTGTGATAAACTTACTAAATTTATGAATGGCTTTCGAGTCGCTTCTCTGAGTGGGTGCTGTGACGAGGCAAAAAATATTTTCCGAATACATAATTGTACGTGCATTGCAACAGGTTATCGGATGAGGCCAATCAACAATAGTACACTATTTGTACTAGCTTCACATGCTGCACTATCTCTATGTCTACGTACGTAATACAACAAGTTTTAAACTTGAGACCAGCCACCCACCCTCACAAAGAACACTTTTTAACCTAGCACAGACTCCAGGATATTTGGCCACAGTGTGAGGTGGGCCATATGTTAATGTGTTCGCTCTACGTAACCAGCACCTCAAAACCTCGATACTACTACTATTATATACTACTACTTGGAGTACTAGTAGGGTGGCATGGGCCAGAACAAGCATGCACGTCCAAGAGTACGGCGCACGCCACCAGCACGACTTCCATCTGACACCATATTTCTTGGAGTCTGTGCTACAGCTATCTCTTCAGCCTCGTCGTTTCTCTAACTCAGCCATCGCGCGGCAGGCGAGGTGCGGGTTTGCCGATAGTTGGTTTCCTCAACTGCGGTCCCACTTGTAAGGCCAACTCCAACGCACAACCCCAAACGAACCTCCGTTTTGCCTGGATTATGTCCATTTGGGTAGGGCAATGGGGTCATGTCCGGGCCATTTCTCGGATGCGGTGGCCGTGTGCCCAACGCGCGGCCGCATCCCGGCCGCGTACATTTTTCTTTGCAAACACATATCTTTTTTTCATCATTGATTTTTGGTACATGGAAATACATCACCAAAATTTGACTAGAAAAGCAAGACCAAAGAAAACAAGAACCACAAGAATACATTTTAGAAGATATCCAACTTCCATAACTGCTCCTGTAAGTTGGATTAGTGCCTTCTTGATGCATTCATTGTTGATCCGCGGAGGCTTGATCTTGTGTGCTTCTTTCTTCTTTGAGTGTAAAGAAGTAGACGTTGCTTCCTCGCATCTAGTCTCATGTCTAGCCTCTATTCTATCAACAAGTGCACTAGTCTCATCTCTAGCCTCTATGCTAGCTAAAAGTTCTACAACATCTACTAAATTGCGCTCTATCAATATATCGATGTACTCTTCTTCCCAATACCAAAACTTGCATCCATTCTACACAATAAAATTTTAAGTTAGCACAACAAGTCTAATCCGAGAGCACAACCGAAGCTAAAGTAGCACATACCCCATCGGTTGAGCACTTGATGAACACCCATCCGGGATGTTCCGGCATTGTAGACACGCGGCGCAAGACCTTCTTTGGGCAGTCGTCGCACGTAATGAGTGGCAACGGTGCGCCGACGAGCTTTTGGCCCAGCACCGAGCCCGGCCGACCGCCATTCATGTATCTGTCGGCGGACCGCTGACGGTGTAGATCCGAGCGGCTAGAGGAGGAGTCAGTACCTGCATGCGGCCTTGCGGCCTTCCGGCCCGGTGCCTGGCCAGTCCATGGCGCGGTGCGGCCTCCCACAACTGGGCGAGCTCAAGCCCAACCGGATCTTCTCAAAATCCGGCCGCCGGGTGCGCAAAACACGTAGCCGTGGTTGGGTAGCTCCGGGGCGTTTAGGGAAAGGGGGCTGAGCGAGCGCGCGTCCGAGCTGCACACGCTGGAGTTGGCCTAGCGGCGTGGCGGACCAACCGTGTGGGGGTGCCAAGTGGCTTCACTCGTGTGGGGGACGGAAGCCATCGCGCGCGGGTGCTAGGTCGGACAGGATGGCCTTGCCGTGTTTCCTACTCCGGTCTACCTCCTTTTGCCGATAGGTGGGACATCCAGCATCCAGATCATGTCATGCAAGAAAATGGAGTGGTAGTTGAAGCCACGTCATGTGCATCTTGGGTTAAACTGTAAATAGAATCTTACTACTCTTGAGTAACTCCAAAAGTGGCCACCGAAGACCTTTTTTTCATCACCAGCACGTCGAGGTGAAAGATGTGCAGGTTCAGTGGGTCCTCTTGCATTTTCACTGACATGTGGGATCGCATGTGAGCAAGCAGACGATGGGCTCCGCGCGTGGGCTGCAGGCGTACGTCAAGGTCGTCCGCGAGCTTCTTGACGACGGTGAACTTGTCGAGGAAGCTGGCGAGGACCTTGTCGAACAAGGAGACGAAGCTGTCGTCCAAGCGGCGTCTCACCCTGGCAGCCTCAAGCACGACCTGGAGACGTTCCTCAGTGCCGGGCCGCAGGCCGGCATCATGGACCATCTGGCACAGCCGGCTGATGCTCGCACTCATCGCATCCATGGGTCTAGCTTCTAGTCAACTGATCTTCGATTGGAGTGATCACACTTGCCCTTGGTTAGGGTACGTAGGTGCGTAGGATTTCGTAGATTGGACTGGCGGGGAGCCTTTATATGAGAAGTGCAGACTGCGTTGAATTCACATGCGTGTTGGCCATCTACTCTTCGGCCCTCTACTGCACCTGCGTTTGGCTATATGACAGGCGGGCCAGCCACCTGTTGGGCCCACGTGTCATACAACCAAAGGCAGGTGCAGTAAGTCAATGAAGTTGCATCCCCCTCCGTTTCGGTGCAGTATAGTCATCTCACCGGACCTCTAGTTGGGGCCAAACGAGAGAACTTTGATGTTTACTGGTTTATTGGTCCCCTTTGCATTTTGCGCCAAGTTTTGACCTTTGATTTAACTAATAAAATGTTAATGCATGTAACCAAAAATGTTGTGTAATCCCAAAACACTTAGGCACGGTACATTAACTCCCTCCTCATTTCTTATTTCGTGACATATCAACCAATGAGAGATGTGGGTCGTGCATGCTTTCAATGACTTGAGACTACCAAACATGACATGCAGTGGTTAGTTCATTGCATGTAATCCTATTAATTAGCAAAAAGACATTAAGTTCTCTCGCCGATAGGAATAAAACAATACACCATGTATTTATTTACAGAGGGAGTAGTACATTTTTTGTGACATGCATTACTAGATATTGCTAGTCAAATACCAAATCCAGATGGACGTGGTAGTACTACTAAATCCAGACGGTGGTGCTAGTACTAGTAGTAGTACTACCAATGTACTAGTAGCACTGTACTACCCGTTGGTCAAATTATTAAGTGCTGCTCCTCACAGTGAAGTGACAAGACCCTGCGCCGGAGATGACACCTGAGTATAGGCGCCGTGTTCCGCATACCATAGTCAGCCTCACCGTCTGCAGTCACTATCATCATGGTTGTAGAGCTAGCCTGCTTACAACTAGCCGTGTTCGACATAATTTCCCGTGCGTAGATGCCCGTGCATTGCACGGAACACCAAGATTGGGGCTGGACGGCGCCGGCAGCGGCCATCGCGCCAGATTTTTCCATGGCCTTCTAGATGTGGTTGGGAGGAGATAAGGCTGATTGTGAGAAACAATGAGTTGTTTGTAAATAGGGAAAAAGTGCGGGCATCTTTTTGCCAAACTGGAGAAGTTTGGTTTGTATGCGTCAGTTCTAGATCCGACGGCTATTGGTGAAAGATGGCAGGCACAACATCATCACCAACTCAGGACCTCTTTGATTCGCAGGATTTTGAAAACGCAGGAATAGGACATGGCAATATTACAAGTTTCAAACTAATCTTACAAATGTTAGGAGTAATGTTGCACCTACGAAGAGGGAATTACTAGGAAGTTTACGTAAGAACTTTCATTACTTTAGGTGGCTGCAGCATTATTGTACAAACTAAAATCCACCGCCCTGACAAGTCACTAATGGGCAAATAAATTTTCGAGTCTCTCACCACTTGATGTTTCAAAAACAAATTTAGCTTCTGCGGAGACTTTGTCATTTAGGCTTAGACGCTTGCGGTGATCAGCACGCCATTCATTGTTGCGCCAGAGAACGCCAAACCTCATTACCTTGAGCACACTTGCCTCCAGAACAAAGAACCTGGCCAATTTAATCTCAGATGTGCTGCCTCGGTAGTTGATCAAATCAATTTCTGTAAGATGGAGATCAAGGCATTCGATGAGATTGTTATAGTGCAGCACATTTTTCACTTGCGGGTCTTTTTATATCTGCAAAAGAATAGAACATATTAGAGCAGCTAGCTGTATAAGATTGACGTGTCATCAAGAGGTACCAATATCATTCGCTCATACGATAGGGTTGGCTGGCTAGTGATATATTTTCACTCTCTCTCTCTCTCTCTCTCTCTCTCTTTCTCTTTCCTCTCATTTACCTAGGAGCACGTGAAGAGCTTGGGCATTTGTTGCCTTCCACTATGTGGCCGATGCCATATTTCTCAAAAGTATGCCACATAATACGCATCGATGTCAAATCAAAAGATTTTGGCACCGCTCTCCCGATGTAAGAGAGTTGGCACCGCTGTGCACACAGACCCACATGTATAAACAAATCAATCAAACCAACTTCACCAGCCCATCGCTCTCCCAAACAAGTGTTTTTTTATTGCCTCAGTCCTCTCTCTCCCCCACGCAAGTTTTTTTCATTGCGTGAGTTAATTTGGCACCGGAGCAAAGCTGGTGATCCAGATTGGGGCACCAGGTGAGCAATGGAGGGGCATCGATGCCAAATGCATCACAAGTGAATTTGGCACGTGTTTTGGCCTACATAGTGGAGGGCCGTTATAGCCCACTTTTGTACTACCTCGTATTTAGTGTAAAATTTTGACCATAGATTTACCTAAGTAAATGCCGGTGCATGTCACCAAAAATTATACCATTTGAGATTATTTTCAAATACGAATCCAACGATATAATTTTTAGTGACATGCATTAACATTTTGTCAGTTAAATCTATGGTCTAATTTTGATACTACAAAATAAGAAGAGTAAACCAGGACGGAGGTAGTACTTGCTCTTAGGGTAACCATAGAGTTACTAGTCTAAGTTACTTTCCACTATGACTAGCCTAGGCTACTATAGTAGTACAACAAAAAAACGATGCAAGTGATCACGGGACGCTGCTTCAGTTACTTACTGCAGGTGCAGTTGGGTCACTGGCATGTGGGCCCAAGAGGCATCTGGCCCACATGTAAGTGACGCAACTGCAACTGCTGTTATGTCACTGAAGCTCAGTCCGTGATCACGTGAGAAAAATACTAAAAGCATTTCTTTCGATGCAGTGCATATATGCAATTTTGAACACTACACTTGTCATCGTAATTTGGGAAAATTACAAAAAATTGAGCTACGTTGTGATTACTATTTACTAATAGGAAAGAAGTTTCACCTCGATGAGTAGCTTCTCCGTGCACGGAAAGCATGTAAGGAATCCAACAACTTGATCCAGATTGGGGCCGATAGATTTTATTGCCAAGATCTTCACTATGCGCATAAACTGGGTCAAGCTTTTGGGAATCATTTTCTGGAAGACGGTCATAAATACATCAAGAAGAAATTTAAAAATGTGAATTTCAAGAAGACGGGGAAGAAGATGAGTGATGTACCTGAACGATTACAGATCCAATAAAGAGTTTGGAGAATTTGGCAGACGAGTACACCAACGCTGTTAATTTCGGCGCGTCAATGACCCAGATTTTTGTTGGACCTTCTAGATCAGATACAAGCAATCTCTCAAGGAAAGGCGCATTCTCAATGACCATAACATGTAATAGCTGGAGTGATCTCTTCCCAATTGATGTCTTGTTGGGGCCAGCAAGACACAAAAATCCATCGGAGATTCGTCGAGGCGATGTGGAGGCTAATGAACCCATGGATCTGCTCAAGACGAAGGTACTCGAGTGTAGTACAGCTGCGGAGCAGGTGCTCCATAGCCTGCTTCGAGATGCCAACGTCGAAGAGGTCGAGCTGCTTGAGTTGAGGGAGAAGAAGGGCGGGCGCGTGATGTCTACTACGCAACCTTCTTCTTGTAGACGTTGTTCGGCCTCCCAACAAGCGCTAACGTTTAACGCCCCTAGCTAGGCATGATGATTTCAATGATGCTCGTATAAAAGATAAGAATTGAAACATAAAGAGAGCATCATGAAGAATATGACTAGCACATTTAAGTCTAACCCACTTCCTATGCATAGGGATTTTGTGAGCAAACAACTTATGGGAACAAGAATCAACTTGCATAGGAAGGTAAAACAAGCATAAGTTCAAAACTTTAAGCACATAGAGAGGAAACTTGATATTATTGCAATTCCTACAAGCATACATCCCTCCCTAATAATAACTTTCAGTAGCATCATGAATGAATTCAACAATATAACCAGCACCTAAAGCATTCTTTTCATGATCTACAAGCATAGAAAATTTACTACTCTCCTCGTAAGCAAATTTATACTCATCAATAGTAGTGGGAGCAAACTCAACAAAATAACTATCATGTGATTGAAAATTAAGATCAAGATGACAAGTTTCATGCTTATCATTATTCTTTGTAGCATATGTGTCATCACAATAATCATCATAGATAGGAGGCATGCTTTCATCATAATAAATTTGCTCATCAAAACTTGGGGGACTAAACATATCATCTTCATAAAACATAGCATCCCCAAGCTTGTGGCTTTGCATATCATTAGCATCATGGGTATTCAAGGAATTCATACTAACAACATTGCAATCATGCTCATTATTCAAAGATTTAGTGCCAAACATTCTAATGCATTCTTCCTCTAGCAAATGAGCACAATTATCGGAATCCTTATTTTCACGGAAGACATTAAAAAGATGAAGCATATGAGGTACCCTCAATTCCATTTTTTTGTAGTTTTCTTTTATAAACTAAACTAGTGATAAAACAAGAAACTAAAAGATTCGATTGCAAGATCTAAAGATATACCTTCAAGCACTCACCTCCCCGGCAACGGCGCCAGAAACTGCTTGATGTCTACTACGCAACCTTGTTCTTGTAGACGTTGTTGGGCCTCCAAGTGCAGAGGTTTGTAGGACAGTAGCAAATTTCCCTCAAGTGGATGACCTAAGGTTTATCAATCCGTGGGAGGCGTAGGTTGAAGATGGTCTCTCTCAAACAACCCTGCAACCAAATAACAAGAGTCTCTTGTGTCCCCAACACACCCAATACAATGGTAAATTGTATAGGTGCACTAGTTCGGCGAAGAGATGGTGATACAAGTGCAATATGGATGATAGATATAGGTTTTTGTAATCTGAAAATATAAAAACAGCAACGTAACTAGTGATAAAAGTGAGCACAAACGGTATTGCAATGCGTTGAAACAAGGCCTAGGGTTCATACTTTCACTAGTGCAAGTTCTCTCAACAATAATAACATAATTGGATCATATAAATATCCCTCAACATGCAACAAAGAGTCACTCCAAAGTCACTAATAGCGAAGAACAAACGAAGAGATTATGGTAGGGTACGAAACCACCTCAAAGTTATTCTTTCCGATCAATCCATTGGGCTATTCCTATAAGTGTCACAAACAACCCTAGAGTTCGTAGTAAAATAACACCTTAAGACACACATCAACCAAAACCCTAATGTCACCTAGATACTCCAATGTCACCTCAAGTATCCGTGGGTATGATTATACGATATGCATCACACAATCTCAGATTCATCTATTCAACCAACACATAGAACTTCAAAGAGTGCCCCAAAGTTTCTACCAGAGAGTCGAGACAAAAACGTGTGCCAACCCCTATGCATAGGTTCATGGGCAGAACCCGCAAGGTTATCACCAAAACATACATCAAGTGAATCAATAGAATAACCCATTGTCACCACGGTTATCCCACACAAGACATACATCAAGTGTTCTCAAACCATTAAAGACTCAATCCGATAAGATAACTTCAAAGGGAAAACTCAATCCATTACAAGAGAGTAGAGGGGGAGAAACATCATAAGATCCCACTACAATAGCAAAGCTCACGATACATCAAGATCGTATCACCTCAAGAACACAAGAGAGAGAGAGAGATCAAACACATAGCTACTGGTACATACCCTTAGCCCCGAGGGTGAACTACTCCCTCCTCGTCATGGAGAGCGTCGGGATGATGAGGATGGCCACTGGTGAGGGATCCCCCCTCCGGCAGGGTGCCGGAACAGGGTCCCGATTGGTTTTTGGTGGCTACAGAGGCTTGCGGCGGCGGAACTCCCGATCTATTCTATTCCCCGAAGGTTTTAGGGTATATTGGTATATATAGGAGGAAGAAATACGTCAGGGGAGCCATGAGGGTGGAGGGCGCGCCCAGGGGGGTGGGCACGCCCCCCTGCCTCATGCCTTCCTCGTTGATCCTCTGACGTGCACTCCAAGTCTCCCGGATTGCTTTCTTTCCAAAAATAACTTTCCCGAAGGTTTCATTCCGTTTGGACTCCGTTTGATATTCCTTTTCTGCGAAACACTGAAACAAGGGAAAAACAGGAACTGGCACTGGGCTCTGGGTTAATAGGTTAGTCCCAAAAATAATATAAAAGTGTTTAATAAAGCCCATAAACATCCAAAACAGATAATATAATAGCATGGAACAATCAAAAAATTATAGATATGTTGGAGACGTATCAGCGCGGCAGTAATCTAGGGAAAATAGCAGGAGTTGAAGTTGGCGCGGCGCAGCATTGGCGTGAGGCGGAGCGCGGACGGCGGCAGAGAGCGACATCGTCCAGCTTCAAAGCTGAGCTCCTCAAGCTGATCTAGGGCGGGGGATAAGAACCACTCGTCGAACTTGGCTTGGACCTTGCAGTTGGTACTGAACATGCGGATGTCAAGGCGTCTGGCTGGCCCAGGGTGCGATGAAAGGATCTTGGAGACTGTGGCCATGCGTTTGCAATCCTCATCGCAGAGAGAGCTGTAGACGGTGAGGTTGAGGGGGACGCGGCGCCAGAGGGGGCGCCACCGTCGGGAGAGCAGGGCAGTCCGCACGACAGATTTGGTGGGGAGGAGGCCGATGATGACGAGGAGCATGTCGTCGGGGAGGCTGTTGAGGAAGTCCAGGCTTGCGGGATGTGGTTTTGGCTCGATCCGCCTCCGCTTGTTGGCTGCCTCGCCGTCCATCTCAACCGGCGGCGACGCTGGTGTACACGTGTGCTGGTCTGTGTTGTGTGCTGGCCTGCTGGGTGTGTGCGATTGCGTCCTTCTATGCATGCCGCCGCGCAGTGGTGAATTATGCGCGAGTGCATCCTTCACGCGGAAGAAGTGTGTCCTCAATGCGCCCTCAATTTACTAGCGTGCGGGGTGCTACCCCGAGTGGTTTCAACTTTGTTTACTTCAGCACGTGTCACATGGGCCTCTAGTTTACTTATTTTCACCCACTACCACATGGGCCAGCACACGAAGATAGAGAACACGAGCTGACAAGGCAGCATGTGGACTGGTTGACCGGTCAACTAAACAATATACGGAGCTATACGCTTACACGGTGAGCCTATAATCCGTCGGTATAGATAGTTCGAGTGAGAGGGGAGGCCCCTGAGAAATACTCCCTCCGTTCCAAAATAGATGACTCAACTTTGTACTAACTTTATACTAAAGTTGAGTCATCTATTTTGGAACGGAGGGAGTAGCAGAGAGAGAGAAAGAGCTACTCCCTCTGTTTGATAATGTAGTGCCAACATTTTTTAAAGTCAAACTTTTGAAACTTTGACCAAGTTTATAAAGAAATTACTTATATCTACAATACCAAAGATAAATGATAGTATGAAGTAAGTACATGTTGTGATGAATCTAATGATCGTTCCAGATGTAAATGTTTTTCTCCACATATACCTGGTCAAACTTTTCTGAGGTTTGACTTTTCAAAACATCCATATGCTTATGGACGTGAGAGAGTCCCTGACTAGAGAGAGAGTGTGTGAGAGTGTGTGTGTGTGAAATAGAAAGAGTGAGTGAAAAAAGTGTGTGTGCGTGTGTGAAAGAGACATGGACAACACACGATAAAAGTATAGAAAAGGCGTGTGTGTTATGCAAACATATCACACATGCATCTTCGACAACGGAAGCAAGGTGAGGAGATAGTGTGTGGTTGTTTGCAACCGAGAGAGAAGACCCCTAGCACGTGGCCAACAGGGGTCTGACAAGCATGGGAGAGAGGTCGAGAGAGACGTACGGAGAAAATGCAGACATGGGGAGGAGAGAGTGTATGTTTGTGATAGAGAGATCCCCTGGAGATCGTGATGGGACTACATGGGTGGGAGATCGAGTGACAAGGTGTGCGCGCGATAGAAGATACCCTGAGAGATATCGAGATAGACGTATGGATGGACGGAGACAATACGTGTGTTCCTGATGGCTAGTGAGAGAAAATTATACTTAGGGGGGGTGTGTACGCCTATGATGGAGTGAGGGATTATGGTACTTAGGGGGGTGCGTGTCACATAGAGAGAGAACAAGGGCAGAGAGTGTTGGATGGGTCTATATGTAGCGCGAGCGAGACATGTGCATGTCTGAACCAGGGAGATATAAGTTTGAGAGAGATAGAGCAGCCCCAATAAGGCTGAGTGGTGCGTCAGATAGCTGAGAGGGGGAAAGAGATATTCCATCCGCTCGATAATGCAGTGCATGTATTTTTTTAGAAGTCGAACTTTGGAAACATTGATCAGGTTTACGCAAATGTTAATTATATCTACAATACCAAAGATACATCATATGAAACTACATCTCATGATGAATCTAATGGTATATGTTTGTCGTTCTAGATGTAAATGTTTTTCTCCACGTACATGGTCAAACTTTGTGATGTTTGACTTTTCAATAAATCTATATGCTATGGACCGAAGAGAGTGACTAAGTCGAGAGAGATCAAGTGCGTGTGAAGGAGAATGAGTGAGTGTGCAAAAAGAGTATGTGTGTGAAAGAGAAAGGGACAACAAACGATAAATTAGAGAGAGTGTGTGTTTTTCCGTTTCTTAGGCAAACATATCACGCATGCATCTCCGAGATAGAAAAGCGAGGTGAGGAGATACACGAAGATAGCTAGTGTGTGATTGTTTGCAACGGAGAGAGACACCCCTATAGCAAATGTCCAATAGAGGTCTAGCCAACAAGGAACAAAGGTCGGGAGGGACACATGGAGAACATGGACGCATGGGGAGGGAGAGAGGGTGTGTTTGTGATAGAGAGATCCCCTCGAGATCGTGAGGGGACTTATATGGGTGGGAGATCGAGGGAGGTGCATGCGAGATAGAAAGATGCCCCGAGAGAAATCGAGATAGACCATGCACATGTTTGTGATGGAGACTAAGATTAGCTAGTCATATACATATAGGGGGGACTGCGTGTGCCTACATTTGAGTGAGAGACAATCATACTTGGCTAGGCATTGATAATCCCCAAGTGCAGGGAATCATCGTAGCAATTTCCAAAGGTGGAAGTGATAAGTATTGTAAGTGCATCTAGTGCCACCCCTAGTTGGTTTTGGAGTATTGACAACAAACCTGGTTGAGGGACTAATGTGTTTGTGAGAATTGCAGGATAACACAGGTAGTAGTCCCTCATTGATTCGGTTTACCTGCCGGAGATGACCCCTAAAAATGTATGAAGACAATGAAGACAATGGTGGTATGTGAAGATATTCACATTGAAGACTATGACATGAGAAGACATCGTGTGAAGACTATGGAGCGCGAAGACTTAGTTGTTTCGTTGTTTCCTTTTCTTCGTTGTTGAGTCATAGGAACCACCGTACTGTTAAGTGGGGTCCCGGTGAACAAAGTCAGAGTGACTGAAGTGATGCTCAACCAAAATCCTATGTCTTCGAGCGAAGACTATGAGAGCAAATCTTATCCAGAGCTGGATGAGTCAGCTTTACTTGTAGCCCAAGTCAAGCTGCCGCGTGTGTTTGAAATCTGACCGTTGGAACACGTGTCAGTTCCTTAGTGACCCAGGGTCATTTCGGACAAATCAGGTCGGGCTGCCTAGTGGCTATAAATAGCCCACCCCCTCAACATAAATTGGTGGCTGCTCAGAGTTAGTGCACGGCTTTTGTTGTTTGAGAGCAACCCACCTCCGAAGCTTTTAAGAGAGAGAAATCCTTGCGAGGACAAAGCCCAAACACCCAGAGCCAAAGAGTGTTAGGCATCACTGAAGTCTTTCTGTCCGCGTGACCTGAAGACTTGTTACACTTGAGGACTGTGAATCCTCCAGCCGGTTAGGCGTCGCGTTCTGAGCATCCAAGAGTCATTGTGGATCGCCAGTGAACAAAGTCTATGAATGTTTGGAAGTCTACCTTGAAGACTTACCAGAGTGATTGGGCGAGGACTGGGTGTCCTTAGCTCAAGGGGAATAAGGTGAAGACACGGTCTTCTGAGTTGAATCTCAGCCTCCCTAACCAGACGTACAGTTGTCACAGCAATTGGAACTGGTCCAACAAATCCTTTGTCCTCACCAAGTGACTGGTTCTACCCTCTCCCTCTCTTTACTTACAGTTTATCTTCGTGAAGTCATTGCCTGCTTACACTACCTGTTTGAATTCACTGTGTGACTACTATCATTGTCTGGCTTCATACTATCTTCCATCCTGATCTTTACTACCTAGCTGCTATTAGTCTTCGTGCTTTCACTTCATTGAATACTTGACTATGGCTTGCTTAGTGTAGTCTACCTTCCGGTGCATATCAATAGGTTCATTTCTATTGTTTGTCTTTGAAACTTCCATGTTTTGAAGACTTCCATAAAAATCACCTATTCACCCCCCCCCCCTCTAGTCGATAACTAGCACTTTCAATTGGTATCAGAGCAAGGTACTCCCTTGTTCTGTGTGATTCGGTTTAACCACCTGGAGTTTTAGCTATGTCGACTGCAGGGATAATCAAAGTCTCCGCTGTGTGCCCCGTCTTCGATGGAACTGAATATCCCTACTGGAGAATAAGATGCGCATGCATCTTTAAGCCATTGATGTCGACCTCTGGTATGTCGTCAAGAATGGTGTTCCCAAGACTGGTGAAGGTGTCACCCCTGCTGATGTCGAGAAGTTCATTCAACTGGATTCTACTGCCAAGAACATCATCTGTGGTCATCTGACCAAAGGACAGTATGGCCATGTGAGTGCTCTGGAAACGTCGAAGCTAGTCTGGGACTAGCTCTTTAAGGTCAACGAAGGCGTCTCAACCCAGAGAGATCAAAGGATCAGTGTTCTTCGCAACCTCTTCAACTGCTTCAAGAGAAACATCAATGAGAATGTCCAGCTCACGTTTGATCACCTCACGGACATCACAAATGAGCTTCGTGCTCTCGGCGCCACTGAGATCACCAAGCATGAAATCGTCAAGACAGTGCTGAGATCACTTGACAGCTCGTTCGACACCCTTGCCCTGATGATACAAGAACGCCTTGACTTCAAGACACTCGATCCATCTAACATACTTGAGAGGCTCAACACACATGAGTTCCAGCTATCTGAGAAAAGAGATATCTATGGTCCCAACTATGGCCGAACTCGCGCTTTGAAGGCAAAAGTTGTTTCCTCATCTGAAGAAGAATCTGACTGCAGTTCTGGTGATCCTGAAGACATTGGAAAGGAGCTTGCTATGCTTGTGAAGAAGTTCCAGAAGTCCACTAAGAAGAAGGGCTTCAGAAAGTCTTCACGATCCAGCTCAAGAAATGATGAAGCTTCCACTCATGACTACAAGAAGAGAACATGTCACAAGTGCAAGAAACCTGGACACTACATCTCTGAGTGTCCACAGTGGGACAATGAGAACAAGAAGAAGAAGAAGAAGAGCAAGGAATATGATTTTGATGACAAGAAGAAGAAGAAATCTTCAAAGTCTTCTTCCAAGTCCTCGTCCAAATCTTCATCTCATAAGAGGAGCTCATCTGGCAAGGCTCATGCTTTTGTTGGCAAGGAGATGGATTCAGAGGAGGAGTCTGCTTCTGAGGAGGCAGAAGTGGAGTCTGAGGAGGAGTCCGACCCTGGCGTTGCAAGTCTGGCTCTAGCTACAGCCTACGTTGCCAAGTCCATCTTCAACACTGAAGACAATAGCCCCGTCACCAACGCTGATGCTAATGACAAGGACGACTGTGCTCCTACCTACTGCTTCATGGCACGTGGTGCCAAGGTAAAATCACGTGATGCTTACTTTCAAACATCAAGTGAAGATGACTCTGATTGTGAATCCAAACCCAGCTACAAAACACTTGCTAAATTGCAACTGAACAATAGAAAGCTATGGAACATACTCAAAAACTGTTAGACAAAAGCGATGACCTGTTGGATGCGGAAATGACCCGTTCTCAGTCCTTAATTGAAGATATAAAAAATCTTCATGTTAAGTACCAGGAACTTGAAAGTCGTCATGAAACGCTCTCAACCACTCATGAAAAGCTTTCTTATGATTATCTTCAAAGGAAGCAAGAGCTTGAGAAATTGAGAGCGGCTCATGAAGATCTTCAAAAAGAGAATGAGTCACTTCGCGCTCAACAGATCAGTCCCGCTCAGGAAGGATTTGAACCACCATGTCAAAATGCCTTGAGCGCGCTAACGCTACTTCTGTTGCCAAATGTTCTACTGCTGCTACTGTTGCAATATCTTCAACTGTTGATGTGGTAACTAACCCCTCTGCTGAGGATACCACTACTATTGCTGATGAAAATGCTAGGTTGAAGACATTGCTTGAAACAGGGATGTACAAAAGTCTCAAAGGGCATCAGACACTGTGTGATGTCCTCAAAAAGCAGATTCTGAACCGAAACCCTAGGAAAGAGGGTGTTGGGTTCGAGAGGAAAATGAATGTTGATGGCTCCTACTGGAAGCCTGAGCAGTACCCCAAAACCACATGGGTTGCTGCAAAGGGACCTTCAGTGGATCCATCCACCTTATATGGCTTCACTTGTGCTAACCCTATTATCATTGATGAATCCTTTGATGCAAACTATAAACTGTTTAAGAATCAGAATGGTGAAGTGTTTGCCAGGTATATTGGTACTAACTGCATGAATGGGCCACCTATGAAGAAGATCTGGGTTCCCAAAAGTTGTCTTGAGAATCTTCCTGTGAATGTCATCATGACACCACCTGGGAAGAAGACAAATCCTAGACCAAAGGCTTCATATGGTCCAAAGGATTCATACAGACAGAGGACTCACCTGAGTCACCCTAACGCCAATGTTTTGCAGGGAAATCATACTCAGACTTATGAATATGAGCGTGTTTCTTCAAACCGCTATCTTCATAAAACTAAGAACTTTTCTGCTTATTCATATGAGTACTATTCACCTCCTGCAAGGCTATTTGCTAGGGCTTCAAAGCCGAAGTTCTCAGATGCTGCACTTAGACTCATTGCTTCTAAGCCACCCCTGAAGATGTGGGTGGTTAAGAAGAATTAACTTTCTTTTGCAGGGAAAGGTCTCCAGCCGAAAATCAAAGGCGTCTGATGCTAATGTTGGGGACCTAAAACATCTTGTAGGGCGCAAGATCAAATGCCCAAATGGTCTTACTATGTATTTTGCTCCTGAATCGCTTGCCAATCATCCTATCAGTCCTAATCTCGATCTGAGCTTTGATAATCCTCTTGTGCGTCAAATGTTTATGCTTCACAATACTCTTGGTGAAGCCTATCCCCCTAACTATACTGTAGGGTATGACACCTCATGCTTCAGAATGGATTATGGATAGCGGATGCACTAATCATATGACTGGTGATCGAAGTCTTCTCATGGACTCAACCTTATGTCCACCTGACAGGAGTCACATCACATTTGCTGACACTGGTAAAAGCAAGGTATTGGGTCTAGGTAGAGTTGCAATCTCAAAGGATCAGCACATGGATAAAGTGATGCTTGTTGAATCCCTTGGCTTCAACTTAATGTCTGTCTCAATGCTTTGTGACTTGAACATGATTATGATATTTGGAAAATATCGTTGCCTTGTACTAATGGAATCTGACAAGTCTCTAGTCTTTCAAGGGTATCGGGAAGATGATCTGTACATGGTAGATTTCTCAGCAGGACCACAGCTTGTCGTATGTCTTCTAGCAAAAGCTTCAGAGTGCTGGCTCTGGCATCAGAGGCTAGGGCATGCTGGCATGAGGAACTTACACACTCTCGCAAAGAAGAAGCATGTCATAGGCATCGAGGGCGTCAAGTTCAAGAAGGATCACTTGTGCGGTGCCTGCGAAGCTGGAAAGATGACAAGGGCCAAGCATCCCTCGAAGACAATCATGACGACATCTCAACCCTTCGAGCTGCTACACATGGACTTATTTGGCCCTACTCACTACTCTACTCTCACGACTACTGCTTGTCTCTATGGCTTCGTCATTGTTGATGATTATTCAAGATATACATGGGTGCATATAATTCTCTACAAGACTGAAGTGCAGGATGTCTTCAGACGCTTCGCCGATCGTGCCATGAACAACTATGGCGTCAAGATCAAGCACATCAAAAGTGACAACAACACAGAGTTCAAGAACACCGGCCTCGACCTTTACCTGGATACGTTGGGCATCACTCATGAGTTCTCAGCTCCGTACACACCTCAGCAGAATGGCATCCTGGAGCGCAAGAACAGAACACTCATTGAGATGGCACGGACGATGCTCGATGAATACAAGGCTCCAAGAAAGTTCTGGCCTGAAGCTATTGATACTGCATGCCATGTCATCAATCGTGTTTATCTTCACAATCTTCTGAAGAAGACATCCTATGAACTCCTCACTGGTAAGAAGCCAAATGTCAGTTACTTCAGAGTATTTGGTGCTAGGTGCTGGATCAAGGATCCACATCACACTTCAAAATTTGCACCGAAAGCACATGAAGGTTTTATGCTTGGTTACGGAAAGGGTTCGCACTCCTACAGAGTCTTCAACCTCTTTCACTATAAAGTGGTTGAAACTGTGGATGTGCGATTCGATGAGACTAACAGCTCGCAAAGAGAGCACCTGCCAGATGTGCTAGATGAAGTTCCACCTAGTGAATCCATCAAGCTAATGGGAACAGGAGAAATCATACCGTCTGAAGCACAGCCTGAAGAGGAACTTATCATTTCTGCACCCAATCAACCTGAAGACAATGCTCAGCCCGAAGACAATCCTTCTAACGATGACAATGATCAGCAAGAGCAAAATCTTTGTCCAGTTCATCCTCGTGTTGCAAATGAAGTACAGATTGAGAAGATAATTGATAGCATCAATGCACCTGGTCCACTCACTCGTTCAAGAGCAACACAGCTAGCAAATTTCTGTGGGCACTTTGCATTTGTCTCAATATCTGAACCCAAGAAAGTTGCTGAAGCCTTCATGGAACCTGAATGGATTCAAGCTATGCAAGAAGAGCTTCAACAGTTCAAGCTGAACAATGTCCGGGAACTTGTCAAGCGTCCTGACCCTCGCAAGCATAACATAAAAGGAACAAAATGGATTTATCGCAACAAGCAAGATGAGCATGGTCAAGTTGTCAGAAACTAGGCTCGTCTCATTGCTCAAGGATACACTCAAGTTGAAGGGATTGACTTCGATGAAACATTTGCTCCTGTGGCTAGGCTTGAAGCTATTCGCATATTGCTAGCCTATGCAAATCATCACAACATCCTTCTGTATCAAATGGATGTGAAGAGTGCATTTCTCAACGGCAAGATTGAAGAAGAAGTGTATGTTGCACAACCTCCTGGCTTTGAAGATCCAAAACATCCTGATATGGTGTACAAGCTAAACAAGGCACTGTATGGCCTCAAACAAGCCCCTCGGGCTTGGTATGACACACTCAAAGAATTCCTGAAGAGCGAAGGCTTCAAACATGGTTCCCTGGATCACACACTCTTCACGAAGACATATGATGGTGAACTGTTTGTGTGCCAAATATACGTGGATGACATTATCTTCGGCTGCACCAACCAGAAATATAGTGATGAGTTTGGACACATGATGCAAGAGCAATATCAGATGTCCATCATGGGTGAGCTGAAGTTCTTCCTTTGCCTTCAAATTCATCAGCAAAGCAATGGCATCTTCATATCTCAAGAGAAATATCTCAACGATTGCCTGAAGAAGTTTGGAATGCAAGACTGCAAAGGTTACATGAAGCCAATGCCAACCAAGAGTCATGACGGAGTAATTGACCACGGGTACCCCGAAGACGGCGAGACAATAATTCAAGACATCGGGGCTAGCAAAGCCCCTCAGTCCGACTGCCTGGCCGCTCCGGCTCGCTCCCCGTCCGCCTGCTCCACACGGCCGGCTACCGGCTGCCAACTGCGCCAACCAGCCGGCTGCTGACTGCAGCTTGACCCGGCACCGACACCGACAAGACCCCGACGAGACGACCATACCGCTGACGAGACAGCTGTACCGCGACGCCATCATGTACAGTATCACTTGTCCCTAGGCACTATTCATGAAGTGACCCAGGAGACAAGCATGCCACGCACACCATGCCCCCATGCCCACTTGTCCATTCCACTACATAGCTTAGGAAGTAAGCTAGCCATGCCTATATAAAGGCACGCATCCATCCATCCAGGGGATGGACTCCCACAGCCACACACTCCACCACGGCCATGCCTAGCCACAAGAGCATGCATGCTCACTCCGGCCATACACATATACAGAGTCAGATGCCCGTGGCACTGATCCCAGATACAGCTCCAGGAGCACTTTGTACTGCCCGATGTACACCCCAGATATATATATACTCAGACATGCAGGAGTAGGGGTATTATCTCTCCGGAGTGCCCCGAACCTGGGTAAACTAGCGCGTGCTACTCGCATGCCCGCTCCCGGTCCTATCAGCAGCTGTCTTACCCTCACACTAAGCCCTTGTGGCATCTGTCGCCTCACAACCCCCCGTGAGAATACCACGACAGTTGGCGCCCACCGTGGCGTGGTACTACTACCATGCTACCATGCTGCTGCTGGTTTCGATGTCCAGGCGGGACCATTTTCGCCTTCACCACCGCGGTGTCGTGCCGTTTCTCCGGTAGTGGTCGGGGGCTCGACATCGACATGCCCCCGGAATGGCCGCAAGGGGCGGTGCGTCCTCGCCATTAGCCTAGCCTTCTTCACCACCGTCGCGACGCCGGCCACCCGACCGCGCGCGCGCTGCGCGCGGGGCCCCGCTTCGGTCGGCCGCATCCATCCACGTGCCGCTCGCGTCTGCTCCCCTCCGCGCCGCGCCTTGTTCCGGCCGGAACGTGCCTTGGCTCCTCCATATTTCATCTACGCAAGCTAGCTAGATCCAAGTCAACAATGGTAAAACCACGGCCATGCATTGCCCACACACTTCTCAGATGCAGGTCGGACACGACCTGTACTCAAGCCAGACAACGGTTATGCACTAGCAAACTAGCGCCGCTCCGCTCTGGCCGCTGTGCTGCTCTGTTCCGCTGCGCGTCCATCTGCACGCGCGAGCACGCACCAGCGAACCCCTGCCGCCTCCGCCCCATCCAGCGCTCCGTGGCCTCGTCGGCCTGCCTCTGCTCGTCCATGGCGCCGCCACAGACCTCCCAGCCACGGAGCCGCTGGCTCGGCTGCGCCTCACCAACCCCCGACGCTGACTCGTGTTGGGGCCTCCCGTGGCTCTCCACCCACGGCATCCCCATGGGCTCACTCGACCGCGCGGCCGCGCCCCCGAGCCCGCACGCCTCCGCCCATCATCTCCTCCGCGCAACCACCGTCCCAGCCCCGCCGCTCCGCCGGCGTGCGCCCGCAGCCCTGCCCCGTCGCGGTGCCGCCCCGCATCGCCGCCTCCAAGTCCTGCCTCACCCGGGCCGGCTCTGCACCCCGCCTCCGCGCGCTGGCCTTGGTCGGCCTGCCCCGCGCCCGCGCCGCCTGGCCCCGGCGTGCCCGCCGACTTGCCGTCTCCGCGTAGGGCCTCCCGAGCCGCCTGCTCGCCGGCCCCACCCCGGGCCTACTGCGCGTCCGTGCGCCCATCGCGCTGTGCCCCGCGCCTGACTCCCCGTCGCCACGCACCTGCACCACCGCGCCCCTGGCCGCCTGCAGCGCTTGCGCCGGGTCCAGCGTGCCGCGTCATCCAGCCGGCTTCCCGCACCACTGCTAGCCGGCTCGTCGCCCGCGCTGTCAGACTCCTGCCCCGCCCACGACGGTCGGCTGCCTCGCCTCCGCGCTGTCCGACTCCTGCCCGTGCAGTCGGCTGCTTTTGCGCCGGCCCCGCTGCTGCGCCACAACCTGGCCTGCCGGCTTCCCTGCCACGGTGGGCGCCAAATGTCGGGTGGTAGGTGCGACATATGCCAACGGATGGCTTATCATAGTGGGAGCCAGTAAAACATCGCCGGTGCCTGGAAACGGGATGAGGCGAAGACATGCACGCCGGCGAATCTTACCCAGGTTCGGGGCTCTCCATGGAGATAACACCCCTAGTCCTGCTCTGCGGGGTCTCCGCATGATCACTAGACCAATACAAGTAGCTACAAGCACTCCTTGAGCTGTTTGGCTAGAGGAAGAAGAAGGGCAAGGCTAGCTCTCCTTTTCCCTCTATGTGGTGTGTGGAATTCTCTTCGATCCACCCTTTGCATGGGTGTCCCGGGGGGTTTATATAGGCCTACCCCCCAGGGGTACAATGGTAATCCGGCTGGGCGCGGGTCCCAGCCGTCAGCGTCTATGCACGCCGGCTTCTCCGCCGGTCATTGGGGCCCGCCGACTGGTGGGTCCCGCCGGCTGCCGGCCTCTTGGCCGACAGGCCGGCCCCACCGCTTGGGGGCTTTGTCGGCGGCTGGTTACTGTTGCCTCGCCTCTGATGACGAGAGCTTTGTTGAGGTAAGCGTGGCTACAGTGCCGCCGCCTTGCGGGCTCTCACTGTAGCCTTACCTCGTCTTGTCTCCTTAATGAGGCACATGTTTCGAGGGAGGGAGGTAGTCGGCTGTTAGGAGCCGGCCACACCCCTAGCCGACTAGAGGAGACCAGGCCGCCTTCGGATGTCTCTCTGGCAAAAGGGGCCCGCCGCCTACGGGCCGTACTGGCGCCTGTCGTGGGTGACATCGAGGTCAACACGGCTACAGTGCCACGCCGGACGGGGGATGGCTGGCCCGTACGGCGCCCTGTAGCCATGCCTGTTCCGGGATTCAGGGGCAGTGGGCTGTACTGCGGCCACGCCCCATCCTATCGCCGTTATGTGGGTACAGTCTTTAGTGGGTGCAGTCTTGGCCGGGTTCTGGGAACCGGCTTTCTTCATGGCCGCCTTCTGGGAGTCGGCTTTCTTCATGGCCGGCTTCTGGAGGTCGGCCCTGGGGATAGCCGGCCGGGGGAAGGCGGCCATATGCTTTGTATGCATGAAGGCTTGAATGGCCCGATAATTTTTCAAAGAGCTAGGGGGAGTAGGTTAGGCTACCCGTGGCCATTTACTCCGACAAGTCATCTGGGCCCTGACGCCAATGGTAAAGATTTCGATCAAAAGGTATACCGCTCCATGATTGGTTCTTTACTTTACTTATGTGCATCTAGGCCAGATATAATGCTTAGTGTTTGCATGTGTGCTCGATTCCAAGCGGCACCAAAGGAATCGCATCACTTAGTTGTGAAGCGAATTCTTCGATATTTGGCTTACACCCCAACATTAGGATTATGGTATCCAAAGGGCTCATAGTTTGATCTAGTTGGATTCTCGGATGCTGATTATGCTGGTGACAAGGTGGATCGCAAGTCTACATCAGGCACATGTCACTTTCTAGGACGATCACTTGTTTGTTGGTCTTCAAAGAAGCAGAACTGTGCATCACTCTCCACTGCTGAATCTGAATACATTGCTGCTGGATCTTGCTGCGCTCAGCTTCTATGGATGAAGCAAACACTCAAGGACTATGGCATCCATCTGAAACAAGTACCACTCTACTGCGACAACGAAAGTGCCATCAAGATTGCCAACAACCCAGTTCAGCACTCGAAGACAAAGCACATTGAAATTCGTCATCACTTTCTCAGAGATCATGTCATGAAGGAAGATATTGATATCATACACGTCAACCCTGAAGAGCAATTGGCAGATATCTTCACAAAGCCTTTGGATGATAAAAGGTTTTGCAAGTTGCGGTGTGAGCTAAATATCTTGGAATCCTCGAATGTCATGTGGTCAGGCACACATCCTAACACTTATGCATGTTGATGACTTAGATGTGCAACACACGAAGTAATGTATGTCTTCAATAAATGAAGACTTACACTCTGAGTGTGAATACATTAATGTGGAATTTGACTTTGGAGCGCCACGATAATTGTGCGTCGTGTCTGGGTCTAATACTTCCTATACGGTGGGTAACGCCACCACCAAATTCTTCTTTTGAAGTGTTTTTTCTCATGGCGTTACATTTGCTAAATCTTTGCATTTAGTTTGTCTTCAATATTAACATGACTCCATGTTTATCTTCAAAATGTTGATTTGGTCTTATTTTGATATATACATATATTAGTGTTCTGTCCTCAACAGCATTCACTTATAGCTATGTCTTCTCGTTTAAATCTTTTGACTAAGTGAATGTGATCGGACCCTAACCTCTCTATGCTTCTACCTCAAACTCTATCTATCCAAATCATATGCATTCTGTTGAAAACCGTCGAATGTCTTCTCTGCGTCCTTGTCAGCAGAAGATACAGAGACAAACATTAAATCTGTTTTAAATGCTCAATTCTTATTGCCTGAAACCCGGAGAAGCCGAAACGACCACCCGATAGTTTAGGTGTGCGTGGGAACATGGAACAACTCCCAATGTGTTGCATGTTCGCCACGTGTCCCTCAGATGTGAACCGCCAGGGGCACCTGCGTAATTGCGCTGTGACGTCCCTTTCCTTATAAATGCACATCCCATCGCGGTCTAAAATCCTTCTTCCACCTCTCCACCTCGACAAACCCTAGCGCCACCGCTACCTCTCGACGACGCTGGCGATGAAGCGCTTAGCTGCCGCGACCTCACCGACGCCGTCTTCACGCCGGCCGCGGACATCGTCTTCTCTGCCGCCGCCGTAGGTGTCCTCCGTCGCCAAGTTAGGGCACGGAAGATCGAACTGCTCGGCCTCATCTTCTACTCCATCTAGCAGTTCATCGTGTGGTAAATTAAAACTCTCTTTTTACCGTCTTTTTTATCCGATAGATTCATCCTTTCTACCAAAAGTGGTTTCTGCCTCCACAAATTTGGATCTATCTGGTTTTGCATCTCATATGATGCCTAGTATGTTCACTTATGCTTCACACATAGTTAGATTCCTCACTTGTACCTATTCTTGGATTCGTACAAATCTGGAACCAACTCTCAACATATAAGTGAATGTCTTCGCGCTATGAGGTCAATGTCTTCTAAATTGATTTATCTTCAAAATCTTCTAGAATGCATATGACCTCTTCCCTTCCCTCGCATCTCTAATGTTGTCACAGGTACATGTCCGTGGGAAAATCCCTTGGTTCTCATAGTCTGCATTCATTTGCAGAATTCTTACAGCATCATATCAACTCTCCCGAAGCCAGTTCCTGTCTGACCAGCAGACGGAAGCCTTTGACAGTATTGAAGCCATTCAGTCTGAACTTCATGGCAACAGAAAAATCAGCAAGGAAGGGTGGCAGACAGCGCCGTGGGGGCTCATCAATGGATCTGCCCAAAGATCTCTATGAACTATACAAAACTGATCCTGAAGAGAGCTATGGTCAGCGCAAGACACGAATCCAATGGATTCGAAGATATTGGGCCGAGCAATGGTTCAAGTACAGATTTGTCACCAAGGAATATGCTGAAAAGAATGCTATCAAGCGTCCTTGGAGAGATATTCTCTATAAAAATCTTCAACCCAAGACCAGATCTGAAGCTATTTCTCAGAGTTTCTACCCTTGGATGGTCCATGGACCACAGCCTGCTGATGCCGACCCATCTTCTCTGCTATGGTGTCATGACGACAATCTGTTCAAGCGCAACCTTCAGTTTGCCAAGAACTCGGCCAAAGAGAACAAGAAGTTGTGGGGATTAGACTTCAACCCAGGCCCCTCTGCTCCTCGTGCCGATGGCACACGCGAAGCTGAACCCAATCTTGTTGGGCCCTTCTACAACCTAGAGGCTCTCATCACTCACATCATGGTTCAAGGGGCAGCCATGGATCACTCTGCAGATGACGCTGATTCTGACGAAGCGCCTGCACTACCGAAGCCTAAGAAGCTGAAGAAACCAAAGGCTTCGAAGCCTTCCACTGCACCAAAAGCTTCGCGAGTGAAGCCTCTGGCCACTGCTCCTCCTGCACCAAGTGTGCAGTCTGAAGATCTCTCACGCATCTCCAAGTCTGAGAAGAAGAAGAAGAAGAAGCCCATGCACACCACTGGTCAAGCACTGACCCCAGCTGCTGTTCTAAGAAATGAGAACAACGCCATTGATCTATCGAGTGACGACGATCTTGCTGATGGTGCTCTTGAGCTGCTGATGAAGAGCAAGCAAGAGGTGGAAATCTTCAATGATCTTCCCCTCTTCGATGTGGACATCCTGAACAAGTTCATTGACGAATTTTTTGATAGCCCAAACCTCAGTTTTGATGATCTGCAACTCCCCATTGGCCTCAGCGTCTCCTTCCATGGCGCCATTGCTCCTGAGCTGGCTCTAGCTCAGAAAATCGTTGAACTAAAGCACAAAATTGATTATGAGAAGGCTCACTTCAAGAAGCATATGGCCAAGCTCAGTGTGACAGACGTCCAAAACTTCAAGACCATGATGCATGAGCTCAAAGAGGCGTTTCACAAGAAGCGTGATGAAGCCAAAGGTTCTCGAGAGCGCATGAAGCTCTTGGCTGCCAAGTGTATTCAAGCCTACAATGAAGCTGAGAAGCGTAAGGCACTTGGGCGTCCTGGCATCGACCCCAAGATGGCTGCCAAGCAGAAGAAGCCTGTTGTGGACCAAGCTGATACATCCAGGCGGGAAGAACCTCGCATTGTCTTCCCCGCTAGCATGACAGGCGTGAAGCCTAAGGTCCCCACAGTGGCTTCAGAGCTTCAGAAAACAAGGGCAGCTGAAGCCAAAGCCAGAAAGCGAAAAACCAAGAATACCGCTGACGATGCTCCCCCTACCAAGAAGCGAAAAACCAAGAAGAAAGATCGGGCTGCTCCCGCTGTCAGGACCCCGATTCCAAGTCACACCGATCTAGCATGTAACACCTCATATCAGTTTGCGGCCTCACGCACAGTATTCCCACGGGTGTCGTCTTACCTGGCCCGGGACCGTTTGCACCTTTTGGCTCACGTATATGATAGTGTCGCTAGCATCCATCTGACAGAGAACCCGGGCCGACATGACTAGTCGTGAACCCAAAGTGGCACTAACTTACGAGGACAAGCATACATGAATCAACATCGAGCATGTCAGTCAGCAGCGTGCGAATCCGGGCTGTAGCACTGGGCTAACAGGACTCCAGTGAACCGGGCTGTAGCATGCTAGGCAGGACTCCGGATGTCACCGCGTGACATTTCCCGAAGGGACAGACACAGGAACGGAGTGAATCACATGTCGGCCAGTCAAGTGTTCCGAAGCAGTAGTGCTGGGCTAGCAGGACTCCGGTGAACCGGGCTGTAGCGGACTACTATGGCTCATGGAAGCACAAGACTACATTTCCCCATAAGAGAGGCTACCAAGGATAAACAACTAGGTTGTCGGATCCCACACATACCAAGCATTTCAATCATACACACAATATGCTCGATATGTGTAAATACAACATGGCATCCCAGCATAACTGTACGACTCAAGTATTTATTCATTAGGCTCCAAGGAGCCAAGATATTACAAACATGGGTCTCACGACCCAACATTCAGAGCATACAAGTCAAAGCACATGCGGAAGCTTAACATGTCTGAGTACAGACATCTACAAATTAAAAAGGCTGAGAATCCTGACTATCTACCAGATCCTGCCGAGGGCACAAGATCGTAGCTAAGGTATCAAGCTAAACGTCGAAGTCCACACGGAACTACTAGCGAGACTGACGTCTCTCTGCAAAACATAAAATAGGCAAACGTGAGTAAAAATGTACCCAGCAAGACTTACATCAGAACTAGCTACATATGCATCAGTATCAACAAAGGGGGTGGTGGAGTTTGACTACAGCAAGCCAGCTTGACTCAGTGGCTATCCTAAACTATGACTGCAAGTAACTCTTCTGAGGTGGCGCACACGAGTCCACATATTCACCATATCAATACGCCACTATGGATCCGCTCCTGTCTCCCTACGAGAAGGCCATCCATAGCACTCACGCTTATCTTACGAGTTTTAGAGTATCCACTTTCACTTGTGTATGAACTGTATAGGCAACCAAGTAGTCCTTTACCGCGGACGCGGCTATTCGAATAGATGATGTTAACCCTGCAGGGGTGCACTTCTTCACACACGCTCTCACCACTTATCGTCGTTTACACGACATGTACTCGGCAACCTTCAAGCGAAAGCCCAGCGAGGGTGTCGGCCATGGCCTACCTAAACACGAAAGCCTCTAGTCCAGGTTTATTGCCTATTCATGTTCCATCCGTAGGGAGTCCGGCCGAGGTTTCCACATACGGCCCCTAACGATGTGTACAGGGTTCCGTGACACCAAACGGGCGCCCGGCATGCCCGGCCACGTGCCTACCGCATCACAGCCCACCCCTCGGGTCAGCGTTGTGCACGGCCTCGAGCATACTATAAACACCAGAAACTACTTGCAACTCCTGCACAGAGGACAAGGGTGGATAAGAAGCCGAGAGGGTCCATTGGTTTCGGGCCCAATGCATGGTAGTAGCTGAATCTTAAATCACACATACAGATCTTAGTGCTTAAGGATGGTTCCAATGAAACAACCCACCATGTACTCCTACATGGAGTCTCATCGATACCTTTACCAAATTGTGTTCACACACTTAGCTCACACCCAGTAGGACATGTTCATCACCATTCCAATTCATCCCCGATGAATCAGACCTAACTCAACTCTAAGCAGTAGCAGGCATGACAAACAAGCATGAATGAGTAGGCACATCAGGGCTCAAACAACTCCTACTCATGCTAGTGGGTTTCATCTATTTACTGTGACAATGACAGGTCATGCAGAGGAAAAGGGGTCCAGCTACCGCAGCATGTAACAGTTGAATCGGTGTTGTCCTAATGCAGTAAAAGAGAGCAGGAGCGAGAGAGTGGGATTGTATCGGAATGAACAAGGGGGTTTTGCTTGCCTGGCACTTCTGAAGATGATATAGCTCTTCATCAGTGTCATCGAACTCATCATCGGAACGTACGTCTACCGAGGGGGAACAACCACCGGTAAACACAGAAAGAACACAATCAATGCAATGCACAATATGATGCATGATCATGACATGTCAATATGCTGTGATTTGAGCTAATGCAGCTAAGAACAGAAGGGTTTGAGTTGATTTGAACCAAAGGTTCAAATTCAAATTCAAACTAAGAACTTATAAAGTGCATTATCATGTTTTGATCTAAACAGAAAGTTTAAGTTGTTTAAACATGCATGAGACCAGTATAGATGGATAGATTGGATTTTTCTGATCATTTTTCATATATATATTTTTTCATTTGGAGTTACAGATTAATTTCTATGATTTTTTGAAGTTTATAGCATTTTCTGGAATTTCCTGAATAAACTTAAATCCAGAAAATGCTTTACTGCATCAGCATTGCGCAAGGCTGATGTCAGCAGGTCAACTGGGATGGTCCAGGTCAAACCTGACCAGTGGGTCCTGCACGTCAGTGTAATATGGGGTAGGGACATAGGCTGACCAGTGGGTCCGGGTCAATGTTGACGTGGCATGGTCAAAATGGCATGTGGGGCCGGCTATATTAACCTAAACTAAATAGGGAATAAATCCCGGGGTTAATTTAGGCGTGGGGCCCATAGTCAGTGAGAGAGGGGGTTAGTTAGCTGGGTCATTAGTGGCTAATGACAGCGCCACGTCAGCGTCACCGAAGTTACGCCGGCGGCGACCAAAAACGCGGCGGAGGCACACGGGAGGGGCTCGGGTTTCGCCTACGGTGCACCATTCGGTGTGCCCTTTGGCCCTACGGAGAGCTGGCGCGATGGCGCGTCGGATGGTGGTGGTCTCGGGCCTGGGGTGGCCGGAGTCAACGGCGGCGAGCTTAGTTGCAGCCGCCGGAGTTCGGGCGCGAGCGGGGACGCGGTTGCGGTGGCCGTGGCGATGTGCGTTTAGCACCTACGGCGTCTACGTGGTGCGGTGAGTTCGATGGGTGCATGCCCGGGACCAAATGGTCACCGGAGCATCACCGGAGACGAGCGCGGGCGGCGGCGCGTTCGGTTGCAGGCGAGGCGACGGCTACGGCGCATGAGGGGAAAACGGAGAGGGGGAGCAGGAGCAGGGGCTCACGGTGGGTGCGACGAGCTGCTCAGCGGGCTCGGGGGAGGTCAGAAGCGAGCGGGGCGGCGGAGGCGATCTCGTCGTCAGGAGGTCGAAGACGAGCTCGGTGAAGACATTCGGGGGCCTCCGGTTCGGCGTGGCTCGGTGAGGTGGTCGAGGAAGAAGTGGCGGAGCTTCTGCGCGCGTCGGCGAGGCGTGGGGGGCGGTGGCCGCGGTGGTGGTGAGCGGCGGCGACGAACCCGTTCGGGTAGGTGAGAGAGAGAGGTCCAGGGGAGGGGATGAGCATGGGGGAGATCGGGAGGTGGTCGAGGGGAGCGTGTGGTGTCTCCGGGGACGTCCAGGGAGAAGCGGCAAGCAGGAGGTGGCCGGGGCGCGTGATCGCGCGCGTCGGGCACGCGCCCAGCGTCCTCCTGGCGCGAGGGAGACGACGACTGGCAGCGCCAGTTAGCTGGGCTGGTGCAGATGGGTCACCAGGTAAGTGGCCCAGGTAGGTTCTCTCTCTCTCTCTCTGGTTTTTCTATTTATTAATGTTTTCTATTTTCTGCAATTGGTTTTGATTTGATTTAAAACATCAAATCATTTTTTGAACTTTCTGTAAATTATTATGTGAGCTCAGGAACTAGTCCAAGGTCACAGGCAACTTACAAAGATATTTGAACTTTATTTCTTATATAACAGAAATAAATTCAACTCAAATATGTCATTGATTTAAGTGAAAGGCCCAAAATAAATATTTCTGTGATTCCAAAAATATTGGTTTGAATTTTACCTCTTACCAATATTTTCACAGAGTAACAGGAACATTTCTTTGGACTCATTTGATGGGAATTAAATGTTGATTATTTTTAAAAGGTTTATGAGGCTTTGAAAATTCCCTCAATTCAAATTTTCAGAATTTAGACATGATGAACATGCAAGGACAAGCAAAGGCTAAACTAGGGTTGTGACAACTCACCCCCACTAAACAAGAATCTCGTCCCGTGATTCAAGACGTGAGGTAAGAAGACAGAGGGGCCACAAGACCAACACAATCTTCGCGATCCAGGTTGCACCTCATAAGGTTGTTGATTCATTGCATACGTTGATCTTGACATCCTCGCTTTTGAGATCTTCATCCACGCGATGACAACGGAAAGAAACTCTACTAGGATTGATCTTCTCGAAGATCGAGCTATACAAGATCAACTCACGGAATGAGATGTTGAAACATCTCGAGTTGAGACACAAAACACATCGAGAGGGATGGAAGAACAAACGACGAGGTTTGATTTGGTGGGCAACAATTCCACGCTTAGAGAGATGGTGGGTGGTGTCAAGGTGGCGAGGAAATAATTGCCATGATCCCATAACGGGGCACCTTGGGGGAGGTGACTCATAGAGTTATTCCCTTAAATGGCAAAAAGAATTACTTTTGATATCTAGATCATTGAAGCTCTTTATACCAGCCTAAGGCAATCACAATCGATCGTTTGGCGGAGTTCAAAGGAATGGCATATCCGGATTCGAATGGATGATGTGGACTACCTTGTTGATCAACGCGATGGATGATTTTGCTTATCATCGGGAATGTATGGGACCCATGGTAGGACCACTTTTGAAGATGATCCTAAACAACAATTACCGAGAGGGCAGCCCATGGGAATTGGCACAATGGCGGTGCAAGCTGGGAACCAAAGGTAGATGTTGGGAATGTTCCAACCATCATATCTTCCTGAGATTCAGATCTGGTTGGTGTCAGGATATTCCAGACTTATCCAGTCTAGAGAGAAAAATGAAAGATTGCAACACAAATCGACGAGATGGCGTTGCGAGATTCTCGGGAGATGAACTATGATAGCAAGCTCCAAAACATGAGCTGGTTCTGCTACATACATGTGAACACGTTGTCCAAGACAAGCATGACCACATAGTAGTCTTACAACGCAACACTACCGAGTTCCGATTGGGAACCATCATTGCGGAGAGCGAAGTCCTGCGGATGTACCTTTGGGTCCTTAAGGATTAGCACTTAAGAACTTCTTTTCCTTAAACAAATCAATCAGTGGCTTGGTGTGCTAGGGATTACATATAGAATGAAGATGATCAGTCTATCAAACCATAGAATACTTCGCACGGGCATGACTGACTTGGGATGATTCCAAATGAAGCAAAAACAAACTTTCTTGAATTCACGGCGGCAACTTACATCTAATGCACGTGAATCAAAGGATGTCACTCCTTTCATCCAAACATAGGCTTCATGAACGGAACACGAAGATAATGCTTACAAAAGTTTCCAATACTAGCTTGATGTTCAACATGAATCATGGAGGAGACAAAATGCCGCTGATGGGCTCAACAGCAACTCATCGGAATTTCCATATCACTGGACTTCCACCATCATGTGAACACGGTGATAGCATTGGTCAGACCAAAAGATGTAATGGTGTATGCTCGAGGGATCAACCACGAGTAAGACAACATTACGAACATCGTTGGTTCTGATTGGACTTGACGATAGCCCATACTCAAGTCAAAGTTTGACAAGGCAATAGATCCAACAACTGGTCACAATGACCAATCGATGGAGATATCATCTTTCTTCAACACACACACACACACACACAAAGATATCCCTTAACATGAGCTAAGTCAGACAAGCTTTTATCTTCCAACTCTCCCAGTTGTTGTTTGGCTTAACCAACTAGCTCGGGGGTATCCAACACAGATTCTTGGAGAATGGGGGTGAGTTGTCACATCCCTAGAATGTTCGTTGTAATCAGTTACATGAGTGTGCATCTTGCATCATGTCTATTTTCTGAAAGTTGAATTGAGGTTAGTTGAAACCCTCAGAAACAAGTTCAGAATTAATCAACATTAAAATCTCATCAAAGGAGCCCAAGAAAATGTTCCTGTTAAACCTTGAAAAATATTGGCAAGAATAAAATTCAAACCAATATTTTTGGAGGCTTAAAAAATAATTATTTTGGGCCTTTGAGTTAAATCATAATGTATTTGAATTGGCTTTATTTCTGTTATAAAAGAAATACATGTCCAAAAATTTTGGAAATTATTGTGGGGCTCTGGAATAATACTACTAGTCCACATACAATAATTTACAGAAGTAAATAAATTGGTTTAGTATTCCTACTAAATCAAAAACAGACAGCAGATAAAACAAAAAAACAGAAAGAAAGGAAAGGAGAGTACCTGTGCCACTTACCTGGCCTGCCCTGTGCAGCCCACCACAGCTGCAGGCCCAGTCCACCAGGGGCAGCACTGTCTTCTTCCTCCTGCCAGGAGGAGAAGCAGCTGCGTGCCCGGCACACAGCCGAGCCGCGCCAGCCCCTGCTTGCCACCTCACGGCGTCTCGGCGTTTCCAACTGCGCCACGGAGATGCCCTCGTTTCCCTCTGCCTCTCTCCTCTCTCACACCCCCCTCTGACCCTCTCTCTCGCACATCCGAGCGCCACCGTCGCCGCCGCTCGCCGCTGCTGCGCCCTGAGCCACCCCCTCGTCTCCCCGACGCATCCACCGGCTCTGCTGCGCCGCCCTGAAGCTCTCCGCCAACGAATACAAAGCCAGAAGCCCCGTATCATCGTCCCCGACCTCGTCTTGAAGCTCCGGCCGCCGGAGATCGCCGTCGGCGTTCCGGCCACACCAGATCTTCCCCAAGCCGCTGATGACACCCTACGGAATCACTGTGAGCCCCTGCGCCTCTCACCGCTCTCCCCGTCGACGCGTTCGCCCCCTAGCCGTGATACTCACCTTGACCGAAGCTCGCCGCCGCCATGGCTGTTGAGCCACGCGCTCCCGAGCTTCCTCTACTTGCCCTTGTGGCACCATAGTGCTCCTAGCGCCTCCAGGAGGCTGCCTAGCCACTCCTATTGCCCGCCCGTGCACCGCAGCCTGCGCCCGAACGCGCCCGTAGCTCCGGCCGCCGCTGTCGTCGTGGTTGCCATCGCCACAGCCCACCCCGCAACCAGACCCGACGACCATCTGAACCGCCTTGTCGCGCTGGTTCCGTAGAGCCCAAGAGCGCGAGCTCTCGTGGCCGAAATCGCCCAGCCGGCGAGCACCGCCGTGCTATGCTTAGCACCGGCGTTTAGCCGCCGACGTAGACATCATTAGGAACTGATGACGCCATAATTAACCTCCTACAGTCACTGACAAGTGGGTCCAGGCCCTAAACTAAATCTAGATTAAGTTGTCACAACCCTAGTTTAGCCTTTGCTTGTCCTTGCATGTTCATCATATCTAAATTCTGAAAATTTGAATTGAGGGAATTTTCAAAGCCTCAGAAACCTTTTAAAAATAATCAACATTTAATTACCATCAAATGAGTCCAAAGAAATGTTCCTGTTACTCTGTGAAAATATTGGTAAGAGGTAAAATTCAAACCAACATTTTTGGAATCACAGAAATATTTATTTTGGGCCTTTGACTTAAATCAATGACATATTTGAGTTGAATTTATTTCTGTTATATAAGAAATAAAGTTCAATATCTTTGTAAGTTGCCTGTGACCTTGGACTAGTTCCTGAGCTCACATAACAATTTACAGAAAGTTCAAAAAATGATTTGATCTTTTAAATCAAATCAAAACCAATTGCAGACAATAGAAAACATTAATAAATAGAAAAACCAGAGAGAGAGAGAGAACCTACCTGGGCCACTTACCTGGCGACCCATCTGCACCAGCCCAACTGATTGGCGCTCCCAGTCGTCGTCTCCGCCGCACCAGGAGGACGCTGGGCGCGTGCCCGACGCGCGCGACCACGCGCCCCGGCCACCTCCTGCTTGCCGCTTCTCCGTGGACGTCCCCGGAGACGCCACACGCTCCCCTCGACCCCCTCCCGCTCTCCCCCATGCTCATCCCGTCCCCTGGACCTCTCTCTCTCTCACCTACCCGAACGGGTTCGTCGCCGCCGCTCGCCACCACCGTGGCCACCGCCTCCCCCATGCCTTGCCGACGAGCCCAGAAGCTCCGCCACTTCTTCCTCGACCGCCTCACCGAGCCACGCCCCGCTGGAGGCCCCGGAACGTCTTCACCGAGCTCGTCTTCGACCTCCTTTGTAATTTCAATGCCTATTATCTCTGTGGTCCATCAAGCCATTTTATTTCGGAATGACTAGGAAAACGAACTCCAGTACGTTATCCATATCTAGGATTGGATCAAAGCAGTCATACTCCGCAGATCAAATGCTAATCCAGCTTTTGTTCTGTTCCACCTTGGGAGTGTTACCCTCTTTACGTTGGGATTGTCATGAGAATTGCACCTCCTATTATGAATTCTTGACGCAGTGATACTTCTCGCCATCATTATTCATTCCTCGGTTCCGTGTTGTCGCAACCGGAATGCCGACAAGTGAATCGTGATGTGTGAAATCAATACTCCTAGCAACTGTGTTGCTTGGTAGTTAATGAACAATACTCTCACTCTTAGCGTGTTGGTTATTGAATCATCATCCTAAGATTGATTGTGCTACCTAGTCCTTATTTTTGGTGCACTCTTTGATCAATGAGTTAGGATTATGTCAATCCTTCGGTCTTCTGATCATGTCGTCTTGCCTTGAAAAGCAAGATTGTTCTCGAGCTTAGAGACATATCGGTGATTCATGATTTTCCGGATATCTTCACGGAAGTATCACCAAGTCGTTCCCTGACCGATATGTTGAGTTCGTGATCAAGTTGGTTTTCCAATAAACCACCCTTTCTCCAAGAATCTGTGTTGGATACCCCTGAGCTAGTTGGTTAAGCTAAACAACAACTTGGAGAGTTGGAAGATAAAATCTTGTCTGACTTAGCTCATGTTAAGGGATATCTTTTTGTGTGTGTGTGTGTGTGTTGAAGAAAGATGATATCTCCATCGATTGGTCCTCGTGATCAGCTGTTGGATCTATTGCCTTGTCAAAACTTTGACTTGAGTATGGGCTATCGTCAATTCAAATCAGAACCAACGATGTTCGTAATGTTGTGTTACTCATGGTTGATCCCTCGAGCATACACCATTACATCTTTTGGTCTGACCAATGCTATCACCGTGTTCACATGATGGTGGAAGTCCAGTGATATGGAAATTCCGATGAGTTGCTGTTGAGCCCATCAGCGGCATTTTGTCTCCTCCATGATTCATGTTGAACATCAAGCTAGTATTGGAAACTTTTGTAAGCATTATCTTCGTGTTCCGTTCATGAAGCCTATGTTTGGATGAAAGGAGTGACTTCCTTTGATTCACGTGCATTAGATGTAAGGTGCCGCCGTGAATTAGAGAAAGCTTGTTTTTGCTTCCTCTGGAATCATCCCAAGTCAATTATGCATGTGTGAATGTATCCTATGGTTTGGTAGATTAATTACCTCCACTCCATATGTATTCCCTAGCACACCAAGCCACTTATTGATTTGTTCGAGGAAAAGGAGTTGCTGTGCGAATACTAGTTCATGCAAAAGACTCCAACATCCTCGACGATGGTTCCCAACCAAAACTCGGTAGTGTTTTGTTGTAAGACTACTACGTGGTCATGCTTGTCTCGGAGAGCACGTTCACAGGTGTGTAGCAGAACCAGCTCATGTTTTGGAGCTTGCTATCGTAGTTCATCTCCTGAGAATCTCGCAACGCCATCTCATCGATTTGTGTTGCAATCTTTCATTTTTCTCTCTAGACTAGATAAGTCTGGAATATCCTGACACCAACCAGATCTGAATCTCAGGCAGATATGATGGTTGGAACATTCCCAACATCTACCTTTGGTTCCCAGCTTGCACCGCCATTGTGCCAATTCCCATGGGCTGCCCTCTCGGTAATTGTTGTTTAGGATCATCTTCAAAAGTGGTCCTACCATGGGTCCCATCCATTCCCGATGATAAGCAAAATCATCCATCGCGTTCTCTTCAACAAGGTAGTCCACATCATCCATTCGAATCCGGATATACCATTCCTTTGAACTCCGCCAAACGATCGATTATGATTGCTTTAGGCTGGTATAAAGAGTTTCAATGATCTAGATATCAAAAGTAATTCTTTTTGCCATTTAAGGGAATAACTCTACGAGTCACCTCCCGCAAGGTGCCCCGTTATGGGATCATGGCAATTATTTCCTCGCCACCTTGACACCATCCACCATCTCTCTAAGCGTGGAATTGTTGCCCACCAAATCAAACCTCGTCGTTTGTTCTTCCATCCCTCTCGATGTGTTTCGTGTCTCAACTAAAGATGTTTCAACATCTCATTCCGCGAGTTGATCTTCTATAGCTCGATCTTCGAGAAGATCAATCCTAGTAGAGTTTCTTTCCGTTGTCATCGCGTGGATGAAGATCTCAAAAGCGAGGATGTCAAGATCAATGTATGCAACGAATCAACAACCTTATGAGGTGCAACCTGGATCGCGAAGATTGTGTTGGTCTTGTGTCCCCTCTATCTTCTTACCTCACGTCTTGAATCTCGGGACGAGATTCTTTTTTGGTGGGGGTGAGTTGTCACAACCCTAGTTTAGCCTTTGCTTGTCCTTGCATGTTCATCATGTCTAAATTCTGAAAACTTGAATTGAGGGAATTTTCAAAGCCTCAGAAACCTTTTAAAAATAAGCAAAATTTAATTCCCATCAAATGAGTCCAAAGAAATGTTCCTGTTACTCTGTGAAAATATTGGTAAGAGGTAAAATTCAAACCAATATTTTTGGAATCACAGAAATATTTATTTTAGGCCTTTGACTTAAATCAATGACATATTTGAGTTGAATTTATTTCTGTTATATAAGAAATAAAGTTCAAATATCTTTGTAAGTTGCCTGTGACCTTGGACTAGTTCCTGAGCTCACATAACAATTTACAGAAAGTTCAAAAAATGATTTGATGTTTTAAATCAAATCAAAACCAATTGCAGAAAATAGAAAACATTAATAAATAGAAAAACCAGAGAGAGAGAGAGAGAGAACCTACCTGGCGACCCATCTGCACCAGTCCAGCTGACTGGCGCTGCCAGTCGTCGTCTCCACCGTGCCAGGAGGACGCTGGCAGCGTGCCCGACGCGCGCGACCACGCGCCCCGGCCACCTCCTGGTTGCCGCTTCTCCCTGGACGTCCCCGGAGACGCCACGCGCTCCCCTCGACCCCCTCCCGCTCTCCCCCGTGATCATCCCCTCCCCTGGACCTCTCTCTCTCACCTACCCGAACGGGTTCGTTGCCGCCGCTCGCCACCACCACGGCCACCGCCTCCCCCACGCCTCGCCGACGCGCCCAGAAGCTCCGCCACTTCTTCCTCGACCGCCTAACCGAGCCACGCCCCGCCGGAGGCCCCCGAACGTCTTCACCGAGCTCGTCTTCGACCTCCTGACGACGAGATCGCCTCCACCGCCCCGCTCGCTTCTAACCTTCCCCGAGCCCGCTGAGCACCTCGTCGCACCCACCGTGAGCCCCTGCTCCTGCTCCCCCTCTCCTTTTTCCCTCATGCGTCGTTGCCGTCGCCTCGCCTACAACCGAACGCGCCGTCGCCCGCGCTCATCTCAGGTGATTCTCCGGTGGCCATTTGGTCCCGGGCATGTGCCCATCGAACTCACCGCACCACGTAGACGCCGTAGGTGCTAAACGCACATCGCCACGGCCACCGCAACCGCGTCCCCGCTCACGCCCGAACTCTGGCGGCTGCAACCGAGCTCGCCGCCGTTGACTCCGGCCACCCCAGACCCGGAGACCACCACCATCCGACGCGCCATCGCGCCAGCTCTCCGTAGGGCCAAAGGGCGCACCGAACGATGCACCGTAGGCGAAAGCCGAGCCCCTCCAGTGTGCCTCCGCCGCGATTTTGGTCGCCGCCGGCGTAACTCCGGCGACGCTGATGTGGCGCTGTCATTAGCCACTAATGACCCAGCTAACTAACCCCCTCTCTCACTGGCTATGGGCCCCACGCCTAAATTAACCCTGGGATTTATTCCCTGTTTAGTTTAGGTTAATATAGCCGGCCCCACATGTCATTTTGACCATGCCACGTCAACATTGACCCGGACCCACTGGTCAGCCTCTGTCCCTGCCCTATTACACTGACGTGCGGGACCCACTGGTCAGGTTTGACCTGGACCATCCCAGTTGACCTGCTGACATCAGCCTTGCGCAATGCTGACGCAGTAAAGCATTTTCTGGATTTAAGTTTATTCAGGAAATTCCAGAAAATGCTATAAACTTCAAAAAATCATAGAAATTAATCTGTAACTCCAAATGAAAAGATTTATATATGAAAAATGATCAGAAAAATCCAATCTATCCATCTGTACTGGTTTCATAAACAACTTAACCTTGCTATTTAGATAAAAATATGATAATGCACTTTATAAGTTCTTAGTTTGAATTTGAATTTGAACCTTTGGTTCAAATCAACTCAAACCCTTCTGTTCTTAGCTGCATTAGCTCAAATCACAGCATATTGACATGTCATGATAATGCATCATATTGTGCATTGCATTGATTGTGTTCTTTCTGTGTTTGCCGGCGGTTGTTCCCCCTCGGTAGACGTATGTTCCGATGATGAGTTTGATGACACCGACGAAGAGCTATATCATCTTCAGAAGTGCTAGGCAAGCAAAACCCCCTTGTTCATTTTGATACAATCCCACTCTCTCGCTCCTGCTCTCTTTTACTGCATTAGGACAACATCGATTCAACTGTTACATGCTGCGGTAGCTGAACCCTTTTTCCTCTGCATGACCTATCATTGCCACAGTAAATAGATGAAACCCACTAGCATGAGTAGGAGTTGTTTGAGCCCTGATGTGCCTACTCATTCATGCTTGTTTGTCATGCCTGCTACTGCTTAGAGTTGAGTCAGGTCTGATTCATCGGCGATGAATTGGAATGGTGATGAACATGTCCTACTGGGTGTGAGCTAACTGTGTGAACACGATTTGGTAAAGGTATCGATGAGAGGCCATGTAGGAGTACATGGTGGGTTGTTTCATTGGAACCGTCCTTAAGCACTGAGATCTGTATGTGTGATTTAAGATTCAGCTACTACCATGCATTGGGCCCGAAACCAATGGACCCTCTCGGCTTCTTATCCACCCTTGTCCTCTGTGCAGGACTTGCAAGTAGTTTCTGGTGTTTGTAGTATGCTGGAGGCCGTGCGCAGCGCTGACCCGAGGGGTGGGCTGTGATGTGGTAGGCACGTGGCTGGGCATGCCGGGCACCCGTTTGGTGTCTCGGAACCCACATCGTTCGGGGCCGTATGTGGAAACCTCGGCCGGACTCCCTGCGGATGGAACCTGAATAGACGATAAACCTTGACTAGAGGCTTGAGTGTTTAGGTAGGTAGTGACCGACACCCTCGCTGGGCTTCCGCTTGAAGGTTGCCGAGTACATGTCGTGTAAACGGTGGTAAGTGGTGAGAGCGTGTGCGAAGAAGTACACCCCTGCAGGGTTAACATCATCTATTCGAATAGCCGCGTCCGCGGTAAAGGACCTCTGGGTTGCCTATACAGTTCATAGATAACTTGAAGTGGATACTCTAAAACTCGCAAGATAAGCGTGAGTGCTATGGATGGCCTTCTCGTAGGGAGACGGGAGCGGATCCATAGTCGTGTATTGATATGGTGAATATGTGGACTCGTGTGCGCCACCTCAAAAGAGTTACTTGCAGTCATAGTTTAGGATAGCCACTGAGTCAAAGTTGGCTTGCTGCAGCCAAACTCCACCACCCCCTTTGTTGATACTGATGCATATGTAGCTAGTTTTGATGTAAGTCTTGCTGGGTACATTTGTACTCACGTTTGCCTATTTTATGTTTTGCATAGAGACGTCAGTCTCGCTAGTAGTTCCGTGTGGACTTCGATGTTTAGCTTGATACCTCAGCTACGATCTTGTGCCCTCGGCAGGATCTGGTAGATAGTCAGGATTCTCAGCCTTTTTCATTTGTAGATGTCTGTACTCAGACATGTTAAGCTTCCGCATGTGCTTTGACTTGTATGCTCTGAATGTTGGGTCGTGAGACCCATGTTTGTAATATCTTGGCTCCTTGGAGCCTAATGAATAAATACTTGAGTCGTACAGTTATGCTGGGATGCCATGTTGTATTTACACATATCGAGCATATTGTGTGTATGATTGAAATGCTTGGTATGTGTGGGATCCGACAACCTAGTTGTTTATCCTTGGTAGCCTCTCTTATGGGGAAATGTAGTCTTGTGCTTCCATGAGCCATAGTAGTCCGCTACAGCCCGGTTCACCGGAGTCCTGCTAGCCCAGCACTATTGCTCCGGAACACTTGATTGGCTGGCTTGTGATTCACTTCGTTCTTGTGTCTGTCCCTTCGGGGAAATGTCACGCAGTGACATCTGGAGTCCTGCCTAGCCTGCTACAGCCCAGTTCACCGGAGTCCTGTTAGCCCAGTGCTACAGCCCAGATTCGCACGCTGCTAACCGACATGCTCGATGTTGATTCATGTATGCCTATCCCCGTAAGTTAGTGCCACTTTGGGTTCACGACTAGTCATGTCGGCCCGGATTCTCTGTCATATGGATGCTAGCGACACTATCATATACGTGAGCCAAAAGGCTCAAACGGTCCCGGGCCATGGGAAGGCGACACCCGTGGGAATACCGTGCGTGAGGCCGCAAAGTGATATGAGGTGTTACCGGCTAGATCGATGTGACTTGGAATCGGGGTCCTGACAGCGTCCGTGGTTAATTAGGGGGTGGGGCCTGTCTGTCAGCGCCACAGGGCGAGATTAATGCGGTAATTAGCCTCAAGCTAATGACGCCACGTCATCTCACCGGAGTTGAACGCCGGCGAGCACATCCGACGACGGATGTTCATCGGGATCGAGCTACGGGCAACCATTTGCCTCGCCGTTTGCTCCTACGGGTTCCTCGGGTTCGCGCGCATCCAAAGGAGCAAGCAAAAGGAGCTGGGGTGAGCTGTAGTGTCGGCGGTGGCGAGCGAGGCGGCGGCCGAAGTTCGGGAGCAGACGGTTCGGGGCTAGAGAGCGTGGGAGGGGGAGCTGCTGGTGGCTACGGGTTCGCGGAGACGCGCTGAGCACACTGGTGTGCTCGGACACGGGCTGCAGTGCCCATGGCCGCGTCTGTGTCATCACCGGCGGCGGGAAGCTCACGGCTTCGGTGGAAGATGCGGCTACAGGACGGGAACGAGCTCAGGGAGGAGGGGGAAAGGCGGCGGAGCTCACAGCGATCTCGAGGGCGTCGTCAGCGGCTCGGGGAAGATCTGGTGTGGCCGGAACAACGACGGCGATCTCCGGAGGCCGGAGCTTCAAGACGAGGTCGGGGACGACGATGCGGGGCTTTCGGCGTCGTATTCGTTGGCGGAGAGCTTCAGGGCGGCACAGCGGAGCCGGTGGATGCGTCGGGGAGACGAGGGGGTGGCTCAGGGCGTGGCAGCGGCGGCGACGGTGGCGCTCGGATGTGCGAGAGAGAGGGTCAGAGGGGGATATGAGAGAGGAGAGAGGCAGAGGGAAATGAGGGCATCTCCGTGGCGTGGTTGGAAGCGCCGAGACGCCGTGAGGTGGCAAGCAGGGGCCGGCACGGCTCGGCTGTGTGCCGGGCACGTAGCTGCTTCTCCTCCTGGCAGGAGGAGAAGACAGTGCTGCCCCTGGTGGGCTAGGCCTGCAGCAGTGGTGGGCTGCACAGGGCAGGCCAGGTAAGTGGCTCAGGTACTCTCCTTTCCTTTCTTTTTGTTATTTTTGTTTTATCTGTTGTCTGTTTTTGATTTAGTAGGAATACTAAACCAATTTATTTACTTCTATAAATTATTGTATGTGGACTAGTAGTATTATTCCAGAGCCCCACAATAATTTCCAAAATTATTGGACATGTATTTATTTTATAACAGAAATAAAGCCAATTCAAATACATTATGATTTAACTCAAAGGCCCAAAATAATTATTTTTTAAGCCTCCAAAAATATTGGTTTGAATTTTATTCTTGCCAATATTTCTCAAGGTTTAACAGGAACATTTTCTTGGGCTTCTTTGATGAGATTTTAATGTTGATTAATTCTGAACTTGTTTCTGAGGGTTTCAACTAACCTCAATTCAACTTTCAAAAAATAGACATGATGCAAGATGCTCACTCATGTAACTGATTACAACCAATATTCTAGGGATGTGACAACTCATCCCCACTAAACAAGAATCTCGTCTAGAGATTCAAGACGTGAGGTAAGAAGTCAGAGGGACACAAGCTAATAACATGATTTCCAAAATCCAACTGTCCTTCTCGAAGATGTTGATTCATTGCATCATCTTGATCTCGACGTCTTGCTTTGAGAACTTCATCCAACCTGACAACGGGAGGAAAGGGGGATTTTAGAAGAATCGATCTTCTTGAGGTTCGAGCAACTTAGGATCATCTCAATGGTCACAAGATCAACTCACGGAATGAGACGTAGAAACATCTCTGGAGCTGAGAGGCAAAACATGCATCAGGAGGGACGGAAGAAACAATTTGACGAGGGTTTCAAAGTAGCGAGGAAAAATTGCCATGATTCCATAACGGGGCACCTTAGGGAAGGTGACTCATAGAATTATCCCCTCAAGTGGCAAAAGAATTACTTTTGATGCATGGATCATTGAAACTCTCTATACCAGCCTAAGGTAAATCACAATTGATCGGTTGGAAGGGTTCGAAGGGATGGCATACTCATACTAGAATAGATGATGTGGACTACCTTGTTGAAGACAACGCAATGGATGATTTTTGCTTATCACCGGAAATGGATGGGACCCATGGTAAGTCCACTTTTGAAGATGATCTTGGACAACAACTGCTGAGAAGGGCAGCCCATGGGAATTTGTCGGATGTGGGGTTCCGGCAAACCCTTAAGGTTCGAACACTGGGGTGCGCGCGAAGTCTCTCCCTCCTACCGATCTACGCCCTAGCTCGCTAAGATCTTGCGGACGAACTCGACCAACTCGCAACACAAAAAGACACGAGGTTTATACTGGTTCGGGCCACCGTTGTGGTGCAATACCCTACTCCAGTGTGGTGGTGGATTGCCTCTAGGGCTGATGATGAATAGTACAAGGGAAGAACAGCCTCCTGAGGTCGAGGTGTTCTTGTGGCTAGGATCTCGATCGGGTTGGATCAGGCTAAGATGATCTCCCCTACTATGGTGGCTAGCTCTACTTATATAGGCCCTGGTCCTCCTCCCAAATATCGAGCGGGAAGGGAGCCAACAACGACGGGCAAATTTGAAGGGGGGACAGCTAGTACAAGTTATCCTGACAAAAGTGATCTTCGCCTGCGAAAAGCTCTAGTGGTGACGCTGCCTTGGGCTCCACAATGACCTCCGTCTTGCCGTCCTCCTGGTCTTGGTCTCGTTGCACCAATATAGCAACCTTTGCCTGATGCCTCGGTACTCTTCGCCTGCGCTGGCCTCCTTGCACCAAAGAGGAAATAAGGACGCTGCGCGCGCTGGCGCCTGCCTGGCGTCCACCTGGTGTCGTTCATCATGGCTCACGTCACGAGAGCCTCGTGAGGTTTTGCCCCGCCTTGATATCTCCGCTCCTCGCGAGCCTGCCTGGCTAGGCTACTCCAGAGGAGGTCTTGCGTCGTCCGCCTCGCGAGGCTTGGACCCTCGCGAGGGTCTTGGATGCCTTGTTGATGAAGATGGGCCGTACGGCCTGCTGGCTTGGCCACGCTGTGGGCCGCAGGTAGGCAAGTCTGGGGACCCCTGTTCCCAGAACGCCGACAGTAGCCCCCGGGCCCAAGGTGCGCTCGGGCTTGGCTTCGCGGCAAAGCCAAGGGTCAAGTTCGGAGCACCGCGGGCCCCAAAAGCCTGCGGCCTTGGTTGACGCATGGCGGTTGATTGGACGTGGGCGTCTCCGCTTCCCCATGCTGCCTTTGAATCCGCCTAGCTATGCAGCCCCCGCGGCCTACACAGTTATTCCTCCGTCGTCCGCGCCTTGCTTCCCCAATCCCCCTGCTTCCTCGATACTCTGTTTCTCTTCTCCAATCTGACTTGCGCTCCGCCTGCTCCATTGCCATGGCGCCGAAACAAGCTGAAAGGGGGAAGAGACCTCTATCTCTGCCTGCTGCGCCCCCGTCCTTTGCGCCGGCGCTCGGCCGGTCTTGGGTGCTCAACGACGAGGCCATGGACAAGGTGCGCCCGATGCTTGCTTCCAGCTTCAACGAGTGGGGGGAGACGGTGGCTTGGCCTGCGTCTCGCACTCGCACGGCTCAGGCAGCCACCGAAGCCCCAATCTTCATAGATGCCCTCTGGGCTGGCCTCATTCCTCCCTTCTCCGCCTTCTTCAACGCGATGCTTGAGCATTATCAGATCCACATGCTGCATCTTGACCCTCAGTCCGTCACTCTCCTCGCCGTCTTCGCCTTCGTGTGCGAAGCCATGGTTGACATAGCCCCTTCTATGGCCCTCCTCTGCCATTTCTTCTCATTGCATCTTATCGACCCTCAGCAAAGCTCAGGGTGCGTGAGCTTCCAGGCCGTGGCCGCGACGGCGGGCGAGGGGATCGACTTCGAGCTTCCTCCATCCACGGGCGAATTTCGGACGCGATGGGTGTTCATCGATGCCGGCGTGCTCAGTCCTCTGCTCCAGGCACCGCTAGGGCCCGCTGTTCCTAACTCCGGCTGGAGCCATCAGCGGCTCACGAGCCCTCGTCTTGCCCACGTCTGGCTTAGGTTGAGGTTGCTGAAGGATCGCGGCATGACCGCGCCGATGGTGGTGAAGGAATTCGTCAAGCGTCGGGTTGCTCCGCTTCAGCGCCATTCTCGCCCAATGTGGACCTTGCTCAACAGCCAGGACCACATGAGGTTTCAGGAGTTTGGGCTCCTTCTCGGGATGCGACAGACAGTGCTCAAGGTCCTGACGGGTGTCCCTTTGCCGGCCGAACTTCCTGGGAAGAATTGCTTACTGTACCGCTGCAAGAACAAGGATGAATTTGCAGAGAACATGCCTCATTTTGACGAGTGGGGGCCGCAGCCGATCGGCCTGGAGGGGCCTCGTGAGAACCCCGTCGTCGTGGTTCCCTTCCTTGCCCCTGGTGCTGAGCTCGCCCCAAGCAACGGTGCAGGTGGGCGAGCTCCGGCGGAGGCCGATGGCTCGAGTGCTGAGGAGCACGTGCCGAGTGGGGATCCTGGGGCATCGTCCTCAGGAGCCTGCCACCCCCCTCCTGAGGCGTCGGTTGCTGAGGAGACGCAGCATGCGACTCCCGAGGCCAAGGCTCCAGGAGCCTCGGGAGGTCGTGGTGAAACGGTGCCCGGCTGTTTGCTGCAACCGGGCACCCCTGAAGATATCCTTCCGAGCTCTTCTTCGGCCCCGCTGCGCACCGGCCGTCACGTCCAGCATTTCGGTCGTCTTTGTGTGGACTTCGAGGAGCCCCGCAAGAGGAAAGGATCCCCTAGCAGCAGCAACATCTTTGGACCGCCAAAGCGGAGGAAGTACATCGCCGTTGACGTGTAAGTATCGTATCGCTGTGGCCCCTTGTGTGCTATTTTTCATCTCCTGAAGTCAGTTCTTCAGGGCTCCTTCCGTCGAGGCGGCTACGCCTCCTGATAAACGGCCTCCTCCTTCCTTGACTCCCCCATTGGCCTTGAGTGTTCCTGGTCTTCTTATCGTCCCTGGAGCAGGGTCGGTTGGGGGAACATCTCCGACTTCGTGGCACGCTGAGCCCGTGGCTTTGTCACTCCTCCCCCACGGTCTGGTGTGGAGCCTGGTGGGCATGCCCAGGACCCCTCCTTTGCTCATAGACAGCAGCTGGTTGGCTTCGATCTTCGGCTCCTCTTCATGCAGCGTGCCATGATCAGCTCGGGCTTCTCGTGATGACTGGCTGACGTCGGGTGCGGCGCCAGCCCCCTGCCGGGAGGTGGCGCGCCACTTGGCGCCCCGCCCGCTGCCCTGGAGGTGGAGGACGAGGTGGGCCGAGCGTTCGAGCTCGAGCGCGGGCGGAGCATAGTTCGTCACGAGCTCTTCCAGGAGGCCATGGGCGCGATGAGTCGACTGGGTGAAGAGCTCGCTGGTGTTGACTCGCGCCTTGAGGCTGAAGGTCTCCGGCTGGTGGAGGAGCAGCACAAGCTGAAGGTGGCCATCAACCTCGACCGCTATCAGCGCGACCTTGAGAATGCGAAGGCCGAGGCGTCCCTCAAGATTGCCCATGAAGCCCGCTCATGAGCCTTCGAAGAGGCTCGCGAGGCTGACTGTCATCGCGAGGCTGCGGAGAAGCGCGCGTGGGAGCTCCAAGCCTGGAGCGCGTCCCTTGAGCAGTAGGTGGAGGCGCGCAGGGCCGCTCTTGCATCACTGAGCAGGACGCCCACGGAGGATGAGGAGGTCCAGAAGCGTGGCGAGGCGCTGGCCCTGGAAGCCGTGGAGCGCAGCCTCGAGCTCGAGCGACTGGAGACGAGGGAGCATCAAGTTGCTCAAGCAGAAGATGTCGTCGGGGCTCGCGAGGCCAGAGTCGAGGAGGAGGTTAATCGTCGGGTGGCCGAGGTTCGTGCAGACCTGGAGGGTAGGTACGACCTGAAGCTGAAGCTCGTGGGTACGGAGGATGCGGGCAGGGCCGCTGCCCTCAGGCCCAGGTTGGATGAGGCTGAGAGGCGCGCGGAAGCCACGACCGCCGCCCTGGTTACGGCGCAGGCAGACTTGGCCTCCGCCCACGCCGAGCTGCATTCCCTTCGGAGGCGAGTTGATGATGCTGAGGCCGTCGCACGGCAAAACATGGAGGAAGTGCTCCAACGACGAACGCTGGAGCGCGAGCATGCCCCTATGCTTCAGGATCTCCGGAAAAGGGCCAATATCGCCCTGGGCCATATTTGCGACGTGGAGGAGCTGTCCCTCACTCGAATGATTATGCCAGCCATCTAGCCTTCTTCACTGAGGTGGTGATGCACCTGGAGGCCCGATCTACCAGAGCTCGCCGGCTTGTGGAGGGAAGGGGTCGTGGCCTACTTGAGCGCACTTTCTCCCGTGTCTTCAGCCACCTCCTGAATGCCGACCCCAACTTTGATTTCGACGCCGCCATCGCCCCCGTACCCACGGCTGTCCGGGGCGACCTGGCGCGTTGGGTTGAGGACAATGTGGACGCGTTGGTCAGGGCCTTCACCTCGGAGGATGACATGGTGGTGGTCGTCACAGACGAAGGCGACGTGGTTGACGACGGCGACGGGGGCGTCGCCGATGGCGGCGACAACGCCGACGAGGACGATGACGACGCGAGTGACGCGTCCGCGGGTGATGCGGCGAGCGACATTTCTGGCTGACCCCATGTTCTCCTGTCGTTTCATCCTGCACACAAAACCCAGGCGTGGCCCTGGAGAACTTGGAAGAGCATTTTGAGAGGGGGAGCCCCTCATGTAAGCAAATTGCAGTTTTACTTTCCTATGCGGTGTGAGTTTGTGTCCTCGCGGACTCGTGAATCCAGGTGCGAGTTTTCTGCCATGGTTTACCTTAGTCATTGTCGGCTTTGAGCTGGGTCGCGAGACGTCGAGTTTCTGAGAATCCTGCGGAGCTTGTCGCCCCATCAGAAGGGCCCCACGAGAGGTGAGCTCCAGTTGAAGTGCTAGCGTGCGCTTGGCGTGCGCGTGCTTCGTGCAATCCGGCTCGTGAGGAGCTCGTGAGGGGAAGGCGACGGACATGAGTCCCGGACAAAACGAGATCCAGAAGGCAAGAAATTGCTCGAACAAGAAAAGGCTCCCCTCGCGCGCATCAATAAAAACTCGGTTTCAACTCAAATCCAGATCCAGAAAGCAAAGCTACAGAAAGAGAGATCCAAAGCAAAAGGCCGTGTCCAGCACCTAGTCTAGTATTCTGGTCTTCAAGTCTTCTCACCAACGCGGAGCTAAGTGCTACCACTAGGCGTGGGAGGGAGCCCCAGGGCCTGAGGCCGGCACCCCTGAGACTCAGGGGCGTGTACAGCCCCAACTCATATTACGTGGGAGTGTCACGGGCGGTGAGCTTCACAGGCACTGGGCCTTCTTCACAGGTACCAGCCTTGCTTCATATCGCTAGACGAGGGCCCCGCCTTGCGCCACCCTCGACCTCCTTTGAGCCGGCCGGTCACCGGGACGACTCGAAGGAGGGAAAGAGGACGCCAGCGGTGCCCCCGGCGACCACAGGTCCTCTGCCAGGGGAAGGGTTGTCGAGGCCTCCCCGGCAGAGGGCCTACCTCCGGGTGTCGCCAGGCGTCGCGCGCCGCGGGGAGGGGCCTTGCTCCTGGCTCCCTCCCGGTGGCCCCCAGCGTGTCTCCCTTGTTGGAATGGGTGCCGCCGTGCCAGGGTCGTCGATCGACGCTGCAACCTGATTCATTTGCAGCCCATGGTTAGCATAAGCCTATTCCTAAGAGGTTAGCGGTACCCTGTAGTTGCCATTGCCGGCGCGATCGTTGTGGTTCCCGTTGGTTCTTGGAAGGCTTCGGCTCCTAGCGCCCCCTCTCCCCAATCTTCTCCAATGAATGAGCCGAGGTCGTCCTCTGGTGCGTACCCTTGATCCATCATGCGGGGCGCGTAGGCTTCTGGGCCGTCACCCCGAACACCTCGCCATGGTGCCCCACGCTCCATGTTGCTTGGCCCAGGGTGGCATCCTGAGGATGGTAGCGTGGCATCCGGCTGGGACCATGAAGGACGACGCTTGCGCTCGTGCTTGTCGCGGGCGGCATGGGGGAGTCGGAGCCCCCTACGCCGCTGGCCGTGCTGATGTTGATGAAGCCCTCGGGCGTAGTTGATGGCACACGGATGTGGTGAGGTTCACCGCGCGGCCCTGCAGTGGCCTGAGGAGGAAGTCGATAGCAGAAGGGTGGTGCTCCCGATGCCGCTGCATCCAGCAGCTCGGCAACACGCTCCAACAGCGTATCCCGGCCGCTCTCCATCAGCCTGCATCGCAGCAGCTCCCTTGCCACCGTGAGTGCCGCCCGCATGTTTGCTTGCTCCCGCCGTGAGTGCGGCGCTGTTGCTGCGGCATGACTCGCCGCTCTTGCCGCGGCTCGTACTTGCCGCAGGGTGAGGGTGGATGACGCCTGGTCGCGCTGTCCGTGCCCGGCGGAGTTTGGCGGCGCTCGCGCCGCCTGGAGTGCGGGGTCAAGATCTTCATGGGCAGGCGACGCTGCCCGGGCTGGCCAGGCTGCCCAGCGATCGGAGCTAGCCCTTGAGTCGCCGGACATTGTGGCTGTGGAGCGTCGGCGAGCTGGTTGGTGGAGAAGAAGCTCCGACGCACCCCTACCTGGCGCGCCAAATGTTGGATGTGGGGTTCCGGCAAACCCTTAAGGTTTGAACACTGGGGTGCGTGCGAAGTCTCTCCCTCCTACCGATCTACGCCCTAGCTCGCTAAGATCTCGCAGACAAACTCGACCAACTCGCAACATAGAAAGACACGAGGTTTATACTGGTTTGGGCCAGCGTTGTGGTGTAATACCCTACTCCAGTGTGGTGGTGGTGGATTGCCTCTAGGGCTGATGATGAACAGTACAAGGGAAGAACAGCCTCCTGAGGTTGAGGTGTTCTTGTGGCTAGGCTCTCGATTGGGTTGGATCAGGCTCAGATGATCTCCCCTACTATGCTGGCTAGCTCTACTTATATAGGCCCTGGTCCTCCTCCCAAATATCGAGCGGGAAGGGAGCCAACAACGGCGGGCAAATTTGAAGGGGGACAGCTAGTACAAGTTATCCTGACAAAAGTGGTCTTCGCCTGCGAAAAGCTTTGGTGGTGACACTGCCTTGGGCTCCACGATGACCTCCGTCTTGCCGTCCTCCTGGTCTTGGTCTCGTTGCACCAATATAGCAACCTTTGCCTGATGCCTCGGTACTCTTCGCCTGCGCTGGCCTCCTTGCACCAAAGAGGAAATAAGGACGCTGCGCGCGCTGGCGCCTGCCTAGCGTCCGCCTGGTGTCGTTCGTCATGGCTCACGTGACGAGAGCCTCGTGAGGTTTTGCCCCGCCTTGATATCTCCGCTCCTCGCGAGCCTGCCTGGCTAGGCTACTCCATAGGAGGTCTTGCATCGTCCGCCTCACGAGGCTTGGACCCTCGCGAGGGTCTTGGATGCCTTGTTGATGAAGATGTGTCGTACGGCCTGCTGGCTTGGCCACGCTGTGGGCCGCAGGCAGGCAAGTCTGGGGACCCCCATTCCCAGAACGCCGACAGAATTTGGCACAATGGCGGTGCAAGCTGGGAACAAAATGCAATTGTTGGGAATGTTCCAACCATCATATTTGCCTGAGATTCAGATCCGATTGGTGATAGGATACTTCAGACTCGGCATGTTGAAAAGAAAGTTTGCAACACAAATCGACGAGATGACATTGCGAGATTCTCGGGAAATGAACTACGATGGTAAGCTCCAAAACATGAGTTGGTTCTGCTACACACATGTGAACACGCTGTCCCAGACAAGCATGATCACATGGTAGTCTTGCAATAAAACACTACCGAGTTCTGATTGGGAACCATCATCAAGGATTTCGAAGTCTTTACGCGCGCTAGACTTCTTTTCCTTGAACAAATCAATCAGTGGCTTGGGGTGCAAGGAATTACACATGGAGTGGAGGTAATTAATCTACCAAACCACAGAATACTTCGCACATGCATGACTGACTTGGGACGATTCCAGGGGAAGCAAAACTAACTTTCTCAAATTCACGGCGGCAACTTGCACCTAATGCACGTGAACAGTCACTACTTTCATCCAACATATATTTCATAAAAGGGACATGAAGATAATGCTTACAAAAGTTTCCAACACTAGCTTGATGTTCAACATGAATCAAGGAGGAGACAAGATGCTGCTGATGGGCTCAATAGCAACTCATTGGAATTTCCATATCACTAGACTTCCACCATCATGTGAACACGGCGATAGCATTGGTCAGACCAAAAGATGTAACGGTGTATGCTCGAGGGATCAACCACGAGTAGGACAGCATTACGAATATCGTTGGTTCTGATTTGACTTGACGATAGCCCATACTCAAGTCAAAGTTTTGACAAGACAATAGATTCAACAACTGATCACGAGGACCAATTGGTGAAGATATCATCTTTCTTCAACACACACACAAACACAAGGATATCCCTTCAGAACGAACCAAATTCGGCAAAGCTTTTTATCTTCCAACTCTCCAAGTTGTTGTTTAGCTTAACCAACTAGCTCAGGGGTATCCAACACAGATTCTTGGAGAAGGGGTGGTTTATAAGAAACCAACTTGATCACGAACTCAACATAGTGGTCAGGTGACAACCTGGTTATACTTCCGAGAAGATATACGGAAAATCACGAACCACTGATATGTCACTAAGCTCGAGAACAACCTTGCTTTTCAGGGCAAGATGATATGATGAATAAGCAAGGGATTGAATAATCCTAACTCATTGATCGAAGAGTGCACCAGGAATAAGGACTAGGTAGCACAATCTATCTTAGAATGATGATACAATAACCAACACGCTAAGAATGAGAATATTGTCCATTTACTACCAAGCAACTAGTTGCTAGGAGTATTGATTTCACACATCATGGTTCACTTGTCGGTATTCCGGTTGCAACAACACGGAACCGAGGAGCGAATGATGATGGCGAGAAGTATCACTGCATCAAGAATTCATAAGAGTTGGTGCAATTATCATGACATTCCTGACATCAAGAGGGCAATACTTCAGGGTAGTACAGAATCAAAAGCTGGATTGGCATTTGATCTGCGGAATATAACTGCTTTGATCCAATTCTAGATATGGATGAGGTACTGGAGTTTTTTTCTCCTAGTCATTCCGGAATAGAATGGCTTGACGGACCACAAGGATAACAGGCATCGATGAACACGATCGCGCACATACTCTAGACTATCGATTGATAGGCAATGGTCGGAATACAAGTGAAGAGTAACAACTCAAGGAACATATTTTTTCTGAGTTGGGGATGCATAGATTAGTATGTCGAGCAAAACTCAACATTTCTTCCGGATAACCCATGCAGAAAGGTAGGACTGGCAGAGTCACAACATAGAATCGAGAACTCATCAAGAGCTCTGGTTGTGATCTTTTGGTTCAAGAACTTATGCCATATTGGTTCATGGTACTGGAAGGATAATATACCACGAGACTCGAGGACTATCACAAAGGTTTACTAATGTCCTAAGGAACTAGCAAACACTATCAACACGAGGTAAGTAGAGTGAATCTTGGGTCAAGAACCCAGGGGTAGAATACCTACTACTAAATGGCATCACGGGATGCTTTCGAGAATGGTGGCCAGAATCATCACACCGGGAACACAAAACATTGCTAGATTACTAGGTGACTCTCTAGGATGCCTAGTGTCATAATACTAGCTCCAACATATATGTCAAGGCAATGGAGTACCTCAACAGACGATTAGTGTGGTTAATCTGGCCCAAAGGAGCATCAGGAACGGGAGGAAAGGATTTGCAAATGCGTCAGACTATATAGAAACCTGGGATGACTCATATAGCATAACGGTTGTAAATGCTCAAAATGATTTGAGACATCCTGCAAAATGATGGCATAACCACTTAACATCACAATATAAAGGTTCTGAGGCCAGCTATGAACATACGGAAGTAGTAGAAACTGAACTGAGACTTGAATCCATCAATCCTATAAGTCTCTATCATAGTAACTCGTCATCCTGATAGATAGATGAGAAGGCCTAGTTCTTAATCCCTGCAGAAAAGAAGAAGTTGACTCAGATCAGAAGGCACAAGGTAAAGGAGTAAAAAGAGCCTTACGTTCCCTTCCACAATCAATTCCCTTATATAACTAAAGCATTTCTAGACTCAACTTCGACCATTTTGGCTTGGTAATCCTTGTGAATGTCTCAAATCTTTTTCTGAGCATTTACAGCCGTTATGCTGTCCGAGTCATCCCAGGTTTCTAAATAGTATGGTGCATTTGCAAATCCCTTCTTTCCGTTCTCGATGTTCCTTTGGGCCAGATTAACCACACTAATAGCCGAGTTGAGGTACTCCGTTGCCTCGGCATATATGTTGAAGCCATTATTATGACCCTAGGCGTCTTATAGAACCACCCAGCGATCTAGCTCTGATTTGTATTTCCAGTGTGATGATTCTGGCCATCATTCTCGAAAGCATCCCGTGATGCCATTTAGTTAGTAGGCATTCTATTCCTGGGTTCTTGAACCCGAGATTCACCCTACTTACTTCATGTTGATAGTGTTTGCTAGTTCCTTTAGGATATTAGTAACCTTTGCGATAGTCTTCGAGGTCTGTGGTATATCGTTCTTCCAATACCATGAACCAATATGGCAGAAGTTATTTTGAACCAAAAGATCGCAACCAAAGTGCTCTTGATGAGTTCTCTATTATATTGTGAATCTGCCAGTTCTACCGTTCTGCATGGGTTATCCGGAAGAAATGTTGAACTTGGTTCGACATATTAATCTTTGCATCCACAACTCAGAAAATCATATGTTCATTGGGTTGTCCCTCTTTAGTTGTTCTCTAGCCCTCGTCTATCAATTGATAGACAGGAGTAGTTGTGCATTCGTGATATCGATGCCTATTATCTCTGTGGTCCGTCAAGCCATTTTATTCCGGAATGACTAGGAAAACAAACTCCAGTACCTTATCCATATCTAGGATTGGATCAAAGCAGTCATACTCCGCAGATCAAATGCTAATCCAGCTTTTGTTCTGTTCCACCTTGGGAGTGTTACCCTCTTTACGTTGGGATTGTCATGAGAATTGCACCACCTCTTATGAATTCTTGACGCAGTGATACTTCTCGCCATCATTATTCATTCCACGGTTCCATGCTGTTGCAACCGGAATGCCGACAAGTGAATCGTGATGTGTGAAATCAATACTCCTAGCAACTGTGTTGCTTGGTAGTTAATGGACAATACTCTCACTTTTGGTGTGTTGGTTATTGAATCATCATCCTAAGATTGATCATGCTACCTAGTCCTTATTTTCGGTGCACTCTTTGATCAATGAGTTAGGCTTATGTCAATCCTTCGCTCTTCTGATCATGTCATCTTGCCTTGAAAAGCAAGATTGTTCTCGAGCTTAGAGACATATCGGTGGTTCATGATTTTCCGGATATCTTCACGGAAGTATCACCAGGTCGTTCCCTGACAGATATGTTGAGTTTGTGATCAAGTTGGTTTTCCAATAAACCACCATTTGTCCAAGAATCTGTGTTGGATACCCCTGAGCTAGTTGGTTAAGCAAAACAACAACTTGGAGAGTTGGAAGATAAAATCTTGTCTGACTTAGCTCATGTTAAGGGATATCTTTTTGTGTGTGTGTCTGTTGAAGAAAGCTGATATCTCCATCGATTGGTCCTCGTGATCAGTTGTTGGATCTATTGCCTTGTCAAAACGTTGACTTGAGTATGGGCTATCGTCAAGTCAAATCAGAACCAACGATGTTCGTAATGTTGTCTTACTCATGGTTGATCCCTCGAGCATACACCATTACATCTTTTGGTCTGACCAATGCTATCACCGTGTTCACATGATGGTGGAAGTCCAGTGATATGGAAATTCTGATGAGTTGCTGTTGAGCCCATCAGCGGCATTTTGTCTCCTCCATGATTCATGTTGAACATCAAGCTAGTATTGGAAACTTTTGTAAGCATTATCTTCGTGTTCCGTTCATGAAGCCTATGTTTGGATGAAAGGAGTGACTTCCTTTGATTCACGTGCATTAGATGTAAGGTGCCGCCGTGAATTAGAGAAAGCTTGTTTTTGCTTCCTCTGGAATCATCCCAAGTCAATTATGCATGTGTGAATGTATCCTATGGTTTGGTAGATTAATTACCTCCACTCCATATGTATTCCCTAGCACACCAAGCCACTTATTGATTTGTTCGAGGAAAAGGAGTTGCTGTGCGAATACTAGTTCATGCAAAAGACTCCAACATCCTCGACGATGGTTCCCAACCAAAACTCGGTAGTGTTTTGTTGTAAGACTACTACGTGGTCATGCTTGTCTCGGAGAGCACGTTCACAGGTGTGTAGCAGAACCAGCTCATGTTTTGGAGCTTGCTATCGTAGTTCATCTCCTGAGAATCTCGCAACGCCATCTCATCGATTTGTGTTGCAATCTTTCATTTTTCTCTCTAGACTAGATAAGTCTGGAATATCCTGACACCAACCAGATCTAAATCTCAGGCAGATATGATGGTTGGAACATTCCCAACATCTACCTTTGGTTCCCAGCTTGCACCGCCATTGTGCCAATTCCCATGGGCTGCCCTCTCGGTAATTGTTGTTTAGGATCATCTTCAAAAGTGGTCCTACCATGGGTCCCATCCATTCCCGATGATAAGCAAAATCATCCATCGCGTTGTCTTCAACAAGGTAGTCCACACCATCCATTCGAATCCGGATATGCCATTCCTTTGAACTCCGCCAAACGATCGATTGTGATTGCCTTAGGCTGGTATAAAGAGTTTCAATGATCTAGATATCAAAAGTAATTCTTTTTGCCATTTAAGGGAATAACTCTACAAGTCACCTCCCCCAAGGTGCCCCGTTATGGGATCATGGCAATTATTTCCTCGCCACCTTGACACCATCCACCATCTCTCTAAGCGTGGAATTGTTGCCCACCAAATCAAACCTCGTCATTTGTTCTTCCATCCCTCTCGATGTGTTTTGTGTCTCAACTTGAGATGTTTCAACATCTCATCCCGCTAGTTGATCTTGTATAGCTCGATCTTCGAGAAGATCAATCCTAGTAGAGTTTCTTTCTGTTGTCATCGCGTGGATGAAGATCTCGAAAGCGAGGATGTCAAGATCAACGTATGCAACGAATCAACAACCTTACGAGGTGCAACCTGGGTCGCGAAGATTATGTTGGTCTTGTGCCCCTCTCTCTTCTTACCTCACGTCTTGAATCTCGGGACGAGATTCTTGTTTAGTGGGGGTGAGTTGTCACAACCCTAGTTTAGCCTTTGCTTGTCCTTGCATGTTCATCATGTCTAAATTCTGAAAATTTGAATTGAGGGAATTTTCAAAGCCTCATAAACCTTTTAAAAATAATCAACATTTAATTCCCATCAAATGAGTCCAAAGAAATGTTCCTGTTACTCTGTGAAAATATTGGTAAGAGGTAAGATTCAAACCAATATTTTTGGAATCACAGAAATATTTATTTTGGGCCTTTGACTTAAATCAATGACATATTTGAGTTGAATTTATTTCTGTTATATAAGAAATAAAGTTCAAATATCTTTGTAAGTTGCCTGTGACCTTGGACTAGTTCCTGAGCTCACATAACAATTTACAGAAAGTTCAAAAAATGATTTGATGTTTTAAATCAAATCAAAACCAATTGCAGAAAATAGAAAACATTAATAAATAGAAAAAACAGAGAGAGAGAGAGAGAGAACCTACCTGGGCCACTTACCTGGCGACCCATCTGCACCAGCCCAGCTGACTGGCGCTGCCAGTCGTCGTCTCCACCGCGTCAGGAGGACGCTAGGCGCGTGCCCGACACGCGCGCCCATGCGCCCCGGCCACCTCCTGCTTGCTGCTTCTCCCTGGACGTCCCCGGAGACGCCACGCGCTCCCCTCGACCCCCTCCCGCTCTCCCCCGTGCTCATCCCCTCCCCTGGACCTCTCTCTCACCTACCCGAACGGGTTCGTCGCTGCCGCTCGCCACCACCGTGGCCACCGCCTCCCCCACGCCTCGCCGACGTGCCCAGAAGCTCCGCCACTTCTTCCTCGACCGCCTCACCGAGCCACGCCCCACCGGAGGCCCCCGAACGTCTTCACCGAGCTCGTCTTTGACCTCCTGAAGACAAGATCGCCTCCGCCGCCCGCTTGCTTCTGACCTCCCCCGAGCCCGCTGAGCAGCTCGTCGCACCCACCGTGAGCCCCTGGTCCTGCTCCTCCTCTCCGTTTTTCCCTCACGCACCATAGCCGTCGCCTCGCCTGCAACCGAAAGCGCCTCCGCCCGCGCTCATCTTCGGTGATGCTCCGGTGACCATTTGGTCCTGGGCATGCGCCCATCGAACTCACCGCACCACGTAGACGCCATAGGTGCTAAACACACATCGCCACGGCCACCAGAACCGCGTCCCCGCTCGCGCCCGAACTCCGGCGGCCGCAACCGAGCTCGCCGCCGTTGACTCCGACCACCCCAGGCCCGGAGACCATCACCATCCGACCCGCCATCGCGCCAGCTCTCCGTAGGGCCAAAGGGCGCACCGAACAGTGCACCGTAGGCGAAACCCGAGCACCTCCAATGTGCCTCCGCCGCGTTTTTGGTCGCCGCCGGCGTAACTCCGGTGACGCTGACGTGGCGCTGTCATTAGCCACTAATGACCCAGCTAACTAACCCCCTCTCTCACTGACTATGGGCCCCACGCCTAAATTAACCCCGGGATTCATTCCTTGTTTAGTTTAGGTTAATATAGCCGGCCCCACATGTCATTTTGACCATGCCACGTCAACGTTGACCCGGACCCACTGGTCAGCCTCTGTCCCTGCCCTATTACACTAACGTGCAGGACCCACTGGTCAGGTTTGACCTGGACCGTCCCAGTTGACCTGCTGACATCAGCCTTGCACAATGTTGATGGAGTAAAGCATTTTCTGGATTTAAGTTTATTCAGGAAATTCCAGAAAATGCTATAAACTTCAAAAAATCATAGAAATTAATCCGTAACTCCAAATGAAAAGATTTATATATGAAAAATGATCAAAAAAAATCCAATCTATCCATCTGTACTGGTTTCAGGCATGTTTAAACAACTTAACCTTGCTGTTTAGATCAAAACATGATAATGCACTTTATAATGTTCTTAGTTTGAATTTGAATTTGAACCTTTGGTTCAAATCAACTCAAACCCTTCTGTTCTTACCTACATTAGCTCAGATCACAGCATATTGACATGCCATGATCATGCATCATATTATGCATTGCATTGATTGTGTTCTTTCTGTGTTTGCCGGTGGTTGTTCCCCTCGGTAGACGTATGTTCCGATGATGAATTCGATGACACCGATGAAGAGCTATATCATCTTCAGAAGTGTCAGGAAAGCAAAACCCCCTTGTTCATTCCGATACAATCCCACTCTCTTGCTCCTGCTCTCTTTTACTGCATTAGGACAACATCGATTCAACTGTTACATGATGCGGTAGCTGAACCCCTTTTCCTCTGCATGACCTGTCATTGCCACAGTAAATAGATGAAACCCACTAGCATGAGTAGGAGTTGTTTGAGCCCTGATGTGCCTACTCATTCATGCTTGTTTGTCATGCCTGCTACTGCTTAGAGTTGAGTCAGGTCTGATTCATCGGGGATGAATTGGAATGGTGATGAACATGTCCTACTGGGTGTGAGCTAACTGTGTGAACACGATTTGGTAAAGGTATCGATGAGAGGCCATGTAGGAGTACATGGTGGGTTGTTTCATTGGAACCATCCTTAAGCACTAAGATCTGTATGTGTGATTTAAGATTCAGCTACTACCATGCATTGGGCCCGAAACCAATGGACCCTCTCGGCTTCTTATCAACCCTTGTCCTCTGTCCAGGAGTTGCAAGTAGTTTCTGGTGTTTGTAGTATGCTGGAGGCCGTGCGCAGCGCTGACCCGAGGGGTGGGCTGTGATGCGGTAGGCACGTGGCCGGGCATGCCGGGCACCCGTTTGGTGTCTCGGAACCCTGTACACATCGTTCGGGGCCATATGTGGAAACCTCGGCCGGACTCCCTGCGGATGGAACCTGAATAGGCGGTAAACCTGGGCTAGAGGCTTGAGTGTTTAGGTAGGCCGTGGCCGACACCCTAGCTAGGCTTCCGCTTGAAGGTTGCCGAGTACATGTCATGTAAACGGCGATAAGTGGTGAGAGCGTGTGTGAAGAAGTACACCCCTGCAGGGTTAACATCATCTATTCGAATAGCCGCGTCCGCGGTAAAGGACTACTTGGTTGCCTACATAGTTCATAGACAAGTGAAAGTGGATACTCTAAAACTCGCAAGATAAGCGTGAGTGCTATGGATGGCATTCTCGTAGGGAGACGGGAGCGGATCCATAGTGGTGTATTGATATGGTGAATATGTGGACTCGTGTGCGCCACCTCAAAAGAGTTACTTGCAGTCATAGTTTAGGATAGCCACTGAGTCAAGCTGGCTTGCTGCAGTCAAACTCCACCACCCCCTTTGTTGATACTGATGCATATGTAGCTAGTTCTGATGTAAGTCTTGCTGGGTACATTTGTACTCACGTTTGCCTATTTTATGTTTTGCAAAGAGACGTCAGTCTCGCTAGTAGTTCTGTGTGGACTTCGACGTTTAGCTTGATACCTCAGCTACGATCTTGTGCCCTCGGCAGGATCTGGTAGATAGTCAAGCTTCTCAACCTTTTTCATTTGTAGATGTCTGTACTCAGACATGTTAAGCTTCCGCATGTGCTTTGACTTGTATGCTCTGAATGTTGGGTCATGAGACCCATGTTTGTAATATCTTGGCTCCTTGGAGCCTAATGAATAAATACTTGAGTCGTAGAGTTATGTTGTGATGCCATGTTGTATTTACACATATCGAGCATATTGTGTGTATGATTGAAATGCTTGGTATGTGTGGGATCCGACAACCTAGTTATTTATCCTTGGTAGCCTCTCTTATGGGGAAATGTAGTCTTGTGCTTCCATGAACCATAGTAGTCCGCTACAGCCCGGTTCACCGGAGTCCTGCTAGCCTAGCACTACTGCTCCGGAACACTTGACTGGCCGGCATGTGATTCACTTCGTTCATGTGTCTGTCCCTTCGGGAAATGTCATGCGGTGACATCCGGAGTCCCGCCTAGCCTGCTACAACCCGGTTCACCAGAGTCCTGTTAGCCCAGTGCTACAGCCCGGATTCGCACGCTGCTGACCGACATGCTCGATGTTGATTGATGTATGCCTGTCCCCGTAAGTTAGTGCCACTTTGGGTTCACGACTAGTCATGTCGGCCCAGGTTCTCTGTCATATGGATGCTAGCGACACTATCATATACGTGAGCTAGAGGCGCAAACGGTCCCGGGCCAGGTAAGGCGACACCCATGGGAATACCGTGCGTGAGGCCGCAAAGTGATATCAGGTGTTACATGCTAGATCAGTGTGACTTAGAATCGGGGTCCTGACACCCACAGAGCCCCTTGTCGTCGAGCCAATTTCTGTTGCTCGTCCTGCATCTGCACATCAAGAGCATCATATGATAGTTCATGAGCCTGCTTCCACAGAGGCTCCTGAAGCGGAAGACATTCCAGCTGTTGACCCCACCGCAGTTGAAGACATTGGTCAACATGACAATGTAGAAGATGATGAAGTCCTTCCTCAGATCGAGCAAAATGTGGTATCATCGCCTGTTCTCACGAATAGCGAACTCATCAGCATTGGTCGTCCCTTGACGCCAATTGCTCAGGATGATTCAGGGGCTGATCACCCTCAAGACTCCCCCCGTCAAGCAGAATCCCCACGTACTCCCCCAACTCAAGTCACCACTCCGGTGCTTGATGATGAAGACTTTGTGGCCCAGACAACTCCATCTCCACAAGCGTCGCCAGCATTTCACAGGCTTCGTAAAGGACCAAGGCCACAAGTCACTCTGTCGAGTGTTCAAGAAGGAGAAGAGCACCAATTAGTATCTTGCCAAGTATTTCCTGAAGCCTCTCCAACTGCGAACAACTCCGAGTCTGAAGCCAACGCGGCTGAAGATATTTCGGCTGCATCAGCTGATGAACAAGAGGAGCCAAGAGATGTAGAAGAACGTGTTGCTACACCCCCAGCCAACCCTGAAGGTGTTCTCGAGGAGAACGTGTCCGACCCTCCAGCTACTCGAGTGGAGGTTGATAACATTGAGGCGACCACCAACACTAACACTGAAGCCAATGACGTTGTCATGGCTGACGCTCATGTGGCGCCTGAACTTAATGTGGTGCCCGAAGTGATTGCACCTGAAGTCAATGCTGCACCTGATGCAAATCTGCAGCCTGAAGTCACCACCACAACCACTGCCACTGCTCTTGTACCGCCTCCAAGGCCACACACCATCGAGCAAGCATTTGATCGTGGTCAGTTGGTTACTGTCAGATGGCCCATTCTGGTTCCTCCACCTTCTGCCGGTCCACAATTTGACTATCATGTCGAGCACAGGCCTCAGGTCCAGAAGCCTAAGCCAAGACTGCCAAGGTTTCCAGGTACTGCAACCTCACCTGCGTCGTTCAATGCTAATGGCTTCGTTGCGCACAACACTTTCTTCGATAGTGCCAAGAACCCCTATTCCAAGCCAAGGATCTCATCTGGTCGGTTCTGGAGCTATCAGCAGCGCAGTTACTATTCTTGTGTTCTCTATGACCAAGGGCGCATCTTCCCACATATGCATCTATACTGTGAAGCCATTGCTGGACTGCCCTGCCTAGAAGAAGCCCTAGACTGCTTACGTGATGCTGGTCTTCTGAACTTTGTGACTAATAAGGAGCATTGGAATGAAGAGCTTCTGCTACAATTTTATGCTACCCTTCACATTCGCGGCTACAACAGGGATCCGAAGACTTGGGTCCTTGAGTGGATGACAGGCAATGTACATCATGAAGCCAAAGCTCTTGATATCATTGAGCTAACTGGCCTGCCCACTCCAGGTGAACTCTTCGAGCCTGGTTGTCAACTTCACCGCAATGCATTAGAGAGCATCTTTCAGAAGCCAGAGCCCAACATGAGCCAAATGCTAAGCATGATGAAGCCTCTGCCACACGACGCTGAATACCCAAGGGAGTTCTTTATTGAAGACCTAGAGTATCTGCCCCGAACAATCTATCATATCATAAGGCTAACTCTCTGGCCCATCAAGGGACATTCTTCTGCAGCGAAGCTTGAAGGAGCGATGAAGACTTTGGTCTTCTATATCTTCAATGGCATCAGCTTCAATGCTCAAGACTTCTTTATCAGGCAATTGGCTGCATCAGGCTCTGATCTCTTTGGTCTGAAGTTCTACGCTCCATGGGTTATGCGCCTTATCAAGCTTCACTCAGCTGTCAACTATCAGCCCTCTGCACGCAACCATCTGATATTCTTGCCAGAGGTTGATATGTCTATTGATGCCATATACCCAGAGCCTGCCAAGGAGCCCATTTATCTTCACAATGCTGATCGCCAAAGCTTCACACAGCCCATTGCAGGAGTCCAGGCAGTCACGTGTGTTCATCCTTTGGCTGGCAATACATGTGGCCCTCAATGTGCCAATACTGAAGCCACTGAGAGCACAATTGCGCAAAGGCCTCGAAAGCGATCTCGTGCTCTCAATGTCCGAGAGCTTCTCGTCGCCCTGCATCAGAAACAGGATAAGCATCACTACTGGCTGAAGCGACAGATGCAAAGCCTCTTGGTGGATGTCAATCGCATTCGCAACCTTGCCACCAAGAATGCCTTTGTCACTCATGAAACCTGTCGGAGGTCATGGAAGAGTTTGGCATTGCTGAGTGCTGAAGCAGATCTTCAAGACGATGGCTTCACTGAAAGATTCAAGTTTGACTCCACTCCTCCAAGGAATGTTGTCTTGCGTCGAACTCCCTCTCTTGAAGACTATGATTATTCCTCCTCAGCTGCAACGGTGAATGCCGGAGTCATAGATGATCAAGATGATGCTACCTCACCACCTCCAACTTCAGCGCGTGTCGACACTGCACCAAGTTCTTCTGCACCGCCAAACCCCGACGCCGACCCTGCAGCTTCACCTACTCCTTCTGGGAACGAGTAGAGGCTCTATGTCTTCAAACCTTTTTGGTCCTTACTGACAAAAGGGGGAGAAGCATATGAGTTGATAGTCTTCAAGCGGGTCCATATGGGCTGTTGCTTTATACTTTGCCTAGTGTTTACAACTTTCGCTTTTGATACATTTGGTTCTTCGAGTTGTAACACTTAAACTTGATGGTCATCCGCTACTTGTTTGCTATTCTGTGATGCGATGATAAATTCCGCATGTGCGATGATAAATCCCGCACAAAGTCATATTGCACACGTCCATTTTTCATTTTGCATGTCATTATCTTCTTAATATCATATCATGCATAATGAATTGTCTTCATAAGTTGAAAAGGATCTCCACAAGTACAACCTGCCATGTGCATTTGCATTCCAAAAGCAAATTACTTATATGCACATCTTCAGGGGGAGCCTGTTGCTACTTATGAAGACAATACCTTTAACCTTTACAATTTCACATACTTTTATCCCCGTTGAAAACTTCAACCAGTTTGTCATCAATCACCAAAAAGAGGGAGATTGTAAGTGCATCTAGTGCCACCCCTAGTTGATTTTGGAGTATTGACGACAAAACTGGTTGAGGGACTAATGTGTTTGTGAGAATTGCAGGATAACACAGGTAGTAGTCCCTCATTGATTCGGTTTACCTACCGGAGATGACCCCTAAAAATGTATGAAGACATTGAAGACAATGGTGGTATGTGAAGATATTCACATTGAAGACTATGACATGAGAAGACATCGTGTGAAGACTATGGAGCGCGAAGACTTAGTTGTTTCGTTGTTTCCTTTTCTTCTTTGTTGAGTCATAGGAACCACCGTACTGTTCAGTGGGGTCCCAGTGAACAAAGTCAGAGTGACTGAAGTGATGCTCAACCAAAATCCTATGTCTTCGAGCGAAGACTATGAGAGCAAATCTTATCCAGAGCTGGATGAGTCAGCTTTACTTGTAGCCCAAGTCAAGCTGCCGCGTGTGTTTGAAATCTGACCGTTGGAACACGTGTCAGTTACTTAGTGACCTAGGGTCATTTCGGACAAATCAGGTCGGGTTGCCTAGTGGCTATAAATAGCCCACCCCCTCACCATAAATTGGTGGCTGCTCAGAATTAGTGGACAGCTTTTGTCGTTTGAGAGCAACCCACCTCCGAAGCTTTTAAGAGAGAGAAATCCTTGCGAGGACAAAGCCCAAACACCCAGAGCCAAAGAGTGTTAGGCATCACTGAAGTCTTTCTGTCCGCGTGACCTGAAGACTTGTTACACTTGAGGACTGTGAATCCTCCAGCCGGTTAGGCGTCGCGTTCTGAGCATCCAAGAGTCATTGTGGATCCCCGATGAACGAAGTCTGTGAAGGTTTGGAAGTCTACCTTGAAGACTTACTAGAGTGATTGGGCGAGGACAGGGTGTCCTTAGCTCAAGGGGAATAAGGTGAAGACACGGTCTTCTGAGTTGAATCCCAGCCTCCCTAACCAGACGTACAGTTGTCACAGCAACTGGAACTGGTCCAACAAATCCTTTGTCCTCACCAAGTGACTGGTTCTACCCTCTCCCTCTCTTTACTTATAGTTTATCTTTGTGAAGTCATTGCCTGCTTACACTACCTGTTTGAATTCACTGTGTGACTACTATCATTGTCTGGCTTCATACAATCTTCCATCCTGATCTTTACTACCTGGCTGCTATTAGTCTTCGTGCTTTCACTTCATTGAATACTTGGCTATGGCTTGCTTAGTGTAGTCTACCTGCCGCTGCATATCAATAGGTTCATTTCTATTGTTTGTCTTCAAAACTTACATGTTTTGAAGACTTTCATAAAAATCGCCTATTCACCCCCCCTCTAGTCGATAACTAGCACTTTCAAGTATGGAGTGTCGAACCCACAAGGAGCTAAAGGTAAGATCAGTGTTCTCTCAAGTCCTATCTGCCACTAATACGACTCTACATACACCGAGCATTCGCTTCCAACTAGAAACGAGAAATAAAACTATGTTGGGGGTATGAAGAGGATAACTTTGCATGATATCGGAGAGCTAAAATATAAAAGTAGGTGCTGTTATCATAAAGTTAGAATATATTACTAAATATTATAAATAGCGAGTGTGGAATAATGATGGATCGGTGTGCAGAATTGTCCTAGGCAATTGTTAACTAGACCGGTAGTCGTCATTGCAATTTCATATGAGGGAGAGGCATAAGCTAACATACTTTCTCGTCTTGGATCATGTGCACTTATGATTGGAACTCTAGCAAGCATCTGCAACTACTAAACATCATTAAGGTAAAACCCAACCATAGAATTGAAGCATCAATTCCCCTTTACCCCATACGCCACAACCCCCTTACTCGGGTTTATGCTTCTGTCACTCAAGCAACCCACTATAAGCGAATCATGAACGTATTGCAACACCCTACAGCGGGAATCCCTCAAGCTTGCGCGACACGGAGGGCACAATGGGACAGCACCAAAATAAAACATACAATACCAATCTAGATCATCAATCAACCCAAAGACAAAGTATATCTACTCAAAACATCATAGGATGGCAACACATCATTGGATCATAATATGTGGCATAAAGCACCATGTTCAAGTAGGGATTACAGCGGGGTGCGGGAGAGTGGACCGCGTAAAATAGATGAGGATGGTGATGATGATGGTGATGTTGATGAAGATGATAACCACGGCGATGATTCCCCTCCCGATGGCACTCTGGCGCCACCGAGAGAGAGGAGGAGAGGTTCTCCCCCTTGTGCTTCCTCCTCCATGGCCTCCCCCTAGATGGGGAGAGGTTCTCCCTCTGGTCCTTGGCCTTCATGGCAATGATGGCCCCTCTGAGATCCTCCTCCATGGCCTCCGGTGATGATGGCCCCCTCCGGCAGGGTGCCAGAGAGGGCCTAGATTGATTTCTCGTGGCTACAGAGGCTTGCGGCGGCGAAACTTCCGATCTAGATTATTTTCTGGAGGTTTCTGTATTTATAGGATTTTTTGGCGTAGGTCTCACGTCAGGGGGGTCTCCGAGTTGTCCACGAGAAAGGGGCCCACGCCTAGGGGGTGGGCGCGCCCCCCACCCTCGTGGATAGCCCGGGACTCTACTGGCCCAACTCTTTTACTCCAGGGGCTTCTTTTGGTCCATAAAAATTCATCAAAAATTGGCACATCAATTGGACTCCGTTTGGTATTCCTTTTGTGTAAAACTCAAAAACAAGGAAAAAACAGAAACTGGCCCTGGGCTCTAGGTTAATAGGTTAGTCCCAAAAATCATATAAAATAGCATATAAATGCATATAAAACATCTAAGATGGATAATATAATAGCATGAATACTTCATAAATTATAGATACGTTGGAGACGTATCAGCATCCCCAAGCTTAATTCCTGCTCGTCCTCGAGTAGGTAACTGATAAAAGAAATAATTTATGAAGTGTGAATGCTAGCAGGTGCACAAGTTTGATCAATGATAATCTCAATCACATTTTCTAGCATCATTATATGTCATAACAGTAGCTCATCTCATAAAACTTTTCATGATCAAGTAACAAGCATAGACCATAAACTTTGTTGAAAACTAACAAACTATGTTCTCAGTCATCAAACAAATGCAATTCATCTTATTTTTAGGAAGGGTCTATGTAAGAGCTTTGATTTAGCAAATCCCACATACTCAACTATCATATAGTCTTTCACAATTGCTAACACTCACGTGATATTTATGGGTTCAAAGTTTTAATCGGACACAGAGAAAGATAGGGGCTTATAGTTTCGCCTCCCAACCTTTTACCTCAAGGGTAATGTCAACAATAATACTTTATGAAAACCTACATCCAAGTGGATATATATATATCCGGATCGCTCCAACACAAAGTGCTTGCCAAAGGAAAAAGTGTAAAAAGGAAAGGTGAAAATCATCATGACTCTTGTATAAGGGTAGAAGGTAAAAGTAAAAGATAGGCCCTTCGCAGAGGGAAGCATAGGTTGTCATGCGCTTTTATGGTTGGATGCACAAAATCTTAATGCAAAAGAATGTCACTTTATATTGCCGCTTGTGATAAAGACCTTTATTATGCAGTCTGTCGCTTTTATTTCTTCCCTATCACAAGTTCGTATAAAGCTTATTTTCTTCGCACTAATAGATCATACATATTTAAGGAGCAATTTTTTATTGCATGCACCAATGACAACTTACTTGAAGGATCTTACTCAATCCATAGGTAGGTATCGTGGACTCTCATGGCAAGACTGGGTTAAGGAATGTTTCGAAGCACAAGTAGTATCTCTACTTGGTGCAAAGAATTTGGCTAGCATGAGAGGGAAAGGCAAGCTCAACATGTTGGATGATCCAAGACAATATAACGTTTCGGATATAGGAAAACATAACCCATTAAGTTGTCTTCCTTGTCCAACATCAACTTTTTAGCATGTCATATTTTAATGAGTGCTCACAATTACAAAAGATGTCCAAGATAGTATATTTATATGTGAAATCTCTCTTCCTTCAATATTCTTTCATGAATTGTTCAAGTGACCAACTCTGCGTTTGCTAACTTTCAATAAGTTTACTACCTGTACTTTATGTGTGAAATCATTACTCCCCATGTTATAAGCATATGAAACGTATATAAATTCAGATTTATGATATTCAATTCATTCAACCATTTACTCATAGGATATACTTGAAGCACATGAGTAAATGACAAACTACCCCAAAAAGATATAAGTGAAGAACACTAAGTAGTCAAATAATTAACTAGCCATGGGAGGATTCTTTTTCATTCAAGATTTCAGATCCAATGATTTTATTCAAACAACAAGTAAAATTGAAAATACGCTCCAAGCAAAACACATATGATGTGACGAATAAAAATATAGCTCCGAGTAAGGTATACCGATAGTTTTGAAGACAAAAGAGGGGATGCCTTCCGGGGCATCCCCAAGCTTAGGCGCTTGAGTCTTCCTTGAATATAACTTGGGGTGCCATGGGAATCCCCAAGCTTAGGTTCTTTCCACTCCTTATTCTCCTCATATCGATATCTCACCCAAAGCTTGAAAACTTCAATCACACAAAACTTAACGGAACTTCGTGAGATAGGTTAGTATGATAAAGAGTAAACCATTCACTTTGGTACTGTCAAAGACAAGGTTCATAATTGTTCTCACACAATGCCTACTGTACCATATAATCTCTGCAATTTATATTGAGAAATATAAGCCATAGAAACTAGAAAACAAGCAAACTATGCAATCAAAACAGAATCTGTCAGAAACAGAACAGTCTGTAATGATCTGAACAGCAACCATACTTCTGCTTACTCCAACAATTATGAAATAAATTGGTGGACGTGAGGAATTTGTCTATTAATCTTCTGCAAAAAGAATCAACTCAAAAGTATTCTTCTGTAAAAAAAATGACAGCTAATCTCGTGAGCGCAAAGTTTCTGTTTTTTACAGCAAGATCACATTAACTTTCACCCAAGTCTTCCCAAAGGTCTTACTTGGCACTTTATTGAAACAAAATCTATAAAACATGATTACTACAATAGCTTAATCATGTAAACACACAAAAACAGTAAGGGTAAATATTGGGTTGTCTCCCAACAAGCGCTTTTCTTTAATGCGTTTTAGCTAGGCATGATGATTTCAATGATGCTCACATAAAAGAAAAGAATTGAAACATAAAGAGAGCATCATGAAGAATATGACTAGCACATTTAAATCTAACCCACTTCCTATGCCTAGGGATTTTGTGATCACATAATTTATAGGAACAAGAATCAACTGGCATAGGAAGGCAAAACAAGTATAACTTCAAAACTTTAAGCACATAGAGAGGAAACTTGATATTATTGCAACTCCTACAAGCATATATTCCTCCCTCATAATATTTTTCAGTAGCATCATGAATGAATTCATCAATATAAATATCAGCATTCTTTTCATGATCTACAAGCATAGAGAATTTTCTACTCTCCACATAAGCAAAATTCTTCTCATTCGGAATAGTGGGGTCACTAATTCCTAAAGTTGACACTCTTCCAAACCCGCTTTAGATGATAGTGTTATTCATACTCCAAAATATATAAGTGAAGTTCATGGTTCATTCTACAATCAATATAGTCTAACCAATATCCAAGCTCAAAATATATAAGTGAAGCACACAAAGCATTCTATAAAACCATACTCAAAAGATTTAAGTGAAGCACAAAGAGCATTCTATAAGGTCATACTCAAAAGATATAAGTGAAGCACATGAATCATTCTATAAATTGATGAAGGTACATCTCATACTAGCATGGTTCTTAAAGAAAAAGAAAAACACAAAGGACACAAATCATGTGAACAAAACAAAATCCGAGGTATACCGATAATTGTTGAAGAAGAAAGATGGGATGCCAACCGGGGCATCCCCAAGCTTAGATGCTTGAGTATCCTTGGAATATTTACTTGGGGTGCCTTGGGCATCCCCAAGCTTTAACTCTTGCCTCTCTTTATTCTTCTCACATCGGTAACTCCTCGTTCTTTGAACACTTCATCCACAAAAACTTAACAAAAACTTTGTGAGATCCGTTAGTATACTAAAGCAAATCACTACCTTTAGGTACTGTTGCAAACTCATTCCAATTTCATATTAGAACTTTATCTACTGTATTCCAACTTCACCATGGTTCATACCCCCCGATACTACCCATAGATTTATTAAAATAAGCGATCAACACATAGAAAACAGAATCTGTCAAAAACAGGACAGTCTTTAGTAATCTATAAGTTTAGTAAACTTATGTAACTCCAAAAAATTCTAAAAAATATGAAAATTTAAACAATTTGTACAGAAGTAATGTGCAAAAAGTTTCAGACCCATTTGACTTTCCAGTAAAAAAATGTAAATTCACGCACTACAGCCAAAGTTTCTGTTTTTGTACTGCACATAGTAAACAAGCAATCTAATCATCCTAAAATCAAAGCTTGGCACATTATTTTTATAATACAATGGATATATACAAGGGGATAATTATTTTCAGAGAAGCTTCCATGAAATTTTTTACATTGTTTCCATGAGCATGAACACAAGTGTCCAAGGTTGACCCTCACTTCTCCAATGCATAACCTTCCAATCACTTCTCTTATTGAAAAAAACTTTTTAGGCATGAGAGGCAAGTAATTTTTTTGGTATTTTCATTATTTTAATTTTTTTGTATGTTTCACCCACAACTAAACAGAAATAAAAACGAAAAACGAAATCTACTTAGTGAAGAAAGCAAACAAGCACACACGAGAATATCAACCCCACGCTATTGCTCCCCGGCAACGACGCTAGAAAAGAGATTGATAATCCCCAAGTGTAGGGAATCATCGTAGCAATTCCCAAAGGTGGAAGTGATAAGTATGGAGTGTCGAACCCACAAGGAGCTAAAGGTAAGATCAATATTCTCTCAAGTCCTATCTGCCACTGATACGACTCTACATACACCGAGCGTTTGCTTCCAACTAGAAATGAGAAATAAAACTACGTTGTTGGTATGAAGAGGATAACTTTGCATGGTATCGGAGAGCTAAAATATAAAAGTAGGTGTTGTTATCATAAAGTTAGAATATATTACTAAATATTATAAATAGGAGTGTGGAATAATGATGGATCGGTGTGCGGAATTGTCCTAAGCAATTGTTAACAAGACCGGTAGTCGTCATTGCTATTTCATATGAGGGAGAGGCATAAGCTAACATACTTTCTCTTCTTGGATCATATGCACTTATGATTGGAACTCTAGCAACCATCCGCAACTACTAAAGATCATTAAGGTAAAACCCAACCATAGCATTAAAGCATCAAGTCCCGTTTATCCCATACGCCACAACCCCCTTACTCGGGTTTATGCTTCTGTCACTCAAGCAACCCACTATAAGCGAATCATGAACATATTGCAACACCCTACAGCGGGAATCCCTCATGCTTGCGCGACACGGAGGGCACAATAGGACAGCAGCAAAATAAAACATACAACTCGTACCAATCTAGATCATCAATCAACCCAAAGACAAAGGATATCTACTCAAAACATCATAGCATGGCAACACATCATTGGATCATAATATGTGGCATAAAGCACCATGTTCAAGTAGGGATTACAGCGGGGTGTGGGAGAGTGGACCGCGTAAAATAGATGAGGATGGTGATGATGATGGTGATGTTGATGAAGACAATCACCGCAGCGATGATTCCCCTCCCGATGGCACTCCGGCGCCACCGAGAGAGGAGGAGAGGTTCTCCCCCTTGTGCTTCCTCCTCCATGGCCTCCCCCCTAGATGGGGAGAGGTTCTCCCTCTGGTCCTTGGCCTTCATGGCGATGATGGCCCCTCCGAGATCCTCTTCCATGGCCTCCGGTGATGATGGCCCCCTCCGGCAGGGTGCCAGAGAGGGCCTAGATTGATTTCTCGTGGCTACAGAGGCTTGCGGCGGCGAAACTTCCGATCTAGGTTATTTTCTGGAGGTTTCTGTATTTATAGGAATTTTTGGCGTAGGTCTGACGTCAGGGGGGTCTCCGAGTCGTCCACGAGATGGGGGCCCACGCCCAGGGGGATGGGCGCGCCCCCCGGCCTCATGGACAGCCCGGGAGTCTACTGGCCCAACTCTTTTACTCCAGGGGCTTCTTTTGGTCCATAAAAAATCATCAAAAATTGGCACGTCAATTGGACTCCATTTGGTATTCCTTTTCCATAAAACTCAAAAACAAGGAAAAAACAGAAACTGTCATTGGGCTCTAGGTTAATAGGTTAGTCCCAAAAATCATATAAAATAGCATATAAATGCATATAAAACATCTAAGATGGATAATATAATAGCATGAATACTTCATAAATTATAGATACGTTGGAGACGTATCAGGCATGAGATTGTGTGTGTGTGCGTGTGAGATGGAGAGAGAACGAGGGAGAGAGATAAAGTTTTAGATGGGTCTATCGAGTGTGAGTGAGATATGCATGTTTATGTGTGACCTAGGTAGATGGAGAATTTGAGAGAGAGAGGGAAGAGCTCCGAGACGACAGAGTGGTGCGTGAGAGAGTTACGGGCAACGAGCCAAGGAATTTGTGTGCGTACATAGTGTGCTAGAGAGACTAGAGAATCATACATAGTGTGCTAGAGAGACCTATAGATAGAGTATATATGCATCCGAACTAGAAAGACCCCCCCCCCACATACACACACACAAAGAGAGAGAGAGAGAGAGAGAGAGAGAGAGAGAGAGAGAGAGACGGAGAGAGAGGGAGAGGGACCAACAAGGTTTGTGTGTTGGATGCGTGCGACAGAATTGAAGATTGTCGGTGAGACAGAGAGAGAGAGGGAGTCCGGGAGAGGGGGAGGTCGCGTTTTATGCATCAAAGACTGATATAAACCATGTTTCGATATAAACTTGCATTCAAATATTTAAATTGGAAAACATGTTGTCTGCAATCCACACATGAACGGAGATATGCGTATATCAAACAAGTTCATTAATTTGACTCTCAACATGTTCATGGAGTACTATAATACTGTACAACATGCTACTCGATTGAGGTGTTTAATTTTGGATTTAGTTCACTATTTTTACCTCGTGAACGAGCTATTTCATTGAATCGAGATATTTCATTTTGGGTTTGATTCCCGTTTTTCAGTGGGTCAACTATTTGTCATATAGTAAATCGCTAGCAACGAGCATGTAAAAACACATTACTCCCGAGCATCATCTCTCCATCTAAAAAATAGTGGCAAGCTAATATTTCAAAATTTGATTCGAATCGACTTGGTAAGGTAGACGTGGATGCTCGTTCTCCCCAAATTTGAACGAACTGTTAAACACCCTCTGATCGGTGGAATTCGCACGAGCAAATAAATGGGAGACACGAAATTACCGGCCTATGTGGGACACGCATCAATTGGCCCGTTGTACATCGAGGGTAGGTTCGTAACTTCATCCAGGCGCGCCTTCTCCTCGGCCGAAATAACATGTGCCGAATAATTCATAAACCATGGTCGGCAAAACACCTCTCCTCGCCCGAAATAGCTCGCGCCCATTATTTCAAGACGCGATGTCCTCGCCCGAAATTGCTCGCGCCCACTATATTTCAAAACACGCCCTCCTCACCCGAAATCGCTCGCGCCCACTATATTTCAAAACACGCCCTCCTCGCCCGAAATCGCTCGCGCCTAGTATATTTCAAAACACGCCCTCCTCGCCCGAAATCGCTCGCGCCCACTATTTGGGAGAAGCAAAGTTACTCTACTATCCCCGACCCTCAGTACACAGACCGAAGCCGAGAAGCCTAAAGGCAGGAGTAGAATTGTAACTCCCCCCCACATTTCAGACAAATGCGTCCGTAAGACATGGTTCCCCTCCCAATTCCCCATTCATACCTCGTGGGCGCCAAATCACATTCTCCCCGGAAGCTCCCTTCTCCCGAGCCGCGAAACCTCAACCCCTCCTCCATGGCGCCCCCCACCACACCAAATTCACAGCCGCCCTCCTCTCTAATCCTGGAGACATTGTCCATTTGCTGCCGTGCACTGGGCCGTGTGCCTCTTACTCCGTGCTGCTAGAGCTGCCTCGACGACGGTCGCGTGAACCGTACCGGAGCCGACTCACCCCCGCCATTGTTCACGGCGCCGGAGCGGCTCCAACTTTGGACCCGTCCAGAGCCCCGGCGCTGCTTCCCCGTAGTCGTCGACCATCGCGACATCTCTACTTCCCTGCCGCCGATAGCCACCGCAATCGCGACGGCCTCACCGACTAGGCAGCTGGAGCTGCCTACTTCACCGGGCTGCCAGATAGGTCGCACCCTCATTTCAAATCACTTTATTTAGGCGTCAGTTGTCTAAATTTTTTTTCTGGGCCAATCGATTCCCAATGGGAAGCAGCACCCCTCGAGCCGGCGGAGCTCCTAGGCTGCCGGTTGGCTGGTGTCTAACGTAAGGGTGCGGGGGCGCAAGTTCACCGCGGAAGCAGCGCTTAGATGGCTATATTAGAGTTTCGTGGGTTGAAGGTACTGCGCCACCGAATCTGGATGACGGCGAGTGTGGATTGGCCCGGGGGCGGAGCAACCACGGCAGTGCGGTGGGGCGGGGAGCGAGGTTTTGGCCGGGGCCACGGACGGCGGAGGCAGGCTGCTCTGCCGGTGGTCGCTGGCTCTTCAGGGAAGATTCCGAACAGTGTCAGCCGGGAGGCACAAGACGGCCATCAAGCCATCCGGCGTAGATCGGATAGTACCAAAATAAAATAAAATAGTGTGACCCCAATTTAGTCTTCAGTCAACAGACGTGTCACCACTCTCGTACCTTGCTGTTGATCTCTTAGGGTATTTCTTCAGATCAGAGAGATGTGTCATTCTTAACATTATGCATTTTCTGCATCTTCAGCCACACCGTCTTCCGACTCACCGCAGCTACTCCAACAAGGGAAGCATGCACCAGAAGGGAGCTATAGTCCCCACTCAACAGTTCCCTGCATCAAATGCGCGTGCCCGACATGGACAGCCACAACAACTGCAGGGCCATCGACAACTCAGGACATGATGCTCACTCCTATGGATGGCGGCCAGATAGGTTGTACCCTCATCTTACTTGTGTGCAACATTTATGGCTTTGTTATTCATCTAAGCATTGAAAATAGATTATCACATTTCACTGTATATTCATGTTGATCTCTTATGGGTCTTGTTCAGGAGTTAGCGCTGTTCCATAGTTCAGCTAAGAGACTTGTTCTTTAGGTAACGTTGTTCCATAGTTATCATCCATCAGCCAATGCTACCCCACAGGCTAGTGATTATAGTATTATACCACTTCTGGTATAACATATGTTGTTCCTTAATACTTTTGTGTGCCATCTAGTTAATCTCGAGTACAAACGATACATATTCTGTATCTTTCATCTGTGTTCTCCCTTTAGTTTTTGAGACCTGTTGCTGCTAGTTAACCCCGGTCCTACTATTTATGACGTCTCCTACAGGCACTCATTACATAAATCTAACTACTAGTTTTCTTCCATATGTCAGATATAATTGCACACACTGATTTATCCACAAGAACCTCACGCAGCAATGTAATGGCCGACAAACTTGACGTCAATGATACCCAATATGATGGAACATGTAAAGGCAGTTCTTCACAAGACTTGCAGAAAGATGATGAATCCTATTCACCCCATAAGGTCCTTGCTCTAACTTGGCCCTTGAATTGGGTACAACATGCATATAATGTCCTGGAGTGCATTTACTCTGTTGCAATGCCTTGTGCTTCGCCTGCTGATCATGCATGTAAATATGGCATGCTTTCCTGTTTTTCAGTACCAATTCCATTAATGATAACATGTTTTCAAATTCAAGTACTGTCATTCTACTCTATCGCAATGCCATCTGCTTAATTTGGACATCATGCTTCTCAATATCTTATGCATTGTTATTCATCAGTATGTACTTCATCTGTCTACCATACCATGTTCTTTTTTTACATTGAAGTGTTGTTCTAGTGGTCTCTTGCAATGCCATCTTAGTTTCCCAATCATACACGCATATGTTGCCTTAGTGTTTTTCTATAATGTATTCTGCTAGCATACAGTTTTACATTCAAGTAGTGTTTTTACACTGTTGTCCTGTCGTATCCCTAGCTCTTACATCATACTCCCTCCGTCCGGATTACATGTCGCAGAAATGGATAAAACTGGATGTATCTAGAACTGAAATATACCTAGACCCATCCATTTATTTCCGGATGGAGGGAATACATGTCAATATGTCATGCCTTTCTATTCTTCAGTACCTATTCCATCTGTGTTGTAGCATGTTTTATAACCGAAGCACCATTCTTCTATATAAGGCATGCAAGGGGAAGACGGCTATGTTAGAATCTGAAGGGTTACAAACCAGGTCTTTGCAAAAGATCCAAACGCGAGGAGATAATAAACCAACTCCAGTTTTCATAGATACTGCTCCAGCACAGAGAAACCCAACTCCCACTGATAATAAGCAGATTCCAGTGGCCAAAGAACTAGTCCGCTCCAGTCCAGCAAAAATATGTCAACTCCATTCTAAGAAGCGTGTGCGTATCCTCACATCATGAAATTTTATAGCATTCTGATCATATTTTCTACATGTTTCTTACCCATCTCTCTTTTAGAAAATAAGGTTAAACGATAGAAGATTCCCTCCATTGGGATCGTATTCGAGGAAAGTATCTTGCGGGAATTCTCTATGCTCCAATGCTGATGTAAGTACCTACTGTATATCACTATATTTTTACATCAGCATGTATTTTGTTAATTAGTGTGAATCCACCCTTTATCTGATCTAAATTTAGTTGTAGCAAAATGTTAAAGGCGACAATGTTGATTTTTCTAAGGAAAACTGCCTGGTAGTTTTGCATACTGAGCTGCATGAGTGTACTATCTCATATCATGCACATTACTGAATTGTAGTGCTGCTCTGGTTGCCCATTCATTCATTGTGTCAATGTTGCTTTCGTATAACCTTACCTGGCTGATGATAGATGTGCCATATTGTGTTAATTTGGTGTAGGCTGGTGTGGTCTGGTTGCCCAAACATTCGTTGTGTCAATGTTGCTTTCCTATTATCTGACCTGGCCAATGATAGTAATGCTAGTGTGTTAATTTGGTGCAGGCTGCTGAAGATAAGAAGACAAACTCTAAAAACAGCAAGGCAACCCCATTGTTTCTTTCCAATAAATCTAGGCCAGGTAATATGGCAATAACTCATGATTAATCTGTTCGGTTACCCTCCTAATTTATGTTATGATGGAGTGGTCGAGACACTCTCCACTATCAATAATACAAGCCTGCCAAAATCGCCATCTGAATCTGTTTAGTTTCCTCTGTCTCGAATGCAACGGAAAAAATGTATGTTTGTGAACCAATTAATGACTGAAGCAATGATGGAAATGGTGGAGGAATCAGAGGTGCACATTCGTGCGCAACAACAACTGATCAATGATTTCAGAGACAGTGTAGCAAAGCAGCAAGAACTTGCCCACATGCTTATGGGTGTCATCCGCGCTGAGGTTGCAGATTGTGACGTTGTAGATCGTTAGGTTCTGTTCATTTATTTGCACTAGCATCAATCTTTGATTGCCCACTGGATGTAATTTCCTGTAATATATGCTGGATGTGCAACGTTTTTCCCTGTATGTCGTACCTTTGCTTGATCGGTTTTGGTCCTGTGCATGATTGCTCATTGTAATGGGCTCAAATTATCTAATTGGGCCTAAAGACATGTACGAACTTTAGTTGGCCCATTAAGTTAATGGGCCGTTACCAGTACGAAAGTTAATTGTCGGCCCTCTTACCTCTTGGGTCATTAACAGGCCGACATCAAAGTGGGCAACAGGTGGGCCCATTTGATTTCATGGGCCGTTAACAGGCCGTTACTAAGGTCGGGATACATATTTCCCAACTATACTGTGGGCCTTTAGCAGGCCGAAAGAGACAGCAGGCTCGTACTGGACCATGAAGAGCATGGACCGCTAAGAGGCCGAAAGTGAGGTCGTACTGTAAATGGCCCAATTGTGCTGTGGGCCTTTAGCAGGCCGAAAGAGAAACCGGGCTGGTACTGGACCATGAAGAGCATGGGCCGTTAAAAGGCCAAAACTCAGGTCCGACTACAAATGGCCCAAATCATTTATGGGCCGTCAACAGGCTGAAAGACACACCGGGCCGGGAATTGGCCCAACACTTAAATGGGTCGCTAAAAGGCCAAAACTAAGGTCGGCCTACAAATGGCCCAACTCATTTATGGGTTGTCAACAGGCTGAAAGACACACCTGGCCGGAAATTGGCCCATCGCTGAATGGGCCGTTAACAGGCCGTAATCACATCGGGCCGATATCGAACCCAAATATATAGCAGGCTGTTAACGAGCTCGAACTGACGATGGGTTGCATGGTGTCAAATCATTAACGGGCCATTGACGGGCCGAATCGGCACATCTCGTATGGGCCGTGGGCTTAAATGGACCTGACACAAGTAGGCCTTATATGGGTCGGCCTGCTAATTTTTACTGGGCCGGCCTTTTTCACTGGAATGGGCCACTGTTGGGTCGTGCCACGTGTCGACCTATCATAGGCGCCTCATGTCCAATGAATGGATGACATCTGTCCCAACGGTTAGCCAACACGTGTTTCCTCCGGCCAATGAGAATTTTACACATGGAAAATCCTCATTGGTCCGGGCTGTTAGCGGGTTATCGGATCCAAAATTGGACCCGACAGCTTAACGGCGTTCCGTTACGGTGGATACCACGTGTCAGTCACCCTTGACGAAAGCACTTCCATGACGCGCGATTTATCGTCATGGAAGTGGACACTTCCGTGATGATAATCTTGGTAATGTCATGGAACACTTCTACGACAGCACAGGTATGACTATCTTGATTCTGTCATAAAATTGTCATGGATGTACATGCATGACAGAAAACGTGACCAACTGTGACAAACACATATCATCACGGAAGTGTCTTTTTTGTAGTGTGTTTGGACACCGGAATGGTTTCGAAAAGGTTCGGACATTTTCCAGAGTACTGGGGGGTTACCGGAACCCCCGGGGGGTTGATAGGCCTTCATGGGCCTTTGAGGAGAGAGGAGGCAGGCGGCCAGGTGAGGCGCCCCCCCCCCCCCAAGCCCAAACCAAATTGGACTAGGGTTGGGGGGCGCGGCCCCCCTTTCCTTCTTCTCCTCCCTCTCTTTCCCCCTTCTCCTTCTTGGAATAGGAAAGGGGGGCCGAATCCTACTTGGACCGGGAGTCCAAGTAGGACTCCCCCCCTTGGCGCGCCACACCTTGGCTGGCCTCCTCCTCCCCCCTCATTTATATACGTGGGAGGGGCCACCCCAAAGACACACAAGTTGATCTTTTATCCGTGTGCGGTGCCCCCCTCCACAGATACACACCTCGGTCATATCGTCGTAGTGCTTAGGCGAAGCCCTGCGCCGGTAACTTCATCATTACCATCACCACGCCGTCGTGCTGACGGAACTCTCCCTCGGCCTCAACTGGATCAAGAGCTCGAGGGACGTCACCGAGCTGAACGTATGCTGATCGCGAAGGTGCCGTACGTTCTGTACTTGGATCGGTTGGATCGCGAAGACGTTCGACTACATCAACCGCATTACTAAACGCTTTCGCTTTCGGTCTACAAGGGTACGTGGACACACTCTCCCCGCTCGTTGCTATGCATCTCCTAGATAGATCTTGCGTGATCGTAGGTAAATTTTTTGAAATACTGCGTTCCCCAACAACTGTATCAGAGCCAGGTCTACGCGTAGATGTTATACGCACGAGTATAACACAATGAGTTGTGGGCGATAATAGTCATACTGCTTACCAGCAACGTCTTACTTTGATTTGGCGGCATTGTTGGATGAAGCGGCCCAGACCGACATTACATGATCGCGTTCATGAGACTGGTTCTACCGACGTGCTTCGCACATAGGTGGCTAGTGGGTGTCTGTTTCTCCAACTTTAGTTGAATTGAGTTTGACTACGCCCAGTCCTTGTTGAAGGTTAAAACATCACACTTGACGAAAAATCGTTGTGGTTTTGATGTGTAGGTAAGAACGGTTCTTGCTAGAAGCCCGTAGCAGCCACGTAAAACATGCAACAACAAAGTAGAGGATGTCTAACTTGTTTTTGTAGGGCTAGCTGTGATGTGATATGGTCAAGACGTGATGATATATAATTGGTTGTATGAGATGACCATGTTTTGTAATAGTTATCGGCAACTGGCAGGAGCCATATGGTTGTCGCTTTACTGTATGAAATGCAATCTCCATGTAATTGTTTTACTTTATCACTAAGAGGTAGCGATAGTCGTAGAAGCAATAGTTGGCGAGACGACAACGATGCTTCGATGGAGATCAAGGTGTCAAGCCAGTGATGATGGTGATCATGATGGTGCTTTGGAGATGGAGATCAAAGGCACAATATGATGATGGCCATATCATATCACTTATTTGATTGTGATGTTTATCTTTTATGCATCTTATTTTGCTTAGTATGGCGGTAGCATTATAAGATGATCCCTCACTAAATTTCAAGGTACAAGTGTTCTCCCTGAGTATGCACCGTTGCTACAGTTCGTCGTGCCGAGACACCACGTGATGATCGGGTGTGATAAGGTCTACGTTCACATACAACGGGTGCAAGCCAGTTTTGCACACGTAGAATACTTGGGTTAAACTTGACGAGCCTAGCATATGCAGATATGGCCTCGGAACACTGAGACCGAAAGGTCGAACGTGAATCATATAGTAGATATGATCAACATAGAGATGTTCACCATTGAAAACTATTCCATCTTGATACGTCTCCAACGTATCTACTTTTCCAAACACTTTTGCCCTTGTTTTGGACTCTAACTTGCATGATTTGAATGGAACTAACCCGGACTGACGTTGTTTTCAGCAAAATTGCCATGGTGTTATTTTTGTGCAGAAATAAGAGTTCTCAGAATGACCTGAAAAATCCACGGAGACATGTTTTGGAATTAATAAAAAATATTGGCGAAAGGATCAGCATCAGGGGGCCCACACCCTGTTCACGAGGGTGCAGGGCGCCCCCCCACACTGGGGCGCCCCCCCTGGGGCGCGCCCCCCTGCCTCATGGGCCCCCTGGGACTCCACCGACCTCATCCCCAACTCCATACTTATGACACTTCTATGACAATAATTATGACAAAACACGGTATCATCATAGATGTGGTGGGGTCCTACTTCTATGAAAAAAAATCATGACAGAAAATGGGCTTTTCGTCTTGGGAGGGCCGGAGACGCAGCTGCATGACATTCTTTGGGCCGTCCATGACGGAAAAAACCATGGTAGAAGCGAGGGCGAGGAAAATATCGGGGAGTTCCCAGTTACGGTGGGTGGTCGGGGGCCGAGCGATGCGCGTTTCTCTCATACGTACGCGCGTGTGTGCGAGGCGTTGGGCTATAACTGAACCCGAGCGAGGCGTTGGGCTCTAACTGGACCCGAGCGATTGCACTGCAGGCTACGCGTTACTGAACCCGAGCGATCGATCGATCCCTTGCTGTTAACTGAACCCAAGTGATTCCTTCGCTACTGCTGCTAACTGAAGCCGATCGAACACTGCTGCCTCCTTCCCTAGATGAACAGTGAGTGTTGTTGAGGGGTTTTGGATGAACAGTTCCCGGTGGGGGTTGGATGAATAGGACCCTGTGGTAGTAGAGGCCGTTGCCGCTAGATGAACAGTACCCCGATCAGTCGAGCCGGTGGATGAACATGACCCCGTGGAGGGCTGGATGAACAGGACCCTGTGGAGGGCTGGTTGAACAGTAGCCGGTGGAGGTCTGGTTGAACAGTAGCCGGTGGAGGGCTGGATGAACAGTAGCCCGTGGAGGGGTGGTTGAACAGGACCCCGTGGAGAGGGCTGGTTGAACAGTAGCCGGTGGAGGAGCGCGCAGTGGAGGCTGGATGAACAGGAGCCCGTGGATGAACAGTCACAGGTGGAGGCTGGAGGAGGTCGACGGTGGATGAAGAGTAGCCCGTGGAGTCCCGTTTTGCGGTACGCCACACCCCTCCCGATGAACAGGACCCCCGTTTCGACTGTAGCGCTCCAACACAAGTCTGTTTCCTCCGTTTTATGGTACGCCACACCCCTCCTGGTCAACAGGACCCCGTTTCGACCGTAGGAGGTCCAACAGAAGTTCGTTTCCTCCGTTTTGCGGTACGCCAGACCCCTCTCGATGAACAGGATCCCGTTTCGACCGTGGTCGGTCGAACACAAGGTCGTTTCCTCCGTTCTACGGTACGTCAGGCCTCGTTTCCATCGCCTGTTCCGTCCAAGCTGGTTGGCTCCCGATGAACACGACGACGACGCAGTTTCTCCGTTCCGACCCAGCCATGTACACGAGCCATGGCCGTACGTATGCATGAGTAGGCGTTCGAGACCCCGCCCGTATGTACGTACGTGGACGTATTTACTTTCTTGCAACATGGCCGATGTACGTACGTGTACATGCTACGTGCGCGCCTCTACTACGACACGTGCGCGCCTCCACTATGACATGTGCCCTTCCTTACACGGCCACGGTTCATCGCTGTAGCCTGCAAATAGACCGATCGTATGTACGTACACGTTCGCGACCAGAATGACAACGCTACGTACGCTTCGACCAAGTGGGTCCCGACTGTCAGGCACTTCCTTGCGTGCGAAGATGTAGCTGGTGGGTCGCAGCAGTCAGGGGGGCGAATCATTTTTTTGCACGTAATATGGACGCACTTCGTTGTGTCCAAAGATGTAGCTGGTGGGTCCCAGCAGTCAGGGGGAGAAAACAGTATTTTACAGGGTAAAAAGGATGCAGTTGCATGCATGCATCCATGGGCATGGTGCGTCCCCACTGTCAGCCTCTCACGTATAGTCATCTTCCGATGACTCTCGGTTGTTGGACCACACCGTGCCAAGCGCACCAAGGCCGGTGGACAACGGCGAGGCCCCAGACTGGAACGACCCAGAGATGGGGAAGACGCGGCAGTGGAGTCGCAGATGGAGAGGAGTGGGAAACTTGACTGGTTCGGGTGCGCGGCTGTTGGATTAACATCCAACGGTCCAGCTGCTAGAATCATTTATTGATTAAGTTGACAAAGTCCTGTGTACATGTCCGCTTAGTAGGCCCACAAGTCAGCCACCAAATCTGACGGGTCCCAGCTATCAACGGGAGGAATAATTTTTTCGCATAAGAAGGAGGCACTTCATTCCGTGCGAAGATACAGCCGGTGGGAATAATTTCTTTCGATGACTCTCGTTTGTTGACCACGCCGTGCCAAGCGCAGTGAGGCGATGGACGACGGCGAGGCCCCAGACTGGAACGACCCGGAGATGGGGAAGACGCGGCAGTGGAGTCGCAGACGGAGAGGAGTGGGAAACTTGACTGGTTTGGGTGCGGGGTGGGCCTACACTCGGCAGAGAATAACAGGAGGTGCGGAGTGGAGGGATGGCCTGGCTGTTGGCGGGGTAGCGTTTCGCTGAGGCGCGCAAAACAACGCCGCTGGACGCCGGAGGCTGGAGCAGGCGGTCCTCGCAGTGCTGGGGGAAGAAGACAAGAGATTGAAGAAGAATGCCGGCCGTTGGATGTAAATCCAACGCCTTGTTAGGCTTCGACCTACTGGCCCACATGTCAGCCAGTCCATTTTTTTAGTCCATTTGGTGGGCTGGGTGAAATAATGATGTAGCATCTATGCAGCCCGTTTATATATATGGTAGAATTTAAAGCCCATTTGCATTTTTCTCGAAATCCGCGGACTTGCTGGGCTGGGTGAAAATATCATGTTGGGCTGGATGGAGAAATGTTATAAAACATAAACACATGATTGCACGTCTATTACTGCATTAGCCAGTAAAATCTTTGCAAGCTTATGTACGCAATCACTAGGAGTTAACTTGCCAAGTTATATATAAACAATTATTATTATTATTTTGTAAGAACTTTCAACTTACGAAATAAAATATCATTTTAATTTGATGAATTAATAGGACGTGGGGTATTATTATTTTTTAGGCTAGACATGGGACAGTTGAGTTGGTTCTAGGGAAAAGTACTCTGAGAAAACTCAGTTTACATCGAAAAATAAAGTGGGAGAAAATTCAGATATAGGATTAATGAAAACAAAAAATAAAGGAAGTGGGAAGGTCTATAAAATGGTTGGACGAATGATAGGTTTAACGGAACCTTATGTTGTTTCTATTATATATATTTATATATATATATATGTAATAAAATAAGATATAAATATAGGTTCAGTTTTGCATTCTTATAGAAAACATAGGTTCAGTTTTGCGTTCTTATAGAAAAATAGAACTGAGTTGTGCGTCGTCTTGAAAAAACAAACATAACTTGGGCTGCTGATGTTATAGGCAAGCTAGGATGGGAGGCCCAGAGGCCGCTTGATAACTGCTGGATCCAAAAAATGTTGAAACATGTCGTGGGCTGCCCATGTTAAACAACAAAACCTAGGCCATGGACTTGGTGGGCCCGGGACTGTCAGCCTCTCGACGAACAGTTGTCTCCCGATTCCTCTTGTTTTGCTGACCATGTTGGGAATGACAGACGGCGGCGCCGCAGCGAGAGCACCAAGGCGGAGGACGACGTCGAGACCTCGGACCGAATGAACCGGAGCGGGGGAAGACGTAGACGGAGGGGAGTACGAGGGTTGACTTGTTCGGGTGCAGGGTGGGCCGGTGGAGCTGCCGCCGCCGGACAATGTGTGGGAGTAGAGGGATGGCCGGCCGCTGTATAGGAAGAGGACGAAAGATTGAACAAAATAAAGAACTACAAATGGATAGGTGGTTGGTCCCATATGTCTGTGTATGAGACCTGCTGGGTCCACCTGAGAAGGGGAATATGTTGGCAGGAAGGAGATTCAAAGCACGGCAGCCGAGTGAACTAGTTTTTTTAACGGACAACTGAACTAGTTACATACATAAGCAAATAGCCACTAAAAAAGCAAACAGGTTAATGCGTTCTTAAAAGAAATATTTCGGACAAAACAGATAATTACGACACATAGGCTAATGCATGGAACACTCAGATGATAAAGGTGCTTATAAACAGATAAAGTACAACATCTAGACCTTCCTGGCACGCTTGATCATGACGCTGCGCCTGTCCGTGTACTCGTCGGTTACGGGAAGCAGACACGCCCTCATGTCCAAGATCCGTCTGTACATGTCGTAGCATGCGTATGCGTCCTTGGCTGCGTAGGTTATGTAGGCTAGATTCCGAGGTACCTCCCACGTGTTCAGGTCCTTGGTATCGTTGTCTTCTTTCATGTTGGCGTATCAGGGGTCGATGATGGTCTCGGCGAGGTCAACCACGGAGTCCTTCTCCTGCCCGTTGCCGATGATCTTGTATTGCTTCTGGATGTCGACAAGCTTGTTGCACCAGATGGTCGAATCATCGCGTTCTTCCTTCTCTCCACCGTAGCGAAGGTGCAGTCGGCGCTGCCGATGAAACGGGCGAATGCTCCAGAACCTCTGATGGCCCTACAGTAGTGGTAGACGAGAACCTCGTCCCTCACACATACCTGGGCGACGGCGATCCGCTAGTCCCTGTCAGGAGATGAATGGATGGGCACAAGGTCTAAGTCCTACGACCTTGTGCTTTCTCGTCCTGTAGGTACTGCTTGAAATCGGTGAGGCAGAGCTTCACCGAGTCCGGATCATTGGTGTACATCACATTCAACTTGGTGCAGCCATAGGACTGAACGGCGAACTCAAAGGGGAACTCCTTCCTGAAGTCCATATCCAGCAGGCTCACCCCTCGGATCGCCATTGGAGTCTCTTCAAGTGAACGAGTGGGTAGGCGGCGGCAGCAGTTCGTTTTTCAGCTCTTGGGGAACTGGATTCAACAGTAAACTGACTGTGTACATGCGACAATAGTTACTACCCATCCCTCGCCTGCTGCATGCCCGGCAGAAGATGCACCCTCGGTGCATTCAAACGCCTCCATTAAGAAACCTACTCCGGCCACACGTCGATTCACGAGCGGTTCTGTATTGGCACTTTCACACAGATAATACTACCAAGTTTGAACTGTTTGTTATGGTTGTTGTCCTCTGCATCATCGTGCTGTGTTTCCCAGCTTGCAAGATTCAGAACCAACAAATAAGATCCAAATAATAAGTACAACAAAGATGCCTACACATCTCATTGATTCCCAGCTTGCAAAATCCATAACCAACAAATAAGATTCAAATCATAAGTGCAACAAATATGCCTACACATCTCATTGATTCCCAGCTTGCAAGATTCAGAACCAACCCATTAGAGCCTTTTGATAAAGTGAATATCGGGATTAAATCCATATTGGCTAGCCGTGTCATACAACCGAAGAACTTGGCGAATGCTCTTGACCGTCACAACATCTGTAGTTGAGTATTACTGTTTGCACATCACAAATAAGGAGCCTGATTACTATAATTGTGGCACTCCTTGAACTCAACCTGCAGCTCCACTCGGATGAGGCCTACCTGGACTTCCATGATTCAATTCATGTGCCTTTTTCTGCAGTTCACCTGAAATGAAGCAAAGATTGCATCATTCAGCTAGCAAGAAGTACTTGCTCTCGTGAGCTGGCGGGTTCTTTTGTAGTTGCACTAAAATTGAGGAACATTAAGGTTGGCTATCCTGCTCATGTAAGGTGCAACTATAATTTGCTAATCCTTTTGTGCAATCCCACTAAAATAAAGTGCCATTGTGGTGACAGTGACGGCTCATCTTGCAAAGGCTAATAATGTTGCACGAGATTACCAGCAAAATTTGACGGAGATATTGGAAACTCCAATCACCATTTTGTGCAGTTCCACCAAAATTGAGAGATGTTGCCCACGTGACATTTTAGTTGAACTGCACAAGACACTCATTCCAAAAAAAGAGTGTTTTGTGCAGTTCACCAAAAGGTCACAATAGCAACAAGGTGAAATGGATATCCCTATCTGCACAAAAAGATAGAAAGTAAACAGTTGTTGGTCAATAAGAATATATGAAACATACATGAAATGAAAATAAGCATCTTAATTATGTTCATGGCAATCACGCAAGGACAGTAGAAATTTTAAAACGTCAGCAATGCTTCATGTTACCGGAAGCATTACGATCAATAATGACATTCGTCAAATATGGGATTACTTTAATGGTGGCATTGCTTGTTTACCAGATACAGTAAATCAACAGCAGCTAAAGAGTTGGTTTAAGGGCATGGGACCGTGGGGACACCAGGACACTAAGCAGCGTAAAGGAGCAACTTACTTATCATACTGGGGAGAACAGCAGGAGTACCATTTGTAACACAGTTTAATTGCATCATATCACTGGAGGCATTAGATTAACAATAACACTGGTTAGACATGTCCCTAAGGTAACAGTGTGATCGCTTCATTTTACATGCGCCCTTACATTAACAATAGCAAAAGGTTGGTATAAGGACATGCGGCAGTGGCCGCATCAGCACAATGTACCTACAAGGAGGCATAAAGTGGTGATGCCGAGTTTGTTCATGCTCTATGAGGGCAGCAAATCTAATCCTGGAGACCTTTTACTATGTGAGGGCAGCAAATCTAATCCTGGAGACCTTTTACTATGTGAGGGCAGCAAATATAATCCTGGAGACCTTTTACTATGTGAGGGCAGCAACTCTAATCCTGGAGACCTTTTACTATGTTTTTTTTGAATATTTACTGCGAGGCAAAGCCCCACAGCCCTTTATTAAAAAAGATCCACTGTACAAGTAAAACAAACTATACAAGGAAGGAAAACAAAAGGGGAAAGAGTCTACCTATTTGCTAACTAACTGTACTTACTTTACAACAAAGAATCAATCCAAGCCAAAAGTTTCGGCTTGTTACAATCCTTCACCCTGTGAGCAAGCAAGGAAATGTCATGGATGAAATTACACTTCCAAGCACTGAAAGTAGCTCTCTCAGCTCTGAAAATTCTGCCATTTCGCCGGATCCAAATATTCCAGGCTGCTATTAGTATAACTTCAACGAAGAAAGGGTGTGTGAAGTTAGACCTGGCGTGCAGGAGACATTGCAGGATATCTGAACCTCCAGACCAATCAATACCCAAATAGTTCCAGATTCTACAGCTGAAGGTGCAGTGAAAAAATAGATGTATCATATTCTCATACGCCAACTCACTGCAGATGAGGCAAAGATTGTCATCCTGATTCGAGCGCCAGTGTCTCCTAACCAGCATATCCTTGGTGTTAAGTCTGTCAAAGAACAAAAGCCAGCCAAACACCTTGATCTTCATGGTGCATTTACTCTGCCAAAGCCATTTACAGGGTTGTATTGTAGGCAAGTGGGAGTGCATGATCCTGTAAAAACTTTTTGCCGTATACCCTCCTGATTGACCAGGACATATCCAAACATCAGGGATGGTGGGGTCTCTATCTAACTGCATGATCCAATTTTCCAATATGTGCAACTCAGCAGCAGCTTCCTGAGAAAGAGGCAGATAAAACATGGAGAAGAGATCCTGGGATTGGAGAAATTCCCTCACAAAGATCCTGTCATTAATGACAAAAGAAAACAACCTTGGCAATCTCCAACAGAGGGGTCTAGCAGAGCCCCCAATGTGCCAGGAATTAGTCCAGAAAAGGGCAGAATCACCCATGTTGATGTGTACTGAAGCAATAGCAGTGTAAGCCTCATGCAGCTTCAGAATATCTCTCCACCAGAAAGATCCAACAGTAGTTGTTGCCTGTGGGACCCCATGATCATAGTAACTATTCCATATGAGGGTCACCCAAGGAACATCAACCTTGTTATATCAACCTTTTACTATGTAAGGGTAGCAAATCTAATCCTGGAGACCTTTTACAATGTGAGGGCAGCAATTCTAATCCTGGAGACCTTTTACTATGTGAGGGCAGCAAATCTAATCCTGGAGACCTTTTACTATGTGAGGGCAGCAATTCTAATCCTGGAGACCTTTTACTATGTGAGGGCAACAAATCTAATCCTGGACATACTCTCCTGCCGCCACTTTCTATCCTTTTTTCAACCAATAATAAATCTGTTCCTTATCTACTGCGTTTTCCCATTATTTCCCTTTTCAACCAAGAGACCGGTAGGGTATCCAGTCTCTACTACTTTCACCATATTATTTCCACTTTGAATCAAGTCCTAGATTCATGCTACAACTTTCCCCCCTTTCTTCGTTGTTTGAACCAAGTCCTAGATTCGAATGCATGAAGTAGCTTTACCTCTAATAATACTAAAAATTTAGGTGGCTTTGGAAGAGCTGATGGGAGTAGAAAAAGATGCACATGCAGACACGTGGGGAGCTGGGGCAGTAGAGCAAGGCCGCTTTCGAAGAACTTATACCTGAGGGTCGTCGGGATGTCGGCGGCGGCAGGTCGGATCTGCACACAATACGGCAGGGAGGAAGAAGGGTCGGAGGACCTCCCGAGCCGGCGCTGTGTCGGAGAGAACGGCACGGGCAGAGGATCGGGCCCCTCCGGCAGCTGTGGGTTTCCTCCCTCGCCGATGATGACCGCTTGAACGATGCACCTAGTCCTCTACACACACCAGCCAAAGGGATCCGGCCGGATCTGTGACCAGCGGTGAGCAGAGAGAAAATGTCACTACCGTTGTCTTGTTTAGATCTGGAGAGGATGAGAGAATAAAGAGAGCAACCCTAGTAAAGCAAGCGCTCAGGCCCCGGCGTACATATATAGTGGAGTGATTATCTTTTTCTCTCCACAACAAGCATTTCAATTTGTGTACGTGGCATTAAAGAAATGAAACTCTCTATTTAAGGTGAGTAACTGTACGACTCCTACTTACTACTACTACTACCTCCGTCCTGGTTTATAGGTCACCTTTGTAGTTCGTGCCAAATTTTGACCAAATATTTAGCTAACAAAATGTTAATGCATGTCAACAAAAATTATATCGTTGGATTCGTATTTCAACATAGTTATCAATGATATAATTTTTGGTAACATGCATGAACGTTTTGTTAGTTCAATCTATAGTCAAAATTTGACACAATATACAATGGGGACCAATAAACTAGGACGGAGGTAGTAGTAGTAGTATTGTTCACTTGTCCTCCCCGGCCCTCCATTCATTAACCAACCCCACGGGTGAATAAACATACAGTACTAGTATTTATATAGAACGAACAAGCTCGAACTATTTTCACGTAGTTCAAAGTTGAGGGCGGGGCTTTTCCCGGGCAGTACGCGCGGTAGTTTTCGCGTAGGCGGTTTGACAGAGAGGCGAGGAGGGTAAGGGAGTAGCGGAATCAACTTACTTACTGCCGGAAAGGTCGGGCTGTCCGATTTGACGACGCGTTACTGCTGGAAAGACTTGTGATATGACTACTCACTATAGTCATGAATTACTGGCGGTACGACCGGGGTGATGCCCCCCTTCCGTTCCGCACTCTAATCTGGTGCATGACACGTTGACCCGGATGCTGGCTCTCCCACATGTCGGCGAAGTACGTAGGAGGAGTGCGAACCACGGCAGAGGAGTGCGAACCATGGTAGCCCAGTGAATCAGCAGTAGAAAACAATGTGCTGCTATGGCCATCAAAAATAATGTGCTACGGTCCAGACTGTAGCATGTACAGTACTACTCCTCTTTGTTTGGATCCCTGAGTTAGAGCTAGTTTGGGTTGAAATAGCCTCAAATTATCCAAACAGGACGGGTTAGTTTGAGCTTGTTTGCTCTAACCCAGCTAAAAAAACTAGGGACTAGGGACTTTTTAGTTGGGACTAGAAAAAGTCCTAGGACTTATGAACCAAACAGGGCCTCAAGCACCTATGGAGGCGACTGCCGCTCGCGTCTATCGCATGTCAGGAGACGTTTCCGTCGATGACGAGGTGCCTATGGTGCCTATTGTGCACCGCGACCAAGGCGGAGAGGAAAACGAGAGAACTACGTATTTATTTATGGTGTAGATTCACTCATTTTGCTCCATATGTACTCCGTCTCGGTGTAGTGTAGTCACTTGTTGAAATCTCTAGAAAGGCAAATACTCCTTTCTGGTTTACAGGGCTATACTAGCAAGTAATAGTGGGCTCACATAGCAATTTTGTCTCATGCAAGAGCCTGGCTATATGCATGCTCCAAGGTTCAAAACTGCCACGTTCGGGTTGCGCTTGGCTCTTCGCCTCTTCGAGAAGACGAACAATGATGTTACTACTACTTCTTCTACAGTATCGAATCCACTACTGCATGTCCGTCCACCGCGTGCGGGAGGGATAGCCACCGCACGCATGGGTGAGGGAGAAGGCGTGTAGTAGTAAAATCAAGCTTCTCCTCGTTGTACGAGTTGACGCGACACATCATAGCACTGGCCCCACATGGTTGCCTCTAAACTTGGCTGAAAGACCCGCAGTGTACAATACTCCATTTGCTGCAACCTTTAACATTTACCCCACCACAAATTAAAATATATATTCCTGTCTTGACCAGATGAGCGTGCAAACTAGAATCACCAGGATGACAGGTAGGGCCACAGGATTATTTTAATAAAAAAAGGCATGGAGCCGACCCCAACGATTTTAAGCTTACAGGCACGGTACACGCTATCCTAGACTACTCTACACATGAAACTGCCACACGAGCGTCCGGGCTGCGCTTGGCTCTTCGCCTCTTCGGGAAGTGGAACAATGATGGAGTACTACTAAAGTATGCTTCTGGCCATCTGACACCGATTAAACTGCTGCATGTCCACCGCGTGCGGGAGGGAGAGCGTGTAGCGAACGAAAGCTTCTCCTGGTCCTGCGAGCCACCATGCTCATGGGCGAGGGAGGGACGCAGCTTCATTGACTTACTGCTCCTGCCTTTGCGTCTATGACAGGTGGGCCCAACAGGTCGGTGGCCCACCTGTCATGCAGCCAAAGGCAGGTGCAGTTAAGGCGGGAGGGCATTGTAGTAATCAAACTTCTCGGTCTTGTACGAGTTGACGCGACACATCAAAGCACTGCACTCGATATATTTCAATAATTTGTGTTTACCGATGCATTAATTACAACACATGCATGCATGCCGTGACTCTCCTTTGATACTTGCATGTGTTGATTTAATGCACCTTGAAGTAGTATGAATATGTGACGGTAAAGCTTTGTAATAAAGCGAGAGATGGTTGTGCACGAGGAGGGCGGAATTCCGAGGAGGGCGAGATCATGCAGACGGAACAGGACCCGACGATGGAGCTCTCTATGGTCTCGATGGACCTCACCTTGCTCCACTACCCCTTGTGCCTCCGCCCCTTGAAGCCTCCAGTGTATGAGGTTCGAATACACCTCCTCCGTTCGGCTGGTCGAGCAAGGTGCAGGTTTCTTGATTGATGTGATGTTTGATTGATTTGTGCAGTGCAAGGGAGGGCACCTGGCCTGCGCGGACTGCCGCGTCGAGCGCCCCGGGAACCAGCGGCAGTGCCAGAAGTGCGAGCACGGCGGTGGCTTCGACGTGCGGAACACGGCGGTGGACGTCGTCCTCTCCTCGGTGAAGGTGGAGTGCCCGCACGAAGGCTGTGGGCTCTACGTCACTTACCACAAGCTCGCCGATCACCAGAGCGTGTGTCCCCTCGCGCCCTACAAATGCCCCGTGCCCGTCTGCGGCTACGAAGGCCCGCAGCCATCACTCTCCCACCACATCAGCATCGTGCATCCCATGCCCGTGCACAGGATCCAGTATGGCAAGGTGCTCCAACTGCAAGTGCCACTATCGGAGCCACGGCTCTTGCTGTTTGCGGAGGAGGACGGCTGCGTGTTTTTCTTGGTCGGCAGCGTGCTCGACATCGGCACGCCTATCATCGTGTCGGTCATCTGCGTCAGGGCGGGGTTGTCCCCACTTCCGCACTACGTAGCCAAGCTGTGGGCGAACGGCCCGCCGGGGGAGCCCAAAGGCAGGACCGACGCCGTCAAGGTGGAAATGGAGGTGACAAGCAGCAAGGATCCCGGCGACGTAGCCGTGCACGAGCTGACCTTCTTCACAGTTCCGCCCAAGCTGCTGGCCGGGGCTAAGCTGGTGTCCCTCCACATTCAGATTGACAAGCTCACATCCTAAATGATTCTACAGTGCCTTCTGTTTATCTTCTTAATATGCTAATATAGGGGTTAGCTCGGTCTACTTTAGCTTAAGAGATGGTGGGCTTTAGTGGCGATGCAGCAATTACTTCGACATCTGATCAGCAGTTAAAGAAATTCCAACAGTCGAATGGATATTTTGTGTCTGTTGGATATAAAGATGTTACAGTAACTAGCTATGTTACCACATGCCTCTCTTTCTTGATATGTGTGATGTTACAGTAACTAGCTATGTTACCACATGCCTCTCTTTCTTCATTAATTACATGCCACATCATCTATTTTGCCTAGATAAGTGTGATGTTACCACCTATGTTACTCCCACTGTGGGTAGTCTAAGGTTGGTCATAGTGGAGAGTATATGAAACTACCCACTATGAAGGTACTAGTAACTAGTCTATGTTACTCTCCACTATGACCAGCCAAAGTCGAGGCGCGGATACCAACGAGGGCCTGGTTGTGTCTATACTTGGACAACTCACCCGACTGCATGCGCACCAGGCAGACGAAGCTCGTGTCGTGTTGGTGCTGTGTGCGGCCCGCACATTAACCAAAACCTCGCGCCTCCATCTAAGCCTCCGCGTTTTAAACTTCTCAATCTCAAGGCCAAGGAGCAACGTGAAACCTATGATAGAGCCAATCGGATGGTTGAGAACAATACAATTCGTAGCTACAGATGCGTGTGTGAGAGAGGACGAGTGCGTGCGTGCACCTCTTCTCTTCCTGTATAACGTACTAAACTCAGAGTACAAGTGTATGTGGGTGGCATCGACCTAGGGAGTAGTGATGGTGCGTGCGAGAAGTCCCGCGAGATAGGTGTAATGCGTTTGAAAAAAAGACTAGTCTATAGCTCGCCACGAGGCTATTCCTGTCGAACGCCAAGCGTAAGGTATGTATCCAACGGTGCCAGTTTTTGCACGTACACTGCAGTGGAAAAAGAACTAGTACCACAGCATATGCTACACCACGGCCGAGAACACGTGCCCACGTTACGCCATCCGGGAATAGTGCCGCACTTCGAAACTAGAACCGTCAATAAATTTTGAGCGCATCTCGTCACATTCCAAATTACTACTACTACCACGCTATATTTAATTGCAAACATGTTCACACCGATCACAACCTAAACGGTTTCCCACTTAGGAGCGTATTAGTAGTACTCGGTTATAAATACTGCTATGCCAAGATGACTGCACATTCCTCCTCAACTCCGCATCAAGTCAATCAAGCCATGGCCAGCGTGAGTCCTGGGTCGAGAGATTTCCACCAGGGAGATGTGAGCATGGAAGAGGAAGCACGAGAGATGTCCCACCTCGCCGCGAAAGCAGCCGACATGTCCAGCCACACAGCAGTAGCAGCACAGAGGTCCCGTCGTGCCGCCGAAGCAGCATGGAGGTCCCGCCGCGCCATCGATGTAGCAGTTTGGTCCGGCCATGCCGTGGAAGCAGCAGAGATGTCCCGCCGCGCTGCCGAAGAAGCACGGAGGTCCCGCCGCGCCGCGGCGGCCTGAGAAAATTTCTCGCAGGAAGGCGAGGACTCTTACAGGCGCATGCATGCGATGGTCCATAGCCAGATGGATCAGATCTCCGGCTGGGCGAGGTTGCAAGACGAGGCTACCGGCGTCATCCGGCAACTAGGGGAGGGCAATGCGAAGCTCCGGGGTGAGCACAACCTGCTGAGGGCGAAGATCGCCGGAAGGGCGAAGCAGGAGGAGGAGACCGCTGCCTTGTTGCAGAGGACGAGCGTCATCGTCAAGAAACTTATGGACGAGAAAGCCATGCTCCGCATCGAGTGCAACAGGCTAGTGGAGGAATCCATGGATGCTGCCAAGCAGCGTATTAAGGACATGAAACTGATGAAAGAGATCATCGCCCGCCGCGAGAACTAGTCTCCGCGACCTGCAGCGCATAAAGAAAGTAGAGATCAGCGAGCCAGATCGTTGTATGCGTCTTCCTTCTTCTTTTGCCCTTGTATATTTCGGGCGTAGCCGCATGTGGCTTTTTTAATTATCTTCCTAATTACATAAGACAATTATTATCCACTCTCATCGTCCTTATATATATTCATCAGTCTTGCTATAAGTCGCAGTAGATGCTATATAGGTACGTCGGATCTTACATCAAGATCCGTGCAAAATTTTCTTTTCAGATTTTCTTTTTTCTCTCTTAAATCTCAGTCGAGTGAGACATTGCCACGCCATTAAACAGAGGCTCAGGCGCCATTAATGGAGACCTTGGGAGAGAGGTGGACGGCAGATGGAGGTCAAAGGGCTCTCCTCCCGATAAGCACGCGCAGGGGTCTAATCGCACGCCTCCCTTACTCAAATAGCTACCCTGCACGGCGCCTCCTAGCTAATAAAAAAATGGGACGCGTGGCGGCACGTAAATGGTAAATAGAACGCCCACGGTTTAAATAATACTTATGTTTCCGATTGTAACGTGATAGCACTTGTTCCAAAATGACTTTGTTGATTGTTAATGTGTGCGCCTTCACAAATCGGACAGCAAAATTACCACAGCATGTTGGTGCCATGTCATGACACCAAGCCAAGTTTCATGATTTTCATGTGTGTTTCGGATTTACAGGAATTAAAAACCCAAGTTTCTCAATGTTTCCAGCCGAGCCACGACGCCCAGATGTTTGAATTTCATTCCCATTTCTTGCATGGGACCTAGAAATTTACCCGAGGACACACATGTGATTTTTCAACCAGCTTTGGTGCACTGGAGAATGTGCTTGTATTTCAAATTTGAATTATGCACACAAAGGTGACACGTTCCCTCTCAGAACCACGAGCCTTCTTGAGAGAAGCTCCGGTTTGCAAGAAACTTATACCAAAACTTGTTCCTATTCTGCCAATTTTTGTACCACAGCATGGTAGTACCATGACATAACACCATGCCAAGTTTCATGATTTTCAGGCATGTTTTGGATTTACAAGAATTTTAAAACCGAGCTTCTCAATGTTCTCGGTCGAGCCACGATGCCCAGATGTTTGAATTTCATTCCCATTTCTTGCATCGGACCTAGAAATTCACCCGAGGACACGCATGTGATTTTTCAACCAACTTTGGTGCACGGGAGCATGTGCTTGTAGTTAAAATTTGAATTATGCACATTAAATGACCAGAAACTCAATTAATGTATAAAAAAGGTCAAAGGAACCCTGAATAATTCCAAAATTTAACAGGGCACTCATGTAGTTCTATGTTGCCTCTGTAAAGAAACTCAAGGGGGGCAGCGTATATTGTTTCGCACTCAAAGGTGACATGCTCCCTCTCAGAACCAAGAGCCTTCTTGAGAGAAGCTCCGGTTTGCAAGAAGCTTGTACCAAAATTTGTTCCTATTCGGCCATTTTTTTACCAGGGCATGGTAGTACCATGACATGACACCATGCCAAGTTTCATGATTTTCAGGCGTGTTTTGGATTTACAAGAATTTTAAAACCAAGATTCTCAATGTTCTCGGCCGAGCCACGATGCCCAGATGTTTGAATTTCATTCCCATTTCTTGCATGGGACCTAGAAATTCACCCGAGGACACACATGTGATTTTTCAACCAACTTTGGTGCACGGGAGCGTGTGTTTGTAGTTCAAATTTGAGTTATGCACATTAAATGACCAGAAACTCAATTAATGTATAAAAAAGGCCAAACGAACCCGAAATAATTCCAAAATTTAACAGGGCACTCATGTAGTTCTATGTTGCCTCTGTAAAGAAACTCAAGGGGGGCAGCGTATGTCGTTTCACACTCAAAGGTGACACATTCCCTCTCAGAACCACGAGCCTTCTTGAGAGAAGCTCCGCTTTGCAAGAAGCTTATACCAAATCTTGTTCCAAATCGGCCCAATTTTTTACCATAGCATGTTAGTGCCATGACATGACACCATGCCAAGTTTCATGATTTCCAGGCGTGTTTTGGATTTACACGAATTTAAAAACCAAGTTTCTCGATGTTCTCGGCCGAGTCACGACACCCAGATGTTTGAATTTCATTCCCATTTCTTGCATGGGACCTAGAAATTCACCCAAGGACACACATGTGATTTTTCAACCAACTTTGGTGCACCGGAACATGTGCTTGCAGTTCAAATTTGGATTATCCACATTAAATGTCCAGAAACTCAATTAATGTATAAAAAAGGCCAAACGAACCCGGAATAATTCCAAAATTTATCAGGGCACTCATATAGTTCTATGTTGCCTCTGTAAAGAAAATCTGGGGGGAGGCAGCATATATTGTTTTGCACACAAAGGTGACACGTTCCCTCTCCAAACCACGAGGCTTGTTGAGAGAATCTCCGGTTTTGCAAGAAGCTTATACCAAAACTTGTCCCAATTCAGCCAAGAATTATATACATATGAAAACAGGGTTTAGATTATCCCGAACATCTCGCCACCTAGACCAATGTACTCTAATTTGAATTCAACGTACAATGGATACAAATATTTGAATTGGAGATCGTATGTTACATGTAGTTTATAGTGAAATATGATTACTGCTATATGCATGTTTTTTGTTATCAAGATAATATTTAAATGATTGTATAACTTGACAACAATCGTATTCAAATAAGGAAAATTGATTCAAATTTAGTCCATATGGTAGACGAAAATATATATGTTCATAGGGTGGAGTAAAATGTTCATATATGATGGAAGATCAAAATGTAGGACTACATCCATTATAAACCGCAAGCTCACCTAACGATATATTCGAATTCAACATAACGTGGATTCAAAAATTGAAATTTGAGATCCTGACATTTTTAATCATATAAAAAGGGACATGACTCTTTCTTTTAGTGGGAATTGATTTTTTTTTTGTTGAGGGAAGTGCGAATCGATTTGGTACTGTACAGGGTAATCTTGTTCTCCCGATTTTTTTACATTTTTCTTGTAGTTTTTTCAATGACATTTATAGCAATATAGTAAAAAGGGACATGACTCTCTTGTGTCTTGTATGAATTGTTTTTTTGTACACGTTAAGTTTGTTCTGCCGAACAAGGAATCCGCGGCTTGTTATCCCGAAATTTTAAGCTCGAGTATCTTTTGTCTCATCTGCTTTGAAACTCCCGCCTCTTCAACCCGCAGCACACTTTGTTATCCCGAAATTTTGACGCGCACAAAAACTCCCTCCTCATCCGAAATCGGTCCCGCAATCCAGACACGTGAAATCCCCCTTCTACCCCTTAGCCGAAAATGCCGGCTCGACATCACGGTGTCAAAACCGGTGGGGGTACGCTCGTAACTTACCCTACATTTCGGACAAGCGCGTCCCTAAGCCATGGCTCCCCCTACCTTCCCCTTCGCCCCCCATTCGTATACCGAGGCCGCCAAAACCCACGAAATAACATGCTCCTCGGTCGGCCTGCCGACCGCCGCCCAGCCAGAGACTCTTCCCCGACGATGTCGTCCACCGCAACAGCTCGTCGTCCCTCATCCACTGCACCGGATGAGGATCCGTCGTCAATCTCGTCATCCCGCCGGATCAGCCGCCCCGTCCTCCACCTCCAAGGAGCTGCCCCGACGTTCGCCTCGTCTATCGCGCCACCTCCATCCCCACATCGCCGTCTTGACCTGCCCCACCAGAACCGCAGCACCCTCACCAATTCCTTCGATGAAGCCAAGGCCAACTCGGTGCCACCAACGAGGTTTTGCACTCACCGCTGAATTTTATCTTTTATTCGATCTCACGGGGCTGCCGGTGCTCGATACCGAGAAGCCATGGCGGGTCTCCGTCGACGGCGCCGTCGCCGGCCACTTCATCCACGGTGTCTCTCCCCCATGTCGTTGCTTCCTTGGCGGCCACTTCGTGCTGCTGGTCTGCTCTGCTATTGCTGTCGGTCGCGCTGCTGCTCCGCTCTTGCTCTCGTTCGTGCTGCTGCTCTTTCTCTCGCTCGCACTGCTGCTGCTGCATGACCTCCGGCAGCTCCAGGAATTGTTGCTTTAGCACTCGCTCGCCGTTCTGCTGCACGACTTGCTCTCCGCTAGTCTGTTCCCTGCTCAAGCGTCTGCTGATTTAGATCACTGCTTCTCTGCTACTAGTGCTCGAACGCCCTAAACATCTATTGAAATGCTCTTCTACTAGTTCAATCAGTTTTGACAGTAAATGTAAGGACCCCGATCCTAAGTCACATTAATCTAGCATGTAACACATCATATCACTTTGCGGCCTCACGCACGGTATCCCCACGGGTGCCACCTTACCTGGCCCGGGACGGTTTGCGCTTTTTGGCTCACGTATATGATAGTGTCACTAGCATCCATATGACAGAGAACCTGGGCCGACATGACTAGTCGTGAACCCAAAGTGGCACTAACTTACAGGGACAGGCATACATGACCCAGCAACGAACATGTCGGTCATCAGCGAGTGAATTTGGGCTGTAGCAACTGGGCTAGCAGGACTCCGGGAATCCAGGCTGTAGCAGGCTAACAGGACTCCGAAAGACACCATGTGACATTTGCCCGAAGGGACAGACACAGGATCGAAGAAGGACACATGCCGGCCAGTCTAAGTGTTCCGGAGCAGTAGTACTGGGCTAGCAAGACTCCGGTAAACCGGGCAGTAGCAGACTACCAAGGCTCAGTGGAAGCACTAGACTACATTTCCCCGTAAGAGAGGCTACCAAGGATAAACAACTAGGTTGTCGGATCCCACACATACCAAGCATTTCAATCATTCACACAATATGCTCGATATGTGCAAATACAACATGGCATCACAACAAGACTCTACGACTCAGAGTATTTATTCATTAGGCTCCGAGGAGCCAAGTATTACAAACATGGGTCTCATGACCCAACATACAGAGCATACAAGCAACAAGCACATGCGGAAGCTTAACTTGTCTGAGTACAGACAACTACAAATGAAAAAGGATGAGAAGCCTGACTATCTACAAGATCCTGCTCAGGGCAAAAGATCGTAGCTGAGGTATCAAGCTAAACGTCGAAGTCCATGCGGAACTACTAGCGAGACTGAAGTCTCTCTGCAAAAACATAAATTAAGCAAACGTGAGTACAAATGTACCCAGCAAGACTTACATCAGAACTAACTACATATGCATTGGTATCAACAAAGGGGGTGGTGGAGTTTAACTGCAACAAGCCAGCTTTGACTCGGTGGCTATCCTAAACTACGACTGCAAGTAACTCTTTTGAGGTGGCGCACACGACTCCACATATTCACCATTCAATACACCACTATGGATCCGCTCCCGTCTCCCTACGAGAAGGCCATCCATAGCACTCACGCTTATCTTGCGCATTTTAGAGTATCCACTTTCACTTGTCTATGAACTGTACAGGCAACCCAGAAGTCCTTTACCGCGGACATGGCTATTCGAATAGATCATTTATAACCCTGCAGGGGTATACTTCTTCACACACGCTCTCGCCACTTACCACCATGTACACGTCGTGTATCTCGGCAACCTTCAAGCCGAAGCCTGGCGAGGGAGTTGGCCACGACCTGACAAACCACACAAGTCTCTAGTCCAGGTTTATCGCCTATTCGGGTTCCATCCGCAAGGAGATCTGACCAGGGTTTCGCTCACAGCCCCAAACGATGTGTGCAGGGTTCCCGAGACACCAAACAGGCGCCCGGTACACCAGGCCACGGTGTATCTACCGCATCATAGCCCACCCCTAGGGTCAGCGCTACGCATGGCCTCCAACACATATCCTACAAACACCAGAAACTAGTTGCAACTCCTGGACAGAGATCAAGGCGATTAATAAGTCGAGAGGGTCCATTGGTTTCGGGCCCAACGCGTGGTAGTAGCTGTTCATGGATGACAAACACAGAACTCAGTTCCTGACGACGGTTTCAATGAGGCAACCCACCATGTACTCCTACATGGCCTCTCACCGCTACCTTTAGCAAATCGTGTTCACACACTTAGCTCTCAACAGTAGGACATGTTCACAACTTTCCAATTCATCCTCGATGAATCAGACCTGACAGAACTCTAAGCAATAGCAGGCATGACAAACAAGCATGAATGAGCAGGCACATCAGGGCTCAAACAAATCCTACTCATGCTAGTGGGTTTCATCTATTTACTGTGGCAATGACAGGTCATGCAGAGGAAAGGGGTTCAGCTACCGCAGCATGTAACAGATGAATCATTGTTGTCCTAATGCAATAAAAGAGAGCAGGAGCGAGAGAGTGGGATTGTATAAGAATGAACAAGGGGTTTTTGCTTGCCTGGCACTTCTGAAGATAGTATAGTTCTTCATCGGTGTCATCGATCTCATCGTCGAAACTACGTCCATTGAGAGGGGACAAATACCGGCAAACAGAGAAAGAACACAATCAATGCAATGCACAATATGATGCATGATCATGACATGTCAATATGCTGTGATTTGAGCTAATGCAACTTAGAACAGGTTGGTTTGAGCTCATTTGAATCAAAGATTCAAATGCAAACCCAAAATAAGAGGTCATATTAGTGCATTAACTTGTTTCATCTAAACAGGAAGGTTAAAGTGTTCTGACATGCATGAAACTAGTACAGATGGAAAGATTGAATTTTTCTGATCAATTTTCAAATATAAATCTTTGCATTTGGAGTTACAGATTATTTTCTATGAATTTTTGAAGTTTGTGATATTTTGTGGAATTTCCTGAATAAGAATAAATCCAGAAAATACTTATTCCGTCAGCATTGCGTCAGGGTGACGTCAGGGTGATGTCAGTGGTCAACAGGACCGGTCCAGGTCAAACCTGACGTGTGGGGTCCACATGTCAGTGACTAACTAACTAATCTAAGTTAATTAGTGTTAAACTACTACTAACTAAAAGATGTCAGTGGAGTTAATTAAACTTAACTAAAAACTAAACTAGGATTAGCTGGGGCGAGGGGCGCACTTGTCAGCGACCCAGGGGAGGTCAAATGGTGGTCAAACCCGGGTCAACTAGGTCAAAACCTGTCGGCGACTCGACGCCGGCGTAAGCAGAGGCGGCGGCGTTCGTCGTTCCGGCGATTCCGGCGACGGGAGCAAGCGAGGCTGTATAAATATTGGAGTTGTATAAATATTTATAGAAATTTATAGCCCCAACTCAAGTACTTATTGATTTAATTCAAAGCCCAAATATGTCCTGCAAAAATGTAAACCATTTTTGGTAGATGCTTCCACCTTAATCCAGAAATGATGAACATTTTTAAAGGGCATTTTGAGTTCATTGATAATATTTTTAGGTTGTACCTATTTGAATTCCATTTCATGCTAGGGTTTGAACATCCCCATTTCAAAATTTCATGAAAGTTAAACATGATGCAAGCAAGATGCAAACACTAGGCAGACCAGAACTAGGGATGTGACAACTCACCCCCACTAAACAAGAATCTCGTCCCGGGATTCAAGCGTAGGGTAAGATGAAGGGGTGGACGCAACTAACACAATCTTCACGATCTAGATTGCACTTCATAAGAACGTTGATTCAATCACCATCTTTGTCTCGATGTCTTGGTCTGAGAGTTCCGACCAACCTGACAACGAGAGGAAAGGAAAACTCCAGAAGGATCGATCTTCTCGAAGTTCGTACAACTCAGGATCAACTCATGGAGTGAGACATTATAACATCTCTCGAGTTGAGACACAAAGCATACAACCAGAGGAATGGAGTGAAACAGAGAATGAAGATTCAAGTTGATAAGCACAACTCCACGCTGAAAAGATGGTGCATGGTTTCAAGATAACGAGGAGTTATCTGCCATGATTCCATAATGGCACCTTAGGGAAGGTGACTTGCAGAGATATTCCCTTAAGTGGCAAAGGAATTACTTTTGATTCAGAAATCATTGAAACTCCTTATACCAGCCTAAAGCAATTCCCAAACAATCGTTTGAGGGAGTTCGGAAGAATGGCATACTCAAACAAGGATGGATGATGTGGACTACCTTGTTGAAGACAACGCAAAGGATGATTTTTGCTTATCACCGGAAATGGAAGGGACCCATGGTAAGTCCACTTTTGAAGATGATCTTGGACAGCAACTGCTGAGAAGGGCAGCCCATGGGAAATTGGCACATGGCGGTGCAAGCTGGGAACAAAATGCAACTGTTGGGAATGTTCCAACCATCATATATGCCTGAGATTCAGATCTGGTTGGTGTCGGGGTATTCCAGACTCATCGAGTCTAGAAAGAAAAATGAAAGTTTGCAACACAAATCGACGAGATGACGTTGCGAGATTCTCGGGAGTGAACCATAATAGCAAGCTCCAAAACATGAGCTGGTTCTGCTACATACATGTGAACACGTTGTCCAAGACAAGCATGACCACATAGAAGTCTTATAATAAAACACTATCGAGTTCAGGTTAGGATCCATCATCAAGGATTTCGAAGTCTTTACGCGCGCTAGACTTCTTTTCCTTGAACAAGTCAATCAGTGGCTTGGGTGTTAGGAATTACACATGGAGTGGAGGTAACGAGCCTATCAAACCATGGAATACTTCGCACATGCATGGCTGACTTGGGATGATTCCGGAGAAGCAAAAACAATCTTTCTCAAGTCCACGGCGGCAACTTGCACCAAATGCACGTGAACTTGGAGAAAGTCACTTCTTACACCAAACATGTATTTCATGAACGGGACATGAAGATAATGCTTACAAAAGTTTCCAACACTAGCTTGATGTTCAACATCAATCATGGAGGAGACAAGATGCTGCTGATGGGCTCAATAGCAACTCATCGGAGTTTCCATATCACTGGACTTCCACCATCATGTGAACACGGTGATAGCATTGGTCAGACCAAAAGATGTAATGGTGTATGCTCGAGGGATCAACCACGAGTAAGACAACATTACGCACATCGTTGGTTCTGATTTGACTTGACGATGGCCCATACTCAAGTCAAAGTTTTGACAAGGCAATAGATCCAACAACTGATCACGAGGACCAATCGATGGAGATATCATCTTTCTTCAACACACACACACACACACACACACACAAAAAGATATCCCGTAACATGAACTAAGTCAGGCAAGCTTTTATCTCCCAACTCTCCAAGTTGTTGTTTAGCTTAACCAACTAGCTCAGGGGTATCCAACACAGATTCTTGGAGAAGGGGTGGCTTATAAGAAACCAACTTCATCACGAACTCAACATAGCGGTCATGTGACAACCTGGTGATACTTCCGTGAAGATATCCGGAAAATCACGAACCACAGATATGTTACTAAGCTCGAGAACAATCTTGCCTTTCAAGGCAAGATGATATGATCAAAAGAGCGAGGGTTTGGCAAAATCCTAACTCATCGATCGAGGAGTGCACCAGAAATAAGGACTAGGTTGCACGATCAATCTTAGAGTGGTGATTCAATAACCAACACGCTAAGAATGATATTAATGTCCATTAACTACCAAGCAACACGGTTGCTAGGAGTATTGATTTCACACATCATGGTTCACTTGTCGGCATTCCGGTTGCGACAACACGGAACCGAGGAATGAGTAATGATGGCGAGAAGTATCATTGCGTCAAGAATTCATAAGAGAAGGTGCAATTCTCATGACATTCCTGACATAAAGTTGGTAATACTTCAGGGTAGAACAGAATCAAAAGATGGATTGGCATTTTGATCTGCGATACACAACTATTTTGACCCAACCCTGGATATGGATGAGGTACTGGAGTTTGTTTCTCCTAGTCATTCTAAAATAGAATGGCTTGGCGGACCACAAGAATAATAACCATCGATAACACGGATGCACAATTACTCCTGACTATCAATTGATAGACGATGGTCGGAATACAAATGGAGAGGGACAACTCAAGGGGACATATATCTTTCTGAGTTGTGGATGCATAGATTAATATGTCGAACCAAGTTCAACAGGTTTCTTCCAGATAACCCATGCAGAAAGGTAGAACTGGCAGAATCACAATTATGAATGGAGAACTCCTCAAGAGTACTCTGATTGTGATCTTTTGGTTCAAAGAACTTCTGCCTTAATGGTTCATGGTATTTGGAAGAAGGAAATACCACGGACCTCGAGGATTGTCGCAAGGTTACTAATATCCTAAAGGAACAAGCAACACTATCTACACGAATTAAGTAGAGTGAATCTTGGGTTCAAGAACCCAGAAATAGAATGCCTACTAACTAAATGGCATCACGGGATGATTTCGAGAATAATGGCCAGAATCATCACACTAGGAATACAAGCATTGCTAGATTACTAGGTGACTCCCTAAGACACCTGGGGTCATAATAATAGCTCCAACATATAAGTCGAGGCAACATAGTACCTCAACTCACCGATTAGTGTGGTTAAACTGGCCCAAAGGGACATCGGGAACGAAAGAAGGGATTTGCAAATGCATCAGACTATTTAGAAACCTGGGATGACTCGGACAGCATAACGGCTGTAAATGCTCAGAAAGATTTGAGACATCCTGAAAAATGGTGGCATAACCACTCAACATCACAATATCAAGGTTCTGAGGCTAGCTATAAACATACGGAAGTAGTAGAAACTGAACTGAGACTTGAATCCAACAATCCTATAAGTCTACGGATTAGTAACACGTGATCCTGATAGAAAGATGAGAAGCCTACTTCTTAATACCCATAGAAAAGAAGAGGCTGACTCACATCAGAAGGACATAAGGTATAAGGAGTAAAAAGAGCCTTACGTTCCCTTCCCCAATCAATTCCCCTATATAACTAAAGAATTTCTAGACTCAACTTCGACCAGTTTGGCTTGGTAATCCTACAGGCAGTCAGGCTCTAATACCAAAGCTGTCAGAACCCCGATCCTAAGTCACATTGATCTAGCATGTAACACATCATATCACTTTGCGGCCTCACGCACGGTATCCCCACGGGTGCCACCTTACCTGGCCCGGGACCGTTTGCGCCTTTTGGCTCACGTGTATGATAGTGTAGCTAGCATCCATATGATAGAGAACCCGGGCCGACATGACTAGTCGTGAACCCAAAGTGGCACTAACTTACAGGGACAGGCATACATGACCCAGCAACGAACGTGTCGGTCATCAGCGAGTGAATTCGGGCTGTAGCAACTGGGCTAGCACGACTCTGGGAATCCGGGCTGTAGCAGGCTAACAGGACTTCGAAAAACACCGCATGACATTTCCCCGAAGGGACAGACACAGGATCGAAGAAGGACACATGCCGGCCAGTCTAAGTGTTCCGGAGCAGTAGTACTGGGCTAGCAGGACTCCGGTAAACCGGGCTGTAGCAGACTACCAAGGCTCAGTGGAAGCACCAAACTACATTTCCCCATAAGAGAGGCTACCAAGGATAAACAACTAGGTTGTCGGATCCCACACATACCAAGCATTTCAATCATACACACAATATGCTCGATATGTGCAAATACAACATGGCATCACAACAAGACTCCACGACTCAGAGTATTTATTCATTAGGCTCCGAGGAGCCAAGTATTACAAACATGGGTCTCATGGCCCAACATACAGAGCATACAAGCAACAAGCACATGTGGAAGCTTAACTTGTCTGAGTACAGACAACTACAAATGAAAAAGGATGAGAAGCCTGACTATCTACAAGATCCTGCTCAGGGCAAAAGATCGTAGCTGAGGTACCAAGCTAAACGTCGAAGTCCATGCGGAACTACTAGCGAGACTGAAGTCTCTCTGCAAAAACATAAATTAAGCAAACGTGAGTACAAATGTACCCAGCAAGACTTACATCAGAACTAACTACATATGCATTGGTATCAACAAAGGGGGTGGTGGAGTTTAACTGCAACAAGCCAGCTTTGACTCGGTGGCTATCCTAAACTACGACTGCAAGTAACTCTTTTGAGGTGGCGCACACGACTCCACATATTCACCATTCAATACACCACTATGGATCTGCTCCCGTCTCCCTACGAGAAGGCCATCCATAGCACTCACGCTTATCTTGCGCATTTTAGAGTATCCACTTTCACTTGTCTATGAACTGTACAGGCAACCCAGAAGTCCTTTACCGCGGACATGGCTATTCGAATAGATCATTTATAACCCTGCAGGGGTATACTTCTTCACACACGCTCTCGCCACTTACCACCATGTACACGTCGTGTATCTCGGCAACCTTCAAGCCGAAGCCTGGCGAGGGAGTTGGCCACGACCTGACAAACCACACAAGTCTCTAGTCCAGGTTTATCGCCTATTCGGGTTCCATCCGCAAGGAGATCTGACCAGGGTTTCGCTCACAGCCCCAAACGATGTGTGCAGGGTTCCCGAGACACCAAACAGGCGCCCGGTACACCAGGCCACGGTGTATCTACCGCATCATAGCCCACCCCTAGGGTCAGCGCTACGCACGGCCTCCAACACATATCCTACAAACACCAGAAACTAGTTGCAACTCCTGGACAGAGATCAAGGCGATTAATAAGTCGAGAGGGTCCATTGGTTTCGGGCCCAACGCGTGGTAGTAGCTGTTCATGGATGACAAACACAGAACTCAGTTCCTGACGACGGTTTCAATGAGGCAACCCACCATGTACTCCTACATGGCCTCTCACCGCTACCTTTAGCAAATCGTGTTCACACACTTAGCTCTCAACAGTAGGACATGTTCACAACTTTCCAATTCATCCTCGATGAATCAGACCTGACAGAACTCTAAGCAATAGCAGGCATGACAAACAAGCATGAATGAGCAGGCACATCAGGGCTCAAACAAATCCTACTCATGCTAGTGGGTTTCATCTATTTACTGTGGCAATGACAGGTCATGCAGAGGAAAGGGGTTCAGCTACCGCAGCATGTAACAGATGAATCATTGTTGTCCTAATGCAATAAAAGAGAGCAGGAGCGAGAGAGTGGGATTGTATAAGAATGAACAAGGGGGTTTTGCTTACCTGGAACTTCTGAAGATAGTATAGTTCTTCATCGGTGTCATCGATCTCATCGTCGAAACTACGTCCATTGAGAGGGGACAAATACCGACAAACAGAGAAAGAACACAATCAATGCAATGCACAATATGATGCATGATCATGACATGTCAATATGCTGTGATTTGAGCTAATGCAACTTAGAACAGGTTGGTTTGAGCTCATTTGAATCAAAGATTCAAATGCAAACCCAAAATAAGAGGTCATATTAGTGCATTAACTTGTTTCATCTAAACAGCAAGGTTAAAGTGTTCTGGCATGCATGAAACTAGTACAGATGGAAAGATTGAATTTTTTTGATCAATTTTTATATATAAATCTTTGCATTTGGAGTTACAGATTAATTTCTATAAACTTTTGAAGTTTGTGATATTTTCTGGAATTTCCTGAATAAGAATAAATCCAGAAAATACTTATTCCGTCAGCATTGCGTCAGGGTGACGTCAGGGTGATGTCAGTGGTCAACAGGACCGGTCCAGGTCAAACCTGACGTGTGGGGTCCACACGTCAGTGACTAACTAATCTAAGTTAATTAGTGTTAAACTACTACTAACTAAAAGATGTCATTGGAGTTAATTAAACTTAACTAAAAACTAAACTAGGATTAGCTGGGGCCAGGGCCCACTTGTCAGCGACCCTGGGGAGGTCAAATGGTGGTTAAACCTGGGTCAACTGGGTCAAAACCTGCCGGCAACTCGACGCCGGCGTAAGCAGAGGCAGCGGCGTTCGTCGTTCCAGCGATTCCGGGGACGGGAGCAAGCGAGGCTGGTCCCTTTGGAACGGCCACGACACGACGCGTGCAACGGTGGCTGTGTCTGCAGCTAGGGTGGCCGGTAGCGACGGCGAGGAGCTCGGGCGTGAGCGCGGGCAGTGCTGCGGTGCACGAGCTAGTGAGCTGAGGCGCTAGAGGGGGCCTACGCGATGCGGTGAGTGGGTTGGACGCGTCGGGCGGACCATTTGGTCGCCGCAGTCGCGTCGGCGGCGAGCACAGGCGGCGGCGGGTTCGGGCATAGGCGGTCCGGTGGCTACAGCGGCCTACGGGGAGGAAGAGAGCGATGGACGGGGTCAGAGGCTCACGGCGAGTCGGACGAGGAGGTCGGCGAGCTCGGAGACGGTCCGGAGCAGTCGGGGCGGCAAGGGGGATCTCCGGTGACCTGAGGAGGAAGAAGGGGTCGGGGACAATGCTTCGAGGCGTCCTGCGTTGCGTAGCTCAGCGGGGAGGTCGAGGACGACACGGCGGAGCTTCTGGACCGCTCGAGAGGACGAGGGAGAGGCGATGGCCGCGGTGGTGCGAACGTCTGCGGCGGTGGCGTTCGGTGGTAAGACGGAGAGAGAGCAGAGGAGGGGGATGAGCTCGAGAGAGAGTGAGAGGGGGTCAGCGGGATCGGGACGACACGGGAAAATCGTCCACACGTCCAGGGGCTCGTCGGCAAGCAGGAGGTGGCCGCACGCGGCGAGGACGCGCCCTCCTGCCCACTGGCAGGAGGTGGGAGACGACTAGCAGCGCCAGGTGGGCTGGGCCGGCCAACTGGGCCACCAGGTAAGTCGGTCTAGGTCCTTTCTCTCTCTTTTTATTTCTGTTTTCTATTTTTCTACCTTTGTTTTGATTTAGTTTAACCACTAAATCGATTTGGTAAATTCTGAGAAAAGTAGTGGGTGCAAGATGGACTTATTCCAGAGACCCTCTACAATTTTCAGAAATATTGGAGCTGTATAAATATTTATAGGAATTTATAACCCCAACTCAAATACTTATTGATTTAATTCAAAGCCCAAATTTGTCCTGCAAAAATGTAAACCATTTTGGTAGATGCTTCCACCTTAATCCAGAAATGATGAACATTTTTAAAGGGCATTTTGAGTTCATTGAAAATATTTTTAGGTTGAACCTATTTGAATTCCATTTGATGCTAAGGTTTGAACATCCCCATTTCAAAATTTCATGAAAGTTAAACATGATGCAAGCAAGATGCAAACACTAGGCAGACCAGAACTAGGGATGTGACACTAAAATTCAGTTTCGACTGTAAAGTTCAGTTTCTTCAGTTAAGTTCAGAGTAAACAGTATTTACAGCATCTGTCGGAGCGGCCGTGGCGCGGCTGATGCGTTTTACATCTAGCACTTTTTGGTGATGTATTTTACATCATCTATTGCAAATGATATTAGAGTCCCACTTCAGATTAACGTTGTCTGTCTTGTCCTGCTTCAGCCTCGACACCGTACACCTCACCGGAGCTGCTCCAACGACGGAACCGTCCATCACAGTGGAGCAGTACCCTCGGCGCCGTTTCCAGAGGCCTTAGATCTTCTTCCCCGCCTCTTCCAGTCACACCAGCATCACCACCCTCCACGTCCAATCCAATGATGCTGAGGTTGACAAGGCTATGCCAAAGAGGTTGTACACTCGTTGCATCACTTTGTTACTATGCATTCATGTCGATCCCTCAGGGATCCTTTGATATGGAACTACTATGGTACTACTATTCGTGCATTTGATTAAGAGTGGAGCAAAGCAAAACTGGAGGATTTTTTTCCTTTGGTGTATCTTTCAAAGAAAAATGGTAGGAATTTTAATATCCAGTTGGACGTCCTTTTCAAATTAATATGCATGAAGAACAGGACTAATTGCATTACTGGCATAATAAGATTCTTATTTTTTTCAATTTCACGTGGTTTGACTTTAATTTGACCTTGTTTCTCCATTCCTGTGTTCTTCCAATTCATGTGAACCAAACACCGAGGTTCACAGAAATCCTATGTTTCCAAATGTTCTGTTTTGCTCGTGCATTCCTATCCTATTCCTGTGTTTTTCCTATCCCTGCGTTTCTAGAATCCTCCAATTCTAAGGAGCCCTTACAGATTTACTTAATTTTCAGATAGGCGTCAAAGAAAACTCTGTGTGTTATGTCCTGCTCCTGCCGTGCTGTCATCCACCCCACCTGAGGTGCACCCTCGACAGAAGCGTTCACTGCAGTAGAGATTCCCCCTGCAAACTTTCTTTCGCCGCCTCAGATCATCTTCCCCGTTGCTGGCAGCCACGCCAATTGCATTACCATCATCGACTGAGCAGATGAACCTGAGAACTACACAGTTTCGTAAGAGAGGTCGCAGTCTTTCGTGTTTGCTTATGTTATACATCGGTTATTATTACCTGCTACTTTATCGTTCAAACTTGAGTTTTAAAATGCCCGTGGGTCTCATATCGAGGCAGCAATGAATAGTGTCTATCTACTATCTTGTTCATCTGGGGTCTTCTATGTGGTTCATGTTGGGTGGGCAACAAATAGTAGATGATCCATTGTCTATCTTTTAAACTGAAGCTATAATCTACCTGCTATCATTAGTTTTGGATCTATCCACTCGTTTGCTACCATCAGTCTTGATTTCTGCATGCACCCCTTAGGCCTTACAAAATCTAACTAATTTTTTATTATGCATGTCAGTTATTGTACACAATCGTACTGAACATGTAGAGAAAAAGAGAAGACCGTTGCGTGGGAATACAATGTCATGCAGACGCCGCTCCATGGTGGGCGAAGTGCCCCCCCCCTCCCGCCATTCCAGATTGTATTCCAGAGGAAGATAACTGTTCAGATGGGGATTCAGAGAGAGCCGACCACTCCTATTTACCACCTAAGGTGTTTGCTCTAACCTGGCATGCTGATGTTGGTCATATCATGCATATGGCGCCTCGCATTGCTTACATTATTCATCTTATATGTCATCAGCATAGTTTAGATTTGCTTTGTGTGAATGCCACCTGTTTGGTTTCTATATCATACTTCCACCGTTCCTAAACATTTGTCTTTTTAGAGATTTTAACAAGTGACTACATACGGAGCAAAATGAGTGAATCTGCACTCTAACATATGTCTATATACGTCTGTATGTAGTAGTCCATTTGAAATCTCTAAAAAGGCAAATATTTAGGAACGGAGGGAGTATATGGGAATTATGCAATGCCATGTTTTTCAGCTAGTGAATTATGCACCGCCATGTAGCCAGGCATCATATATGTGAATTATCTCATGCCATCTTTTTTTTCATTACGTATTCCATTTGTCGACAATCTGTGTATATTAAACTACTCTTCATGTGTATCGGCCATTTGAGCCGGTTATGGAAAAATCAGGAGTGAAAACAAGGTCTTCAGAGCAGGCAATGGTACCTGTTGAAGCATATATCTCGATGGTTACAGGGAGCTCCTCAGAGGAGGATTCAGAGACAGATGACCAGTCCTATATCCCACCTGAGGTGTATGCTCTAAGTTGCAATGTTTATATTTCTCATATCATGCATATGGTGTCTTGCATTGCTTAGTTTAGACATCATATGCACAATATTGAATTCCATCTGCTTAGTTTAGAGATCATACATGCGAGTGCCAGCTGCTTAGTATATGAATCAATTATGTCAATTATATCATGCCACCCTGTATACTTAGCTCTGTTGGAAAAGGCAGTGCCTATGAGGCGCTTAGGCACGCCTAGGCGCTAGGTGATGGTCAAACGCCTCGCCTAGGGCATAAATGGAAGTCTAGGCAGGGTAAGCAACAAATTGTTTACCCAAGCAAGAAATCATGCCATATTGCACTAAAATGCCAAACATGACACATTCAATGGTAGTAGCTGGTAGTTATCTTATTTATCTGCCCTAAATTAACATCAATACACATATAATAACCCCAATAACCCTGATAGTAGAAACTATATTACCGCCTAGGCCGCGCTTAGGGCGCTTAAGCACCGCCTAGGCACTAGGCGAAGACCAACTGCCTCGCTTACGCCTACCGCTTTTTCCAACCTTGATACTTAGACAACATTTATGTGAATTATTTCATCCCAGCCTATTTTAGAAAGACATCATATATTTGTCATGTCATCCTGTTTAGATACTCATCATATGTTGAATTATGCCATTATATCCTGTTAAGTTATCCATCATATATCTGAAACTGTGTCATGCTATCCTGTTTAGTTAGGCATCATATATGTGAAATTGTGTCATGCTGTCCTGTTTGCTTCGACAACATATATTTGAATTACCACATCTGTCTATCATACAATGTCTGTACGTTCAATTTCTTTTCTTGTTTATTAGCCATTTGAATTGGAGGGGGTGATGGCAGTATCTAAGGGAGCAAAAACCCGTTCTTCACAAAAGACAGTGCTACCCGTCGAAGCAGATAGAACCATGGTTGTACTGGCCCACAAACTTGCCCCACCACACATAATCGAGACTCTTCCAGATTGCACACTTAGACCGTTGGGCAGAGAACCAGCTACAACCCATCTAACCCCAACCCCAGCGGATAGTAACCCACTTCTAGTTGACAAAGCACCATGTCCACCATAGAGTACCCCCACACAAGCAGTTTGTAAAGCAACTGCAATGCCCAAAGCACGAAGACCACCACAGCGAACCCAAACTCCACGTTTAAAGCAGAAGAGCAACTGTTCTCAGATCAGATTTCGTAGCTATGGTCCATACTCCTTTGCTGTTGCATCACTTTATTTACTCATACCAACTACTCTCGAATATGAAGGATCCAGTTGAAACTCCAATGGCGCAACAGGTATATTTTAAACCTATTTCTTTAACTGGATTGCTGTTCTAACTTCTTGATCTATGTTGATTTCAGTTTCAGTTGTATAAACAGTTATGTTCTCATGTGATGCACATTACAAGTGTTGCCAATGTTGTGTAGTTTCTCACACTTATATTCTGTCTATGCTGCTGTGTCTTCAAAATATATGAGTTGAACTGTGTCTCTATCTTGATTTGGCAACATAAACTAGAATGATATGGACAATACAGTGACCATAGTACATAGATATATGTTTGTTTCATGCTGTTATCCTGTCCACCTTACTACGGAACCGGTTTACCAAAATGAGTTCGGTATACTACATGCTAAACCTGTGATGTGTCTGCTTGTTTCTCTTGTAGTATGCGAACATAATATTGGAGAAGAGCACCGCACTATGCAATGGTAGAGAAAGTAATGCAGATAAGGTTCAAGATAGTGAGACAACCCTGTTGGTCTCCAAGAAAGGTGATAAAAACGACCTTGTAGACAGTGAGAAAACCCCACAGTCCTGCGTCGATGTAGTGTTCGAGTTACTGGCCAGTACCACTGGCACAAGCTCTTCGACCTCGCTGCCTGGATCACTTCGGCTTCTTCAGTCTCAGCTACAAGTTGAAAGGCATCAGTCAGCTGTGCTACGGCTAGAAGCCGAAGGACTGAGGAAGTCCCTGCAAAATTCAGATGCATACTTTCTTGTGCAACAGCAAGCGCTGGAGGATTTAAGCACCAAACAAGAGAAAGTTAATAAGCTTGCTAAGCATCTTGCCAGCATTACGGGTACCCAGGATATTGTTTATTGAGCTCTTCTGAAGTGGTTTCAGTTCTGGACTTGTTTTGCTGCGGTGTTTATTTGCACAGGTCGCCAACTTTGACGACCAGTGTATGTGATATACTACTTTGTTCCCTATATCTGCACGGGTAGCGAACTTTGATGCCCAGTGGATGTAATATGTGTAATAGTCGTGATAGCCTAGCGTAAGTTGCTTGCTTATTTAGTTCCTTGTTGTCTTGTTTATTTGTTTGCTTGTAGTCAGTGCGGTTCTTTTTTCGCAGTTTGCTAGTGGCCGCAATAACTATTTTTTAAAACTAGGCCACAATAACCATGGGCTACATATTTACTGTAGTTACCATGGGCCTCCTACGGGCCGTAGAAATAATGGGCCTTCTACGGGCCGTAGAAACAATGGGCCTTCTACGGGCCGTAGCATCAATGGGCCTTCTACGTGCCGTATGATCGATAGGCCAAACATAGGCCAATAATAGACCGCATTATGGGCCGTAAACGGGCTAGATTTTTAATCGTCCGTTCATGGGCCGACAATAACGGGCCATCGTTAATCGGCCGTATTGGACGACGCTATGAAAATGGCCCAACGGATTAATGGGCTGCAAACGGGCCGATTGTAACCGCGGGCTGAATTTGGCCCACAAGCAGAAAAGGCCAATAACGGGCCGTAAGTAACTAAATGGTGGAAATGAGCCCAAGAATAAATGGGCCCTGAGAAGGCCGAAAGATAACACGGGTTGGAAACGGCCCAAATGAATAATGGGCCATTAATGGGTATAAAGGGGTACACTGTTCATTGCGGGCCAGATTCACCACGGGCCGTTAATGGGCCAAGAGTTACAAATGGCCTCGTATGGGCCAAAAGACATCATGGGCCATACATGGGCCGGAAGTTACCATGGGCTGGAATCATATTGGACGGCCCAGATGAAGCTACTGGGCTTAATTCCGATTGGCCGTAACGGGCCATGAGTTAGCGGGCCGTAAATGGGCTATATAGGAACAGGCTTTCCGTGGGCCGGCCCGTTACCTTTTGACCAAGTCAAACCGGCCGACCTTTTCACCGGAATGGGCCTCTATTGGGCCGTGCCACGTGTCGACGTATCATAGGCGCCTCCTGTCCAATGAATGGATGACATCTGTCCCAACGGTGAGCCAACACGTGTTTCCTCCGGCCAATGAGAATTTTACATGTGGAAAATCCTCATTGGTCCGGGCTGTTAGCGGGTTATCGGATCCAAAACCGGACCCAATAGCTTAACGGTGACCCGTTACGGTGGATGCCACGTGTCGGTCACCCTTGACGAAAGCACTTCCATGACGCGCGATTTATCGTCATGGAAGTGGACACTTCCGTGATGATAATTTTGGTAATGTCATGGAACACTTCTACGATAGCACAGGTATGACTATCTTGATTCTGTCATAAATTTGTCATGGATGTACATGCATGACAGAAAACGTGACCTACTGTGACAAACACGTATCATCATGGAAGTGCCTTTTTTTGTAGTGATGCTTGTCACTAGGGCCCGAGTGCCATGACTTCAGATCTGAACCTATTATGTTTTCATGAATATATGTGAGTTCTTGATCCTATCTTGCAAGTCAATAGTCACCTACTATGTGTTATGATCCGTAACCCCGAAGTGACAATAATCGGGACCACTCCCGGTGATGAACGTAGTTTGAGGAGTTCATGTATTCACTAAGTGTTAATGCTTTGGTCCGGTACTCTATTAAAAGGAGGCCTTAATATCCCTTAGTTTCCAATAGGACCCCGCTACCACGGGAGAGTAGGACAAAAGCTGTCATGCAAGTTCTTTTCCATAAGCACGTATGACTATAATTGGAATACATGCCTACATTACATTGATGAACTGGAGCTAGTTCTTTGTCACCCTATGTTATAACTATTGCACGAGGAATCGCATCCGACATAATTATCCATCACTGATCCATTGCCTACGAGCTTTTCACATATTGATCTTTGCTTAGTTACTTCTCCATTGCCACTGTTACGCTTACTACAAAAACTGCTACTGTTACTTTTGCCACCGTTACCGTTACTTCCATACTACTTTTCTACTAAACACTTTGTTGTAGATATTAAGTCTTTTAGGTGTGGTTGAATTGACAACTCAACTACTAATACTTGAGAATATTCTTTGGCTCCCCTTGTGTCGAATCAATAAATTTGGGTTGAATACTCTACCCTTGAAAACTGTTGCGATCCCCCTATACTTGTGGGTTATCAAGACTATTTTCTGGCGCCGTTGACGCGGAGCATAGCTCTATTCTTTGAGTCACTTGGGATTTATATCTGTTGATCACTATGAGAAACTTGAAAGATGAAAGAACCAAGATTTATCCCTCAACTACGAGGGGAGGTAAGGAACTGCCATCTAGCTCTGCACTTGATTCACCTTCTGTTTTGAGTAAACTTGCGACACCTACTCCTGCTATTGATTCTGATATGTCGCATGTTATTAATGATGCCACTTCTGCTTTGCATGATACTTATGATGAAACTACTTCTATGCTTGTTAAAACTGTGCCATTAGGTGAATTTCTTGATGAACAACTTGCTAGGGTTAGAGAGAATGAAATTATTGAAACTGATAATATTGATGAAAGTGATGATGAAGATTCTCCCCCTAGATATGAATTTCCTGATGTGCCTGAGGGTTATGTTATGGATGAAGAAACTGCTAAAGACCTTTTTGCTTGCAAAGATAGATATGATCTTAAGAGAGTGTGCCACTGTCGAAGTGTTCAGCTTGGAGCCACCGATCGATTCCATACGGGCTAACTGATGCTTCTGAAATTTGCTAGCCTTGTTCACATCAGAGCCATCGTTCCAGTGGAGTCTCCGAGATGTCCAATAAAGTTGGTAAAAGCCACATTTTTGGTCTAGCATATATATACCTCCCAGCTATCCCACATATGTCTCTCGAATCAAACTCCACTCCCATCATATTTTCTAAGAGAGAACTCATCCTCCTTATGCTAGTTTCAAAGGGTGGAACCAACCATCCAACCAAACCATTTGTGATCTAATCCCCTCTTGCTTTCCACTCCTACTTATCCAAATCCAAAAACAAATCTTGAGAGAGTTTGAGTGCCGAGGAGATTATGTTTTGAAGCACAAGAGTAAGGAGTTCATCATCAAGCAACCTCCATCTTTTTTACCTTTGGAGGGTGTGCGCCTTCTATATTGGCTAGGTGTTTCTTGGAAGTCTTCAGAGTTTGTGAAGAACCCAAGAAGTTTGTAAGGGCTTGAAGATCGTCTACTTCATGGAGATCTACCCTAGTGAGGTATGTTTTTCATGGGCGTACATCATGATTGAATAGGTGTGGTGGTTGCTCCTTCATGGGTGAGTCCTTCATGGAATTTCACAACCAGGATCCCTGTGATTTTTAGATCTTTCATGGATCGAAGGCTCCATCAACATGGACGTAAGATAGCGTCGACTATCTGAACCACTGGAAAATCTTCACCGAGCCAATTGTGTTTGTGATTCTCTCAACTCCACCTCCTTTACTTTGCACTTGCATGCCTTTACTTTTTGTTGCCTATACTCTAAACTTGGAAGTGTATGGTGTTCATCATTACTACTCTAAGAAAAGCATAAAACAATCCAGATAATTAAATTTGGGAAAACAATCCCTTATTGTGTTTATAGTCTATTCACCCCCTCTATAGATGCTTATCGATTCTGCAAACCCCTACTACTAGTCCAAAAGAAAATTGTAAAACTTGTGCGGAAACTTCGTGCCAACTTAGAGTGGCTACACATACAACTTAGTATGGCTATCATGCAACTTCCACTAGTACTACTCGCAGAACGAGACGAGATTCCATGAACCTAGCTGTGGATGTCCAACTTCGACAACGAACTCAACATGCGTGTGTGTGTGTGCGCGCACACACACACAACTTGGCTACATTGCGGGCTAACTCAACAACCGTGTGTGTGTGTGCAACTTTCATATAGTCACGCACACCCCCATCTGGCTGAAATGTGCGTGAGAAAATCAATTTCAAGCTACCATCCCCTCGCCTCACATGACTCCCGCGTCGCCATATCCCTCAAACACATTAGCACGCCCGTGTTTCCACGACCTCACCTCCTCCCCTACCCCCCCCCCCCTCGCGCCCAAACCACCACCCGAATCGCCAACCACCGTTGCATGCTGCAAGGGTGTCTCGCCGCTGAAAAGCAAACTGCGCGGGTGCCGCCACGAACCCCCTTGGTACAAGTGCACCACCCTCATCTCGCGTCGTTGCTTCGAAAAATGCCCCCAAGCTCAAACCCATGGAGATGGTGTGAGGAAAATGGGAGGAAGAGAAATTAGAAGGGATGGGATGACTGCGGCGTACTTGCGCTGGTGAGGAGCAGAAGATCTGGTGGGATTGTTGTCTCCGCCTCCTTCGCCCCTTCGGTTTCGCCATAGAAAATGGGGGAGAGAGGAACGCGGATTTCGAAACTGAACACCCATCCACCACCCCATGACGATTTGCTACAAAATCACCCCTCGCACGTTGCTAGAGACTGATCGGTGGGCCCATCCGCCTTGGATTGAGATGTTCACTCTCGAGACCGTTCGCTGGACTCACAACACACTCGATCAGGTGGCACATGGCGTTCAAGGAGGGACCGGGACAAGATCATGCGGCCAGAAGGAGCGTGTGGTCGAAAACTCGAGATGGAAAAAAGTGGAGCTGCATGTTTCCAGCATTTGGGTATACTTATTACATTTTGCACCAAAATAAACATCACAAACATGTACAAATGTTCACGATCTTCCGAGATATAGAAAACCGTTTTTTTGTTTTGTTTATGCTAGCCCTTTTATCACGGGAGCAACACTGTTGTGGCCTTCTGGGCCCGAGAGCGTGAGATCTCTGCACTCTCCATGCTGTCTACTCGTATTTATTTACATGCAAAAAGATCATGATTTCTTACTAATCAAATAGTAAATTATAGTAGTATACGTGTTCTCCATCCATGGTCAAGATCCACCTCCTCTCTCCAAACGTCCCCTCCCGTACGTTCCTTTCCTCTTCGTCTCCCGAGCACCTACCCCAACCCCAATCCCAATCCCCATCCCCGTCCCCATCCCACCCGATGCGCCTCTGAAGTAGTACCACTCCAGTCAAGTGTCCCCGTGGAGCCTCCGTCTCCGTGCCCTACAGCTGCTGCCGTGCCGTCGCTCGACGCCGACGCCTCACAGCCCGACCCCAACCCCTCCGCGCGGGCCGCCGCCGCCGCCGCCGCCGCCGTCCCCGTTCTACTTCGCGGCGTCCCTGCCGCTTCGGCCATTGGCCTCTGAGGTATGCGCATTTTGCCGTCCAGTGATTAGCTAGACCCCATGGACCTCTAGACATTTTCGGCGCACCATCTAGATCCAGACCTTGCACTCTCGTTGCTTTCACTGTACTGCATTTGTTTGTATATTACCCGAGATTGGATTTATTCGGCTCACTGGATTCCCTTTGAAACGATGCATCCCTGTGCGGCTGCTGGATTTGTGGCATCGAGGGTTTGAGTTCTGAAGCAGCGCCGCATCTCATACTAGCTTTTGTTGGCATCGCAGATTTCGGTCTTCAAGGAGCGACAGAGGCGAAATGGAGACGAATGAGAAGAACGCTAATGATTTGGAGGAGAAGAACCAGCCCAGCGGGCACAGCCAGCAGCCGAGCTTCCACGGGCCGGGGTTCTCGCTCTCTCCGGAACCTCAGATGGATTCTTCCAGCAGTGCGCTGGCCGCCATGGGGAACCCGTTCCCTCCTGGCTTATGGAACCCACCTGGCCAGAACTTCGGGTTGGGGGAGACCAACACGAACGCTATGCTTAATGGACACCAGTTCTCCTCGTTCTTGGGGATGCTGTCAGCAGCGACGCCCGCATATCCCGGCGCCCCGTCGGGGTTCATGGATTGTGGAACAGGGTTTCCTGGCTTAAGTGCAAACAGTCTTGGAGCCATGATGGATCACCCTTTTTCCAGGAACCCTCCTATGGGTAGTTTCCAGAACGATATTGAGACGTCTAGGGAGATGAATGTGGACGAAGGTTGCAAGGATGCATTATTGACCGGTGATAGGCAGCAAGGAGATACCGAGAGTTCACATGGTGTTGATGCCTCTAGCAAGGATTTAAGCAAGCCGGAGTGCAGTGGTGGCGCTGGTCAGGATGAAGGGCCTAGTGTGTCTTGTCCCAAGAAGAGGAAAAGACCAAGCCAGGTACTTGTTTAATCCTCCCTGTTATATAGCTGAATTTGTGTCGATTTCGATGGAACTTAGAATTCGTTTTTCTCATGAAGGATCGTGGGGTGAAGCATGTACAAGAAGGAAGCCAGCAATTGGCAACTCTCGCTGCAAAGCAGGAGAAAGATGATGATGACAAAGATGAACCAAAGAGGCCTATTGGGACATCCAGAAAGTCCAACGGGAAGCAAACTGAGGATAAATCTGATGCGCCAAAGGAAGATTACATTCATATAAGAGCTCGAAGTGGCCAGGCTACAAACAGCCATAGTCTTGCAGAAAGGGTAAGTCCCGAGTTATCTTCCCTGAACTACTTTTATCGAATGGTATTTCTAGCTATTTAGCTTCAGTGTTATTTGTTTACAATACAGGTTCGGAGGGAAAAGATTAGTGAAAGGATGAAATTTCTTCAGGACCTTGTTCCTGGTTGTAGCAAAGTAAGCACTTCTTAACTATCTCCACATTATTTGCATGCTAAATGAGGAAGTCAGCACTTCTTAGCTGTATATTATCTCCACAATTCACATTATTGCCAATCGCTATTTTCACAAGCAAAATTGTATACCAGGTCATTGGTAAAGCCGTTATGCTGGATGAGATAATCAATTATGTTCAATCATTACAGCGGCAAGTTGAGGTATGATGTCTGCAAAACTTGTAACATTGTTTGCAGCTTTTGCGCTTTGCTGTAATGTGAACTTAATCGACCCTGTATGTGCATATTGGGCAGTTTTTGTCGATGAAACTTTCAGCTGTCAACCCAGCACTAGACTTCAACATAGAGCGCATTCTATCTAAGGATGTATGTAACCCCCTGCCAGATATTTATTGTTAATTAAATTTCATTTGTTTTCCTTGTGCTGATATAAATTCCATACATACAGTTATTTCAGTCTCAAGGAACTGCATCGTCTACCTTTGGCTTCTTACCAGACATTGGCCATCAATTTTTGCATCCACCAAAACATTCTCAAGCTGCGTTGCACAGCATTGTAAATCCCGCCGATGCATTTGGAAGGGTAACAAATGCTCCGGTAGGATGTACATTCAAAGAGGCCACACATCAGGTTTGTCCCATCACTTATTGTGTCTATGTTTCTCATTTTAAGCCCTTTAAAACAAATGCTATATTGATGGACATCAATAGGAAAGGGCAGTACCTGGTAGATTTCCAATAGACCTACCACAGTGATGTATTGTGTGGTAGTACATGCATTACTACTCCCTCCATTCCTAAATATAAGTCTTTTTAGACATTTCAAATGGACTACAACATACGGATGTATGTAGACATATATTAGAGTGTAGATTCACTCATTTTGCTCCGTATGTAGTCACTTGTTGGAATCTCTTAAAAGACTTACATTTGGGAACAGAGGGAGTAGTTCATTACAACTTCTATTGAAAAGAGAGTACCTTCTAGGTTTCCTTTAGGCCTAGTGCAGTTCTGTATTTATGTGGTAGCTCCAGAATTACTGGTTCATACTAGTCTTTTTGTTCATTTTGATCAGATTCATCCTCTTATGACTTGAGCATATTGCACAGGTGTCCAATAATTTTGATGGAGAGTTCCACAACGTGATTGGGATGCCTTTTACCCTTTTTAACGACCAAGAATCAAATGGTAAACCTTGAGTAATAATTCTGCTACTGAAGCAAGAGACCATAATGGGCCATGAGATTTCGAAGCCACATGTGAGCTTGTTGATGCGGTTGTACCAGCTCACATTTGAGCACTGAAGTATAGCCGTCCAAATTGCTTAATTGTTGATTTCCCAAGACTGGAATCAGCACTTGGTATCCTATAGAGGCCCTTTCCTCAGATGTGCCATCTGCTATTGAAGGAAGCTGGAGATCCGACCGTCGGCACGTCCACATGGAGATTCCAAGCATTACATTCTCTGAAAATTTACGTGTATAACTATTGGTGATTCAACAATCTTTGCATCATGATGGTGAGTTCCGTTTCGCCAGAATGTGGCCGTATCTGGGTACCATCTAGCTCAGACCAATAATATTGTAAAATGCTCTCTTTCCGCAAGATTCACACTCCACGGTATAATATAACAGCCTTCGATTTGTTAGTTGCTAGTATTGTGAGAGTGAAAGAAGATTCTTTGTTGTACTTCTATGGTTGCGCATGCAACCATATAGAACTGTGTACTGGTTTTGGATTTCTTGAGAATAAATGAGGCCTGAGAAAGGGCCTATTTTCAGCGCGTGATTATGTGTGGAAGAAACAGTGAAGACATCTGCTCTTCCAGAATTCCAAAAAAACTGTAGGCATCTGTGCCATTTTCATCATGATCGCCTCATCTGGACTTGAATAGTCGATGAAAGCATTCAAGAAACTGCGATTCTCGTTTTGATGAATTTGCTCTAGGGAAGATCATGAGCATAGTCAGTCGAGTAGAACTACATAATTTAGCATGTTGAACTACATAGTTCTGAAGCCAGTTTAAGTGAGCACAATATCTTAAACTCAATCTCAAATGAGTTCTGCAACAACATACAATTTTGCTCTGGATACATACAATTTTGCAGTACGTCTTTTCTGAGGAAAAACCCAAACCAACCAAGGCAATCTTATGTTAACGAATATCATCAAAGCCTAACTTAATTACACCCTAAGAAGACAAACAAGAATGAAAAACTGTACATATCATGCCTAATATGACTTTAGTTACATTGCATCTGCAGAATTCCGTTTTACCTCAATTCCGTTTTACCTCATTTTTCTTTCTGTGATCTAGTTACACCAAACAATGCACCAGCCGATGGATGGTATAAAGCCAAGACGGCAAAGGGATGTTTGCTACAGCTCGACGGACATGTAGGTGGCCGAGTAGTCCGGCATCCGGTGCAGGCTCCGGAGCACGCTCTCGGCGACCTGCTTGGTGGCGGTGTCGCCCTTGTGGAAGGCGCCCACCAGCGCGCTCGGCAGGGCGCGGTCTGAGGTCACCTCCCTGACGCACCGGTCGCCGCCGTTCTCGAGGAAGCACTCCAGGGCCCAGAAGCACCGCCGCAGCACCGCGCCGCTGCCCTGCTCGTCGTTGCGGTGCTGCCGCACCAGCCGCAGCACGTGCCGCGGCGTGTCGTGCTCGGTGAGCACGGCCACGCCGCCCACCACGTCCACGCCTTCGTCCATGAGCGTGCAGAGCGCGCCCAGCGCGGCCTCGACCACGTGGCTGTTCTCGTTGCTCTCCAGGACGCCGAGGAGGCACTCGACCGTGCCGCCCTCCACCAGGCAGAACGTGGCGGCGGGAGAGCACACGCCGCGGTGCACGGGGCAGAGACGGCTGTGCGCAGGCGGTTTCCGGTTGTCGTGCACCCGGCCGGTTCGCAGGCGCCGGAGAATGTTCTTCTTGGGCTGCTGTTCCTCGGACGGCGGCTTCGAGCGGTTTGCTGACTGCTGGCTGAGGTTCTCGAGGCCGACCGCTGCGAGCCGCTGCACCTCATCACTGCCTGACGACCGGACGAGCAGGTCGGTGAGCACCGAGGTGAAGTTATGGTCCATGGCTGCCTGGAGCACATCCTGATCATGCAGCGTCGTCGTTAGCCGGACGAGAGAGCCAACGAGGCCCTCCAAGTATGGCTTCGCATGGCGGCTCGCCCGCATCCCGCCACGCTGCATCTCCTCTATCTTGGCCAGCATGGTCGGCACTGCGTTCTGGTGCAGCAGCGCGAGGTTGAGTGTCAGATGCTGATAGGGCAGCTTTGACAGGAGCGTCGCAGATACGGCGTGCCGCTCTGTGATCCGCCCCAACTGGCTGATGCTCCTGATCAGCCTGCTCAGCTGCCCAGGCACCTTGCACAGCTTCTCGGCAATGGTGTGCCCCATCTGTGGGGACAATGCAGTGAGCAGCTTTGTCGCAGCAACGCCAAGCGCCTCACTAGGTGAACCCATGAAATCGATCACGGTCTGGCTGCTGTCTTGCTCCTTCATGACCGAGACCACCGTGGCGAGCGGCTTGGGCAGCGCAGTGAGAGCGAGCAGCACGCGCAAAATGTTGAGGTTGAGATCGTCGGGCATGGAGCACCTGAGCATGTGTGCAAAGTTGTACACTGAGTACTTCGAGGTGATAACATGACCTTCCTTGTTGACAACGATGGCCTCCGGGTTCATGCCAGATTTGACGATGTTGGCAAGTACTGCTGCAGCCTCAGTCTTGGATCCCATGGGCTCATCATCGATCTTTCGGATGAAGAGTGCCTCAACCATGACTGGAACAGCACCTGCATCCACTAGTGTCTTGCCGTTGGGCTGGTGAGAAGATATTTGGACCAGGACATCAAGCGCTGCCTTGCAGATACTAGCATTGCCGCTATGCACCATCTTGATAAGTATCTCCGATGCGCTCCCGGCAATGTTGATGGTCATCTCCTGCTTCTGGACTAGCTCGCCGAGATAACCCACCATCTCCATCTGCACATCTTCCGACCCTGTTTCGTGCATATTCATGTTAGCTAGTGATGTTTGGAACGAGCGGTTGTGAACTTGCAAGTACAATGAAAGAGTTTTTTCAATCGTATTTTAGGAAACCCCTCAAATCAGTCACCAGTGCACGAGTTCTAATTTGAGCTTACGATTTAGCTCACTTGTTGCAAAACAAATTTGTACTACCGCATTGTTAAATTGTTGAAACATGAGTAGTAAGAGCATCTCCAGCCGTTGGCCCCCCAGGGGGCGCCTAAAATCGCCGCCTGGGGGTGAGCCGGCGCAAAAAATCTGCCTGGGGGCGAGTTGGTCCCCAGCCGCCGGCCCCAGGGCCGCCCCCAGGCGCGTTGAAAAAATAAAAGTATATAGCAAATTTCGGCAAAGTTCGGCTAAACACGACAAATTTCGGCCAATTTGGGCATATATTTCGACAAAGTTCGCGGATTTTCATTACATAGCAAATATATAAACTAATCTAAAAAAGAAACTGGTTGAACGCCGAGTAGTCGCCGTCGTCGCCGCCATCCTCACCGCCGTCGTCATCGTCGGCCTTCTCCTCCTTGACACGGGCGCCCCTGCTGGACCCGGCGTCGCAATGGCGGACTGGTGGCGGCGGCGGCGCGTCGTCGTCGTCGCTGTCGTCGATGACGACGACTCCTCCTTCGTCGCGGCCCCGGCGGCGCTCCGCGAAGCGCCGCAGGGCGGCGCACTGGCGCTCCCTCGCCATCTTCAGGGAGTCCTGGCGTGCCCATTCAAGGGCCGCGTCGTCGTCGAGCTCGACCTCGCCGTGCTCCGTCTTCACGGCGGGGAGACCCGGCTCCGCCTTGACCGGCGCGAGCCCCGGCTCCGTCTTTGGCTTGAGGAAGGGCGAAGGAGGAGCCGACGAGGAGGCGCGCCGGCCGCCCTCGTTGATGACGATGCCGGCGCTGCGAGTGCGCCGGCCGAGCGGCGTCTCCGCCGCGGGCTCGGCCTTGACACCGAGCAGCGTCGGAGTGCCGGAGGAGTGCGAGGAAGAACGCGAGGAGGAAGAAGAGGAGGAGCCGAACCTCCTTGGCGCCCATGCCCCGTCGCGTCGGCAGTGCGCCGGGGCGGCCGCCCTCGCCGGGGGGTACTCCAACGGAGGGTTGTTGCCGCCCTCGAGGTGCGTCAGCACTTCCTCGAGTGTGCGGCCGGGGACGCCCCACCACAGGTGGCGCCCCTCGCTGTTCTTCAGGCCGCCGACCACTGGCGCGCCTTTGGTGGACGCTAGCCGCTGTTGCTGGCGACGCTCGAAGTATGCCGCCCAAGCCGCGTGATTGTCGGCGGCGTACTGGGGGGGGGGGGGGCGAGCTGGGCGTCGGTGAGGGAGGCGCGCACGACCTCGACCTCGTCGGCGAAGTAGGAGGGTTTCGCCACGGCGTCGGGTAACGGGGGAATGGGCACTCCCCCGTTGCTGAGCCTCCACCCCGTCGGCCCGGCGCGCATGTCCGGCGGCGCCGGGATGTTCGCCTGGAACAGGAGCCACGACTCCTGTTCGCGGAGCGTGCGGCGGCCGAAGCCGTTGGCCGCTGCCTCGTCTCCGGGGAAACGCTCGGCCATCGGGAGGAGAGGGGGAGGGAGAGGGAGGGGCTGGGCGGTGGCTCACGGGAGAGGGAGAGGGAGAGGGAGGGCTCGGCGGCGGCGCTCGGGAGAGGTAGAGCTCGGCGGCGAGGGCGGGGCTGGTGTGGCCATAGGCGAGCGAGGCCACCGGCTTATATAGCCGCGCCGCGCCCGTGTGTACGCGTGCGAGGGAGGGGAGGCGTTGGCGCGCCGTCCCGTGACGCGCCGCCCGTGAGGAATCAATGGCAAGGCTGACCGGCGGCAGCCTTGCCATTGATTCCCCGCGGGAAACCGAGGCGTTGGGGGATGACGAGGCGCGGTGTTGCTGACGCGGCTGGCCCGCGGCTTTTTCGCGCCAAAACCGCTTGCCCCGGGGCCCCCGGGCGCCCCCCAGCGCGCCGGGTTCGGCCTGGGTCCGCCGGCGCTGATTTTCGGCCCAGGCCGGCGAAAATCGGACTCCTGGGGGCGCGACTGGGCCGTTTTTTCGGCGCCGGCGCGAAAAAATCGCCTGGGGAGGCCTCCCTGGGGGCGCGGCTGCAGATGCTCTAACTCCCACTGTAGTAATTCTATTTTAGAAATTGTTAGGACAAAATGGGAGCTTTTCTTATTACTGCAAGGCAAATGTTTTCAGTTACTCACCAACAGTTCTGAATTTGGATTTTTTTTATCAAGAAAAAAAACTATTTTCTTTGTTTTATGTGGAAATTTTAAAAAATGGAGGAAGTCAGGTATGTTTCTGCACAGGAAAAATATATTACCTTCAACGAGATGCCTTTGGAGAGGGTCCAAGTAGCCACTTTCAGCCATGTACTTGATATTCTTTGGGCATTTCTCCAGGTTCTGGAGGACCTCTCCGGCCTTCTCTGAAGTAATCGGATCATCGGAGTTGTTGAATTTCATCGTGATCAGAATTAATATGCTTCCAGCAGTTGACCCGATGTTTTCTAACAGTAACTCTGATTTTGAAAGCTCTAGCAAGAAACAGATAGCTGCATGTCTTTCATCCGAACTACTACTAGAAAGCAGCTTTATTGTCCTCGAGACAGCTCTGGTTTTTGCAATGATTTCCTGCACGTCACGAGGCAACATTTGAGTTGTTAATCTAAGATGCAGGACCAATACAAATTGAAACTGGACTCTACCAATAATTTCAGCATTTCATTAAGTTTCACATGGTGATTTCGAAAAATAATTTTGACATGGCCAAGCTGGGATTTCACGAAAGCTGAACATTTCAGACTTCCTTACCTTTCCTGGCTCATCTTCGACCAGCAGGCAGAGGAGCTCCAGTGAGTCACAGCGTATCAGTGCATCCTTGTGCTCTAACAGACGTGCAAGGAACTTGGTTATGCCAATCTTGTGCATCTGCTCCCTGTTCTTTCTCCTCGTCCTGGCAAGCAGCTTCAGCTCATGTATGGCTTCAAGTATCATAGCCTCCGTCCTTGCCAGTGAGAGAGCAGTACGCGCGATTCTGATCCGTGTTGCTTCATTCCTCATAACCCATTCCGCGATTGTGCTCTTGAGTGGAACATTAGTCCTCAGAGTCTTGCTCTGCATTGCTATTTTCGTAACCGGGCAGATCACAGGTTCAGAATCATCCGTTAAACTGTCAAAGTACTCCTCAATGGTTCTCCTGTCATATGTTACTCCGCTTTCGGTAGTCACTGGATCAACCATGACCTTATTTGTGAGTGGGCAGAAGAAAGAATCATACAGCGGCTCAACATACTCTGCGACTTCAGGGAGTGAACTGAATGACTGGCCACCGAACTCGTGAGACTCATGGTACATTCCCTGCAGGAAGTCCACCAACCTTGGCATGTCACCGTCGTGCAGTGCTCTTCTCTTGGGCCTATCATTTGCCACAACTATCGTCATATCGCCCTCAGAATAGCCATCACAGGAACGCTGATCACTAGTATGCTGCCCGTTTGCAGTTACCTGAAGGTGCGTGCCGACTGCTCCATCGGCACGCCTGTTGCTACCAAATGCTGAAGCAGGTATCCTGCTGAGCTCATGGCCGATGTTCTTTATCACATTATCAAGGTCCTCGGTTATGCTCTGGAGGTCTTCATCCATGAGCTGCTGCGCGACGGCGCTGCACCTAGCAACAAGGTCCTTGGCGAGGTCGACATTGGCAGCTAGATATTCGGCTATGTGCATCACGTTGGTAGGGGAATTCTGCACCCTCTGCACCTCCAATGTGGCGGGCGGCTCGCGCTGAAGACGGCTGCCTGCGTCCAAGAACTTCTCTTGGCCGACATCGGCGGAGGCCATGGTCGACATGACCTCAGAGATTGCCGCTATGGACTCGGCGAGTGCCGCCTTCCGTGCTTGTCCCCCGCTTCTCTGAAAAAAGAAGTACACGTCAGGCACCCAAGCAAATGCATCCAACTCCACAGACAGACGAGCTGTTGTCATGGAAAATGATGGTTGAGAGTTCACACCAGCAAACTATAAAGAATGAACCGACAGACTTTATTAGATGAAAACAATCTGAAGTTGACGGGGGAATTGATTCTACAACAATCGGAGGATACGATACGGGGCTGCCACTTTCCCCCAATCCCCGATTGTTGACGAAATGGTTTCAAGAAAGTGGCATCTCCCGTAAGTATGAACGAATAAGAATTGGAATTCGCTTTACTGAAAATAAACAGCCAAATTAAAGAATTGTACTGTGAAGTGCTTGGAAATGGGGAACACGCTGGTTTTTGGGCACTCCTTGAAGGGGAAGAAGAACAAAATAACAGTTGAATTGCCCGTTTGAGCACATGGAACGGCCGCGGCTTCATTTCCCCACTCCCGATGCCAAATCCACACCGCCTAAAACCCTATGATTCCTTTCCCTCCCACAAGGCTTAGTAATCCCCACACAAGACGAACATAAACAAGAACAACACAGGAAGGAACTGTGATTTTCTCTTGAAAACCTACGCTAGTGCCTGACAGTTGACGCCACCCTGAACTGAATCAAACAGCTCGTCGCCAGAAGAAGAGAAGGCGACTCAGCAACACACATACCTGCATCCAAGCCCCCTGACCCGAAGAACCGGGGCCGCCGCTTCCTCGGCCGCCCTCCTGCCCGCCCCCCGCCGTGCTGAACCCCGGGAGAAGGTGGCTACCGGCGCCGCGGGAGCATTCTATCTCTCTCCTCCTCCGCTTGCTGCCCACCGCCAGCCGCCCACGCACCGTCCAGCCCTCGAACGAACGAACCAACAGCGCCGCACCGCCCGGCTCAGCGCGGCAGAAGAATCGAGAGGAACAAAAATAAATTGGGAGGGAGGTCGGAATGAAATGATGGGAGATGGCGCCGCGCGGGGACCCAGTCAAGTGAGGTCTAAAGCAACCTCCTCCCTGGCCTGGCTCCCTGGATTGGAGATCGGTAAAGCGGCCCGATGTTTTAACGGATTTTCCGGTAGTGCCCCTGCCGCACTTGTTTTATAATTTTGTGTGGGGAGTGCGCCGTGGGAAGCGTACAAAGGCGTTTGACTTTGCTGGCGGTGGAGGTGCTGCCGCCCGGCGACCGCATGCTTTGGCTTGCAACGGACACCACACCACCACATATGCCACCTTCATTTTTTTTTGTCCGCGGAGACCTGGCGTGTCGACTGCACTGCGCTCGTTCTTTGTCCACGGCGACTTCAGACCTGGCAACGTTAATTGCACTGAAGTTTCGGTCAGGTAAGATGGCCTGCAAATGGATAAACAGCGGTCGCTTTCGGTGATGAACAGGACAATTTCTTGGAAACTTTGCATGTTTTCTTTGGACAATTACAGCACCATATTTCAGATGAGCTCGGTGGTGCAGCGTGAGGGAAAGTGCAGGCGAGAGACAGCATTATGGCGGCGTTTTTTGAGCTGTCGACCGCCCTGATTCATGAGTTCTTGGATCATACGCTTCCTTTTTCTGCTCTCCGCTCCGCTGCATTTGCCTCATCATGAAGGCATGGCATGGCAGCGGCATTGATGATCCCCGAATCGGTTGAACGGTGGTGGCGAAGCTCATTAAGTGAGTGCTCTAATCTAAGTAAGAACCATCGTCTGTGAGGAGAAAAGCATTCGAGTTAGTTTTCCGGCCGATCTAGATATGCATGGTTATGGTTAGGCGTTCAGCGAGGGCGCTAGCAAGTACAGTAGTACATTGTGTTGCGAGTGGAAGAAGTAAGTTATTAGGGTTAATAAGTTGCTGAGATTTATTTAGTTGCTACTAGATCGTGCTGGAATCATGCGTCATTGATTCACTACGGTCACTAATCTAATCATGTATGATTAGAGTATGACAAATATGACCCCTTAAATGTCCGCAGACATGGGCAGTGACCGGACACTCCTCAAATTAGCACAACTACATCCGGACATCTCATATTAGATTCTCAAATCCATACAAAAACATGCAAACCAAAAACCTACATACCACGTAAATGATCTACCTACTCCTCATGGGAGATGTCGACTATCTCCGTGCACGGCTCTGGGTACATGGGGGGCAGTTGCAGCTCCGGCTGCTTCCCTCCGGCCTCCTCCTCCTTTATCTCCGCGTCGGACGTCGTCTGCTCCTGCCGGAGGAACTGCCGGTTGGCCTCCACATAGGCCTCATCCTAGATGGACTCCAGGATGGCCTGCTGCTCTGGCATCTCCGCGGCTTGGGCGACGGCGAACTCCGCCTCTGCCATGTTGAACCCCAGAGCAGGTTGTTCCGCTTCGTCCTCCTCCGAGTCCGCCACCTCCATCGGCTCCGGTAGCGGTTGTCCCTCCTCCTCCTCCGGCTTCGTCGAGTCCAGAGGTAGCTCGACAGCGGCACGTGCGGCGCGCCTCGCCTGGATCTCCTCCGTGATCTGCCTCCGGCGCTCCAGCGTGAACATAGCGTACGCCGTGATCTTGCGCCGGCCCATGGCGATGTAGGAGAGCATGGGAGATTAGGCGGACGGGCTCGGGTGGTGGCGTAGAGAGGGAGGAGGTGGATGGACTAGGGTTGGGGGACGCCGGCCGGCTTAAATAGCCGGATTTGGTTTCCGGCGTCGAGCCGGAGCGGCGCAACGCGACATTCACACCGCGGCGACGGAGGAGGCGTCCGTCGGACCGCCGGGTTTCCGGGCAATTCCGCATAGGACCCCATCGTCAGTCCTACATGGCGGACATGCCCGGACGCCCTCATACCCGCTCCATATTTGAGCTGGATATGAGGGTTTCGGTCAGTCCGGACGTTTGAGGTCCGTTTGAGACGGTCGTCTAGATCAAATTTCATGACTGGTCAGTGATCGGACCGTTTCGCCCGGGTGTTCAGCGAGGGCGCTACCAAGTACAGTAGACATTCCCCCGGGAAAGAAAAGGTACAGTAGTACATTGTGTCGCGAGTGGAAGAAGTAAGTTATCAGGGTTAAGAAGTTGCTGAGACTTATTTAGTTGCTACTACATCGTGCTGGAATCATGCGTCATTGATTCACTACGGTCACTAATCTAATCATGCATGGTTATGCCCCGCAGCAAAATAACCAATCATGGCTGTCTTTTTTTTTGCCATGAACCAATCATGGCTGTCAGAGTAGTACCAGCGGTACTGCTCAGGGGTGGAGGCGCGTACGATCGAGTGGTACAGTCAGTAACAAATTACAACATCCTTCAGAAAAAACTCAGTTAATGGTACTAACAGCTAACGTGGCTAGTACATTGCGTACAGACCCTAAAATTAAAAAAAAGTGCATTGGGTACAGATAAGGACCGACGGAACTGGGCTAAATTGAATAATAATGTTTGTTGAGCTTGTCAACCTATGTAACCTAGCTCTTGAAATGTTCAATTTCATCGCAGATTCCCTGATGAAATTAACTACCGTCGTTATCGACTAATTCTACATACATCGAGATGCGCCTATCCTAGACACAAGCGCATGAATAAAATAGCAGCATGACGGCTGGTGCACGACAAGAGCGCAGAATTTGCCCGGCAAGAATGGATTAGCAAGCTACCGGCAACAAGTCTGCGAGGCCAGGTTACCAGCGGGCACAAAACCCTCAGCTTGATTGGCTGGTACAACTGGGCACAGCGTCATTCATTCTAACTAAACCCCCCGGAACGATTAAGCGCGTGGAACCATTCTAAATGGAGCAGCGGCGTGATCGCTAGTTCGCTACTAGTGTGCTATTCTATGATCCCAGTCGACGGCGATAGCTAGCTACGGACGACAGGGACACTTGCAGTCCGATCGGGCAGGGGCAAAACCGTCCGTCCGCCGGCGCGCGGGTCGCGTCGACATGGGCGCCACCCCGGGCGGGCCGATCGCAATCCGCTTGCGTGCGTAGATATCGTCCACTGTCCAGTACAGTAGTATTTTCTTAATTTCCTGTCCGACGCGTATGATGGAGACGGGCACTGTGCTGCAGGTGTGGACGGACGAAATCACGGCAAGGACGGCGCTCTCATGCCGGGCGAGGACCGAGGACCGAGGAATGTCGATCTTGACCCGTTTCAAATGATCACAGTACTGCTCTACTCCTGCATTTCAGTTGGGCGAAATGGCGGTGATGCATTTACTGCGGGAGGAAGAGCGGCAGCGGCGTACGGGACAAGAAGCTTTCCGTGTCGTGGTCGTGGCAGTTGGTTAGGTGCGTGCCCTTTGGGCGCGGGCAGCCTCTGGGCGGGCTCGATCGCCAACCACTGCGCGCGCGCGGGCGTGGCCCTTTTTTCCGCGCTCGGACATGGCACCGTACGGACCGCCCGGGATGTCGGTGGTGACGCGTATCGTGGCTTCCACACCAAAGTTTTGCACCGCGTCACACACCAAATTTTTGCGCCGCGTCACGCTACATTACTCGAAGGTTGAGTGATTGAGTCTGATCTGGATTCCGGGATACTGCGGGTCTGCTGACATACATCCCAGGCTACAGAGAGGAAGGGAAGGGGGCGCGTGAGGACGTACGGTAGGGCTGGGCGGCACGTGATCCACTGTACAATACAACTGTGCTCTAGCACAGCGAGCCAGGGCGCACGCGGCGAAAGAGAGTTGTTTTTCTTGTCTTCGGCCGCAGCGCCCATCACAACACGTACCGTGAAACTATTCACCTGACCACCTGTGGGATAGCTCCACACGGGTTTGGATCCCTGGGGTAAAGCGAGCCTGCCAACACCAAACAGAGCTGGGTAGCTGGCTGCCATTTGGATATAATCTTTCGTCCCCTTTTATAAAACGACAACTCATCTGTGCCACTACGAGGCCGTCAGAACGAGCGCGACGATGTCAGAACCCCAGATCCAAATCAAGACGCCGCCCCTCAAAGGGTGGGGGCACTTTCGAGCTACCCGTCGCAACACCTCCCGTTGTTCATGTGTTTCACAAAATTCTTCGAAATGCTATTTGATCTTTCGAAGATCCTCAGCAGCCTATTGCTCTTGAAATTTTTGCCTCCTTGCATTATAGTTAATTCCATATGTCCAGTAGTTTTTGTTCACATCGCTTGTCATTGCCATTTTGAGCCTAATGGTTCAATATATCGACTAATACTCACAATCATCAAACGAAACTAGAATTCGTCCTTCCGGCTCAGATGTCATTCTAGACATAAGCTGGTTTCCAGCCAACCAAACCTTGAACAATTATGCAACTAACTCTATCTCATCTTTTGATCAGAGCGTCTGCTTCTGATCCTCCGATTTAGAAATCGTATTTCCTTTGTATTTTATACTTCGAATTATTCAGATGTTTCTATAATCTGATGCCTTTGTATTCTTTCTTCTCTTGGTTGACTACCAATACTCACACCTGATTCTTTGTAGATGTTGGTGCAATATCTTCCTACCTTTGTTTTGGAGATTGTTGACAGAAACAGGTATGGACTGATTTCTTTGCTAGTGCATACAGAGAGAAATAGTCCATACAGAACCGAAGAGAATGTTGTCTCCGGTGCTAGGTTCGAGTAACTTCACCGAAGAATATCTGCTTGCAGAGATGAACGAGCTACATCGGTTGAATATATGTAGACGAGATGATTGATGTGAAGGAATTAACCCCTCGAAAGTTTATTGCTGAAGCGAAGCATATGATTCGGTACTGTCGTCCGAAGAAATTGGCTGCAACGAATGGAAGCCGAAGACAAAGTGAAGACGTAGTATTCATTTCATTGTTCTTCCTTCATTCATTTGAGTCATAGGACCTCCATACTATTAAGAGGGGTATAGGTTCTCGAAGCTTAGATCCGCTGTGATGTTGGGGAACGTAGTAATTTCAAAAAATTTCCTACGCACACGCAAGATCATGGTGATGCATAGCAACGAGAGGGGAGAGTGTCGTCTACATACCCTCGTAGACCGAAAGCGGAAGCGTTATAACAACGCGGTTGATGTAGTCGTACGTCTTCACGATCGACCGATCTCAGCACCGAAGGTACGGCACCTCCGCGGACTGCACACGTTCAGCTCGGCGACGTCCCGCGAACTCACGATCCAGTAGAGCTTCGAGGGAGAGCTCCGTCAGCACGACGGCGTGATGACGGTGATGATGATGCTACCGACGCAGGGCTTCGCCTAAGCACCGCTACGATATGACCGAGGTGGAATATGGTGGAGGGGGGCACCGCACACGGCTAAAAGATCAACAGATCAACTTGTGTGTCTATGGGGTGCCCCCTTCCCCCGTATATAAAGGAGTGGGGAAGGGGGAGGGCTGGCCCTCTATGGCGTGCCCTGGAGGAGTCCTACTCCCACTGGGAGCAGGATTCCCCCCTTCCCTAGTTGGACTAGGAGAGAAGGAAGGGGGAGAGAGGGAGGAAGGAAAGGGGGGCGTCGCCCCTCCTCCTAGTCCAATTCGGACCAGAGGGAGAGGGGGCGCGCGGCCTGCCATGGTTTCCTCTCTCTCTCCACTATGACCCAATAAGGCCCATACACTTACCGGGGGGGGGGGGGGGGTCCGGTAACCTCCCGATACTCCGGTAAAATCCCGATTTCAACCGGAACCATTCCGATGTCCAAATATAGTCGTCCAATATATCGATCTTTATGTCTTGACAATTTCAAGACTCCTCGTCATGTCCGTGATCATATCCGGGACTCTGAACTATCTTCGGTACATCAAAACACATAAACTCATAATACCGATCATCACCGAATGTTAAGCGTGCGGATCCTACGGGTTCGAGAACTATGTAGACATGACCGAGACACGTCTCCGGTCAATAACCAATAGCGGAACCTGGATGCTCATATTGGTTCCTACATATTCTACGAAGATCTTTATCAGTCAAACCGCATAACAACATACGTTGTTCCCTTTGTCATCGGTATGTTACTTTCCCGAGATTCGATCGTCGGTATCTCAATACCTAGCTCAATCTCGTTACCGGCAAGTCTCTTTACTCGTTTTGTAATGCATCATCCCGCAACTAACTCATTAGTTGCATTGCTTGCAAGGCTTATAGTGATGTGCATTACCGAGAGGGCCCAGAGATACCTCTCCGACAATCGGAGTGACAAATCCTAATCTCGATCTATGCCAACTCAACAAGTACCATCGGAGACACCTGTAGAGCACCTTTATAATCACCCAGTTACGTTGTGACATTTGGTAGAACACAAAGTGTTCCTCTGGTAATCGGGAGTTGCATAATCTGATAGTCATAGGAACATGTATAAGTCATGAAGAAAGCAATAGCAGTAAACTAAAATGATCAAGTGCTAAGCTAACGGAATGGGTCAAGTCAATCACATCATTCTCCTAATGATGTGATCCCGTTTATCAAATGACAACTCATGTCTATGGCTAGGAAACTTAACCATCTCTGATCAACGAGCTAGTCAAGTAGAGGCATACTAGTGACACTCTGTTTGTCTATGTATTCACACATGTATTATGTTTCCGGTTAATACAATTCTAGCATGAATAATAAACATTTATCATGAAATAAGGAAATAAATAATAACTTTATTATTGCCTCTAGGGCATATTTCCTTCAGTCTCCCACTTGCACTAGAGTCAATAATCTAGATTACACAGTAATGATTCTAACACCCATGGAGTCTCGGTGCTGATCATGTTTTGCTCGTGAGAGAGGCTTAGTCAACGGGTCTGCAATATTCAGATCCGTATGTATCTTGCAAATCTCTATGTCTCCCACCTGGACTTGATCGCGGATGGAATTGAAGTGTCTTTTGATGTGCTTGGTTCTCTTGTGAAATCTGGATTCCTTTGCCAAGGCAATTGCACCAGTATTGTCACAAAAGATTTTCATTGGACGCGATGCACTAGGTATCACACCTAGATCGGATATGAACTCCTTCATCCAGACTCCTTCATTTGCTACTTCCGAAGCAGCTATGTACTCCACTTCACACGTAGATCCCGCCACGACGCTTTGTTTAGAACTGCACCAACTGACAGCTCCACCGTTCAATATAAACACGTATCCAGTTTGCGATTTAGAATTGTCCGGATCAGTGTCAAAGCTTGCATCGACGTAACCATTTACGACGAGCTCTTTGTCACCTCCATAAACGATAAACATATCCTTAGTCCTTTTCAGGTATTTCAGGATGTTCTTGACCGCTGTCCAGTGATCCACTCCTGGATTACTTTGGTACCTCCCTGCTAAACTAATAGCAAGGCACACATCAGGTTTGGTACACAACATTGCATACATGATAGAGCCTATGGCTGAAGCATAGGGAACACTTTTCATTTTCTCTCTATCTTCTGCAGTGGTCGGGCATTGAGTCTGACTCAACTTCACACCTTGTAACACAGGCAAGAACCCTTTCTTTGCTTGGTCCATTTTGAACTTCTTCAAAACTTTATCAAGGTATGTGCTTTGTGAAAGTCCAATTAAGCGTCTTGATCTATCTCTATAGATCTTGATGCCCAAGATATAAGCAGCTTCACCAAGGTCTTTCACAGAAAAACTCTTATTCAAGTATCCTTTTATGCTATCCAGAAATTCTATATCATTTCCAATCAACAATATGTCATCCACATATAATATTAGAAATGCTACAGAGCTCCCACTCACTTTCTTGTAAATACAGGCTTCTCCAAAAGTCTGTATAAAACGATATGCTTTGATCACACTATCAAAACGTTTATTCCAACTCCGAGAGGCTTGCACCAGTCCATAAATGGATCGCTGGAGCTTGCATACTTTGTTAGCACTTTTTGGATCGACAAAACCTTCTGGTTGCATCATATACAACTCTTCTTCTAGAAATCCATTCAGGAATGCAGTTTTTACATCCATTTGCCAAATTTCATAATCATAAAATGCGGCAATTGCTAACATGATTCGGACAGACTTAAGCATCGCTACGGGTGAGAAAGTCTCATCGTAGTCAACCCCTTGAACTTGTCGAAAACCTTTCGCAACAAGTCGAGCTTTGTAGACAGTAACATTACCGTCAGCGTCAGTCTTCTTCTTGAAGATCCATTTATTTTCTATGGCTTGCCGATCATCGGGCAAGTCAACCAAAGTCCACACTTTGTTCTCATGGATCCCATCTCAGATTTCATGGCTTCAAGCCATTTTGCGGAATCTGGGCTCACCATCACTTCTTCATAGTTCGTAGGTTCGCCATGGTCAAGTAACATGACCTCCAGAACAGGATTACCGTACCACTCTGGTGCGGATCTTACTCTGGTAGACCTACGAGGTTTGATAGTAACTTGATCTGAAGTTTCATGATCAATATCATTAGCTTCCTCACTAATTGGTGTAGGTGTCACAGGAACCGGCTTCTGTGATGAACTACTTTCCAATAAGGGAGCAGGTACAGTTACCTCATCAAGTTCTACTTTCCTCTCACTCACTTCTTTCGAGAGAAACTCCTTCTCTAGAAAGGATACATTCTTAGCAACAAATGTATTGCCTTCGGATCTGTGATAGAAGGTGTACCCAACAGTCTCCTTTGGGTATCCTATGAAGACACATTTCTCCGATTTGGGTTCGAGCTTCTTAGGTTGAAGCTTTTTCACATAAGCATCGCAGCCCCAAACTTTAAGAAACAACAACTTTGGTTTCTTGCCAAACCACAGTTCATAAGGCGTCGTCTCAACGGATTTAGATGGTGCCCTATTTAACGTGAATGCAGCCGTCTATAAAGCATAACCCCAAAATGATAGCGGTAAATCGGTAAGAGACATCATAGATCGCACCATATCCAGTAAAGTACGATTACGACGTTCGGACACACCATTACGCTGTGGTGTTCCGGGTGGCGTGAGTTGCGAAAATATTCCGCATTGTTTTGAATGAAGACCAAACTCGTAACTCAAATATTCTCCTCCATGATCAGATCGTAGAAACTTTATTTTCTTGTTACGATGATTTTCCACTTCACTCTGAAATTCTTTGAACTTTTTAAATGTTTCAGACTTATGTTTCATTAAGTAGATATACCCATATCTGCTCAAATCATCTGTGAAGGTGAGAAAATAACGATACCCGCCGCGAGCCTCAATATTCATCGGACCACATACATCAGTATGTATGATTTCCAACAAATCTGTTGCTCGCTCCATTGTTCCGGAGAACGGCGTTTTAGTCATCTTGCCCATGAGACATGGTTCGCAAGTACCAAGTGATTCATAATCAAGTGATTCCAAAAGTCCATCAGTATGGAGTTTCTTCATGCGCTTTACACCAATATGATCCAAACGGCAGTGCCACAATTAAGTTGCACTATCATTATCAACTCTGCATCTTTTGGCTTCAACATTATGAATATGTGTATCACTACTATCGAGATTCATTAAAAATAGACTACTCTTCAAGGGTGCATGACCATAAAAGATATTACTCATATAAATAGAACAACCATTATTCTCAGATTTAAATGAATAACCGCCTCGCATCAAACAAGATCCAGATATAATGTTCATGCTCAACGCTGGCACCAAATAACAATTATTCAGGTCTAAAACTTATCCCGAAGGTAGATGTAGAGGTAGTGTGCCGACAGCGATCACATCGACTTTGGAACCATTTCCCATGCGCATCGTCACCTCGTCCTTAGCCAATCTTTGCTTAATCCGTAGTCCCCGTTTCAGTTGCAAATATTAGCAACAGAACCAGTATCAAATACCCAGGTGCTACTGCGAGCTTTAGTAAGGTACACATCAATAACATGTATATCACATATACCTTTGTTCACCTTGCCATCCTTCTTATCCGCCAAATACTTGGGGCAGTTCCGCTTCCAGTGACCAGTCCCTTTGCAGTAGAAGCCCTCAGTCTCAGGCTTAGGTCCAGATTTGGGTTTCTTCTCCTGAGCAGCAACTTGCTTGCTGTTCTTCTTGAAGTTCCCCTTCTTCTTCCCTTTACCCTTTTTCTTGAAACTGGTGGTCTTGTTAACCATCAACACTTGATGCTCCTTTTTGATTTCTACCTCCGCAGCCTTTAGCATCGCGAAGAGCTAGGGAATTGTCTTATCCATCCCCTGCATGTTATAGTTCATCACAAAGCTCTTATAGCTTGATGGCAGTGATTGAAGAATTCTATCAATGACACTATCATCCGGAAGATTAACTCCCAGTTGAATCAAGTGATTGTTATACCCAGACATTTTGAGTATATGTTCACTGACATAACTATTCTCCTCCATCTTACAGCTGTAGAACTTATTGGAGACTTCATATCTCTCAATCCGGGCATTTGCTTGAAATATTAACTTCAACTCCTGTAACATCTCATATGCTCCATGACGTTCAAAACGTCGTTGAAGTCCCGGTTCTAAGCCGTAAAGCATGGCACACTGAAATATCGAGTAGTCATCAGCTTTGCTCTGCCTGACGTTCATAACATCTGGTGTTGCTCCTGCAGTGGGTTTGGCACCCAGCGGTGCTTCCAGGATGTTATTCTTCTGTGCAACAATGAGGATAATCCTCAAGTTACGGACCCAGTCTGTGTAATTGCTACCATCATCTTTCAACTTTGCTTTCTCAAGGAACGCATTAAAATTCAACGGAACAACAACACGGGCCATCTATCTACAACAACATAGACATGTAAAAATACTATCAGGTACTAAGTTCATGATAAATTAAAGTTCAATTAATCAAATTACTTAAGAACTCCCACTTAGATAGACATCCCTCTAATCATCTAAGTGATCACGTGATCCATATCAACTAAGCCATGTCCGATCATCACGTGAGATGGAGTAGTTTTCAATGGTGAATATCACTATGTTGATCATATCTACTATATGATTCACGCTCGACCTTTCGGTCTCAGTGTTCCAAGGCCATATCTGCATATGCTAGGCTCGTCAAGCTTAACCGGAGTATTTTTGCGTGTGCAAAACTGGTTTGCACCCGTTGTATGTGAACATAGAGCTTATCACACCCGATCATCACATGGTGTCTCGGCACGACGAACTTTGGCAACGGTGCATACTTAGGGAGAACACTTGTACCTTGAAATTTAGTGAGAGATCATCTTATAATGCTACCGTCAATCAAAGCAGAATAAGATGCATAAAGGATAAACATCACATGCAATCAATATAAGTGATATGATATGGCCATCATCATCTTGTGCCTTTGATCTCCTTCTCCAAAGCACCGTCATGATCACCATCGTCATCGTCGCGACACCTTGATCTCCATCGTAGCATCGTTGTCGTCTCGCTAACTATTGCTTCTATGACTATCGCTACCGCTTAGTGATAAAGTAAAGTAATTACAGTGCGATTGCATTGCATACAATAAAGCGACAACCATATGGCTCCTGCCAGTTTCCGATAACTCTGTTACAAAACATGATCATCTCATACAATAAAATATAGCATCATGCCTTGACCATATCGCATCACAACATGCCCTGCAAAAACAAGTTAGACGTCCTCTACTTTGTTGTTGCAAGTTTTACGTGGCTGCTACGGGCTGAGCAAGAACCGTTCTTACCTACGCATCAAAACCACAATGATATTTCGTCAAGTTAGTGCTGTTTTAACCTTCAACAAGGACCGGGCGTAGTCACACTTGGTTCAACTAAAGTTGGAGAAACTGACACCCGCCAGCCACCTGTGTGCAAAGCACGTCGGTAGAACCAGTCTCGCGTAAGCGTACGCGTAATGTCGGTCCGGGCCGCTTCATCCAACAATACCGCCGAACCAAAGTATGACATGCTGGTAAGCAGTATGACTTGTATCGCCCACAACTCACTTGTGTTCTACTCGTGCATATAACATCTACGCATAAACTTGGCTCGGATGCCATTGTTGGGGAACATAGTAATTTCAAAAAAATTCCTACACACACTCAAGATCATGGTGATGCATAGCAACGAGAGGGGAGAGTGTCATCTACGTACCCTCGTAGACCGAAAGCAGAAGCGTTATAACAACGCGGTTGATGTAGTCATACGTCTTCACGATCGACCGATCTCAGCACCGAAGGTACGGCACCTCCGCGGACTGCACACGTTCAGCTCGGCGACGTCCCGCGAACTCACGATCCAGTAGAGCTTCGAGGGAGAGTTCCGTCAGCACGACGGCGTGATGACGGTGATGATGATGCTACTGACGCAGGGCTTCTCCTAAGCACCGCTACGATATGACCGAGGTGGAATATGGTGGAGGGGGGCACCGCACACGGCTAAAAGATCAACAGATCAACTTATGTGTCTATGGAGTGCCCCCTTCCCCCGTATATAAAGGAGTGGAGGAGGGGGGAGGGCCGTCCCTCTATGGCGCACCCTGGAGGAGTCCTACTCCCACCGGGAGTAGGATTCCCCCTTCCCTAGTTGGACTAGGAGAGAAGGAAGGGGGAGAGAGGGAGGAAGGAAAGGGGGCGCCGCCCCCCTCCTAGTCCAATTCGGACCAGAGGGAGAGGGGGCGCGCGGCCTGCCCTGGTCTCCTCTCCCTCTCTCCACTATGGCCCAATAAGGCCCATACACTTACCGGGGGGCTCCGGTAACCTCCCGGTACTCCGATAAAATCCCGATTTCACCCGGAACCATTCCGATGTCCAAATATAGTCGTCCAATATATCGATCTTTATGTCTCGACCATTTCGAGACTCCTCGTCATGTCCGTGATCATATCCGGGACTCCGAACTATCTTCGGTACATCAAAACACATAAACTCATAATACCGATCATCACCGAACGTTAAGCGTGCGGACCCTACGGGTTCGAGAACTATGTAGACATGACTGAGACACGTCTCCGATCAATAACCAATAGCGGAACCTGGATGCTCATATTGGTTCCTACATATTCTACGAAGATCTTTATCGGTCAAATCGCATAACAACATACGTTGTTCCCTTTGTCATCGGTATGTTACTTGCCCGAGATTCGATCGTCGGTATCTCAATGCCTAGCTCAATCTCGTTACCGGCAAGTCTCTTTACTCGTTCTGTAATGCATCATCCCGCAACTAACTCATTAGTTGCATTGCTTGCAAGGCTTATAGTGATGTGCATTAGCGAGAGGGCCCAAAGATACCTCGCCGACAATTGGAGTGACAAATCCTAATCTCGATCTATGCCAACTCAACAAGTACCATCGGAGACACCTGTAGAGCACCTTTATAATCACCCAATTACGTTGTGACGTTTGGTAGCACACAAAGTGTTCCTCTGGTAATCGGGAGTTGCATAATCTGATAGTCATAGGAACATGTATAAGTCATGAAGAAAGCAATAGCAGTAAACTAAAACGATCAAGTGCTAAGCTAATGGAATGGGTCAAGTCAATCACATCATTCTCCTAATGTTGTGATCCCGTTTATCAAATGACAACTCATGTCTATGGCTAGGAAACTTAACCATCTTTGATCCACGAGCTAGTCAAGTAGAAGCATACTAGTGACACTCTGTTTGTCTATGTATTCACACATGTATTATGTTTCCGGTTAATACAATTCTAGCATGAATAATAAACATTTATCATGAAATAAGGAAATAAATAATAACTTTATTATTGCCTCTAGGGCATATTTCCTTTATGTGATACTTAGCCCAAAACCTATGAAAGATGCAAGAGAAATTTCTTTATGCTCCGAATGATTACCTGGCAGCAGTAGACGTTGTTCTTTGTGCTGCAGGAGATATCTTTCGGACTGATGAGTTAGCATTACTTGCCCCGCAAGAAATGTTACCGTTGTGCTCAAATTTCCGACCGTTGGACTCATGTCGTTCAGTGATTGGCTGCTTGTCGTGTCCAATTTGCTCTTTTCCCATCAGGGAAGGTTGCGGCTATAAATAGCCACCCCGCTCCAACATTGTCTGTTGGCTGCTCCGCTTGAGATTTCTGAGAAGATTGATTTGAGCAACCCCTCTCCGAGTGATTTGAGTTTAAGATCCACCGAGAGAAAAATCAAGAGCCCAAACTTAGACAGTGGTTTAGCATCACAGTAATTCTGAGTTAGAGTTCTTGTACCTATTACTCTTGAGAGTTGTGCACTCTCTAGATGGATAGGTTTCGACTCGAGTGTTGAAGAGTTGTTGTCTTCACCGAGCTACATCTTCAGCAACCAAGAGTGATTGTGGTTCATGAAGGTTGACCGAAGGTTTGGAGATCGCTGACAAGGATCTACCACGAGTGAAATCAACTGGAGTCTGATCAGCTTCGAGTTGAAGGAGAATAGGGTGAAGAAAGTTTATCTTCTGTGTTAAGTCACAACCCCTCCAACCAGACGTAGCCCTTTGGCAGAAGGGTGAACTGGTCTACCAAATCTCTCTGTCGCCATCGAGCACCACTGGTTCAGTCTACTTTACTGCAATTCCTTCAGCAATTTACATTCGTGCTCGGTATCGATAGTTTATCTGATCAGTTTCATTTATTGAAGTTTACTTTTGCATCTGCCTTTGCTGTCATTCACTTGAGTTAATCTTCGTATCTCATCCTTTTGCATTTTCATCATTCTGTTTAGCCATCCGCGTTTCACCTCGGTTAACCATCTTGCATATCTCTCACCACCCGCATCATGTTTTGTTTCGTTCTATTGCATCTGTTTGCATGTTGCATTAATCTCATCGTAGTTAAACCTGTGATTTCCCAAGCTCGTACTGTTATCACCTCTTTCATCGAGGAATATGCTTCTGAAGAAGAAGATTGGGATCGGTTTCAAAACATTCAAAAGAATTTTTGAATCTCCCATTCACCCCCTCTGGTGGATATACTCTCGGTCCTAACAATTGGTATCGGAGTAGGTTCTCCCTAGCTCTGTTTATTAAAGGTCTAACGTCCTTGGAGTTTTGAGTATGGCGTATGCAGGTAGATCCTCGCACTCTGAAAGGTTTCCTATTTTCGATGGAAATGACTATATCTTCTGGAAGGAAAGAATGAGAAACAGAATTCAAGCTATCAATTTTGATCAGTGGCAGATTGTGGAAAATGGATACACCATTCAGCAACCAGATGATCGACAAAGCAAATCTATAGTTGGATTCTCAAGCAAAAGATATCATCTATTGCAGTCTGTCAAAAGACATTTTACTTCGATTCCAAAAGCTCGACACTACAAAGCAACACTGGGATGCCATAAAAAATGCTCATGAAGAATTCATCGCCAGAACGGATCCCCACACTCAAATGCTTCGTGCCATGTTTGCTAGGTTCAGAAGTCTGCGTAAGGAATGTGCTATGGACCTCACCGACCGATTGACAAACATTGTTGAAAGATGATACGTCTCCAACGTATCTATAATTTTTGATTGTTCCATGCTATTATATTATCTGTTTTGGATGTTTTATATGCATTATTATGCTATTTTATATGATTTTTTGGACTAACCTATTAACCTAGAGCCCAGTGCCAGTTCCTGTTTTTTCCCCTTGTTTTAGAGTTTCGCAGAAAAGGAATACCAAATGGAGTCCAAACGGAATGAAACTTTCGCGATGATTTTTCTTGGGCCAAAAGACACCCAGAGGACTTGGAGTGCATGTCAGGAAATCCACGAGGCGGCCATAAGGACGGAGGGCATGCCCAGGGGGGCAGGGCGCGCCCCCACCCTTGTGGGCCCCTCGTGACTCCACCGACCTATTTTTTCCACCTATATATTCTCAAATATTCCAAAACCTACCAGGAGAGCCACAAAAACACTTTTCCACCGCCGCAACCTTCTATACCCGTGAGATCCCATCTAGGGGCCTTTTTCAGCGTCCCGCCGGAGGGGGACTCGATCATGGAGGGATTCTACATCAACACCATTGCCTCTCCGATGAAGCTTGAGTAGTTTACCTCGGACCTACGGGTCCATAGCTAGTAGCTAGATGGCTTCTTCTCTCTCTCTTTAATTCTCAATACCATGTTCTCCTCCATGTTCTTGGAGATCTATCCGATGTAATACTTTTTTGCGGTGTGTTTGACGAGATCCGATGAATTGTGGATTTATGATCAGCTTATCTATGAATATTATTTGAATCTCCTTTGAATTCTTATATGCATGATTTGATATCTTTGCAAGTCTCTTCGAACTATCGATTTGGTTTGGCCAACTAGATTGGTTTTTCTTGCAATGGAGAAGTGCTTAGCTTTGGGTTCAATCTTGCGGTGCTCGATCCCAGTGACAGAAGGGGAACCGACATGTATTGTATTGTTTCCATCGAGGATAACAAGATGGGGTTTTCATCATATTGCTTAAGTTTATCCCGCTACATCATGTCATCTTACTTAATGTGTTACTCTATTCTTATGAACTTAATACTCTAGATGCAGGCAGGAGTCGGTCGATGTGTGGAGTAATAGTAGTAGATGCAGGCAGGAGTCGGTCTACTTGATACGGACGTGATGCCTATGTTCATCATCATTGCCTTAGATATCATCATAACTTTGCGCTTTTCTATCAATTTCTCGGCAGTAATTTGTTTACCCACCGTAATAATTTCTATCTTGAGAGAAGCCTCTAGTGAAACCTATGCCCCCGGGTCTACTTTCCATCATATAAGTTTCTGATCTATAATTTTAGTTTCCTATTTACATCCTTTGCAATCTTTTACTTTTCGTTCCATAAACCAAAAATACCAAAAAAAATACTTTACCGATTATCCATCTCTATCAGATCTCACTTTGCAAATAACCGTGAAGGGATTGACAACCCCTTTATCGCGTTGGGTGCAAGTTGGTGTTTGTTTGTGCAGGTATTCAGTGACTTGTGCGTTGTCTCCTACTGGATTGATACCTTGGTTCTCAAAACCGAGGGGAATACTTACTCTACTTTGCTGCATCACCCTTTCCTCTTCAAGGAAAAAACCAACGCAAACTCAAGAAGTAGCAGGAAGAATTTCTGGCGCCGTTGCTAGGGAGATCTACGCCAAGCCAAGACATACTAAGTACCCATCATAAACTCTCATCTCTCACATTACATTATTTGCCATTCGCCTCCCATTTTCCTCTCCCCCACTTCTAAAACGATTTTTGAAAAGATTTGCCTTTTCTTCGCCTCTCTTCTGCTCGTCTTCTTCGTTTGCCTTTTGATTGCTCGTCTGCTAGTTTTGTTTGCTGCCACCATGTCTGAAATTGGGGAGGTTATCACTGAAAAAGATAGTAGTAATGATGAGGGAAACTTTGATACTAATTCTAATCCTCATGAAGAATCCACTATCTTGCACGCAGAAAAATTTCGCATTGGTAGCGGAAATATTATTGGAAAAGGGGTTATTCAAGATTTCTTTACTTGTGTCGGTGCACTTCCCACTTTGGGTGGGTCTATTCTTCATAAAACTAGTAGTCTCGCGGATGCTATATCTTTGCTCATAGTTGAACTTGAAAGACAATTTGTTCATATGCATCCATCCATTCAAAGGATTTTTCTAGAATTTTCTAATATTGAGCATTTTTCTGTTAAGCGCGCCGCCAGTATATTCCTAGCACATGAGTTTAGATTTATTATGAATGAAGCTAGTGAAATTTTCGTGCATTATAAAGTAGATGGTGGTCGTCCTCCCATAGAAGTAATTCTCTTTAATCAAGAGGACGTAATGCGTTTGCGATCTTTAGATCATGTTGCTTATAATGAAAATTTAAGAAAGAGGGTCCCTACTGATGTTTTAGTTAATAAGATTTTCGAACTTAATGATAATTTCGCTATACAAAACAACTGATTGGGATTTTCTCTTTGTCAAAAGCTCATGACTTTTTGTCAAAAAATGCTGATAATGATGAGTTGGTCATACAATATGAAGGGCCGAAGGAGGAACCAATTCCTCCCGAAATCGATCTTGGGGATTCTTATCCTATTGAAAATTTAGCCCTTTGATTACTTTTGCTTGCCTAAAAGAAAACTTGATGTGGAACGAAGAGAATATGAGATGAGTTTTCGAGATTTGCCTTATCATTATTATGATTACATCTAGATCTATTCTCGTTTTATGCCTAGCTAAGGGCGTTAAACAGTAGCGCTTGTTGGGAGGCAACCGAATTTATTTTTTGTTTTTGCCTTTTAGGTTCTGTTTTGCAATAAATATTTCATCTAGCTTCTGGTTAGATGTGGTTTTATGTTTTTAATTAGTGTTTGTGCCAAGTAAGACCTTTGGGATAGCTTACGGTGATAGTTGATTTGATCTTGCTGAAAAACAGAAACTTTTGCGCTGAGGAAAACAATTCTCATTTTTAGCAGAAGCGTGATAAAATACTGATTCTTTTTGCAGAATTTTAATAAACAAATTGCTTAGGTAGTCCTATTTTTTCAGAATTTTTGGAGTTACAGAAGTATTCTAAATATCCAGATTGCTACAGACTATTCTGTTTTTGACAGATTCTGTTTTCTATGTGTTGTTTGCTTATTTTGATGAATCTATTGCTCGTATCGGGGGGGGGGGGGGGTATGAACCATGGGAAAGTTAGAATACAGTAGATATTACACCAATATAAATAAAGAATGAGTTCACAATAGTACCAAAAGTGGTGATTTATTTTCTTATACTAACGGAACTTATGAGATATTCTGTTGAGTTTTGTGTTGTGAAGTTTTCAAGTTTTGGGTAAGGATTTGATGGACTATGGAATAAAGAGTGGCAAGAGCCTAAGCTTGGGGATGCCCAAGGCACCCCAAGGTAATATTCAGGGATAACCAAGAGCCAAAGCTTGGGGATGAGGGAGTCCTGGACTAAGGGGTCCTCGGGCGTCTGGTCTGTTATCCATTGGGCCGGACTGATGGGCTGTGAAGACATGAAGGCCGAAGATTGTACCCGTGTCCGGATTGGACTCTACTTGGCGTGGAGGGCAAGCTTGGCGACCGACGATGAAGATTCCTTCTTATGTAACCGACTCTATGTAACCCTAGATTCCCCCCGGTGTCTATATAAACCGGAGGGGTTAGTCCGGAAAGGATATTCATGACCATAGTCATACATGCTAGGCTTTTAGGGTTTAGCCATTACGATCTCGTGGTAGATAAACTCTTGTAATACTCATATCCATCAAGATCAATCAAGCAGGAAGTAGGGTATTACCTCCATAGAGAGGTCCCGAACCTGGGTAAAATATCGTGTCCCCCGTCTCCTGTTACCATCGATCCTAGACGCACAGTTCGGGACCCCCTACCCGAGATCCGCCGGTTTTGACACTGACATTGGTGCTTTCATTGAGAGTTCCACTATGCCGTTGATGAAAGGCTCGATGGATCGCCTTGTCCTTAAAGACAACATCACCTCCGGGGGAGCTCTGGCCCCAGGCCAAACCCTCCGGCTGGGCGGCTTTACTATGATCGCCCGTTCGGCCGTCGAGCCGACGATGACCTCTCGGGCCATCGAAAACCCCCTTTGCATTAACTCCAAGCACTCCAAGCAGATGGATCCGACAGAGTTTTCATCTTTGAACAAACTCCTAGATTGCATCGTCGCTTTGGGAATCGCCACAGACTATGATCGGATCGGGCCTAAAACCAATCAAGGAGAAATCAAGGCCCCACCGGTCACCCACCAGATTGTGGTAGTCGTGGAGCAGGACGGCGAGTCTTCTTCTATATCGAAGACGGACTATGTTCGGATCGCTGTTCAGGAAGAGCCGGATACTCACCCGCGAAAGGATGCGACCAGCCCTCCGAACATAGCATCGGACGGCGGTCCTAAACAATCAGAAGATATTCCGAAACCCGGACTGTTAAGCCTGGAAGGTCGTCAGACTCCGGATAATCGGTCAGGTCGAGGTTGGGATTTAATTGAGAGTTCCACTGTGCCGTCAACGAGAGGTTTGATGGCCCCTCCGATCGTCTAGTGACGCTGTCCAAGGAGAAACCTTCCTCCCCGGACAGATTTTCGTATTCGACGGCTTCGTATTGCGGGCCAACTCGCTTGGCCATCTGGAGCAGATTGATAGCTACGCCCCTGGCCACTAGGTCAGATTTGGAAGCTTGAACTACGTCGCGGATATCCGTGGAGACTTGATCTTCGATGGATTCGAGACCGCGGCGATCGCTCCCCCTCGCCCCGATGAACATGACTTAAATCTGTCATGGGATCACATCCAGGAGATGGCTCCTGTTGCTGCAACGACCTTAGAACCGGAGCAGATCGTGCCATCCGAGGCCGTAGAGTCTGTGGTGTTGGAGCCGCACACGGACTCGACGCCTCGCAGTATTCGCGCCAATGGAACTCCGGACTCATTTCCGGTTATTAGTTCCGGACCGGGTACGCCTGCGGACACCGAGTTGGATCAGTTATCAATCATCGAGTTCAGCCCCGCAGATGTCTTCCAACACTCGCCCTTCGGCGATGTGCTGAATTCATTGAAAAACCTATCCCCGATGGGGGACTCACGGCCGAACTATGTCTGGTTCGAGCTAGAGGCTGATAATGGAGAATTTCGCTTCCCACCCGCCACCCACTTCATAGCCATTGTCGAGGACTTAACCGACATGCCCGCTTCTAGCTCCGAAGACATTGACGGTATAGACGACGATGCTGATAAGGAGCAAGGCCAAGGCCTGCCAGTCATCAGGCGTGAGACGGCCACCCCTTCATATGACGTGTACATGATCGATACACTTAAAAAGCCTCGCGACAAAGACAAGGGAGATCCAGTTAAAACTCCTGAGACACAGTCTAAATTCCGGCGCCCCAAACGCCACCCAAGTCACGCCGCAACAACGATGGCACTGGAGAAAATAATACTCCGGACGGCGCCGAAGGCAATGAAGACCCTGTGGAAGCAATATCCGAGCAGGATGAACAGGAAAACGGGCAAGCCAGCCCCGATGAACAGGCCCTGCCCAGCAACGGTTCGGAGGATGACAACTACCTTCCGCTCTCCGAAGATGAGGTAAGCCTCGGCGACGAAGACTTCATCATACCTGAAGAGCCCCTCGAGCAGGAGCGCTTCAAGTGCAGGCTGATAGCTACGGCAAGGAGCCTGAAAAAGAAGCAGCAGCACCTTCAAGCTGACCAAGACCTACTCAAGGACAGATGGACTGAAGTCCTGGTCGCCGAAGAATATGGCCTTAGTAGCCTAGCCAAAAACTACCCAAAGCACAGATTGCTATACCAGTCTGATGACGGGGCGTTGGAGCCCATACCATCATCACACAATGCGGCAGGTCGCCAACAACTCTGTCCGGATAGAGAGGCAACTCAAGCCGAACACCAGACCGCCCCACCTCGCCGTAAAGGCAAGAACAACACAAGTCATGATTACCCAGACGACCTACAGAGGGACTTGGACAATAGAGCAGGACACGCAAGACCGATCTACGGATCACGAAAGCATGCTTCGACACACGACGATGGCTACCTATTCGGACGTGTCAAACCTCGCCACGCCCGAGCCGAAAACCACAAAGGGACTCCTTCGGAGTTACGTCGCAATGTGGCCCAACATAGAGGCACCGCACACCCGCTTTGCTTCACTGATGAAGTAATGGATCATGAATTCCCCGAAGGATTCAAACCCGCCAATATTGAATCATACGACGGGGCAACCGATCCCGCAGTATGGATAGAAGATTTCGTCCTCCACATCCATATGGACCGTGGGGACGACCTCCACGCCATTAAATACCTCCCACCAAAACTAAAATGGCTAGCTCGGTACTGGTTAAATAGCCTGCCTGAAAATTCCATAGGCAGCTGGGAGGACTTGGAAGAGGCCTTCCTCGATAACTTCCGAGGAACACATGTCCGGCCACCGGATGCCAATGACCTAAGTCACATTGTCCAACAGCCCGGAGAATCAGCCAGGGAGCTCTGGACTCGGTTCTTAGTCAAAAAGAACCAAATCGTCGACTGTCCGGACGCGAAAGCCCTTGCGGCTTTCAGACACAGCGTCCGGGACGAATGGATTGCACGCCACCTCGGCCAAGAAGGACCTAAATCCATGACAGCCCTCACTGCTTTGATGACCCACTTTTGCGCGGGAGAAGATAGCTGGCTCGCTCGTAGAAGCAATAGCACCAGCAACCAGGGCAACTCCAAAATCCGAGATGGCAACGGCAAGCCACGACGAAGCAAAAACAACAGTCGCAATGACAATGAAAGATCAGGCGACACAACGGTCAACGCCGGATTCAGCAACCCCAAGCCCGGTCAGCGGAAAAAGCCATTCAAGGCGAATCGAGACAAACCATCCAACCTGGACAGGATATTGGACCGACCCTGCCAGATTCATGGCCACCCTGATAAACCAGCTAATCATACCAACAGAAACTGCTGGGTCTTTAAACGGGCCGGCAAGCTCAATGCCGAACACAGGGGGAGGAGGCCGCCAAGCGACAGGGATGACGGAAAGGTTCACCAACGAAACACCGGGGGTCAGAAGCAATCTCCACCCGAGGATCAACTACTCCTAGAACGGAAATAGCAACCCGGCTTCCGCCGCCCACTCCGTACACCTACAAAATTTGTACCGTGCATACATCATTACGCACTCAAGATACCATGGGCATTGGTGGAAGCACAATATGGACAAGCCTGCAAGCATTCCAGTAACTTATTATTATTATTATTATTATTTATTTTATTTTTATTTCTTCCTTCGCTATCCTTTAAAAACAGGTGACGAACAGGATAAACATCTGAAACTGGCTCTATCGGAGTCCGAATCCGTACACTCACCTAAGGGGCTATTTCCATCAAGGATTCCCCCACCAAGGACTGGCGGCGTAGACGTGCGACAGGAGGTCCAAAATAACTTTTTGTAGACCGCACTCTCTATTTCTTGAGCCTGTACTATGCCTGTTCCTCCGCCTCCAACCCCTAGCATGTCGAATAGCCGGGAGGATGGCTTTTCTATATATATCATAAGTAATCATTGGCATATCGCTCAGTTCCCAGTAAAAAATATCCGAACTACTAATCCGTATTGTTTCCCCGACAAATATGGCTCCTACGGTTATTTCACAGAAATACCTTAGCATAACCTGCCAGGGGCTCGGTGTGGGAACAAATGAGTTGCCAGTAAAAGTCCGAACAACTCTATAGCATACTTCGGCGTCGCAAGTTTGGCCTTATATGCATCAGCTCCGAATCATTGTCTTGGGTCAATAGTTGGGTTGCCCGGCTCCTGTGCTTGCTACCCTACGTTCCGCTCTATCGGCTAGGGTAGTAAAGGGAGAAATACTGCGATTGTGCCCTGGTCTAAACCGGACGAGCACCTCAGTAGAGAAAGCCGAAAACTGACTGTCATGATGCGGCGTGAGCTGGTCAACCACTTGACGACTTCTTGGAATCTTTAGCGATTCTCCGTGTCACATAAGGGATCTTTTTCAGATCAAATATGTAAGGCACCATACGCCGCATACATACCAGAGGCTATGTCGTAGCCCCACAATAAAACTCCTATGGCTAAGTGAAAGCGTTAACGCCCTATAGTCTGATTGCCTGGTTCGCCGCATTATCACCTGCTTCATGGACCAAGACGTTGGATAAAGAGTGATTAAATGCTTTTCCGAACACCCCCTTACTTCCTACGAGGGGGCTGAAGCCGACGACTGGAAAACTTTCAGATTATATCAAAACGGCCGCACAGGAGGAATTCAAGCTTTCAAGCAAAACATAAATAGATTAACTATAAAATTGTCTTTTATAATTTTCATACACCTCACTCGAACATTATGTCTTTCGAGCACTGACCCTCTATAAAGCGGGCGGCCTCTAGGACGTCTTCAAAATAATGCTCTAGTTCCGGGCGGTCCTCGCCTTTGGGTGGACTCTTCGTCGCGACATCGATGGCCTTCATCTTCCCCCAGAATGTTTTGACTCGGGCAAAAGCCATCCGCGCACCCTCAATGCACGACGATCGCTTCACAGCATCGATACGCGGCACCGCATCAACAAGCCTCTGCACCAAACCGAAATAGCTATTCGGAACATGTTGAGGATATAACCATTAGAGTCACCCGCCCTGGAGGGGCCGGGTTACGTCATAATGGTCATCACACGAAGCCCAGTACCAAACTTGATGACGGCGGGTCAATAATGGGCTTAAGACCCGGAGATGGCTTAAGGCCCGTAGTGATAACCGCCGTTATGGTGAAACTTGTAGTGTAAGGCAAGAATAGATAAGGGTCCGAGCTGGATACTGTTATAAGCCGGCCGGGACTCTGAGAGCCGCGGGGCGTCAACCTCTCTATATAAAGGGATGACCCGGCGGCGGTTCAGGACAAGTAAGACCAAATCGATAACCAGGCAGGACGGTTTAGCCCCTGGTCGTCGAAACCCTAATCAATACCATCCTCAACTGGACGTAGGCTTTTACCTTCACTGTAAGGGGCCGAACCAGTATAACCCTCGTGTTCCTTGTCCCGTTTAACCCCTTTAAGCTTCCTAGTTGCGATGGCTCCATGACTAAGTCCTTGCACGAGGACATCTGCCGTGACAATTCCACGACAATTGGCGCCCACCGTGGGGCCAGCGCACGGTGGATTTGAGTTCTTGAAGGGCAGCCTCGAAGGGCTCAAGGGATACGCTGTGGGCCGGATGACCAAGAGTTGTCGCGGCAAGCTCTACATCGACAATGCAAACTGGGGCCCCGACGCCGGCTCAATCGAGTACGGGTACCGGGTCCCCTTCGGTGGAATCCATGTCTTCATTGGCAAGATTGGTGAGCCGGGCCCTGAGCCGGATCTCTGGGCCGATTTCATCGAGACGGCTCAGCATGCATGACCCGCCCGGGCTCTACCTGCCTTGAAGCATGCTTTCGTGGGATGTGTCCATGGAGGACTCTCTGAAGGATCTGGATCTGGTGATGAGACGGCCGCCGGCTCTGACGGCGAGTCGTCTACGGATGAGTCAAACTCGTTGTATCAACTTCAAGATGGCAGGCTCAGGGGTTGTTCCGATGGCGACAGCATTCCGGACCCCTTTGAGCCGCCGAGCCGGGTTGGAATCTTGATGGCCGGCGCACAACCTGTTCAAAACCCCGCCGCCGGGTCAGGAAGCCCTGTGCCCTCGCCGGCTCAGGTGCTGATGGATCTCACAGACAAGATGACGGTCTTGTTGACCGCTACGGTTGCCCCGACGGATCAAGTTCAGCATGACGCGGAGGTGGCACAGTTAAAGTTGGATCTAGCAAAAGCCAAGGAGGATCTGGCGGCGGAAGGGATCAGGATGGCTGCAGAGAGGGCGGCTCTCGACGCCCAGACTCAGCTGATTCAGGCACAGTCTTTCCGGCTCACGATGGATGAAAATGCGTCCAATGAGGTCATGAGAAGGAGGCATCAAAAGGCCCAATCTCGACTCCCTCCAGTTTAAGATCCTCGAAACCTCTTCAACACGCCTGGTGCAGGGCCTAGTAACCCGCCAGAGATCATGGCGCCTGGGGCTGGAACGCCAATTCAGCCCCGAGTGATGGGGCCTCCCCGGGTGAACCCTGCCCCGCCTCAGTACGTGCCAATACCACCGGGTCATTATGCCAACCCGTTGGAAAACATGGTCGTCGCGGCGGCGCGGCTGGCGGCTCTCCCAATCGATGGTGACTCTCCAACGGCGGTTGAAACCCGCCGGGTCAGAGAACTCCTTCAGACGGCTCTGGCGTAGCAAGAGGCATATTCTTATAGCCGAAACAGGATTCATTCAACTCCTCATCCAGGCCGGAGCCCGAGTTATAGCAGGCATATGGTCTCAGCGACCGGCTCTAGCAACGTCCGACACCGTGATTTACCTCCAGGCCACGGTCCGGCTCATAACGGAGCCTTTCACGCGGTAGACCAAGACAGAGCACGGCAAGAGGTGGAGCAGGTGCCTCAGTTGACGGCTTACCAGCCACCCCCGGCTTATCCGACGGCTTCCATCGATGTGGGTATACCTACGAGGACTGGAGGCGTCCCTTGTCTGGTGCCGGCTCTCCGTAACGAACGTCTGCCCAAGGATTTCAAAGGGCCAAGGAAAGTGCCTAATTACACAGCTGATTTGCAACCCGGAGCATGGATCGAGAGTTACAAGATGGCTATGGAGTTGCTGGAGGTCAGTGAAGTGGCAATGGCCAAGTACTTCACCATGATGTTAGATGGGACTGCCCGCACTTGGTTGAAAGGGCTGCCACCGAATTCTATCGGGTCTTGGGCTGAGCTAAAGGCCCGGTTCATCCAAAACTTCAAAGATACCTGTAGGCAGTCTATGTCCATTGTGGATTTGACTAACTATAAGCAGCAGGAGGGTGAGTCTACAACCCATTGGGTTCGCCGGGTCAAAGAGATAATACATTCATCTGATAAGATGGATGCCGGCTCTGCAGTCTTAATGTTGGAGCAGAATTGTCGTTTCATGCCCCTGAAGATGAAACTCGGGCGGCTCAAGCGCGATTGCAATGATATGGGTACGCTGATGGCGGCTCTCGTCAAGTAAGCCGACTCTGATAGTACCAAGGACCCCGCGTCGGATGATGAAAGGACAGGGAAGGGAAAGAAGAACGGCAATGGCAAGGGTCCTCAGCATAACCCGGTGAGCCAAGGAGGTAGCAAGCGTAAGGCGGATGGCAGCATAGAGTTTGTGGCCAACGCTAGCTCACAAGGCAACAACCAGCGACGTAAGGGGAGGCCACCTCCCCGAGCCGGCAGGTCAGGCCCGACGCTTGAGCAGTTGTTGAATGAGCCTTGCCCAAGGCATGGCTCTAGGGAGAAGCCAGCTACTCATCTATGGAAAGATTGCGCGATCATGAAGGCCTTTAAGAATTCCAATGCTTTTAATGGCAACAATGGCCCGGGCAGCGGCTCAGGCGCCGGCGGCTTTCATGGCCCGGGCGGCGGCTCAAATTCCAATCTTCAGAATGTTCAAGGGGGCTTTAATCAACAGCAGTCCAGCCAGGGTCATCAGCAGCAGCAGGGGGATACCAGACCAATCCAAAGCAGCTCAATGGTGGACAGTATCATGTGTTTACCACCAGTCTATGCAAGCGAGATCAGAAGCTTCATAAGAGGGCTGTGAATGCTGTTGAGCCGGCGGTTCCACGCTATTTAAGATGGTCTGAGCAGCCTATTGTGTGGAGTAGGGAAGATCACCCTCCCCGGGTTGATAATCCGGGTCACCTGGCCCTGGTAGTGGCTCCTCAGGTGGGGGGATATAAATTCACTAAAGTGCTCATGGACGGAGGCAGCAGCATCAACATCCTCTATTATGAGACTTTCCGTCGTATGGGATTGATTGATAAGAATCTCAGTCAGTCCAATACTGTTTTCCATGGTGTGGTGCCTGGTAAGTCGGCATATCTAGTTGGTAAGATCGAGCTGGAAGTGGCTTTTGGAGATTAGTACAACTACAGGGCGGAAAAATTAACCTTTGAGGTGGTTAAGATAAGAAGCCCGTATCATGCCTTATTTGGGCGGCCGGCTTACGCCAAGTTCATGGCACGGCCGTGTTACGTATATTTGCAGCTCAAGATACCGGGTCACAATGGGACCATTATGGTTCATGGCAGCCGAAAGATAGCCTTGGAGTGTGAGGAAGGTGACGCGGCTTACGCTGAATCTGTTTGTGCAACAGAGGAGTTGAAGTTTTACAAGGACAATGTTGACCCGGCAGATATGACGTCTTTGAAGAAGCCAACCACGGAACATGAGCCGGTAATGAAATTTAAGTCCGCTGATGAGACTAAACTTGTTGACTTTGTTCCAGGTGACTCATCTCAACAATTCAGCATCAGTGCCAGTCTGGACCCGAAATAGGAAGGCGCGCTCATCGAGTTCATCCGTGAGAACAGGGACATGTTTGCATGGAAACCTTCTGACATGCCGGGTGTACCTAGAGAACTCGCTGAGCACACTCTCAATATTGATCCGAAGTTTAAGCCGGTCTGGCAATTCCTTCGGCGGTTTAATGAGGAGTGGCGGAAAGCCATTGGTGAGGAGGTAGCCCGACTCTTGGCGGCCGGGTTTATCGTTGAAGTTTTTCATCCAGAATGGTTAGCTAACCCGGTGCTCGTGCTTAAGAAGAACGGCACCTGGCGGATGTGTGTGGATTACACAGATTTAAACAAGGCTTGTCCGGTTGATCCTTTTGCTCTCCCCCGTATTGATCAGATTATTGATGCTACGGCGGGTTGTGAGCGCTTAAGTTTTTTGGATGCATATTCTGGATACCATCAGATTAAAATGGCAGTTAAGGACCAGGAGAAGACAGTGTTCATCACTCCTTTTGGAGCCTTCTGTTATGTATCTATGCCTTTTGGGCTCAAGAGTGCACAGGCGACTTACCAGCGTTGCGTGCAGAATTGTCTTCATAACCAGATTGGGCGCAATGTTCATGCTTATGTGGATGATATCGTGGTTAAATCCAGGGAGAAGGAGACCTTGATAGATGATCTGAGAGAAACTTTTGATAATCTCCGGGTCTACAAGATGATGCTTAACCCGGCCAAGTGTGTTTTTGGTGTTCCTGTAGGCAAGCTCTTGGGTTTTCTGGTTTCTCATAGAGGCATGGAAGCTAACCCGGAAAAGATCAAGGCAATCACCCCCTGGCTAAGCCGGCGTGTATAAACGACGTCCAGCGTCTGGCGGGTCGCATCGCTACTTTAAGCCGGTTTATAAGCCGTTTGGGTGAAAAGGCCATGCCGCTGTACCAGTTGATGAAGAAAACAGATGACTTTGTCTGGAATGATGCTGCCAATGCTGCTTTGGAGGATTTGAAGAGACAGCTGGCTGAGCCCCCAGTTCTTGCTGCTCCTGTTGACAAGGAGCCCTTATTGCTGTATGTAGCCGCTAACACACGAGCCGTCAGTGTGGCTGTGGTGGTGGAGCGCAAGGAAGAGAGTAAGGAGTATCCGGTTCAGCGGCCGGTTTACTACGTCAGTGAAGTGCTCATTGAGTCCAAGCAACGGTATCCACATTGGCAGAAGCTTGTTTATGGGGTATTCATGGCAAGCCGGAAGCTTAAGCATCATTTCCAGGGTCACCCTATCACTGTGGTTAGTTCGGCTCCCCTAGGAGATATCATCCAAAACAGAGAAGCCACAGGGAGAGTGGCTAAGTGGGCTATAGAGCTTGGGCCTCATGGTCTGAAATACGTGCCACGCACTGCTATCAAATCTCAAGCATTGGTGGATTTCATCAATGATTGGACAGAGCTGCAGGTGCCTGAAGAGAAACCGGATAATACATACTGGACTATACACTTCGACGGGTCTAGGCAATTGGAGGGCTCGGGGGCTGGAGTTGTATTAGCTTCCCCTCGAGGTGACAAGTTTTGCTATGTGCTACGGTTGATGTTTCCCTGTACTAATAATGCAGCTGAGTACGAGGCCTTGCTCCATGGTCTTTGGATGGCTAAGGAGATGAGTTTGAGCCGGGTAAGGTGCTTTGGCGACTCAGATTTAGTGGCCCAACAAGTGTCAGGCAAGTGGGATTCCAAGGACCCTCTCATGGCGGCTTATCGCCGTGAAGTTGATGCCATTGCTGGACACTTTCAGGGTTACCAAGTAGAGCACATCGATCGCTGGAAGAATGAGGCGGCTGATGCTTTAAGCCGGCTGGGTTCTCAGCGAAAGCCGGTGCCGCCTAATACTTTCTTGGACATTTTGCATAACCCTTCTGTCAAGTTGCCTACAGAGGAAGACTTGGCTGTTCCTGACCCGGAGGCACAGTTGGTGGCGGCTCTCCACATCACCCCAGACTGGACAGTACCATACTTGGCTTACATGACCCGGGGAGATTTGCCTGAGGATGAAACTTTGGCCAGACAAATAACCCGGCGGTCTAAGTCAATGGTCATTATCAATGGCGAGCTGCATCGTCGCAGTGTTACTGGAACTTTCCAGCGTTGTGTTTCCCCTGAGGAGGGTCAAGAATCTTACGTGAAATTCATGAAGGGGATTGTGGCCATCATGCCGGCTCAAAATCCCTTGTGGCCAAGGCCTTTCGTCATGGTTTTTATTGGCTGACGGCTCATGCTGATGCAGAGGGCTTGGTCAGTAAATGTGATGGTTGTCAGAGGTTCTCGCGACGGGCTCATGTGCCGGCTCAAGAGTTGAGGATGATTCCAATTACTTGGCCGTTTGCGGTCTGGGGCTTGATATGGTTGGGCCTTTTAAAAGATCCAAGGATAAGAAGACCCACCTCTTGGTGGCAGTCGACAAGTTCACAAAGTGGGTTGAAGCAGAGCCAGTTAGCAAGTGTGACGCAGCCACGGCGGTTCAGTTCATGAAAAGGGTGATATTTCGCTTTGGTTTTCCACACAACATTATAACTGACAATGGTACCAATCTGTCTAAGGGCGCCATGGAGGAGTTTTGTCAACGAGAGCATATCCGACTTGATGTTTCATCAGTGGCTCACCCTCAATCCAATGGTCAAGCTGAGAGAGCTAATCAGGAGATTTTGAAGGGCATCAAGCCCCGGCTTTTGGTCCCTTTGCAACGGACGCCGGGTTGTTGGGTGGAGGAGTTACCCTCCGTGTTATGGAGCATCAATACTACTCCTAACAGATCTACGGGTTACACGCCTTTCTTCATGGTTTATGGAGCGGAAGCAGTCCTCCCTAGCGACATCCGTCATGACTCGCCTCGAGTGGCGGCTTATGTTGAGGCGGATAATGAGCGGGCGCGCCAAGATGCTCTTGACTTGTTGGACGAACAGCGTGATGTGGCAGCAGCTCGCTCGGCGATTTACCAACAAGACTTGCGCCGTTATCACAGCCGCCGGGTTAAGTCCCGGGTCTTCCAGGAAGGTGATCTGGTGCTCCGGCTCATCCAGGATCAAACAGATGCACACAAGTTATCCCCGCCTTGGGAAGGGCCCTTTGTGGTCAGCAAGAACTTGCACAACGGGTCATACTACCTTATCGATGTTCGGGAGCACAAAGATTCACGTAAGTCGGAGGAAGAGACCCGTCGGCCATGGAACGTAGCTCAGCTTCGGCCTTATTACACTTGAGCCACCGGCTCTCATAATGTACATATTTCTATAGCCATGTATCTATTATGATAAATAATAAAGCAGGACCTCTGTCCTTTTCTCCTCCAAAGGTAAATGTGTTATTTCCATTACAACATTACAGGGAGGTGGATCCGGCTTATGATCGTATTCGAATCTAGCCATTAACAATATGATCACTTGGGGGCTTCCTGTTCAAACATGGGTCGTATTCGAACCTAAGAGAACATAGCTGTCGATACCCACTTGATTGGCAAATTGCCGAGCTCATTGGGGAGTTTTCCTTGATCATATTTGAATCATAGCTCAACCCCCTTTGGGAACCGACGTGGATCGTATTCGAATCAACGTCGTTAAACAACTCTTAAGGTCATTTGGGGGCTTCCTGTTCAAACATGGGTCGTATTCGAACCTAAGAGAACATAGCTGTCGGTACCCTCTTGATCGGCAACGCCAAACCCACTGGGGGCTATATGATCGCATTCAAATCTTAGCTTAACCCCTTTGGGACAGTTCTCTGGTCGTATTCGAATCAGAAGCCCTTAAGTTTTGATCTTTTGGTTTGCAACAAGTTATTTTGATCATATCAACAGTGTGCAAGGGCGGTTTTTACTCTGCCGGCTTGAATTTGATTAACAATGTTGATAGCACACAATAAGCATTATCGATGATGTTGAGCCGGACTTGCGTTCTCAACCTCATTATTTGGGTTACATGAACTGGAAGTGTACTTGAAGGCTGGCAGGTATGCTCTTATGGTTATTGTCGGAGTAAATGGCCACGGGTAGCCCCGCCGACTACCCCTGGTTCTTCAAAAAAATTATCAGGCCTTTGGGCCTTCAAGCACTCCAGGCATTCGGGCCGCCTCCCCTGGCCGGCTACCTCTGAAGCCGACTCCCGGAAGGCGACCCAGCCTCAAACAACCCCTCCCTAGGACGACTACGGGGTGGCCGAGTCCAAGAAGCCGGCCAAGAAGGACGCCGACTCCTAGGAGCCGGCCGAGATCACAACCACCAAAGCTGTTCCCACATAACGGCGACAAGACAGGGAGTGGCCACAGTGCGGCCCACTATCCCCAAAGCCCGAGGCGGGCATGGCTATAGGAGGCCATACGGGACGACCGTTTCCCGTGCGGCTTGGCACTGTAGCCATGCTAGCCTCAACGTCATCCACGACAGACTCCCGTACGGCCCACGGGCGGCGGGCCCCTTCGGCCAGAGAGAGGCGGGGAGGCGGCCCGGCCTTTCCCAGTCGGTCAAGGGCGTAGCCGGCTCCCAGAAGCCGGCTACTCCCTTCCTCGAAGCAGGAGCCCCATTAAGGAGACAAGACGAGGTAAGGCTACAGTGATAGCCCCCAAGGCGGCCCACTGTAGCCACGCTTACCTCGACAAAGCCCTCGTCATCAGAGGCAAGGCTACAGTAAGCAGCCGCCGACAAGACCCTAGGCGGTGGGGCCGGCCTGTCGACCAAGAAGCCGGCAGCCGGCGGGACCCGATTGCCGGCGGAGAAGCCGGCAAGCGTAGACACTGACGGCTGGGACCATCTCCCAGTCGGATTACCATTGTACCCCGGGGGGTAGGCCTATATAAACCCCCCGGAGCGCCCATGCAAAGGGTTGGCCTCTGAGCATAGTTGGCTTCCAAGCATAGCACACACACCATAGATAGAGGGAAGCAAGAGCTAGCCTTGTTCTTCTTCTCCCTTGACCCCAAACAGCTCTAGGAGCGATTGTAGCTACCCTTTCTCGATCTAGTGATCATGCGGAGACCCCGCAGAGCAGGACTAGGGGTGTTATCTCCTCGGAGAGCCCCGAACCTGGGTAAGATCCGCCGGCGTGCATGTCTTCGCCTCATCCCGTTTCCGGGCACCGGCGACGTTTTATTGGCTCCCACAATGATAAGCCATCCCTTGGCATATGTCGCACCAACCACCCGACATTTGGCGCCCACCGTGGGGCCAGGTGCACCGTCGTCCGGAGACCTGTTCTGGACGGGAACCCTCTTCCTCCCCCGCGAGCGCAGCCAGCCTGCTGCGCCCGATGGCGTTTGCCCCGACGCGCTGCAAGGCGTCGTCGACGCCTGCGCTGCAAGCCGCCTCGCCGATCTGCTCGGCGAGACTCGCATCTCCGACGAGCCTGCGTCCGATGCAGGCACCGACTACCCCGAGAGCCGCCTCGTCAGCCTCCTCGACCAACTTCACGTCTCCAGCGAGCCTGCTGCGGACATGGAGTCGGTCGGCTCCACCGACCCGATGCTCATCGACTCCGACACCGCGTCGCTTGACGCCTACCCCTCCGACGTGGTGGTCTTCGACGACCCCCTCCCTCGAGCTGACAGCGGCAGCAGCGCTGTCACCGAAGTGCTGGTCATCAGCCACGTCGCCAACTTGGGCGAGAATGCCCACGACGCCTTGCAAGCGGCAATGCACGACCTCTCCGCCCCCATCCCGGCCGACGCCGACGCCGAGACCCTGGAGGCACGCCGCCTTGCCCTCATCACGGAGGGCCAGAAGATAGCCTCGATGAGACGCCTCACCGAGGCCCACCAGCGCGAAGTCGACCGCGCCGCCTTCGGCACGCCGCCGCTTAGCGGCCCGAGCTGAGCCGGCTTCGTCCAGAAGCGCGGCGCAGCCATCGCCAGCATGCTGGGCGCAGATCGCCCCGTCTACGCCACCCCGCTCGAGAATCTGCGAGCCGCTCAGGCGGCTGCAGAAGAGCTCAATGGGCTGGGAGCCGATGAGCTCCCCTACATGACGAGACGGATCCAACAGCTGCTCGACGCGGCTGCAGAACGGCACGAAGCCGGCGCCCGTGCTGATAGTCATCCCCCGCGCCGGGAGCATGCCGCGACGTCCCGCTCGCCGACTGCGAGCGGCGCGCGCCAGAAGAAAGACAAGGAGCCGGCTGCCAGCCGCAGCCGGACTCGCATCACCATCGAGCGCGACGCGGATGGCCGCCCTCGAGCTGTAGAGTACCAAGGAAATCTGCCCCCTCCCCCGCCTCGAAGAGAAAGACGCCTCACCCCGCCGCCTATCACACACCCGACTCTTGGCGACCGACTCGGCCGCCGAGAAGGAGTCGGCGAGAACGACGCCCGCCACAGGATTGACCGCCTTGCTCGATCCTTGGCGTTAGAAGAAGAAGACGATGTCGGCCCACCATGCTTTGGCCCCCGCATCTGCGACGAGCCCTTCCCCAAAGGGTTCTCGCTCCCCAGAGACACGCCCAAGTACAACGGCTCGGTGAAGCCAGAAGATTGGCTCATCGACTACTCCACGGCCGCCAGCATCGCCAACGGCAATCGGCGCGTCGCCGTGAAGTACGTCCCCCTGATGCTACAAGGCACGGCGCGCACATGGCTCAACAGCCTCAAGCCCTACAGCATCAACAGTTGGCTGGACTTCACCGAAGTCTTCGTCCGCAACTTCACCAGCACCTACAAGCGGCATCCCAAGCCTCGCCAACTCTCCCTCTGCGTCCAGGGGCCCAACGAGTCGACCCGCGATTACCTCACGCGATGGGCCGAGCTCCGCAACTGCTGCGAGGGAGTGCACGAGGTCCAGGCCATCGAGTACTTCACCGCCGAGTGCCGAGAGGGCACCCTCCTCAAGCACCGACTCCTCTGCGACGAACCGGCTACCCTCGATGAATTGCTGGTCATCGCCGACAAATACGCCACCGCCGACTCCTCAATGAAGACCGAGCTCCGAGTGGACGCCTCGGGGAAAGTAATTGCTCCGGCTCCCAAGACGCCGGTTGGCGACCCTAATCGGCGCCCCTACCAGAACGACCACAAGCGCAAGGGCCCCATGCCGACTTCCTCCAATCGGCAGGTGGCCACAGTTGAAGACGAGCAGCCCGAAGATCGGCCCGCTCCCAAGAAGAAGGGTGGCCGGCCGCCTTGGCAGCCGTCTTTCTCCTACGAGCAAGCTCTAGACGCCCCCTGCAAGTTCCATAGCGGCGCGAAGCCGTCCAACCACACAACCCGGAAATGCCACTGGCTCACCCGCATCACCAAGGGTGAGGGAATGTTGCCGCCTCCGCCTCCCGGCCAGCCGCCTCCAGCCCCCCAGCAGCCGGCGGCTCGGCCGGCAGTCGGCGCCATCCAAGACGAATTTCCCGAAGAGCACGCCGCCTACGTCGTCTTCACTAGTCAAGCCGACGACAAGCGCAGCCGACGCCGACAGCACCAAGAAGTGAATGCAGTCGCCTCTAGCACCGCCGAGTTCATGCACTGGTCAGAAAAGCAAATCAGCTGGAGCCAGACCGACCACCCAGAGGTGATGCCTTCGCCCGGCTCCTATGCAATGGTCTTGGACGTCACCCTCGCGACGGAGAGGCGAGCTGCCAGATTTTCCCGCGTCTTGATAGACGGCGGAAGCAGTATCAACATACTGTACCGCGATACCATGGAGAAGCTGAATATCAAAGCGAAGCAGCTCATGCCGAGCCGCACCGTCTTCCATGGTATCGTACCCGGCCTGTCTTGCTCCCCAATCGGCAAGATCAAAATGGCTGTTCTCTTCGGAGACAAAGATCATTTTTGCCGGGAAGCAATATGGTTTGAGGTAGTGGATTTGGAGAGCCCCTATCATGCATTGCTTGGCCGACCTGCTTTGGCCAAGTTCATGGCTGTGCCCCACTATGCCTACCTGAAGATGAAGATGCCGAGCTCGAAGGGGATCATCAAAGTAGCCGGCGACTACAAGAAGTCCATCGAGTGCGCCATGGCCAGTAGCCGGCTGGCCGAGTCCCTCGTGGTGGCAGAAGAGAAGAAGATGTTGGAACGGGTTGTGGCCATGGCCGGCAAGCAGCCGGCCTTGTCCCCCAACCCCAAAGATTGTGATGCGCAGGGCTCCTTCCAGCCTGCCAAAGAGACGAAGAAGATACCTCTGGACCCGGAGAACCCGGAGAGGTTCGCTGTGATTGGGGCGAACTTGGACAGTAAATAGGAAGGCGAGCTCGTCGACTTCCTCCGTGTGAATCGAGACATCTTTGCATGGTCCCCAAAGGACATGCCGGGTGTCCCGAAGGATTTCGCCGAGCACAAATTGCATGTTCGAGCTGATGCGAAGCCGGTCAAGCAACCCCTCCGCCGACTGTCAGAAGAGAAACAAAGAATTATGGGAGAAGAGATAGCCCGGCTCCTTGCAGCCGGCTTTATCATGGAAGTATTCTTTCCAGAATGGCTTGCCAACCCAGTTCTGGTTCTGAAGAAGAATAACAAGTGGCGTATGTGTATAGACTACACGAGTTTGAACAAGGCCTGCCCAAAGGATCCGTTTGCTCTGCCACGGATTGACCAAGTAATAGACTCCACAGCTGGATGCGAGCTGTTAAGTTTTTTGGATGCGTACTCAGGGTACCATCAGATCAAGTTGGACCCAGCTGACCGCCTGAAGACTGCCTTCATCACACCCTTTGGAGCTTTCTGCTACTTGACAATGACATTCGGCTTGAGAAATGCCGGTGCCACTTTTCAGCGTTGCATGCAGAAATGTCTCTTGAAACAACTCGGCAGAAATGCCCACGTCTACGTAGACGACATTGTGGTGAAGATAGAGAAGCGCGGTACCTTGCTAGAAGACCTGAAAGAAACATTTGCCAACTTGCGCCGATTCCATATCAAGCTCAACCCCAAGAAGTGCGTGTTCGGAGTGCCAGCCGGCCAGCTGCTAGGCTTCCTGGTCTCCGAACGCGGCATTGAGTGCAACCCCGTCAAGATCAAGGCCATCGAGAGGATGGAGATTCCCACCAAGCTGCGAGATGTGCAGAAGTTCACTGGCTGCTTAGCCTCCCTGAATCATTTTATCAGCCGACTAGGAGAAAAGGCTCTCCCCTTGTACCGACTCATGAAGAAGTCCACTCACTTTGAGTGGAATGATCAAGCCGACCAAGCCTTCCATGAGTTGAAGAAAATGTTGACCACTCCGCCTGTCCTGGCAGCGCCGACTGAGAAGGAGCCCATGCTCCTCTACATCGCCGCGACTAGCCGAGTCGTCAGCACTGTTGTTGTGGTCCAGCGCCCGGAGGAAGGCCGAGCCCAGCTAGTCCAGAGGCCGGTCTACTATCTCAGCGAAGTACTGTCCAGCTCAAAGCAAAACTACCCGCACTACCAGAAGATGTGCTATGGAGTGTACTTCGCTGCCAAGAAACTAAAGCCCTACTTCCAAGAGCACCCCATCACGGTCGTGTGCACTGCCCCGCTCGCCGAGATCATAGGCAGCCGGGATGCATCCGGCCGGGTGGCCAAATGGGCCATTGCCTTGGCGCCCTACACGATCTTCTATCAACCCCGCACCGCCATCAAGTCGCAAGCATTGGCCGACTTCCTCGTCGACTGGGCCGAGACCCAGTACTTACCGTCGGCTCCCGACTCTACCCATTGGCGGATGCACTTTGACGGGTCCAAGATGCGCACCGGCTTGGGAGCCGGCATCGTCCTCACCTCTCCCAAAGGCGACAAGCTCAAGTACACGCTGCAGATCCACTTCGCCGCCTCCAACAACGTGGCTGAGTACGAGGCGCTCATACATGGGCTCCGGCTAGCCAAAGAACTTGGCATACGCCGGATCCTGTGCTACGGCGACTCAGACTTGGTGGTCCAGCAATCATCTGGCGACTGGGACGCCAAGGATGCGAACATGGCGAGCTATCGTTTCCTCGTCCAGCAGATAAGCGGATACTTCGAAGGGTGCGAGTTCCTTCACGTGCCAAGGGCCGACAACGACTAAGCAGATGCCCTAGCACGGATCGGCTCCACCCGACAAGCCATACCGACTGGCGTCTCCCTCCAGCGCCTCCTCAAGCCGTCCATCAAGCCGTCTCCAGAGTCGGATTCCATCTTCGTACCACCTGCGCCAGAAACAGCCGGATCCGACTGGAGAAATCCCGCATGCGGCATGGGGACTTCGACGACTGGCCCGGGGACTGCCGTAGTCGCACCCGGCCCGGGAACTTCAGAACCCGGCCCGGGGACTGCAGCAGTCGGCCCGGGGACTGCAACGACACAAGAAGCGGTGGCCGACTCCAATTCAACGCCACCCAACCCACCCACCCGAGTCATGGTGGCCACATTAACAGAAGAAGAAGTCACAGCTCCCTCATGGGCTCAGCCCATCCTCAAGTTCCTAGTCAGCAGAGAGCTGCCGGCTGATGAGACTCAGCAAGACTAGTGCAACGACGAGCCGCAGCATACACAATAATCAACAGAGAGCTTGTGAAGCGCAGCGTCACTGGAGTCTTCCAGCGTTGTGTCGAGCCAGAAAAAGGAGTAGCAATCCTCAAAGACATCCACCAAGGCGAGTGCGGCCATCACGCAGCCTCAAGATCCCTCGTGGCCAAGGCTTTCCGCCACGGTTTCTTCTGGCCGACTGCCTTGGAGGATGCTAAAGAAATAGTCAAGAGCTGCAGAGGATGTCAAGTTTTTAGTTCCAAGCAACACCTGCCGGCTTCTGCCCTCAAAACCATTCCCCTCACTTGGCCTTTTGCCGTCTGGGGACTGGACATGGTGGGCCCTTTCAAGACAGCCCGCGGTGGCCTGACACATCTAATTGTTGCTGTGGACAAGTTCACAAAGTGGATTGAAGCAAAGCCAATCAAGAAGCTGAACGGGCCGACTGCCGTGACATTCATCACCGACATCACTACTCGGTACGGCGTGCCGCACAGCATCATCACCGACAACGGCACGAACTTCGCCAAAGGAGCACTGGCACGTTTCTGCGCGACGCAGGGCATCCGACTGGACTTAGCGTCCGTTGCCCACCCACAGTCAAACGGCCAGGTCGAGCGAGCAAATGGACTCATCCTCTCCGGCATCAAGCCCCGACTGGTTGTACCACTGGAACGATCGGCCGGCTGCTGGCTCGAAGAGCTGCCGGCTGTCCTCTGGAGCCTGCACACTACACCCAACAAGTCAACCGGCTTCACTCCATTCTTCCTCGTGTACGGTGCCGAGGCTGTCATCCCAACAGACATCGAGTTCGACTCGCCTCGGATCACCATGTACACAGAGAAGGAAGCCAAAGAAGCAAGAGAAGACGGCGTCGACCTACTGGAAGAAGGCCGGCTGTTAGCCCTCAGCCGGTCCGCCATCTACCAGCAAGGGCTGCACCGCTACTACAACCGCAAGGTCAAGCCAAGATCCTTCCAAGAGGGCGACCTTGTGCTCCGGCTGATCCAGCGAACAGCCGGCCAGCACAAGCTCTCGGCCCCTTGGGAAGGCCCTTTCGTCGTCAGCAAGGCACTCGGCAACGACTCCTACTACTTGATCGACGCACAAAAACCAAGAGCACGCAAGAGAGACGACTCCGGCAAGGAGTCGGAGCGACCATGGAACGCAAACCTCCTAAGACGATTTTACAGCTGAAAAGCAGTATGTATCACGCTCCCCTTTTGTATTAAGTACAAACCAACAGGCCCCCCGAACAGTACTCGGGGACTGCCTTTTTTATTATCTATGAATGACGAGTGTCATATCCATGAATGTATTATTACATTTTGAATTCTTGTCCGGCACCGGGTTCGACTAGTCGGCCCGGGGACTGGCCGCCTTGAGCTATATGGAAAGTTTTCCCTAAAGTCAGAAAAGTAGTGCGCCGGCTCCCGAGTCCTCTCTTGTTGAAAGTCGCAGCTCAAAGAACTGACTATCCGACTAACAAGAGGCAAGACAGAAAGGACGCCCACACGAAAAATGACTAAGGAACAACGAACCTATATAGTAAAGAGACGGCCTCCAAACATGCCTGCCGGCTGCCAGAACAGCCGGCTGGCCGGCTTCCTAAAAACTTAGCTTTAGTCCAGAAGAGCTAGAGTACTTCCCCCCCCCCACAATCGGCCACGCACTCCTCCGGCTATAGATTGCAGAGCAACTGTTTGACTGGGGAGGCGGCAACCAAGGGAGGGCGCAAAGGAAAAAGCAGAAGGACAAAAAGCAAAAGTACAAGGAAAGACAAAATGCATAAGTCATATATATACATAAAGCCGCCAACAGGCCGGCAACAGACATAAGTTCGAACACACCCAGTGGGTGGAATTGTGCGAATTTAACCAAACATTGTTCTAAAGAGTATCAAGACAGGAAAAGCAAAAGACGGCAGACTAGGGCGCGACATGGAGGCCGAGCAGGTCGGTGAAGGCGGCCTCACCGGCTGAAGGAGTGGCCAACTAGCGGGCCCCGACTTGACCACCACCTGCGGCAGGAGGCGTGGAGGCGCGCGACGTAGTGCTGGAGGCGCGGTCAGACTGAGGCTGGCCGGCTACTCCACCAGCCGGCTCGGCGTCTTCTCCCTCCTCCTCCTCCTCTTCGCCCTCGTCGCTGGAGTCGATCTCCTCCGCCGAGTCCTCACCGTACGCCGGGTCCAGCCCGAACCACTCTTCCGGCTGGGCGACTCCATTGTCATCCACCTCAAGGGCGAAGACGCTGGTGTCGGTGTAGTCGGCGATCGCCGAAGCCCGCCGAATGATGGCCGGCCGCGCCGGCTCCAGCTCCGTGTCGGCTTGCTGCCGCCAGGTAGCCAGCTGGTCCAGGCTCAGGCCGGGATACCAGGCCTTGACGAACTCCAGCGCCCGCCTGGCACCGGAGCGAGCCGCCGACGCCTTCCAAGCCTCGAAGCGGCCGACTGCCACCTCCAGCCAGTCGGCGGTCCGACTGGGGGTGCGAGGGACCACTTGGCCGGGCCAGAGGGCGGCCAAGACCTGCGCCCCGGCACGCTGAAGCCGGCGGAGCAGCCGGTGAGCCGGCTGGATGCGAGCCTGGATCGCCAGGAGCTGTTCCTCCAGCAAGCGGCCGGCGGTTGGCGAGATCTCAAAGCCAGCCTGCCTTCATGCCTGGCGGCGGGCCTCGATGGTCTGGTTGGCGGCAGTCGAATAGCCAGGGAAATACTCTGCGCGAAGAAGAAGAAAGGAAGAAAAGAACACCAAATTCAGAAAACAAGCCAAAGTGGCAGATGGCAAGAAAGGACGGAGAGGCAGGCGGCTTACCGTCAACCAGATCTTCGATCTGGCCGTAGCCAGAGACCAGAGTCTGCCTGGCCTCTGCCCAGCCAGCCGCCTCCGTCTCGAACTCGGCCTGGAGAGTGGCTTCACGATCCTGCACAGCCTTCAGCGCCGCCTTGTGGCCTTCCTCCTGGTCGGCCAGCTTCTTGACCAGGCGGTCGCGCTCCTGCACCAAGGCGGCGAGCTCGGCATCCTTGGCACGAAGAGCAGTCTGGGACTCCCCCAGCTGTGCCCTCAGACTAGCGTTGGCCGCTGCAAAGTCGGAAGAAGAAGAAGAACAGTAAGAAATCGTCAAGGAAGATCCGACCCGACTGCTCAGCAGTCGGCCCGAATCTCGGGGACTACACCCAGTGGGTGCGCTGACGCTCCCCCACATGAGATAAAGATCAAGTCACGTACCTCGGCTCTGAGTAAGGTCGGCGGTCTTCTGAGTCAGCTCCCGAGCCTGGGAGTTGAAGGCGGCCGCTCGAAGGTTGTGGTAGTCCTGCAAGATGGACAGAAGACCGAAGTGAGAACAAAAATAGCAAAGGCAAATCCACCAAGAAGTTCCAAGCCGCCTGCTCAGCAGCCGACTCGGAACTCGGGGACTACACCCAGTGGGTGCGCTGACGCGCTCCCACGGAAGAAATCAAGATCAAGAGGAGAAATCAAGATCAAGAAGAAACAAGACGGGAATACTAACCCGGATGGCCGCCCGCGTTGCGAGGAACTCGTCGGTGAACTGCCTCAGCGCCGCGGCTTGGCTTTGGAGCCGGGTCCGGACGTCTTGTGCAGCCACGTTCACTACGGCTGTTCCTCCGCCTGGCATCCACCCTGAGGTAGCGCTGGCCGCCTGCGCGTCTCGGGCCGACGAGCTGTAGCCCACGGCCGGCTGTGGCTCCGACGCAGCCTTCTGTGGCTCCGACGCGGCCTTCCCCGCGCGCCGGCTCGGCGGCACCCGGACCGCCACCTCAGCGCTCTCGGCCGGCCCGCCCTCCGCCGACTGTGCAGGCGACGGATCAGGCCGGCCTCCTTGGGCCGCCCCAGTTGGCGGGGTCGGCTCCGGCGCCTTCTCCAAGATGATGACATCGTCGCCGCTTCCCCCCAGCCCCGGCTGGTCGCCGCTGGCTCCCCCTGGCGAAGGCTCCATGTCCCTAGGCGCCATGACGCGCAGCGGGGTGACCATCAAAACCTCCCCCGCCGCGGCCTCAGCCTCTGCCTGGGCCCCGGCTGTGGCCTCAGCGAGTGCCTTCGCCGCCTCCTCCTCCCGTGCCGCCTGGGCGGCGGCCGCCTTCCGTGCCTCCGCCTCCCGTGCCTCCTGCTCCTCCCGCGCCTCCCGCGTGTTCCTTTCCGTCGCCTCCTGGAGGTCGGCGCGGGGGTCCACGCGGCGGGTGGTGCTCCCAGATCCCCTTGACGACTCAACGACAGAGTCGGCAGCCGCCCGCTCAAGTGACAACGGAGCTCTGATCGTTGAAGAAAAAGACGAGAGTTCAAGAACCACCGAAGAAAGAAAGAAAGAGAGTGCACAAAGAAAGATTCGGACTTACGCCGACACGGTCTGCGGTTGCTTCACCACCTTGCGGAAGCGAGCCGCCTTCGCGGCCGCCTCCTCCCGCCTGGTGGCTGCCGCCCCGCCTCTTGGTTTCTTCGTTCGGCTGCCGAACAAGCCCTGGGCGGCGCGACGCTTCTGACCTCCACCCCGAGCAGGCTGCGCGGCGGAGGAGCCCGCGCCGCGTCCAGATGCCGGCTGGCGGCGCGGGACGGCTTCGGCTTCATCGTCGTCCGGCCAGTCGTCAAAGGTGGCAGTGAACCCGGAGCCGCCTGTTTCGCCGCCGGCTTGGCCTCCGCCCGGCTCGACGTCGTCGTCCATGTGGACCGCCCCCAGGTCGGGGTCCTCCTGATCGTGTTCGGTCTGGTCGGGGACGAATCGGCGCTCTGAGTCTGACCCGCCGCCGGCCGAAGCAGAGGGCTCTGTCGAAAAGCAAACCGACTAAGCTAGAGTCGGCTAAGAGGAACTCGGCAATGAAGTTGAGAGAAAAAGAAGACACAGGGAGAGCATACCGTGGGCGGTGGATTGGCTCGGCTGTATGGCTCCTTGCCGAATTGCCACTCTTCGGTGAGCTTGCAATTCGCAAGGTAGTTCACCATATAGGCGACCTCCTCGCGCGGCATCTCCTTGGTGCACATTCGGCTCGGATCGAGCTGGCCGCTCATCTGACAGATCAGATGAGGCCGGCTCTGGAGCGGAAGAACACGGCGCGTGACGAACGCGGCCAGAAGGTCGGACCCCGTCTGGCCCTCCGACTGGACCATCACCCGCAATCGGGCGACGACGGCGTTTCCAGCCGGCGACAGCGTCACCGCCCGGAAGGACCACTGGGGCAGCCTGCCCGCCGGTGGGCCGGCTACGTAAGCCGGCAAGTTGATGTAGTCGCCCCGTGGGGCGATGTTCCGCACGTAGAAGTACGATTTCTGCCACTTCTTCACCGATTGGATCAGCGTGATGACGGGGAAGGGGTTGTCGGCAGCCGATCTCCGCGACGCGATGAAGGCGCTAGTATGAGCCGGCACGCCCCGCATGCGCGTGCCCAGCTTCGACTGGAAGAACTCCCCCAGAGCTCAAGGGTGGGGAGGACGCCGAGATAGCCCTCGCACAGGGTGACGAAGGCGGACAGCAGCACCACCGCGTTGGGGGTGAGATGGTGCGGCTGGAGCTGATAGAAGTCGAGCCAGGAGCGGAAGAAGGCGCTCACTGGCAGGCCGAAGCCACGCAAGAAGTGCGAGCGGAAGACCACCCGCTCGCCCTCCTGCGGCCTCGGCGAGATTTCCTTCGCCGGCGCGAGGCGGACCTCCACTTTGTCCGCGCTGGGCAGCCGCCGCGTGTCGCGGAGGAAGTCGACATGGTCGTCATGGACGTTGGAGCCGTCCCAATCCCCGCCAAGCTGCTCTACGGTGGGAGGCATGGCGAAAGCTAGCACGGCGGCAGAGGAGCGTGCGGTGGAAGAGCGCGGTGGCGAGGCGCTGTCGCGAGAGATGGCAAGAGGAAGAAGACGGTGGAAGTAGGAGGAGTGTGCGAGGGCCTGCCGCCCTCCACCTCCCCCTACTTATAGCCTCACGAGGCCGAAGAGGCCGGACGTGGGGGGGGGGGACGTGGGATTAACTACGCCCACTCCCCCCACGTCTCGCGATTATTGCGCATAAATGCGAGCCGAAACTGCCGCACGGAACGTGCGGGCGGTTTCGGGATACAAAGGATCCGCGCCTGGGCCGGGGCGCGGACGTGGCGGGCCCCCTCCCTGCGGCGATGTCCCGTCACACGCGTGGGCTGGCAGGCCTTCCGGCCACGTGGTTCGCAGACGGCCAGTGGCCGGCCCGCGGCCCGGTGCGCGCGCCAGCGGGCTCCCGCCCTCCGACTCCAGAAGATTTCGACTCAGGCGGCACGCCTGACCAAGGCCGGCTCCCAACTGCCGGCTTGTCAAGATAGGAAGCTGATCGAGCTTCTCAACCCCTACTCCACCTCGAAGCCCAATCAGCTTCGGGGACTACTGTCGGAGTAAATGGCCACGGGTAGCCCCACCGACTACCCCTGGTTCTTCAGAAAAATTATCAGGCCTTTGGGCCTTCAAGCACTCCATGCATTCGGGCCGCCTCCCCTGGCCGGCTACCTCTGAAGCCGACTCCCGGAAGGGGACCCAGCCTCAAACAACCCCTCCCTAGGACGACTACGGGGTGGCCGAGTCCAAGAAGCCGGCCAAGAAGGACGCCGACTCCTAGGAGCCGGCCGAGATCACAACCACCAAAGCTGTTCCCACATAACGGCGACAAGACGGGGAGTGGCCACAGTGCGGCCCACTATCCCCAAAGCCCGAGGCGGGCATGGCTACAGGAGGCCGTACGGGACGACCGTTTCCCGTGCGGCTTGGCACTGTAGCCATGCTAGCCTCGACGTCATCCACGACAGACTCCCGTACGGCCCACGGGCGGCGGGCCCCTTCGGCCAGAGAGAGGCGGGGAGGCGGCCCGGCCTTTCCCAGTCGGTCAAGGGTGTAGCCGGCTCCCAGAAGCCGGCTACTCCCTTCCTCGAAGCAGGAGCCCCATTATGGAGACAAGACGAGGTAAGGCTACAGTGATAGCCCCCAAGGCGGCCCACTGTAGCCACGCTTACCTCGACAAAGCCCTCGTCATCAGAGGCGAGGCTACAGTAAGCAGCCGCCGACAAGACCCTAGGCGGTGGGTCCGGCTTGTCGACCAAGAAGCCGGCAGCCGGCGGGACCCGATTGCCGGCGGAGAAGCCGGCAAGCGTAGACACTGACGGCTGGGACCATCTCCCAGTCGGATTACCATTGTACCCCGGGGGGTAGGCCTATATAAACCCCCCGGAGCGCCCATGCAAAGGGTTGGCCTCTGAGCATAGTTGGCTTCCAAGCATAGCACACACACCATAGATAGAGGGAAGCAAGAGCTAGCCTTGTTCTTCTTCTCCCTTGACCCCAAACAGCTCTAGGAGCGATTGTAGCTACCCTTTCTCGATCTAGTGATCATGCGGAGACCCCGCAGAGCAGGACTAGGGGTGTTATCTCCTCGGAGAGCCCCGAACCTGGGTAAGATCCGCCGGCGTGCATGTCTTCGCCTCATCCCGTTTCCGGGCACCGGCGATGTTTTATTGGCTCCCACAATGATAAGCCATCCCTTGGCATATGTCGCACCAACCACCCGACAGTTATCTCGAAGATATAATCGAGAGCCGGTCTCTTATGAACTTGATTCATATTCCGGGTTATATGTAAAACATGTGATTCTCCATGCGGTAAGCCGCCTAGAGACTTGTGATTTGTTTTCCTATGCAGGACAATTAAAGACAGGTCTTTAAGCTTAAGGAAAGTAAATGATCAAACATAACCCGGAGGAATATAAAGAAGCAGCTTCAATGGAGTCAAGCATTCAACACGTGCACGATGGCATGACAAAATTAAGTATTTGTCCTACTCTATTACAAGACTCCCCGAGTCCAAAAGGTGAGGCATTGTTTTTAAGGTGTAACCATGAGCCGCCTAAAAAATCAAGGTGCTTGTTGGGTCGAAGCTTCCGGCTCATCCCTCTCCGCTCTTCTGGCTGTTCCCATGACCTGGAAGGTTGATGATTTCCAGTCAATGCCGCTCAAAGCTTCAAATTGAGCCTCATCATCAATTAACCTGGCCGGGTCAACTTCTGGGGCAAAGGTGTGCTTACGAGTCGGCGGAATCAGGCTGATTGCTTCATAGTGTGGAGTTGGGATCCTCTGATTCTCCGCGTCATAGCCCGGCTGATACTTGGTAAGATCTGTGTCATTCCCAATCAAGGTAGCCACCGGGCGCACGCTCTTCACACAGGCGGCGAAATCTTTCTGGTCAAAGGGAGTACCGTCTTCCTTCAGACTGGGGTATCCAAGAGCAATGTCGGCCGGGTCTAGTTCCGGGAGAAAAGCCTTGGCCCGGCTCAGAGCAGCTATAGCTCCGGCTCTTGCAGAGGCCCGTCTGAGGAAGAACGGCAAGCCGCCTGAGTACGTCCGCCAGGTGAGTCGGAACCTCATTGGACAGGGCCACAACGGCTAAAGCACGCTCTGACCCGGTGTAGAGTTGCTCCACCAAGGTGTACACGGCCTTCAGCTTGGTCAGAACATTCTGATTAAGATTGGAGCTTCTGGGACCTGTATAACAAAGTCAGGTGAGCTGATGGCAATGGTGGGACTTATGAGATATAAAGAAGGTAAACTTGTTACAAGCTTGCAGCATGACTTACCGAAGATTGCGGAGACCATTTGTGACACATGGCGTTTTAAGCCGGAGAGTTCGGCGGTTCTCTCAGTCAGAGCAGCCTCCGCTTGTTCGGCCCGGCTGAGCAAGGCAGTCTTCTCCTCGGCCCAAGTCTTTCTTTCTGTTTCAAATTTCTTCTTCAGTTTTTCTTGTGCAGCAACACTGAACTCAAATTTGGCATTGGCCTTCCGGGTTTCAGTTTCCTGAGTCTTCAGGCGGTTCTTCAGCTCAGAGATTTCAGATTCAAATTTCTTGCAGGCAGCCTGTACAAATTCCGGGTTACAATGTGAGTGATTATCATGCAACATTAAAGTCCCAAGCACTTTGCAAGCAAAGACACTTGGCACTTGGGGGCTAATGTATGCTGAAAGATTCTATTTATAATTGCCGGTTCATGAAGGTAAGCCGGAAGTTAAGTCTACAACATATTCTATCATAAGTAATAGACTTGGGGGCTAGCATGGTAAGGATGACTATGGAGTAAGCAAGAGAGTTGTACCTCAGATTTTTGCTGTATCTGCTTCACCATGTCAATCTCCAGGTCCCGGCTGTTGTGCACTTGACCAATGTAACCAGAAAAAATGTCTCCAATGCTCAAGTTAGCATAGTCAGTGATATCCAGTCTGGCCCTGCGGCGCTCCAGCAGTTCTTCCTTGGCAAAGCATTTAGCTAGCACAGTGGGTCTCCCCGGCTCGACAAACTCTGTCCGAGTGATTACAACGTCCGGGTCATCGGCTGGTTGAGCTGGGCTGGGGATCTCCGGGTTATTAGAACCCTCTATGACTTGCTCATCAGTTGGAGCGGTGGTTTCAGGAGCTGAGGCAGAGGGCGGCTCATGAGCAGAAGCCTCCGGTTCAGTCAAGACCAGCTCTTCGACCGGTTTATTTTTCTTCGCCCTCTTGCTGAGCTTTGCTGAGCACTGAAAGGACAAAAGGTTAGTACAAAAGCGTGAGTAAGATAAGCACAACATAAGCTGATCATCATTACCCGGGTGCGGTCTTGAAAGCCGGCAAGTTGGATTGCATGGAGTCCCCGGAGGAAGGTGAAGTTTCCTGATAGTTTGAGTCAGAAGAATTGAGCGGTTGACGAGTAACGCCCGCCAAAGGATGAAAATGATATAAGTTGGAGATAACCTCGGTCCGGCGCTTCCTTGATCCTTCAGGTAAGCCGGAGGACAGGTCTGCATCCTTGTTGGTCCGGGTGTGCCTCCGGCTCTCATGAATCTGTCGCTTCAAAAGAAATTGAGGATCTTGATAAGCAAAAGGATGTGAAAATCTTACTTTCTGGGTTACTCTTCGGACTTTCAGCCTTGGCAAGGGCTCCGAGTCAGAGGAAAGTATAGTTACCTCTTCAGTCACCGGGTTACTCGCTCCGGTGTCCTCCTACTGATAATCAGTGTCGATAAGGTGGTTAAGAGCAAACAAGAAATAGAAGAAGAGCCTAAAGAATCAAGGGCTACCTCTGACTCGGAGCTATCATCCAACTGAAGCAGCTCTGAGGCGCTAGGCTTACTCCCCTTCTTGCGGGGAGCGGCTCTCCTAGCGGCTTTTTTAGCCTTCCTGGCTTTTTTCGCAGCCTCATGGTCATACCTGACCTTCCAGAACTTGTCATTGGCCTGAAAAAATGCAACAAAGGTTTCCTTGAAGTTAAAACGAAAATTGTTAAAATGGAAAGTAAAGTACTCAGATCGGTAGCTTACCGCCGGAGCCAGGTTAGCTTGGCAGAAGGGGCTTAAGCCGGTCCTCCTGCAGTCTGCTAAGATTTCGTTCAAGAGGGACTTGGTCATGTCGTCAACGACGTCCTCAGGTAGGTCGTTGGGGCTGTGCCGCAGAGGATCATCCTTTCGGCCCGTGTAATCACACATTAAGCTGGGGCGGCGGCTCAAGGGAATCACCCGCCAAGAAATCCAGACCCGGACCAGATGAACGCCGTTGAGGCCATTTCCCAGGAGAGCCTTAATCTTCTTGATGGTGGGGATCAGTGGTTGACGCTCAGCTTGAGATAGTTTGTCTGGCAGGGGGTGATTGGGCTCTAGACGAAGGGCACGAAAGCTGGGCAGAGGGTTCTCATCAGGCGGAGAAGTATCCTGGCAGTAGAACCATGTCTGGTTCCAGTCCTTTGGGTGGCTTGGCGGCTCAGCATAAGGAAAGAGGCAATCTCTCCGTCGTTGAATGGAGATTCCGCCAAGTTCCAAGCTAGGCCCGTTGGCGCATTCATTCTGGCGGTTCAAGTAAAATAACTCCCTAAAGAGTAGCAGGCTGGGTTCCTCTCCAAGGTATACCTCACAAAACACTTGAAAGTTGCAAATGTTCGACACGGAATTGGGTCCAATGTCTTGAGGTCACAGATCGAAAAAGTTCAGAACGTCTCTGAAGAATTTTGAGCCGGGAGGAGCAAAGCCCCGGCTCATGTGATCAGCAAATATCACAACCTCTCCGTCTCTTGGTTGAGGTCTTTCTTCGGACGGGTCAGGGGCACGATAGGAGATGACCTCCTTTTTTGGCAGGTAACCCGTCTTCACGAAATCAGCTAAGGTATCATCAGTAACATTGGATCTCATCCAGTTGCACGTAATGGGTGCCTTGGGTGCCTTGGGCGGCATTATGAAAGACGAAAGCCTATGACAAAAGGAAATGTCCAGTTCAAATATAAGCCGGAGGATGATTACAGTTCAGTATTCAAGATGGCGGCTTATGATGGGGCCTAATGATATCTGGCTAATTGTGTCGGGTTATCTAAGCCGCTGTGGGCATCATGAGTAATTCAAGTTGTTTAAAAATCTATCATAAATGAGCCAGAAATTCCACAGCGCATGGCCTCTTTTAAGCCGGAGGTATGAGCCGCCATAGCTACCGGATGCAATTTTTGACTAAGTGAGGCACAAACAAGTTTCACAGATCGCAGTAATTATTTTGGATCAAACGATCGTCTAGAAAGGAAAATTTTCTAGACCTAGAAAGCTGATACAGAGAAGTTCATGGGTTCAGAACGAGGTCTTTTTGCGGACAAAGGGGATCTACTAGCATAAAAATGAGTGAGAAACTACTACCGCAGGGTGTCTACACCGTTTTTAGATCAAAGGGAGCTTCGGCGGCGGAACTGTGAAGAACTCGAGATGAACAGCGAAGAACAGGGGAAGAACGACAGAACCCTAAATGCAGATCTATGGTAGGGAGGTGCAAGGACTTACTGGCGCTGATGAGATGGGGAGGTCGCCGCCGTTTCTCTGGACCAGGTCAGGGTGATGCAGCGGCCAAGGTTGAGGAAGACAAGGGATGCGGCTCTCGGGCGTCAGAGGAGGAAGACGATGGAGGAGAGGAGTGGACGAAGGCTTATGGGCCGGGCCTATTTATAAGGCACGACTGATGAATGGGCGCGAGAAACGAGGAGGCCACGACGTGATTATCTTGCCACGAAAACGCCTCAATTTTCGGGATAGCCATTAAAGATAAGATCCGTTGGGATATGACAGAATAAAAAAATGAACTTAATGGAAGATGACGTCATGGCGGGTTACCAGGAATCCAGAAGATGACGTCACGGCGGGTTATAACCTTCGCACAAATATAAGCCGGAAGATTTTCTCTCAAAGGGATTGAAGATTGACATGAACCGGTTCAAATCAATCTGGGGCCTAATGTTGAGGATATAGCCATTAGAGTCACCCGCCCAGGAGGGGCCGGGTTACATCATAATGGTCATCACGCGAAGCCCAGTACCAAACTTGAAGACGGCGGGTCAATAATGGGCTTAAGACCCGGAGATGGCTTAAGGCCCGTAGTGATAACCGCCGTTATGGTGAAACTTGTAGTGTAAGGCAAGAATAGATAAGGGTTCGAGCCGGATACTGTTATAAGCCGGCCGGGACTCTGAGAGCCGCGGGGCGTCAACCTCTCTATATAAAGGGACGACCCGGTGGCGGTTCAGGACAAGTAAGACCAAATCGATAACCAGGCAGGACGGTTTAGCTCCTGGTCGTCGAAACCCTAATCAATACCATCCTCAACTGGACGTAGGCTTATACCTTCACTGTAAGGGGCCGAACCAGTATAACCCTCGTGTTCCTTGTCCCGTTTAACCCCTTTAAGCTTCCTAGCTGCGATGGCTCCACGACTAAGTCCTTGCACGAGGACATCTGCCGTGACAATTCCACGACAGAACAGGTTCGGTTGGCCACAACCGGATTACGACATCCTTCATGGCAGCGCCGGATATCCTATGAAGTTCGGCCCACTGGGACATCTGTTCATTGAGGAACAGAGGGCGCTTTGATGCGCCAAACTGCGACCAAAAAAGCTTCTCCATTGCTTATCCATCTCGCGCTTGGTAATACTGCGCCGCATCGGCAGAACTCTTCAGCAAGTCCAAGAACTCATCTGGAGAAATCCATACTTGGTTAAGCTGGGCATAGTTCGGGTCACCGAACTTAGTTTGCAGCAGAAAGGGCTTTCCAGCCGCAATCTCCCTCGCCTGTCGAACCTCCTCACGGGCTGCTCTGGATTCCGACCGCGCTGCTCTAGCCTCTTGTAAGGCCTTGTCCAGATCAACCATTAAGGCTTTACTCTCCTTCTTTAGAAATTCACAGCGGCCAGTAGCATTCTCCAGTTCGAGCGTCATCGTGGATATCTTCTCCTCATCTTGGCGCCATGCAGCTTGCTCGGCTTTTAATTCAGGTGATGCCTTTTCAGCAGCAGCATTGCTACGACGGGCCTGCTCCTTGGCCCGGGCCAACTCCGCTCGAAGAACTTCAACGGTGGCAGCACCATCTGCAGCCATGCATATTCCAACATCTAAATCTCAGCATCATGCTTATACCACAAAAATGTATGAGGATTGCCCCGAATACATACCTTGCGACTCATCAAGACCCATATTGATTAAAGCAAGATCATCCCCTGCCACATCAAGCTTCTGTTGCAACTCGGCAATTTCCATAGTCCGGGAAGCGGCCAAGGGGGAAGCAGCATGTGTTCAAAGTTGATAAGGTTAGTCCTAAAACGATCCTTTTCGATCCTCCGTTTTGCTTCCCAGCGGAAGCCAACCCAAGTATCAGGGGCTACTACCTATATACAGGCGCAGCTTTGCAAATGAAACATAGCTGAAAACATTATGTCACAAACCTCCAAGCCCTTCAGTAGGCTCATGAAGGCTTCATTTAATCCGCTCTTCGCGGACGAAATCTTTTCAATCACTGTACCCATCTAGGTACGCTGTTCCCCCGAGACAAATGCTTTCCGCAACATGTCCCGCAACATATCCGGAGTCCCCGGGTCTCCGGAAGCTGCTCCAAAAGCACAATCATCCTTTGAAGGAATCTGTTCACCCGTCTCCAAAATCACTGTCGGCTATGAACCAGACAGTCCGGGGCCTTTGTTATCATCAGCCCCGGAATCCCAGATGGTCGGAGGTCCACCTTCGGGCACTGCCTCTTTTGTCCCCTGGTCTAAAGGGACCCTCCGTGATGACACTTCAGAGTCATCCGCCTTATTGGGAGAGGAGGTCGGAGGAGGCGTCTTGCTCTCCGTCATCTCTGGGAGGAGACTCCCTGAAGAAGAGGACCGCCCAGAAAAATTCTGTGCCGACCTGTAAAAATGCATAAGTGTGTCACGTATATCTTCGGTAATAATAACGGAGCGGGACGCTATCAAAGTACTCCGGGTTCTCTTACGGTTTGGCCGAGGGCTTGTCCCCCTGCTGGAGCTGCTCAACAGCGTCGCTTTCCAAACCCAAGCCGATCGACGGTGGCATCTTGCCCTTCTTGGAAGACCGCCCCTCCCAATCTTCGGAGGCGGCCCTTTTCCTCCTGCTTGGAGAAGGGATACTGGGTCCTTTTTCGCCTCCGTCTTCGGGCGAGGAAAGGTCGATTTCTCCCGACTCAGTGTCCGACTTACCTCCGGAACCAAGGTCATCTTGGGTCTTCTCGCCCTCCCCTGCTGGTGCCTGGTATGGCGCCGAGGCCAGCATCCTTGTTAACACAGGAGTAGCTGAGTCTTTGGGAAGGGGAGTTGGCCACCTAATCCATTGCACCTTCTTTATCAAACCCTGAAAAATGATGATACTGTTGGTATCTTGCCACTGGGTATCTGACTACAAGGTATTCGGTAAATGGGTACTTACCGGGGTATCCAGATGGTTACAGTCTAGGCCGATATCTTTGGTGCTGTCCGGCCATTGCCTCCGTTTCCCGAAGAATAATCTCCACATTCCTTCGTGCGTAGTGCCGAAGAAGTGCTGAAGAGTCCGCGGCCCCTCTAGATTGAACTCCCATAGGCGGAGAGGCCGTCGCTGGCACGACAGGGTCCGACAAACTAGCATTACTTGAACGACGTTGGCTATGTCGATGTCCCTCTCAATGAGGCTTCAGATGCGACTCTGCAGAGTTCGCACATCATTCGTTGATCCCCAATCCAGCCCCTTGTTAATCCATGATGCAAGCTGAGTTGGGGGGCTGGATCGAAATGCGGGCGCAGTTGCCCACTTGGAGCCACGGGGCTCAGTGATATAGAACCACCCCTACTGCCACAGATCGGAAGATTTGGCGATGGATCCTTTCAGCCAAACGGCGCTAGCAAGCTTGCTCACTGTAGCGCCGCCGCACTCAGCCTGCTCCCCCTCTACCACTTGCGGCTTCACATCAAAGGTATTGAGCCACAAGCCGAAGTGCGGAGGAGTTCGGAGGAAGGCTTCACACGTGACGATAAACGCTGAGATAAGAAGAATAGAGTCCGGGGCCAAATCGTGAAAGTCTAGCCCGTAATACAACACGAGCCCTCGGACGAAGGGGTTAAGTGCAAACCCCAACCCGCGGAGGAAGTGGGACACAAACACGACCCTCTCGCCGGATCTGGGGGTGGGAATAACTTGCCCCTCGGCAGGAAGCCGATGATGGATTTCAGCGGTCAGGTACCTCGCCGCCCGAAGCTTTGCAATGTCTTCCTCCGCAACAGAAGAAGCTACCCACCGGCCTTGATGGCTGGATCCGGACATGATTGGGGCTGGTGGTGGCCGAAACCTGGGTGTTGGAACTCGGGGTAGCAGGGGTTGAGGAAGAGGTAAGCGTGGAAGAAAAAGACGGGTCTGTACCCCTATATAAAGGCTGCAAATATCAAACGTCTCCTCTTGGGCCTCAAAAACTTGCTTATTTCCAAGGAGTTGTACCCAAGCGACGGTTGGGTTACCCACGTCCGGGTTGACAGGAATCCCTTAAAAAAGGGGTGGTACGATCTCTGCTTGGATAAGACGCGCCAATAAGACCATGTCTTGGGACGTGGGGCGACGGGCCGGCTAAAACGGTTCGCAAGTAGTGGCCGGGCAGGCGTGGTGTCATATTACCAAAAAGTGGTCGATGGGTTGAACTCATGAAATATTATGTCCCCTGCGGTTTTGTATACAAGTCCGGATACAATCATCACATCTGAAGATCAACTAGGAGTTCGGAAGGGGGAACCCGCCTTGCAATGCCGAAGAGAATCTGCGCGCCGGACTCCTCGTCATTGAAGCCAGGTTTAGGGGCTACTGAGGGAGTCCTGGACTAAGGGGTCCTCAGGCGTCCGGCCTGTTATCCATGGGCCGGACTGATGGGCTGTGAAGACATGAAGGCCGAAGACTGTACCCGTGTCCGGATTGGACTCTACTTGACGTGGGAGGCAAGCTTGGCGACCGACTATGAAGATTTCTTCTTATGTAACCGACTCTATGTAAATCCTAGATCCCCCCGGTGCCTATATAAACCGGTGGGGTTAGTCTGGAAAGCATATATTCATTACCATAGTCATACATGCTAGGCTTCTAGGGTTTAGCCATTACGATCTCGTGGTAGATCAACTCTTGTAATACTCATATTCATCAAGATCAATCAAGCAGGAAGTAGGGTATTACCTCCATAGAGAAGGCCCGAACCTGGGTAAAACATCGTGTCGCCCGTCTCCTGTTACCATCGATCCTAGACGCACAGTTCGGGACTTCCAAGTGGCCCCTTTCAGCAGCGGATATCACGCCCTGTTGGGGCGGGATGCTTTTACATGCTTCCAGGCCATACCCCATTACGGGTATATGAAGCTCAAAATGCCCGGACCAAACGGTATAATCACTCTTGCCAGTGATCCGGACATAGCACTCCGCGCTGAAAACAAAACCGCATCCCTGGCCCTGGAGGCGCTATACGAAGCCCTCGCGGCCGAAGAATTAACCGCACTACGCTGCACGGTGGACAGGGACGACGTCATCCTCGACAAACGCCCTAAATCCACCTCCTTCAAACCAGCAGAAGAAATAGTCAAATTCCAGGTCCACCCAATGGACCCCAAGATGACAGCATCTATTGGAGCTCAACTAAACCCAACAGTTGACACCGCACTACGAGAATTCCTGCGCGAAAACTGGGACATATTCGCCTGGCACCCTTCAGATATGCCATGGATCCCACGCGAGCTGGCCGAACATAGCCTCAATATATTAAAGGGATTTAAACCGGTTAAGCAAACACTGTGGCGCTTTTCCGAACCCAAGCGACAAGCCATGGGGGAGGAGCTGGCAAAACTCATCGAGGCCAGATTCATTAGAGAAATCAGACATCCGGACTGGCTGGCAAACCTGGTGATGGTACCAAAGAAGGACAAATCCTGGCGCCTGTGTGTCGACTTCAAAGACCTCAACAAGGCTTGCCCTAAGGATCCCTTCCCCCTCCCCCGCATTGATCAAATCATCGACGCCACCGCAGGACACGACTCACTGTGTTTCCTCGATGCATATTCCGGATACCATCAAATCAAAATGAAGGAGTCCGATCAAGCCGCAACAACATTTATCACCCCATATGGGCCATTCTGCTTCAACACCATGCCCTTTGGGCTCAAGAACGCCGGCGCCACAACCAACACATGATTCAAACATGCCTGGAGAAACAGATCGGCAAAACAGTAGAAGCTTACGTCGATGACGTCGTCATCAAAACTAGGTACATCGAAACACTAATAGACGACTTACGTCTTACATTCGACAACCTCCAGGCGTATGACATTAAGCTCAACCCGGAAAAGTGTGTCTTCGGCGTCCCCGCTGGAAAACTGCTGGGCTTCATCATTTCCAATAGAGGAATCAAGGCAAATCCAGCTAAAATCCGAGCTCTATCACAGTTGGCTACACCAACAGACCTCAAACAGGTCCAAAAACTAGCTGGATGCGTGGCAGCGCTAAGCCGCTTTATCTCCAGATTAGGAGAAAAGGCACTACCACTCTATCGCCTCTTACGGCACACTGATAACTTCGAATGGACAGACGCAGCGACTGCCGGACTGGAAGAAATAAAGGCCCTCCTAGCGAGCAACCCAATCCTGGCCGCACCAAACACTAGCGAGCCCATGTTGTTGTACATATCGGCAACACATCAGGTGGTGAGCGCCGTGCTCGTCGTCGAACGAGAACAGGATGGACACAAATTTCCGCTCCAAAAACCAGTATACTACGTATCAACTGTCCTCACACCGTGCAAATCCCGGTACCCCCACTACCAAACGATAGCATACGCAGTCTTCATGGCATCCCGCAAACTACGACACTACTTCCAGGAGTGTTCAATCACGGTGGCTTCTGAGGTCCCACTCAATGACATAATAAACAACCGCGATGCCACGGGACGGATCGCCAAATGGGCCATAGAGCTACTTCCATTCGACATAACATACAAGCCACGACGAGCCATCAAATCCCAAGTACTGGCCGACTTCATCGCCGAATGGACAGAGGCCGAACTCCCTAAAGAGTACGGCGCATATTCCAATTGGGTTATGTATTTTGACGGCTCCAAAATGTTGGCAGGGCTGGGAGCGGGAGTGGTGTTAACATCCCCCACTGGAGACGTCGTCCAGTATGTACTCCAGATATTATACACCGACTATAACAACGCAGCCGAATACGAGGCCCTACTGCATGGTCTTCGGATGGCCGTATCCATGGGCATACAACGCCTGGAGGTGCGCGGGGACTCGAACCTCGCCATATCTCAAATAAATGGCGACTTTGACGCCAAAGATCCAAAGATGGCAGCTTATCGTAATGCCGTATTAAAAATGTCAGCTCGGTTTGAGGGGCTTGAATTTCATCACGTCGCCCGAGAAAGTAACCAAGCGGCGGACGTCCTTGCTCGCATCGGCGCTAAGCGCGACCCCGTCCCACCCAACATCTTCCTAGAAAGGTTTTTCAAGCCATCTGTGGTGTGGCAAGGGGAGGGCGGCAACAATAGTCCAGATCCGAATGCAACTCGAAATCCCAAACACACCGATAGTATTGGGGGCTCAGCCACCGAAGTAACACCGTCGGCCCATCTCATTATGGCAGTAATTGCTCCATGGACCGAACCTTTCTTGGCCTACATTAATAGGAAGGAGCTCCCTGAAGACCAGAATGAGGCTCGCCGCTTTGGCCGGCGCTCGAAGGCCTACAAGGTTCATGACAGAGAGCTCTACAAGAAAAGTACCACTGGAGTACTTCAAAGATGTATCTCCGAGGAAGAGGGGCGACACCTTCTAGCGGAAATTCACGCCGGTCTCGGTGGACACCACGCCGCAGCTCGAGCTCTTGTTAGCAAGGCCTTCCGTACTGGGTTTTATTGGCCGACAGCCCGAGCAGATGCACAGGACCTCGTCAAACGCTGCGTCGGATGCCAACTCTTCGCCAACCAAAGCCACATGCCCCCAACTGCCTTACAGACTATCCCCATCACTAGGCTTTTCGCGGTCTAGGGACTGGATATGGTTGGACCCCTTAAACGGGGAAGCCACAAGAAAAAATATCTGCTGGTTATGGTGGAAAAATTCACTAAGTGGATGGAGGCTAAACCGATCAAAACGGCTGAGTCCGGCCCAGCGATAGACTTCATATCCTGTGTTGTGCACCGTTATGGTGTCCCACACAGCATCATCACTGACAACGGCTCTAATTTCACAGCCGATGAGGTAAAATCCCGGTGTACTAATCTGGGTATTAAACTTGATTACGCCTCCGTCTACCACCCACAAACCAACCGTCAAGTCGAACGAGCCAACGGTCTTATTATGAGCAGCATCAAGCCCAGACTAGTGCGGTCTTTGAAAGAATCAGACAAGCACTGGGTTGAGGAGCTCGACTCCGTACTCTGGGGGCTGCGGACCACGCCCAACCGTACTACCGGATACACACCTTTCTTCATGGTGTATGGCGCAGAGGCCGTATTGCCCTGCGATATTATTCACGACTCACCTCAAGTGCGCATGTATGAAGAGAGAGAAGCCGAGCTTGATCGGCAGGACAGCCTACACTACAAAAAATACACTTCCGTGATGATACGTGTTTGTCACAGTAGGTCGCGTTTTTTGTCATGCATGTACATCCATGACGATTTTATGACAGAATCAAGATAGTCATACCTGTGTTGTCGTAGAAGTGTTCCATGACATTACCAAAATTATCATCACGGAAGTGTGCACTTCCATGACGATAAATCGCGTGTCACAGAAGTGCTTTCGTCAAGGGTGACCGACACGTGGCATCCACCGTAATGAAACGCTGTTAAGCTATCGGGTCGGGTTTTGGATCCGATAACCCGTTAACAGCCCCGACCAATGGGGATTTTCCACGTGTAAAATCATCATTGGCTGGAGGAAACATGTGTCGGCTCATCGTTGGGACAGATGTCATCCACTCATTGGACAGAAGGCGCCTATGATACGTCGACACGTGGCACGGCCCAACAGAGGCCCATTCCTGTGAAAAGGCCGGCCCGTTTGACTTGGTCAAAAGGTGGCGGGCCGGCCCATGGAAAGCCTGTTAACGGCCTGTTCGCAATAGCCCATTTACAACCCGCTAACCCAAGGCCCGTTACGCCATATCCGAATTAGGCCCAGTAGCGTCAACTGGGCCATCCAATATGATTCCAGCCCGTTCTCACTTCTGGCCCATGTATGGCCCATGACGTCTTTCGGCCCATATGAGGCCCTATGTAACTCTTGGCCTATTAACGGCCCGTGGTGAAACTGGCCCGTAATGAACAGTGTATGACGTTACACCCATTAACGACCTGTGGTGAAACTGGCCCGTAATGAACGGTGTATCACTTTATACCCATTAACGGCCCGTTATTCCGTTGGGCCGTTTCCAGCCCATGTTATCTTTCAGCCTTCTCAGAGCCCATTTATTCTAGGGCTCATTTCCAGCATTCGTTTACTTACGACCCGTTACTGTCATTTTCTGCTTGTGGGCCAAATTCAGCCCGTGGTTACAGTCGGCCCGTTTGTGGTCCGTTAATACATTGGGCCGTTTTCATAGCGTCATCAAATACGGCCTATTAACGATGGCCCGTTATGGTCGGCCCATGAACGAACGATTCCAACTCTAGCCCGTTTACGGCCATAATGCGGCCTGTTGTTGGCCCATGTTTGGCCAATCGATCATACGGCCCGTATAAGGCCCATTGATGATACGGCCCGTAGAAGGCCCATTGTTTCTACGGCCCGTAGAAGGCCCATTGTTTCTACGGTCCGTAGAAGGCCTACTGTTACTACGACCCATAGAAGGCCCACTGTTTCTACGGCCCGTAGGAGGCCCAATGTCACTACAGTAAATATTAGCCCATGGTTATTGTGGCCTAGTTTTAAAAAATAGGTTATTGCAGCCACTAGCAAACCGCGGAAAAAGAACTGCACTGACTACAAGCAAACAAATAAACAAGACAACAAGGAAATAAATAAGCAAGCAACTTATGCTAGGCTATCACGGCTATTACACATATTACATCCACTGGGCATCAAAGTTCGCCACTAGTGCAAATATAGGGAACAAAGCAGCATATAAACGCCGCAGCAAAACAAGTCCAGAACTGAAACCACTTCAGAAGAGTTCAAGAAACAATATCCTGGGTACCCATAATGCTGGCAAGATGCTTAGCAAGCTTATTAACTTTCTCTTGTTTGGCGCTTAAATCCTCCAGCGCTTGCTGTTGCACAAGAAAGTACGCATCTGAATTCTGCAGGGACTTCCTCAGTCATTCGGCTTCTTGCCACAGCACAGCTGACTGATGCCTTTCAGCTTGTAGCTGAGACTGAAGAAGCCGAAGTGATTCAGGCAGCGAGTTCGAAGAGCTTGTGCCAGCGGTACTGGCCAGTAACTCGAACACTACATCAACGCAGGACTGTGGGGTTTTCTCACTGTCTACAAGATCATTTTTATCACCTTTCTTGGAGACCAACAGGGTTGTCTCACTACCTTGAACCTTATCTGCATTACTTTGTCTACCATTGCATAGTGGAGTGATCTTCTCCAATATTCTGTTTGCATACTACAAGAGAAACAAGCAGACACATCACAGGTTTAGCTTGTAGTATATGAAACTCATTTTGGTAAACCGGTTCAGTAGTAAGGTGGGCAGGATAACGTCATGAAACAAACATATATCTATGTACTATGGTCACTGTATTGTCCATATCATTCTAGTTTATGTTCCCTAATCACGATAGAGACACAGTTCAACTCATATATTTTTAAGACACAACAGCATAGACAGAATATAAGTGTGAGAAACGACACAGCATTGGCAGCACTTGTAATGTGCATCACATGAGAACATAACTGTTTATACAACTTAAACTGAAATCAACATAGAGCAAGAAGTTAGAACAGCAATCCAGTTAAATAAATAGGTTTAAAACATACCTGTTGCGCCATTGGAGTTTCAATTGGATCCTTCAAATTCGAAAGTAGTTGGTATGAGTAAATACAGTGATGCAACAGCAAAGGAGTATGGACCATAGCTATGGAATCTAACCTGAGAACAGTTGCTCTTCTGCTTTAAACGTGGAGTTTGGGTTCGCTATGGTGGTCTTCGTGCTTTGGGCACTGCAGTAGCTTTACAAACTGCTCGTGTGGGGGTACTCTGTGGTGGACTTGGTGCTTTGTCAACTATAAGTGGGTTACTATCCGCTGGGGTTGCGGTTAGATGGGTTGTAGCTGGTTCTCTGCCCAACGGTGTAAGTGTGCAATCTGGAAGAGTCTCGATTATGTGTGGTGGGGCTAGTTTGTGGGCCAGTACAACCATGGTTCTATCTGCATCGATGGGTAGCACTGTCTTTTGTGAAGAACGGGTTTTTGCTCCCTTAGATACTGCCATCACCCCCTCCAATTCAAATGGTTGATAAACAAGAAAAGAAATTGAACGTACAGACATTGTATGATAGACAGATGTGGTAATTCATATATGTTGTCTAACCAAACAGGACAGCATGACACAATTTCACATATATGATGCCTAACTAAACAGGATAGCATGACACAGTTTCGGATATATGATGGATAACTTAACAGGATATAATGGCATAATTCAACATATGATGAGTACCTAAACATGATGACATGACAAAACTATATGACGTCTTTCTAAAATAGGTTGGGATGAAATAATTCACATACATGTTGTCTAAGTATACATGATGGCATGTAATTGACATAATTGATTCATATACTAAGCAGCTGGCACTCGCATGTATGATCTCTAAACTAAGCAGATAGAATTCAATATTGTGCATATGATGTCTAAACTAAGCAATGCAAGACACCATATGCATCATATGATAAATATAAACATTGCAACTTAGAGCATACACCTCAGGTGGGATATAGGACTGGTCATCTGTCTCTGAATCCTCCTCTGAGGAGCTCCCTGTAACCATCGAGATATATTTTTCAACAGGTACCATTGCCTGCTCTGAAGACCTTGTTTTCACTCCTGATTTTTCCATAACCGGCTCAAATGGCTGATACACATGAAGAGTAGTTCAATATACTCAGATTGTCGACAAATGGAATAAGTAATGAAAAAATGGCATGAGATAATTCACATATATGATGCCTGGCTCCATGGCGGTGCATAATTCACATATATGATAACTGGCTGAAAAACATGGCATTGCATAATTCACGTATCTGATATAGAAAGCAAACAGGAGGCTTCACACAAAGCATGTCTAATCTAAGCAGATGGCATGTCAATGCAAGACACCATATGCATGATATGAGCAATATAACCCAGCCAAGTTAGAGCATGCACGTCGAGGGGGGGATACGACTGGTCATCTCTCTCTGAATCCTCCTCTGAGGAGCTATCTGTAACCAGCAAGAAATCTGCATCGACAGGTAGCACTGACTGCTCAGAAGACCTTGTTTTGACTCCAGATTTTCCCATGACCGACTCAAATGGCTGATGCACAGGAAGAGTAGATGAATGTATAAACATTGTTGACAAATGGAATACATTATGGAAAAAATATGGCACAATACAATTCACATATACGATGACTGGCTAAACAGGATGGCATTGCATGATTCAAGTATATGATGCCTGGCTAAAGAAGATGGCATTGCATAATTCCCATATACTCCCTCCATTCCTAAATATTTGTCTTTTTAGAGATTTCAAATGGACTACCACATACGGATGTATATAGACATATTTTAGAGTGTAGATTCACTCATTTTGTTCCGTATGTAGTCACTTGTTGAAATCTCTAAAAAGACATATATTTAGGAATGGTGGGAGTATGATATAGAAACCAAACAGGTGGCATTCACACAAAGCAAATCTAAACTAAGCTGATGACATATAAGATGTATAATGTAAGCAATGCAAGGCGCCATATGCATGATATGACCAACATCAGCATGCCAGGTTAGACTAAACACCTCAGGTGGTAAACAGGCGTGGTCGGCTCCTTCTGAATCTCCATCTGAACAGTTATCTTCCTCTGGAATACAATCTGGAAATGCAGGAGGGGGGGGGGGCACTTCGCCCACCATGGAGCAGCGTCTGCATGACATTATATTCGCACGCAACGGTCTTCTCTTTTTCTCTACATGTTCAGTACGATTGTGTACAATATCTGATATGCATAATAAAAAATAGTTAGATTTTGTAAGGCCTAAGGGGTGCATGCAAAAATCAAGACTGATGGTAGCAAACGAGTGGATGGATCCAAAACTAATGATAGCAGGTAGATTATAGCTTCAGTTTAAAAAGATAGACAATGGATCATCTATTGTTTGTTGCCCACCCAACATGAACCACATAGAAGACCCCAGATGAACCAGATAGTAGACAGATATTGTTCGTTGCTGGGTCGATATGAGACCCATGGGCAATTCAAAACTCAAGATTGAACGATAAAGTAGCAGATAATAATAACCGATGTATAACGTAAGCAAACACGAAAGACTGCGACCTCTCTTCCGGAACTGTGTAGTCCTCAGGTTCATCTGCTCAGTCGATGATGGTAATGCAGTTGGCGTGGTTGCCGGCAACGGGGAAGATGATCTGAGGCGGCGAAAGGAAGTCTGCAGGGGGGATCTCTGCTGCAGTGAACGCTTCTGTCGACGGTGCACCTCAGGTGGGGTGGATGACAGCACGGCAGGAGTAGGACATAACACACAGAGTTTTCTTTGGCGCCTATCTGAAAATGAAGTAAATCTGTAAGGGCTCCTTAGAATTGGAGGATTCTATAAATGCAGGGATAGGAAAAACACAGGAATAGGATAGGAATGCATGTGCAAAACAGAGCATTTGGAAACATAGGATTTCAGTCAACCTGGGTGTTTGGCTCACATGAATTGGAAGAACAGAGGAATGGAGAAACAAAGTGATGCGACGAGTGTACAACCTCTTTGGCATAGCCTTGTGGACCTCAACATCATTGGGTTGGACGTGGAGGATGGCGATGATGCTGGTGTGACTCTCGAAGGCGGGGAAGAAGATCCGAGGCCTCTGGAAACGGCGCCGAGGGTACTGCTCCGCTGTGATGGATGGTTCCGTCGTTGGAGCAGCTCCGCTAAGGTGTACGGCGACGAGGCTGAAGCATGACAAGACATACAACGTTAATCTGAAGTGGGACCCTAATATCATCTGCAATAGATGATGTAAAATACATCACCTAAAAGTGCTAGATGTAAAACGCATCAGCCGCGCCACGGCCGCTCCGACAGATGCTGTAAGTACTGTTCACTCTGCACTTAACTAAAGAAAATGAACTTCACAGTCGAAACTGAATTTTACCGTCAAAACTGATTGAACTAGTAACAGAGCATTGCAATAGATGTTTAGGGCGTTCGAGCACTAGTAGCAGAGAAGCAGTGATCTAAATCAGCAGACGCTCGAGCAGGGAACGCACTAGCAGAGAGCAAGTTGTGCAGTAGCACCGCGAGCGAGTGCTAAAGCAGCAACTCCTGTAGCTGCCGGAGGTCGTGCAGCAGCAGCAGTGCAAGTGAGAGCAAGAGCAGAGCAGCAGCATGAACGAAAGCAGGAGCAGTGCAGCAGCGCGACCGACAGCAAGAACAGAGCCGCAACGCGAACGAGAGCCGGAGCAGCTGCAGCTAGTGCCGTTGTGGAGGTCGCCGCCGAGGAAGCAACGACATGGGGGAGAGACGTCGTGGATGATGTGGCCGGCGACGGCGCCGTCAATGGAGACACGCCATGTCTGCTCGGTATCGAGCACCGGCAGCCCCGTGAGATCGAATAAAAGATAAAATGCAGCGGTGAGTGTAGAACCTCCTTGGTGGCGCCGAGTTGGCCTCAGCTTCATCGGAGGAATTGGTGAGGGTGCCGTGGTTTCGATGGGGCAGGTCAAGACGGTGTTGTGGGGATTGAGGTGGCGCGATAGACGAGGCGAACATCAGGGCAGCTCCTTGGAGGTGGAGGACGGGGCGGCTGATCCGGCGGGACGACGAGATCGACAACGGATCCTCATCCGGTGCAGTGGATGAGGGACGGCGAGCTGTTGTGGTGGACGACGTAGTCGGGGAAGAGTCTCCGGCTGGGCGGCGGACGGGAGACCAACGGAGGAGCGTGGGGTTTCGCGGGTTTTGCCGGCCTCGGTGTACGAATGGGGGGGGGGCGAAGGGGGAGGGGGGAGCCAAGCTTAGGGACACGCTTGTCCGAAATGTAGGGTTAGTTACCAGCGTACCCCCACCGGTTTTGACACCGCGACGTGGAGCTTCATTTCCGGCTGAGGGGTAGAAGGGGGATTTCGCGTGTCTGGGCTGCGGGAGCGATTTCGGATGAGGAGGGAGTTCTCGCGCGCGTCCAAATTTCGGGATAACAAGGCGCGGCACGGGTTGAAGAAGCGGGAGTTTCAAAGCAGGTGAGACAAAAGTTACTCGAGCTTGAAAATTTTGGGATAACAAGGTGCGGATTCCTTGTTCGGCAGTACAAACTTAACGTGTAAAAAAACAATTCATACAAGACACAAGAGAGTCATGACCCCTTTTACTATATTACTATAGATGCCATTGAAAAAACTACATGAAAAATGTAAAAAAATCGGGAGAACAAGATTACCCTGCACAGTACCAAATGGATTCGCACTTCCCTCAACAACAACAAAAAACAAATCAATTCCCACCAAAGAAAGAGTAATGTCCCTTTTTATATGATTATAGATGCCATGATCTTGAATTTCAATTTTTGAATCCACGTTATGTTGAATTCGAATATATCGTTAGGTGACCTTGCAGTTTATAATTGATGTAGTCGTACATTTTGATCTTCCATCATATATGAACATTTTACTCCACCATGTGAACATATATATTGTCGTCTACCATATGGACTAAATTTGAATCAATTTTCCTTATTTGAATACGATTGTTGTCAAGTTATACAATAATTTAAATATTATCTTGATAACAAAAACATACATATAGCAGTAATAATATTTCACTATGAACTACATGTACCATATGCTCTCCAATTCAAATATTTGTATCCATTTTATGTTGAATTCGAATCACAGTACATTATTGGTCTAGGTAGCGAGATGTTTGGGATAATCTAAACCCTGTTTTCGTACGTATAATTTTTGGCTGAATTGGGACAAGTTTTGGTATAAGCCTCTTGCAAAAACCGGAGATTCTCTCAACAAGCCTCGTGGTTCCGAGAGGTTTGGAGATTGCCATCAAGGATCTACCATGAGTGAAATCAACCTGAGTCTGATCAGCTCTGCGTTGAAGGAGAATAGGGTGAAGAGAGTTTATCTTTCGTGTTAAGTCACAACCCCTCCAAGAAGATACAACCTTTTGGCACAAGGGTGAACTGCTCTACCTAATCTCTCTGTCGCCATCAAGCACCACTGGTTCCATTTACTCTACTGCATTTCCTTCAGTAGTTTATTTTCGTGCTCTGTGCTGATAGTTTACTCGTTCATTTCGTCCAGTCTATTATCAACTTGTGTTTCAGTGTTCACCTTGTTTCATTGTCCTCATCTATATTCATTCGTTACCATCCTATCTTTTAGATTCTCTTGTGGAATCATTCTATAGTATTTTATTCAGTGTTGATCATGTTGTGTCTCATTCTGCTACATCTGTTTGCAAGTTGCATTACTCTCATTGTAGTTAAACCTGTGATTTATCAACCTCGTACTATTGTCAATGCTTTCATCGATGAATATGCTTCTGACGAAGAAGATTGATATAGTCCATTTCTTCAATACTCTATTCCGCTGCTGTGATTGGGATAAGTTCTAAAGCTTTCGAAAGAAATTATGAATCTCCCATTCACCCCCCTCTGGTCGATATACCCTCGGTCCTAAGAATTGGTATCGTAGCGGGTACTCCATGTCTCTGTTTATTAAAGGTCTAACATCCTCGGAGTTTTGAATATCTCAACACGATGTGTAAGAGAAGAAGGAAAGGGCATCTCCCCGAAAATAAAAGAACAAGAGGAAGTCTGTTTCTCCTCGAGCTTCGAAGAAAAAGTCTGTTGCCAGAAAGTCAAGAAAGGTTGCATCTGCCTCATCTGATGATTCCTCTGACGATAATGTTGGCGAAGAAATTCCCATGTATGATCAAAGAGCTCTGCTTGATAAGTCGTATCAAAGTCCCTCTCCAGCAAAGGTATCGCCTCCGGTGAGATCTTCACCAAGGCTTGCTCCCGTCCCTTCAGATAAACCTCTGAGTTCTGTTGCCCCTGTGGTGAAGAGAAAGTTGATGACTGATGAAAAAGATACTGGACCTGCCAAGAAAGCCAAGAAACTTATTCCTGTTTCCAGAGAGGAATATGATTTTGATCTTATGTTTGACATCATTGAAGGTGCTTCTTATGATGCAAATCCATCCGAGTTGAGCAGTCTAGGTTTGCCTGATGATGTTACCAACATGGCAACAAAGCACTTCTCTGAGTGTGAAAGAAAAGACGTGAACAAGGGAATCCTTGAGATCACCAAAGACCTCACTGTCATGAGAAACAACAAGGTGGAGTGGCATTCTAAGCTGAAGATGGATGTTTCTCAGCTCTGCGATCGAAGAAATGATGAGCTTAAGCGTCAAGCAGATCTTGCTCGACAAAGAGAAAGAGAAGAGAAGCGTTAGAAAGCTCAGGCAAGAGCCAGCCAGTTGAAGGCTTCCAAGGATCGTCGTATCCAATCTGTAACAACTGATGCACCTGTTGACACAAGTGTACCACTGCAACAGATACCACCATCCCCTTGTCCCGGGGAAGAAACCGAGCAACAAGCTGAGCCTGCGATAGTTATCGTTCATACCTTAGTTGAACAAGAATCTGATGTGGTGTACATGTATCTGGTCAATCCTGATGAACAAAATGTCGTGACCAAGAAAAATTCTCTTGAAGAAAGAATTGACGAAGAGATTGAGATGGAAAAGGCAGCTTCATCGCCTTTGAAGAAAATTCAAGCTGAAGCCTCCAGATCCACCAAGGAGGGTGAGAAGGTTGAGGGGGAGCAAGTTGCTGCCCAAGGAAATACCACCCCGGTTTCCTCATCTGGTGCCCCTACCCAGATGGAGGTTGAACCCGCTCTTGGTTCTTTGGCTTCACAGCCAGAACAGGAAGAGAAGAAATTAGAAGAGCCCGTGGCTCCCGAAGAGAAAGAACAAGCAGTTGTACCACCAATGATGCTACAACAGATTGAAGGAGAACAAGTTGTGACTCAAGAATCTGAAGAAGTTGTTTTGACACCCACCATTGAGAACTCTCCGAAAGAAAAGGCCCTAGTGCATGAGAATGAGAAAGCCGCTGAAGGATTCCAGCAAAGGTAATTGAAGGTCAGACCAGTGCTCCCATGACATTAGCTCCAGAGAAAGTAATAAGGCCACTTGCTCCATTGAAGGCCATCCTGAAGGAAATATGCCCTAGAGGAACTATGCCCTAGTGCCTGAGATCGAGATTAGGATTTGTCACTCCGAGTATCAGAGAGGTATCTCTGGGCCCTCTCGGTAATACACTGATGGGGAACGTAGTAATTTCAAAAAATTTCCTACGCACACACAGGATCATGGTGATGTATAGCAATGAGATGGGAGAGTGTCGTCCACTTACCATCGTAGACCGAAAGCGGAAGCGTTAGCAGAATGCGGTTGATGTAGTCGTACGTCTTCACGATCCGACCGATCCAAGTACCGAACGTACGGCACCTCCGAGTTCAGCACACGTTCAGCTCGATGACGTCCCGCGAACTCCGATCCAGCAGCGCTTCACGGGATAGTTCCGTCACCACGACGGCATGGTGACGGTGATGATGTTGCTACCGACGCAGGGCTTCGCCTAAGCACAGCTACGATATGACCGAGGTGGAATATGGTGGAGGGGGGCACTGCACACGGCTGGAATAGATCAACTGATCAACTTGTGTCTAGAGGTGCCCCATGCCCCCGTATATAAAGGATCAGGGGGAGGAGGCCGCCGGCCAGGAGGAGGGCGCGCCAGGGAGGAGTCCTACTCCCACCGGGAGTAGGACACCCTCTTTTCCTAGTTGGAGTAGGAGGGGGAAAGGAAGGGAAGGAGAGAGGGGGAAGGAAAGGGGGTGCCGCCCCCTCCTTGTCCAATTCGGACTAGAGGGGGAGGGGGCGCGTGGCCAGCCCTAGCCGCCCCTCCTCTTCTGCACTAAGGCCCATCTTGGCCCATTAAACTCCCCGGGGGGTTCCGGTAACCCCCGGTACTCCGGTATATGTCCGAAACTCCCCGAAACCATTTCGGTGTCCGAACATAGTCGTCCAATATATCGATCTTTATGTCTCGACCATTTCGAGACTCCTCGTCATGTCCGTGATCACATTCGGGACTCCGAACTACCTTCGATACATCAAAACACAAAAACTCATAATACTATCGTCATGGAACTTTAAGCGTGCGGACCCTACGGGTTCGAGAACTATGTATACATGACCGAGACACATCTCCGGTCAATAACCAATAGCGGAACCTGGATGCTCATATTGGCTCCCACATATTCTACGAAGATCTTTATCGGTCAAACCGCATAACAACATACGTTGTTCCCTTTGTCATCGGTATGTTACTTGCCCGAGATTCGATCGTCGGTATCTCAATACCTAGTTCAATCTCGTTACCGGCAAGTCTCTTTACTCGTTCTGTAACACATCATCCCGTAACTAACTCATTAGTTACAATGCTTGCAAGGCTTATAGTTGTGTGCATTACCGAGTGGGCCCAGAGATACCTCTCTGACAATCGGAGTGACAAATCCTAATCTTGAAATACGCCAACCCAACAAGTACCTTCTGAGACACCTGTAGAGCACCTTTATAATCACATAGTTACGTTGTGACGTTTGGTAGCACACAAAGTGTTCCTCCGGTAAACGGGAGTTGCATAATCTCATAGTCATAGGAACATGTATAAGTCATGAAGAAAGCAATAGCAACATACTAAACGATCAAGTGCTAAGCTAACGGAATGGGTCAAGTCAATCACATCATTCTCCTAATGATGTGATGCCGTTAATCAAATGACAACTCATGTCCATGGCTAGGAAACTTAACCATCTTCGATTAATGAGCTAGTCATGTAGAGGCATACTAGTGACATTATGTTTGTCTATGTATTCACACATGTATCATGTTTCCGGTTAATACAATTCTATCATGAATAATAAACATTTATCATGATATAAGAAATAAATAATAACTTTATTATTGCCTCTAGGGCATATTTCCTTCATACACATCATAAGAAGCCTTGCAAGAAAAGTGACTAATGAGTTAGTTGCGGGATGATTTATTACAGAACGAGTAAAGAGACTTGCCGGTAACGAGATTGAACTAGGTATGTAGATACCGACGATCGAATCACAGGCAAGTTACTTACGGATGACAAAGGGAATAACGTATGTTGTCATTACGGTTCGACCAGTAAAGATCTTCGTAGAATATGTAGGAACCAATATGAGCATATAGGTTACGCTATTGGTTATTGACCGAAGAGGTGTCTCCGTCATGTCTACATAGTTCTCGAAGGTCCGCAAGCTTAACGTTCGATGACGATTTAGTATTATATGAGTTATGTGATTTGGTGACCGAATGTTGTTTGGAGTCCCGTATGAGATCACGAACATGACAAGGAGTCTCGAAATGGTCGATAGGTAAAGATTGATATATAGGATGATAGTATTCGGACATCGGAACTATTCCAGGTTCCGGGGGGAAGATATGGGTCATAAGAGGGGAGCACACCAGCCCACAAGGGGTGGCGCACCCCCCTTAGGTATGTGACCGAATTGGAGAATGAGGAGAAGGGGTTTTGCCCCCTTCCCTCTCTCCTTCCCCTTCCCTTTTCTCTCCGGCTAAAAAAGGAAGGGGGGAGGCCGAATTGGAGGAGGCCCCCAAGTAGGATTCCTCCTACTTGGGGCGCCCGATGGCTGCTCCCCTCCCCCTCCCACCTATATATACGTGGGGAGGGGCTGCCCAGAACATACACCAACAATTGTTAGCCGTGTGCGGTGCCCCCTCCACAGTTTAAGCCTCCGGTCATATCTTCGTAGTGCTTAGGCGAATCCCTGCGCGGATCACTTCACCATCACCATCACCACACCATCATGCTGACAGAGCTCATCTTCTTCCTCGACACCTTTGCTGGATCAAGAGGACAAGGGACATCATTGAGCTGAACGTGTGTAGAACTCGAAGGTGTCGTACGTTCGGTGCTTGATCGGTCGGATCTAGAAGAAGTTCGACTACATGAACCGCATTGTCAAACGCTTCCGCTTTTGGTCTACGAGGGTACGTAGCCACACTCTCCCCCTATCCTTTCTATGCATCTCCTAGATAGATCGATTTTTTTTGAAATTACATGCTACGTTTCCCAACAGTGGCATCCGAGCCAGGTCTTTGCATAGATGATATGCACGAGTAGAACACAAAGAGTTGTGGGCGGTGATCGTCATACTGCTTACCACCAGTGTCTTATTTTGATTCGGCGGTATTGTTGGATGAAACGGCCCGAACCAACCTTACATGACCACGTTCATGAGACCGGTTCCACCGACAGACATGCAACTAGTTTTGCATAAAGGTGGCTGGTAGATGTCTGTTTCCCCTACTTTAGTTGAATCGAATTTGAATGCGGCCGGTCCTTGTTGAAGGTTAAAACAGCAAACTTGATAAATCACCATTGTGGTTTTGATGCGTAGGTAAGAACGGTTCTTGCTAGAAGCCCGTAGCAGCCACGTAAAACTTGCAACAACAAAGTAGAGGACGTCTAACTTGTTTTTGCAGGGCATGTTGTGATGTGATATGGTCAAGACATGATGTGATAAACGTTATTGTATGAGATGATCATGTTTTCTAATATATCTAACAACCGGAAGGAGCCTCATGGTTGTCTCTTTATTCTATGAAATGCAAACGCCATGTAATTGCTTTACTTTATCACTATGCGTTAGCGATAGTTGTAGAAGCAATAGTTGGCGAGACGACCACGACGCTACGATGGAATTCAAGGTGTCGAGCTGGTGACGATGGAGATCATGACAATGCTTTGGAGATGGAGATCAAAGGCACAAGATGATGATGGCCATATCATGTCACATATTTTCATTGCATGTGATGTTTATCTTTTATGCATCTTATTTTGCTTAGTGCGGCGGTAGCATTATAAGATGATCCCTTAACAAAATTTCAAGGTATAAGTGTTCTCTCCGAGTAGGCACCATTGCGACAGTTCGTCATGTTGAGACACCACGTGATGATCGGGTGTGATGGACTCTACATTCACATACAACGGGTGCAAGACAGTTTTGCACATGCGGAATACTCGGGTTAAACTTGACGAGCCTAGCTTGTATAGACATGGCCTCGGAACACTGGAGACCGAAAGGTCGAATGTGAATCATATAGTAGATATGATCAACATAGAGATATTCACCATTGATGACTACTCCATCCCACGTGATGATCGGACATGGTTTAGTTGATTTGGATCATGTATCATTTAGATGACTTGAGGGATGTCTGTCTAAGTGGGAGTTCTTAAGTAATATGATTAACTGAACTTAATTATCATGAACTTAGTCCTAATAGTTTTTGCATATCTATGTTGTAGATCAATGGCTCGTGCTACTATTCCCTTGAATTTTAATGCGTTCCTAGAGAAAGCTAAGTTGAAACATGATGGCAGCAACTACACGGACTGGGTCTGTAACTTGAGGATTATCCTCATTGCTGCACAGAAGAATTATGTCCTTGATGCACCTCTAGGTGAAAGGCCTGCTGCAGGAGCAGATGCTGATGTTATGAACGTTTGACAAGCTCGGTATGATGACTACTTGATAGTTTAGTGTGACATGCTTTACGACTTAGAACTAGGACTTCAAAAACGTTTTGAACGCCACAGAGCACATGAGATGTTCCAAGAGTTGAAATTGGTATTTCAGATTCATACCCATGTCAAGAGGTATGAGACCTCTGACAAGTAATTTTCCTACAAAATGGAGGATAATAGCTCAACCAGTGAGCATGTGCTCAGAATTTCTGGGTACTACAATCGCTTTAATCAAGTGGGAGTTAATCTTCCAGATAAGATAGTGATTGACAAAATTCTCTAGTCACTATCACCAAGCTACGAGAACTTCGGGATGAACTATAATATGCAAGGGATGACGAAAATGATTCCCGAGCTCTTCGCGATGCTGGAATCGGCAATGGTAGAGATCAAGAAAGAGCATCAATTGTTGATGGTTAACAAGCCCACTAGTTTCAATAAAAAAGGGCGAGGGAAAGAAATGTAACTTCAAGAAGAATGGCAAGCAAGTTGCCACTCCCGTGAAGAAACCCAAAGCTGGACCCAAGCCTGAAACTGAGTGCTTCTACCGCGAAGGAAATGGTCACTGGAAGTGGAACTGCCCCAAATATTTGGCGGATAAGAAGGATGGCAAAGTGAACAAAGGTATATTTGATATACATGTTATTGATGTGTACCTTACTAATGCTCGTAGTAGCACCTGGGTATTTGATACTGGTTCGGTTGCTCATATTAGTAACTCAAAACAGGGGCTACAGATTAAACGAAGATTGGCTAAGGACGAGGTGACGATGCGCGCTGGGAATGGTTCCAAGGTTGATGTGATCGCCGTCGGCATGCTACCTCTACATCTACCTTCGGAGTTAGTTTTAGACCTGAATAATTGTTATTTGGTGTGTGAGTTTGAGCATGAACATTACATTTGGATCTTGTTCAATGCGAGACGGTTGTTCATTTAAATCAGAGAATAATTGTTGTTCTATTTATATGAGTAATATCTTTTATAGTCATGCACCCTTGAAGAGTGGTCTATTTTTATTGAATCTCGATTGTGGTCACACACATATTCATAATATTGATGCCAAAAGATGCAAAGTTGATAATGATAGTGCAACACATTTGTGGCACTACCGTTTAGGTCATATTGGTGTAAAGCGCATGAAGAAACTCCATGCAGATGGGCTTTTGGAATCACTTGATTACGAATCATTTGATACTTGCGAACCATGCCTCATGTGCAAGATGACTAAAACTCCGTTCTCCGGAACAATGGAGCGAGCTAATAACTTATTGGAAATAATACATACTGATGTATGCGGTCCGATGAGTGTTGAAGCTCGCGGCGGGTATCGTTATTTTCTGACCTTCACATATGATTTGAGCAGATATGGGTATATCTACTTGATGAAACACAAGTGTGGAATATTTGAAAAGTTCAAGGAATTTCAGGGTGAAGTGGAGAATCATTGTAACAAGAAAATAAAGCTTCTACGATCTAATCGCGGAGGCGAATATTTGAGTTACGAGTTTGGCCTTCATTTAAAACAATGTGGAATAGTTTCACAACACACGCCATCTGGAACACCACAACGTAATGGTGTGTCCGAACGTCGTAAACGTACTTTATTAGATATGGTGCGATCTATGATGTCTCTTACCGATTTACCACTACCGTTTTGGGGTTATGCATTAGAGACAGCTACATTCACATTAAATAGGGCACTGTCTAAATCCGTTGAGACGACACCATATGAACTGTGGTTTGGCAAGAAAAATAAGCTGTTGTTTCTTAAAGTTTGGGGGTGCGACACTTATGTCAAAAGGGTTTGGCCTGATAAGGTCGAACCCAAATCAGAGAAGTGAGTCTTCCTAGGATACCCTAAGGAAACAATTGGGTACACCTTCTACCACAAATCTGAAGGAAAGATCTTTCTAGAGAAGGAGTTTCTCTCGAAAGAAGTGAGTGGGAGGAAAGTAGAACTTGATGAGGTAATTGTACCTTCTCTCAAATTGGAAAGTAGCTCATCATAGAAAACTGTTCCCGTGATGCCTACACCTACTAGAGAGGAAGTTAATGATAGTTATCATGAAACTTCAGAGCAAGTTGCTATTGAACCTCGTAGGTCAACCAGAGCACGTTCCACACCAGAGTGGTACGGTAATCCTGTTCTAGAAGTCATGTTACTAGACCATGACGAACCTACGAACTATGAAGAAGTGACGACGAGCCCAGATTCCCATAAATGGCTTGAGGCCATGAAATCTAAGATGGGATCCATGTATGAGAACAAAGTGTGGACTTTGGTTGAGTTGCCTGATGATCGGCGAGCCATAGAGAATAAATGGATCTTCAAGAAGAAGACTGACGCTGACTTTCAGAGAAGCCTGTATTTACAAGAAAGTGAGTGGGAGCTCTGTAGCATTTCTAATATTATATGTGGATGTCATATTGTTGATTGGAAATGATATATAATTTTTGGATAACATAAAAGGATACTTGAATAAAAGTTTTTCAATGAAAGACCTTGGTGAAGCTACTTATATATTGGGCATCAAGATCTATAGAGATAGATCAAGAGGCTTAATTGGACTTTCACAAAGCACATACCTTGATAAAGTTTTGAAGAAGTTCAAAATGGATTAGTCAAAGAAAGGGTTCTTGCCTGTGTTACAAGGTGTGAAATTGAGTGAGAGTCAATGCCCGACCACTGCAGAAGATAGAGAGAAAATGAAAGTCATTCCCTATGCCTCAGCAATAGGTTCTATCATGTATGCTATGCTGTGTACCAGACCTGATGTGTGCCTTGCTATAAGTTTTGCAGGGAGGTACAAGAGTGATCCAGGAGTGAATCACTGGATAGCAGTCAAAATTATCCTTAGAGGAATAAGGAAATGTTTCTCGGTTATGGAGGTGATAAAGAGTTCCTCGTAAAGGGTTACATCGATGCAAGCTTTGACACTAATCCAGATGACTCTGAGTCTCGATCTAGATACATATTGAAAGTGGGAGCAATTAGCTAGAGTAGCTCCATGCAGAGCATTGGTAACATATAAATTTGCAAAATACATACGGATCTGAATGTGGCAGACCCGTTGACTAAACTTCTCTCACAAGCAAAAACATGATCACTCCTTAATACTCTTTGGGTGTTAAATCACATGGCGACGTGAACTAGATTATTGACTCTAGTAAACTCTTTGGGTGTTGATCACATGGCGATGTGAACTATGGGTGCTAATCACATGACGATGTGAACTAGATTACTGACTCTAGTAAACTCTTTGGGTGTCGATCACATGGCGATGTGAACTATGGCTGCTAATCACATGATGATGTGAACTAGATTATTGACTCTAGTGCAAGTGGGAGACTGAAGGAAATATGCCCTAGAGGCAATAATGAAGTTGTTATTTTATATTTCCTTATTCATGATAAATCTTTATTATTCATGCTAGAATTGTATTGATCGGAAACCTTAATACATGTGTGAATACATAGACAAACACTATGTCCCTAGTGAGCCTCTACTTGACTAGCTCGTTGATCAAAGATGGTTAAGGTTTCCTAACCATGGACATGAGTTGTCATTTGATAACGGGATCACATCGTTAGGACAATGATGTGATGGATAAGACCCATCCGTTAGCTTAGCATAATGATCGTTCAGTTTTATTGCTACTGCTTTCTTTATGTCAAATACATACACTGGTACGCGTCTGTGCTATACAAACGGTTTTTAACCCCTTTCCGCGATGGCATTTGGAACCCTCGCCAAGTGAGTGTGGGCGATAGGGGGTCCTTCCCACACGACCCACAAACCGTCGGTGATAGGGAGCCTTGATGCATACAGTTGTCCCTATATAACCGTTTCCGATATCTCGAATATCCCAAACACTTCATCCTTGCTACTCGTTTGTGCTCGCATTGCCATCGCAGTCAGAGTTTTGTGGTTTTACCTAAAACCAGGCAGATTCCAGACACGAGAGTTTTCTAGGCACGCACCTAACTGGCTCTACGTTTACGATGCCTAGCATATCACAAACAGTTCATAATTATAAACCGTGTACGATAGGTAGACAATCACACACATTTAGTTTTCCTGCACTTGTGTTGATGCATACAGAGCATCTGGGTGATTATAAAACTTGTCAAAGTGGTGGATTGAATGCACTTGTTGAAGTGAAGGATCTGACTGGCGATGAAGTACTCAACTACTCAGGAGAGTGTCATTCCAAATGAGATGCAGCCCCCGAGTGCGGCGTAGCCCCCGAGCGTACTACATACTTCGACAAAGGACATGTCGGAATACGAGAAATATAGTTTTGAATGGATGATTTGCAATTCATCGAGTCGGACTCCGGTAAAGATGAGGAGAAGCTTCCGAGTGATGCTCGAAAGAGGCAAACTCGCAAAAGAGTGAAGTGTGCAGTTTAATTATAAAAGGGACTTATCAGTCTCATGCCTGACGAGGTCTATATCATTGATACGATGAAGAGGATTCAACAGAGGGGTTGGCCGGATGTGTTTGAAGTCAACAGAGCGACAAGGTCGGTGTTGTGGTGTGCTAGGACTGGTACGGTGACCGAGCCCGAGCAGCGATGAAGTTGGCACATAGGGTCGTCGAGTGATCGCGTAACTTGTGTAAAAAATGGCACAAGCCGACGAAATAATTTCTCGAGGAAATTTGATGTGTGCTGAAATGATTTGTGTGAATAACACCCATAGACACCCGCTGGGAGTGCAAGGGGCTTGCTGGTTAACCAACAAGAGTCTCAAAGAGCGAAGGATCCGTTCGAACTTGTTGAAGTGATGGATCCGACTGAACTCATTGGAATACTGGCTCAAATAAAACGGAAGTGTAGTGTTTCGAATGAGTTGCAGCCCTGGAGGACCGATGCAAACTCGAAATGAAGAACGACACATGGTGTTCGTGAATGATGTATGCGAAAAACTGGAAGTTGGACTCGTGAGTCACATAACCAGTACTAAGCAAGTATGTGAAAATAAGCAGCCGAGCGTAGAGGTACACTCGGTGGCGTGGCCTCCGAGGGAACGTGATGTGTGAATTACGTGATACTCGGGAAGACGGAAATAACAGAATGTAAAATGACTTAGCTGTCTGAAGGCGCACGAGCGGCCGAGTGGTGATGAGGCGACCAACCAAGTGGCGACGCGCGGGGAGGCCGAGTGGTGATGAGGCGACCAACCGAATGGCAAAGCGCGGGACGGCCGTGTGGTGATAAGGTGACCAACCGAGTGGCGACGCGCGGGGCGGCCGAGGGGTGATGAGGTGACCAACCAAATGGCGACGCGCGGGGCAGCCGAGCGGTTATGAGGTGACCAACCGATGGCGACGCGTGGGGCGGCCGAGTGGTTATGAGGTGACCAACCGATGGCGACGCGTGGGGCGGCCGAGTGGTTATGAGGTGACAAACCGATGGCGTCGCGCGGGGCGGCCGAGTGGTTATGAGTGACCAACCGAGTGGCGACGCGCGGGGCGGCCTAGTGGTTATGAGGTGACCAACCGGGTGGCGACGCCGGGGCGGCCGAGTGGTTATGAGATGACCAACCGAGTGGCGACGCGCGGAGCGGCCGAGTGGTGATGAGGTGACCAACCGAGTGGCGACGCACGGAGCGGCCGAGTGGTTATGAGGTGACCAACCGATGATGACATGCGGGGCGGCCGAGTGGTTATGAGGTGACCAACCGAAGGTGACGCGCGGGGCGGCCGAGTGGTTATGAGGTGACCAACCGAGAGGCGCCGCGCGGGGCGGCCGAGTGGTGATGAGGTGACCAACCGAGTGGCGATGAACGGAGCGGCCGAGTGGTTATGAGGTGACCAACCGATGGCGACGCGCGGGGCGGCCGAGTGGTTATGAGGTGGCCAACCGAGTGGCGACGCGCAGAGCGGCCGAGTGGTGATGAGGTGACCAACTGAGTGGCGACGCAAGGAGCGGCCGAGTGGTTATGAGGTGACCAACCGATGACGACGCGTGGGGAGGCCGAGTGGTTATGAGGTGACCAACCGAAGGCGACGCGGGGCGGCCGAGTGGTTATGAGGTGACCAACCGAGTGGCGACGCGCGGGGCGGCCGAGTGGGGATGAGGTGACCAACCGAGTGGCGACGCACGGAGCGGCCGAGTGGTTATGAGGTGACCAACTGATGGCGACACGCGGGGCGGCCGAGTGGTTATGAGGTGACCAACCGAAGGCGGCGCGTGAGGCGGCCGAGTGCTTATGAGGTGACCAACCGAGTGGCGACGCGCGGGGCGGCCGAGTGGTGATGAGGTCACCAACCGATGGCGACGCGCGGGGCGGCCGATTGGTGATGAGGTGACCAACCGATGGTGACGCGTGGGGCGGCCGAGTGGTTATGAGGTGACCAACCCAGTGGCGACGCGCGGGACGGCCGAGTGGTGATGAGGTGACCAACCGAGTGGCGACGCGCGGGGCGGCCGAGTGGTGATGAGGTGACCAACCGAGTGGCGACGCACGGAGCGGCCGAGTGGTTATGAGGTGACCAACCGATTGGCGACGTGCGGGGCGGCCGAGTGGTGATGAGGTGACCAACCGATGGCGATGCGCGGTAGACGCGTCCCGCCGAGTGGCGAGGTGCGGGGCATCCGAGTGATGTAGACGCGTCCCGCGGAGTGACGATGGGCGGGACGTCCGAGTGATGTAGACGCATCCCGCGGAGTGACGATGCGCGGGGCGTCCGAGTGATGTTGATGCGTCCCGTGAAGTGATGATGCGCGGGGCGTTCGAGTGAAGTAGACGTGTCCCGCGGAGTGGCGAGGTGCGGGGTGTTCGAGTGAAGTAGACACATCCCGCGGAGTGGCGAGGCGCGAGGCATCCGAGTGATGTAGACGCGTCCCGCGGAGTGGCGATGCACGGGGCGCCCGAGTGAAGTAGACGCGTCCCACGGAGTGGTGACCAGCGGGGCGTCCGAGTGAAGTAGACGCATCCCACGGAGTGACGATGCACGGGGCGTCCGAGTGAAGTAGATGTGTGTCCCGCGGAGTGACGATGGACGGGGCGTCCGAGTGAAGTAGATGAGTTCCTCGGAGTGACGATGTGCGGGACGTCCGAGTAAAGTAGAATAGTCCCGCAGAGTGACGATGCGCGGGACGTCCGAGTGAAGTAGACGTGTCCCGCGGAGTGGCGAGGCGCGAGACGTCCGAGTGAAGTAGACGTGTCCCGCGGAGTGACGACGTGGGGATGGCTAAGTGTTGAGGACGCGTCCAATCGAGTGGCACCTTATGGGACGGTCGAGTTGAGCATGTCGTCGAGGAGGCGTCCGACCGAGTGGGAACACACGAATGATCAAGTGCCTGTACGTTAGTCGCCTGAATGTGTCCTAGAAAACGATGCGTGCCCGAGTGTTGCATATGTCGAGTGTAGACTTGCACTTGTCCGAGCGTACCTGAGTACCCACTCGGAGTAGCGGACCAGGTGGGCCAGCTTGAAGTCAACGCAAGTTGCGTGTGCGCTGGAGGCTGGCGCAGGTGGCTGCGAAAAAAAAGAATCAACGCACCTTGTTTGAATGGCTGATTAATGAGGCAGCCAATTAATCCGGCGTTGAAGATTCCTTCCGTTTCCAAATATTCCTGCATGCAGTTAATTGAAGGAAGAAACAACCCACGTCCTGACCATGTAGGAGTACGCAGAATCTTGTTTGAATGGCTGATTAATGAGGCAGCCAATCAATCCGGAGTTGAAGATTAATTCCGTTTCCAAATATTCCTGCATGCAGTTAATTGATGGAAGAAACAGCCCACGTCCTGACCATGTAGGAGTACGCAGAATCTGCATGTAAGAGGCATTAATTAGCGCTAATTAAGCCGGAATTAAAACATGGAAGTTTCTGCATGTGACGCGGGTTGAAATTAGGAGAGTTGTGAAGGCAGCCTAGAGTCCGGAGAGCTCCGCTGCGGTGAAAACTGCCGGTCAGGCCGGAAACTGGCGGCAGTCGAGAGATGGCGATGAGGAGGATAAGCAACTGGCTGCAGTCCAGGCGCGGGAGTCGCAGGCCAGCACAGCCAAGGGCGAGGCCGGTGCGAGCGCTTGGTCGTGTTTCACTGCTCGGGGGGCCGGAGCCGTGCGCCGGTCGGAGTCGCACATCAACGCCCGCGGAGTTGAGGCGAGTGCCGGCAGCTAGGCTTCGTCGCCCGAGAGCCCGGTCGGCCGCCGGCCGAGGAGCCAGGCCAAGCGGTAGCGGCTGTGCGTGTGTGGGCACTCGGCGACGACGTTCGCAGATGAGGCCAGGGATGACGACATGCGGACAGCGGCGCTTCATCGTCCGGGAGCCGAGCCACCAATCGGTACAAAGGGAGGCATCTTTTGTATGAGCTCGTGTGCATACAGAAAAAGAACAAACCATAGTTAGATCATTATAATGCTTGATTGTAAAGAGGACAAGTTGAGATGATCAACTCCCTAATCGTTTTGTATGATGAGGAGTATTTCGTGTGATGGCCGGGACTCCAATAGTAAAAATTCATAGCGGTGATTGTTTGACCTTAGGAGATCATCCCAAGAAAACTTGGGTCGCCCGCAGAAATTGGTCCGTTGCCGGCGATTGAAGAAAAAACCATTTGCATCATGGCTCGATAGACGCCACACCCCAAGGTGGGCGCCAACTGTTGTGGAAACGATTCCGACAATAATAAGGTATAGGGTAACGGAGCATGATCTGTCGAGATGCATATAGGTGACACGGTGGTTTTAGCGAGTTCGGGCCTCTCACGGTGGAGATAACAACCCTACGTCTCGTGCTCCGGAGAGGCTTTGTTTTATCTGAGTATGTATCTGGAGATTACAATGTGTGTGAGAGAGAGGAACGGATCCCCATGCCAGAGCTAAGTCTTGAGACTAATGGCGATAGAGTAGAGGGAGAAGAATGAGAACCTGCCAGTCTAGTGGTGGGGGGTGGCTTATATAGAGTGCGCCACTCCCTCACCTCCTATGTTACAAAGTGGGGCATGAATGCCATAATGTTAGCCTACTACTAGTATGATGCTTCGACTGCCTTGCCGACTGTTGGTCTTCGCATATCCGAGTGAATCATACTACCGAGTGGTTGCCTGCCATCCGAGTGGATCATATGTCGATATGTCCGAGTGGATAGTATGTATGAATGAGATTTATCTGGACCCACCTCATGTGTGGACCCCATGTGTGATATTTTGACTCTTCATGGGCCTAACTGTTATGTGTGTCATCAACAACTAGCTAGATAGGGGGAGGAGTGTGCGGTTGTGAGATCGATGAAAAGAGGGGCGAGAGTTTACACATGTGTGGGACCATATGAGAGACACGAGACATGGACACATAAAGGAAGAGATGGAAGGTGCGTGTGTATGTTGTAGGCAGACATCGCTGGAGAGGTTTATCGATCAGTGTGTGTCAGAAAGGAGTTGTGGAGACTGTGGGATAACGACCTAAAAAAATGAATGTGCGCGACGAAAAGAATACTGAGGGAGGGGGAGGGCGAGGAGGGTGTGTGCGTGCATGAGAGAAAGTGCTAGCTACAAAGGTTAGAGGATTGTGTGGGTGTAAGAGACTAACAAAGATCATAATTTGATATGAAAGTGGATTCATATATTTGAATAGGAGATCATAGTGTTATAAACATATATGCATGCATGAATATAGCCGTGATACGCGTGCTGTGGTTTTGCACATGTTATACCATAATGCGATAATGCATGGCGTTTGCAACTCATAGCTAAATGTCGAACAATCTAAAGCATACTATACATCGAACAATCTCACATTTTATTTGAATTTGTGATAATGTGTGGTGTTTGCAGCTTACAACTAAATATCGAACAATCTAAACAATACTATATATCGAACAATCTCACATTTTATTTGAATTTGTGGTAATGTGTGGTGTTTGCAACTCACATCTAAATACTTAGGCGTAGGGGGCGGGGCACCATACAATATGTGATAAATACATTATACATATGAGACATGGTTTAGATTATGAAGATCTAGCTCGAGCTTGAAATGTACTGTGATTTGAAAACAACATAAAGTGGATTCAAAAAATCGAGTTTGAGTTCATATAGTACAAATAGTTCATATCTAACTCAAGAGTAATCATGTGGTGTGATGTGAAGATAATACACAAACGATGGTTTAACTTGACAATAATGATGATTGTAGATCTTATTAAAATAGATAAACGAATTCAAATGGTTTGACTTCACAACAATCATTATTGTAGATCTTATTCAAATAGAGAAACAAATTCAAATTTAGTTCATATTGAAGCGGTAGTATATACGTTTGGAATGCACTAAAACGTTCAAGCATTATACACGTAGCGAAATATTTTAATTGAACATAACATGAATTCGATGTATTGAATGAAATTTGTAGTGCGAATTGATTTCGTACAGTACATGGGACTAGACTCTCTTGTGTGCTGCGAATTGATTTCTTTTTGTTTTTTCATCGACGGAAGTGCGAATTGATTTGGTACAGTACACGTTAGGCTTGTCCGGAAATTTCAACCCGCGCCTTGTTTTCCCGAAATATTTAAGATATATCTTTGTCTCGCTGTGCTCCGACAACTCCTCATCTCAACCCGCGCCTTGCTATTCCAAAAATTACAACGCGCGCGAAAACTCCCACCTCCTGTGAAATCCTGACACGCGAAATGTCAGTGATACCCCTGAACCGAAAGAACCGCCTAGCTCAAATCGTTGGGGGGTACTTTCGTAACTTACCCCACATTTCGGACAAGCGCGTCCCTAAGACATGGTTCCCCACTCCCATCCCATCCGGCCACCCATTCGTACACCGAGGCCGCGAAAACCCGCGAAGCCCCACACCCTCCTCCGCCCGCCACCCAGCCGGAGCATCTTCCCCGACGACATCGTCCACAGCAACACCTCGACATCCCTCATCCACTGTAACGGATGATGATCCGTCATCGATCTCATCGTCCCGCCGGTTTAGCCACCCTGTCCTCCGCCTCCAAGGAGCTGCCCCGACATTCCCCTCGTCTTTCGCGCCACCTCCATTCCCACACCGCCGTCTTCACCTGCACCACCGGAAGAGCATCATCATCACCGTTTCCTCGGATGAAGCTGAGGCCTAGTCGGGGCCACCAAAGAGGTTGTATACTAATCGCCGCATTTTCTTCTTGATTCGATCTCACAGTGCTGTCGGCGCTTGGTCCTGAGCCGACACGGCGTGGCTCCATCCACGGCAATGTCGCCGGCCACTTCCTCCACGACGTCGCTCCCTCGGCGGCGATGTCCACATCAGTAGGAGCTGCTGCTACTTTAGCTCTTGCTCGCCCTGCTGCTCTGCTCTTGTTCTCGGTCCCCTGCTTGGTCTGCTCTTGCTATTGCTCTTGCTCTTGCTTTTGCTCGCGTTGCTGCTCTCGCTCCCGCTCTTGCTTGCGATGCTGCTCCGATTTAGCTACACTTCAGTCGACTGAATCGACTTTCGGGTTAGTCAATTTTTAGGGGGGGGGGGGCTCGCCAGAGTTAAGGAAGAACCAGCCGCAACGGGGAGGGGGGCTCGCCGGAGAGGTACTCCAGTATCTATCTTAGGGTTCAGGGTGGGGGCGGTGGTCGCCGGCGGTGGTGGGGCGGTGGCGTGGGGATCGCCGGAGAAAAAGCTCGGCATGGGGTGGCCTAGAGGGATGGCCGGGGCGGCGGCGGACAGGCGGTGGGGAGTGGTTTCGGGGCAGGCGGGGCGGCGCACCGCCGGCCGCGGGCAGCGGGGGGCGGCTATTTGGCCGGTGGTGGCTGGCGGCTCAGGGTAGCCTCACCTGATGCTGCTACACGACCAGCTGCCCCGGCTCTCGCATGCGTTGCTGCTGCTGCTACTACTGCTTTTCTGCTACTAGTGCGTTCAGTTTTGACAGTAAAATTCAATTTCGACAGAAAAATTCAGTTTCGACAGTTAAGTTCAGTTTCGACAGTTAAATTCAGTTTCGACAGTTAAGTTCAGAGATGAGCGGCTGATGTATTTTACATCTAGCACTTTGTGGTTATGTATTTTACGTCATCTATTGGAGATGCTATTAGAATTCCACTCAGGTTAATGTTGTCTCTCTTGTCCTGCTTCAGGCTCGGCGTCGTACAACTCACCGGAGCTGCTCCAACGACGAAACCCTCCATCACGGCGGAGCAGTACCCCGGGCTCCTTCTCCAGACGCCTAAGATCTTCTTCCCCTCCTCCGACAGCCAAGTCAGCCGGATCATCCTCACCAACCAACCCAATCACGCTGAGATCGACATGGCTTCGCGAAAGAGGTTGTACACGTGTTGCATCTCTTTTTTACTCTACATGTTATATATATTGTCCACTGAGCACATGCAGTAATGTGAAATATGATTAGTTTCTCCTACTATATGACAAGCAGTGAGGTACCAGGCAACTTAGCTATCCGTGATGGACTCTCTTGAACACCATCATTATTTATCTCTGCGTGTTTGAGCTGTGCATTTGTCGATGGGCCTGGGAGTTGAGCTAGTAGGGTAGTGGCCTGGGTCCAAAGTAGTAGAAGTAGCACAAAAACATTTTTTGAGTGTTGGCTTTTCCTTGCTCAAGGCTGCCTGCTAGAATCGCCAGCGCTTGAAAGGAAATGTGAAGGAAAAACATAGGAATTGTAAAGTTTCCTATGGTACTACTATTCATGCATTTGGTTCAAAGGAATGGAGCAAAGAAAACTGTAGGATTTATTCCTTTAGTGTCTCCTTGAAAGAAAAACCGTAGGAATTTTAATATCCACTTGTCCTCCTTTTCAAATTCCTATTCGTGTAGCACAAGACTAAGAGATAGTAGCATAATAGCATTATAACCGTACATTTTCTTGTGGTTTGACTTAATCTCACCATGCTTCTTTGCATCCTGTGATATTCCAATTCTTGTGAACCAAACTGTAGTGTATTTCCTGTGTTTTTAAATTCTCTATTTTGCACGTGCATTCCTATCCTATTACTGTGTATTTCCTATCCCTGCGTTGTTAGAATCCTCCAATTCAAACGAGCCCTTACATAATTACTTCTATTACAGATAGTTGTCAAAGAAAACCTTGTGTGGTTTGTCCTGCTCCTGTTGCACTGTCGTCCACCCCAGTTCAGCTGCTCCAACGACAGAAGGGTCCAGCAGAGCAGGGATCCGGCCTCCGGACTGTTTTTAGCCGCCTCAGATCTTCTTCCCCGCCGCTGGCAGCCATGACAACTGCATTACCATCATCGACCGAGCAGATGACCTCGAGGACTACACGGGTCCGCAAGAGAGGTCGCACTCTTTCGTTTCTGCTTACGTTATACATCGCTTAATATTACATGCCACTTTATTGTCCTGTTCACCGATTAGACTCTGAGTCAGCTCCAAACTAATGGTAGAACTTGTGTTTTTAAATGGTAGTGGGGTACATATCGGGGCCGCAATCAATAGTATCTACTACTATCTGTTAATATCTGGTGTCTACTATGAGTTTCATGTTGGGTGGGAAACAAACAGTAAAGAAACCATTATCTCAATTTTTTAACTGAAGCCATTATCTGCCTGCTATCATTGGTTTTGGGTCTATCCACAGGTTGCTACCATCACTCTGGATTTCTACATGCACTCCTTACATAATCTCACTATGTTTTATTCCTATGCATGTCAGTTATTGTACACAATGGAACTGAACATGTAGAGCAAAAGAGACGAGCCTTGCGTGGGAATAAATTCCATGCAGACGTCACTCAATGGTAGGCGCAAAGGCAGCCCCCTCCACCCATTTCAGATTGTAATCGAGAGGAAGATAGATGTTCTGAGGGGGATTCAGAAGGACCATCCACTCAATGGTAGGCGCAAAGGCAACCCCTCCACTCCTATTTACCGCATGAGGTCTTCGCTCTAACTTGGCATGTTGATGTTGGTTATATCATGCATATGGTGCCTTGCATTCCTTACTTTATACATCAAATATGTCATCTACTTAGTTTAGACATGCTTTGTGTGAATGCCATCTGTTTAGTTTATTCATCATTTATGTGAATTATGCAACGCCATCTTGCTTAGCTAGGCATCATATATGTGAATTTTGCAATGCCATCCTGCTTATCTAGTCATCTTATATGTGAATTATACCAGGCCATCCTTTTTTTCGTTACGTATTACATTTGTCAACAATGTTAGTACATTCAACTACTCTTGGTGTGCATCAGCCATTTGACACGGTGATGGAAAATTCTGGAGTGAAAACAAGCTCTTCAGAGCAAACTATGCTATCTGACGAAGCGCATATCTTGCTGGTTACGGATAGCTCCTCAGAGGAGGATTCAAAGACAGATGACCAGTCCTATTCCCCCCAAGGTGTATGCTCTAACTTGGCAGGGTTATGTTGCTCATATCGTGCGTATGGTGTCTTGCATTGCTATGTCATTTGATTAGTTTAGACATGCTTTGTGTGAATGCCACTTGTTTAGTGTCTAATTACCATATATGTGAATTATGCATTGCCATGTTGTTGCAAGACATTATATATGTGAATTATGCAATGCTATCTTGTTGCAAAGGCATTATAGATGTGAATTATCCAATGCCATGCTGTTTAGCCAATCATCATGTATGTGAATTATATCATGCTATCATATTTTTGTATTACGTGTTCCATTTGTCGACAACATTTGTATATTCAACTACTCTTCCTGTGCATCAGCCATTTGAAGCGATGATGGAAGTATCTGGAGTGAAAAAAAGGTATTTAGAGCACACAATGCTACCTGCTGAAGCAGACATCTTGCTGGTTACAGAGAGCTCCTCAGAGGAGGATTCAGAGACTGATGACCAGTCCTATTTCCCCCCTGAGGTCTATGCTCAAACTTGGCAGGGTTATATTACCCATGTCATGCATGTTGTCTTGCAGTGCTTAGCTTTTACATCATATATGGATTGCCATCTGCTTACTTGCTTACAATATAAATCATATATTTGAATTATATCATGCCATCATGTTTACATACACAGCATCTATCTGAATTATGGCATGTTAACCCATTTAATAAAGACATCATATAGTTATATCATCTCATCCTGTTTAGTGTTTACAGTCATCATATTTTGAATTATGTCATTCTATCTGTGAATTATATCATGCTATCATGTTTCCATAGGCGGCATGTATGTGAATTATGGCATGCCAACCTATTTAATAAACACATTATATAGTTATATCATGTCATCCTGTTTACATAGTCATCATATTTTGAACTATGTCTTTCTATCTTTTTTAGTTAGCCATCATAATGTGAAATTGTGTCATGCTATCATGTTTAGTTAGCCATCATATATGTGAAATTGTGTCAAGCTATCCTGTTTGGTTAGACAACATAAATGTGAATTATTTCATGCCCTCTTTTATTCCCCACTATCCATTGCACCTGTCTTATCATACAATGTCTGTACATTCAATTACATTTCTTGTTTATCAGTCATTTGAATTGGAGAGGGTGATGGCAGTATCTAAGGGAGTAACAACACGGTCTTCAGAAAAGATAGTGCTACCAGTTGATGCAGATAGAACCACAGTTGTACTTGCCCAAGAACCAGCCCCACCACACATAACCCAGACTCTCGCAGATTGTACCCCTACCCAGTTGGACAGAGAACCAGCTTCACCCCTTCTAACCCCAACCCCAGCAGATAGTAACCCAGTTCCAGTTGACACAGCACCATCTCCACCACAGAACACCCAAACACGATCAGTTAGTAAGGGAACTGCAGTGCCCAAAGCACGAGGACCACCACTCCGAATTCCAAATCAACGCTTAAAGGAGAAGAAGAATTGTTCTTAGGCCAGGTTCTGTAGCTATGGTTCATACTCCTTTGCTCTTGCATCACTGTATTTACTCATACCAACTATTTTCAAATTTGAAGGATGGTATTGAAACTTCAATGGTGCAACAGGTATGTTTTGAACCTGTTTCTTTAACTGGTTTTCTATTGTAACTTGCTCTATGTTGATTTCAGTTTCAATTGAATGAAGAGTTACGCTCTCATGCCATGCACATTACAAGTGTTGTTATTGCTCTATAGTTTCCCACACTTATATTCTGTCTATTCTGCTTTGTCTTGAACAAATATTATTTGAACCGTGTCTCTCTTGATTTGGCAAAAAAAAAACTAGAATGATATAGACCATAAACAGACCATGGTACATAGATATATGTTTGTTTCATGCTGTTATCCTATCCACTTTACTACCGGACTAATTTACCAAAATGAGTTTCATATACAACAAGGTAAACCTGTGATGTGTCTGCTTGTTTCTCTTTTAGAATGCGGACAAAATATTAGAGAACAGTACCCCGTTATGCAACGGTAAAGGAAGTAATGCAGATAAGGTTCAAGATAGTGAGACATCCCTATTGGTCTCTAAGAAAGCTGATAAAAACTATCTTGACGACAGTGAGAGAACCCAAAAGTCCTGTCTTGTTGTAGTGTTTGAGTTACTAGCACAAGCTCTTCGAACTCACTGCCTGAATCAGTTCGTCTTCTTGAGTCTCAACTTCAAGTTGAAAGACAACGATCAGATGTGCTGTGACATGAAGCTGAAGGACCGAGGAAGTCCCTGCAGAATTCAGATGCATACGTTCTGGTGCAACAGCAAGCGCTGGAGGATTTAAGCGCCAAACAAGAGAAAGTTAATAAGCTTGCTAACCATCTTGCCAGCATTATGGGTACCCAGGATATTGTTTCTTGAGATCTTCTGAAGTAGTTTTAGTTCTGGACTTGTTTTGCTGCGGAGTTTATTTGCACTGGTCGCCAACTTTGACAACCAGTGTATATGATATGCTGCTTTGTTCCCTATATTTGCACTGGTGGCGAACTTTGATGTCCAGTAGATGTAATATGTGTAATAGCCGTGATAGCCTAACGTAAGTTGCTTGCTTATTTATTTCCTTGTTGTCTTGTTTATTTGTTTGCTTGTAGTCAGTGCAGTTCTTTTTCCGTGGTTTGCTAGTGGCCGCAATAACCTATTTTTTAAAACTAGGCCACAATAACCATGGGGTACATATTTACTGTAGTTACCATGGGCCTCGTACGGGCTGTAGAAAGAATCGGCCTTCTAAGGGCCGTAGAAACAATGGGCCTTCTATGGGCCGTAGCATCAATGGGCCTTCTACGTGTCGTATGATGGATAGGCCAAACATGGGCCAATAACAGACCGCATTATGGGCCGTAAACGGGCTAGATTTGGAATCGTCCGTGCATGGGTCGTCAACAATGGGCCATCGTTAATCGGCCGTATTTGATGACGCTATGAAAACGGCCCAACGGATTAACATGCTGCAAACGGGCCGATTGTAACCGCGGGCTGAATTTGGCCCACAAGCAGAAAAGGCCAATAACGGGCCATAAGTAATTGAATGCTGGAAATGAGCCCAAGAATAAATGGGCCCTGAGAAGGCCGAAAGATAACACAGGTTGAAAATGGCCCAATGGAATAATGGGTATAAAGGGGTACACTGTTTATTGCGGGCCAGATTCACCACGGGCCGTTAATGGGCCAAGAGTTACAAATGGCCTCGTATGGGCCGAAAGACTTCATGGGCCATACATGGGCTGAAAGTTACAACGGGCTGGAATCATATTGACGGCCCAGATGAAGCTACTGGGCTTAATTCTGATAGGCCGTAACGGGCCGTGAGTTAGCAGGCCGTAAATGGGCTATATACGAACAGGCCGTTAACAGGCTTTCCGTGGGCCGGCCCGTTACCTTTTGACCAAGTCAGACGGGCCGGCCTTTTTACTAGAATGGGCCTCTATTGGGCCATGCCACGTGTCGATGTATCATAGGTGCCTCTCGTCCAATAAATGGATGACATCTGTCCCAACGGTGAGCCAACACGTGTTTCCTTCGACCAATGAGAATTTTACACGTGGAAAATCCTCATTGGTCCGGGCTGTTAGCGGGTTATCGGATCCAAAACCGGACCCGATAGCTTAACGGTGACCCGTTACGGTGGATGCCACGTGCCGGTCACCCTTGACGAAAGCACTTCCATGACACGCGATTTATCGTCATGGAAGTGGACACTTCAGTGATGATAATTTTGGTAATGTCATGGAACACTTCTACGACAGCACAGGTATGACTATCTTGATTCTGTCATAAAATTGTCATGGATGTACATGCATGACAGAAAACGTGACCTACAGTGACAAACATGTATCATCACGGAAGTGTCTTTTTTGTAGTGTTGGTCAAAGTTTCAAAAGTTTGACTTAAAAAAAATGTTGGCACTACATTACCGAATGGAGGGAGTAGCTCTCTCTCTGCTATCTCCCACGGGCCTCCCCTCTCACTCGAACTCTCTATACCGACAGATTATGCGGTCACTATGTCATCGTATAGCTCCGTATATTGTTTAGTTGACCGGTTAACCAGTCCACATGCTGCCTTGTCAGCTCATGTTCGCTACCTTCGTGTGCTGGCCCATGTGGCAGTGGGCGAAAATAAGTAAACTAGAGGCCCATCTGACACGCGGTGAAGTAAACAAAGTTGAAACCACTCGGGGTAGCACCCCGCATGCTAGTAAATTGAGGGCGCATTGAGGACACACTTCTTCCGCGTGAAGGACGCACTCGCGCACAATTCACCACTGCGCGGAGGCATGCACAGAAGGACGCACTCGCGCACACCCAGCAGGCCAGCACACAACACACACTAGCACCTGTGTACGCCGGCGTCGCCACCGGTTGAGATGGACGGCGAGGCAGCCAACAAGCGGAGGCGGCTCGAGCCAAAACCGCATCCGGCGAGCCTGGACTTCATCAGCAGCCTCCCCGACGACATGCTGCTCGTCATCATCGGCCTCCTCCCCACCAAATCTGCCGTGCGGATCACCCTGCTCTCCCGGCGGTGGCGCCCCCTCTGGCGCCGCGTCCCCCCCAACCTCACCGTCGACAGCTGCTTCTGCGATGGGGATTGCAAACGCATGGCCGCGGTCTCCAAGTTCCTTTCATCACACCCTGGGCTTGCCAGACGCCTTGACATCCGCATGTTCAGTATGATCTGCAAGGTGCAAGCCAAGTTCGACGAGTGGTTCTTATCCCCCACCCTAGATCAGCTCGAGGAGCTCAGCTTTGAAGTTGGACGATGTCGCTCTTTGCCGCGCTCCGCCTCACACCAACGCTGCGCCGCGCCAGCTTCAGCTCCTGCAATCTTCCCTAGATTAATGCCGCGCCCACCCTTCTTCTCCCTCAACTCAAGCACCTCGACCTCTTCAACGTCGGCATCTCAAAGCAGGCTATGGAGCACTTGCTCCGCAGCTGTACTGCGCTCGAGTACCTTTGTCTTCAGCAGATCCACGGGTTCATTAGCCTCCACATCACCTCGAGGAATCTCTGATGGATTTATGTGTCTTGCTGGCCCCGCAACAAGACATCAATTGGGAAGAGATCACTCCAGCTGTTCCACGTTATTGTCATTGAGAATGCGCCTTTCCTTGAGAGATTACTTGTATGTGATCTAGAAGGTCCAACAAAAATCAGGGTCATTGACGCGACGAAATTGACAGCGTTGGTGTACTCCTCTACCAAATTCTTCAAACGCTTTATTGGATCCACAATCGTTCAGGTACAACACTCATCATCTTCTCCGTCTTCTTGAAATTCACATTTTTAAATTTCTTCTTGATGTATTTACGACCGTCTTCCAGAAAATGATTCCCACAAGCTTGACCCAGTCCATGCGCACAGTGAAGATCTTGGCAATAAAATCTATCGGCCCCAATCTGGATCAAGTTATTGGATTCCTTACATGCTTTCTGTGCACGGAGAAGCTACTCATCGAGGTGAAACTTCTTTCCTATTAGTAAATGGTAATCACAACATAGCTCAATTTTTTTCGTAATTTTCCCAAATTACGATGACAAGTGTAGTGTTCAAAACTGCATCTACGCACTGCACCGAAAGAAGTGTTTTTAGTATTTTTTTCTCACGTGATCACCTGCATCATTTTGTTGTTGTACTAATATAGTAGCCTAGGCTAGTCATAGTGGAAAGTAACTTAGACTAGTAACTCTATGGTTACCCTAAGAGCAAGTACTACCTCCGTCCTGGTTTACTCTTCTTATTTTGTAGTATCAAAATTAGACCATAGATTTAACTGACAAAATGTTAATGCATGTCACTAAAAATTATATCGTTGGATTCGTATTTGAAAATAATCTCAAATGGTATAATTTTTGGTGACATGCACCGGCATTTACTTAGGTAAATCTATGGTCAAAATTTTACACTAAATACGAGGTAGTACAAAAGTGGGCTATAACGGCCCTCCACTATGTAGGCCAAAACACGTGCCAAATTCACTTGTGATGCATTTGGCATCGATGCCCCTCCATTGCTCACCTGGTGCCCCAATCTGGATCACCAGCTTTGCTCCGGTGCCAAATTAACTCACGCAATGAAAAAAAACTTGCGTGGGAGAGAGAGAGGACTGAGGCAATAAAAAAACACTTGTTTGGGAGAGCGATGGGCTGGTGAAGTTGGTTTGATTGATTTGTTTATACATGTGGGTCTGTGTGCACAGCGGTGCCAACTCTCTCACATCGCGAGAGCGGTGGAAAAATCTTTTGATTTGACATCGATGCGTATTATGTATTTATGTGGCATACTTTTGAGAAATATGGCATCGGCCACATAGTGGAAGGCAACAAATGCCCAAGCTCTTCACGTGCTCCTAGGTCAATGAGAGGAAAGACAAAGAGAGAGAGAGAGAGAGAGAAAATATCACTAGCCAGCCAACCCTATCGTATGAGCGAATGATATTGGTACCTCTTGATGACACACGTCAATCTTATACAGCCAGCTGCTCTAATATGTTCTCTTCCTTAGCAGATAAAAAAAGACCCGAAAGTGAAAAATGTGTTGCACTATAACAATCTCATCGAATGCCTTGATCTCCATCTTAGAGAAATTGATTTGATCGACTACCGAGGCAGCACATCTGAGATTAAATTAGCCAGGTTCTTTGTTCTGGAGGCAAGTGTGCTCAAGGTAATGAGGTTTGGCGTTGTTTGGCGCAACAATGAATGGCGTGCTGATCACCGCAAGCATCTAAGCCTAAATGACAAAGTCTCCGTAGAAGCTGAATTTGTTTTTGAAACATCAAGTGGACAGAGACTCGAAAATTTATTTACCCATTAGTGACTTGTCAGGGCGGTGGGTTTTAGTTTGTACGATAATGCTGCATCCACCTAAAGTAACGAAAGTTCTTACGTCCTAGTAATTTCCTCTTTGTAGGTGCAACATTACTCGTAACATTTGTAATATCAGTTTGAAACTTGTAATATTGCCGTGTCCTATTCCTGCGTTTTCAAAATCCTGAGAATCAAACAGGTCCTGAGTTGGTGATGATGTTGTGCCTGCCATCTTTCACCAATAGCCGTCGGATCTAGATCTGACGCATACAAACCAAACTTCTCCAGTTTTGCAAAAAGATGCCCGCACTTGTTCCCTATTTACAAACAACTCCTTGTCTCTCACAATCAGCCTTATCTCCTCCCCACCACATCTAGAAGGCCATGGAGAAATCTGGCGCGATGGCCGCTGCTGGTGCCGTCCACCCACAATCTTGGTGTTCCGTGCAATGCACGGGCATCTACGCACGGGAAATTATGTCAAACACGGCTAGTTGTAAGCAGGCTAGCTCTACAGCCATGATGATAGTGACTGCAGACGGTGAGGCTGACTATGCTATGCCGAACACGGCACCTATACTCAGGTGTCATCTCCGGCGTAGGGTCTTGTCACTTCACTGTGAGGAGCAGCACGTAATAATTTGACAAACGGGTAGTACAGTACTACTACATTGGTAGTACTACTACTAGTACTAGCACCACCGTCTGGATTTAGTAGTACTACCACGTCCATCTGGATTTAGTATTTGACTAGCAATATCTAGTAATGCATGTCACAAAAAAATGTACTACTCCCTCTGTAAATAAATACTTGGTGTATTGTTTTATTCCTTCCGGTAGATGGCTCAAATATGAAGTCTCATCAATCAGACCACTATTGTACTCACCGAGCGCTCAGCTTTGTAAGCTACCAAAAAAATTTGCAATCGAAGACTACTATTGTACTCCCTCCGTACTGGTGCAGTAGTCACGTTACGAAAACCAAATAGTAATCCCAAAACTTTTAGGCGCGGTGCATTAACTACCCACCTCGTTCCCTGTTTTTTGCCACGAAAAAAGAAATCACCCAATACGAGACGTGGGGTGCGTATGCATCCAATGACTTGAGACTACTCCCTCCGTCTAGGTGTATAAGTCATCTTAGAGCAAGTGAAAAAGAGGAGTGGGCTCTCATGCAAGAGCCTAGCTATATGCGGATTCCTAGGCCGATATACAATAAATATGAAGAAGGAGAGAGAGAAAATGAGAAAAAGTAGTACTCTTATAGCCAGCCTTATAACTAACCTTATTGTATGAGTATGTAACGCCCACGATGCGGCTATATCTCCCATGTGTCGAGGCACGACTTAGAGGCATAACCGCATAGTGGTTTTGTCGCAAGAAGGGTCATCTTCACACAATCCCATGTAATGAACAAGAATGGGATAAAGAGTTGGCTTACAATCGCCACTTCACACAATACATAAATAAATTCATACATCATTCAAGAATACACACATAGGTCCGACTACGGAACCAAAAGAAAAGAAGACAACCCAACTGCTAGATCCCTGATCGTCCCAACTAGGCTCCACTACTGATCAACCAGAAAAGAACCACACAGCGAACAAGATCTTCATCGAGCTCCCACTTGAGCTCAGTAGCGTCCCCTGCACTGGCCTCATCGGCACCTGCAACTGTTTTGGAAGTATCTATGAGTCACGAGGACTCAGCAATCTCACACCCGCGAGATCAAGACTATTTAAGCTAATAGGAAAGGATGGTGTAATGAGGTGGAGCCGCAGCAAGCACTAAGCATATATGGTGGCTAACATACGCAAATAAGAGCGAGAAGAGAAGCAACGGAACGGTCGTGAAGCTAGCAATGATCAAGAAGTGATCCTGAACTCCTACTTACGTCAAACATAACCCAGAAACCGTGTTCACTTCCCGGACTCCGCCGAGAAGAGACCATCACGGCTACACACGCGGTTGATGCGTTTTAATTAAGGTCAAGTGTCAAGTTCTTTACAACCGGATATTAACAAATTCCCATATGCCACATAACCGCGGGCACGGCTCTCAAAAGTTTATACCCTGCAGGGGTGTCCCAACTTATCCCATTATAAGCTCTCACGGTCAACGAAGGATAAACCTTCTCCCAGGAAGACCCGATCAGTCTCGGAATCCCGGTTTACAAGACATTTCGACAATGGTAAAACAAGACCAGCAAAGCCGCCCGAATGTGCCGACAAATCCCGATAGGAGCTGCACATATCTCGTTCTCAGGGCACACCGGATGAGCCAGACGTCGGGTTGGCATAGACCCTGGTTGCCCAGGGGCGCCGGACATCGCTCGGTTTGGACCAGCACTCGAAGGAGAACTGGCCCGGGGTTTAAAATAAAGATGACCCTTGAGTCTGCAGAACCCAAGGGAAAAAGGCTTAGGTAGGCGAATGGTAAAACCAAGGTTGGGCCTTGCTGGAGGAGTTTCATTCAAAGCGAACTATCAAGGGGGTCCCATAAATCACCCGACCGCGTAAGGAACGCAAAATCAAGGAACATAACACCGGTATGACGGAAACTAGGGCGACAAGAGTGGAACAAAACACCAGGCATAAGGCCGAGCCTTCCACCCTTTACCAAATATATAGATGCATTAATAATATAAGAGATATTGTGATATCCCAACATAAACATAATCCCACATGCAGCAATCTTCAACTTCACCTGCAAGTAACAACGCTATAAGAGGGGCTGAGCAAAAGCGGTAACATAGCCAAACAACGGTTTGCTAGGAAGGTGACAAAGGTTAGAGGTTCATGGCAATTTGGGAGGCTTGAAGAGCAAGTGAATAGGTAACGTGGCATAGCAATAGAGCGAACAACTAGCAAGCAAAGATAGAAATGATTTCGAGGGTATGGTCATCTTGCCTGAGATCCCGCAAGGAAGAAGAACGAGTCCCTGAAGAAGACAAACGGACGTAGTCGAACGAATCCTCACAACTCCGGAAAGAAACCGAAGCTAACGAGAGAAGCAACCCGGAAAGAAGCAAACAACACGGTAAACACACAATCATAAACATGGCATGATGCACAATCAAGTATGATGCATGTCCGGTTTAAATGAGGTATGGCATGGGAAAATGCAACAAACCCCACTACAAATTAAGTGGGGCTCAATATGCAACGAGTTGCATATTGACGAAACACCACATCAATTATTTAGTTCTCTCTCGTTTATGAACCCAACAATGTTAAATGTTGTTAACCATGGCAAGAGGTGAAGCATAAGGAAACTACCTATTTTAGGCAATTTAAATGAGGCCGGAACAACAAACAATAATTCCGGAAAATCCTCATGTCCATATTTTAGATTTGGTACTGTTCTGCCATAAACGCAATTTTAATATTGTTAAATAGCAAAATAGAGTGCACCATGTTAATCTATGCATTTTTCTACCCCATTTACATATAAATTTTATTAAAATCCGAGCTACGGTTATTTAGTTATGAATTAAATCATTTTAACATGGCATTTATGGAAATTTAAACAAACAGCATTTTAAACATTTTTAACATGGATGCAAGCAACATATTATGAAACTAGATGCGATTCTAGACATTTTACATATATGACATGTCTAATTTGGATGCATGGATAATTACTTATTAACACTTTAATATGATGGCATTTTTCTGTAAATATGCATGCACAGGAATTAGACAAATCGCAGTGAACATAAAAAAAAGGATGCGGGCCGAATGCTGCGCACTGTGGAAGCCCAGCAGCAGAACTGGCCCGAAGCGGCTGAGTGTGTGTGAGCAAAAAATAAATAAAAGGAAGTAGTGCAGAAAATAGGGGCTCCTGGGATCGAACCCCAGACCTCCTGGATGCAGGAGCGTGGTGCGAACCACTGCGCTGCCGCGGCTGCAGTTGATAGGAAAGGGCGCGACCCCTTAAGAGATTACCCAGGGTCGAGCTTCTCTGTTTAGACAGAGAAGACGACGGCTGCGACGACGGCGCCGGCGAGGGCAGCCGTGGCGACGGTGGGGCTTGAGAGGCAGCGGCGGGCGTGCGGAATAGGCTAAGGAGGTGCGCGTGCGTGCGGAGGGCTGCGGGAGGAGTCCACAGCGTGAGCCTCGAGAAGAAGCTCGTCTCATGCCACAGCGAAGCAGGGGCGAAGCCGGGTGCGGCGAGGCGAAACAGAGGGGCTGCGGCTGAGTGAGTGAGCGTGTGCAGCAAGATGGAGTGCGTGTGAGGATGCATGCAATAGGTGAAGCGAGCAGGGGCTAGAACACGAGCTTGGGCTCGCTGCCATGATCGTCCATGTCGGACATGGCCTCTGACGCGACGGGATCGGCAACCACAACGACATAATCGAACCGGAGAGGGGCTGGGGGGAATGGCTGCTCACCTAGGTCCCGTAGGACAAGATGAGGATGCCGGAGATGTGGTGCAGCGAGGGCGAGGACGCGTTGATTGGCGGGGCTTCGGGTCCGTAACACAGAGGAAGACGAAGGCGACGGCGACGTAGTGGAGGCGACCTAGGGCGGGGAAGAAGTCTGAATGGATGTAGTCGACGTCGAGGAAGAAGATGGACATGCCGGAGACGACCGTGGTGGCCTCCGTCCACGCAGGCAAAGGCGAATCTCTCGGTGGTGCTCACTGATCCCTGTCTCTTGAGGAAGAAGGAGAAACAGAGGAAGGGAAAGAGGTGGCGGCGGCGAGAGGGGAAGAGGGAAACCCTAGGGCACGGGGCTCTGGTTTTATAGGGGGAGGTGCGTGGTCGGGGCTGCCCTCGTGGCCATGTGCCCTCGGCCTGGGTTTTTTTTACCGTGAGGAGAGGAGGAAACGAGAGGAAGGAGAAAGGTGAGGAAGAGAGAGACCGCCAGGTGGGGTCGCCTAGGTGATCCACGTAGGATTTACCAGCGAGAGGGAGAGAAGGGGCACGCTGGCGCTGGCTGGGCTCTAGGAAGGAGGAGGCCCAAGTGCAGCGCCCAGGTACGGCCTATTCCTGCTTTAAATTCTTTCTGCAAATAAGCAATCCACAGAATAGAAGAGGAAAATGGCCAGGGGTTTAGGGGATGAATTTGAAAAAATAACAATATTTTTGGACTTCTGGAATTATGCAGGATTAGAATAAATTGACTTGGCAATTTTTAGAGGTAGAAAAATAATCCAAGTTTGAATTAAATTCAAACTTGAACCATTTTTTAACCCAACCAAATCAAGTTGAAAGGAGCTGAAAATCGGCAGAGAGCTTGAAGGCATGGTTGAGAATTTATAGTAAAATAAAGAACATTACACGGGACAGAAATAATGCCACTTGAATAAATGGGTGAGAATTGAACGGAAGAAGCTAGAGAGGGGTGTTGCACTGATGATGGTTTAGATGGAAAGGGCAAGAGGAAAGCGAAAAATTCGATAGGTCTGAAACGGTCAACGCAGGCAAGGCGATCCGAGGGAAAGTGATGAAGGCAAAGGGAGAAACGTCAACGACGAGCGAATGCAAGTTTTAAAACATGACGGTAACAAAGTGCCGATGCAATGCAAAAGATGCGATGATGAATGCAACACACAAATAAAACACACGTCGAACACGAAATATATGGAAGGCGTCTGGAGCGTCGGTCTCGGGGCGTTAGAACACTCCACCACTACGAGAGGATCTCGTCCCGAGATCTAGGATGGCACCGGAGAAAAACGGAAGAGGAAGAGAAGAGGTAAAACAAGTTGCTTCTTTGACAAATGAGTGAAACCACGAACCTTGAGAGGTTGGACAACTTGAAAGAAAGAGTACAATGGAGACAAAGAAGATTGCAAACACTCTGTTTGCAAAGAGGAACAAGGAACATGACGAGAACCTTGTAGGTTGAAAAGCAAACAAAAATGGTTACGATGGACAAAAAGTACATGCAAGCACTCTGGTTGACACGAGATGTATAAGGAACGACAAAGATCAATTACAACAACACTCCGGTTAAAACAAGATAGAGAAGGAATAAGAGTGAGATAATTTGGACAGCACTCCGACTGTAAATGGAAGGAATTGAACATGATCTTGACAAGATGAGAGGATACTCGATGAAATTAACAACACATTTTCTCCTGAACTAATGAAAGAATGGCACAAGGGGTAAGAAAGATTTCAGACAGCACTCCGGTTGAGGAAGGAGACAAAACTTGATAAGATGAGAAAACTCGAATGAAAACACGACACTCCGGCTAAACGGATAAAAAGGAAAAATTACATGATCTTGACAAAACAAGATGATTGGTCGAAGAGAGCAACATCACAATGCCTTTGGGACGAACGAATAGAAGATAGATCGTCGGAATAAGATAATGGAGAATAAAATGATAACTTCCACCACAATTGAATTTGGGAAGCATCCTTCCAAGAAGGTTAGAACGGAGTTGTTGGAAAACCAACAACGAAAAGAACAAGCTTGTAGTGGGCTTATGGAAAACTTCTCAAAATTATGAGGTGACAACCCGCCACTAACGGAAACAAATGATTGGATTGATATCAACAAGGAGATGAAAACTTCTACACCGAGACGAGAAGGAGAAAATTTGGATCATTGATAACCACCACAAATAGCTACATTCCTTAGGGAAGGCTTTAGGTGAATTATAACCCAATATAACTCCAACAAAAAGATTGATTGGTTGAAAAGATCTCTTGAACGAAACAGAACATGATGGAATTTAAATATGTCACCCTTGAAAACTTGTGAATCATGAAACGCGAAGGGAAATTATCAAGAATGACATAACACCACCTCAAAAGATAAGGTAGAAAGAATTGCACTTCGGAATGCAAGAATGCTTGAGCTCCAACAAGAATCTTGAAGAACACTTCAAGAATGAATTAAATCCTTGATGAACCACCATGTATAGCCTCCATGAAGAACTCCGGTAATAAAAGGATGATCAAACGAAATGGAAAGTTGAAAAGAACTCCAGGAGAAACCTTGCAATGATTTAGATGGAGCTTTGAAATGATATAATTGAAATAACTTGGAGCTCCGGAAAGAAAAGATGGACAACTTGGAGCCGAAAATTTGATATCATGAACGAACTCCGGAAGAAGGAATTAATCACTTGGGGAAAACAAGAATAAGAATTATGTTATGCTTATCCTTCACCAATATAAATTGATGACAAGCAACGGATTTTTGCATACTACTTATTCTCGTAGAAAGGATTAACATAGATATTGCGCAAACTAGTGAAGGTCTTCATCAAAACACCGATAGGATTTGGAAACAACGAATGAATTGATATGGTAACGGGGGAAGAGAAATCTTGAACGAACCACCGTAAGAATTGGAAATGAAAGTAGCAAAGGCACAATTCAATGGAAAGAATTAGAAAATGAATGAAGATACTTGACAGAATTTAGATACATGAGAACGAAGAGATCGTGAACTGATTAGAGGATATTTGAACGATGCACCGGAAGAATTCGAGAACGAGAGCTGAAAGCTGAGAACGAAGAAATCTTCTGAAATGATGGCCTTTGGATGATCAAGAAGCGAAAACAACTCATGAAATGCTCCGGATGGGTGAAAAGAATTCTCTTAATCGAAAACAATTATGAGAGGATGGCATAAGCTAGAACTATGAATTTTCAAGAGAACGGACCAAGATTTAGGAGAAATACTTCTTCGGTCTTCACATGTTGAGAATGATGACGACAAACACCACCATGAATTATTGAGGCACTCCGGAATGAAAAATTAGAAAGGTTGAACCAACGATGAAAAGAATTTGAAAGATCTTGGAGAAAGACATTTGACTGATGATAATTCATTCTTACGTCAAACTTTGCAATGAATTTTAGAAACTCCGGGAAAATTAGAAGAGTCAGGTAAGATCCTGGGAAAGACCTGTGGGTTAGGGCCCACTCAAGAGAAACACCGTTGAAATAATAAGTTGAAAAGGAGATTGCACCGGTTGAATTAAATGGCTTGAATGAGATAACAACCTCAAAATAGCTTGAACGGATCTTGAATGAAAACACGAATCTCCTGAGATATCTTCAACACTCCGGAACACATGGAAAACGAGAGGTGAGTGATTAAGAGATACACCGACACGAGAAAAACATTTGAAATGAGGAAAAGATATGATCGACAAAGCTTGAATTTAATCCACCGGAGAAGAATACAAGAATGAAGAATGATGAACTTGAAGTTTCGTGAGCATCTTCATGGAAAATCACCGGATAAGAACATTGAAAGAAAAGAATGAAGAGACTTTGCATCAATAAAATGGATACTTGGTTAAGACATCTGATTCCTTGAAGAAAAAGGGTGGGAGGGCGGGAAAAACAAAGGCAACTTGGGTCGGATGAAATGAACACCGTTGAGAAAACTTAGAGTTGATCTTTCGGATGGGGAGAATGATGGGATCATCTTGAAGAGAAACACACCGGTTGGAAATAGAATTAAGATGGCAATCTCGATGATCAAGAAGGATTAATATTCACATAGAAATATGAGAACACCGTTTAGGGAAGGTATGGATTCAACATTTGACTTCGAAGCAACTCGAATACCACAACTTAAAACAAAACAAAGGATTTGGCTTGCAGAATAAGCCGGAACAAACATATGATAGAGATTTCGTCCGAAGTTTTCGTGGTGGGGCCCACACGGGCTCGATCGTACAACACCATCATGTACAAGGTTGTGCACATGACATACGAAGCGTTCCCGAGTCGGCATAGCCAAGGACTCTTTAAGACACTACGAGACCACTGTAAAACCAACCGTGGAAAGGCGGACCACTAGACGTCGAACCCCAATCTCATATCATGCATCTGTCTGAAAGATATCCTAGGAGCTACTTGAATTCCCACTTATAAACTCCCGAAACTTTCTGGTTATGCAATCAGGTGTTGGGGATACAGGGGACGCAAAATATATCACCCAAACTAGCAATCCCTAGATCCAGCTGTATCCATCCGTCAACACATAACCAAGAAACCTTCGGAAATCGTTTACCTCAACCTTCGAAAAGCATCCGTTATACGAGTTATGGCAATACTCCCGAACTCCCGCCCCAGTACTGGGTGGCGTCGAGGTGATCTCACCAACAACTGCATAAAAGAGATTTCGATGTCGGTGAAACTCAGGTATTCCAGAACTGCAACGATAAAATTGTGACGACAACACCTCGGAGCTCAACTCCCCGGGACACTGCCACAACCCCTAAATGTCAGGAGGCACCAAGAACAATGTTCTCGTCACAAAACCATCGGAACGATTCCAAGATACCCGCGTGATCCTAATTTTTTTTAGTGAAATTTGAGGAGAGAAGAGTCAAAACTTCTACGTCAGGAGACCTCACCAGAGCGACGAAGGGACTGAGGAGTAAAAGAATCTTACTCTCCGATATATATAATCCTAAGACTCAAAACATTTTTGTTCTAGACTCAACAACGCCAGCGATTCGATCAAGCAGGGGGCTCCTAAGTCGGGGATGGCTCTGATTACCAACTTGTAACGCCCGACTTAGAGGCATAATCGCATAGTGGTTTTGTCGCAAGAAGGGTCATCTTCACACAATCCCATGTAATGAACAAGAATGGGATAAAGAGTTGGCTTACAATCGCCACTTCACACAATACATAAATAAATTCATACATCATTCAAGAATACACACATAGGTCCGACTACGGAACCAAAAGAAAAGAAGACAACCCAACTGCCAGATCCCTGATCGTCCCAACTGGGCTCCACTACTGATCAACCAGAAAAGAACCACACAGCGAACAAAATCTTCATCGAGCTCCCACTTGAGCTCAGTAGCGTCGCCTGCACTGGCCTCATCGGCACCTGCAACTGTTTTGGAAGTATCTGTGAGTCACGAGGACTCAGCAATCTCACACCCGCGAGAGCAAGACTATTTAAGCTAATAGGAAAGGATGGTGTAATGAGGTGGAGCTGCAGCAAGCACTAAGCATATATGGTGGCTAACATACGCAAATAAGAGCGAGAAGAGAAGCAACGGAACGGTCGTGAAGCTAGCAATGATCAAGAAGTGATCCTGAACTCCTACTTACGTCAAACATAACCCAGAAACCGTGTTCACTTCCCGGACTCCGCCGAGAAGAGACCATCACGGCTACACACGCGGTTGATGCGTTTTAATTAAGGTCAAGTGTCAAGTTCTTTACAACCGGATATTAACAAATTCCCATCTGCCACATAACCGCGGGCACGGCTCTCAAAAGTTTATACCCTGCAGGGGTGTCCCAACTTAGCCCATTATAAGCTCTCACGGTCAACGAAGGATAAACCTTCTCCCAGGAAGACCCGATCAGTCTCGGAATCCCGGTTTACAAGACATTTCGACAATGGTAAAACAAGACCAGCAAAGCCGCCCGAATGTGCCGACAAATCCCGATAGGAGCTGCACATATCTTGTTCTCAGGGCACACCGGATGAGCCAGACGTCGGGTTGGCATAGACCCTGGTTGCCCAGGGGGCGCCGGACATCGCTCGGTTTGGACCAGCACTCGAAGGAGAACTGGCCCGGGGTTTAAAATAAAGATGACCCTTGAGTCTGCAGAACCCAAGGGAAAAAGGCTTAGGTAGGCGAATGGTAAAACCAAGGTTGGGCCTTGCTGGAGGAGTTTTATTCAAAGCGAACTATCAAGGGGGTCCCATAAATCACCCGACCGCGTAAGGAACGCAAAATCAAGGAACATAACACCGGTATGACGGAAACTAGGGCGACAAGAGTGGAACAAAACACCAGGCATAAGGCCGAGCCTTCCACCCTTTACCAAATATATAGATGCATTAATAATATAAGAGATATTGTGATATCCCAACATAAACATAATCCATCATGGAGCAATCTTCAACTTCACCTGCAACTAACAACGCTATAAGAGGGGCTGAGCAAAAGCGGTAACATAGCCAAACAACGGTTTGCTAGGAAGGTGACAAAGGTTAGAGGTTCATGGCAATTTGGGAGGCTTGAAGAGCAAGTGAATAGGTAACGCGGCATAGCAATAGAGCGAACAACTAGCAAGCAAAGATAGAAGTGATTTCGAGGGTATGGTCATCATGCCTGAGATCCCGCAAGGAAGAAGAACGAGTCCCTGAGGAAGACAAACGGACGTAGTCGAACGAATCCTCACAACTCCGGAAAGAAACCGAAACTAACGAGAGAAGCAACCCGGAAAGAAGCAAACAACACGGTAAACACACAATCATAAACATGGCATGATGCACAATCAAGTATGATGCATGTCCGGTTTAAATGAGGTATGGCATGGGAAAATGCAACAAACCCCACTACAAATTAAGTGGGGCTCAATATGCAACGAGTTGCATATTGACGAAACACCACATCAATTATTTAGTTCTCTCTCGTTTATGAACCCAACAATGTTAAATGTTGTTAACCATGGCAAGAGGTGAAGCATAAGGAAACTACCTATTTTAGGCAATTTAAATGAGGCAGGAACAACAAACAATAATTCCGGAAAATCCTCATGTCCATATTTTAGATTTGGTACTGTTCTGCCATAAACGCAATTTTAATGTTGTTAAACAGCAAAATAGAGTGCACCATGTTAATCTATGCATTTTTCTACCCCATTTACATATAAAGTTTATTAAAATCCGAGCTACGGTTATTTAGTTATGAATTAAATCATTTTAACATGGCATTTATGCAAATTTAAACAAACAACATTTTAAACATTTTTAACATGGATGCAAGCAGCATATTATGAAACTAGATGCGATTCTAGACATTTTACATATATGACATGTCTAATTTGGATGCATGGATAATTACTTATTAACACTTTAATATGATGGCATTTTTCTGTAAATATGCATGCACGGGAATTAGACAAATCGCAGTGAACATAAAAAAAAGGATGCGGGCCGAATGCTGCGTACTATGGAAGCCCAGCAGCAGAACTGGCCCGAAGGGGCTGAGTGTGTGTGAGCAAAAAATAAATAAAAGGAAGTAGTGCAGAAAATAGGGGCTCCTGGGATTCGAACCCCAGACCTCCTGGATGCAGGAGCGTGGTGCGAACCACTGCGCTGCCGCGGCGAAAGGGCGTGGCCCCTTAAGAGATTACCCAGGGTCGAGCTTCTCTGTTTAGACAGAGAAGACGACGGCTGCGACGACGGCGCCGGCGAGGGCAGCCGTGGCGACGGTGGGGCTTGAGAGGCAGCGGCGGGCGTGCGGAATAGTCTAAGGAGGTGCGCGTGCGTGCGGATGGCTGCGGGAGGAGTCCACAGCGTGAGCCTCGAGAAGAAGCTCGTCTCAGGCCACAGCGAAGCGCGGCGATGCAGGGGCGAAGCCGGGTGCGGCGAGGCGAAACAGAGGGGCTGCGGCTGAGTGCGTGAGCGTGTGCAGCTAGATGGAGTGCGTGTGAGGATGCATGCAATAGGTGAAGCGAGCAAGGGCTAGAACACGAGCTTGGGCTCGCTGCCATGATCGTCCATGCCGGACATGGCCTCTGACGCGACGGGATCGGCAACCACAACGACAGAATCGAACCGGAGAGGGGCTGGGGGGAATGGCTGCTCACCTAGGTCCCGTAGGACAAGATGAGGATGCCGGAGATGTGGTGCAGCGAGGGCGAGGACGCGTTGATTGGCGGGGCTTCGGGTCCGTAACGCAGAGGAAGACGAAGGCGACGGCGACGTAGTGGAGGCGACCTAGGGCGGGGAAGAAGTCTGAATGGATGTAGTCGACGTCGAGGAAGAAGATGGACATGACGGAGACGACCGTGGTGGCCTCCGTCCACGCAGGCAAAGGCGAAGCTCTCGGTGGTGCTCTCTGATCCCTGTCTCTTGAGGAAGAAGGAGAAACAGAGGAAGGGAAAGAGGTGGCGGCGGCGAGAGGGGAAGAGGGAAACCCTAGGGCACGGGGCTCTGGTTTTATAGGGGGAGGTGCGTGGTCGGGGCTGCCCTCGTGGCCATGTGCCCTCGGCCTGGGGTTTTTTACCGTGAGGAGAGGAGGAAACGAGAGGAAGGAGAAAGGTGAGGAAGAGAGAGACCGCCAGGTGGGGTCGCCTAGGTGATCCACGTAGGATTTACCAGCGAGAGGGAGAGAAGGGGCACGCTGGCGCTGGCTGGGCTCTAGGAAGGAGGAGGCCCAAGTGCAGCGCCCAGGTACGGCCTATTCCTGCTTTAAATTCTTTCTGCAAATAAGCAATCCACAGAATAGAAGAGGAAAATGGCCAGGGGTTTAGGGGATGAATTTGAAAAAATAACAATATTTTTGGACTTCTGGAATTATGCAGGATTAGAATAAATTAACTTGGCAATTTTTAGAGGTAGAAAAATAATCCAAGTTTGAATTAAATTCAAACTTGAACCATTTTTAACCCAACCAAATCAAGTTGAAAGGAGCTGAAAATCGGCAGAGAGCTTGAAGGCATGGTTGAGAATTTATAGTAAAATAAAGAACATTACACGGGACAGAAATAATGCCACTTGAATAAATGGGTGAGAATTGAACGGAAGAAGCTAGAGAGGGGTGTTGCACTGATGATGGTTTAGATGGAAAGGGCAAGAGGAAAGCGAAAAATTCGATAGGTCTAAAACGGTCAATGCAGGCAAGGTGATCCGAGGGAAAGTGATGAAGGCAAAGGGAGAAACGTCAACGACGAGCGAATGCAAGTTTTAAAACATGACGGTAACAAAGTGCCGATGCAATGCAAAAGATGCGATGATGAATGCAACACACAAATAAAACACACGCCGAACACGAAATATATGGAAGGCGTCTGGAGCGTCGGTCTCGGGGCGTTACAGAGTAGCTACAAGTGATGGCTCTACAGTATATGACATGGCAACATCTAGTCAGCAGCTGGCTATACTATTAGGCTAGTCATAGTGGGAGTAACTTAGCTATTAACATAGCGCACTCCAAGAAAATTTTGCTTACGTGGGATGTAGTTAATGATAAGTGGTAACATAATATGCTACTATAACATAGCGCTTCCCAAGACAAGATGAATCTACAAGCTAATAAATGAAGTCCTCTATGACACTACTACTATGTTACTTTGCACTATGAAGGTAGTAACTTAGACTAGTGTCATATGCATGGCACTAGTATAAGTTACTCCCCACTATGACCAGCCTTAACCATGCTCTTAAGTTGTGCACCGTGACCAAGACGAAGGGGAAAGAGAGAGAACTTAATGTCTTTTTGCTAATTAATAGGATTACATGCAATGAACTAACCACTGCATGTCATGTTTGGTAGTCTCAAGTCACTGAAAGCATGCACGGCCCACATCTCTCATTGGTTGATATGTCACGAAATAAGAAACGTGGAGGGAGTTAATGTACCGTGCCAACATTTTTGGTTACATGCATTAACATTTTATTATTTCAATCAAAGGTCAAAACTTGGCGCAAAATGCAAAGGGGACTAATAAACCAGTAAACATCAAAGTTCTCTCATTTGGCCCTAACTAGACGTCCGGTGAGATGACTATACTGCGCCGGCACGGAGGGGGACATAGCTTCATTGACTTACTGCACCTGCGTTTGGGTGAATGACACATGGGCCCAACAGGTGGCTGGCCCACCTGTCATACAGCCAAAGGCAGATGCAGTAGAGGGCCGAGGAGTAGATGGCCAACACACACGTGAATGCAACGCAATCTGCACTTCTCATATAAAGGCTCCCCGGCATCCCCGCCAGTCCAATCTATGAAATCCTACGCACCTACGCACCCTAACCAAGGGCAAGAGTGATCACTCCAATCTCAAGATCAGTTGACTAGAAGCTAGACCCATGGAGGCGATGAGCGCGAGCATCAGCCGGCTGTGTCAGATGGTCCACGACACCGGCCTGCGGCCCGGCACCGAGGAACGTCTCCAGGTCGTGCTTGAGGCCGCCAGGGTGAGAGGCCGCTTGGACGACAACTTCGTCTCCTTGTTCGACAAGGTCCTCATCGGCTTCCTCGACAAGTTCACCGTCGTCAAGAAGCTCACGGACGACCTTGACTTACGCCTCTAGCCCACGCGCCTAGGCTCTGCGATGTCAACCACCCTCAACGGCCTCTATGGTGACAACCTCTTCAACGCACTGGTGGCCCGGCGACTGCCCGCCGTCGCGCCGGAGAATGTCCACCTCGAGGTCGCGCTCGCCGCGCAGCGCCTGGCGCAGCAAGACACCGTCGACATAATCACCCATGTCTACGTGCAAATCATCCACAAGGACTACTACGTGCCAGAGGAGGATGATAGGTCGCTGGCCTTCTTGACCCGCAGGACAACCTTGGACGGCATTGTTCAGAAGCACGTTGAGCTCGCCGCCAACACCGCTGCTCCTCACACGTCGGTTGGTGACCCGGCGCAATAGGGCGTGAGGATGTCGTTGATGGATCCGTATGTACCTTTATCTTTCCGTCGAATCCATGTAGTAGTATATGGTACTATTCGTAATTATCTTACCTTTCGCATCAACTTCATAATTTTGGTAAGTACTCCATGCATGAACCGCGCCAGAACCAAACTTCTCATTACTCTAGGGAAAATCGTTATTTCTATCTATCGGTCGCGCCATGGAGCAGAACCAAATTTTACAAGTTACAAGTTCAAAAGGAAAAACCTGCCGTGTTCGCGTCGCACCCCCACACGGTTGGTCCGGCACGCCGCTCAAGGGGGAATGCGTGATGTGTTGCATTTTCACTTACAAGTGGGACCGCAGTTGAGCAAACCGACTATCGGCAAACCCCCACCCCGCCCAACGCGTGATGGATGAGAAAACAGGAGGGAGAAGATATGGCTGTAGCACGGACTCCAAGAAAATTGGTGTCGGATGGGACTCGTGTGGGTGGCGTGTGCCGTACTGCTAGAAGTGAATGCTAGTTATGGCCCATGCCACCCCACTATATCGAGCCTATATCGAGGTGCTGGTTACGTAGAACAAATTTCCTGGAGTCCGTGCTCAGCCCTCCTCTATCTCTCTTCTCAGCCAGCCAGCAGACGCGCGGAGCCCATCGTGTGTTTGCTCACATGCGGTCCCACATGTCAGTGAAAATGCAAGAGGACCCACTGAACCTGCACATCTTTCACCTCGCCGTGCTGGTGATGAAAAACAAATGCAATAAAGATCTTCGGTCGCCGCTTTTGGAGTTACTCAAGAGTAGTAAGATTCTATTTACAGTTTAAACCAAGATGCACATCACGTGGCTTCAACTAGCACTCCATTTTGTTGCATGACACGACCTGGATGCTGGATGTCCCACGTGTCGGCAAAAGGAGGCAGACTAGAGGAGTAGGAAGCACGGCGAGCCCTGTGCGTACATCATACTACGTACAAGCCCACCTCACACAGTCATGCTATCACCATATTTCTCGGCCTCCGTGCGACACCTAACTATTGATTGGCTCTATGTGATGTGGCAACTTCATACTACTACGGATGCTGGCTGTACTACTACGGCACTAACACTCCAAGAAGTGAGTCGAAAACCATTTATAAATTGAGTTTATGACATGCATATGCAAATGTAACATTCATTACATACAACAAGTCATCAGCACACAACGACAACGAGGATACATGTTGGATTATAGATTAGTTCCAACAAAAGATTCTAGTAAATACTAAGGTTTTCATCACACAACAAATAACAAGCAATGAAATGAACTTCAGCTCAACCACTCCTCGGCGTTGGAAACGCTTGCTTTGAACCAGAAGAGTTTGTCTCGGAAGGGCCAGGTACTTTCAATCTCGAGACCAATGCAGGACTGATCATCCAGGCTGAAGCGGCCTATTTCATGACCCATATTGTGATAGCCACGGTAGGGAAGCATAGTAATGTCCGAGGTATAGATAAAATTGCTTCTCATAAATGGTAGTAATGTTGTGTACATAGCTGCTGGACCGCCTTTCACCATGATTGGATAGTTTTGTCCAAGGAAGAGCAAGTTTCCTCCAAGAGTATCAATACTAAACCAGGGAGAAGGTGTTGGCGCTAGCACAGTAGTATCCATCCCGAATACCCTGCAACGGATGTTGGAATAGGTATGGAGAGTGCGACCATGGGAGACAACACCTGCTTCCTTAGTCACATCAGCGGTGCCCTATATACAGACAAGAAGAGGTGATCCATCGGAATAAGTTGCCAGGCGCCACTAAGTATATGGGTCCTCATGCTCGTGATCATCATCGTCGTCATCTCCCCTTGGTTATAAATTTTTTCATGTACAGGTGGTGGAATGTTCACCGGACCTTTGAAACACAAGAAGGTTAATTAGTAAAGGGAAACAAGCTAACCCGCATGCATGTGGATGAAACAATTATAATTAGGGTGGGAGACAAACGTACCGAAAGCATAAGGATTCCATGCAAAAACAGTGCCACAAGTGGTGGCAGCAAACACAAGACCCTCGTATTGAATTGCATCATAGTACTCATCCTTGTATAGAAACTGATTTTTGAGCAATATCCATCAAGTCGAACTATGAAGGAAGGCAACAAGCTTGTCGAAGATAGCAACAACTACATATTCCATTAAATTCCAAGAGCAGTCGGGAACTTGACAAATTGCTATTTTCTGTAGATGACAGTTACCATGACCGTAGTTGAAAGTACCGTAATAACTAGTGTGCTCAACCTCTGGGCTGTCTGAGATTTTTGGAAGTGGAACTTGGTGACGAGTGTACACATTCACAAGTTCCCACTCGCAGTCGGACCCAATATAAACAACCCAATCTCCATTTGCGCCTGCCCAAGCCTTACCCTCAAGCGATGGCATCTTAACATCACACGTATCATTATCAAGCGGCACCAACTTGCACAAGGCGAGGCCTCCGTCGTCCGCGCGCCAATGAGCAGGGTCACGTTGAAGAAGATAGGGGAGATCAAACCGCTCGTGGACCCTTGGGTTCGTTGTAATGATGTTATTAGTTGAGTCGAGAATGGTCTTGAACGAACCTGCCATGCTAGCCGAGGTGATGACGTCGCACCGATCAATGAGTTCCTCCACCACGTCATCATTCAGATCGGGGCAAGAATAACGGGGTCGTTTCTGGTATGTTCCCTCCATGGAGAAGATTATCGAAAAATGGCAGAAGGAAGGGTGAAGGCAAATGGAGGAGGGAGGAAGAGCGTGTGACAACAGTTCCAAATCGAGAGGGAAAGGCGAAGAGTCAGTGGACGGTTGCCACGGTACACGAAGAGGCGCCCCGGCCTACATAGACGTCCATTCGGAAATTGTACAAAAGGACTCGCTGTCGTCTCACTGACATGTGCGAACGGGACCATATGTCTACGAAGAGGCTAGTGGGGAGAGGACGGTTATGATAGAGGTCACGCAGATGACAACGAAGAGGCTAGCGCCCGCGCGGGATGGGTTCCTTCCCCCACACGAGCAAAGCCACTTGGCACCCCCACACGGTTGGTCTGCCACGCCGCTAGGCCAACTCCAGCGCGTGCAGCTCGGGCACGCGCTCGCTCAGCCCCCTTTCCCTCGACGCCCCGGAGCTACCCAACCACGGCTACGTGTTTTGCGCACCCGGCGGCCGGATTTGGAGCGGATCCGGTCGGGCTTGAGCTCGCCCGGTTGTGGGAAGCCGCGTTGCGCCATGGACTGGCTGGGCACCGGGCCGGAAGGCCCCGGCAAGGCCGCAAGGCCGCATGCAGGTACTGACTCCTCCTTGAGCCGCTCGGATCTACACCGTCGGTGGTCCGCCGGCAGATACATGAATGGCGGTCGGCCGGGCTCGGTGCTGGCCCAAAAGCTCGTCGGCGCACCGTTGCCACTCATTACGTGCGACGACTGCCCAAAGAAGGTCTTTTGCCGCGTGTCTACAACACCGGAACATCCTGGATGGGTGTTCATCAAGTGCTCAACCGATGGGGTATGTGCTACTTTAGCTTCGGTTGTGCTCTCGGTTAGACTTGTTGTGCTAACTTAAAATTTTATTGTGTAGAATGGATGCAAGTTTTGGTATTGGGAAGAAGAGTACATCGATATATTGATAGAGTGCAATTTAGTAGATGTTATAGCACTTTTAGCTAGCATAGAGGCTAGAGATGAGACTAGTGCACTTGTTGATAGAATAGAGGCTAGACATGAGACTAGATGCGAGGAAGCAACGTCTACTTCTTTACACTCGAAGAAGAAAGAAGCACGCAAGATCGAGCCTCCGCAGATCAACAATGAATGCATCGAGAAGGCACTAATCCAACTTACAAGAGCAGTTATGGAAGTTGGATATCTTCTAAAATGTATTCTTGTGGTTCTTGTTTTCTTTGGTCTTTCTTTTCTAGTCAAGGCGATGTATTTCCATGTACCAAAAATCAATGATGAAAAAAAAGATATGTGTTTGCAAAGAAAAATGTATGCTGCCGGGATGCGTCCGCGCGTTGGGCGCATAGCCACCGCATCCGAGAAATGGCGTGGACACGACCCCATTGCCCTACCCAAACAGACAGAATCCAGGAAAAATGGAGGCCCATTAGGGGTCATGCGTTGGAGTTCCTTACAAGTGGGACCACAGTTGAGGAAACCGACTAGTATCGGCAAGCCCCCACCTCGCCCGCCCCGCGATGGCTAAGTTAGAGAAATGACGAGGTTGAAGAGATAGATGTAGCACGGACACCAAGAAATATGGTGTCATATGGAAGTCGTGCTGGTGGCGTGTGTCGTACTCCTGGATGTGAATGCTTGATCTGGCCCATGCTACCCTACTATATATCGAGGATTCGAGGTGCTGCTACATACAACGAACACATTAACATGTGGCCCACCTCACACTATGGCCAAATTTCCTGGATTCTGTGCTAGGTTAAAAAGTGTTCCTTGTGAGGGTGGGTGGCTAGTCTCAAGTTTAAAAACTTGTTGTATTACGTATACGTAGACGTAGAGGTAGTCCAGCAGTTTTGAAAGTTTGAACCCAAACATCATAATGCAATTTCTATTGGACTCATCGAGGACCTAGGATGATGGGATTCGCTGCTACAGTAAAAACACCCGCCTGACGCGTGAAGCATGTGAAGCTAGTACAAATAGTAGTAGTACTATTGTTGATTAGACTCATCCGATAACCTGTTCAATGCACGTACAATTATGTATACAAAAAATATTTTTTGCCTTGTCGCAGCACCCACTCAGAGAAGCGACTCGAAAGCCAATCATAAATTTAGTAAGTTTATCACAGGCATATCATTTTATTACATACAACAGGTCATGAACCCACAACGACAATGACGATACATTCTAGTAAATACTAAAGTTTTCATCACACAACAAATAACAAGCAATGAAATGAACTTCAGCTCAACCGATCCTCGGCATTGGAAACGCTTGCTTTGAACCAGAAGTGATTCTCTAGGAAGGGGGAGCTAATGTCAATCTCGAGACCAACGCATGACTGATCATCCAGGCTGAATCGGCCTATGTCAAGACGCATATTGTGATAGCCACGGTAGGCAACCATAACAATGTCCAAGGTATAGATACAGTTGCTTATCATAAATGGTAGTAACGTTGTGTCAATAGTAGTTGGATCGTCTTTCACCATGACTGGATAGTTTTGTCCAAGGAAGAGCGAGTTTCCTCCAAGAGTATCAATACTAAACCAGGGAGAAGGTGTTGGCACTAGCACAGTAGTATCCATCCCGAATACCCTGCAACGGATGTTGGAATAGTTCCGGAGAGTGCGACCATGGGAGACAACACCTGCTTCATTAGTAACATCAGCAGTGCCCTGTATACAGACAAGAAGAGGTGATCCATCGGAATAAGTTGCCAGGCGCCACTGAGTATATCGGTCCCCATGCTCATGATCATCATCATTGTCATCTCCCCCTTGGTTATAAGTTTTTTCAAATATAGGTGATGGGATGTTCACAGGACCTTGGAAAGACAAGAAGGTCAATTAGTAAAGGGAAACTAGCTAACCCGCATGCATGTGGATGAAACAATTATAATTATGATGGAAGACAAACGTACCGAAAGCATAAAGATTCCATGCAAAAACGGTGCCACGAGTGGTGGCAGCAAACACAAGACCCTCGTATTGAATTGCATCACAGTATCATCCGTGTATAGAAACTGATTTTTGAGCAATATCCATCGAGTCGAACCATGAAGGACCGCAACAAGCTTGTCGAAGATAGCGACAACACAAGCATTCCTATAACCCAAAGAGCGGTCGGGAACTCGACAAATTGCTATCTTCTGTAGACGACAGTCACCATGATCTTAGTTGAACGTACGTAGAATACCGGTGTGCTCAACCTCTGGGCAGTCTGAGATTTTTGGAAGTGGAACCCGGTGACAAGTGTACACATTCACAAGTTCCCACTCGCAATTGTACCCAATATAAACAACCCAATCTCCATTTGCGCCTGCCCAAGCCTTACCCTCAAGCGATGGCATCTTAACATCACGCGTATCATTATCAAGCGGCATCAACTTGCACAAGGCGAGGCCTGCGTCGTCCGCGCGCCAATGACCAGGTTCACAGTGAAGAAGATAGGGGAGATCAAACCACTCCTGGACCCTTGGGTTCGTTGTAATGATGTTGTTAGTTGAGTCGAGAATGGTCTTGAACGAACCTGCCATGTTAGTCGAGGTGATGACATCGCACCGATCAATGAGTTCCTCCACCACGTCATCTTTCAAATCAGGGCAATAATAACGGGGTCGTTTCCGGCATGTTCCCTCCATGGAGAAGACGATCGAACAATGGTAGAAGGAAGGGTGAAGGCAAATGGAGGAGGGAGGAAGAGCGTGCGACAACAGTTCCAAATCAAGAGGGGAAGGTGAAGAGTCGGTGGATGGTTCCCACGGTACACGAAGAGGCGCCCCGGCCTACATAGACGTCCATTCGGAAATTGTACAAAAGGACTCGCCGTCGTCTCACTGACATGTGGGAACGGGACCACATGTCAACGAAACATGGTGTGTAATTTCTCGTGCAAAATGCGATCTGGCCGCGTTGGCCCGAGGTGCCGCATTAGTTATCGACCTTTTATTTTTTTAATGGCGTGCCGTTCAGTTTGGAAGCACAACTAATTGGTACTGTATGCAGAGAAAATATAAACTACTCTACCACTACTCCACCTGTAGTACTAGTAGTATAAAAAAGATATATAGGCTGGAGCTTCAGCGCTTTCTTGCTAAGGGCTGCCCACTTGCATCTCACACTATCACCCTCTCTCCAGATGTAAAAAAGAAGGCCTCTCTCTCCCTCACCGGTGGTCACAGATCCGCCAGGGAAGAAATGGACGTGCAGCGTTGATGCACTCGTCGTCTGCGAGCGAGGTCACGCACTGACGACAAGGCTGTCCTCTCAGACCTAGCGCCCGCGCAGGATGGCCTCCTTCCCCAAGCTCGCTGCCGTAGTGTGTGCGGAGGACGACGACCACGAGTGAAGCCACTTCCCGCCGACCCTCAGGCATGCTACCTCTTTTCGAACCATACCCTTGTTCTATTGCCCCATCTGCCACGTCGCTACATGTGGATCTTTTTCCACTCCACCATCTTCCTAATTTGCTATCCTCTAATCTGCTGGTCACGCAGACGAAAACCTTAATTTGCACTACTAAAGGAAACCCTACTTCATGCAGACTAATCCATGTCTGGGTTGAATGAGGAAAGGAAGGGAGACTGTACTGTCCAAGAGACTAGGCGTCGAACCTGTATCTAGGTTGAAAGGGGAAAATTAGTAGCTAAAGAGAACAAAATGGGACATAATCCACATATGCTGCCTGGATAGTTGTTGCTCTGGGCAACCATACCTCCCTCACCATTCTATGCGTCCGTGGAGGTACATCGTACTGGTGCGCCCACTGTCCGAATGGGCCTCCCATGCTCTTATTGCCACTTTTTGTTGTTAGTATAACGCCAGCGGTCAACTCAAGCAATGCTACTACTAAAGTGATGCCACATTTAACTAATGCCACACTCAGTCTAATGCCACCGATAAATTTAAGCAGTGCCATTTAATGTCAGTGGATTATTTCAGGGTTAGCTGTTGATTGTGGATGTATTAAAGATTTTTCAGCTAAGGCATTCTAATGTTGTTGCACAGCCAGTATACCAACGATGAATCTTGTTACTACCTTCAAACTTTTGCACTGTTAATGCTTATATATTACATACCTCGAGTTAGTTAATAATATTTACCTTGAAGGTACATGGTTTGCAAATTTTTTTATACTGTTATTAGTTAATAATGCTATTTACCTTCAGACCTTTGTATTTGGTTTAATGCTCTTGCACACCTACTATACCAATGCTGAAACTTGTTACCTTTCCATTTTGTATTGTTAATTCTTATAGAAATCTTCCAGTGCTAGAGCTTATGGAAATCTGTTCAGTAAAACCATTGTACTGTACCCTGTAATAAAATAACTACTATACTATTGCACTAGCCACTGGATTAGTCTATATTTGTACTATTTGAATGGTGTTGCATTAGCGTATGGACATATATAAAGTCTGGCAAGCTTTCCCAGATATGTGCTCAAGAAGACTACTACCTATTTTTCTAAATACTAAACGTTTGGGTACTTTAAATTGAACTGCGAAAATGTCTTATATTAAGGAATAGAGGGTGTAGAGTTCACTCAAATTATCCCGGTAAAGCTAGTCACACCTTTGTTAAAATTAATGTTCATTATGTTATCGGAGGAGGTCTGTATGTTTGTCTCTAATGCATGTCGACTACATACCTGACATCATGATTTAATGTTAAGTCATTTCCTTTTGTACAGTGTCACTGACTTGTTAAGGCGGTGATGGCATTTTATTTTAGTTGAACTGCACAAAATATGCTTAAAAGAAGAGGAAAGGTCAGGAATGGCTCAATTTTTCAGAAAAAACTATGTATGCATTCCTGACATCAGCCGCTGTTGCCTTATTTATTCCTTCAAACAGGTGGTTAGAAACAGTCTTGCTACCTTTTCCCATTAAGAAATTGGAATGCTTATATTTGTGCGTCTATTCTTCAACTAGTGCCACTTCTATAGTAATCACACTTTCAATATCTATGCAAATAGGGATGCTCGATTTTAGTGGAACTGCACAAAATGTCCAAGTGGTTCAACATTAGGAGCATGTTTTCTTCCAAACCTCTATATCCAATTGGTGGCACTATGAGCTGTTCATTACGAAGGTACATGGTTTGCTACTGTCTTGGTACTATTTTTGTACTGTCATTAGATAGTAATACTAGTGGTTTGCATGTGAATTTATTGGTAGGGTGGACCTACATTGGAGGTACATGATAGGATTCAATGGTTGGATGCTCAATTTCGGTTGTATCGATTTCACCTCTTCCATCACTGCGAACATGGATATCCTTGGTCTGTTGAAGAATAGGCACTATATTTCTGCTCTGAACGAGCAAATCAATTCAGTATGAATTGTCCGGGCCAAAACATGGCTGTATCAAATTGTCCAGTGCAAAACATGACAGATCCTAAGCGGAAGAGACGTGTTTAAACCGAAAATACAAGGTGGGGTATATGTTTACTAGCTGCTTGATATTTGTGAAGACAGAGATGTCTGCCCTTTGCTATTTGGCAAACAAACAAAGTGACTGCAATTTTGGTTGAACTGCACAAGAGAATAGTATAGTCACTGCATGCTGTGCCATTTGAAAATAGACACAGAAATATTGGATAGTCACTTCATGGACTGCAGAAAATTAGTACTGTACTATTTATTGGCCAACAATAGGTGCTTCATTGCTTTGGTCTGATTATACAATGGGCATCATTTTGCCTAAGTTAAAGTTTGTATTCCGAAAATAGTCTCGCCGTGTGATCGAGAGAAGACCAAATCATATTGCAGTGGATGTTCCTCCATCATGTGTGGTTCAATCTCATGGTTCCAGCTGTTGGTGAAACCACTTACGTTTGTAAGAGGAATTGTAGACTTCACAAACAAATTTGTCTTTCACTCTGTACTGAATGTTGGCCAAGAGAAGCATCCATGTTAGTAGGGAGAAAAGATGTTTTTATAGATCTTTGCTTGTGGAGCTACATATTTGTATATGATCTGTGAATCATTGAGATGCATTCACATGTTGATCTTATGTATGGGAATCGTACTAGTTGGTTTTGAATTTGGGCTACTAATGTGAACATATTACAATGCCATGCTTGTGAGTCTCGTGTGAACATTTCGAATGGATCGACTCTTACCGTTGTGTACAGCATGATCCTTATTTCTGTGTTCTCAGTGTTTACAAGTTACTAATAGTTGCTTATTTCTGTTCGCTCAGTGTTTACAAGTTACTGGTCGATCACTAGGTAGCCTACTAATGCGCTCCTGGCAGTTTTAGTTGCAACGCAAGATCCGAAGTGGCAGTCTTTTGAATAAAAATGCCTACCTCTGAAGAAACTGACAAGCTGCTCTGAAGAAAATGCCAAGCGAATCTGAAGAAACTGCCAGCAAAAACGTTCGCAAATGCCTTATCTCCCAGCGCACGTTCATCAGCTAATGCGATCCTACACGTACACCATCCGACCTACTCGATCCTACATGTACACTATCCGACCTACTCGATCCTACACGGATAAATAGCAGATCACGCACGTACTACCTCCTTCCCGGTTTGCAGGGCTCAATTCAAAAAACGACCTACTCGATCCTACATGAATAAATAGCGGATAACACACGTACTACCTCCTTTCCGGTTTGCATGGCTTAATTCAAAAATCTCACCAACCAAGGTAGATGATGGGTGGTGGAATCATTTTTGACAAGGAGGGAGTACCTCATCTGGATGATTCGAGTGCACTCGTTTGACCGTCATGCCGGCGTGCGACCCAGCACGGACGGGACGCACCACTGACGGGATGGGACGACACAGTCATAATTCCAGTTTTTCTAGTTTCCATGGCAAGCTGGCGCGCTAAGCCATGCCTACTTATGCATTGAATTCTGATGACCGCGATGACCATCGCGTTTCCCGCGAAATGCAGGTTCACCTACCTTCCGCCTATAATTACTGTTTCCCGGGCTTCTTCGGTGGCACCATCACCCAACTCGCCCTATCCTCATAAGACCCCACCGGCTCTACGTCGCTCGCCACTTATCCTCGCTCTCGCCACGTCCACCATGCCCTCGCTCGTCCGCGAGAAGCGACGCCGGAGGCGGTCACCGCCGGAACTAGTGTTCGGTTTTTCACCGGAAGGCAGATGGAGGGAGGAGGCATTCTATCGGTCTTTAGATGGCATTGCGGAGTATGAGGAGTTGTTGGAGCGCGACCGCCTTGCGGAGGAGCAGTGTATCGCCGATTTGCGCCGCCAACAGGACATGGAGCAGCAGCACACCGACGCTCTGAGTCACGAGCAGAGCGCCCGCAACTGAGCCGACTGCGTTGAGGCCGGCGCCCGGCAAATAGCCCTGGAGGTTGTCAGGCACGCACGCGTTTACGACGCCAAATTTTACTACCGGCTCGTCAAGTGGGTTTCCTGATTAGAAGCCGAAGCTCCGGTGGACCACGCCAGCATGGAAAGGGCCAACGCGCGCGAGCAATGCGCCCTATCGCACCTCTGGCAAGTCCGAGGAAGGCGGAGAACGCCGGTGCCGGCATTTAGTGTGTACCGTAGATGGTGGTCGGCATCGTCTAGTTAGCTAAGAGTAAGTTAGTACTTGTACACTACTAGAGTATTAGTGGGAGTAGATAGTTAACTTGGCTATGATGGTTGTCAACGTGGAAGTTCAGTACTCTATATCTGGATCAGACCGGTTACTTTGCTCTGAATGTTGAACTTTCCGTTTGAACGTATGGAATGGGCTGTTATTTTTTAAATGGGTTGTATTTGTCCGCCACGGGTTTAGAGGCTGACTTGTGGGCCTACCAAGTTGACACGTACACAATCAGGAGATGATTGTACATGGAGAGGATGATAGCAGGGACCCACCAAGGTCATGGCAGTACGCAAGCAAGTGCCTCCTTATTTCAAGCCAATAAAAAAATGGCTCCCCCTAATAGATGTCTAATATCTGGGTCCCATGCCATTGTCAACGTAGTTAATAAACGAGAGAATTGCACAACGAGCGGCTGACACCAGGGACCCAGCAGCTCGCCCAGTTATTTTTGTTTTGGGTTAATTTGATAAATACCACTCCAAATCTGGTGATTCCGAGAAATGCCACTGCAATTTCCAAACTTTGAAAAATGCCATTTCATGGCATTTCCAGTGGCATTTTTTCAAGCCTGGAGTTGCGTTTTTCAAAGTTTGCAAAAATTAAAGTGGGGTTTTTCAAAGTTTGCAAAAATTGCAGTGGCATTTTTCAAATTTTGGAAATTGCAGTGGCATTTTTATGAATTGCCATAATTGGAGTGGCATTTATCTAATTTGTTTTTGAGACGGAAGCAGGGTGTCAACTGGGCTGTGCGGGGCACTCTGGCCTGTCTAGCCAGGCTTTTCTTTTATGTTTACCACAGACCAGCCTAGTAGTTTTTTTTCTGTCTAATAGTGGCTAGCCCACTTTTTTTGTGATTTGTCAAGTAAGTCGCTTTGTCAGGCCTGTTGGGCTGCAAATCTTGCAAGACGAGGAGAGCTTCATTCTGCTGGCCGAGAAAATTGCCTATCAGTAACGAGAAATGGGCTTACATTTTTAAAACACATCAAACCGCAATTAGTTTCATTTTTTTTCATTTCGAGATTTTAAATTGCATTGATTTTTATGCGTGGACAATTTGTTGGATTTTATATTGATATACATTTATTTTAAAAATCAGTTTGGATGTGACTCGAAATTTTGGGATTAAAAACAGTTCAGACCGCACCGAAATATGCAAAATTTCATATAATTTTTTAACCGTGGGCACAATATGGGCTGTAATGCTAACAAAAAGAATATGGGCTCCAAAAAAACCTTAAGAACTAGCAAATGGGCTATAAATTATTAGAAATAATGGCAAATGGGCTGTATGCTATTTTCCACAGATTTGAGGCTTTCCTAAAAAAAGGTTGACGCACCGGCAGTGACTGTTGGATGTCCATCCAACGGCCGTCATACTTCTTCAATCTCTGCTCTTCCTGCTCCAGCCGCTCAAAACAAGCGCCTGCGTGACTGCCTGCTTCCTCCTCTCGCGGCCGGCTATGCTTCCGCGCAGGCCACACCGCCCCACCGTACTCCCGCCGCTGGCCTAGCCATCCCTCTACTCACCCACACCTGCTGTTATTCTCCGGCGACGGCAGACGAACCAGTAAACCCTCGTACTCCCCTCCGCGTGGGAAACAACTGCCGAGTCTTCCCAGGCTCCGTGTCGTTCCCTTCCTAGGCTACGCTGTCGTCCACCGCCCAGGTGCTCACGGCGCGGCGTGGTGAACGAACGACATGCATCGGAAGTGGACTGTACATGGACAAGCTGATAGCTGGGTCCACGACTCCACGCAAGGAAATGCCTCCTTATTACATGCAAAATAATGATTCCTCCACCTGATAGCGGGGACCCACCAGAAGGGCCTCTGTATTTCGCGAAAAAAACGTTCCCCCGCTGACAGGTCGGACCCACCAGCTATATCTCCGCACGCAAGGAAGTGCCTCCTTATTACGCACAAAAAACTGAACTCCCCCTGCTAGGTGGGACCCACCATAGTGGGAGGCTGACTTGTGGGCCGACTAAAATGACGGGGACGGAGGGCTTTGTCAACTTAATCAATATGAATGATTCTAGCTCGAGTGATTGTACGATGTTCATCCAACGGCCGTAGTGCTTCTTCAACCTCTGGTCTTCTTGCTCCAGCCACCCAAACAAGCTTCAACCGTGCCGCCGACTCCTGCCTCCCGTGTCCAGCTGTGCTGCCACCGCTGGCCAGGCCATCCCTCTATACTCACACACACCTCTTGTTATTCTCCGGCGACGGCAGCCTCACACCACAGCCGAAGCAGTCAACCCACGTACTCCCCTCTGCGTGGGCATCCACTGGCGCGTCTTCCCCGGCTCCGTGTCGTCCCCTTCCTAGGCGTCACCGTCGTCCACCGCCCTGGTGCTCTCGGCGCGGCGTGGTCAACGTGGTCAAGGAATGACTTGCATCGGAAGAGTACTGTACGTGGAGAGGCTGACAGCTGGGTCCACGGCCGCAGCAAGGAAGTGCCTCCTTATTACGCGGAAAATAATGATTTGACAAAAAAACGTTTCCCCCCTAACTACTGGGACCCACCAGATACATCTTCACTCGCAAGGAAGTGCGTCCATATTACAGGCAAAAAAATGATTCGCCCCCCTGACTGCTGGTAGCCACCAGCTACATCTTCGCATGCAAGGAAGTGCCTGACAGTCGGGACCCACCCGGTCGAAGCGTACGTAGCGTTGTCATTCTGGTCGCGAACGTGTACGTGCATACTGGTCGATCGGTCTGTCTGTAGGCTGCAGCGATGAACCGTGGTCGTGCAAGGAAGGGCACGTGTCGTAGTAGAGCCGCGCACATAGCATGTACACGTATGTACAGCGGCCAGGGTGCAAGAAAGTAAATACGGCCACGTACGTACATACGGGCGGGGTCTCAAACGCCTCCTCACGCATACGTATGGCCAGGGCTCGTGTACATGGTTGTGGCTGGGTCGGAACGAAGAAACTGCGTCGTCGTCATGTTCATGGGGAGGCAACGGAATGCATCCTGTTCATCGGGAGGCAACGCAACGCGTGCTGTTCATCGGGAGCCAACCGGCTTGGACGGAATAGCCGATGGAAACGAGGCCTGGCGTACCGTAGAATGGAGGAAATGGCCTTGTGTTCGACTGGCCATGGTCAAGACGGGATCCTGTTCATCGGTTGGGTCTAGCGTACCGCAAAATGGAGGAAACGGACCTCCTACGGTCGAAACAGGGTCCTATTGATCGGGAGGGGTGTGGCGTACCGCAAAACGGAGGAAACGGACTTGTGTTGGAGCGCTACGGTCGAAATGGGGGTCCTGTTCATCGGGAGGGGTGTGGCGTACCGCAAAACGGGACTCCACGGGTTATTGTTCATCTCCACCGTCGACTGCCTCCACGGGCTACTGTTCATCCACCGCCGACTGCTTCCACGGGCTCCTGTTCATCCACCGTCGACCTGCTCCAGCCTCCACCTGCGACTGTTCATCCACGGGCTCGGGAGGGGTGTGGCGTACCGCAAAACGGGACTCCACGGGTTATTGTTCATCTCCACCGTCGACTGCCTCCACGGGCTACTGTTCATCCACCGCCGATTGCTTCCACGGGCTCCTGTTCATCCACCGTCGACCTGCTCCAGCCTCCACCTGCGACTGTTCATCCACGGGCTCCTGTTCATCCAGCCTCCCCCAGCTACTGTTCAACCTGCCCTCTCCACGGGGTCCTGTTCAACCACCCCTCCACGGGCTACTTTTCATCCAGCCCTCCACCGGCTCCTATTCAACCAGCCCTCCACTGGCTACTGTTCAACTAGCCCACCACGGGGTCCTATTTATCCAGCCCTCCACGGGGTCCTGTTCATCCATCGGCACGATCGATCGGGGTCCTGTTCATCCAGCGGCAATGGCCTCTACTACCACGGGGTCCTGGTCATCCAAACCCCCTAAAAAATGCTCACTGTTCATCAAGGGAAGGAGGCAGCAGTGTTTGTTCGGCTTAAGTTAGCAGCAGTAGCGAAGGAATCACTCGGGTTCAGTTAACAGCAAGGGATCGATCGATCGCTCGGGTTCTGTAACGCGTAGCCTGCAGTGCAATCGCTCGGGTTCAGTTAGAGCGCAACACCTCGCTCGGGTTCAGTTAGAGCGCAATGCCTCGTACACACGAGTGTACGTACGAGATAAACGTGCATCGCTCGGCCCTCGGCCACCCACCGTAACCGGGAACTCCCCAATATTTTCCTCGCCCTCGCTTCTACCACGGTTTTGTCCGTCATGAACGGCCCAAAGAATGTCATGCAGCTGTGTCTCTGGCCTGCCCAGGACGAAAAACCCATTTTCTGTCATGATTTTTTGTCATAGAAGTAGGACCCCACCACATCTATGATGATACCGGGTTTTGTCACAATTATGTCATAGAAGTGACAAAAGCATGACAGAAAAAATTCGTTCGGCCCAAAATGTCACGGATGTGTCTTTTTTTGTAGTGTTGAGGTCTTTGCTCTAACTTGGCATGCTGATGTTGGTAATATCATGCATATGGTGCCTTGCATTGCTTACTGTATACATCAAATATGCCATCTGCTTAGTTTAGACATGCTTTGTGGCAATGCCATCTGTTTAGTTTCTTTATCGTATATGTGAATCATGCAATGCAATCTTGTTTAGCCCGGCATCATATATGTGAAGCTTGCAATGCCACCCAGGTTAGCCAGTCATCTTATATGTGAATTATATCATGCCATCATTTTTTATTACGTGTTAAATTTGTCAAAAATTTTAGTACATTCAATTACTCTTCCTATGCATCAGCCATTTGACACGGTCATGGAAAAATCTGGAGTGGAAACAAGGTCTTCTGAGCAGACAATGCTATCTGACGAAGCGCATGTCTTGCTGGTTATGGATATCTCCTAAGAGGAGGATTCAGAAATAGATGACCAGTCCTATCCCCCCCGAGGTGCAAGCTCTAACTTGGCAGGGTTATGTTGCTCATACCGTGCGTATGGTATCTTCCATTGCTATGTCATTTGCTTAGTTTAGACATGCTTTGTGTGAATGCCACCTGTTTAGTGTCTAATTACCATATATGTGAATTATGCAATGCCATCTGTTGCAAGACATTATATATCTGAATTATGCAATGTTATCTTGTTGCACGGCATTATATATGTGAATTATGCAATTCCATGCTATTTAGCCAAGCGTCATATATGTGAATTATATCATGCCATCCTTTTTTTGTATTTCTCATTGCATTTGTCGACAATGTTTGTATATTCAACTGCTGTTCCTGTGCATCTGCCATTTGAATTGGTGATGGAGAAATTTGGAGTGAAAACAAGGTCTTTAGAGCAGACAATGCTACCTGCTGAAGCAGATATCTTGCTGGTTATAGATAGCTCTTCAGAGGAGGATTCAGAGGCAGATGACCAGTCCTATAATCCCCCTGAGGTGTATGCTCAAACTTGGCCGGGTTATATCACTCATATCATGCATATGTTGTATTGCAATGCTTAGTTTTTACATCATATACATAATATTGAATGCCATCTCCTTAGTTGACACATCATATATGCGATTGCCCTCTGGTCACTTGCTTAGTATATAAATCATATATTTGAATTATATCATGCCATGATGTTTACATAGACAACATGTATCTAAATTATGGCGTGCCAACCCATTTTCTAAAGACATAATATAATTATATCATCTCATCCTGTTTACATAGTCATAATATTTTGAATTATGTCATTCTATCCGTGAATTATATCATGCCATCATGTTTCCATCGACGGCATGTTTGTGATTTATGGCATGCCAACCACTTCAATAGACGCATCGTATAGTTATATCATGTCATCATGTTTACATAGTCATCATATTTTGAAGTATGTCATTTTATCCTGTTTAGTTAGCCATCATACATGTGAAATTGTGTCATGCTATCCTGTTTAATTAGCCATGATATGTGTGAAATTATGTCCTGCTATTCTGTTTGGTTTGACAACATAAATGTGAATTATTTCATGCCATGTTTTGTTCCCTACTATCCATTGCACCTATCTATCTTACAATGTTTGTACATTCAATTACTTTTCTTGTTTATCAGCCATTTCAATTGGAGGGGGTGATGGCAGTATCTGTGGGAGTGAAAACACGGTCTTCAGAAAAGATCGTGCTACCTATCGATGCAGATAGAACCACGGTTGTACTTACCCAAGAACCAGCACCACCACATATAACCCAGACTCACGCAGATTGTACCCCTACCCAGTTGGACAGAGAACCAGCTACACCCCTTCTAACCCCAACCCCAGCAGATAGTAACCCAGTTCCAGTTGACACAGCACCATCTCCACCACAGAGCACCCAAACATGAGCAGTTAGTAAGGCAACTGCAGTGCCCAAAGCACGAGGACCACCACTCCGAACCCCAAGTCAACTCTTAAAGAAGAAGAAGAAGAATTGTTCTCAGGTCAGGTTCCGTATCTATGGTTCATACTACTTTGCTCTTGCATCACTGTATTTACTCATACCAACTAATTTCAAATTTGAAGGATGCAATTGAAACTCCAATGGCGCAACAGGTATGTTTTAAACCTGTTTCTTTAACGTGTTTTCTGTTGTAACTTGCTCTATGTTGATATCAGTTTCAATTGAATAAACAGCTATGTTCTCATGCCATGCACATTACAAGTGTTGTTATTGCTGTGTAGTTTCCCACACTTATATTATGTCTATGCTGCTTTGTCTTAAATAGATATGATTTGAACTGTATCTATCTTGATTTGGCAACATAAACTAGAATGATATAGACCATACAGTGACCATACTACATAGATATATGTTTGTTTCATGCTGTTATCTTGTCCACGTTAGTACTGAACTGGTTTACCAAAATGAGTTTCATATACTACATTGTAAATCTGTGATGTGTTTGTTTGTTTCTCTTTAGAACGCAGATAAAATATTGGAGAAGAGTACCCCATTATGCAATGGTAAAGGAAGTAATGCAGATAAGGTTCAAGATAGTGAGACATCCCTGTTGGTCTCCAAGAAATCTGATAAAAACTATATTGACACTGAGACAACCCCAAAGTCCTGTCTTGATGTAGCGTTCGAGTTACTGGCTACTACTGCTGGCACCAGCTCTTCAAACTTGCTGCCTGAATCAGTTCGGCTTCTTGAGTCTCAACTTCAAGTTGGAAGACATCGATCAATTTTTATGCAACAGGAAGCCGACGGACTGAGGAAGTCCCTGCAAAATTCAGATGCATACTTTCTCGTGCAACAGCAAGTGCTGGAGGATTTAAGCGCCAAACAAGAGAAAGTTAATAAGCTTGCTAAGCATCTTGCCAGCATTATGGGTACCTAGGATATTGTTTGTTGAGCTCTTCTGAAGTGGTTTCAGTTCTGGACTTGTTTTGCTGTGGCGTTTATTTGCACTGGTCGCCAACTTTGACAACCAATGTATATGATATGCTGCTTTGTTCCCTATATTTGCACTGGTGGCGAACTTTGATGCCCAGTGGATGTAATATGTTTAATAGCCGTGATAGCCTAGCGTAAGTTGCTTGCTTATTTATTTCCTTATTGTCTTGTTTATTTGTTTGCTTGTAGTCAGTCCAGTTCTTTTTCCGCGGTTTGCTAGTGGCTGCAATAACCTATTTTTAAAAACTAGGCCGCAATAACCATGGGCTACATATTTATTGTAGTTACCATGGGCCTCCTATGGGTCATAGAAACAATGGGCCTTCTAAGGGCCGTAGAAACAATGGGCCTTCTACGGGGCATAGAAACAATGGGCTTCTACCGGCCGTAGACACAATGGGCCTTCTACGGGCCGTACACACAATGGGCCTTCTACGGGCCGTATCATCAATGGGCCTTCTGTGGGCCGTATGATCGATTGGCCAAACATGGGCCAATAACACACCGCATTATGGTCGTAAACGGGCAAGAGTTGGAATCGTCGGTTCATGGGCCGACCATAATGGGTCGTCGTTAATCGGCCGTATTTGATGACGCTATGAAAATGGCCCAACGTATTAACGGGACACAAACGGGCCGACTGTAACCACGGGCTGAATTTGGCCCACAAGCAGAAAATGACAGTAACGGGCCATAAGTAAACGAATGTTGGAAATGAGCCCAAGAATAAATGGGCCCTGAGAAGGCCGAAAGATAACATGGGCTGGAAATGGCCCAATGGAATAATGGGCCATTAATGGGTATAAAGTGATACACTGTTCATTATGGGCCAGTTTCACCATGGGCCGTTATTGGGCCAAGAGTTACAAAGGGCCTCATATGTGCCGAAAGACGTCATGGGCCATACATGGACTGGAAGTTAAAATGGGCTGGAATCATATTGGACGGCCCAGATGATGCTACTGGGCCTAATTCGGATAGGTCGTAACGGGCCTTGGGTTAGTGGGCTGTAAATGGGCTATATGCGAACATGCAGTTAACAGGCTTTCAATGGGCGGGCCCGGCACCTTTTGACCAAGTCAAATGGGCCGGCCTTTTCACAGGAACGGGCCTCTGTTGGGTCGTGCCACATGTCGATGTATCATAGGCGCCTTCGGTCCAATGAGTGGATGGCATCTGTCCCAACGGTGAGCGGACATGTGTTTCCTCCAGCAAATGATGATTTTACATGTGGAAAATCCCCATTGGTCGGGGCTGTTAACGGGTTATCGGATCCAAAACCGGACCCGATAGCTTAATGGCGAGCCGTTACGGTGGATGCCACATGTCGGTCACCCTTGACGAAAGCACTTCTATGATGCATGATTTATCGTCATGGAAGTGGACACTTCCGTGATGATAATTTTGGTAATGTCATGGAACACTTCTATGACAGCACAGGTATGACTATCTTGATTTTGTCATAAAATCGTCATGGATGCACATGCATGACAGAAAACGTGACCTAATGTGACAAACACGTATCATCACGGAAGTGTATTTTTTTGTAGTGTATGATGTCTTCTTTAGGAACTTGTGAAGATAAACACGGTTGATGACGTGGCATGCAGTATCAATAGCTTCGGGCCAGAACTTCCTTGGAGTCTTGTACTCATCAAGCATCGTCCGTGGCATCTCAATGAGGGTTCTGTTCCTGCGCTCCATGGTGCCATTCTACTGAGGTGTGTATGGAGCCGAGAACTCATGTGTGATGCCCAATGTATGAAGATAAGTGTCGAGGCCGGTGTTCTTGAATTCTGTGCCGTTGTCACTTCGGATGTGCTTGATCTTGATGCCATAGTTGGTCATGGCACGATTGGCGAATCATCTGAAGACATCCTGCACTTCAGTCTTATAGAGAATTATGTGCACCCATGTATATCTTGAGTAATCATCAACAATGACGAACCCATTATGGTCGATTGGCCAAACATGGGCCAATAACACACCGCATTATGGTCGTAAACGGGCAAGAGTTGGAATCGTCGGTTCATGGGCCGACCATAATGGGTCGTCGTTAATCGGCCGTATTTGATGACACTATGAAAATGGCCCAACGTATTAACGGGACACAAACGGGCCGACTGTAACCACGGGCTGAATTTGGCCCACAAGCAGAAAATGACAGTAACGGGCCGTAAGTAAACGAATGTTGGAAATGAGCCCAAGAATAAATGGGCCCTGAGAAGGCCGAAAGATAACATGGGCTGGAAATGGCCCAATGGAATAATGGGGCATTAATGGGTATAAAGTGATACACTATTCATTATGGGCCAGTTTCACCATGGGCCGTTATTGGGCCAAGATTTACAAAGGGCCTCATATGTGCCGAAAGACTTCATGGGCCATACATGGACTGGAAGTTAAAATGGGCTGGAATCATATTGGACGGCCCAGATGATGCTACTGGGCCTAATTCGGATAGGTCGTAACGGGCCTTGGGTTAGTGGGCTGTAAATGGGCTATATGCGAACATGCCGTTAACAGGCTTTCAATGGGCGGGCCCGGCACCTTTTGACCAAGTGCACGAGCAGACTCCTCCTCTAAATCCATATCCTTGCCAACAAATGCACGAGCCATGCTTGATGAGCTCTTCTTGTGAGATGAAGACTTTGAAGAAGACTTTGAGGATTTCTTCTTCTTCTTGTCATCAGAATCATATTCCTTGCTCTTTTTCTTCTTCTTGGCCTCATTGTCCCATCGAGGACACTCAGAGATGTAGTTACCAGGTTTCTTGCATTTGTGGCATGTTCTTTTCTTGTAGTCACGAGAGGAAGCTTCATCATTTCTTGAGTTGGATCTTGAAGACTTTCTCCAACCTTTCTTCTTGGAGAACTAATGGAACTTCTTCACGAGCGTAGGTAGCTCCTTACCAATGTCTTCAGGATCCCCAGAACTACAGTCAGATTCTTCTTCAGATGAGGACACAACCTTTTCCTTCAAAGCCCGGGTTTGGCCATAGTTGGGGCCATAGGTATCTCTCTTCTCAGATAACTAGAACTCATGTGTGTTGAGCCTCTCAAGTATGTCAGACGGATCGAGAGTCTTGAAGTCAGTACGTTCTTGAATCATCAGGGTGAGGGTGTCGAATGAGCTGTTAAGTGATCTCAGGAGCTTCTTGACGATTTCATGCTTGGTGATCTCAGTGGTGCCAAGTGCGCGAAGCTCATTTGTGATACCAGTGAGGCGATCAAATGTGAGCTAGACATTCTCATTGTCGTTTCTCTTGAAGTGGTTGAAGAGGTTGCGAAGAACACCAATCCTTGAATCTCTCTGAGTTGAGACGCCTTTGTTGACCTTGGAGAGCTAGTCCCAGACTAGCTTCGCAGTTTCCAGTGCGCTCACACGGCCGCACTGTCCTTTAGTCAGATGACCACAGATGATGTTCTTGGCAGTCGAATCCACTTGAATGAACCTCTTGACATCAGCAGCGGTGACACCTTCACCGACCTTGGGAACGCCATTCTTGACGACATACCAGAGGCCGACGTCAATGGCTTCAAGATGCATACACATCTTATTCTTCCAATAGGGGTAATCAGTGCCATCAAAGATAGGGCACACAGTGGAGACCTTGATTATCCCTGCAGCCGACATAGCTAAAGCTCCAGGTGGTTAAACCGAATCACACAGAACAAGGGACCACCTTGCTCTGATACCAATTGAAAGTGCTTGTTATCGACTAGAGGGGGGGTGAATAGGCGATTTTTATGGAAGTCTTCAAAACACGAGGTATTTGAAGACAAACGATAGAAATGAACCTATTGATATGCAGCAGAAGGTAGACTACACTAGACAAGCCATAGTCAAGTATGCAATGAAGTGAGAGCACGAAGACTATCAGTAGCTAGGTAGAATGGATCAGGATGGAAGATAGTATGAAGCCAACATGTAAACAGTCTTCACTCAGTGAAGTCAATCAGATCATACAGGCAGGAAATGACTTCACGAAGACAAACTGTAAAGTAAATGGAAGTGAAGGATAGAACCGGTTGCTTGGTGAAGACAAGGATTTGGTAGACCAGTTCTAGTTGTTGTGACAACTGTACGTCTGGTTAGGGAGGCTGAGATTTAACTCAGAAGACCGCGTCTTCACCTTATTCCCCTTGAGCTAAAGACACCCAGTCCTCACCCAATCACTCTGGTAAGTCTTCAAGGTAGACTTCCAAACCTTCACAGACTTCGTTCACCGACAATCCACAATGGCTCTTGGATGCTCAGAACACGACACCTAACCGGCTGGAGGGTTCACAGTCCTCAAGTGTAACAAGTCTTCAGGTCACGCAGACAGAAAGACTTCAGTGATGCCTAACACTCCTTGGCTCTGGGTATTTTGGGCTTTGTCCTCGCAAGGATCTCTCTCTCAAATGCTTCGGAGGTGGGTTGCTCTCAAATGACAAAATTCGTGCACTAACGCTGAGCAGCCACCAATTTATGGTGCAGGGGGTGGGCTATTTATAGCCAGGAGGCAACCCGACCTGATTTGTCTGAAATGACCCTGCGTCACTAAGGAACCGACACGTGTCCAACGGTGAGATTTCAAACATACGCGGCAGCTTGACTTGGGCTACAACTAAAGCTGACTCATCCGTCTCTAGATAAGATTTGCTCTCATTGTCTTCGCTCGAAGACATAGGATTTGGTTGAGCATCACTTCAGTCACTCTGACTTTGTTCACTTGGACCCCACTTAACAGTACGGTGGTTCCTATGACTCAACAAAGAGGAAAAGGAAACTACGAAAGAACTATGTCTTCGCACTCCATAGTCTTCATATGAATGTCTTCTCATGTCATAATCTTCATCATGAATGTCTTCACGTACCACCATTGTCTTCAATATCTTCACACATTTTTAGGGGTCATCTCTAGTAGGTAAACCGAATCAATAAGGGACTACTACCTGTGTTATCCTGCAATTCTCACAAACACATTAGTCCCGCAACCAAGTTTGTCATCAATACTCCAAAACCAACTAGGGGTGGCACTTGATGCACTTACACTTAGGAGCGTATTAGTACTCGTTTATAAATACTACTACTCCAAGATGATTGCTCATTCCTCCTCAACTCCTCATCCACAAAAACAAACAAGTCATTCATCATCGTTCCCTTGCGTCTGCCATGGCCAGCGTGAGTTCTGGATCGAGAGATTGCCACCAAGGAGAGGCGAGCATGGAAGCGGAAGCACGAGAGATGTCATGCCTCACCGCGAAAGCAACCGACATGTCCCGCCGCACGGCCGTGGCAGCACAGATGTCCCACCGCACCGCCGAAGCAGCACGGAGGTCCCGCCGTGCCGTCGATGCAGCAGACTAGTCCGGCCGCGCCGCGGAAGTAGAAGAGATGTCCCGCCGCGCCGCGAATGCAGCAGAGATTTCCTCCCGCATCGCGGCGGCCTGGGAAAATATCTCGCAGGCAGGCGAGGACTCTTACAGGCACATGCATGCGATTGTCCATAGCCAGATGGATCAGATCTTCGGCTGGGCGAGGTTGCAGGACGACATGAAAGCCTCTTTTGAACAGGCTACCGGCGTCATCTGGCAACTAAATGAGACCAATGCAAAGCTCCTGGCCAAGCGCGACCTGCTGAAGGCGAAGATCGTCGGAAGTGCAGAGCAGCAGGAGGAGACCACTGCCTTGTTGAAGAGGAATGGCGTCATCGTCGAGAAACCTATGGACGAGAATGCCATGCTGCGCATCAAGCGCAGAAGGCTGGTGGAGGAATCCGTGGATGCTCTTAAGCAACATCTTGAGGACAAGAAAGAGCTCATTGCCGCTCGCCGTGGAGACTAGTTCCCGCGGCCTGCAGCAAAGCATCAAGAAAGTAGAGATCAGCGAGCCAGATCGTTGTCTTCCTTCTTCTTTTGCCCTTGTGTATTTCGGACGTTGCCGCATGTGGCTTTTTTAATTATGTTCCTAAATATGCAAGAAAATTATTATCCGCTGTCATCATCCTTATATTCATCATGCTTGCTATAAGTCGCAGTCGATGCTATATAGGTCCGTCGGATCTTACATCAAGATCCATGCAAAACTTTCTTTTCATATTTTCATTTTTATCTCTTAAATCTCAGTCCAGTGAGACATAGCCACGCCGTGAAACAGGGGCTCAGGCGCCATTAATGGAGACGTTGGGAGGGAGGTGCACGGTGGATAGAGGTCAAAGGGCTCTCCTCCCGATGAGCATGCGCAGGGGTCTGATCACACGCCTCCCATACTCAAATAGCTACCCTGCACGACACATCCTAGCCAATAAAAAAGGGGACGTGTGGTGGCACGTAATTGGTAAGTAGAACGCCCACGGCTTCAATAATACTTGTGTTTCCGATTTGTAACGTGGCAGCACTTGTTCCAAAATGACTTTGCTGATTGTTAATGTGTGCGCCTTCGCAAATCGGAAAGAAAAATTACCATAGCATGTTGGTGCCATGTCATGACACCATGCCAAGTTTCATGATTTTCACGCGTGTTTTGGATTTACAGGAATTAAAAAACCAAGTTTCTCAATCTTTCCGGCCGAGCCACGACGCACAGATGTTTTGAATTTCATTCCCATTTCTTGCATGGGACCTATAAATTCACCTAAGGTCACACATGTGATTTTTAAACCAACTTTAGTGCACTGGAGCATGTGCTTGTAGTTCAAATTTGAATTATGCACATTAAATGCCCAGAAATTGAATTAATGTATAAAAAAGGCCAAACGAACCTAGATTAATTTCAAAATTTTAGCCCGATAATCCTATTTGGTCTAATCTGCCTGTGTAAAAAAATTAAGGCGGGAGAACGCAGTGTATGTATGTCATTTCGCACACGGAGATGACACGTTCCCTCTCGGAACCAGAAGCCTTCTTGACAGAAGCTCCGGCTTGCAAGAAGCTTATACCAAAGCTTGTCCCAATTCGGCCAAAAAAATTACTGTAGCATGTTGGGTCATGACACCATGCCAAGTTTCATGATTTTCAGGCGTGTTTTGGATTTACATGAATTAAAAAACCAAGTTTCTCAATCTTTCCGGCCGAGCCACGACGCCCAGATGTTTGAAATACATTCCCATTTCTTGCATGGGACCTAGAAATTCAGCCAAGGACACACATGTGATTTTTCAACCAACTTTGGTGCACTGCAACATGTGCTTGTAGTTCAAATTTTAATAATGCACATTAAATGCCCAGAAATTCAATTAATGTATAAAAAAGGCCAAACGAACTCGCAATAATTCCAAAATTTAGCACGATACTTCTATTTGGTCTAATCTTCCTGTGTAAAAAAAATTACTACAGCATGTTGATGCCGCTCCATGATAGCATGCCAAGTTTCATGAATTTCAGACGAGTTTTGGATTTACTAGAATTTCAAAACTAGGTATCTCAACGTTTTGCCGGTAATCAACAGTGCCCTGGTGTTTGAAATTCATTCCCATTTCTTGCATGGGACCTAAGCATGCACCCAAGGACACATATTTGATTATTCAACCAATTTATATGCACTGGAGCATGTGCATGTATTTCAAATTTGAATTATGCACATAAAATGCCTAGAAGACCCAGTTAATGTATAAAAATGTCCAAACGAACCCCGAAAAATTCCAAAACTTAACACAACACTCCTGTTGTTCTATATTGACACTAGAAATTTTTTGAAAGCAACAAGAGGCAACGTATATCGTTTCGTCCCCAAGGTGGCACGTTCCGTACCGAAAGCATCATGCTTGTTGTGAGAAGCTCTGGTTTGTGAGAAGCTTATACCCAAACCTGCCCCAAATGGGACAAAAATTTTACCACAGCATGTTGATGCCGCTCCATGATAGGATGCCAAGTTTCATGAATTTCAGACGAGTTTTGGATTTACTATAATTTAAAAACCAGGTATCTCAACGTTTTGCCGGCAATCAACAGTGCCCTGTTGTTTGAAATTCATTCCCATTTCTTGCATGGGACCTAAGCATGCACCCAAGGACACATATTTGATTTTTCAACCAATTTATATGCACTGGAGCATGTGCATGTATTTCAAATTTGAATTATGCACATAAAATGCCTAGAAGACCCAGTTAATGTAAAAAAATGTCCAAACGAACCCCAAAAAATTCCAAAACTTAACACAACACTCCTATTGTTCTATGTTGACACTAGAAATTTTTTGAAAGCAATAAGAGGCAACAGATATCGTTTCGTCCCCAAAGGTGGCACGTTTCCTACCGAAACCATGAGGCTTGTTGTGAGAAATTCTGGTTTGTGAGAAGCTTATACCGAAACCTGCCCCAAATGGGACAAAAATATTACCATGGCATGTTGATGCCGCTCCATGATACCATGCCATGTTTCATGAATTTTAGACGAGTTTTGGATTTACTAGAATTTATAAACCATGTATCTCAATGTTTGCAGCCGAGTGACGGTGGCAGGGTATTTGACATTCATTCCCATTTCTTGCATGGGACCTAAGCATGCAACCAAGGACACGGATTTGAATTTTCAACGAATTTATATGCATTAGAGCATGTGCATGAAGTTCAAATTTTAATTATGCACATAAATGCATTGAAAACTCAATTAATGTATAAAAATGTCCAAACGAACCCTGAAAATTTCCAAAAATTAACACAACACTCCTATTGTTCTATGTTGACACTAGGAAAATAATTGAAATCAAGAAGAGGCAACAGATATTGTTTTGTCCAGAAAGGTGAAACGTTCCCTACTGAAACCATCACACTTGTTGTGAGAAGCTCTGGTTTGTGAGAAGCTTATACCCAAACCTGCCCCAAATGGGACAAATTTTTTACCACGACATGTAGATGCCGCTCCAAGATAGTATGCCAAGTTTCATGAATTTCGAGCAACTTTTGGATTTACTAGAATTACAAAAGCAAGTACGTCGATGTTTGCCGGAGAGCCACGGTGCACCGGAGCATGTGCATGTATTTTAATTTTGAATTGTGCACCTGAAATGGCTAGAAAACCAATTTAATGTATAAAATGTCCAAACGAACCCTGAATAATTCCAAATCTTTTACGACACACATATAGTTGCATGTTCACTTCAGATAAAAGGTCTAGCAATTCAAACACCGTCCATTGCCACTGTGACCCCATTATGTAATTCAAATGAAGATGAAAAATCAAGTAGATCCCACATAGTTTATTATCACCAACCATGTGAGATGCAGTACAAAATATACTGGAGCACCGTCGGTGTATAGTACGCCTATGGCTTATGCGAGAAGGTGCGTCGGCTACAGTCCACAGCCGGCGTGTCAAGCACACTAACTCGCTCCCCAAATACTCCTGCCTCTGCATCCCTCGCAATCTCGAAAATATTACTGCCTTGTAATCTCGAAAATATCTACCGCTTGGAAGGTTTTAATGTTTGATAGCACACGATTAGTATGTGCAGACCGTGTGCGATGTCTGTTACTCCCGCTCTGCTTCAGTCCCTTGATTCAAATTTTCAGTAGCCCCGGCATTTTACCCCCGCCTCTGCATCCTCGCAATCTCAAAAATATCAGCTCGCCTTCGATCCAAATTTTCAGTAGCCCGCCTTGTTTCTCCCGCCTAGTAAAATTTTCAGTTGCCGCAGTATTTCCTCAAACACCACCTCCCCCCCTCCGCACACAACACACTCCCCAAAACCTCCGCTCACACAGACACACGCCACCCCCGAAACCATTGGTAGGTCGCCGCTGCCTCCATCCTCAACCTCTGCATGTGTGTGGGGGAGCTCCAGGAGCCAATGGCCAAAAAGAGGTTTATCGCGGCCTTTTCGCCCGACGCAGGCGAGGTGGCTGCCGAGGTGTCCTCGTCATCCTCCACGAGCTCGATCCGCCGTCGTCGGTCCCCCGATCCGCCCGCCGCCGCGCCCCTACGCCGGTTCGAGGACTTCCCCATCCCCCCTCGGACCCGGCAGCCAACGAGGTCCTACCTCAGGGTCTGGCAGCGGCGGTGGGGGACGTGGATCGCCGAGATTATAGATTGGGAGACCCACACCTGCCGGTGGCTTGGTAGCTTCCACACGGTCGAGCTCGCGGCCATGGAGTACGACCGCTGGCAAGTCCGCTACCATGGCGCAGCGGCTAGGCTCAATTTCCCATTCGGCACACGTTCGATCGACCTCGTTCCGCCGGAGCCAGGGTGGTGAGCTCGGCTATGGCGCGGGAGGACCGCGAGGCGTGGGAGCGCCTCGAGGCCGAGGCCGCCGCCGAGCCCTGCATGCAAGAGCTCCGCCGGCAGCACCCGGAGCTCGTGGAGGCGGAGCGGGCGATCTTTGCCGGCACGAAGAGAGGCGAGGTTATCGCGCTCTCCTCCGATGACGAGGTCGAAGGCGGCAAGGACGGCGGTACCGAGGGCGTCGAGGTGGGCCCCGAGGACGAGGAGATCGACGTCGATGAGTGGAGGAGTGCCTTCCCCAATGACCCTAACGACGGCACCGGCCCGAACCCGGCTTGCGGCACACCATACATGACATGTAAGGATTGGCTCAATCTCTTCTTCGACCGAAAGTAGTTTAGCTTAGTTTAAATTTATGTTTTATGTTCGGTTATGCAAAACTATCTATGTTTATGTTTGAATGCATGCTACTTTCGGTTGAACCTGCTTTGAACTTGATCAAATTGAAGTTTACAACGTTAAGTTTAGGGGATCGACTAGAAAAGGCCAAAAATTGCTAGAGTATATATATATATCCACTAAGGGTTTTAGTCCTTTAACTTTTAAAGAATAGGCTAGAGATGGCCTTATGACTTGGGTATTTCAGTTCTTCACAATGTGATGCTCTATATGTGCAACTATTTGTCGTGCAGTTCAATTTCATCAATAACAATTTCAACAATACCACTATGAATTACGATATTTGGTTGTTGTTAAGGATATTGCAGTTAACATGCCTTTTCATTTTTTAACAATAACTAGTGTACTTTAGACCTGCACAATACTAGTTTGAATGACTATTTGCTTGTTTTTAAATGTTATGCGTGATGCAGTTAACACTGTTCAGGATATCGGCAGCTGGTACCATATAGCCTGGGCTTGATAAGGGATTAATCGTTGAATCGGAGATTTCACTGAATATTTCTATAACCCATTTATCAGTAGGTTAACTAGGGCCATATTTAATATATCTGAGGCTACCTAGCAACATGCATTGTACTGAATGACTAAATATGCAATCCCAAGATACATAGCAACAAGGAAGAGTGTTACCTTGATGTTCTGATGATGTCTAGATATACATGTAATAAAATCTTATATAATGGGATGGAGGGAGTGTTGTAGTACATCATTTTTCAATTGTTGTTTAGCTTCTAATATTAACTTGGTGCTTTTAGGTACATATATCATTGCCAAAGATCCACACTTCGACCCTTTCTGCATATGGGGCAATGAGATATTCATGAACCAACATCAAGTGAGGACAATGATAAAGATTGCTATTAAAATGGGTCAAAAGATGTTAATCAAACTATTTGTTTACACTTTATGCAAGACAATAGTGAACTGCAGGATGGTAAGTAAGAACCCTGTAGCCTTCTTTTTACTACCCGTAATGAGTTGTGTTAGATGACAATGTCTGAACCTTTTTTCTTTTGAAGTGGATCCTGAAGCAGTTTACTCAAGATTACCTTTCAAACTACACGATTGGCGGCGGACAATCACAAGGGATTGGACTAGAGTCGAGCATGCCTTCTTCTTCCAGGAGAGCACAATAGGGCCATTCCACTTCACCTTGTTCAGCAACCAGAATGTCTGTCGCCTCTTTCTTTACCATCTGTAACAGTACAGGTATAGAAGCCGGGTTCATCATTCTTTATTTGGTGCTTATGTAATTCTTAAACATATGTACCTATGAATCAAATAATGCATTGGTTGTTTGAACCTGATGGATATGAATAAAGCTATAGCCAACTTTCAACTTTAAATTAGGTACAATTTTAAATAGCAATAATAAAATTAGGGCCAAATTATGGTGTGCAGGTCATTACGGCGCACACGGTTAATAAAGCATAGCGTGTGCGATATACATCATAATCCAACACGGTTCACGGAGAGGAAACGTGTGTAACAATGCACACAATTGCCTTTTGCAAAGCGTGTGTGATGTCAGACACTATCACATATGCTGGTTATGTGACACACGAGTCCAACTTCCATTTTTTCGCATACATCATTCACGAACACCATGTGTCGTTCTTCATTTCGAGTTTGCATCGGTCCTCCAGGGCTGCAACTCAGTCGAAACACTACACATCCGTTTTATTTGAGCCAGTATTCCAATGAGTTCAGTTGGATCCATCACTTCGACAACTTCGAACGGATCCTTCGCTCTTTGAGACTCTTGCTGGTTAACCAGCAAGCCCCTTGCACTCCCAGCGGGTGTCTATGGGTGTTATTCACACAAATCATTTCAGCACACATCAAATTTCCTCGAGAAATTATTTCGTCAGCTTGTACCATTTTTTACACAAGTTATGTGAGCACTCGACGACCCTATGCGCCAACTACATCGCTGCTCGGACTCGGTCACCATACCGGTCCTAGCACACCACAACACCGACCTTGTCGCTCTGTTGACTTCAAACACATCCGGCCAACCCCTCTGTTGAATCCTCTTCATCGTATCAATGATATAGACCTCGTCAGGCATGAGACAGATAAGTCCCTTTTATAATTAAACTTCACACTTCACTCTTTTGCGAGTTTGCCTCTTTCGAGCATCACTCGGAAGCTTCTCCTCATCTTTACCCGAGTCCGACTCAATGAATTGCAAATCATCAATTCAAAACTATATTTCTCGTATTCCGACATGTCCGTTGTCGAAGCCTATAGTACGCTCGGGGGCTACGCCGCACTCGGGGGCTGCATCTCATTTGGAATGACACTCTCCTAAGTAGTCGAGTACTTCGTCACCAGTCAGATCCTTCGCTTCAACAAGTGCATTCAATCCACCACTTTGACAAGTTTTATAATCACCTAGACGCTCTGCACGCCATCTTCATTCTTACTCAGACTCAGTTGTCGCGCCGGTCTTGTTGTGTCGCAACCACACTACACCGACGTCGCCGCTACATTAGATTCGAAAGCATCTGGCTAACTCCTTCGAAGACCATTTCAGCCACTTGGCTAGACACGCAATCTGACACTCGGCCACCTCGCGCATCCTCACTCGGCCATCCCGCACCGCGGCACTCGGTTGTGCACGTCTTCACCACTCGACCGCTCCGTGCGTCGCCTCTCGGTTGTGCACGTCTTCACCACTCGGCCGCCCCGCGCATTCCCACTCAGTTGTGCACGTCTTCATCATTCGGCCACCTCACGCATCCTCACTCGGCCGTCCCGTACCGTGCCACTCGGTTGTGCATGTCTTCACTGACGGTGTCCTGGACTACGGGGTACTCACACGTCGTCTCCCGATCAGTTAGATTGGGCCGAGGACCCCCATGGCCGTATATTCATGGGCCAGTTTGGACAGCCGATGACATGCATGAGGAAGATTCCACAAGACTTGGTGATCAAGACAAGGACTCCTCCCCACCGGCGTATTTGACTAGGACTCTTGTTATCCTAGGCCTCTGGTGCATTATATAAACCGAGGCTAGGCTAGTTGACAGAGATATGTTAGATCATTATGACATTATTCATCATACCTCTAGGGTTTAGACCACAACATATGATCTCGAGGTAGATCAACTCTTGTAATCTCTGTATTCATCAAGATCAATCTAGCAGGAAGTAGGGTATTACCTCGATAGAGAGGGCCCGAACCTGGGTAAACATCGTGTCCCCTGTCTCCTGTTACCCATCGATCCATGACACACAGCTTGGGACCCCCTACCCGAGATCTGCCGGTTTTGACACCGACAATGGTGCTTTCATTGAGAGTTCCGCTGTGTGATCGGCAATGGATCAATGGTTGGTCTGCGGATCAACTACGACGTCGGCGTCTACATCGCCGGCTCGACTGGTCTGAGGACCAGGCTCCTCCTCGGATCGTCAAGATCAGACATATGTCCTCGTCATCATCAACTCGGATCTCTATCATGATCATGGAGGAATCATCCATGGAGCCCGGGGGCTCAACGTCAACATTGCCCTCGTGCGACCGAGCTGTTTTTCTGGACAGCGAACTCGTATCTGCCATCACCACCTCCTCGAGCGTCGGTTTGATGATTGCTTCGGTGTAATAGTGCGGAATTAAGTATGTAGCAACCCTATACAATTTCATCGCGTTCCGATGGAGGAATTTTCGGCGATCTATGATATACTGGAGGCCTGTCGAGTCTGGACAAGAATCTGGACGAGTTTAGGGCGTGGTGTCCAGCATCTAGCTCGGACGTCCTTTGGAAGATCCAACCGTTGATTGCCTGCGGAATTTCTATATCTACCACCCCTCCAGCTTTCAGCTCAATCCGACCGTCCAAACTCCGGGAACCTTCCGATTAGTGCATCACTTTTCAGATTTGTTTTCTGCACGAGAACGAATCCGACCTGAGTTCATCTTTTTTGTGAACGGGATTTCAGACATCCTTTTTGAAGGAAGTTTTGTATGGGGTATTGTGTTTTGTTCCCAATCACACCCCACTAAGTTTAAAGTCTTTTCAAATATGATCTTCACCATCGCGCCGATGTCAAACCAGCCCGACAACGTTGTTCCACGGCCGCCGACCTGTGCCAGACACATCGTCGCTTTGTTGAGCCAAGCTCAACTTCTTCGGATCATCATCTCGGCAAGCCGAACAAGAGTTCAGCATCACGGAGGATAGACCATCACCAACATCACCGCCCCACGGACTACACGGAGTGGGCACACCGGCATCGCCGCATGGTCACTTCGTCAAGCCGCCATTAACCATGTCACAAGTTACGACCTGCGTCGGCATGGCCGCACTATTGCTTCTTCAAGCCGATGTCCATCACGCCGGACCGTTTCAACACCTCGGCTGACATGGCAGCTACAACTTCTCCTTACCGACTTGCTCCGTCACCTCGGTTGGACCGGGTGCTTCACCATATCTTCATCAAACCTACTCCGGTGACTTCGGCGTCACCAGTAGACCTGCTTCGACTTATTGGCTGACATGGTGGTTTTGACACCTCGGCTGGGCCGGGCACTTTGCTATTTCTTCATCAACATACTCCAATGACTTCGGCGTCACCAGCCGACCTGCTTCGTCACGTTAGCTGGACCGGGGCTTTGCCTCGGCGAGCCAACCTTTCCCAGCATTGCCATGCCGTCGCTTTATCGCCCATCAGGTAATAGGTGTGCGGATCGAGTCCCAATTTTGAGAGTCACCTTTCTTCGGATTGCTACAACAAATAAACCAGGTGTTATTAATCCTAGTAATTTTTTCTTGTTTGGGTTTATTTTTCCTGAGGAATTATTACTCTGGTTTGTCCCATCATCTCTACACAGGTCTATCAAATGGTGGCCGCATTAACGATAGTCGCATGGTAGTTTGATCAGTTTCCGTACATAGTTCGGCGAACGCCGCATGTGGAACTCGGACCGGCCTGTGAATTCAGGCTTTGCCACACCTTCACTGCGTCACGCCGACGCCCTGCATCGACATTGACTTCGGCGCCAGGCCACATCTCTTTAAATAAATTAATTTTGCGAAAAGCAATTATGCAAGGATTTTATATATATTTATATTATCCTTTTTGGACCACACTATTTTATGTGTGTAGGTAATCAACTTCGACTGCGTCAAGCGGTCACTTCGGCAAACCGACATCCTCATCCCAATCGGCACAAATTGGCTTGCATGATCACCTTGTTGGTCGAATTGCCATACCGACAAGTTCGGTTGCCTCGGAGACTTCGGCGTCACCGAGAGGGTTCTACCTCGTTGGGTGTTCGGCGCATGGGCCATATTCATTTCATTATTCACTTTGCATAAATTATTAATTATGCATCACTTTTTTAATTCATTATTATTACTGCTATCTCCGGCTAGCACTATTTTCTGTGCACAAGTAAATGATCCGGGTTGGGCAGCGCTGTCACCTCGGCGTACCGACATACCACGTCACCTTGGCTAGATCGGGGGTTTCGTCACCACTTCATTAACCCATGCCGGGGATTTCGGCGTCACTGTGCCGGCCTGCATTGGTCGTGCTATGTCATCACTTCGGATTGCCGAGCTCTTCACTCTGCCACCTCGGGACCAGCTTGGGGGATGGAACCTTGTCCCGCATCAAGCTCGGACCGCGTCATCAATGACGAACACATTAACCAGCTAAGTCACTTTCATGCTCAAAAACTTTCAGTTTTAAATTTTGTTCGGTTCCTCCAAGCATTATACTTTTTTGGCAAAAAGTTGTTTGTGAAAATCTTCCTTGTCATAACTTTGTTTGTGACCCAAAAATTCAAATACCCCGTTTACTTGGGGGCTTCCTTTATGAAGCCTTTCCTCTTGCAAATGATTATACTTGTACGACTTCGTTCCTTGTTCGTGTATTACGCCACAATATGCACCATGTTGACTTAAGCGATTTGCAAGCCAGGTTGCCTTGCTCCCGTGTTTACCCCTACGTTCCCGATTGTTCGGCTAGGGAGTAAAGGGAGCACCTCTGCGGTTGTCACGATCGGGTCATCCGAGCTCGGACCTCAGACTGGGTGAAGCCGAAAGCTAGTGCTCTTATTGTTTTCAATCATGGTTGGCACACAACGGAACTCATGAGTATAAAAAATCTATTGCACAAGTCTCATAGTAACAATGAGCAACCGAAGAAAGGTATCGGTGGAGGTATTATTTTCTTCGAAGATGCTTCTTACACTTCGTTAGTAATATAGCATAAGTTCCCTGAGCGCGCTTTGTCTATTACAGCCTTATGGCCTGATTGCCTGGTTATCGGAAACACCGTCGATATTCTCGACAGGTGGAGTACATAACACTTTTCGGCCCTTGGCCGAAGAGGGAGAAGCCGACGGTCGGTTAAGACGCGTTTAAAGTTCGGGTGAACACAGATATGATACAAGTACTTTAGCACATACAATCATTATACATAAAATTCTTTTACCCAACTCACTTGGGGGCTCTTAAATTAGTATGAGCTATTTTTCTTCTTAGTCGTTGCAAAGTCTTTTTCTATCACTCCTTTCTCGACGCAAGTGTGTGGTCAATAGCCGGATAGCCTTGCTTCTCTTTAAAGCCGCTCGAGTTTAGTTTGCTAAACTAGCCTCAGAGAAGAACTCCGCCTTCGGGATAAGGAGGTTGAAGCCGTCGGCTGACCCGCTTGAAGTCTTGAGATCCCATGTGTCATATTAATGCATGACAGAAACACAAAAATTTTAAGACCAATTTTCGGATTGGCACCAAACACTTGATCTAGTTCGGACGTCAAGTTTTTACTGACGTTTCTTGGTTTTCCAATCCTATGGCACTTTTAAACTATTTGTGTGTTTCCACCATAAGTCTCGCAGTGCAACACCGGGCACCTTTAGGGATTCGGCAAAAACATTCTCGGATATTGCTATATATGCATCGGTTTCGAATTGTGTCTTCGGTCAATAGTTGGGTTGCCCGGCTCCTGTGCTTGCCTCCTATGTTCCGCTTTGTTCGGCTAGGTGTGCAAAGGGAGAACCACTGTGATTGTGCTTCCAGCTCGCATGGTTAAGCACCTCAGTGGAGAAAGCCGAAAACTGACTGTCACAATAAGTGTAGACTGGTTAGTGATCCGATGACTATGTTAAACGACGGGTCGTTCATAACATTGGCCGAAGTGTTTACGGCTTGACCTCAGCTGTCGCCGAACACTAACCGAGGGCTCGTAGTTAGATTCCCTAGTTTAAAGCTCCTATGACTAAGTGAAAGTTATAAAGCCCGCATATCTGATTGCCTCGTTTCCGCTAACACAACCGCCTTCGGGCACCGAGACGTCGGCTAAGGGTTGTCTTGTTATTGCGGAAACACCCTGCGTAATATCTACAAAGGGGTAGAGGCCGACGATGGGCCACTTTCAGCTAATAAACGGTCGCAACGGAGTCAAAATAAACATATCATCAGCATTTGTATTTAATATACAAGGGTGCCTTCCGTATCATCGTTATAAATCCATAAATATGCATCAATTTGACTTAAGATTTGGGCCAAGCTGGGTTGCCTGGCTCCTATGCTTACCCCTACGTTCCCGATTGTTCGGCTAGGTGGTAAAGGGAGCACTTCTGTGGTTGTTACTACCAGGTCATCCAAGTAAGTACCTCAGACTGGGTGAAGCCGAAAGCTAGCAATCTTAAAGGATCACATTGGTCGGCAATGACAGAAGTGAAATTTTTGGTTCATTAATACCATAGAGTTCGGGAACTTTCCCCGAACTAAATCCTCAATAGTTTCCTCCCACATTGATCGAAGGTGAGGTTTCATGATCATGATAAGCATGACGACCCAAAGAAAGGAACCGATAGCGGACTATTTTCTTTGGAAGATGTTTCTTACATTAAAACGTAATATAACATATCTCTCCGTGTACCTTTGTTTATAAAACCGTATGGCCGGATTGCCTTGTTTTGCATAAATATTTGCCCTTATAACGACTTTATAAAGTAGGAAAACACTCCAAAGAGGTTGAAGCTGATGGTTGGTCAACAAAGTTTTGTACAATGCAGATCCGAGCATTAATGATGTAAAGTTCTTGGATACATAGAAATATTACACATAATTTGTGAATTTACTTCGGATATCGATCCTTAATTCGGCCACCCGTGCCCAGATTAAGGCTCGGGGGCTACTGGGCTTCGCACTCATTATTTATAAATATTAAAGGGGCACATCGATCCCCTGATCTCGTGTTGCCACCCGACCAGTGTCTCGGGGGCTACTGCATTGCCTATTCAATGCAGAAAATTTCAAGTGCAATACAGTTTCCAAGGAGATTATGATCCTTAGGTTGGTCAGCCACACCTAACCTGAGTCTCGAGGACTGAGCACGCCGCTTTTTGTGTCCCGAAGTATTCTGCCGAGCTAGGACTTGATCCTCAGGCCGATTTTGCGAATCAACCTGAGTCTTGCTACCTCTTGAGCATTGCGTTGGTTTTCCCTTGAAGAGGAAAGGGTGATGCAGCAAAGTACCGTAAGTATTTCCCTCAGTTTTTGAGAACCAAGGTATCAATCCAGTAGGAGGCCACGCACAAGTCCCTCGCACCTATACAAACAAATAAATCCTCGGAACCAACGCAGTAAATGGGTTGTCAATCCCTTCATGGTCACTTACGAGAGTGAGATCTGATAGATATGATAAGATAATATTTTTGGTATTTTTATGATAAAGATGCAAAGTAAAATAAAAGACAATAGAAATAGCTTGTTGTTGGAAGATTAATATGATGGAAAATAGACCTGGGGGCCATAGGTTTCAATAGTGGCTTCTCTCATGAGCATAAGTATTACGGTGGGTGAAGAAATTACTGTTGAGCAATTGATAGAATTGAGCATAGTTATGAGAATATCTAGGTATGATCATGTATATAGGCATCACGTCCGAGACAAGTAGACCGACTCCTGCCTGCATCTACTACTATTACTCCACACATCGACCGCTATCCAGCATGCATCTAGAGTATTAAGTTCATAAGAACAGAGTAACGCTTTAAGTAAGATGACATGATGTAGAGGGATAAACTCATGCAATATGATATAAACCCCATCTTGTTATCCTCGATGGCAACAATACAATACGTGCCTTGCTGCCCCTACTGTCACTGGGAAAGGACATCGCAAGATTGAACCCAAAGCTAAGCACTTGTCCCATTGCAAGAAAGACCAATCTAGTAGGCCAAACCAAGCTGATAATTCGAAGAGACTTGCAAAGATAACCAATCATACATAAAAGAATTCAGAGAAGATTCAAATATTTTTCATAGATAAACTTGATCATAAACCCACAATTCATCGGTCTCAACAAACACACCGCAAAAGAAGATTACATCGAATAGATCTCCACAAGAGAGGGGGAGAACATTGTATTGAGATCCAAAAAGAGAGAAGAAGCCATCTAGCTAATAACGATGGACCCGAAGGTCTGAGGTAAACTACTCACATATCATCGGAGAGGCTATGGTGTTGATGTAGAAGCCCTCCGTGATCGATGCCCCCTCCGGCGGAGCTCCAGAAAAGGCCCCAAGATGGGATCTCACGGGTACAGAAGGTTGCGGCGGTGGAGTTAGGTTTTTGGCTCCGTGTCTAGTAGTTTGGGGGTCTGTAGGTATATATAGGAGGAAAAAGTACGTCGGTGGAGCAACGTGGGGCCCACGAGGGTGGAGGGCGCGCCCTGGGGGTAGGTGCGCCCCCCTACCTCGTGCCTTCCTGGTTGATGTCTTGATGTAGGGTCCAAGTCCTCTGGATCACGTTCGTTTCGAAAATCACGTTCCCGAAGGTTTCATTCCGTTTGGACTCCGTTTGATATTAATTTTCTGTGAAACTCAGAAATAGGCAAAAAAACAGCAATTCTGGGTTGGGCCTCTGGTTAATAGGTTTGTCCCAAAAATAATATAAAAGTGTATAATAAAGCCCATTAATGTCCAAAATAGAATATAATATAACATGGAACGATCAAAAATTATAGATACGTTGGAGACGTATCAAGCATCCCCAATCTTAATTCTTGCTCGTCCTCGAGTAGGTAAATGATAAAAACAGAATTTTTGATGTGGAATGCTACTTGGCATAATTTCAATGTAATTCTTCTTAATTGTGGTATGAATATTCAGATCCGAAAGATTCAAGATAAAAGTTCAATATTGACATAAAAATAATAATACTTCAAGCATACTAACTAAGCAATTATGTCCTCTCAAAATAACATGGCCAAAGAAAGTTCATCCCTACAAAATCATATAGTTTAGTCATGCTCCATTTTCGTCACACTAGAATGCTCTCATCATGCACAACCCCGATTACAGGCCAAGCAATTGTTTCATACTTTCGTAATCTCAAACTTTTTCAACCTTCACGCAATACATGAGCGTGAGCCATGGATATAGCACTATGGGTGGAATAGAATATAATGATGGGGGTTTTGTGGAGAAGACAAAAAAGGAGGAAGTGTCACATCAACGCGGCTAATCAATGAGCTATGGAGATTGTTAATAGGTTAGTCCCAAAAATAATATAAAAGTGTATAATAAAGCCCATTAATGTCCAAAACAGAATATAATATAGCATGGGACAATAAAAAATTATAGATACATTGGAGACGTATCAAGTCTCAGGGGCTAATGGGATCAGCGGTATCATGTCATCCTTCAGGTGCATCTCGGGTTTTAGACCGACACACACCTTGAGGGCTACTGGCTATACATATTGACAACAAATAAATTTACACGCATCAGAAATAAAATCCGTAAACAATCAGCCCAAGCCCGAGGTGGTGCATCACCTCGAAAGCAGTCCGGCATAAAGCTCGGATGGAAGTGGCTGGCTTTATAGAGGGCATTTCCGGCATTAAGCTCGGCTAACTTCCTTTAAACTTCTTCAAAGCCAAGGTGATCTATGACACCTCGTATATAGTCCGGCGTTGGAGCTCGGATACAGTCCGACGTTGGAACTCGGATACAGTCCGGCATTGGTGCTCGGCTGCAAAAGATACCTCGAAATGCAATCCGGCGTTGGAGCTCGGATGCAAGAGGACACCGCCGCTCGGGAACAACTTCAAAACCCAAGGTGAGCGTAAAAATAGCAAGGCATTGATAAAAGCCGATAACTTAAAGGGGCTCCTCGGATACCCGACATATAAACTCTTCGGATTCACTTCGGCGATCCTCAAGATCGCAGATGAGATGATTTGTTGAACCAGTTTTCAAGACCGACGACCGAAGATGAAGAACAGTTCGTAAGAATCGAGCAGCGTCCCCAACTTGAAGACCGGTTCAGGGGGCTACTGACGGTGTCCTGGACTAGGGGGTACTCACACGTCGTCTCCCGATCAGTTAGATTGGGCCGAGGACCCTCATGGCCGTATACTCATGGGCCAGTTCGGACGGCCGATGACATGCATGAGGAAGATTCCACAAGACTTGGTGATCAAGACAAGGACTCCTCCCCACCGGCGTATTCGACTAGGACTCTTGTTATCCTAGGCCTCTGGTGCATTATATAAACCGAGGCTAGGCTAGTTGACAGAGATATGTTAGATCATTATGACATTATTCATCATACCTCTAGGGTTTAGACCACAACATATGATCTCGAGGTAGATCAACTCTTGTAATCTCTGTATTCATCAAGATCAATCTAGCAGGAAGTAGGGTATTACCTCGATAGAGAGGGCCCGAACCTGGGTAAACATTGTGTCCCCTGTCTCCTGTTACCCATCGATCCATGACACACAGCTTGGGACACCCTACCCGAGATCTGCCGGTTGTGACACCGACATTCACCACTCGGCCGCTCCGTGCGTCGCCTCTCGGTTGTGCACATCTTCACCACTCGGCCGCCCCGCGCATTCCCACTCAGTTGTGCACGTCTTCATCATTCGGCCACCTCGCGCATCCTCACTCGGCCGTCCCGCACCGTGCCACTCGGTTGTGCACGTCTTCACCACTCGGCCGCTCCGTGCGTCGCCTCTCGGTTGTGCACGTCTTCACCACTCGGCTGCTCTGTGAGTCGCCTCTCGGTTGTGCACGTCTTCACCACTCGGCCGCCCTGCGCATTACCACTCAGTTGTGCACGCCTTCATCATTCAGCCACCTCGCACCTCATGACCCGGTCGCCCCGCGCGTCGCCACTCGGTTGGCCACGTGTTCACCACTCGGCCTCTTCGCGCGTCGCCACTCGGTTGTGCACGTCTTCACCACTCGGCCGCCCCGCGCATCGTCACTCGGTTGTACACATCATCGCCCCTCGGCTGCCTCACGCGTCACCATCAGTTGGACATGTCTTTACCTCTACACCCCCAACATGGGAACAACTAAGTTACTCATATGATCAAACCTCATATCGCACTCTGTTGCAAGCTTACCTCTTTCGAGCATCACTTGGGGGCTGCGCACAGCTGTGAGCCATGCCGTCCTCAGGGTTTACGCCCATTTGATCAACCTGTTGATCACATCAGTAAAAAAATTCTGACCATACATGCTAGGTCCGCCAAAGATCTATAAGGGTAGCACCGTCCACTCGGACGATCGCCCCAAATTATTACCTAGAGTCATCTTCAGGACTGTAAAAGGGTGAAAATGACGCTCCTCTACGGATACACTTGGCCCTTATTCTAGGCACCAAGGCGTCAGTTTCGCAAACTTGGACTCAGAGATGGCATGTGCTGGTGTTCCATGGGATAATGAGTGGCCTCTCTCCGGAGAGTCAGCCCACACAGTAGCCTCGCCACTCGGGTTTCATGGCACGTCCACGTCAGACCGCTAGTCTATCTCTTCCGGGAGACATACGAGTGCCACCAAGTTTTTCCTTGCAGTCAACATACCCCGATCAATCGGGAAGCACGTCCGCTCGGACAAATGCCCCTTTCATGTAAAAAGGGTTAAAACGAACCTCCTCTACAGATACAATGTACTCTTACAAATACACCTTCAACACAAAGCTAACGGTCAATGTAAGAAGTACTACTATAACAATTACTCCCTGGAGTGTCGAGCTTTTTTCTAGAGTCGGCAGTTTCAAGGCCGAATTCATTCATCGTGCCGAGTGCACAAAGATTCACTTGATTGATCTAGTTCCAGGTTGAATTTATTTACAGTGCCAAGTACACGAAGATTAGTCTGACTGACTCAGCTCCAGGCTGAGCTTATTTACCATGCCAAGTGCTTGAAAATCCATCCGGTTGACTCAATTTCAGACAAAGATATTTACCATGCCGACTGCATGGAGGTTTACCAGGAGACTTAAACCCTCTGTCAGACTCATCTAGTCCGACAGAGGCTCGGGGACTACACCCAGTGGGTGCACTCAGCTTGCCCCCACTGGAAGAGAGCTCAGAAAGAAACATTTTGCTCGGTGAAGACCAGCTCCTGATCACTCAAGGACTACTCGACTTCTGAGTCGGAGAGGAACAACTTCGATCAGAACCAACTAAGAAGATTTTTTTCTCTCAGACCCCCACCGACTGCCCGCAGTCGACGATGATCTCGGGGACTACACCCGGTGGGTGCACTCAGCGTGCCCCCACTAGAGTAATCTCCACTCGGTACGGCCTGACCAGTCCGAGTGACAAACAACAAACAAACAACTTCTAAGGCTCCCATCGGCTACCCAATTTTTTTTGCTATAATTGAGTTTAACGCTCCTCTGTGGACCTGTTTTCAGCCTTCTTCTAGGACTCAAAGCGTGAAACTCATAAGTTTGGATCTAGAGCCGACTCATATTGATGTTCCTCCGGGATAAGAATGGCATCTCTCCGAGAGAGCGGTCCATGCGTCGATCTTGTTGCCTGGATTTAATGACACATTCGTACTCTGATCATGAGTTAACCTCTTCCGAGAGATGATCGAATGTCACCAAGTTGCTCCTCGCGGGCATTTACCCCAGATCTGTCGGGAAGCGCAGTGCTAGAATCCATTGAGATTTTGTTCAAACCTTGGTTGTCTGAAAGCACGATGACGGGTACCGAGTATTTTCGTACCAACTCGGGCCAAATTGTGTCTTTCACAAACTTGTTCTGCAAAATTACAACCGATTCGGGGGCTAATGTTGAGGACACACATAATAGGTAGGCCCACGAAGAGTCAAAATATCACAAAGCATGGGGTCCACACATGAGGTGGGTCCAGATAAATCTCATTCATACGTATCCACTCGGACATATCGACGTATGATCCACTCGGATGGCAGGCAACCACTCGGTAGTATGATTCACTCGGATATGCGAAGACCAACAGTCGGCAAGGCAGTCGAAGCATCATACCAGTAGTAGGCTAACATTATGGCATTCATGCCCCACTTTGTAACATAGGAGGTGAGGGGGTGGCACACTCTATATAAGCCACCCCCACCACTAGACTGGCATGTTCTCATTCTTCTCCCTCTACTCTCTCGCCATTAGTCTCAAGACTTAGCTCTGGCTTGGGGATTCGTTCCTCTCTCTCTCATTGTAATCTTCGGATACATACTCAGATAAAACAAAGCCTCTCCGGAGCACGAGACGTAGGGCTGTTATCTCCACCGTGAGAGGCCCGAACTCGCTAAAACCACCGTGTCACCCATATGCATCTCGACAGATCATGCTTCGTTACCCTATACCTTATTATTGTCGGAATCGTTCCCACGACACTAGTAGCTCGGCCTCTCGCACCACCTCCTATAGCTCCATTCTCTCTGTCTATCCCTCTCGTTGGGCCTTATTTGCCTCTAACAAATGGATGTACACCGACCGATCTCCCGCTATACATATAGCTAGCTAGGTCCTTATAACTCATTTTTCCCATGCGTCGATTGATCTACCTCATTAGATATGTCTCTCCCTTCCTCCGAGAAACAACAATTGATCTACTGATCTAGTTAGGTTTGCTTACCAAACACATGGTTCCCCTTCATCATCCATGCATGCGTCCCGGCAGATCTATCACGCACAGGCACACACAGAAACACATCGCCACTCTTATTGATAATATTGCAGTTCTACCCTCAGTTTGTCTAGTAGGCTTGTCCCACCATCTTCGAGAAGAAACTCCTTCACCCATCCAGCACTCTATCCCTCTCCCTCTCTCTCTCTCTCCTCTCTCTCTCTCTCTGTCCGAACCTATTTCCCGTCCTTCAGTTATGTATGGATGTCGACCATTCTCCCTCAAGACATAGCTGGGTCTCTCCTTCTCAACACATATACGAGTTGTTCTACCTCTCTAGTTAGGCCTCTGCCTCCCCCCTCCCCCCCACTACAAAAAAATACACTTCCGTGATGATACGTGTTTGTCACAGTAGGTCGCATTTTCTGGCATGCATGTACATCCATGACGATTTTATGACAGAATCAAGATAGTCATACCTGTGCTGTCGTAGAAGTGTTCCATGACATTACCAAAATTATCATCACAGAAGTGTCCACTTCCATGACGATAAATCCCGCGTCACGGAAGTGCTTTCGTCAAGGGTGACCGACACGTGGCATCCACCGTAACGGAACGCCGTTAAGCTATCGGGTCGGGTTTGGGATCCGATAACCCGTTAACAGCCCCGACCAATGGGGATTTTCCATGTGTAAAATCATCATTGGCTGGAGGAAACACATGTCGGCTCATCGTTGGGACAGATGTCATCCACTCATTGGACAGAAGGCGCCTATGATACGTCGACACGTGGCACGGCCCAACAGAGGCCCATTCTTGTGAAAAGGCCGGCCCGTTTGACTTGGTCAAAAGGTGGCGGCTGGGTTAGCCCATGTAAAGCCTATTAACGGCCTGTACGCATATAGCCCATTTACAGCCCGCTAGCTACCCAAGGCCCGTTACGCCCTATCCGAATTAGGCCCAGTAGCGTCATCTGGGCCACCCAATATGATTCTAGCCCGTTTTCACTTCTGGCCCATGTATGGCCCATGACGTCTTTCGGCCCATATGAGGCCCTATGTTACTCTTGGCCTATTAACGGCCCGTGGTGAAACTGGCCCGTAATGAATAGTGTACCACTTTACACCCATTAACGGCCCGTGGTGAAACTGGCCCGTAATGAACAGTGTATCACTTTATACCCATTAACGGCCCGTTATTCGGTTGGGCCGTTTCCAGCCCATGTTATCTTTCGGCCTTCTCAGAGCCCATTTATTCTTGGGCTCATTTCTAGCATTCGTTTACTTATGGCCCGTTACTGTCATTTTCTGCTTGTGGGCCAAATTCAGCCCGTGGTTACAGTCGGCCCGTTTTTGGTCCGTTAATACGTTGGGCCGTTTTCATAGCGTCATCAAATACGGCCTATTAACGATGGCCCGTTATGGTCGGCCCATGAACGGACGATTCCAACTCTAGCCCATTTATGGCCATAATGCGGCCTGTTATTGGCCCATGTTTGGCCAATCGATCATACTGCCCGTATAAGGCCCATTGATGATACGGCCCGTAGAAGGCCCATTGTTTCGACGGCCCGTAGAAGGCGCATTGTTTCTACGGCCCGTAGAAGGCCCACTATTTCTACGGCCCGTAGAAGGCCCACTGTTTCTACGGCCCGTAGGAAGCCCAGTGTCACTACTGTAAATATTAGCCCATGGTTATTGTGGCATAGTTTTAAAAAATAGGTTATTGCAGCCACTAGCAAACCGCAGAAAAAGAACTGCAATGACTACAAGCAAACAAATAAACAAGACAACAAGGAAATAAATAAGCAAGCAACTTACGCTAGGCTATCACGGTTATCACACATATTACATTCACTGGGCATCAAAGTTTGCCACCAGTGCAAATAAACGCGCCGACAAAAGAATATACAAAACTGAGAGCACTTCAGAAGGCACTAGGCCTGGCCACGTCGGGCCCCCCAAACAGCTGAAGAAGCTGAGTAGACCTCAGTTATGTCAACGATAGATGCATCAACACTAGATTTAAGGCATGATGGTGCGCACGACAGTCCTCTGACATCTTCATTGCATCTTTGATTTCAAGTCGGAGCTGAGCTGAAGCAAGCCTTTCCGCTTTAAGTTGAGACTGAAGAAGTCGAACTGATTGAGGCAGCAACTGCACAGAGGTTGTCTCACACCTGCTGGTGAGTAGCTTCAACTCACTGTCTTCATCAAGACAGGACCTTGGGGTCATCTCGCTGTCCTCAAGATGGTTTGGTTCACTATCTTCCCTAAAGTTCTGCCTGGCGTAAGAGATACGAGTCTGAAATAGAAACAAGGAGACACGTAAGAGGTTTCACAATTATATAAACAAATAAATGGATTTGTTCTGCATAAGGAACATGTTTTTACAACTACAATTTGAAACTGCTAGTTGTTGCAAGCATCCAATCAGATGTAAACAGCAAAGCAAACAGGAGTGGAGGAAATGATCCCTATCCAAATCTATACTAGGACAAAGTTTGAAGGCTTGAGAAGGATGAACTTACATTACATGTTAACACGGGCTGGACAAAGCCCTTCTCCATGTTGATGGAAGGATAATTCAATAAATTCCCCAAAGAAAATTCTTTATAAGCGTTGCCATTATTCTACATTTTGCACAGTGTAAATATAGATCAAATAATATTGGAAGAAACAGAGGATAATGAAGCTCAGGTGCAGACTGATGATACATAATCAAATAGCAATTAATGAAGTACATCGTTACAAGGCAAAAGGGAGAGAGGTACTGACAAGAGCAATGCAGAGCCCATTATTGTTTTGAGATCGTATGATCCTTTGAGCAAGGAGATTCATGTGAAATTAGTTTTCATACAAGAGAGAAGGTAAGGCACAAGCAGAAATTTAAGAGTTCAAATTTTGAATTGATATCATAGACAGTACCTGACGCTGGGCTCCCAGCAGTTCTAATAGGGGTTTGGCCACTGGAGTAGGGGTCAAGTGTGGTACAGTTGGGCCTGTGTTTTCTGTTTCTGCTGATCTATCTGATTTAACAGGTATCACTACCTTTTCCAAATACCTAGTTTGTATTCCTTGAGGATCTGCACTCACCCTCTTCCTTTTGGACATCTATTACGAAAGAACAACATTTGACTGGAAAAACATAGTGTGACGACACATGGAATAGGTACAGAAAATGGATAGGTATGGCATATACTCATATATGATGCTTAAACTAAGCAGATGGTGTAACAAAGTAGAAGTAATGCAAGAGGTCAGATGCATAATATTTGCGACCAATACAACTTTGCAAAGTTAGAGCAAGCACCTTGATGGGAGAATAAGATAGGCCATCCTCCACCATGCCAAGTTTGTTAGCCAGTGGATCGTTCCGCAATATTCCTCTCGTGCGCCCATTCTCATATTCATTTTGATAATGTTCAATATCTGACATACGTGAAAACATAAAAACAAGTGAGATTTTCTTTGTAATGCAGAAGTGATTCTAATCCAATACTGCCTCCCTGTAAACCCCTTTGTGCTATCTCTGCAATTCTTTTAAAAGATGCCATGCATGCTGTAATTTGTTGTGTGCATTAATATAATGTGGCCTACTACTCAAAATATGAGAGCTCTAGAAGTGATGACACTTCGCAGATGATAGCTTCAACATATAGTAAAGAAGAACAAGTCGACCTGACCTGACAGATTCAAAATATACTAAGGGAGAACAACTCGACCTGACCAGTCGACCGCAAGAGAAGAGTATCATCTTAGAGAAGAGTAGAAGAGCAAGCAGATTGAAGATATTACAAGTCTTTCAATACAATGTCGGTTGGCCACCCATGATGAACCAGAGCGGACAGAGAAATACTATTCTTTCCGGTCTCTCCATATGTGGCTCACATGCATTTCGAAACTAAAGTAGGAACGTTTAGTTAGCCAATTAAACATCTCTCAGTTTTACTAATATCAGCAATAATATCATATATGAATTTGTACAACTAAGCTTGTTTAGCTCGATGGGTGGAGCAGTGCTATTACGACACGAACCACGTAGGCTGATTGTGGTCATCATAAAATGGGGAAAACATAAGCGTGATGAGTACAATGTTGACCGTGGCAGTGGGATGGCAGATCTGAAGCTGCAAAGCGCGCAAAGGGTAGTTAGCAACCGATGTTTGCTTTGAAATAGCAACTAAGATTTGGTATGGACAAGAAAGTACGGTCAACAAGTGACAAAGAAATGCAATTATGCTGTCTCTCTATATGTCGCGACATGCATTTGGAAACTCAAGTGGGAGCTTTAGCTAACCAATTAAATGTGTCGGTTAACTAATATCAGTATCATATCACAATCATATTTGAACAACTAAGCTTTCGAATTTTGAGTGTTGTGTTGTTTAGCTTGAAGGGTGGAGTAATGCTAGTACGACAGAAAGCACCTACGTAGATCATAGTAGAGTAGATAAAAGGGGAAAACCCTAAGCATCAAGAGAAAAATCAGGAAAGTGGAACTAGCTGGACGAGTGGGTGGCGCACATGCTTTTCGAAACGAATATAGGAACATTAGGTGACCAATTAAACATTCTCTGTTTTAGTGATCTGAGCATCATATCAGATTCGTATTTCAACACGTAAGCTTTGGGTTGAGGTCTTGAGGAGCAGTGCTAGCACGACACGAAGCACCTACGATGATGGTAGTGAATATAAAGGGGGGAAACCATAAGCTTTATGAGTATAGTGGCCGTGCCATGGCGGATCTGAAGGTGCAAACCGGACAAAGCTACTTCGCAACCAATGTTCGCTTTCAACTAGCCACTACGATTTGGTACGGACAAGAAAAGTACAGTAAACAAATTACGATCTATTTTCCGGGTGAGATCAATAACTTAAGCACATATGGAAGAGTACCACCTCTCTTGGGATGCCGTGTAGGCCTATGCTGATACGTTGAGGGTGTTGCGGGTGCGATGGCTGTCGGCGGCAGGGAAGAAGACTTTAGACGGCAGACGGGCGGGTCGGGGGATATATCCTGTTGCCGTGCACGAGGCGGTCGTAGGAGCGGAAACGGCAAGGTGGACGACGGCGCCGATGAAGCGAGAGGAGGCGATGAAAGAATCCTGGTCCAGCGCCGTGGATGAGAGACGTCCATCTCTTGCAGTGGACGACGGGGTAGGGGTAGCGGCTCCGGCAAGGTGGAGGATGGGGTGGCGGACGGAGGAGGCTGGCCGCAGTGCGGAGGTTGTCATGCCGCCGACGGTGTATGAATGGGGAAATGGACGGGAGGGGGGATCTCAAACTTTGGGATGCACTTCTCTGAAATGGGGGAAAGTTACAAACTTATCCCCCGTTTAAAATTTCGGACATCGCGTCGGTTGGGGATAGGACGGTAATCTCGCATCTCCCAAATATTTTCCGGTAACTATTTCGGGCGAGGAGAGGGTGTTTTGCCGCCCACGGTTGGCGCCCACGGTGTATGAACGGGGCTGACAGGTAGGGCGGTTGTGTCACGTCTGATGGAAGTTACACATCTGCCCCTATTTAAAATATTAGCCTACATCGATTTCGGATGAGGAGAGTTTGTTTTGCCGCCCACCGTGTATGAATGGGGAAATGGAGGAAGAGACACATGTCTTTTGGACGAGCTTGAATCAAATGTGTTTTGCCGCCCATGTTTGGCGCCCACCGTGTCTGAATGGGCTCAGAGGCCGTCGTGTCACGTCTGATTGAAGTTACTAGTCTACCCCTATCGACAGCAGAGTAAATCCGGTCGATAAGGATGTCAAGTGTCAGGGGTAGACAGTAATTTCCATCTCGCAAACACTTGCTTCGGGCAGCCCACAAATTATAGTGGGTGTTTAGCCGCTTCGTTCAAAACTTGGGAGAATTAGCATTCACGTTTGCCCTGGGACTTTGCAAACTAAATTCAAATTCAATTTGTATTCGATTACGAATATCCACAGATAATTATACGTTTTGTTATTTATTTCTTCAAAACCACAAAAAAGATTTATTCCACCTTTATATATGATTATGATTTAGAAATGCCGTGATCTTCGAATTCAGTAGGCTGGATACACTCTGAGTCAAATAGTTATTTCATCCAATAGAATATGCTCACACGAAAAATAGTTCACCTTATGTCATTCATACAAGTACTGAGGATTTCCTCGCCTAAAAAATTCGGATCATTACAACACATGGACAACATAGGGGGTCTTGCAACATAATCCATTCAGAGACATGACACAACATGCAAGTACAATAATCTAATGACAATTTCAACTGGTATCTAAAGAAGAACCGGGATTACCTTGGGCTTCAGATAGCAGAAACAGCAGGATCTCCTCCGTCTTCAAATGCAACATTCTTACTTCCTCCAATTCTTGGGTTGCTTGCATAGTGCGTGCCGCTAATTCCGTAATTTCCAGCCTCAAGATAAAGATTACCTCATTGATGGCAGCCACACCATCTCTTTCTGCCTCTAGTAGAGCCTCAAGCACTATAATATCTGTGCTCAGACTGCTCTCCCGCGGTGTTGCCTCTGAACTGCTACCATTTGGTAACATGGATGGCGCACTGCTTCCACAAATAGATTCTGGGGTTGTACATTGTGTCCTAGTGTGAACGGCATCCTGAAAGGTTTCTGCTGGACATCAGTAAGAGATAGTTATCGTATGATCCAGGCAGTAAGCTTACATGGTAAACGACGGATGAATTATTGCCGAGCATGGCAAACTATATTTAAATGGTTCGAAGCAGCATCAGCCGAAAAGAAATTACAATGGTAAAATGAGACTAGGGATGCAAGTGGCAAATAAACGACATCCGCCAGTCCCATCTAGTTAGTTTTTGCTACCTCCCTAGTTCATTTTCCTCAAAAAACAAAAACTCTTTTGAACTATCATACCACTAGTGGACTTTAATCGTGATTAAACGGGACCCAGTTGATATCCCTAGTTGAAAGGGAGTGTACAACCGCTATATTTAAGTTGCCAAGGCATCTAAGAATTTGAAATAATCTGAGAGAGCACTTAACAGTGTGGCCTCATATAAACTATGAAGATAGTCTTGTGATGAAGTTGAGAGGAAAAGTTAAGGACTCAAATGAAATAGGCATGCATTTCTTTATGATAGTACAGCAGGCACTGCTGACATATTGGCCAACTCAGGTATAGCGTAACAACAAATAAGCATTCGAATCAAGCAATACAGCAAAGCAGACAACTAAACTATTTGTAATTCGGTAGGATTACACGTTGAGGGCACAAGCCAAGAAAGCAGCCCACTCGCATTACATTTTCACATGTACTAAAACACACTGGCTTACCATATGTTGCTGTGAAGCCTAGCTGTTGTTGCAACGTTCTTTGAAGATATCGTCAGCATCCCGTGGTTGCAAATCTAGTTGTTTTAGTTTATTCTGCACCATCTATTTAGGTAAAATTAATTTTAATCGCATGCACTGGTCTGAATTGATCATCAATGGTTCATCTAAACTAATGAAAGAAGGGTGTGTGCATACACGACAATATATCTGCTTCCCTCTATTTTTATGCTTGTTTGAGGTGCCAACCCCAAAAGAACAAATATTTTGCTTGATGGGGTTGGCAGCTCCATAATTAATAGAAGCATCAAATTAGTCATGCAACTTGGGAAGATCAAGAACACACAAACAAGTAATGAACAGAGGCTCGGAGCAGTGATGTAATAGCTAGCATCAGAAAATGTAGGGTAAAACGAACAAAAAGCAGCGGAACCACATGCTAGTTTGCTTATGTGTAATTAAGCATAGAGAACATTAAGCAGTCTGATGGAACCAACAGCTGGCATCAGAACAAAACTAAAGCATATTAACTATATGTGCACTGGTATGTAATTTAGCACATGTAATATGTTCACTGCCAGAAGTATGGTCCTACGGGTGCAAGCAGAATAACGCGTCTCATGAAAAACTGAATGATGCCCTGAAGAAATTCAAAGGTGCGGTGCTTATGCTAGGAAAGTGAACGTAGGCGCCGGCCATTGGATAATAGTACCTGATTCTCGGCGGCGTGTGGGTATCGTTGTCATACTTGATAGCTAAGGATTGTCGATGGTGCTCGTGTTGCGGTTGAGTTTGGGCCGGCTGTTGCCGTCGCTGAAGCGGCTCTGGTGCTACGGTTGCGGCGCCTGTCGACATACAAGAAAGCTCATCTGTGGTAAGTGAACAGTTGCACGATAAAGAGAAAAACCAAAGGAGTACAAATCGAAATAACCTGATGAGGTTGCGGCGTCGGTAAAGCAGGGCCGGTGGAGTTGAATATGGCGTCCGTGGAGCGGGTCCGGTGCAGTGGACGTAGGCTTTGGCGGGCGCGTTGTACAGTGCTTTCGGTGAGGCGGATCTGTTGCGGCGGACGAGGGCTTGTATGAAGGGCCAGCGAAGGGGCGGACGAGGGAGTCAGTGAAGGGCCTACGCTGTGGTGGACGAGGGCGCCGGTTAAGCAGATCCGGTGCGGTGGACCATGATGGCGGTCAAGGAGATCTGGAGCGGTGGACAAGCCAGTCGCTGAAGCGGCTCCGGTGAAGTGCTAAGTTGGCAGTTGGGGGTTCGAAGGTGCGAAAGGTAGATCCGGTGGGGTGTGAGGTCCACCGCTACGGCGGAGGACTAGATTCGGCGACTTGCCGTGGTTGGGGGGGTCGGGGAGGGGAAGGGGAGGGGCTCTGGGGAAGAATGTTGGGGGCAAAGAGGGGAAAACAATGGAGTTACCAAAGCAGCCCTTTTCCGTTCATGTGGCAGGGGTAAAACAGGAATATCGCAGGGCTAAACTTTCGGGCGTGTGATATTTCGATGTGAGCGGGAAGTTTGAAAGCTTTTGGCGCCTAAAATTATAAGTACTCTCCTCTCGTACGGCCGACTATGATATCATGGCCAACAATTTGCTTGTTTTGCACGCAAAAAAAGTGCATGTTTTGAAAATCAATGTCTCCAACTCGAACTTAGATTGTCCATTCAATTCAAATATGGATCATTGAGCTACTACAAGCAAATACCATCATACGGTCCAATTCAAATGAAATTCCAAATGTGTTTATCCTAAATATGATGACAAAAGCAAAAATGTGTATGTGTATGAATAAAGTGGATGATTATAAAGTTTGAACATGCCCGTATCTGTATATCTCTTGGTTTGATATATGAATTTGAAATCACGAAATCCTGGCTTAAAAAATGTACCTCCGTTTAAATGAATTACAAAAGCTAATGATGGAGTCGAATTCCAAAATTCCAATCTTAGGTTTATAATTCTGGTACATCAAGGTATATCACGCATGTTCAAAAGTATCGTTATCTCATAGTACAAACTATGAAACAAATTGATCAACCATGAGTGCACAATATCTCAATTACGCTAAAGTCCCTCAAATATAGACACCTCACTCTTTATCTGAAGTCAACCCCCCCCACCACACACACACACACACACATAGAGAAGTCGTTCTCTCCCCCAAACACCAACACACAAGCACAATAACACCCCTCTCTCTTGTAAAGTCCGGACCCCAACATAGGTCTCTATCACTTTGTCTCTCGGGCATGCACACATCTCTTCCCTCACTCTCTAGGTCTCCCGCTATCTCTCTTACCCAAGCACACACACTATGTAGAGTGTATATTTCCCATATACACAAAACGTCGCCCCCAAACGTCTATCTCCCTAGTTATGTGGTTCTCGCGCACTCACCTCACACACCACCCCCACTGCAAACAAGCACACTTTGTCTCCTTGTGCACCACTCTCCTCTTTCTATCTCTCCCACATGCGGACCCGACCCAGCTCCTTCCCTGTATACATATATGTCGTGACTCTTTGCATAGCTCCCTAATGTATAATCGTTCTCGATTTCGCACATTGTTCTCTACACCATCTATTCTAGATCTCTCATGAAGTCCCTATCACACACACGGTGACTCGCTTCCCTTGCGTCTCCGTTCATAGGCCAATTTCAGACAACATCAACATTCACTACTGGAATCAGCTAATTTGCCATCTGCCAGCTCTTTGCCGTCCGCTAGCTGACGGCAAAGAAGCTCTTTGCCGTCCGCCAGCTCTTTGCCATCAGCTACCCAAAAGCAGACAGCAAAGAAGCTCTTTGCCGTCTGCCAGCTCTTTGCCGTCGGCCAGCTGACGGCAAAGAGTGAGGTGGCCCCCACCCCCCGCCCGTTTTTGAAAAACTTAACGGGCCACCTCTTTGCCGTCCGCTAGCGGACGGCAAAGAGGCAAAAAAGCGGACGGCAAAGGGGGGCGGACGGCAAAGAGCCTACTACCTAACGGCCCGTACCCCCGCCCGTTACTCGCTTCTTCCCTCTCCCTCCCACGCCGCCGTTTCTCTCCTCCCACGCCGCCGCCCGCCGCCGCCCCGTCGCCCCCGCCGCCCCCGCCGCCCCGGCTCGCCGCCGCCCCGGGGCCCCGTCGCCCTCACCGCCCCGGCCCCCCGCCGCCCCGCGCCCCCCGCGCCCCCCGCCCCCGCGCCCCCCGCCGCCCCGTCGCCCCCCGCCGCCCCGGATCGCCGCCGGCCCGGGGCCCCGTCGCCCTCACCGCCCCGGCCCCCCGCCGCCCCCGGCCCCCCGCCGCCCCGCGCCCCCCGCGCCCCCCGCCCCCCGCCGCCCCGTCGCCCCCGTCGCCCCGGCTCGCCGCCGCCCCCAGGCCGCCTCCTCCACCGCCCCGCCCCCTCCTCCACCGGCCTCCTCCACCCCCCAGGTGAGCCCCCATTTTTCAGTTTTTTTTTCTGTTTTTTTCTTTTTTTTCCTTTTTAGTTTTAGTTTTAGTTTAGATTTAGTTTTAGTTGTAGTTTTAGGTTTAGTTTTAGGCTTAGGTTTAGTTTTAGGTTTAGGTTGTAGAAGAAAAAAGAAGAAGAGGAAGAAGAAGAAGAAGAGAAAAAGAGGAGAGGAGGAGAAGAAGAAGAGGAAAAAGGAAAGGAAGAAGAAGAAGAGGAGGAGGAGAAGAAAAAAGAAGAAGAGGAAGAAGAAGAAGAAGAAAAAAGAGGAGAGGAGGAGAAGAAGAAGAGGAAAAAGGAAAGGAAGAAGAAGAAGAGGAGGAGGAGAAGAAAAAAGAAGAAGAGGAAGAAGAAGAAGAGGAGGAGGAGAAGAAAAAAGAAGAAGAGGAAGAAGAAGAAGAAGAAAAAAGAGGAGAGGAGGAGAAGAAGAAGAGGAAAAAGGAAAGGAAGAAGAAGAAGAGGAGGAGAAGAAAAAAGAAGAAGAGGAAGAAAAGGAAGAATAGGAAGAAGAAGAAAAGGAAAAAAGAGGAAAAAACCCCGACCCGACACGGCACCCCGACCCCGACGCGGCACCCCGACACGACACCCCGACCCCTAGACCCCGACCCCGACACCCCGACCCCGAGCCTGACCCGACACCCCGACCCCGACACCGACACGGCACCCCGACCCCGACCCCGACCCCGACATCCCGACCCCGACCCCGACACCCCGACCCCGAGCCTGACCCGACACCCCGACACCCCGACCCCGACCCGGCACCCCGACCCCGAGACGGCACCCCGACCCGACACCCCGACCCGGCACCCCGACCCGAGACCCCGACCCCGAGACCCCGACCCCGAGCCTGACCCGACACCCCGACCCCGACACCGACACGGCACCCCGACCCCGACCCGGCACCCCGACAAGACACCCCGACCCCGAGCCTGACCCGACACCCCGACCCCGACACCGACACGGCACCTCGACCCCGACCCGGCACCCCGACCCCGAGACCCCGAGCACGATACCCCGACCCGGACCCCGACCCCGACACCCCGACCCCGAGCCTGACCCGACACCCCGACCCCGACACCGACACGGCACACCGACCCCGACCCGGCACCCCGACCCGACACCCCGACCCGACACCCCGACCCCGAGACCCCAACCCCGACCCCGACACGGCACCCCGAGACCGACACGACACCCCGACCCCCGACACGTCCCGAAAAGGTGTTCTTTGGCCTTCCAGAAGCCGACGGGGTCATATATTTGTGAATTATTAGTTAGGTCATATATCTTTCGATTTTGTTATAAAAAAATCATATATAATTGTGTTGATCGGGTAGTTTTAAATGTGCAGTTGTTTCATCGCTGCGAGGTTTGGTGTTCGACGACCTGGCCGTGCGTTTGACGAGCTCTGCCCCTTCGTTCGTGGGTGAGCACAAATGACATGTCCTCCTCCCCCATTAATTATTTGATCTATTCCGATGAAACTTGATAGCTAGATATATATGTGTCTTGAATTATCAGTATGCGTAACCAATATGTGTCTCCCGTTCGAAAGCGTCATAGTTATAAATATGCATGCATTTGCATATTTATAACCTTGATTCTTTCGAATTGTCCAACGCTATCCATGGACAGCCCGAGTATGTTTAGATTGGGTTCGTTTTCCCATATGCTTTGCTCCGGATCCGACGCATAAATTTCGTCAGTGCCTCCCCTGTTGTTCTCCGGGTACACATCCTCTCTGTTTATTGCAGAGACGTGTATCAGGAGAACAGCGGGGAGGTGCTGCAGAAATTTTGCGTAGGATCCGGGGCATAGCATGGGAAAATGAACCCAATCTAAACATACTCGGGTGGGATTAGGACCTATCATTACCTATTAGAGTGTAGGTTGCATGGACGTAATAAAATTGACAAAGTAGATCAACTGATGAATACATACATGGTGAATTATATATATATATATATTTGTTGTGTGTCTAGTAGCTCTGAAAGTCAATATGAGTGATCGTGCGTGGATGTACACCGGTCACACTGGTCAGAACAAATGGAGCACTGAATGGTTCACAAAAACCAAGGGGTTTGTGCGAGCCGCATTTGCAAATGGCCAGAGGAAAACCTGGTGCCCCTGTTTACGGTGCGGCAATTGGGAAAAGAGGACAGAGGCTGAAATGGGCAAACACCTGCAGAAGAGTGGTTTTACGCCCGATTATACGGTGTGGACATTTCATGGTGAGTCTGCCCAACGTGACCGAGCCGAGGTGGATCGTCGTCGCACCGACGAGCATGGTACCGGTATGGAAAACATGGTGCAAGACTTTGATGATGCTCGGGATTCGGACGAGGAGATGGAGGAATCTGCAAAGGCCTTCAATGAAATGTTGGAGTCTGCAAAACGTCCGCTCCATGAGCACACTGAGCTTTGTCAGTTGGATGCCATCTCACAAGTAATGGCTCTGAAGGCTCAGTTCAACTTGGGCAGAGAATGCTATGATGCAATGATGACAGTATTTGGACGCTTTCTACCCAAAGGCCATGTAATGCCTGCAAACCTATACCAGTCGGACAAAATCCTCCGTGCACTGAAGATGCCCTATGATAAGATACATGCCTGTGAGAAAGGATGTGTCTTGTTTAGGCTTGACTATGCGGACTTGAACTGTTGTCCCATTTGCAAGTCTTCCAGGTATGTTGTGGTAGACAACGGTATGGGTGAGAAGACACAGACCAAAATCCCCGTTAGTGTTCTTCGGTATATGCCAATCGTACCAAGACTTCAACGTCTTTTCATGGTCGAAGAGACGGCCAGACAGATGACATGGCACAAAACGGGCAAAAGAACCGAACTAGATGCAGATGGGAATCTGATGATTGTACACACATCGGATGGTGTTGCGTGGAAAAAGTTTGATGAATTACATGGTGACAAAGCGGCAGATCCGAGGCATCCTCGAGTCGGCATCAGCACGGATGGGTTCAGTGTGTTTGGTATGACGGCAGCCCAATACAGTTGTTGGCCCGTATTTGTCTTTCCACTCAATCTCCCCCCCGGACAGATTATGAAAAGAAAGAACATTTTCCTGACGTTGATAATTCCAGGGCCCAACTATCTGGGGAAAAATATGAATGTGTACATGCAACCGCTTAAGGACGAATTGCAAGAAGCCTGGGATAATGGGTTCAAGACATACGATGCCTATAGCAAACGGAACTTCATAATGCGTGTCTGGTACATGTACTCGACGCATGACTTGCCGGCGTATGCGCTATTCGTTGGCTGGTGTGTGCATGGAAGGTTCCCGTGCCCCACATGCAAGGGAGCTCTTGAGTTTCGTTGGCTTCAGGCCGGTCGCAAGTTTTCTTGCTTCGACATGCATAGAGAGTTCCTGAATCCTCGCCATAAGTTCAGGAAAGACAAGAAGAACTTCATCAGAGGTAGAGTTGTCAAAAACTCTGCACCACATGCATTGACAGGCCAACAGACCCTGGATCAGTTAAACGCTCTCGAGCCAGATCCCGAGCGTCCAGGGTACTTCAAGGGGTATAATTCTAAGCACGCCTGGACTCACAAAACATGCTTATGGGATCTGCCTTACTTCAAAGACCTCCTTTGCCCACACAACATCGACGTGATGCACACTGAGAAGAATATCACCGAGGCACTTTTTGGTACATTGTTCGGCATAGATGGGAAGTCAAAGGATAATACTAAGGCTAGAGTCGATCTGGAGGCGCTATGTGATAGGCCGTTACAAAACATGAAAGAACCGAAAGGAAAGCAGAACTGGACGAAGCCAAAGGCATGGTTCAATCTTGGAAGGCCGGCTATGAGGGAAATTATCTTGTGGGTGAAAATGCAGTTGATGTTCCCCGATGGGTATGCAGCGAATCTACAGAGGGGAGCCAGTCTTGATAAATTGAAGATATTTGGTCTCAAGAGTCATGATTGGCACATATGGATTGAGCGGGTAATGCCGGTGATGTTGCGTGGCTTCATCCCTGAGGATGAATGGCTAGTACTGGCAGAACTCAGCTATTTCTTCCGTGTTCTTTGTGCGAAAGAACTATCGCCTAGCGTGCTAGAAGAAATGGAAGAGTTGGCGCCGGAGTTGATCTGCAAGTTAGAGAAGATCTTTCCACCGGGCTTCTTTAATCCAATGCAACATTTGATTTTGCATCTCCCGACCGAGGCAAGATTGGGGGGGCCCGTGCAAAATCGTTGGTGCTACCCAACTGAGAGGATGCAGAAGACGCTTCGACAAAAATGTAAAAATAAACGTAGAATTGAAGCATCGATGGCTGAGGCATTCATCACTGAGGAGGCGGCAAACTTCGTGACAGCACACTACGAAGCCAAAAATCGTCATTTGCATAATCCGAAGCCTCGGTACAATGCTGACGACCCTAAAAAGGGTGGATCCAACCTCAGCCTATTCAAAGGGAATCTCGCACCAGCCAGTGTTTCAAATCCAGTATCTTTGGATAACGAACAATGGCGGACCATTTCGTTGTATATCTTCAACAACCTGATAGAAGTGCGGCCGTACATCGAGTAAGTTCTCGGTACATAGTTTCGCAACTTCTATTTCCTTTGAACTGCTCTTATTCCTGGATATTTCATACAGTCGATACGTCGCCTTATTCTCGTATGGAGCGGTGATCCAAAAGGATTCTGTCGAAGAGTATGAGCTTCTCGCAAAGCAAGGTGGCGGCTATCCCGGTTTCATCTCTTGGTTCAAACAAACGGTAATTTCTATTAGACTTGTAGGCTAATTTGTAGGCGGCTATCCCGGTTTCATTCGCTAATTTGTGCGTAATGCAACAATCCTTTCATATTAAACTTGTAGGCTAATTCAGAGTCTATGGATGCCGAATTGAGACAAGTCGCTAATGGTTTTGACTATAAGGTCCGTTCATTTGACAAATACGACATCAACGGGTATCGCTTTCGTACCTATGGCAAAGAGCTATCTATGGCCGACCGAAAGTCTACAAATTGTTGTGTATCTGCTATCGGCGAAGGAGGTACCGAGTATTATGGGAGAGTTGAAGCAATTTATGAACTTCTATTCTATGGTGAAAACCCACCGAATGTCGTAGTCTTCAAATGTTATTGGTTTCAGCCGAAGGAGACTAGAAGAACTCATGAACATATAGGGCTAGTTGAAATCAACCAAAGCACCCATTTAGATGTTCCTGATGTCTATATTACGGCTCAACAGGCAACCCAAGTATTCTATCTACCGTGGGCCTGCCAAACTAATCCAAATCTGAAAGGTTGGGATGTCGTTTATGAAGTGCCGCCACGTGCTAGACTATCTCCCCCAAAGGAAGAGGATTATGAACCTCACATTAACCCAGACACATATGAAGGAGAATTCTTCCAAGAGACACGTCTTTCCAAAAAGCGTTTCAAGAACCGCTATACTTCACCCGAAAACATTGAAGTAGACAGTGACAGTGAATCTGACATCACCCCAGAGGAGGAACAAGAAGAGCCGGAACAAGAAGAGGTTACTGCTGCGGATGACCTGTCATTGCTTGACCGATTACGTCAAGGTGGCCTTGCACATGTTGATGCCACTGAACCCTATGAGCCCGTCATTGATTATAGTGATGATGATGATTATGCATTTATTGATGATACTGATCGAGATTATTAGTAGTGTCAGGTATTAAATTTTTTAATGTTGTACTTGATGATGATACACTTAAGTGATACACATATTATTATTCATGTCGGTCTTTTTTTTATGTTGTACTAATTTCGTTTACTGTTTGTCATGGCAGGTGTTGAAAGATGGTGGGCGCTGGTCGGGAGCGCGCCAAGGCTCCTTCTTCCTCGGCGCGTGGTCTGAGGTCTTCGATTCCAGACGTACCTCTTCGCCGAGCGTTGCTGGACAGTATGTCCACACCGCCGGGCCCTTCTTCGTCCACCGCGGTGCCCAGCAGGGGACGAGGTAGGAAGAGAGGAGGTGGGGCACGTGGTCGCGGGAGAGGAGGTAGGGTGACTGCTAGGGCGCCTTCCTCGCCGCCACCCCCAGCTGTTTCACCCGAGCACGTGACTGCTAGGGTGGACTCGTCCGAGGAGGAGGCTACATGGACTCCGGTCCACGAGCCTCTGGTCCACGGGTCTTGGGCCCACGAGCCTCGGGTCGACTGGCCTTCGGCCCACGAGAGTTCGGCCCACGAGATCCCGGAGGAGCACACGTCCGGATCGGGTACCTGGCCGGATCAGCCCGAGGAGCCGAGTGGCCATGCTGATGATGGCGGGGAGCCGACTGATCTTGAGGAGGAGGGTGGCACCGTCTACCAGCGTGGTGCTACACGGCTCCCGTCCGTGCCGGCGACCCGCGAGCAGAGGTGGTTGATCTTCCCTGATGGGGAGAGGTACGTAAGTGCATTTAAAATTTTTGTACCTTCTGCATTCACGTTTCTTCAAATAACTAATGCGTTGGCCTTGTCATGCTGCAGGGGTTGGGACCACCATCATAGTGTCCGCCGGCCCAACTCCGTCCTTGGAGTTCTTTGCCGGCAAAACTTCCCGGGGTTTGTCACGTTGCCTGGTGAGGGTCGGCTTCCAGAGCTTGGGTTGAGCTGGGAGCACTACGTGGCTGCCTCGGCCCCGCCGGATGTCATTATCGACGGTGTCGTGTGCGACACGAGGGCAGACATGGTGATCAGGACGTTCTGGGTAATTTCTCCTTTACACATTTCAAAATCTTCAACTAGCTAGTTATTAATTGTACTAATCAATATTGTCTCATTTGATTGCAGACATTCTACAGGTGTGAGGAGGGATACGAGGAGGACTGCGCAAATGTTATCGAGAACGTCTGCAAGCGCCTACTCCAGAACTTACGGCACGAGGCTCGGGTGCAGGCTGTTCGAGACTACTACGCCTTGCGTGGTATCAAGAAGACCAAGCCGGCGTGCCGCGATAAGTTCCTGAGTAAGGAGCAGTACATGAAGGTAATTCTTAAGGCCTTCTACTTAAGTTCCTTCATTTAGTAATTCTTAGCCGTAGCGCTCAAGTTTCTATTTGCTAACTTAGGCGCCTCCGAGATGGTGTGCGGATCGGATGGATTGTTGGGAGGTGTTGGTCGATGAGTGGTGCTCACAAGAATGGCTAGCCCTCCACAACCAGGCCAAGGACAAACGTGCCCAAATGGAAGGTGTGCCACACCATCAAGGCAGCTCCAACTTATATCAGTTCGGGCGCAACTGGGTATGTGGTTTGCTTCATGATTCATGCAATTCATTCATCATGCTAGCTTGAGCCCTTTAATTACTAACTTTCATTTCTTCTCTCTTTCAGGCACGCCACAATAAGGCGGATAAGGTGCCAGAGGTGTACGACCTGTATGCCATGGCCCACACTGGCTCTTACAAGAAAGTCAGGGCTTTCTCTCAGTCTGACCTCGATGATGCAAACAACTTCACCAACATCTCCTCCCACAACAAGCTCGTGAGATATAGAGATGAGGGGAAGGCGAGGAAAGGGGAGGACTTTAACCCGAGCCAGGGTCCCATTGATCCAGAGCTGGTGATGATATCTGGTGGCGGGAGGTCCCATGGCTCCATAGCCATTGGAGATGGACTTATCCGTTGTCCTAGCACTCTCCCGGAGATCAAGGCGCGCCAGTCGAGCTCCGCTCCTGAGATAAGGCCTCGTGAACGGCCAGTGCAACTCGCCATCAAGGTTAGTGATACGTACTCAGTTATCTGTCTCCATTACATTGTGTGCGCTTCCATCAATGATTACAAATGGTCATGTGAGTGGTGTTGCAGGCTGCTATACAGACTGAGAGAGATAGAACGGAGAAACTTCTGGCGGAGGCGGCGGAGAGGCAGCGGGAGATGGAGGAGAGGACGAGAAAGATGATGGAGGAGGAGAGGGCACGGAATGACATGCAGGCAAGGGCCATGTACGAGCTCCTTGTGGTAAGTTTCTTCTGCAGATTACTTGCTAGTCTTAACATTTGAGTCTCATTACTAACTAGTATGACTCTGTTCTGAAAACCAAATGTGCAGTCTGTGTGCGAGAAGTCCGGTCAGCCCGCTCCGCCGATGCCAGTGATTGCTCCTGGGAGCACGGTGAGTTTAGTTTGAATGGACATTAGTTGGTAGTCTCAACATTTGAGTGTCGTAATGCTAACGAGACATTGAAAATGATCTTTGTTGCAGCTTAACTCCAGAAACGCATCGCACGATCCTTCTCCAGGTAGCGGCACTAGCCACCCCGCTCCTACACCTCCCTGATCACGGTAAGTTTCTCTAGTGTTTTGCTTAACAAATGCATAAAGACCTAGACTTAGCTTTATTTCCTCCAATATGCTTACCATAATGACCTAGAGTTAGCTTATTTTCCTCCAAAATGACCCATTTTACCTAGGTTAGCTTATAAATGATGCAGTTCATCCAAGTTAGCTCAAAAATGACCCATTTTACCTAGATTAGCTCCTAAATGATCCATTTTACCTATGTTAGCTTTAAAATGGCCCATTTCACCTAGGTTAACTCCAAAATGACCCATCTTACCTAGGTTATCTCATAAACGATCCATTTCAACTAATTTAGCTCATAAACGATCCATTTGACCTAAGTGAGCTAAAAAACGATCCATTTCACCTAAATTAGCTCTTAAATGATCCATTTCACCTAAGTTAGCTCAAAAAGATCTATTTCAACTAAATTAGCTCTAAAATGACCCATTTTACGTAGATGAGTTCCTAAATGATCCATTTTACCTACGTTAGCTTTAAAATGACCCATTTCACCTAGGTTAGCTCCAAAATGACCAATTTCACCTAGATTAGCTCCAAAATGACCCATTTCACCTAGGTTAGCTCCAAAATGACCCATTTCACCTTACTTAGCTCAAAAACGATGCCCTTCACCTTAGTTAGCTCATAAACGACCCATTTCAACTAAGTTAGCTCATAAATGACCCATTTCAACTAAGTTAGATCATAAACAACCCATTTCAACTTAGTTAGCTCATATATGATCCATTTCACCTAAGTTAGCTCATAAATGACATATACTTCTTGTTCTAGTCTTCTTCTTGTTCTAGTCACCTATTTCTAACTTTCTTATTTACCATTTTGCAGATTTCATTCACTTCATGGAAGCTAGCTTGCTATGATGGAGTGCTTGCTTTTCCTTTCATGAAACTTTGCATTGTATCTAGCTTGTTATGATGGATGGAACTATGTGCTATGGATCATTGCATCTAACTTGCTATGTTGATGAAACTTTGCATTGTAATATATATATATATGGATGGAACTATGTGTATGGATGGAACTTGCTTATGTATGAACAATGTGTATGGATGAAACTGATGTGATATGTGATATGAAACTTATGTGCTGGATATGTGCTGGATATGTGATACGAAACTTATATATTTTCTGTGCAAATTGTGGGATTTAATAAAAAACAGAAAAAACAGACAATATGCAGGCTCTTTGCCGTCTGCCACCGACGGCAAAGAGCTCTTTGCCGTCTGCCGCGGACGGCAAAGAAGCCACGTGGCAGCCAACTGTGCTTCCTGGGAGCTGACCCATTTGGTCAGTTTGCCTACAGTGGCAGACGGCAAAGACTTTGCCGTCAGTGGCAGACGACAAAGAACCTGCACTTTGCCATCAGTGGCAGACGGCAAAGAACCTGGCATCTAGTGACGTGTAGATGACATCATAAGGCGGACGGCAAAGACCAAAGGCTCTTTGCCGTCTGCGGCGGACGGCAAAGGTCTGCCGTTAGCCACTTAACGGACTGACAGCGCAAATATTGCCGTCCGCCCTCTTTGCAGTCCGCCGCGGACGGCAAAGAGCCTTTGCCGTCCGCCGCCAGGAAGCAGACGGCAAAGAAGCTGTTTACCGTAGCCTTCTTTGCCAGAGCCTTTTGCCGTCCGCGGCTGACGGCAAAGGTCTTTGCCGTCCGCCTTTCGAGCCTTTGCCGTCCGCCATGGCAGACGGCAAAGTAGCTGTTTCCTGTAGTGATTGTCTCCCTATCTATACGCCATTTATGGACACAAACGACCCTCTCGCCCCCTCTCTTCCTCTATCTCTCTCTCCATCGCTAGCTCTCTCTTTCTCTCGCTCTCACACCCCTCTCCCACACACACACACACTCGATGTCTCTTCCAAATAGTCTGCTCCCCCCGCCCGCACCCGTGCTATCTCGCTACAACTCATGTCACACCATTCCCCCTTCCCTAATACTAGGTTTACATCATCAGTGGTCTCTCTACTCCACCTACACTCTCTCCCTCTCACACACAAACGCGTGCACAAACACACACAAACACCCATTTATCTGGATCCTCATCTCTCCTCATGTCCGCATGTGTATCTCACACACTCACTCTCTAATTATGTATATGTGTCTCCACGTTACACAACACAAAGCCCCATGTACATGTCTCTCTCTATCCTCCACACACATAGACACAAAGAATCTGTTATCATTGCCTCAGTCTCTAACATATGACACACGCACACTGTCTCTCTCTCTCTCTCTCGCAAACACGCTCAACAAGGGTTTCCCCGTGAATAACTTACCGTCTATTCATCAACAGTCGTGGCAGTACGGCGAACACGAGACGTGAAAAAGAATAAATCTACACATGCTTGGACCACCTAGTATGACTACTAGGACTAGAGCAAGCCAAAAAGCGCGCCGCCGTCACCCCCTCCTTGTCGGCGACGGGAAAATCTTTGTTTTACACAGTCGAGAAGTCATTGTGCTAAGGCCCCACATGCCGAGGCGTTGAATAGAATGTAGATGCTAGTTTACGGAAGCAAGTATCGATAATACGTTTGTATCTCCATACTTATATTTCTTTTCTTATAAAAAACCGAGTTGGTGATGATGGTACATGTGCCATCTTGCAATATAGACCGTCCGATCTATATCTGACGGATGGAAATTAAACTAAAAGATACCCACACCCCTCTCCACATTTGTAGACAAGGCCTTCCCTCGTTCATCCTTATCTCTAACAAACCTCATTGTTGAGCAATTAAGAAAGGAAGCCTCTGGAACAAACTGGCCTGGTGGCCGCTGCCGTCGTCGTCAATCCCCATGCCTCCGATCAGTCCGACCACCCACCACCACCACACCCCACTCCTCTTCACCTTATCTCATATTTCTCGAGATATCATTAGTTTTTACACATGGGATTACTCCCGCAAGGGTCAATCACAACAAGTGTTTGCCATCCGTCGTTTCTGACCATTAGATCTACATCTAACGATTGTGAGGTAAGTTGTTGCCTTTTCTCACCAACATCCCACTTGTCCACCAATTTGCAGAAAAACCCATAATTAGTATCTTAAAACCAACCACATCCGTCCCCGACCTCACCAAAACAGCCCAAGGAATATATTCTAATTGAAACATAATATATCTCTAGTGACATATGTATATCAAAATTAGAGTGTTTTGTACCAAGTTTGTGAATAAGTATTATTCTAATTATGATTCGTTGCAACGGACATGAACATTGCTAGTATTTCCAACCATGCATTTTTTCCTAGTATTCCATAGTTTCGAGTTTTCCATCAAGATATTAGTCACTCATGGTTGATATTTACTTTCAATCAGGTACACATATGCACTATGTAACTAGCCTTGCTTATTGGCTTCCAAAGCTAACTTTCACTTCTACTTACAATATGTAGAGTATTTAACAAAAAACTACCACTTTCAACCATTCCTAGGAAGAATCTATTGTACAAAAAATAGCAAAAACATACCCAAAATTTCTTAATCCACGCCAAAAACTACCTAGTACTCCTACCGATTAGGTTCGTTTAAATCAATTTATGACAGGGTTGGCCCACACGTCCGTGCTGAGAGGCAGCTTAAACCCAACACATTTTGTTTGACCATTGACACGAGGGACCCACATCTAACCTTCTATCCTGTTATTCCCCCTCAAATCATTATTTTTCCTGAACATTACTTCAAACAGTACTGATGCGTGTTCGTCGGCGGCGCCGGTGATGAGTGAGTTGGCCGCCGCTCCGCCGGACGGGCCGGACGCCGCGCTGGCCTCCGCACGGGTTGGCAGGCTGGCCCGAGCGTGACTCACAAGCGAGCAAGCCGCCGCGCTGGCCTTCTCTCGAGCCAGATGGCTGGCCTTAGCGCGGCGCGCGCGAGCAAGCCGCCGCGCTGCCGTGCCAATCTAACTAGCAAACCTTGCAGACAAGCAGCTGGACGGAGCTATCTTGGCTAGCTAGCGGCCGCGAGCGCCGGACGGAGCTGGCATCCGGGTTGCCCCAACATGGGCTACGCACCGCCGGCGGTTTTGACCTCGCCTTCTACCGGCGGTGTTAGCTGCGTCCCATGGCCGAGGATGACTAGGTGGACGGGCCGGAAGTAGGAGGTCACTCGAGGATTTTTGTTGGTAAGAGCATGTACAATGGTTGATAAGGTAGTCTTATCTTAAGTCTGCCACGCATGCAAGTGGTAGTAGTTTCTTGGCATTTTAGTGGTTTCTTGCATTATTAGAGCAAGTACAATAGAGCTGAGTCAGCGGGCTATAAGAAATAAACTAGTATATTTCTAATTAGTTGGAGGAAAGAGATAAGGAGAGAGAAGGTAAGCGGGCTCTTCGTGAAGAGCCAGCTCTAGCACGTGCTCCTAGGCACTTTGTGAGAATGAGAAGTGGGCCACATAATAAAAAAAGTAGTACACTCTTTTGATCTATTATTGTACATGTTGGCTATAAGATGGGCTGTAGATGACATAGCACTGGCTTATAGCCAGTAGCTGGCTATACTATTAACCATGCTCTTAGGGGTTTCTTGTAAGGAACAATGTACGTACTACTAGCGACAAAAGGCGATTCTAGGTTGCGTTGTACTCCAATGAGTACTACTAGTGGTCGCGGGAGTGTATACCTCGTTTTGTGGGTTCGATCCCGGGCGAACGCACGGCGGCCTTTTAAAAAAAAATAGTGCTACTACTGTCGGGGATATACCCTGCGGTATGACTCGGCCGGATTTGGCGCTTCACTGTGGGGCGCCGGAGAACTGGCGACTCACGGGTCTGGCGGCTCACTATCAGACGATTCACGAGCCTGACGACTCACGGATGACCCCGACGGCGGGTCAGATAAAAGACTAGACCCAAGGCCGAGAAGGCCGGCTCACGTTTATGATGGGCCGGCTTAAGAAGAAAGGGATGACGAATATTTCCTTTACGAGGAAGCAAGACCCGGACTTGTAATTAACTTGTAAGAGAAGATAGATTAGTCCTAGTCCTACTAGGACTCCACATGTAACCCGCCCCTCTAACTTATATAAGGAGGGGCAGGGCACCCCAAAGGAGGGAGGCAACAAGAAATAATCTCTAGGGCTAAATACCAAGAGCCGGAGCCGGCGACTTTCCCGTGATCATAATAAGACTTAGCCTCAAATAGCACGTAGGGTTGTTACCGGATGATGTTTCCCGGGGCCCGAAGCTGTCTAACCCCTTGTCTTGTGCGTTGATCCGCCCTGCGTCTCTCATCCCAATCAACCCCTCTCAAGCTACTACAAAGATGCGTTGGCCTCACGACTAAGTCCTTATACCTAGGACATCTGACGTGTTAATTCCACGACAGTTGGCGCCCACCGTGGGGCCTGCGTACGGTGGTGTTGAGTTCTTGAAGGGATCTTTATCAGGGATCAAGAAATTCGCAATTTTCTGGGTGAAGAGGAATCATTGCAGAAATATTTACATTGTCTCGAAGGCACACGGTCGGATCAAGTCCCTTTCAAAGTGCAAGGGAAATTAGGGTTTGGGTTGTGGTTTGTTTACTGCTGCAAGTCGCCGAGACCAAGCGGTCGAATCGTTGGAATCCTTGTTTTTTTCTGGTCGACCAATCAAGAGGCACACGCACAAAGGAATCAGACTAGATGTGGTGTCCTCAAAACAATGGGAAGACACCTCTGTTCGTACAAGACAACAGTAGCAATCATAATACTTCAATTAGTACTCTGCCACGTGATGGTCAGGTTGATCTACAACTCCAAATTTTATATTGGCCAAAACTGCTACATGGGGAAGTGACCAGATCGGAATTGCCTTTGCAAACTCATAGAGAAAATATATACTAGTATCAAGAAAGACTAAAGCTCTCATATGGTCAGACAATCTGTCCCGGTACTAGATGTTGGGGTTAATATGCAAGTAAAACAAAACACCAGGATGAGCAAGGTCAGATGATGGGAATCGATCTTGCCTTCACGGCCTCGCCCTACTGCTCGCTTCGGACCGGGCGTTTCCAAGTCTACTGTCGCCGGTTCATTACAGTGGCTCTTCTCCTCGCTCTGCCCCGCAACTGAGTAGAGCCACTTTGGAGCGACCACTGGCCCGAGCCGCCTGCTGCTGCGCCGTTTTCGTCTCCGTTTTTCGCTGCCATTGGACGATTCGCCCACGCCGACGCCCCTCTGCTTCTGCATGAGTTGCCGTGCCGGGTCGCGTCTGCCTCCGCTGCTGTGGGTTTCCACGCCACACGCGCTGATTTCTTCTGCCTCACCGCATCGGCGGGTCGCGCTCATTCCCCAGTTTCGGCGCCGGCAACACCTCCGCTTCGAGTTCACCTCGCCATTGCATTGAGCCGCCGACCGGGTCTTACACGTCACTTCCGCCTCTACCATGGTCCTGCGCTGAGCCGCCGTGCCTATGGCCTCTGAGCCGCTGGGTTCGCCCCGCGCGGAGGTGCAGGCATGGAAAAGTTGTGACAGTTTTCTTGATGGACGCTCGCGCTGTGGGCTACTTCTCTGGTGCATTAGCATGTGAACAAGGGACAGGCCAAGGGGTACAGGATACTGGGTCAATTTTTCGTTGCTGTGCCCGGATAAGCGACTCCGATGATCAGTCTGATACACTACGAGAAAACCATTATTCAGCAGCAGGAGTAGCGATGCTATCCACATGCATCAATTACTAATGAACACTTGCTATGCGTCAAGCACAACGACTTGGATCTCAAGGCATTCAAAGTCGATTGTTATTCAGAAAAGGGGGACAAAGGAAGACTCATGTGGGTGCTGGTGCTACAGTAGACGTGCATAGGTGTGCGCAAGTCGCCGCTCGTATAGCTTAATTTACATCAACCCGCCGGAGCCGTGTTGAGCCGCCCTTGCCGCTCTGAGCCGCCGGAACTATATTGAGTCGCTGGTCTACCTGAGCCACCTCTGTACGATAAACGGATCATCCGTCGTCCAAACAAATCAGGTGATATCCATCTAAGTTTGTTTTATTAGCACATGTTGTTTTGTCAAAGAACAAGCTTATCTTTGCCTTGATCTGCAATATTGTTTATGCAGGGCAATTATTTATGACAAAAAGTGATATTATACTGCGGAGATGGAGGCACACCAACATCTTTTGGCACAGGTGGTCTTCGTTATTCAACGGAGCCCCGCACCGGCTTATAACACCGTAGTCGTCTCTTGCGACCGCGCCGGCTTACCATGCCGTGGCCGTATCTTGCGACCGCGCCAGTTTACAACGAGGAGGACAATTTGCCTGTTTGCACCGGCTGACAACGCCATGGACGACTCGCCCGTCCACCCTCGCGACCGGTTCACGTGTCTGCGCCAGCTTACAACGCCGTGGCCGATTCGTTGTCCGCGCCGGCTTACAACGCCACGGTCGACTCACCCGTCTGCACCGGTTTACCATGCCGTGGTCGGTTCACCCGACAATTGTTCACTACGTCAAAATGATGTGGTTAACTCGCTCATCTGCGCCGGCTTACAACGCCACGGCCGGATCATCTGTTTGAGCTGCCTCTGACGCGGCGGTTGTCTTTTCCATCCGTCTCTCGCGGCCTAGTCTACATCAGCACACCGGGCCGCACCCGTCTGCATGAGCTGTTTATTGAGTATGAGCAAGTCACAGCTTGGGTAGCCCGGTTTTCTTTCAACAAAATGGAAGCAAATTATCACATACTATCAACCCGCCGTCTGCACCTGGATGGCTCAATGGACATGCGCACAAGTCGCTATCACTACAGTTTGGTTAAACTTCAAACAGCCAGTTGGAAGGAACCATTGGCCGAGTTGCTGACACGGCTCATACGGGATCATTTATAACCCGCCGCAGTCACCTCAACCTTCTGTGGATACACATCGTGTTATCAACACCAATGATATACAAGTTATGCCGGTTTATATCACGGTTAAATATGGAGAATCTCAAGCCAACTCCTCGAGTCATCTTGAGACTCGGGGGCTACAGTGACATGACTCGGGAACCCCGGGTCGTTGGAGGGAATGATAACCCGGTTCCGGAGGCTGCTACCATATTGATGAAACTTTAAAGGCCGTCAGAAAATTGCCGGTTCAAATAAAGATTCCGGTTTAAAATCCGGTTCAAGAGATATCTTTCTCCCGCAAAGTTTTGAAGCTCTCAAATCCGGTTCAAACGTCCGGCTCAAGGTAAATTTGTATCTTATAAAGCTTTGAAGCTCTTAATTATCCGGTTTACAAATTTCCGGTTCAAAAAGAGGTTATCTCTCGCAAAGTTCGAGTTCTCAGGAAAAATTAAAGGGACCAAAGAGAGTCTGTTACAAAGCACAACTCAAATATAGGTACCCTGCTTTAATGACTATTCGAAGCTGATCGTATTTGAATTTAGCTTAACCCTTTTGGTGTGACCCTGATCGTATTCGAATCAGAGTCGTTAAATATTCTCATAATCACTAGGGGGCTTCCTGTTCAAACATAGGTCGTATTCGAACCAAAGAGAACATAGCTGTCGATACCCTTTTGATCGGCACACTGCCGAGCTCATTGGGGAGTTTCTTGGTCATATTTGAACCATAGCTCAACCCCCTTTGGGAACCGACGTGGATCGTATTCGAATCAGCGTCGTTAAACAACTCTCAAGGTCATTTGGGGGCTTCCTGTTCAAACATAGGTCGTATTCGAACCAAAGAGAACATAGCTGTCGGTACCCTCTTGATCGGCAACGCCAAAGCTACTGGGGGCTATATGATCGTATTCGAATCTTAGCTTAACCCCTTTGGGACGGTTTTTTGATCTTATTCGAATCAGAAGCCTCAAGATTTTTTGAAGTTTCTTTTTGCAAATAATTTTTGGGATTTTATTTGAAGCTCTTTTGAACACATCTAAAGTGTATATGAGTGGTTTCTATTTAAACCCGGTAAGTCGCCGGCTTATGACAATCATCATCTATGTGGAAGCATTGGCTTCTAAGGATTGGGTTATCACATTTATTGTACAGGTATCATAAGCCGACGGTACAGTTCAATATCACAGGTATGATATTGTTTATACATAATTATGTTTAAACTAGCCCTGGCTATGGACTTTGAGCCACCGGTATGTTTTGAATTGCGCCATTGGAATCATGCGCGTATCAAAGATTAGGTTATCACCCTTATTGTGCAGGTCATATAAACCGACAAATGCAAATTCAATATCACAAGTATGATATTATTGTTATGTTTCAAAGTTATGATTCATAACAGGCTTATCTGTGACTCCTTTTTTACACATCTGTGGTCATATGTAAGATATTATGACCCACCCTGCGGTAAACCGCCGAGGTTTCTTGTGATCTACTTGTGTGCAGGATAAGACTACATTTGGAAAGTTACCCGCCCTGGCTTTTGACATTAAGTCACCAGGGCATATCTTATTTAAACTCTGTGCAGGATTTGCAGAACTATGACTTATATAAATGCTTCAGTCCAAGCTCATCACTGAAATTAGTGTTTCAAAAGGGTTATCAATTATTGATTTTCTCAAGGGATATAGGCCACCGGATTATAAAATTTCCGGCTTACAATGGAGGCGTAATAAATCGCCATCGGCCAAGAGCCGCCGGGTATTTAAACTCCGGATTTACTTGTCAACAGATAAGGTATTTGAAATCTTTAAATAGCCAAACTTGGCTGGATTTTCATTATGATTTGAATGATTGAGGTTTTCAAATCGGGTTAGTCAAATCTTTAATAGCCAACATGGCTGGATTTTTATTATGGTTATCAGAAACTAATATTATGATTGAGGTTTTCAAAGTCGCTTCAGCGCAATGGCTATTATTTTATCAGTGGATATGATTTATTCTACAATGATAGGAATAGTCCCGAGTCGCTGCAGGCTTACAACCCGGCACTTGGGGGCTACATTATTCAAGTTGAGATTACATCAAATATGCAAGTCCCATGTCACTGCCAGCATGCACCATGGCACTTGGGGGCTAATGCAAAGTCATTTTTTGCTCACTTCATTGAAGACCCGAATCATCACATCGTAATGAGCCGGCCCTTGGGGGCTACCAATTGCTCCTGGCAACAATTCAAGAAAATTCTAGGATGACCCAGCTATACTACTATGACTATAGCCGACTCATGGGGGCTACACAACTGGATTTTATTTAAAGCCATGGTGATAAGTCCCGGCTTATTCATGCTGATTAAACCGGCCCTTGGGGGCTACACGTAATATGGATATAAGGGAGAAATATCTTCAAATTCTCAGTTTTGAGTAAATCAGATTGACCTGGTGTCTGCAAAAATCATAAACCGGCGTCGGCGACAATTATGACATGGCATCATCTATTTATAACCCGGCAATTTTGGTACTCATAAACCGGCAAGTTTTAATCTATAAGCCGGATGAATATAAGTTGAATATTTGAAGACCAATATTTTTGTCAAGTCAGAGCATTGAAAGCCGACTCAAGTGGATTATCTCTTACAATATTTCTCAACAAGAGACCAATGTCAGCAAATTGACTCTGAAGCTATCCTGTTGACCCGGATTTTTCAAAGGAAGTATCTGGATTTTTTGCATTGGAAAAATTTGAACATATCTGCTCAAGAGATTTGCTATGAGAATATGGATACATATCAAGAAGGAAGATGACAAGGACTTAAGGATGATCAAGTGCCGGCTTAAAAGGAATATTTAACCCGGAACACAACCTATCCAATTTGTTCTTGTGTTTATTAGTTTAACATGGATAAATCCAAATTAAACTGGGGGCTAATGTCGGGGATATACCCCGCGGTATGACCCGGCCGGAAGTATGACTCGGCCGGATTTGGCGCTTCACTGTGGGGCGCCGGAGAACTGGCGACTCACGGGTCTGGCGGCTCACTATCACACGATTCACGAGCCTGACGACTCACGGATGACCCCGACGGCGGGTCAGATAGAAGACTAGACCCAAGGCCCAGAAGGCCGGCTCACGTTTATGATGGGCCGGCTTAAGAAGAAAGGGATGACGAATATTTCCTTTACGAGGAAGCAAGACCCGGACTTGTAATTAACTTTTAAGAGAAGATAGATTAGTCCACGCCGACGCCCCTCTGCTTCTGCATGAGTTGCCGTGCCGGGTCGCGTCTGCCTCCGCTGCTGTGGGTTTCCACGCCACACGCGCTGATTTCTTCTGCCTCACCGCATCGGCGGGTCGCGCTCATTCCCCAGTTTCGGCGCCGGCAACACCTCCGCTTCGAGTTCACCTCGCCATTGCATTGAGCCGCCGACCGGGTCTTACACGTCACTTCCGCCTCTACCATGGTCCTGCGCTGAGCCGCCGTGCCTATGGCCTCTGAGCCGCTGGGTTCGCCCCGCGCGGAGGTGCAGGCATGGAAAAGTTGTGACAGTTTTCTTGATGGACGCTCGCGCTGTGGGCTACTTCTCTGGTGCATTAGCATGTGAACAAGGGACAGGCCAAGGGGTATAGGATACTGGGTCAATTTTTCGTTGCTGTGCCCGGATAAGCGACTCCGATGATCAGTCTGATACACTACGAGAAAACCATTATTCAGCAGCAGGAGTAGCGATGCTATCCACATGCATCAATTACTAATGAACACTTGCTATGCGTCAAGCACAACGACTTGGATCTCAAGGCATTCAAAGTCGATTGTTATTCAGAAAAGGGGGACAAAGGAAGACTCATGTGGGTGCTGGTGCTACAGTAGACGTGCATAGGTGTGCGCAAGTCGCCGCTCGTATAGCTTAATTTACATCAACCCGCCGGAGCCGTGTTGAGCCGCCCTTGCCGCTCTGAGCCGCCGGAACTATATTGAGTCGCTGGTCTACCTGAGCCACCTCTGTACGATAAACGGATCATCCGTCGTCCAAACAAATCAGGTGATATCCATCTAAGTTTGTTTTATTAGCACATGTTGTTTTGTCAAAGAACAAGCTTATCTTTGCCTTGATCTGCAATATTGTTTATGCAGGGCAATTATTTATGACAAAAAGTGATATTATACTGCGGAGATGGAGGCACACCAACATCTTTTGGCACAGGTGGTCTTCGTTATTCAACGGAGCCCCGCACCGGCTTATAACACCGTAGTCGTCTCTTGCGACCGCGCCGGCTTACCATGCCGTGGCCGTATCTTGCGACCGCGCCAGTTTACAACGAGGAGGACAATTTGCCTGTTTGCATCGGCTGACAACGCCACGGACGACTCGCCCGTCCACCCTCGCGACCGGTTCACGTGTCTGCGCCAGCTTACAACGCCGTGGCCGATTCGTTGTCCGCGCCGGCTTACAACGCCACGGTCGACTCACCCGTCTGCACCGGTTTACCATGCCGTGGTCGGTTCACCCGACAATTGTTCACTACGTCAAAATGATGTGGTTAACTCGCTCATCTGCGCCGGCTTACAACGCCACGGCCGGATCATCTGTTTGAGCTGCCTCTGACGCGGCGGTTGTCTTTTCCATCCGTCTCTCGCGGCCTAGTCTACATCAGCACACCGGGCCGCACCCGTCTGCATGAGCTGTTTATTGAGTATGAGCAAGTCACAGCTTGGGTAGCCCGGTTTTCTTTCAACAAAATGGAAGCAAATTATCACATACTATCAACCCGCCGTCTGCACCTGGATGGCTCAATGGACATGCGCACAAGTCGCTATCACTACAGTTTGGTTAAACTTCAAACAGCCAGTTGGAAGGAACCATTGGCCGAGTTGCTGACACGGCTCATACGGGATCATTTATAACCCGCCGCAGTCACCTCAACCTTCTGTGGATACACATCGTGTTATCAACACCAATGATATACAAGTTATGCCGGTTTATATCACGGTTAAATATGGAGAATCTCAAGCCAACTCCTCGAGTCATCTTGAGACTCGGGGGCTACAGTGACATGACTCGGGAACCCCGGGTCGTTGGAGGGAATGATAACCCGGTTCCGGAGGCTGCTACCATATTGATGAAACTTTAAAGGCCGTCAGAAAATTGCCGGTTCAAATAAAGATTCCGGTTTAAAATCCGGTTCAAGAGATATCTTTCTCCCGCAAAGTTTTGAAGCTCTCAAATCCGGTTCAAACGTCCGGCTCAAGGTAAATTTGTATCTTATAAAGCTTTGAAGCTCTTAATTATCCGGTTTACAAATTTCCGGTTCAAAAAGAGGTTATCTCTCGCAAAGTTCGAGTTCTCAGGAAAAATTAAAGGGACCAAAGAGAGTCTGTTACAAAGCACAACTCAAATATAGGTACCCTGCTTTAATGACTATTCGAAGCTGATCGTATTTGAATTTAGCTTAACCCTTTTGGTGTGACCCTGATCGTATTCGAATCAGAGTCGTTAAATATTCTCATAATCACTAGGGGGCTTCCTGTTCAAACATAGGTCGTATTCGAACCAAAGAGAACATAGCTGTCGATACCCTTTTGATCGGCACACTGCCGAGCTCATTGGGGAGTTTCTTGGTCATATTTGAACCATAGCTCAACCCCCTTTGGGAACCGACGTGGATCGTATTCGAATCAGCGTCGTTAAACAACTCTCAAGGTCATTTGGGGGCTTCCTGTTCAAACATAGGTCGTATTCGAACCAAAGAGAACATAGCTGTCGGTACCCTCTTGATCGGCAACGCCAAAGCTACTGGGGGCTATATGATCGTATTCGAATCTTAGCTTAACCCCTTTGGGACGGTTTTCTGATCTTATTCGAATTAGAAGCCTCAAGATTTTTTGAAGTTTCTTTTTGCAAATAATTTTTGGGATTTTATTTGAAGCTCTTTTGAACACATCTAAAGTGTATATGAGTGGTTTCTATTTAAACCCGGTAAGTCGCCGGCTTATGACAATCATCATCTATGTGGAAGCATTGGCTTCTAAGGATTGGGTTATCACATTTATTGTACAGGTATCATAAGCCGACGGTACAGTTCAATATCACAGGTATGATATTGTTTATACATAATTATGTTTAAACTAGCCCTGGCTATGGACTTTGAGCCACCGGTATGTTTTGAATTGCGCCATTGGAATCATGCGCGTATCAAAGATTAGGTTATCACCCTTATTGTGCAGGTCATATAAACCGACAAATGCAAATTCAATATCACAAGTATGATATTATTGTTATGTTTCAAAGTTATGATTCATAACAGGCTTATCTGTGACTCCTTTTTTACACATCTGTGGTCATATGTAAGATATTATGACCCACCCTGCGGTAAACCGCCGAGGTTTCTTGTGATCTACTTGTGTGCAGGATAAGACTACATTTGGAAAGTTACCCGCCCTGGCTTTTGACATTAAGTCACCAGGGCATATCTTATTTAAACTCTGTGCAGGATTTGCAGAACTATGACTTATATAAATGCTTCAGTCCAAGCTCATCACTGAAATTAGTGTTTCAAAAGGGTTATCAATTATTGATTTTCTCAAGGGATATAGGCCACCGGATTATAAAATTTCCGGCTTACAATGGAGGCGTAATAAATCGCCATCGGCCAAGAGCCGCCGGGTATTTAAACTCCGGATTTACTTGTCAACAGATAAGGTATTTGAAATCTTTAAATAGCCAAACTTGGCTGGATTTTCATTATGATTTGAATGATTGAGGTTTTCAAATCGGGTTAGTCAAATCTTTAATAGCCAACATGGCTGGATTTTTATTATGGTTATCAGAAACTAATATTATGATTGAGGTTTTCAAAGTCGCTTCAGCGCAATGGCTATTATTTTATCAGTGGATATGATTTATTCTACAATGATAGGAATAGTCCCGAGTCGCTGCAGGCTTACAACCCGGCACTTGGGGGCTACATTATTCAAGTTGAGATTACATCAAATATGCAAGTCCCATGTCACTGCCAGCATGCACCATGGCACTTGGGGGCTAATGCAAAGTCATTTTTTGCTCACTTCATTGAAGACCCGAATCATCACATCGTAATGAGCCGGCCCTTGGGGGCTACCAATTGCTCCTGGCAACAATTCAAGAAAATTCTAGGATGACCCAGCTATACTACTATGACTATAGCCGACTCATGGGGGCTACACAACTGGATTTTATTTAAAGCCATGGTGATAAGTCCCGGCTTATTCATGCTGATTAAACCGGCCCTTGGGGGCTACAGGTAATATGGATATAAGGGAGAAATATCTTCAAATTCTCAGTTTTGAGTAAATCAGATTGACCTGGTGTCTGCAAAAATCATAAACCGGCGTCGGCGACAATTATGACATGGCATCATCTATTTATAACCCGGCAATTTTGGTACTCATAAACCGGCAAGTTTTAATCTATAAGCCGGATGAATATAAGTTGAATATTTGAAGACCAATATTTTTGTCAAGTCAGAGCATTGAAAGCCGACTCAAGTGGATTATCTCTTACAATATTTCTCAACAAGAGACCAATGTCAGCAAATTGACTCTGAAGCTATCCTGTTGACCCGGATTTTTCAAAGGAAGTATCTGGATTTTTTGCATTGGAAAAATTTGAACATATCTGCTCAAGAGATTTGCTATGAGATTATGGATACATATCAAGAAGGAAGATGACAAGGACTTAAGGATGATCAAGTGCCGGCTTAAAAGGAATATTTAACCCGGAACACAACCTATCCAATTTGTTCTTGTGTTTATTAGTTTAACATGGATAAATCCAAATTAAACTGGGGGCTAATGTCGGGGATATACCCCGCGGTATGACCCGGCCGGAAGTATGACTCGGCCGGATTTGGCGCTTCACTGTGGGGCGCCGGAGAACTGGCGACTCACGGGTCTGGCGGCTCACTATCACACGATTCACGAGCCTGACGACTCACGGATGACCCCGACGGCGGGTCAGATAGAAGACTAGACCCAAGGCCCAGAAGGCCGGCTCACGTTTATGATGGGCCGGCTTAAGAAGAAAGGGATGACGAATATTTCCTTTACGAGGAAGCAAGACCCGGACTTGTAATTAACTTTTAAGAGAAGATAGATTAGTCCTAGTCCTACTAGGACTCCACATGTAACCCGCCCCTCTAACTTATATAAGGAGGGGCAGGGCACCCCAAAGGAGGGAGGCAACAAGAAATAATCTCTAGGGCTAAATACCGAGAGCCGGAGCCGGCGACTTTCCCATGATCATAATAAGACTTAGCCTCAAACAGCACGTAGGGTTGTTACCGGATGATGTTTCCCGGGGCCCGAAGCTGTCTAACCCCTTGTCTTGTGCGTTGATCCGCCCTGTGTCTCTCATCCCAATCAACCCCTCTCAAGCTAGTACAAAGATGCGTTGGCCTCACGACTAAGTCCTTATACCTAGGACATCTGACGTGTTAATTCCACGACAACTACACTTCGCTGCGAGGCAATATTTTACACGGGTAGTTTGAGTTTTGAAGTCAAACAGACGTGCGGCCCCACAATCTGGGTGCACTGGACAGCCTAGCCACGTGAACGGGTTTTCCTTCCCAGCATCCCGTGGCTCGCGTGCTCGCCCTAGCCGCACCTTGCTTGCAGCTTCCAGCTAATAGCATATTTAAACTAGCGCCTCCCAATTAAGCCTGAGGAGCCGGAAAAGCCTGGCGGGGCATTGGGAACTGTGCAATATGGCTCTGTACGTAAAGTGCTCTACTACTACTCTGTAGCTTGTGGCATTGCACGCATGGACTTCACTCCATTATCGGCTCTACTATAAAATAAATTCCTCTTGACGTGTTTTTTTTTGAAACGGAGGCAAAATCTTTGCTTCATCTCATTCATAAAGAAGGAACTACTAACAAAGTTCGACGAGATCCATTACACCTCCACAAATGGAAGCGAAAAGCCTAGTCTCGCTGTATCAAATAACTCAAATGTTCTGCCCCCGCAGTAACCGTCGGTGATAAACAGGCTGCTAGTGTGTGCGTGAGAGGAGCGGCTGAGTAGGCCAGCTACGTGAGAGGAGCGGCTAAATAGAGCACTGAGAGTACCCACTAGGCCACTACGCAGGTGTACTTCCCCTGCATTGATAGTACAACGATGGTTGTAGAGAACAGTAGTACCCTCCACTTCCAGCTGTAGCTCCTTGGCCCTGAGATTCAAGAGTTCAAAACTGGTGCACTATACTAGACTAGACTAGAAGTACAGTACATCGCACTACTAGTTGAGAAAAGAGGTACTAGTACTGCTACAGTACGAGTACGTACTCCTCCGTCACATAATGTAGGGATAATTAGATTTATGCCCCTAGTTGTGTCCCACTCATCTGTTTTACCCCTAATTCCCAAAAGTCACCGGTTCTGTCCAAATCACTTTGCTCCTCTTATGCTTTTGCCCTTTGACCGTTTGACCGTCAGTTTGAAAACTTCATAACTAATTCATACTAAATCAGAAAAATGCAAATAAGATACCAAAATGTTCACAAAAAGATCACCTATATGCCAGTGTCATTTGCATTCATGAAAAAAGTGTTGGAAAGGGCCCATCCGAGTTTTAGCTCTTATGCTACCACCATGAATAGTAAAAACTAAAAAGGTTCGAAAATAATTTGGTGGCAAAGAATGACAAATGTTTTAAGTGCCTGCCAAGTTTCATCAGGGAATAACATTCGTGGGTGCCGTGGCAAAAAAACAATCAACACTCCAAAATAGATTATTTTTTTGCCACGACTTCCACGAATGTCGTTCCCTAATGAAACTTGGCAAGCACATAAAACACTTGTCGTTCTTTGCTACCATATTTTTTTGATTTTTTTAGAGTTTACTATTCATGGTGGTATCAAAAGCGCTAAAACTCGGATGTGCACTTTCCAACACTTTTTTCATGAATGCAAATGACACTGACATATAGGTGATATTTTTCTGAACATTTTGGTATCTTATTTGCATTTTTTTGATTTTGTATGAATTAGTTATGAAGTTTTCAAACTGACGCTCAAACGGTCAAAGTGCAAAAGCATAAGAGGATCGAAGTGACTTGGACAGAACCGGTGACTTTTGGGAATTAGGGGTAAAACAGACGAGTGGAACACAACTAGGGGCATAAATCTAATTATCCCCATAATGTAAGACGTTTTTTGACACTAGTTGGCGTGTACAAAAAATGGCAAAAACATACCCAAAATTTCTTAATCCACGCTAAAAACTACTACCTAGTGCCAAAAATTTCTTACTAGTGCTATTATTTACAGTATAATGCAATCCCATAACGTTCCATAATGCTAGTACTAGTAGTAAATAATAGCCTCACCCCTTCGCTGAGGAACGATCTACAGTTGGAAGGGACGAGGCCCTGCAGTTACTACATTCTTATCTCCTCCTTGCCAGTTCCCCTCCCCCCGAAGAGAAGGCAGTTCGTCGCTGCACCCATGGATTTGCCAGGAGGTTCTCCTCCTCGTCGGGGCTGGGTGACCTTGGACGACGATCCTCTGGGAGAAATCGCACGCCGCTCCGACGTCCTCACCGCCGCAAGACTCGGTGCTTCCTGCACCAACTTTTTCAAGACGCTGCTTAAACAGGCTTGGGAAAAGGCCATGCTTGTTGGTCTTCCATGCGTCCTCGAGGAGAAGGTTCTTCTATGGGACAATCCTTCGAACAGTCCACCACTCCCTGGCCATGGTTGCACATTGAGTCCGCTAGAGTTGCCGACGTTGAGAGGTAGTCGGATTTTGTTCGATGAGCAGGTCAGTATTGGAGTTTGATCATGTAGTACTTAGTTATTCCATTTCCATCCCGTAATTTCTCCGCTGCCCACCGTCTTATATATAGGTCTGGGTCGGTGCCAACGAAGATTGGCTTGCATACCTCCGGCCGGATACCACCATCATTTTGCACAACATCCACAGCAGTGCGGCCGTTCCGGTAGACCCCTTCTCCACCATTGGGATCGGCCTTCCGGACTGGCTGGGCTTGAATACGTATGATGATGCCTACATGAGATTGAAGAAGATAGCAATTGCGGACCCGCCGACAAAGCGATGCGGCTACGACGATTACTATCTCATCGCGGTGTTCGACATAAGGATTGCCATCAATGCAAGAGGTAGTAACGGCAGAGGCTGGCGCATGTTGGCGGCGGCAGATTTGTACCCCTACACGTTCGAAGATGCCGTGCGCCTTCTAGGCCGCGTCTTCGCGGTGACAAGCCAGGGGACTTGTTTCATCTGGTTGCCATCCTACGGTACGGGAGATTACAAACGGAATGCACAAACCATCATTTGCATCCCTAACGGTACTCCATTATTTTGTAGGGACCAGTCATTCCCCGATCAAAATAAGATCGCCGATCCTGTATGTGCATTTGCATCCCCGATTCGGTCTAACCTGGAACCTTGTAGCTGACTTTGGCATATTGGGATCAACTATCTTAGCAGTCGTTACCCATGGTACCACTGATGTGCAACATGGTCACACAATCTACCACGATCGGACCGTCACCATCTACCCAGGTATTCCATTTTTTAACCCTCTCGCCTTCTCTTTCTTTGTTGTACTAGTAGTATACTTTGTAGTACTAGTAGGAGTACTTTTTACCTTGGAGGACGCATATAGCTAGCTAGGCCCTTGAAGACTTGAACCCACAAGCTGCCACCATTTTTGTTTTTCCGTGTCTTACTATCTCATCCATGTAGCCAAGAGTGGCTATATATAATAAGCCGGTTATTTTACTTCCTCTATACCGGAGTAGTACTATTTGCTGCACAGTATTACTGACCGCCGTATTTCAGCACAACATTATTATGCATGGACCTTGACTATGTACGTCACCATGTGTCCAGATCTGGGATGCCACGTGTACCAGATGAACGGCGCCGAGTTCGACAACCGTGATGCTACGTGGGTGCCGAGGAACACTCTTGGAGAGTACTCGCTTTTCATCGGGGACAGCTACCCCATTGTGAAGTGGATGCCACCTTCCGTGCACGACACAGATGGCCTGCCGTTCATGAAGCATGGTTGTGTCTTCAGTCCGCACCGCCGGATGAACGACATGCTGGGACACGCTATCCTTGATTTATGCCGCTTCCGCTTGGATGAGTCTCCATCGTGTGGAACCGGACTAGAAAGCTGCGACAATGATTCCTGTTGCCCACCACTATGGATCGTGCCATCCATGAAGAACACCTGGGACTGGAACCTGGAGGAGGACATGTAGCCCATCTATAACGTGTAAGTGGAGTACGGTAATTGTGGACGGTAGCGTTGTGAATATATGTAGACTAGTCATGCACAAATTTATCACATGAATTGGAGATGAACTTGTGTGGCATACTCGCATTTGTCCTTTAGAATTTATTACTAGTAAATGTGTTATGTGTACGTGCAACTTGTGTGGTTGTTGCACGGGCTCCAACACGCTCTTTGAGAAAAAAAGGTGGCACAGCTTTGGATATACGTGACGTGGCGGCATCTTACAGTAGCATCGTTCGCTATAGTTGTAGTACACTCCTACTAGGATGACAACTCCTATAAAACCTTGCGCTTGGCTCTTTGCCTCTTCGGGAGGTTCAACAGTTCGTACTCGTGTGAACCTTGCACTTGGCTCTTCGCCTCTTCGGAAGGTCCAACAATGATGATACTACAGTACAATATGCTTCTGGCAATCTGACACCGATTGAACTGCTGCACGTCCACCGCGAGGGCGAGGGAGAGGGAGAGGGCGCTGTAGTCAAAACCCTCTCCTCGTCCTGTGAACCATCGCGCGCGTGGGCGAGGGAGAGGCGTAGTAAGCAAGCTTCTCCTCGTTCGGCGAGTTGACGGGACACATCAAAGAAGTACTAGTACCAGTAGTAGTAGTACATACTAAGTCCTTTCCGATTAATATGGCTTAATTTGAAACGAGAAAAATACACTGGCGGTCAACGTATGTAACAATACGCTCTTTACGGTCACTATATATAGTTTTGAGGCGATTATACGATCGCTAGCTCACCGTAGAGCACCGTATTGCACCCTACTGACCGGCCACATAGTCGACGTGGCACTTTGTTGACTGGTTAAATTGTCACCTGGTTATTGGGTCCCACCTGTCAGTTGGCAGAGCAAAGAAACCAGTTAAACAAAACTCTACGCAGGCGCGACACGAGTCCAACCCTTGCGCGCGAACCGCCCTGGCTGTGTATGTGAGTGCATGCACGTGTCCTCCCTCGGTCTTCCAACAAAGAGTGTACATCGGCTATAAAACAAAGAGTGTAGTACATGATGTACATCTACACTTCCAATGCATTTAGCCTTTAATCTAAATCGATATTGATTGACTAATGCACCAACTTGTGCTGTAGGTATAGGCTACATGTCTATCCTTAATTACAGCATGCAACGGCCTTCATTTAATCTTCTTATCTCAATGGTCGCATGCACACATAAGTCTGCTACTTTTGGGCGTTAATTATGCCCTGGTCAATGTGTAAATCTCTAAATGTACAGTCTTTTACGGACGTAGGGATTAGGTTGAGCACTTGAGCGTAAGCATGTGTGTTGTGTCATGTGCTGTGTGCCGCATGGGTGCGTGAGTGTTGCGTGCGTCCATGTGTACGTGTGAGTGTTGCATGTTGCATGTATGCATGCATGCATGGGGCTTACTCCCTCCCATTGACATGTTCATATTTCAAGCTTCCTCTGTTCCCTCCATATGGTGATACTCCCTCTGTTCCCAAATAGTACAGAGTAAAAGCCTCCCTCTCTTCCCAAATACGGAGTATTTGTCTTTCTACAGATTTCAACAAGTGACTAGGTATGGAGCAAAATGAGTGAAGTGAGCATAGAGGCATAGGGATACTGTAGAAAGGAAGTCCTCGCGATCCAGTATTCCCCATCTCAGTCAGAGAGAACTATTCAACTAGTCTTCGCAGTGAAGTGACAATACACGCTGCAGCAGATGGGGCACGTAATTAATAAGCTGAACCAGCGTGTTGGTGTTACTAAATCAGCCTTACCCAGTACTGCCGTCATGTTTGCCAGTAGAGCACGCTTTCGCAAATACGCCTACGCACCTCTGTCCTCCATTAACTGACATATGGGCCCTGTTGTGGTAGACCCACATGTCATCGGTGTAAGTATTTATACTCCGAAGGACGGTATATCCTGGTAGTAGTACTACTAGAATTGAGATTGAATGCACTTTCTTCCCCGTCTTCCACTCTTCTTCCTCCTCTCTTCTTCTTCCTCCTCTCTTCTTCTTCCTCTTCTCTTCCCCATCGTTGGTCGCACACCATTTACCCCTGCTCACTGCTCGCCCACACAAGGAGAAGCTTCTTCGCTCGCCCGCCCGAATCAACTTCCCCGCTGGCTCGCAGGCACCGAAAACCCCAATGGCAGAACCGACTAACACGCAGAGCCGCGATTGGAATTCCCTCCCCGATGTTCTCTTGGAGCAGATCTGTAGTCGTATGGACCTACTCAGCACCGTCTGTCTGGCCGCATGCTTGGTGTCTTTGTACCTTCTACTCGTCTGCAACCGGCCGTCTCTTTTCAAGACACCCTGCTTGCTGATGCTCGATCCTCGCAGGTGGCCCAGACACCGAATTGACGATCCTACGGAGGTTGCCATGGTGCCCCTCGACATGCTACCACTACCCGTCCACCTGTCCTTCATGCGCGGCCACTACTGGGCGGGCATGAAGGCCAACTAGATCGTCCTCATCCACCACACCGGTAGTCCGTGGCGTCTCGTGGATATCTACACCCAGCGAGAGATCACCCTTCCATCGTTGGATACCGCCACCATCGAGCCTCGCGGCCCGCCGGACACTCCTGCCTACTACGCACGAGACGCGTCAAGCTTTTGGCTTGACCTCTGTTTGCAGAAAGTTGTAATCTGCGAAGTGCCCACACCATCAGAAGATTGCATGCATTACAAGCTCATTGCCTTGTTCAACATGGGATTAGTCTATCTGGAATCCGGTTGCCATACATGGTTATGGCTCATCATCAATCCTGTTGAGGCGACATTTCTGTCTGATGCTATAGTGCACGATGGCATTGTTTACGCGGTCGACACACAGATTGGCTGCCTATACTGGTGGAATCTATCGTCGTGTAATTGTTCTATCTCATCTCATCTTTACCTTATGAATACAACTGCATGTTCATTTGTTACAAATTTAGAATGCATAGCATGTCTATAACCACATCATTGCTATATGTTCCTCTCATTTCCTAGATTTTTATAACCACACATGTTATTGTTAGAGTTGATATGAGAACAATTGGCATCTAATGATTGTTAGAATACATATTATGAGCATAACATCATGATTGCTATATGTTACTCTCGTTTACAAGATTTTTATAACAACACATGTTATTGCTTAGAGTTGATATGAGAACAGTAGTAGTAGTAAGTGCTATGGTAGAATATGAGTAGGCGCTGTCATAGCTGTTTTCCTCTCATTGTTACATGATGTTTGAACCATGACATATTTCTAGAATATGAAAGCCATTGGCTTATTTTTTTAACTTGGGGTATGATTATGACCACGGCATTGCAATTCTCTGTCTATGATATGTGTCACTGTTATAATAATCTTAATTCCACACATACTCTGAACATGATTGTTTATTTTTGTCCTTTTGGTCTCCAATTTGAATTGTTGCAGCAGACGCAAATGTGCTGGCCTTCATGATTCCAGGACCTGGAATCATACCAGCCGATGGGTGGTGGTTTATCGCTCGTTCAGCTGACGGCGGTCATTTGATGCTCATTCGCACGTACCAAATTGACCAAACCATTACATCAAACCACATGCAGTACAATGCGTGGGGCGTTCGTGACATTGATGGCTATGGCTGCTTCGTGTTCGAGAAAGATCCCAGCTCCGTTGGGCCAGGCCTATTCAACTGGAGGCGGGTTTACAGCCTCGGCAACCACTCCTTGTTCCTCGGGCTCAATTATCCGATCATCTAACCAATCATCGATCATATCACCGGCGATGATTACTGTGCTATGCAACTTCCATTCGCGAGGGGGGCTATGTTTACACATCATACCATGGGTTTCATGAACCACCCGACATCCGGCGATGTGGTTCATGCCAACAACAAATATGCATAACTTGATTCGTGCTGATATCTAGACTGAGCCATGTATTCTGCTGCTGTAGCACGACCCTCACCTGCGTTGTTAGTTTGAAGCACTCCGTTGTATCCCAGCTCCGTCGTATCAAGCTTCCATATGTACTGTTGTTAGTTTGAAGCACTCCTCTGGTTTGAAGGATAGATACCTTCCTGGGATCAAGTGCATCCTAACTCACCTGCGTAGGATGTACTGATAATGATGATGGAGATGCTGTGCAGAAGCCATATATATATAACCAGAGGAGTACTAAATACGACTAGTAAGTAGTACAGTAGCAGTACTAGTATACGTCGGTCAAATTATTCATCATGTCCACACATTGAATTGACGTGACAACACGCTGCGCGTGAGGTGACACAAGAATCCCGGCGGCGTGTTCGGGTATTCTGGACTTCAGATTTGGAGTACCACTTATCTGTCGAAATCTTTCATCATTCACTTAAAACAGTCGATTGATCATACATTGAGTACCATATAACTAGAATTACCGATGCAAGTCGAAGTAGGATTGGCCGGTGCTGCCGGCTGGCGTCAAGTTCGATCCCACGGATCAGGAGCTGATCGAGCACCTTGAGGCCAAAGTGAGTGCTGACAGCGCGAGATTTCAGTCTCTCATCGATTTGTTCATACCAACCATCGACAACGAGCACGGCATATGCTACACCCAACCTGAGAAACTTCCAGGTAAGACACCGATCGGCCGTCTACTTGCACAAACATATTCCTTTGTTTATAGCTCTATTTTTCTTTTTAGACGCAGAACTGGTGAAGCAATTACAATTTGACAGTGAATAAAAAGTGAAACAAGTGACTGCAACATGCCAAAGATGTTATGAAAATGCCAACTAGGTACACTAAAACCTTCATTCCACAATACGGCAGGTATCACACTGAGTGGCCTAAGGAAGCATTTCTTCCAGCGCAATTCCAGGGCATTCAAAAGGGGCACGTGGATGCATCACAAGATACAGTCGGAGTGCGGCATGCACGCGATGGGGCACAAGACCGGCAATACCTTGCCGGTGATGGTCAATGGCCGGCAAACGGGCAGCAAAAAAGGTTCTGGTGCTGCACACCAACAAGAACTTCGACCAGCAGAGGACGAACTGGGTGATGCACCAGTACCACCTCGGGGACCTGGAGCAAGAGAAGGAGCGGGAGCTGGTCCTCTGCAAGATTTTCTACCAGACGAACACTAGGGCCAGGAGTAAAAAGATTATAAGTTAGTTTGGTATTGGTAGTTGTACTACCTTGTCTTCCACAAGTTGGTATTGTTGTTAACGATCTTTTGGTATGAAATTGCATTTGCTTCCAACCATCATGCCGAGGGTCGACGTGGATATAAAGCTGAATCATTTGTTTCGAAACGAATTTTCAGGCACCTGATTTTTATTTGATGGGTAGCATAAGCACCCGCCGTTCGAATTCCCAGTTCTCCAATTTTTTCGAAACAAGTGCATGCACTTATTATCATGATAAAAAAACAATATCCATGCTGCATCCCAGTTATCAGTCTTTACTTGCAGAATTCTCTCGTTTATTGAGCACGTATATTGTTTTTTCAGGTCGAGCAAGTTTCAACTGGGCTGTAGACTGCCCAGGGTTGGTTTTGTTTTTAACAGGCCCAGCCCATGACGACAACGGGGTACAAAGATCCAGCAGGTATCTACTGGCCTCTGGCCCGCCAGCGTTAGTTATATTTTGCCTTACAGCATCCACATGCAGTTTTTTTACTGAATCAAACACACCGCCCAGCTCTATTTTCCTCTTGAAACGCATGTCCTACATCTGTTTTCTAATCTCTACCTATAGTTTTACTAGTTCATATACACGTATCATTATATTGAAAACACATAAAATTCCCTTTTCATATTTATATCCTTATTTTTGTTGTTTTTTCCCACACAGCGCTGATTTTTTTACCACTGGTTTTCCCTTAAACCAACTCAATTGTCCCACGTCTTATTTGCTTACAAAAACAAAACGATTTTTTGGCAAATCAATAAGTTCTTAAAAAAATGTTTATCATTTCGGGATTACAACACTTCGGACTCCACCGAAATATGCAAAATAAGGTTGAACTTTTTGACCGTGGTCCTAGGCAGAAAATGGGCTGTAATAAATTACTTAAGAATTAGCAAATGGGCTGCAACTTATAAAAAATAGCAAATGGGCTTTATGTTGTCTGCCACAGATTTGGAGGCTGACTTGTGGGCCTACTAAGTTCATGCGTACACAAGGTTTCTCAAAAAAGAAACTTAGTCAACAATCGACTCTACCAGCGCCAGACCGTTAGATGTCAATCTAACGGCAATCGTGCTTCTTTAGTCTCTGATCTTCCTGCCCCAGCCGCCCAAACCAGCGCCATCGGAACCGCCTGCTACCGCCTCCCGTGGCCGGCAGTGCTGCCGGGCAGGCCTCACGGCCCCATCATACTCGCATCCCTGGCCTGTCTATCCCTCTACTCACCCACACATCCTGTTATTTTCCGGCGATGGCAGCCGAACCAGTCAACCCACGTACTCTCCACCGCGTGGGCAGCCACTGCCATGTCTTCCCCTGCTCCGTGTCATTCCCTTCGTAGGCCTCGCCGTCGTCCACCGCCCTGGTGCTCTCGGCGCGGCATGGACAACAATGTCCATCCAACGGCCGTAGTGCTGCTTCAACCTCTGGTCTTCTTGCCCCAGCCGCCCAAAGCAGCGCCGGTCGTGCCGCATGCTCCTGCCTCCCGTGGCAGGCTGTGCTGCGGCGGAGGCCTCACCGTCCCCATACTACTCTCACCGCTTGCCAGGCCATCCCTCCACTCACCCACTCCCCCTGTTATTCTGTGGCGACGGCAGCCTCACACCGCAGCCGAACCAGTGAACCCTCGTACTCCTCTCCGCGTGGGCATCCACTGCCACGTCTTCCCCGGCTCCGTGTCGTCCCCTTCCTAGGCCTCGCCGTCGTCCACCGCCGTGGTCAATGTGGTCAACGACCGACTTCCATCGGAAGAGTACTGTACGTGGAGAGGCTGACAGCTGGGTCCACGGCAGCCGCAAGGAAGTGCCTCCTTATTACACCAAAATAATTATTCCTCCACCTGACAGCAGGGACCCACTGGACAGGCCACCAGTATTTCACGGAAAAAATGTTTCCCCCCTGACTGCTGGGACCCACCGGACGGGCCACCGTATTTCGTGAAAAAAAAAGTTTGCCCCTGACTGCTGGGACCCACCGGACGGACCACCGTATATCGCGAAAAAAACGTTCCCCCCGCTGTCAGCTCGGACCCACCGAAAGTGCCTCCTTATTACGCACAGAAAAATGAATAACCCCTACTAGCTGGGACCCACCATGGTGGGAGGCTGACTTGTGGGCCTACTAAGTTGACGGGGACGGAGGGCTTTGTCAACTTAGTCAATATGAACGATTCTAGCTTTAGTGACCGTACGATGTCCATTCAACGGCCGTCGTGCTTCTTCAATCTCTGCTCTTCCTGCTCCAGCCGCTCAAACAAGCGCCGGCGGGACTGCCTGCTCCCTCCTCCCCGCGGCCAGCTCTGCTGCCGCGCAGGCCTCACCGCCCCACCGTACTCCCATTGCTGGCTTAGCCATCCCTCTACTCACCCACACCTGCTGTTATTCTCCGGCGACGGCAGACAAACCAGTAAACCCTCGTACAATCGTACTCCCCTCCGTGTGGAAAATAACTGCCGAGTCTTCCCTGCATCCGTGTCGTTCCCTTCCTAGGCCTCACCGTCGTCCACCGCCCGGGTGCTCTCGGCACGGCCTGGTCAACGTGGTCAACGACCGATATGCATCTGAAGTGGACTGTACGTGGAGAGGCCGACAGCTGGGTCCACGGCCGCACGCAAGGAAATGCCTCCTTATTACACGCAAAATAATGATTCCTCCACCTGACATCAGGGACCCACCAAAAGGGCCTCTGTATTTCGTGAAAAAAACGTTACCGCCGCTGACAGCTCGGACCCACCAGCTATATCTTCGCACGCAAGGAAGTACGTCCTTATTACGCACACAAAAATGAATACTCCCCCTGTTAGCCGGGACCCAGTATAGTGGCAGGCGGACTTGTGGGCCTACTAAGTTGACGGGGACGGAGGGCTTTGTCAACTTAGTCAATATGCACGATTCTAGCTCCAGTGACCGTACGATGTCCATCCAACGGCCGTAGTGCTTCTTCAACCTCTGGTCTTCTTGCTCCTGCCACCCAAACCAGCGCCGGTCGTGCCTCGTGCTCCTACCTCTCGTGGCCGGCTGCGATGCGGCGGAGGCCTCACCGCCCCTACTACTCCCACCGCTGGCCAGGCCATCCCTCTACTCACCCACACCCCCTGTTATTCTGCGGCGACGGCAACCTCACACCGCAGCGAACCAGTGAACCCTCGTACTCCTCTATGCTGGGCATGCACTGCCGCGTCTTCCCCGGCTCCGCGTCGTCCCCTTCCTAGGCCTCGCCGTCGTCCACCGCCCTGGTGCTCTCGGCGCGGCGTGGTCAACATGGTCAATGAACGGCTTCCATCGGACGTGGACTGTACGTGGAGAGGCTCACAGCTGGGTCCACGGCCGCAGCAAGGAAGTGCCTCCTTATTACGTGCAAAATAATTATTCCTCCACCTGACAGCGGGGACCCACCAGACGGGCCACCGTATTTCATAAAAAAACGTTTCCCCCCTGACTGTTGGGACCCACCAGCTACACCTTCGCACACAAGGAAGTGCGTTCGGGCAAAAAAACAAAACGATTCGCCCCCTTGACTGCTGGGACCACCAGCTACATCTTCGCACGCAAGGAAGTGCCTGATAGTCGGGACCCACCTGGTCGAAGCGTACGTAGCGTTGTCATTCTGGTCGCGAACGTGTACGTACATATATACTGGTGGATGTAGAGGCGCGCACGTGTCGTAGAAGAGCGCGTACGTGTCGTAGTAGAGGCGCGTACGTGTCATAGTAGAGGCGCGCATGTAGCATGTACACGTACGTACAGCGGCCAGGGTGCAAGAAAGAAAATACGGCCACGTATGTGTACATACGGGCGGGGTCTCAAACGCCTACTCGCGCATACGTACGGCCAGGGCTCGTGTACATGGCTGGGTCGGCACGGAGACACAGCGTCGTCGTGTGTTCATGGGGAGGCAACGGAATGCGTCGTGTTCATGGGGAGGCAATGGAATGCGTCGTGTTCATGGGGAGGCAACGTAATGCGTCGTGTTCATCGAGAGGCAACGGAACGCGTGGGAGCCAACCGGCTGGGTCGGAACAGAATGCGTGGTCGTGTTCATCGGGAGGGCTTGGATGGAACAGGTGATGGAAACGAGGCCTGGCGTACCGCAGAACGGAGGAAACAGACCTCCTACAGTCGAAACGGGGGTCCTGTTGATCGGGAGGGGTGTGGCGTACCGCAAAACGGAGGAAACGGACCTCCTACGGTCGAAACGGGGGTCCTGTTGATCGGAGGGGTGTGGCGTACCGCAAAACGGACGAAACGGACCTCCTACGGTCGAAACGGGGGTCCTGTTCATCGGGAGGGGTGTGGCGTACCGCAAAACGGGACTCCACGGGATACTGTTCATCTCCACCGTCGACCTCCTCCAGCCTCCACGGGCTACCGTCGACCTCCTCCAGCCTCCACGGGCTCCTGTTCATCCAGCCTCCACCGCGCGCTACTCCACCGGCTACTGTTCAACCACCCCTCCACCGTTTACTGTTCATCTAGCCCTCCACACCACGGGGTCCTGTTCAACCACCCCTCCACGGGCACCCCTCCACCGTCTACTGTTCATCCAACCCCCCCCCCCCCCCCGCGCAACACTCACTGTTCATCCAATCGACCGGCTTCAGTTAGCAGCAGTAGCGAAGGAATCGCTCGATCGGGTTCAGTTAATAGCCATCGATCGATCGCTCGGGTTCAGTAACGCGTAGCCTGCGTGCAATCGCTCGGGTTCAGTTAGAGCCAAACGCCTCGCTCGGGTTCAGTTAGAGCCAACGCCTCGCACACACGCGCGTACGTGTACGAGAGAAACGCGCATCGCTCGGCCCCTGACCTCCCAATGTAACCGGGAACTCTCCGAAATTTTCCTCGCCCTTGCTTCTACCATGGTTTTTTCATCATGGACGGCCCAAAGAATGTCATGCAGCTGCGTCTCCGGCCCGCCCAGGACGAAAAGCCCATTTTCTATCATGATTTTTTGTCATAGAAGTAGGAGCCCACCACATCTATGATGATACCGGGTTTTGTCACAATTATCGTCATAGAAGTGTCATATGTATGACAGAAAACATTTTCGTTCGGCCCAAAATGTCACGGATGTGTCTTTTTTTTTGTAGTGCCCCCACACACACCAATACATCGAGTGCTCTAGTCATGTCTCCCTACCACACACAAACTTGCCCTGTGCCCTCTGACGTTCCGGTAGGCCAGTCGCCCTATATCTTTGACTTGCACACACACAATTTCGATGGCTCTCTTCATCGATCTCGCACCCACCCACTTGATCCTCTCTTTGACTTTATCGAGATATATGACCCCTCCCTCTCTTCTCGTGGATCGCCCCCTCGATATATGATATGGATAGGCCTCTATTTCACACACATTGCAAGCAAAAATTTGTTTGAGATGTCATCGACACATATTCCCACAGATACATTCATGAAATCACCCCCCAAAACAAAAAACACTCATGAACGCACACGCCATCTTTCTAGGTTTGTATCTCTCTCACACACACGTAGGTACGGGACGTGCACAAAGATAAGAGGTGCACGCACGGCGCACGTACTCCCGTCTCTTTCCTAACCACACCCGCGCGGGTACACGGTGGAGCTCATTTCTGTACGAAAAGGCAACCCACATGGTAATTTGACACGTGTACTGGTTGTCCACTTGATGGAGGATCGTCTACCACGGGTGGACAAACAAATTGTGACTTGACGCGTTATGTTAAAAAAGAGGCAAACCATGTGGGGCCTACCTTAGAGGCAAGGTTCTATACACTCGAGATGCTCTGTACGTATTACTTTTGATGTGTCCCGTCAACTCGCAGAACGAGGAGAAGCTGGCTTACTGTGCCGTCTCCCCCGCCCACGGGCGCGGTGGCTCGCAGGACAAGGTGAAGCTTGCTTACTACTATTGTATATTGGTTTATGGTCCCCATTGTATATTGTTTCAAATTTTGACTATAGATTGAACTAACAAAACGTTCGTGCATGTTACCAAAAATTATATAATTGAAAACTATGTTGAAATACGAATCCAACGATATAATTTTTGTTGACATGCATTAACATTTTGTTAGCTAAATATTTGGTAAAAATTTGGCACAAACTACAAAGGTGACCTATAAACCAGGACGGAGGTAGTAGTACTACGCCTTACGCCTGCTCCCTCGCCCACGCGCGCGGTGGCTCGTAGGACGAGGAGAAAGTTTTACTACTCCCTTCGTTTACTCCTCGTCCCTACCTTGGTTAGAGAGATAATCATATTGTTTGGAATATATGTCCTTATATTTCAATATGAACTACTAGTACATAATCCAAACACTGATGTATATAGACGTATTTTAGAGTGTAGACTCACTTATTTTGCTCCGTATGTAGTCCCTATTGAAACGGACATAATAGTACGCACTCTCCCTCGCCCCTCGACCCTCACCCACGTGGTGGACGTGCAGCAATTCATTTGGTCTCATATAGCCAGAACGATATTTACTGCAGTACTATTATTGGTCGACTTCCCGAAGTGGCGAAGAGCCAATCGCAAGGTTAATATTTTGGAGATGCCAAGCGCAAGGTTTATAGGAGAACAAGTAGTAGGTGCCGCATCATTTATAAATAAAGTTTTTTCTCTTCAGTGGCACGTACACAATATAAATAGGTTGATATGGAGAGAAAAGGAAACCGCTCCACTATATACATAGGCAGGACAAGCCTTCATGGTTGCTTGATGGGGTTGCTCTCTTCACACTCTCTCGCACCAAACGACAGTGGCCACATCTCTAACAGCCCGGTGGACGTGGTGGATGCTTAGTGTAGATGCGGTCGCTGTCGCCGATGGCGAAAACCCACTGTCGGCACGTCCCGATCAGGGGTCCCCACCGTTCTCTCTCATAAAGCCGGTGAGGTTGCCTTCATCCCTTTCTCACTGCCGCGACGTGGGCAGTTGCCGCCTCCCGCCGCCCTCCTCTAGGTTGAGCTACGTCCCAACATCCCTCAGGTAAAACTCCCTTTACAGCCGGCTTGCACCACTGCTCCAGCTGCCCACATCACTCCATGTGGATATTTCTCTACTTCTTCTGCCCGCACATACCTCTACTGGCTTCTACGTACTGTATTTGTGATGAGTTTATGTCTCATCAACTAGCCCCAGTAATCTTATTCTAATCACGCTTCTTCAATTTCTTTGCCACAGGGATGCTCATCTTGATTTTGGTGAAACTGGACAAAATGATCCGATGGTCAAAGGGTTGCAAACTTCATTTCTTCGGAAGCTCCAACGTTGCCAGCAAATTAAAGCCTGGTTAGGGTTTACGGTTCAACGGCTAGGGGCTGCATGGATCATTTTTTCTTTAGCTGTCTCTGTTCCAAAATAAGTGTCAACTTTAGTAGTAGTACAACTTTGTACTAAAGTTTGCATAAAGTTGAGACACTTATTTTGGAACGAAGGGAGTACATATTGGCTATGATCTGTCAATCATTGAGATGCAATAGCATGCATGTTAGTCTCCTTTGTGTTTGATGAAATGTTGCAACGGGCAACCTTGGACGCAAGATACATGAAACAGAAGCTGGAAGCTTCGTAGCATTGTACAAATTTATCTCGCTGATAAATTGCAGTACGTAATATACTAGTAGTACTATGTAAAGAGTTACGTGTCGCACGGTGTCCAGAATATGGTGATAATGTGAGGTGGGCCATGTAATCACTGAGCCTGCGTGTTTTCACTGCTATCCCACTCCTCCGTTGTAAGAATGGAGAAAATTGTAATCTAGTAGTACCTCCTTTCGCCGAAAGCGTGGGACATCCAGCAGTCCTACCACCTCAGTAATAATGACCAATGAGCCATCAAATCACATAGACCCAACAGTAAGTTGGACGGACGAAGCAACCATCACACTTGAATCCACTTCTCTCTTCAACGTAGGCGCCAGTGAGAGGTCGGGTCCGCTCTGCCCGGGCATGAATGCGGCACCGATTCTTTGGAGTGGCGCTGACCGTTTCAGGCAGGAAGCGCGCGCGGGCGATGGAGGGGCTTTGGGTGGACCAGGCTGGTCAGGAGAGGGCGTGGCAGCGGTCCGCCTGTCCCGACCGGACGCCTGGAAGAGGATGCACCGACTCTCGCGGCTAAATCGTACACTACACACCATCTCTCTATAGGAGTAGGTCGATGTGTCGCTTTCTCTAACACACACATGCTGTTAAACACACACGCACATGCACACACAGGTTCATAGAATAGGAATATCGTGCATGTTACTAGTCCAAGTTACTCACCACTATAACCAGCCTAAGCAATGTAACCAAACGCTCCTTACTCTGCCTTGTTATCTCCCCCAGAAACCCAATGCATGGAGCGCAACTACGCGTTGATTAGTCAAGAAATCAAAGTACGATATACGGTGGCACATTGACTTAGGTCGAATACCCAAAATTGTGTGCATGTTATAATAAGGATTCACTTAAAATAGTACGTGAGCTTACCGAGGGATCAATTGGACAGTGTTCACGAGCAGTAGCAAGCTGTGTGAGGTAAGATACACCGCTGGCGCTTTTAATTTTTCTTATTAATTTGTTTATTTCACCCTCTGACTGGTGGGACCCAACGTACCACGTGGAGAGAGGTAAGGTGACTAAGGCTGCATTATTTCTGTACTACCAACACTGCTTTAAATCCCAAAAGACCTTACCACCAAAGCCACATGACACGATTATGATTTAAATCCCAATGACTCACATGCAAAAAAAACACGGCATGCTTGTCACACGAATGCAGGAATCTATAAAAGGTTATTTTCCTCTCATTGAACATAATGGGAGGGTGGTGTAGCTGGTTAGCCTGTTCGCTCATCAAACTTGAGGTCTCGGGTTGGATAACTACACTTGAGCATAATTTTGTTTTTGTTCGACTTCTTTCTTCCACCCAATGACAGGTAGGCCCCGCATGACAGAGAGAGAAAGTGATCTGGGGCGGTGCCAGGAGGATTATTTGACTGGTCAAAATGGATGGATACGGAGCTATATGATCTCGTAGTGACAGTATAATCACCTCATCACATATACGCTGCAGCGTTGGCGCTTGTTTTCTAGGGTTTGCACTCTTCACACTCTCTCTCTCCAGTATATATATACACGCTGGAGCCTTAGCGCTTGTAGTTACTTGCTTCACACTCTCTCACCATCTCCAGATCTAAACAAGACTTTGTTGGCCTCTCTCTCTCTCTCTCTCTCTCTCCCCTCACTGCTGGTCAAAGAGCTGGCATGAGCCGTCCACCGGGAAAGGAAGGAGGCTTAACGCTGTCGCCATAGGTGAGGGAGGGAATCCACCACCGGCGCAACTGTTCTCTTTCACCCAGCGGCGCTGCGGGAGGGCCTCCGACCCCTTATTCCTCGCCGCTGTACATAGTGTGGGACGAACGGCCTCCGGTCGCCCACCGAACCACACCCCAAGAACCTTAAGGTATAATTTAGTTATTCCACATGCATTCCTCTAGCTGCATGTGGGCTTTTTCCGCTTCTGCACTCGAATCTAGGTGTTGGATCAAATAGGAAAGTAGTGGGGAAAGTTGTATAGCATGAATCTAGGACGTGGTTCAAAGAGGAAAGGAATGGGGGAAAGTAGTGGGGAAAGTTGTATAGCGTGAATCTAGGACGTGGTTCAAAAAATGAAAGGAAGGGGGAAAGTAGTGGGGAAAGTTGTATAGCATGAATCTAAGACATGGTTCAAAGAGGAAAGGAATGGGGGACCGTAGTGGGGAAAGTTATATAGCATGAATCTAGGACGTGGTTCAAAGAGGAAAGGAAGGGGGGAAAGTACTAGTACAGACTGGCTATCCAGCACCTATGTTGGTAAAAAAGGGAAAACAATGACAAACGCAGTACGCACATCTGTAACGAACTGATCTTTTTGTTTCGGGGGACAAGGCTGTAGAGATTGAGCATGACTAGATTTGCTGCGCTCGCATAGGGAAAGGAGTCTAAAGATAACAAAACTGGGACCAACACAAATATGCTCCTTGGTTGTTTGTTCTTTGTTGCAACAGACTATGCATCACCCCTTCATACATCGGTTGATGCACATGGTGCTGGTGCGTCCACTGTCCCGTGCAACTCTTTAGCTGTTGTTAATCTAAGGCCCTGTTTGGTTAAAAAGTCCCTAGTCCCTACCTGCTTGGTTCCAGGGACTAAACATGGACTAGAGGTTATTAAATAACATGCTAAAAGACCATGTTACCCCTAGTAATGACCTAATAGAGACAAGGTGCGATGCGGGGCAGGGGCAACTGATGGAAAAAGTCCCCAAAAGACTCTCCCTCGGGGTCTTCTTTCTTTAGTCCCAAATGCCCACTTTTAGTCCCTAAAAGTCCCTCCTGTTTGGTTTAGATGGGACGGACACGGACTTTTTTAGTCCCTACACCAAAAAGTCCCTGTAAACAGACACCCTCTAATAATGCCGCTGGAAAATTGATGCAATGCCACAGTTAAAAGTAAATTACATGTTTAACAAATTTTATTGTTAATATAATCTCTCTGTTAATATTAATCAATGCCACCGTTTGAGAAATGCTACTGTCTTGCTTTCTTTCCCATTTAGATAAGTTAGATGCTTCTTTTTTTGGCTTCTGTGTCATCCACCGTTATTGACCACTAGTTGTTTCCTTTGCACCTCTGTGTAAACAGGGTTATCTACTTCACCTCGTTGCTATTGTGACCTTTTGTTGCACTGCACAAAACACTTTTGTTTTAAGAGTGTTTTGTGCAGTTCAACCAAAATATCACACCAACAATATTGCTTGATTGCTTGATCTTAGTGGAACTGCACAAGAGGAGATCTTACTTCCTATCCGTGTTCGCAAATTTGGTTCATATCTTCTTCTTGTGAGTTGTTTGAATTCCGCGTCATGAGAGGTCAGTACTAGCTTTCTTTCACATGATTGTGCAGTGTGCTTTCATATGTTGTGCTACCTGTACGGTAATGTTGCTTGATTTTAGTGAACTGCACAAATGGAGACAAGACTTCCAATCTGTATGTGCACCGTAATATCCCATTGAGGTAAGACAAGGATATTTCACAACAGTTGGCCTGTATTTTGGCACTTTCATCAGAAAATTAATGTCGTTGTTTAGTGCTATACTTGTGCTCCCTAATTAACATGCCAAATCTTACACTGAAGGCGAAGCTTGTCTGTTATTGAACCAAGTGATGAAGGGGAAGAACAAGCGGAAGAAAAACAAAAATCAACTCCCGGTGCTGTAATGAAGCACTGGAACTGTGATGACCCAAGTAATGATATAGTTTTGCATCTTAATTTATTGTTGTGGCTGGAACGAGCAATTGTTTTGCCACTGATTTGATGCCACTCTTAATGTAATATGTAATTATCTCTACTTGTGCAAACAGGGATCTTCTTTGAAGATACCATATATTTTAGTGGAACTGCCCAAGAAGATGTTGGAAACATTAAACTAATCGAGGAGTATATAGTAAGCATGGCAACCACAGTAGATAACAACAGATGGTTCCGGAGAAGTGCTCTATCTGTATGCTCTACACAATAAGCCTCCTGACAAAGGTTGGTACTCGCCCACGGATTTCATCCATATGATTGAGCTTTGTCATCTCTATTGGTGTTGTGCTACTGTATTTAGATACTGTCATGAAGAAGTGGTATTGTCCTTGAGTAGTGCTTCATCTGTGCTATTTTAAATATTTCCTTTCCTTTTTTCCGAGCAAACAGAGATGCTAGCATTTAGTTGTCCTCTTGTCTTTGCACAACAGTATCATCTTCCTCTGAAGAAGAATACGGAGTACGTGAAGTGACTAGTTCCGATTATGCCAGGATGAAGAATCCATGTCTATCTTCTCATGAGAAGGAGCAGTTGAAGGATGGTTACATTACTCCCCGGAACACCTAACTAACTTCAGCTCAGAAGGACGGACATATCTCCATCTTTTTGCTGTGATGCACAAGTACAATGTTGTTCTAGGATTCTTTCTGCTGAGTTCCATTTTTTTTAAAGTGTGCTCTACATGGACCAAGTAGGTGCCTGTTTAAACTGTCAATTCATAGTACATTTTGCTTTATACTAATCACTTTTTTTGTATTTGTGAAAACAGGGGTGCTCAGCTTGATTTCAATGGGAACTCCACAAAATGTTTATGAATACATCGAATCATTCATTTCCACCACAAGAAAGGAGGTGTCAATATGTTCAAGGTGTTGCAACATATAAGGGCGAAATCATACAAGCTACGTGCGAATTTGGTTGATTTTCGTGGAACTGCACAAAAAGAACAGCTGGTTTATTTAGCACGAGGTGCCATGTCAATGTCCGAACTGATGGCAAACCCTGCCCATTCCACAATCATAGGCATTTGATATTTTGGAATGGGAAAACCTTGTCAAATTTTGCTCATTGATGCACAAAAATAACAAGCATTTGACATTTTTTAATGGGACAACCTTGTCAAATTTTGCTCATTTGATATATTCGAATGGGACGCCCTTTGCTGTCAGCAGTGTCAATCTATTTTTCTTTATTCTTTAGTTGTGAGGTAAATATTGGCTCTGACATGTGAATCGCTGAGATGCATAATCATCGATCATTTTGAATGTTCTCTATGAGTTGCCAGGCCTGTGTGTTTGATTACAATGTGCAGGAACCCTAAAAAGCTGCTCAAACTCTTTGTACTCCGGTCAAAGTAGAGATACTTTGACTGCAGACAAAAATGGTATGCAGAATAAAAAGGACCGGAGGGAGTACATGTGAAATTTCTGCAAACGAGGTGATCACCCTGGGAATAATGCTAGTACGTTTTGTTTAATGTTCATCCAATGCCAGTGATACAAGAATTCGAACTAATCGAACTAAATTCATTCATGCTCGGTCGGATTTCATATAAACATGCCGGATTTCATTACATTTCTTACATTCTTCAACTAAAAAGGGGTGCGCTGGAGGTATAATTAATTAACCGAAGCTTCTTCTCCAGCGGACTGAGCTTCAGTGACTTAACTGCAGGTGCAGCATAACTGACATGTGGCCCAGATGCTTGTTGGGCCCACGTGTCAGTGAGCCAACTGCACAAGTAGAAGCAGCGTCCTTCTCCAACATAGCTCTCCGACTCCACGTCACCGCCAAGAAGCTAATCGGCCATCAATGGTCAACCCGCCTAGCTTGGCTTCAACCGGAGGGTAGCCGCGGTGGCCTTACTTGGACCCGAGCGGCGGCGACCTACCGTGTTCTACTCTTCCTCGTTTTCTGTGTGGCGCGGTCTCGTTGGCAGCGGGGCAGGGCCTCGACGGAGCGGGGGAAATCCCCCCTCGTTGCCGGCAGGGTGCGGCCTCGGCGGAGGCCGCAATGTCCTCTGCCTCGTTGTTGGTAGGGCGGGGTCTTAGCGGAGTAGGGCCTCCGCCTCGGTGCTGGCGGGGCGAGGCCTCGGCAGAGCCGGCGGTGTCCTCTGCCTCGTTGTTGGCCCCGCGGGGCCTCGGCGAAGCAGGGCCTCATCGAGGCCAGCGGACCGGGGACTCGTCGGAGCCGGCATTGTCCTCTGCCTCGTTGTTGGCGGGGCGGGGTCTCAGCGGAGTAGGGCCTCTGCCTCGGTGCCGGCGGGGTGGGGCCTCGGCAGAGCCAGCGGTGTCCTCTGCCTCATTGTTGGCGCCGCGGGGCTTCGGCAGAGTAGGGCCTCGTCGACGCTAGCGGAGCGGGGACTCGTCAGAGCCGGCATTGTCCTCTGCCTCATCCTCGGTCTCGCCAAACAGCGCCTCACCCTCTTCATCGCCTTCTTTGTAGGCGGCCGCAGCCTCCGCCACCCGCATGCGGTACCACCAGCGCTTGAGGCGGCCCTCGCGGTCGGAGCGGTACGAGTCGAGCAGCGCCTCCGGCTCCGCCCGCTCCACGGTGATCTGCTCCTCCGCCTGCAGGTGCTCCTGGAGGAGATGGTGGTTGTAGGCGGCGTCGGCCTGCGCCTCCTGGAACTGCTCCTCATGCTTCTACCTCACCGTGTCCATGTATTGCGCACGGGCCTCGCCGATGATCATGGTGCAATGCACCGGCGAGGGTGGCGCGGAGGAGGGGGTTGGCATCGGATCATCGACTACCATGTTCTCCATTGGGACATCGTCGTCCTCCGGCTGCCTGCCGGCCAAGCAGTCGGTAGCAATGCCTGCCATCTCCTTGTGGTCCATCGTTCGCCCGTCCCGAAGAGCGCTGGAGCGTGAGGAAGCCATGGTGGGCAATAGTGGAGTGGACAGGAGAAAGGGAACGGAGGTGGATGACTGCGGCTATGGCCGGCGCAACAGTTTATATAGCAATGGTGGGCGGCGGAGGGACGGACGTGTGGCGCCGGAGTAGCCGCCTCAGCAACCGCGTATCATTAATGTGGGCGACACAAAGACGGACGGTAGACACTTGTGTCGTTTGAAGGCGGAGCAATCGCCTGCACCGGGAAGCGGGGCAGGCGGCGCTGACCATTCCGGGTGGAAAGCGCGCGTGGGCAAGGGAGGCGGTCTGGGTGGGCCAGGGCAATCAGACTCGTGCTTGGCAGTGGGTCGGTCCAGCAGCCGGACATGCTGACTCGCCAGCAAGCTCGCTGAGCTGAGCGACGACAATCAGATGATGGACGTAGGTTCCGACCATGAGCCGGCACCACTGTTGAAGCCGGTCCATGACGTGTTCACCATAGAGCAGGTGCGGCCACACTTCGACGCCGTAATGGCGGAAGAGCTAGCAGTGTAGGAGGACCTGTGCTGCAACCTCCGTCTCGTCAACGAGCACCGGTGAACAAGCGAACGACAATGCCGTCGCGGACATGTGGCCCTATGATCCTGGCTTCCCGAATGAGCAACATGCGTTGTATCAAACCATCCCTAGGGCCCGCGAGGCCCTCTTCGTCGTCCCTCGAGTTGTTTTGCTCACCGTGGCGCCGCCGTCTCGTGTTGTCAACATGGTCAACTAACATGAGGAATGAGGAGATGACTTTACTTGGAGAGGATGATAGTGGGGACCCACCAGGGCCATAGCCGCACGCCCGCAAGTGCCTCCTTATTATATTCTACAACTGTAATTTTTTTGCTTCCTCCTAGTTTCCTGACATCACGGTCCCACACCATTGTCAACCTATGTAGTCAATAAACAAGAGAATTGCGCAAGGAGTGGCCGATAGCTGGGACCAAGCAGCTCGAGCAGTATTTGTGTTTTTGAGGTGTGAGCACTGCAAAGTTTTTCTTGAGCGATGTTTTCGTTCTTTTTTGAGACAAGAGCGATGTTTTCGTTGTTGTTCGGAGGAGAGCAGGGTATTAACTGGGCGGGCTGTGGCCCATCTAGCCCAGGCCAGATAGCCATCCCAGATATTAATTTTTAGCAATCTGAAAATGGCTAGCCCAGCTATACTTTTTTTTGAGGAATACCCAGGCAAGGTTAACTTGTTATTCTCCGCCCTGGTGGGCTGCAAATCCTTGCTAGGAGGGATGCATTAGGCTTAACAAGAAAATGGGCTTCAAGAAATAATATATGGGATGTAATTATAAAAACTGGGCTGTAACTATAAAAAATGCACCAAACATGTAATTAGTTTATATAATATTATTTTTGGATTTTTAAAATTTTAATTTCATTAATTGTTGCGCGCGCAATGTTTCGTTGGATTTTTATGTAAGACTAATTTATCAAAAACCGGTTGTACATTCTTACAAATCTCAAATGGGCTATATGTTCTCTGCCAGACACTTGTGGGCCTACTATGTTGACGCGTCCCCTAAAAAAATAAGTTGACGCGTATGCAAGGCTTTATCAACTTATAGTCAACACACGGTTCTAGAAACAGTGGCCGTTGGATGTCCATCCAACGGATGTCGTGCTTCTTCTTCAATCTCAGATATTCTAGCTTCACCCCCCTAAAAAATGATTCCTCCCAGTGACATTTGGGGCGCACCATTTCAGAGGCTGACCTGTGGGCCTACTAAGTTGACCCGTACCAAGGGCTTTGTCAACTTAGTCAATATAAATGATTCTAGCTGCAGTGACCGTACGATGTCCATCCAACGGCCGTCGTGCTTCTTCAACCTCTGGTCTTCTTGCTCCAGCCTCCCAAAGCAGCGCCGGTCTTGCCGCCTGCTCCTGCCTCCCGTGGCCGGCTGTGCTGCCGCGGAGGCCTCACAACCCCCTACTACTCCCACCGCTGGCCAGGCCCTGCGGCGACGGCAGCCTCACCCCGCAACCGAACCAGTGAACCCTCGTACTCCTCTCCGCGTGTTCATCCACTGCCGCGTCCTCCCCGGCTCCGCGTCGTTCCCTTCCTAGGCCTCGCCGTCGTCCACCGCCTTGGTGCTCTTGGCGCGGTGTGGTCAATGTGGTCAACGAACGACTTACATCGGAAGAGTACTATACGTGGAAAGGCTGACAGCTGGGTCCACGGCCGCAGCAAGGAAGTGCCTCCTTATTACGCGAAAAATAATGATTCCTCCACCTGACAGCAGAGACCCACCGGACGGGCCACCGTATTTCGCGAAAAAAACTTTTGCCCCCTGACTGCTAGGACCCACCAGCTACATCTTCGCACGAAAGGAAGTGCGTCCATATTGCGGGCAAAAAAATGATTCGCCCCCCTGACAGCTGGGACCCACCAGCTACATCTTCGCGCGCAAGGAAGTGCTTGACAGTCGGGACCCACCTGGTCGAAGCGTACGTAGCGTTGTCATTCTGGTGGCGAACATGTACGTACATACGATCGGTCTGTCTACAGGCTGCAGCGATGAACCGTGGCCGTGTAAGGAAGGGCACGTGTGGTAGTAGAGGTGCACACGTGTGGTAGTAGAGGCGCACACGTAGCATGTACACGTACGTACAGTGGCCAGGGTGCAAGAAAGTAAATACGGCCACGTACGTACATATGGGCGGGGTCTTGAATGCCTACTCGCTCATAGGTACGGCCAGTGCTCGTGTACATGGCTGTGGCTGGGTCGGAACGGAGAAACTGCGTCGTCGTCGTGTTCATGGGGAGGCAACGGAATGCGTCGTGTTCATCCGGAGGCAACGGAACGCGTGCTGGTCATCGGGAGCCAACCGACTTGGACAGAACAGGCGATGGAAACGAGGCCTGGCGTACCGCAGAACGGAGGAAACGGCCTTGTGTTTGACCGGCCACGGTGGAAACGGGATGCTGTTCATCGGGAGGGGTCCGGCGTGCCGCAAAACGGAGGAAACGGACCTCCTACGGTCGAAACAGGGTCCTGTTGATCGGGAGGGGTGTGGCGTACCGCAAAACGGAGGAAACGGACTTGTGTTGGAGCGCTACGGTCGAAACGGGGGTCATGTTCATCGGGAGGGGTGTGGCGTACCGCAAAACGGGACTCCACGGGATACTGTTCATCTCCACCGTCGACCTCCTCCAGCCTCCACGGGCTATTGTTCATCCACCGTCGACTTCCTCTAGCATCCACGGGATCTTGTTCATCGACAGGCTCCTGTTCATCCAGCCTCCGTCGCACGCTCCTCCACCGGCTACTGTTCAACAGCCCTCTCCACGGAGTCCTGTTCAACCACCCCTCCACGGGCTACTGTTCATCCAGCCCTCCATCGGCTTCTGTTCATCCAGCCCTCCACGGGGTCGTCCTGTTCATCCAGCCCTCCATGGGGTCCTGTTCATCCAGCCCTCCACGGGGTCCTATTCATCCACCGGCTCGATCGATCGGGGTACTGTTCATCCAGCGGCAACAACCTCTAGTACCACGGGTTCCTGTTCATCCAAACCCCCTCAACAACGCTAACAGTTCATCAAGGGAAGGAGGCAGCAGTGTTCGATCGGCTTCAGTTAGCAGCAGTATCGAAGGAATCACTCGGGTTCAGTTAACAACAAGGGATCGATCGATCGCTCGGGTTCAGTAACGCGTAGCCTGCAGTGCAATCTCTCAGATTTCGGTTTCCGGCAAAACCCTTGAGGTTCGAACATTGGGGTGTGCACGAAGATCTCTCCTCCCTCTAGCTCGCTCGCATCTAGATCTCACGGCCTAGCTCGACGAACCCAAAGAACAAAGAGGCACAAGGTTTATACTGGTTCGGGCCACCGTTGTGGTGTAATACCCTACTCCAGTGTGGTGTGGTGGATTGCCTCTTGGGCTGAGGATGAACAGTTACAAGGGAGGAATAGCCTCGCGAGGAGAGGTGTTCTTGTGCTCGGTGAGCTGAGTCCTCCCTCAGATCAGTTGCCTCCTACGGTGGTGGCTAGTCCTATTTATGGAGGCCCTGGTCCTCTTCCCAAATATCGAGCAGGAAGGGATTCCACAACGGCCAGTTTGAAGGGGGACAGCGAGTACAAGCTATCCTGACTAAAGGTGGTCTTTGCCTGCCAAAGGCTCTGGTTATGACGCCGTCTTGGGCTCCACGGTGACTTCCGTCTTGTCGTCCTTCTGGTCTTCGTGTCGTTGCACCGATATGGAAACCTTTGCCTGATGCCTCGGGACTCCTCGCCCGCGCTTGCCCCTTTAGCACCAAAGCGGAAGCGAGGACACTGCGCGCTGGCGCCTGCCTGGCGCCCTCCTGGCCTTGGTCGTCATGGCTTACATCACGGGAACCTCGCGAGGTTCCCCTTGCCTTGATCTCTCCGCCCCTCGCAATCCTAGCCTGGTGAGGCTGCCCCCGAGGAGGTCTTTCGTCGTCCACCTCGTGAGGCTTGGCCCCTCGCGAGGGTCTTGAGTGTTTGCTGGTGAAGATGGGCCGTACAAGGCCGCTGGTGGAGCCACTCCGTGGGCCGCAGGTAGGCAAGTCTGGGGACCCTGTTCCCAGAACGACGACAGTAGCCCCTGGGCCCAAGGCGCGCTCGGACATGGCTTCGGGGCGAAGCCAAAGGGCAAGTGCGGAGCGCCGCGGGCCCCAACAGCCCGCGGCCCTTGTCGACGCGTGGCGGTTGATTGGACGTGGGCGTCTCCGCTCCCGCACGCTGCCTCGGCAACTGCTCGCCTGACAAAAGACTGGCACGGGCAACGCTTGCCTTCATTGCTTCCTTTCGCCTTGCTCCAGATCCCCTTTGTCCCTCCTTGCCTCCGAATCCTCCAGATCTGCTTCAATCCCCTTTCGAGCCTCAGACCAATGGCGCCCCGCAAGGTCAAGGCTGCTTCATCGCCCAACTAGTAAGAGCCGGCTCTGGATGCGCCCAATGTCTCGGAGAAGAACTTCGCCGCCACACACCTGCTGATGGCGGGGGAGAGCAACGAGAGGGGGAGACCAAGCTCCGGGCGGCTCCGCCGTGCCGGAGCCCAAGGGCAGCACCTTCTACCCCTTCTTTATGAGCAGCGTCGTCGCGGGCCTGGTTCCCCCTACTCCGACTTCTTCTATGCCGTCCTCCGCCTTTACAGGTTGCAGGTCCTTCATCTCCATCCCAACTCCGTTCTTCTCTTGCTGATATTCGCCTTCTATTGTGAGGCGTACGTCAAGGTGATGCCGTTCGTGGCTCTGCTGTGCCACTTCTTCTTCCTCTGGATCAACAACAGGCATACCTCTGCATGCGCCAACTTCATCGCGGCCGGCAAGGCTAATGCTATTTTGAAGGCTGGGAAGAAGGCCGACGGCTTCAGGAGAAAGTGGGTCATGATGGATGCCAAGTGCGTCCACTCACGGTTGATGCTGCCGACGGAGATGCCCAGTCCGTTGAAGAGTGGTCTTGCGTGAAGCTTACTGACGACCGGGCGAAGCTGGTGCTGGAGAAGATGACTGCCGACCTGAAGCCGGGCAACGCGAAGGCAGTGAAGCTGACGGGGGCCATGCTGCTGAGGGAGTTCCTGATGCTGCGCGTGGCCCCGCTCCAGGCGCGCTCGTGCCCTGTGGATGCTTGGGGGCACGGAGGACAAGCTTTCCCTGAGTCCGATGACCTTGCCCGAAGAGGAGCTGGCTGTGGCTCTCTGCCTCCTGGTCGGGGACGACCAGGAGTATCCGCCGAGTGTCTTTGTTCCTTCGCGAGGACGGGGCGCAGGTCACGGCCGCCATGCACCTTTGACGGGCGCGGGCTGGTGCCGTCGGCGCCCTCTGGGGCCCCGGTGGTAATGGCGCTGGTGGACGTGTCTTCCGACGAGTCCCGCGGGGAGGAGGAGGAAGATGAGGAGCGTGACTCCGAGGCGACCCACGAGGGGACAGGAGAAACCTGTCCCCCACGCAAGGCCGACATCCTCCGCTCCATGCCGGACGATGATGATGGTGCTGACGGCCGCTTGGGGAGGAAGGAACCGCCCGCAGCTGGGGGCGCAACGATGTCCATGGCCAGCCCCCAGCAGGAGTCGCCATCCGTGGTTCCGACGAGGGGCAGGTCAGCGCTGATCTCCCGGGACGACGCTCCCGCTTCGACTCCACTTGGAGCTGCTTTCGGCCCATCTGCTGCCCCTCCTTCTGCTTCTGCAGCCCGCGCGCCCGCGCCTCAGGCTGGGAGGCTCTTAGGCTTCAAGCTTAACATGCGAAGGGACCACACCACGGTGGACCAGTAAGTGTTCTTGCCCCGCCTTGTTCTTGCTTATGCTGCTGATCCTTGACGCTGCTTCGTTGTGCAATTAGACTGGCGCCCGCGAAGAAGAGGAAGGAGGAAGCGGTGGTGCTGCTCGGGATCAATCTGTCTACTGCGGCTGCGTCTCCCTCCGTGGAGAAGGGTAGCGTCCTCGGGAGGAGTCAGTCCCCGCAGCCCCGCTGGCTCCGGAGGCGCCGGGATCTGGCTCGGCTGCTGAGGTCCCCAAAGCTCGGAGCCCCCAGTCTCCCAGGCTATGGTGGCCATGCTGCCCCCTCCGTCTCCTGCCGCTCCGTTGGTTCTAGGTTCTTCTGCCTCCCCGGCATTCTTGGAGCGCGCCCTTTCTGAGATGACCCGGCTGCCTCCTTCTCCTGCCATTCCGACCGAGAAGCCACCTGGGAGCGCGAGGACCACCTCCGTTCCGAATATCCGGAGTTCTTTCAGTCCTAGATCTTGGGACGAGATCCTCTTTTAGTGGTGGAGTGTTGTAACACCCCAGATGTAAAACTTCCATATTTGGCAATATATCCATGTTGACATCCATCCAATTCCATTTGGGGTTCCATCTTTTGGTCTCATTTTGTTTCGTTTTGTTGTTCTACTCATTTCATTGCCATGCTTACCTTGTCATATTGCATTTGTGCTTCTTGTCATATCCCTTTAGCCATCATATGTTTGCATCATGTGCATATCATGTTGTGTTGTGTTTATGTCATTTTGCATTTCCTTGATATGCATGCATGATATGTTGCTGCATATGTTCTATGTGTGATCCATGCATCACCACCTCCATGCATCATCACCTCCATGCATCACCACCTCTCCTTCTTTTTATTTCTTTTAGCAAGTGCCATTTTACCCTCCTCCATTAATGTTCAACTTTGCCTCAATTTTCAGTCACCATGTAAGTTACCTCACTGCCAACTTTCACCTATTTTGAAGTTGGTTTGGTTGGGGTAAAAACACTTCAAGTTTGAACCTAATTCAAACCTGGAATATTTTTCTTCCTCTAAAAATGCCCAAACCATTTTTACTATATTGTGCATAATACTAGGGCTCCGAAGATATTTTTATATCTTCCTTAGCCTTCCCAAATCACTCTGGACTTTTCTTGTTTTTCTTCTGTTTGAGAAAAATAGGAAAAGAAAAGATTTTGGCAGCAGAGCAGAGCAGCCAGCAGCAGCACCCCCCTGGGCCTCGGCCTCCCAGGCCGGCCCAGCTAGCACCTCGCGCCAGCAGGCCCAGCGCGCCAGCCAGCCCGCTCGTTCACCCCTCCGCGCTTTTTCTCACCCACGCGCGCGCGCACCCCCGCTAGCCCCTCTCCACGTGGCCATCCCGGCCCCGCTCGTCAGCGCCTACCCTATTCCCCGCACCCACCTTTTCCCTCTCCTCTCGCCGTCTCCATGGGGACCGCGAGCACGAGAGCGCATGAGCTCGCGCCGCTATCCCTAGCCCCTTTTAAGGCCCCAATCCTTGTCCCCTGCCCCTCCTAGGGTTTCCCTCGTCCGCCGCCGCCGTTTCCTGGTAGGTATAGCCACCAGATTGATCGCGCCATCGCCGTCCCGAACGCATCTGGGAGCGCGTCCTCATCGCCAGCGTGCTCCCCGTCGACCCCAGCTTCCCAGGACGTGTCCATCTTCCTCCTCGACGTCATCTATTTCCCCTACGTCCACTACTTCGCCGCGGGACACCAAGACGCTGTGATCTTCTTCCACTTCTTCCCCGCGGTGCCCGCGAGTGTTCGATCGCCGTCACCGCCTTCTCCGACCTCCTCTTGGGAAACCAAGCACACCACCATGCTTGTGGTGAGCACGCGTTCCTCCCCATCCTTTTTTCCCTCTCCTTAGCGCGCCTTGCAGTAGTTTGCCACGAGCACCCGAACGCACCGCCGTCGGGCCTCGTCTCCGGCGAGTGCACGACCTCTTTAGCTCTTCTGCGCATGCCTGTCATGATCGCGGCGTCTCATCGGCCGGATCCACGCGATCAGTAGCTCGCTCAAGCCTTTCGCCTCGTCGCGTTTGAGCTCGTCACCGCCGCCTCTGTTCGTCGTCGCCGGCGTCGAGTCCATCGTCGGCCCGTTCTGCTAGTCACACCCGCGGGTGCGGGATCCTATTGCGGCCTCGTTGCGCCCCGCCGCCGCGCCTTTTGGTCGCCGGAGAGGCTCCGTCGATCTCTCCGCCGTCTCTGCACCCCGGCTAGCACCTCCCCTGCTTCCCCTGTTTACGCCACCACCTTGTGGGACCCGAGTCGGACCCACAAGTCAGCCTCTCAGGGGCCAGGACCCCACCTGTCATCCCCCACCACTTTCTCCTTTTTCTTTTGTGTTTATTTTTCCAGCGAATATTCCATTTCTAGCATATGGAATCTATCCATTTCGGGCAAGTCCATTTCTGGACGTTTCCAAATAAGGAAAATGCCATTTCTGTCATATTGTAGCGACCAGACCTCAAATGGTCTGTGCTGCTGTGCACCAGTGTCATCCCTGGATCAGTAATGCTGACACGCACAGTACAAATGGAGGATTTATAACAGAGTAGCAATCACACACTTATTACATCGAACATCTCCAAAGAGAATAAGTATGATAAATATGGCTTAAGGCCATCTAAAACGATAACAGCGGAAGACTTGGAAGATAAGTGAGTCCATCAACTCCAACGGCATCACTGAGTATAAGACCACGACCTAAGGCACCTTACTCGTCGTCTGAAAAGTCTGCAACATGAAACGTTGCAGCCCGAAAAACGGGTCAGCACATGGAATATGCTGGCAAAATAACACATGGAGAAATAATGAACATAATAATGCTATACTACATGCATATATGGCTGGTGGAAAGCTCTATGGTTTAAAGTTTTGTGAAAAGCCAATTTTTCCCTACTGCAAAGGAATAAATTTTATTTAACTATCATGGTGGTTGTTAAACATTGAGATGGTTGACAGCATCTCAATCCCAATTAAAAGTCATCATTAACCCAACAAAATTAATTAAAAGTAACATGGTGATGAGATTCAAATGATAATCCAGGTACTAGATACTCAAGTTGTCCATAACCGAGGACACGACTAACCATGATTAGTTTGTACACTCTGCAGAGGTTTGTGCACTTTTCCCCACAAGACTCGATCGCCTCAGCTTGATTCTCGCACTACATTATGTTTGAGAAACGGATGATCGAGACACGGCCTTTCAGGAACAATCACTCTTTACTCCGGGTGGACAGTTACACCTACTTTCCCCTACATCTGCTAGCCCACCTCTTCAAGAGATCACGTAACCTACTCAACTATGCTAGAGCCCATAATAGCTTGTGGCTGCACACGGAAGTTTCTAGCATGAATAATCTTATGATCCCTTTGACCCTGGGTGGCGGTCCTTATACAAACAGACAACACTGGGTTCCCCAGGTGCCTCAATCCACCCAGATGTGAGTTTTAGTTGCCACCTTAAGTAAACCATTATTAACAATCTCACATCTGTCGTGAATATCTCTCAAACCCAATCCACGTCTACGAGCATAGCATGGCAATATAATAGCAAACGTAGAAGTAACTCCCAAGGGTTTGATAAATAAAACAGGTAATAGGTACTACCTCAACTACTTCCCAATACCGAAAATTTAATTAGATCCTAATCATGCAATGTTTGAGGAATAGATCTAATGCAATAAAAACTGGGTATGGAAGGTATATGATCAAAGTGTTACTTGCCTTGCTGATGATCCGCGAAACCTAGCGATTCGAAGTAACAAGCGGCACACTCCGGGTACTCTATCGCAAACAAACAAGCAAACAATAAGTACTTATCTAATGCACAGGTAAAACTCGAATGAAAGATCCAACTAGAAAGTTCAACTTAAGAACTCTGGTTTGCAAAAAGAATCAACTCGAACGCAGCAACGAAAGTCAAACGGCGAAAGAAACAAGCTCCGTTTACTAATCTGGATCTAGGTCAAATTTTACGGTAGCAAAAACTTATTTGAGTAGGTTAAACGGAAAGAGAATTTCGAGACGAAACTCTAGGCGCTTGAATCGCCTGATTCCGATAAACGAGCGAAAAGTAAAACAGAAACGAAGATCCGATCAGAAATCGAGGTCTGAGATAATCGCGGAAAAATTCGACGAAAAAGAAAAACTGACGAACAGTTAACGAATGGACGTTCGTTAATAGAGAAAATCCGACGAACGCGTTCGTTAAAACGAACGGGTCGGTAAATGTTCACAAAATAACAAAACCGAAGAAAATAAACCGATCTAGGGTTTTTTTAAAACGAACGGTTTTTTTAACAAAACCGGCAAACGACGGCGAGGTAATACCTCGTCGGGCGGTGCTCCGGCGAGGGCGGCGGGGTGCGGCGGGGTGCGGCGGGGCTCGGGGGCGGCGAGGGGCGGCTCCGGCGGCGGCGAACGGCGAGCAGGGCGGCGGCGGTGCGGGCTTCCGGCGGCGACGGCTCGGGGTGCGGGTACGGGGTGAACGGGGGGGCGGCTGCGGCTTATAAGAGGAGGGGGGGCGATGCTTGGAGGAGGGGGCAAGGCGCGGCGGCGGTGTCCGAGGCGGTCACGGCGGCGGCGTCCGGTGTCCGCGCGGAGGAGACGCGCGGGGTGGGCTGGCGGCTCGGCGGGGCCTCGGCCCGGGCGGGCGCGGCGCGAAATTTTTTTTAAACATTCCGCCGAAAAAAATTCGTAGAAAAATAATTAAAAATCCAAAAAAGATAAAACAAATTTTCCCCGTCTAGTTAGAATATTTAGAACAGGGTGAACATTTGTTTTGACACAAAATAAATTTTGAAAACGTGCAATATTTTTTTAATGCAATTAAATTGCAAATAAAATCCGAATAAAATCAAATAAATGATTTTAATATTTTTCCTCCAATATTTCAACTATTTTGGAGAAGTCATATTTTCTCCTCTCATTAAATTTTAAATGAAATATTTTTCCGGAGAGAAAATAATTAAAACCAAAATCCTCGTGTTATTATTTGATGAAAATCAAATATGAAAGCTTCGAGAAAATCCCCAACTCTCTCCGAGGGTCCTTGAGTTGCTTAGGATTTATCAGGATTTGTCAAAATGCAATAAAAATATGATATGCAATGATGATCTATGTATAACATACCAAATTGAAAATTTGGGATGTTACAAACCTACCCTCCTTAAGATGAATCTCGCCCTCGAGATTCGGGTTGGCTAGAAAACAGGTGGGAGTGGTCCTTCCGTAGATCTTCCTCTCGCTCCCAAGTGGCTTCATCTTCCGTGTGGTGACTCCACTGGACTTTGCAAAACTTGATAACCTTACTGCGGGTAACTCGGCTGGCATACTCAAGAATCTTAACTGGTTTCTCCTCATAGGTCAAATCACTTTCCAGCTGAATTGCTTCCAGTGGCACAGTATCTCTCAGTGGTATCTCAGCCATCTCTGCGTGGCACTTCTTCAACTGGGAAACGTGGAATACGTCATGAACTCCAGACAATCCTTCAGGCAATTCCAGCTTGTAGGCAACCTCTCCCATACGTTCCAAAACTCTGTATGGTCCGATAAAACGGGGCGCTAACTTTCCCTTAACTCCAAAGCGCTTCACTCCTCGAAGTGGTGATACTCGAAGATAAACTCTGTCTCCGACTTCGTGAACTGTCTCCTTTCGTTTAGAATCAGCATAACTCTTCTGCCTGGACTGGGCTACCTTGAGCCTATCGCGAATCAACCTCACTTTCTGTTCAGACTCCTTAATCAAATCTGGTCCAAACAACTGACGGTCTCCAACTTCGTCCCCTAACAACGGTGTTCTACACCTCCTTCCGTACAAAGCTTCGAAAGGGGCCATCTTCAAACTGGTTTGATAACTGTTGTTGTAAGAAAACTCCGCATATGGCAAATTGTCGTCCCAACTAGATCCATAATCTAGTGCACAAGCTCTCAACATGTCCTCCAAAATTTGATTGACTCGCTCGGTCTGTCCATCTGTCTGTGGGTGAAAGGCTGTACTAAATTCTAGCCTGGTTCCCAATGTTTCATGTAACTGCTTCCAAAACTTCGAGGTAAACTGGTTTCCTCTGTCTGATACAATGGTCCTCGGAACTCCATGCAAACATACGATCCTGGTCATGTATATCTTTGCCAACTTAGCATTGGTGTAAGTGGTCTTCACTGGAATAAAATGAGCTACTTTCGTCAAACGGTCGACTACAACCCATATTGAGTCATAGCCTGAACGCGTCCTGGGCAATCCTGTGATAAAATCCATGCCTATTTTATCCCACTTCCATTCGGGTATCGGCAATGGTTGTAGCAATACTGCTGGCTTCTGATGCTCTGCCTTCACTCTCTGACACACATCACAAACTGCTACATACTCTGCAATATCCTTCTTCATTCCGGTCCACCAGAAAGTATTTTTCAGATCCAAATACATCTTGGTATTCCCTGGGTGAATCGAGTACGGTGAATCATGGGCTTCTTGAAAAATCAACTTCCTGATCTCCGGATCATTTGGCACATAAACGTGGTCCTCAAACCATAAGGTATCGTGCTCGTCCTCACGAAATCCTTTGGCTTTAACTTTGCTCATCTTCTCCTTTATCTCGTCAATCTCCTTGTCTGTCTTCTGAGCTTCTCTGATCGTTTCCATCAAGGTAGACTGAATCTCCAGTGTCGCTAAATAGCCTCTTGGGACTATCTCCAAACATAGCTCGCGAAGGTCCTCGGCTAACTCCTGAGGTAACTCTCCTGTCATGAGGGTGTTGACATGACTCTTGCGGCTCAACGCGTCTGCTACTACGTTAGCCTTTCCTGGGTGATAATGCAATCTCATATCATAATCCTTAATAAGCTCCAACCATCTCCTCTGTCTGAGATTTAACTCCTTCTGCGTGAAAATATACTTCAAACTCTTGTGATCCGTGTACACCTCACAATGGTTTCCGATGAGAAAATGTCTCCATGTCTTCAACGCATGCACCACGGCTGCTAACTCCAAATCATGCGTAGCATAATTCTTCTCATGGGGTTTAAGTTGTCATGAAGCATATGACACAACTCTTCCTTCCTGCATAAGCACTGCTCCAAGTCCTCGACGAGAAGCGTCGCAATAAACTTCATAATCCTTGCGTTGATCTGGTAGAATCAACACTGCTGATGTAACCAATCGTTTCTTCAACTCTTGGAAACTAGCTTCACAATCCTCAGTCCAATTGAATTTGGTGTCCTTCTTTAATAGCTCAGTCATGGGCTTAGCAATCTTCGAGAAATTCTCGATGAACCTCCGGTAGTATCCTGCAAGTCCAAGAAAACTCCGGATTTCTCCAACTGACGTGGGTGATTCCCAACTTGTCACTGTGTCAACTTTGGCAGGGTCTACTGCTATTCCTTCTCCAGAAATAACATGTCCAAGGAATCCAACTTCCTTCAGCCAAAATTCACATTTGCTGAACTTGGCATATAACTGATGTTCTCTGAGCTTCTCAAGTACCAATCGCAAATGCTCCTCATGATCTTCCTCATTCTTGGAAAAGACTAAAATATCATCAATGAACACCACAACGAACTTATCCAAAAACTCCATAAACACTTTGTTCATCAGGTTCATGAAATAGGCAGGTGCGTTAGTCAGGCCAAATGACATAACGGTATACTCATACAGTCCATATCTGGTGGTAAAAGCAGTCTTAGGTATATCCTACTCTCGAATCTTTAACTGATGGTATCCTGATCGTAGATCGATCTTGGAAAATACTTTAGCTCCTTGTAGGCGCTCAAACAAATCATTGATCATCGGTAGTGGGTACTTGTTCTTGATGGTCACTTCATTCAATCCACGGTAATCAACAACCATCCTCAACGATCCATCTTTCTTCTCCACTAGAAGTACTGGTGATCCCCAAGGTGACGAACTTGGGCGAATATAACCTTTATCCAGTAACTCCTTGATCTGCTTCTTAATTTCCTCCAAATCTTTTGCGGGCATCCTGTACGGTCTCTTAGATATTGGCCCTGCGCCTGGCAAAAGTTCAATCAGAAACTCAATGTCTCTATCCGGTGGCATGCCTCGCAACTCTTCTGGAAATACATCCGGGTAATCCTTCACCACTGGTACCTCCTCCTGTACAACTCCAGATAAGGAATTCACTTGAGTCCTCTTCGGCATATGCCGGGATACATACTTAATCCTTTTTCCTTCTGGGGTGGTAAGCAAAATCGACTTACTGGCGCAATCGATGTTTCCTCCATACAACGATAGCCAATCCATTCCCAAAATCACATCCAAACCTTGCGACTCCAAAACTATTAGGTCTGAGGGGAAAACATGCCTACCAATGGCCAAAGGCATCTGAAAACATCCTTGGCTTGCCATATACTCTGCTCCTGGCGAGGTTACTAACATAGGGGTTCTGAGAACTTTGGTGGGCAGCTTAAACTTATTCACAAATCCCCTTGATATGTATGAATGCGATGCACCAGTATCGAAAAGAGCGGTTGCAGTAAATGACTTAACCAAAAACTTACCTATTACTGCATCAGGCTGTGCTTCAACCTCCTCCACGCTCACGTGGTTCACGTGTCCTTTGTTGAACGGGTTCGGCTTCTTCCCAGAGCTTCCATTACCATTTCCATTTTGGGCTTCAGGACAATCAGTTGCATAATGTCCAGTCTTCTGGCACTTGAAACAGGTAACGTGACTTAGATCCCTCTTGGCTAGGGTAGATGGGTTGGTGCGGTTCTGTCCGTTGGTTCCTCCATTTCCATTACCATTCTTGGAGCCATTATGATTGGGCGAACTACCTCCTCCATGGGTATGCTGAAACTGTCCTCCCGGCTTCGGGGCAAAACCTGGCTCTGATACCACCTTTGTAGCGACCAGATCTCAAATGGTCTGTGCTGCTGTGCACCAGTGTCATCCCTGGATCAGTAATGCTGACACGCACAGTACAAATGGAGGATTTATAACAGAGTAGCAATCACACACTTATTACATCGAACATCTCCAAAGAGAATAAGTATGATAAATATGGCTTAAGGCCATCTAAAACGATAACAGCAGAAGACTTGGAAGATAAGTGAGTCCATCAACTCCAACGGCATCACTGAGTATAAGACCACGACCTAAGGCACCTTACTCGTCGTCTGAAAAGTCTGCAACATGAAACTTTGCACCCCGAAAAACGGGTCAGCACATGGAATATGCTGGCAAAATAACACATGGAGAAATAATGAACATAATAATGCTATACTACATGCATATATGGCTGGTGGAAAGCTCTATGGTTTAAAGTTTTGCGAAAAGCCAATTTTTCCCTACTGCAAAGGAATAAATTTTATTTAATTATCATGGTGGTTGTTAAACATTGAGATGGTTGACAGCATCTCAATCCCAATTAAAAGTCATCATTAACCCAACAAAATTAATTAAAAGTAACATGGTGATGAGATTCAAATGATAATCCAGGTACTAGATACTCAAGTTGTCCATAACCGGGGACACGGCTAACCATGATTAGTTTGTATACTCTGCAGAGGTTTGTGCACTTTTCCCCACAAGACTCGATCGCCTTCGCTTGATTCTCGCACTACATGATGTTTGAGAAACGGATGATCGAGACACAGCCTTTCAGGAACAATCACTCTTTACTCCGGGTGGACAGTTACACCTACTTTCCCCTACATCTGCTAGCCCACCTCTTCAAGAGATCACGTAACCTACTCAACTATGCTAGAGCCCATAATAGCTTGTGGCTGCACACGGAAGTTTCTAGCATGAATAATCTTATGATCCCTTTGACCCTGGGTGGCGGTCCTTATACAAACAGACAACACTGGGTTCCCCAGGTGCCTCAATCCACCCAGATGTGAGTTTTAGTTGCCACCTTAAGTAAACCATTATTAACAATCTCACATCTGTCGTGAATATCTCTCAAACCCAATCCACGTCTACGAGCATAGCATGGCAATATAATAGCAAACGTAGAAGTAACTCCCAAGGGTTTGATAAATAAAACAGGTAATAGGTACTACCTCAACTACTTCCCAATACACACAATTTAATTAGATCCTAATCATGCAATGTTTGAGGAATAGATCTAATGCAATAAAAACTAGGTATGGAAGGTATATGATCAAAGTGTTACTTGCCTTGCTGATGATCCGCGAAACCTAGCGATTCGAAGTAACAAGCGGCACACTCCGGGTACTCTATCGCAAACAAACAAGCAAACAATAAGTACTTATCTAATGCACAGGTAAAACTTGAATGAAAGATCCAACCAGAAAGTTCAACTTAAGAACTCTGGTTTGCAAAAAGAATCAACTCGAACGAAGCAACGAAAGTCAAACGGCGAAAGAAACAAGCTCCGTTTACTAATCTGGATCTAGGTCAAATTTTACAGTAGCAAAAACTTATTTGAGTAGGTTAAACGGAAAGAGAATTTCGAGACGAAACTCTAGGCGCTTGAATCGCCTGATTCCGATAAACGAGCGAAAAGTTAAACAGAAACGAAGATCCGATCAGAAATCGAGATCTGAGATAATCGCGGAAAAATCCGACGAAAAAGAAAAACTGACGAACGGTTAACGAACGGACGTTCGTTAACAGAGAAAATCCGACGAACGCGTTCGTTAAAACGAATGGGTCGGTGAACGTTCACAAAATAACAAAACCGAAGAAAATAAACCGATCTAGGCTTTTTTTTAAAACGAACGTTTTTTTTAACAAAACCGGCAAACGACGGCGAGGTAATACCTCGTCGGGGCGGGGCTCCGGCGGGCTCGGCTGGGCTCCGGCGAGGGCGGTGGGGTGCGGCGGGGCTCGGGGGCGGCGAACGGCGGCGGCAAACGGCGAGCGGGGCAGCGGCTCGGGGCGGCGGCGGTGCGGGCTTCCGGCGGCGGCGGCTCGGGGTGCGGGTACGGGGTGAAGGGGGGCGGCGGCGGCTTATAAGAGGAGGGGGGTCGGTGCTTAGAGGAGGGGGCAAGGCGCGGCGGCGGTGTCCGAGGCGGTCACGGCGGCGGCGTCCAGCGTACGCGCGGAGGAGACGCGCGGGGTGGGCCGGCGTTTCGGCTGGGCCTCGGCCCGGTCGGGCGCGGCGTGAATTTTTTTTTAAACATTCCGTCGAAAAAAATTCGTAGAAAAATAAATAAAAATCCAAAAAAAGATAAAACAAATTTTCCCCGTCTAGTTAGAATATTTAGAACAGGGTGAACATTTTTTTGACACAAAAGAAATTTTGAAAACGTGCAATATTTTTTTTAATGCAATTAAATTGCAAATAAAATCCGAATAAAATCAAATAAATGATTTTAATATTTTTCCTCCAATATTTCAACTGTTTTGGAGAAGTCATATTTTTTCCTCTCATTAAATTTTAAATGAAATATTTTTCCGGAGAGAAAATAATTAAAACCATAATCCTCGTGTTATTATTTGATGAAAATCAAATATGAAAGCTTCGAGAAAATCCCCAACTCTCTCTGAGGGTCCTTGAGTTGCTTAGGATTTATCGAGGATTTGTTAAAATGCAAAAAAAATATGATATGCAATGATGATCTATGTATAACATACCAAATTGAAAATTTGGGATGTTACACATATTCCATTTAGGGCAGGTTTTAACTTATTGCACTTGTGATGATTTTTCTACAGAAACCCCAACATATTATATATGTTTTTGAGGTAGAAAAATCCCACCAATCCAGTGGTGGCATTGGTTTCTGCATTTGAGCAAGTTCATGAACATGCCATTTTACATCATGTTGTTGTTTTGTCTAGTATGTGTATATTCATGGAAAATATGCTATGTGGTTGTTTTGCACATGGATAGCTTCATAAACATGCCATCTTGCTGTAGGTATGCTTGTTTTGTCAGGCATTGCTTTGTGATGAGTGAATCAAGCTCACCAAGATGCCTTCATAATTTCTGTTAATGCCATGCTCTGTTTTCTGCTAGGTGTGAAACCTGTTAACAAAACTTGCTATGTTTACATGGGTGCCATCATATCTTTTGATCCTTTTTGGCCCATGGTCAGTAAGGGACTTTTGTATATGCTTTGAGTAGAATCATGCCATGCCTTGTTTTGCTATATTAGATTCGTGTAGCATGTTGATTGCTTGCTCTAAACATGGCTTCCTGATATTATTTCTGCCATGTTCAGGACTTTCACCAAGTCTGTGAAGCTGATATCTTTTGCACTTTTGCCATGCTTGTTTGAACCTGTTATGGTATGATCTAGCTTAGCTCAGTGTTCATCTTTTGTCAAGCATCTCCTGTAGATTACTGCCATATGGTTTGTTGCTATGTTGGGGTGCTGTAGCATAGTTACTTGATGTATTCTAAGTGCTATCATGCTGTTAATCGCAGAATCGTGTCATTCTTGTTTTGCTTGCCTTTTGCAAACCGTGCATCCGTTTCCGGTGATCTTTATATCGATTTCGACCGAAATCATCTCATCTTTCCAGTGGCATACTTGGTTTGCCAAGTTACTGCATTGTTCATCCTTTTTCTTCCGGAGCACGCATACGCATCGCATATCATATCCCGCATATCATGCATGTATTGCATCATGTTGCTTGTGCGTTTTCCCGTGATTGATTGTGGTTCCATTGCTTGTGTTCTTGCTGTGGGTAGAGCCGGGAGATGAGTTCGTGAACGAGGAACCTGTTGAGTACGCTTACGAGGATCAAGCTTTCGACAACTCTGAGAACCTTGCAGGCAAGATGACCATACCCTCGAAATCACTTCCATCTTTGCTTTGCTAGTTGTTCGTTCTATTGCTATGCTGCGCTACCTACCACTTGCTATATCATGCCTCCCATATTGCCATGTCAAGCCTCTAACCTTCCTTTCCTAGCAAACCGTTGTTTGGCTAAGTTACCGCTTTTGCTCAGCCCTTCTCATAGCGTTGCTAGTTGCAGGTGAAGTTGAAGTTGGTTCCATGTTGGAACATGGATATTTTGGATTATCACAATATCTCTTATTTAATTAATGCACCTATATATTTGGTAAAGGGTGGAAGGCTCGGCCCTATGCCTGGTGTTTTGTTCCACTCTTGCCGCCCTAGTTTCCATCATACCGGTATTATGTTCCTTGAGTTTGCGTTTCTTACGCGGTTGGGTGATTTATGTTACCCCCTTGACAGTTCGCATTGAACAAAACTCCTCCAGCAAAGCCCAACCTTGGTTTTACCATTTGCCACCTAAGCCTTTTCCCTTGGGTTTTCGCGAGCCCGAGGGTCATCTTTATTTAAACCCCCCCCCGCCCCCGGGCCAGTGCTCCTTTGAGTGTTGGTCCGAACCGAGCAGCCTGCGGGGCCACCTCGGGGAAACTTGAGGCCTGGTTTTACTCGTAGCTTGACTTATCCGGTGTGCCCTGAGAACGAGATATGTGCAGCTCCTATCGGGATTTGTCGGCGCATCGGGCGGCTTTGCTGGTCTTGTTTTACCATTGTCGAAATGTCTTGTAAACCGGGATTCCGAGACTGATCGGGTCTTCCCGGGAGAAGGTTTATCCTTCGTTGACCATGAGAGCTTATAATGGGCTAAGTAGGGACACCCCTGCAGGGTATTATCTTTCGAAAGCCGTGCCCGCGGTTATGAGGCAGATGGGAATTTGTTAATGTCCGGTTGTAGAGAACTTGACACTTGACTTAAATTAAAATACATCAACCGGGTGTGTAGCCGTGATGGTCTCTTCTCGGCGGAGTCCGGGAAGTGAACACGGTTTGAGTTATGCATGAACGTAAGTAGTTTCAGGATCACTTCTTGATCATTTCTAGCTTCGCGACCGTTGCTTCTCTTCTCGCTCTCATTTGCGTATGTTAGCCACCATATGCTTAGTGCTTGCTGCAGCTCCACCTCATTACCCCATCCTTTCCTATAAGCTTAAATAGTCTTATCTCGCGGGTGTGAGATTGCTGAGTCCTCGTGACTCACATATTCTACCAAAACAGTTGCAGGTGCCGACGATACCAGTGCAGATGACGCAACCGAGCTCAAGTGGGAGTTCGACGAGGAACTTGGTCGTTACTATGTTTCGTTTCCTGATGATCAGTAGTGGAGCCCAGTTGGGACGATCGGGGATCTACCATTTGGGGTTATCTTATTCTTTTCATTTGGATTTGACCGTAGCCGGTCTACGTGTGGATTTTGGATGATGTATGAATTAACTTATGTATTGTGTGAAGTGGCGATTGTAAGCCAACTCTCGTTATCCCATTCTTGTTCATTACATGGGATTGTGTGAAGATGACCCTTCTTGCGACAAAACCACAATGTGGTTATGCCTCTAAGTCATGCTTTGACACGTGGTAGATATAGCCGCATCGTGGGCGTTACAAGTTGGTAATCAGAGCCATCCCCAACTTAGGAGCCCCCTGCTTGATCGAATCGCTGGCGTTGTTGAGTCTAGAACAAAAATGTTTTAAGTCTTAGGATTATATATATCGGAGAGTAGGATTCTTTTACTCCTCAGTCCCTTCGTCGCTCTGGTGAGGCCTCCTGACGTAGAAGTTTTGACTCTTCTCTCCTCAAATTTCACCAAAAAAAATTAGGCTCACGCGGGTATCTTGGAATCGTTCCGATGGTTTTGTGACGAGAACATTGTTCTTGGTGCCTCCTGACATTTAGGGGTTGTGGCAGTGTCCCGGGGAGTTGAGCTCCGAGGTGTTGTCGTCACAATTTTATCGTTGCAGTTCTGGAATACCTGAGTTTCGCCGACATCGAAAATCTCTTTTATGCAGTTGTTGGTGAGATCACCTCGACGCCACCCAGTACTGGGGCGGGAGTTCGGGAGTATTGCCATAACTCGTATAACGGATGCTTTTCGAAGGTTGAGGTACACGATTTCCAAAGGTTTCTTGGTTATGTGTTCACGGATGGATACAGCTGGATCTAGGGATTGCTAGTTTGGGTGATATATTTTGTGTCCCCTGTATCCCCAACACCAGATTGCATAACCAGAAAGTTTCGGGAGTTTATAGGTGGGATTCAAGTAGCTCTTAGCATTTCTTCCCGCAGATATTTGGTTTGTGATTGGGTAATCCTTACCATTTATTTGTTCCAGTTGTACCTTGTTATTTTATTCATCAATCTCTTATCAAGTGGTTTCTCACCTTAATGGAAGTGTGATGATTTACTATGGAATTCATTCGTTCATCCTCGTTCGAATGTTTATTGTGAAGACTATATGTTGGAATTTCTATCCGTTGATTCAACTTGTGTAGTTGTCTATCAAGATGCTAACGGATGTCACCCTCTTCAGGATGGCTCCGCCAACGCGTCAGAATCCGGAACGCAATGAGGGGAGTCAGGCAAACCCTACGCCACCACCTCTGCCTCCAGAGGCATGGCAAGCTATCATGGCAGCCACCAACGCCAATGCTCAGATGATTTTGCAACTCTTGCAAGAACGCACCCAAGGGCAAGGCAATCAAGGAAATCAAGGCCAAGGCAACAATCAGCCTCACTTCGCTACCCTCAACCAGTTCCTCGCAAATCAGCCGAAGTCTTTCAGCTACTGTGCCGAGGCCACAGACGCCGATGATTGGCTCGTGGACATCAACAAGCATTTTGAATGTAGCAATGTCAGGCCTGAGGAATTTGTCAAGTTCGCTTCTTTTCAACTCAAGGATCAAGCTGCCGAGTGGTATCAACAACACAAAGATTCCAGAGGAGGTCATGTGATTACCTGGGATGATTTCTGCTGAGACTTCAAAGCTCACCACATTCCACAAAGTGTTGTTGAGAGCAAGCACGAGGAGTTCCGCAATCTCAAGCAAGGCAGCATGTTTGTGTATCAATACAATACCCAGTTTCAGAAACTCGCTCGCTTCGCTAAGCTAGACGTTCCTGATGAGAAGAGCATGATCTATCAATTCAGAGGTGGCCTCAGAGAAGATGTGCAATTACCTCTCGTGCTTTTTGAGCCGACCAAGTATGATGATTTCTACAATATGGCTCTGAAGCAAGAGGCTGCTTAGCTCAAGTGTGAGGCTTCTAAGAAGAGAGTCAGGGACGCAGTTCAGTCTTCTTCTTCCTCACTAGTGGCTGCTAAGCAACAGAAGTTCTGGTTGCCTCCTCCTCCGTTTCGTCAGCCTTTCCAGCAAAAGAGCAAAGGTGGCAATGGATCTTCCCACTCATCCAACCCTGGCTATCAGAACAAGTCTCAGAATCAAGCTCCAAAGTCGAATGCTCCTTATCATCGTCCACTCTCAGAGGTGACTTGCCACAAGTGTCAGCAGAAAGGTCACTATGCTAACAAGTGCTTCAACCAAAGGCGCCTTCCGCCTCCTCCTCCTGTGAGATCTTCCAGCAATGCAGTGGTCAAGCATAATCCCAAGTCTGCAAAGGTGAACATGATGAATGCAGCTCAAGCGGAGGAATCTACTGATGTGATAATGGGTAACCTTCATGTTAATGATATTCCTCCAAAAGTCTTATTTGATACTGGTGCATCTATTTCTTTCATATCAAGACCTTTTGCATCCATGAACAATTTTCATACTGTCGATCTGTCTAAGCCGATAGCGGTTTCCTCTCCGGTCTTATTCATGAATACCAAAATGATGGCTCCGGATGTTTCTATCAATATGGGCAACTATAAATTTTTATCTTCTCCAATGGTTCTTGGTGACTCGGATATTGATCTAATTCTTGGGATGGACTGGCTTTCTAAGCACAAGGCTCAACTTGATTGTGCTGCCAGGGAAATTCAATTGACACACTCTTCTAAGGATGTGATCATCTATGCCGCTCGTGATGAGACCATTCGGTTGTTTTCTCTCAATGAGAAGGGCGAGTTGGATGCTATTTCTCAAATTCCAGTCATTTGTGAGTACCAAGATGTCTTTCCAGAAGAGCTTCCGGGTATGCCTCCTCACCGGCCAGTTGATTTCGTTATCGATCTTGAGCCCGGCACGGAACCCGTTTGCAAGCGTCCTTACAAACTTGGACCCAAGGAGCTGAAGGAATTGAAGAAACAGCTAGATGAACAAGAGCGTCTGGGTTTGATCAGACCGAGTTCATCTCCATGGGGTTGTGGTGTTCTTTTTGTCCAGAAGAAGGATGGCACGGACCAACTTTGTGTCGACTACCGTCCATTGAACAAGAAGACAATCAAGAACAAGTACCCACTTCCCAACATCAATGAGCTATTCGAGCAACTGAAAGGTGCTAAAGTATTCTCCAAGCTTGACCTTCGAATGGGTTACCATCAGATTCGCATTCGTGAAGAAGATATTCCCAAGACAGCATTCAGAACAAGCTTTGGTTCTTATGAATATACTGTCATGTCTTCCGGCCTTCTCAATGCTCCTCCAACATTCTCTCGAATGATGAATTTCATCTTCAACCCCTATACCAATGAATTCGTCCTGGTGTATCTCGATGATATCTTGGTCTTCTCCAAACATAACAAGGATCATGCCAAACATTTGCGATTGGTGCTCGACAAGCTCAGAGAGTATCAATTCTATGCGAAGTTTTCCGCAGTATCTCAACAATCAGAACATCGAATATTCCATCATCCAAACTAAGCTTCCTCAGAATGTGAGTTTTGGCTTGATGAAGTTCTTTACCTTGGTCATATCATCTCTGCCAAGGGCATCGCTGTTAATCCCGAGAAGGTGTCGCAATTGTGAATTGGGAACCTCCTCAGAATGTCAAGCAGCTCCGCAGCTTCCTTGGTCTTGCAAGCTATGGCCGAAGATTCGTTGAGAACTTCTCTAAGATTGCAAAGCCTCTTTCCAACCTCCTCCATAAGCATGTCAAGTATGTCTGGACGCCTGAGTGTGACGTTGCTTTCAACACTCTCAAAGAGAAACTCGTCACAGCGCCTGTCTTAACTCCTCCTGACGAATCCAAGCCATTCGAAGTTTTCTGTGATGCTTCTCTTCAAGGTCTCGGTGCTGTGTTAATGCAAGAGAAGAAAGTTGTGGCCTATACCTCTCGTCAGCTGAAGCCCAACGAAAAGAACTACCCCACTCACGATCTTGAGTTGGCGGCAGTTGTCCATGCATTAATAACATGGAGACATCTCTTGTTGGGAAGAAAAGTGGACATATTCACCGATCACAAGAGTCTCAAGTACATATTCACTCAGCCCAACCTCGACCTCAGGCAAACTCGATGGGTCGAAATGATTCAAGAGTACAATCCGAGTATTGAATATACTCCAAGCAAGGCCAACGTCATTGCTGATGCTTTGAGCAGGAAGGCTTATTGCAACAGCTTAATTCTCAAGCCATTTCAACCGGATCTTTGTGAAGCTTTCCGCAAACTAAATCTCCAAGTTGTTCCTCAAGGCTTTCTTGCCAATCTCATAGTCTCTCCTACTTTGGAAGATCAAATTCGTGAGGCACAACTTCTTGATGCCATGGTGAAGAAGGTGAAACGTGGTATCGACAAGGGTCTTTCCAAATACAAGTGCTATCGCATTGATGATAGAGACACTTTATTCTTCGAGGACCGGATTGTGGTTCCTAAAGGTGATCTAAGGAAAGTCATTATGAACGAGGCGCACAATTCTCTTCTTTCCATTCATCCTGGAAGTACGAAGATGTACCATGACCTCAAGCAGTCGTATTGGTGGACTCGAATGAAGCGAGAAATCGCTCAATTCGTAATTGAATGTGATGTCTGTCGAAGGGTGAAAGCAGAACACCAACGACCAGCTGGTCTCCTCCAACCTCTTGCTATCCCAGAATGGAAGTTTGATCATATCGAAATGGACTTCGTGACTGGATTTCCCAAGTCCAAGCGCGGAAATGATGCTATCTTCGTTGTCATCGACAAGCTTACTAAAGTGGCTCATTTCCTTCCAATCAAAGAATCTATCACAACAGCTCAGTTGGCAGAGCTATACACCTCCAGGATTGTCTCCTTGCACGGCATTCCACAATTGATTTCTTCAGATCGTGGAAGCATCTTCACTTCTAAGTTCTGGGACTCCTTTCAAAAGGCCATGGGCACCAACATTCGCTTCAGCACAGCTTTCCATCCTCAAACTAGTGGCCAAGTCGAGCGAGTAAATCAAATCCTTGAAGATATGCTCAGGGCTTGTGTCATTTCCTTTGGTATGAAGTGGGAAGATTGTCTTCCATATGCCGAATTCTCCTACAACAACAGCTTCCAAGCGAGTTCGGGCAAGGCCCCATTCGAGATTCACTATGGCAGAAAGTGTCGTACTCCTCTCAATTGGTCATTCGTGAGAATCTCAAAGCCGCGCAATCGCGCCAGAAGAGTTACTATGATAGTAAGCACCGTGACTTGGCTTTCAAGATCGGAGACCATGTCTACCTCCGCGTCTCTCCAATGAAAGGCACTCGTCGCTTCGGTATTAAAGGGAAGCTTGCCCCTAGATACATGGGTCCTTTCAAGATCATTGGCAAAAGAGGCGACCTCGCCTATCAACTTGAGCTTCTCTCCAACTTCGCGAACGTGCACGATGTTTTCCACATGTCACAGCTTCGCAAGTGCTTCAAGACTCCTGAGTGCACCATCAATTTCGAAGATATTGACCTCCAAGAAGATCTGTCTTATCACGAGCTCCCCGTTGCTATTCTTGAAGAAACTGAGTGTAAGACTCGCAACAAGTCAATCAAATTCCTGAAAGTGAAGTGGTCGCATCATTCCGACCGAGAAGCCACCTGGGAGCGCGAGGACCACCTCCGTTCCGAATATCCGGAGTTCTTTCAGTCCTAGATCTATGGACGAGATCCTCTTGTAGTGGTGGAGTGTTGAATACCCCAGATGTAAAACTTCCATATTTGGCAATATATCCATGTTGATCTCCATCCAATTCCATTTGGGGTTCCATCTTTTGGTCTCATTTTGTTTTGTTTTGTTGTTCTACTCATTTCATTGCCATGCTTACCTTGTCATATTGCATTTGTGCTTGTTGTCATATGCCTTTTAGCCATCATATGTTTGCATCATGTGCATATCATGTTGTGTTGTGTTTATGTCATTTTGCATTTCCTTGATATGCATGCATGATATGTTGCTGCATATGTTCTATGTGTTATCCATGCATCACCACCTCCGTGCATCATCACCTCCATGCATCACCACCTCTCCTTCTTTTTCTTTCTTTTAGCAAGTGCCATTTTACCCTCCTCCATTAATGTTCAACTTTGCCTCAATTTTCAGTCACCATGTAAGTTACCTCACTGCCAAGTTTCACCTATTTTGAAGTTGGTTTGGTTGGGGTAAAAAAATGCTTCAAGTTTGAACCTAATTCAAACCTGGAATAATTTTCTTCCTCTAAAAATGCCCAAACCATTTTTACTATATTGTGCATAATACTAGGGCTCCGAAGATATTTTTATATCTTCCTTAGCCTTCCCAAATCACTATGGACTTTTCTTGTTTTTCTTCTGTTTGAGAAATATAGGAAAAGAAAAGATTTTGGCAGCAGAGCAGAGCAACGAGCAGCAGCACCCCCTTGGGCCTCGGCCTCCCAGGCCGGCCCAGCTTGCACCCCGCGCCAGCAGGCCCAGCGCGCCAGCCAGCCCGCTCGTTCACCCCTCCGGGCTTTTTCTCACCCGCGCGCGCGCACACCCCTGCTAGCCCCTCTCCACATGGCCATCCCGGCCCCGCTCGTCAGCGCCTACCTTGTTCCCCGCACCCACCTTTTCCCTCTCCTCTCGTCGTCGCCATGGGGACCGCGAGCACGAGAGCGCGTGAGCTCGCGCCGCTAACCCTAGCCCATTTTAAGGCCCCAATCCTTGTCCCCTGCCTCTCCTAGGGTTTCCCTCGTCCGCCGCCGCCGTTTCCTGGTAGGTATAGCCACAAGATTGATCGCGCCATTGCCGTCCCAAACGCATCTGGGAGCGCGTCCTCATCGCCAGCGTGCTCCCCGTCGACCCCAGCTTACCAGGACGTGTTCATCTTCCTCCTCGACGTCGTCCACTTCCCCTACGTCCACTACTTCGCCGCGGGACGCCAAGACGCTGTGATCTTCTTCCACTTCTTCCCCGCGGTGCCCGCGAGTGTTCGATTGCCGTCACCGCCTTCTCCGACCTCCTCTTGGGAAACCAAGCACACCATCGTGCTTGTGGTGAGCACGCGTTCCTCCCCATCCTTTTTTCCCTTTCCTTAGCGCGCCTTGCAGTAGTTTTCCATGAGCACCCGAACGCGCCGCCGTCGGGCCTCGTCTCCGGTGAGTGCACGACCTCTTTAGCTCTTCTGCGGATGCCCGTCATGATCGCCGCGTCTCATCGGCCGGATCCACGCGATCAGTAGCTCGCTCAAGCCTTTCGCCTCGTCACGTTTGAGCTCGTCGCCGCCGCCTTTGTTCGTCGTCGCCGGCGTCGAGTCCGTCGTCGGCCCGTTCTGCTAGTCACACCCGCGGGTGCGGGATCCTATTGCGGCCTCGTTGCGCCCCGCCGCCGCGCCTTTTGGTCGCCGGAGAGGCTCCGTCGATCTCTCCGCCATCTCTGCACCCCGGCTAGCACCTCCCCTGCTTCCCCTGTTTACGCCACCACCTTGTGGGCCCCGAGTCGGACCCACAAGTCAGCCTCTCAGGAGCCAGGACCCTACCTGTCATCCCCCTCCACTTTCTCATTTTTCTTTTGTGTTTATTTTTCCAGCGAATATGCCATTTCTAGCATATGGAATCTATCCATTTCGGGCAAGTCCATTTCTGGACGTTTCCAAATAAGGAAAATGCCATTTCTGTCATATTCCATTTAGGGCAGGTTTTAACTTATTGCACTTGTGATGATTTTTCTACAGCAACCCCAACATATTATATATGTTTTTGGGGTAGAAAAATCCCACCAATCCAGTGGTGGCATTGGTTTCTGCATTTGAGCAAGTTCATGAACATTCCATTTTACATCATGTTGTTGTTTTGTCTAGTATGTGTATATTCATGGAAATATGCTATGTGGTTGTTTTGCACATGGATAGCTTCATAAACATGCCATCTTGCTGTAGGTATCCTTGTTTTGTCAGGCATTGCTTTGTAATGAGTGAATCAAGCTCACCAAGGTGCCCTCATAATTTCTGTTAATGCCATGCTCTGTTTTCTGCTATCTGAAACCTGTTAACGAAACTTGCTATGTTTACATGGGTACCATCATATCTTCTAATCCTTTTTAGCCCATGGCCAGTAAGGGACTTTTGTATATGCTTTGAGTAGAATCATGCCATGCCTTGTTTTGCTATGTTAGATTCGTGTAGCATGTTGATTGCTTGCTCTAAACATGGCTTCCTGATATTATTTCTGCCATGTTCAGTATTTTCACCAAGTCTGTGAAGCTGATATCTTTTGCACTTTTTCCATGCTTGTTTGAACCTGTTATGGTATGATCTAGCTGTAGCGCAGTGTTCATCTTTTGTCAAGCATCTCCTGTAGATTACTTCCATATGCTTTGTTGCTATGTTGGGGTGCTGTAGCATAGTTACTTGATGTATTCTAAGTGCTATCATGCTGTTAATCGCAGAATCGTGTCATTCTTGTTTTGCTTGCCTTTTGCAAACCGTGCATCCGTTTCCGGTGATCTTTATATCGATTTCGACCGAAATCATCTCATCTTTCCAGTGGCATACTTGGTTTGCCAAGTTACTGCATTGTTCATCCTTTTTCTTCCGGAGCACGCATACGCATCGCATATCATATCCCGCATATCATGCATGTATTGCATCATGTTGCTTGTGCGTTTTCCCGTGATTGATTGTGGTTCCATTGCTTGTGTTCTTGCTGTGGGTAGAGCCGGGAGATGAGTTCGTGAACGAGGAACCTGTTGAGTACGCTTACGAGGATCAAGCTTTCGACAACTCTGAGAACCTTGCAGGTTTATCGACGCTGCAGGGACGGGCCCGAGCACAGACGCCGTGCCTAGCCTTCTTATGCGAAGGATCCTGAAGAAAGACGATCGGCGCGCGGCCCCTGTGGTGGGTGATAATCAAGCAGATGATAGCCATAGGTAAATTGCGCATGGAAAGCAAGCTAGGTTAGGTAAACGCAAGAACGATCCATGCCACTGGGTCAGGCCCGAGTAGCTTGGGGATGATGCAGCCTGAGAGGCACCCCCAGCAGAGTAAGCTAAAGACATAAAGGGGATACATGTCGCGGGGATGGACCCACGCGGCCTGGGAGTGATGCAGCCTGAGGGGCGCTCCCAGCTAAATAAACTTGGAAAATGTCACCTGGTTCCGTTGTCGAAGAGGTGTTGGGGTAGCTGAAGGTGTGTGGCGAAGGGGTTCCGCCTCACGAACCACCAGGGCCCTGAGCCTCGGGAGGCTCTGGAGGCCCAGGCGGTTCCTTGAGGACCGTCTCCAGCTCCGCTAGGACTGCGTGATGCCTGGCCTCCTGAGCCGATAGGATGCTCCACAGGTGGCGCTGAAAGGTGGACGCCACGCTCGGCATGCCGAATGGCATGCAAACATAGCTGTGAGGTGGGCCCTCGCAGCATCCCACGCGCGAAGGCCGGAAAAACTCCTGAGATGCGGCCCTGTTGAGCCCTGGGATGTCGATGCAGATGCGCAGCCCGCCATCCTCGCCTGGATGGGGAGCTGCGCCAGGTGAGCGGCGGTCGCCACGCATGGCTTTTGGTTCTTGAAGCTCTTGGGTAGTCCGGGTGATGAACTCTTGAGCGTGAGCGCTCCTCGCCTGGTGCCCTTCTGAGCGAAACGTGCCACAAAGCACACCTCCATGTGGTGCCCGAGCGCCTCCCTCGTGATGTTGGATAGGTCTGAGGCCCTCCAGAAGAGAGCCCCCGAGCCTTGCCCGAGGAGGGAGCCGGGCGTGCCTTCCTATGCGTGGGAGGGAAGCGCCCCATCTGAGGGGGCAGGTCTTGAGGAGGTGCCGTTGGTGACGCCGCTCTCCTGAGGACCTTGGCGGAGCAGCTGCTTCTTCTTCTTGGGGATGGCCTCAGGAGGGTACAAGATTCCTTCGCTGTCGGGGTCTTTGATTGCTGCGGCCTGGAAGGCGCGCTCGAGGGAGCACACCGCATCCTTCTCCTCACAGGCGACTGTTATGACACCGCAAGTCCTTGGCATCTTGAGGACGTTGTAGCCGTGGTGGGTCACTGCCATGAACTGGGCCAACGCTGGGTACCCGAGGATGGCGTTGTATGACAGACGAATGTGGGCGACGTCGAAGTCGATGAGCTTGGTGTGGTAGTTGTCGCGCCCGCTGAAGGTGACAGGAAGGCGGACCTGCCCGATCGGGGTGGTGGAACCATCGGTCACTCCTGAGAAAGACTTGGTTGGTTGTAGCTAGTCGTAAGGTACTTGAAGGAAATCGAATGTGTCGATGGACAGGACTTTGAGCCCTGCTCCACCATCGATGAGGGTCTTTGTCACTTGGACATTGCTGATGATAGGCGAGCAGAGCATTGGAAGAGCACCAGCGGTCGCGGCCCACTTGAGCTGGTCCGCCAAGCTGAAGGTGATGGCATACTTGGACCACCTGAGCGGGCGTGTGGCCTCGAGCCTGGGAAGGGCTGCGTTCACCTCGCGAGCAAACTGCTTGAAGATGCGCTGAGAGGCTGGGGCTTGAGCTCCGCCCAAGATGCAGGAGATGGCACGTGGTTCCTGGAAGCCCCCAGCCCCTCGTCATGATGGTGGTCGCCGTTCCTTCTAGGTGGTGGCGGCAGCGGAGGAAGACCAGCGTTGCCCTAAGGGCAGTCCTCGCGAGGCTGATCCCTCCAGGCTTCCTCGCGAGGCTGATCCTGCCAGCGATCCTCATAAGGCCGGTCATGCCACTCCCGGCGGGGGCCACGGTCGTCCCAGCGTCCTCCGCCACGTCCTCCTCCTTGGCCGTAGCCCCGGTCGTTGTGCTCGGGGCGTCGACCGAAGTGTCCCTCTCGAATGGCATTGAGCTCTTGACAGTCGTTGGTGTTGTGGCTGTGTACGTTGTGGAAGGCGCAGAACGGTCGGCTGTTCTTGGATGACTTGGGATGATCCCGGCCGCGCTTTGTGTCCGGCTCCACCGCGAGCACGGCCACCCCCTTGCGCTTCACATCCTTGGCCTTGGCTTTCTTCTCCTCCAGGTCAACGGCTGGGAGCTCGAGGAGGGAAACGCGCCCTTCCTCAGCTCTCGCGCACTTGGTCGCCAGGTTGAACAGCTCGAGAGCCGTGCACAGCTCCTCGTGGATGGCGAGCTCCTCCTTCATCTTGACATCGCGGACGCCGTCAGAAAACGCCAAAATGATGGCCTCGTCCCTCACCTTGGGGATCTTGACGCGAACGCTGTTGAAGCATTGGATGTACTTCTGCAGGGTCTCTCCTGGCTGTTGCTTGATGCGGCGCAGGTCACCCGCAGCCAGGGGGCGGTTACGAGTGCCTTGGAAGTTGGCGACGAAGCGGTCACGCATCTCACCCCAGGAGGATATCGAGCCCAGGGGCAGATTCAGGAGCCACGAGCGAGCACCGTCCTTGAGAGCCATGGGGAACCAGTTCGCCATGACTTTTTCGTCACCGTTGGCCGCCTCGATGCTCAGCTCATAGAGCTGCAAGAACTCTGCAGGGTCGGGGGTGACGTCATAGTGGGGAGGCAGGTCCGGCTTGAACTTGCCCGGCCAGACGACGCCCCGTAGCTCTAGAGTGAAGGCGCGTCAGCCCGCCGTGGCCACCGGGGCCCTTTGTGGAGGCGGAGCTTGATCTCGGTGCTCCCGCGCTGCCACGGAAGGTGGCGCGTGGCCCTGCCGTGGCAAGCAATCCTGGCGTGGCGGTGCTGGGAGCGGTGGAGCGTTTTCTTGCGGTCGGGGAACTTCTTGGCAGCTTCCTTCTTCTCGCGCGGGCACCCGGCGAGGTGGGTCTTGCCGAGGGACCACACGCCTTGGCGCCAGAACACCGTCTTGGTGCAGAGGTGGTGGAGGCGCTCCACGAGCCGCGTCACCCGCAGCTGGCGGAGGGCGAGGCAGCGAGAGGGATGGTGCAGGGGAGCCCCCTGCGGCGCTGACAAGCTCGGCGATGCGGTCCAACCAGGCGTCACAGAGGTTGTCGATGGGGCGGTAGCGCAGGAGCTCGCGCACCATGAGCAGCGCAGCCTGCGCGTCCGCGGGAGCATGATGGGCATGAGACGACGAACTGGCTGGGGTCAGCGATGGAGTGGCAGTGCGGCCATCCCGCCGCACGGAGGGGTGCAGAGAGGGTGCCTGCTGCTCATTTCCCGTCGGACCGGTGGCGGCGTTGGCGGCGGGTGACGGAGAACGAAGGGGAGGCCCGCCAACAGGGGCTGTCTGAGCGACGTGGGTGCGAGAGCGGCCCGGCGCTCAGCGCGGGCCCGGCGAGCGTCGGCCATGAACTTGGTGGAGTGGCGAGACGCGGATCGACGAGAGGAAAGCTTCAGCGCACCGCTACCTGGCGCGCCAAATGTTGCATTTCGGGTTCCGGCAAAACCCTTGAGGTTCGAACACTGGGGTGCACACGAAGATCTCTCCTCCCTCTAGCTCGCTCACATCTATATCTCACGGCCTAGCTCGACGAACCCGAAGAACAAAGAGACACAAGGTTTATACTGTTTCGGTCCACCGTTGTGGTGTAATACCCTACTCCAGTGTAGTGTGGTGGATTGCCTCTTGGGCCGAGGATGAACAGTTAAAAGGGAAGAACAGCCTCGCGAGGAGAGGTGTTCTTGTGCTTGGTGAGCTTGGGTGGTGGTTGGTGAGTTGAGTCCTCCCTCAGATCAGTTGCCTCCTACGATGGTGGCTAGTCCTATTTATAGAGGCCCTGGTCCTCTTCCCAAATATCGAGTGGGAAGGGATTCCACAACGGCCAGTTTGAAGGGGGACAGCGAGTACAAGCTATCCTGACTAAAGGTGGTCTTTGCCTGCCAAAGGCTCTGGTGATGACGCCGTCTTGGGCTCCACGGTGACCTCCATCTTGCCTTCCTTCTGGTCTTGGTCTCGCTGCACCGATATGGAAACCTTTGCCTGATGCCTCGGGACTCCTCGCCTGCGCTTGCCCCTTTAGCACCAAAGCGGAAGCGAGGACACTTCACGCTGGCGCCCGCCTGGCGCCCTCCTGGCCTTGGTCGTCATGGCTTACGTCATGGGAACCACGCGAGGTTCCCCTTGCCTTGATCTCTCTGCCCCTCGCAAGCCTAGCCTGGTGAGGCTGCCCCCGAGGAGGTCTTGCGTTGACTGCCTCGCGAGGCTTGGCCCCTCGCGAGGGTCTTGAGTGTTTGCTAGTGAAGATGGGTCGTACATGGCCACTTGTGGAGCCATGTCGTGGGCCGCAGGCAGGCAAGTCTGGGGACCCCCGTTCCCAGAACGCCGACACAATCGCTCAGGTTCAGTTAGAGCCCAACGCCTCACTCGGGTTCAGTTAGTGCGCAACGCCCCGCACACATGCGTACGTACGAGAGAAACGCGCATCGCTCGGCCCCCGACCACCCACCGTAACCGGGAACCCCCCGATATTTTCCTCGCCCTCGCTTCTACCACGATTTTCTCCGGCATGGACGGCCCAAAGAATGTCATGCAGCTGCGTCTCCGGCCCGCCCAGGACGAAAAGCCCATTTTCTGTCATGATTTTTTGTCATAGAAGTAGGAGCCCACCACATCTATGATGATACTGGGTTCTATCACAATTATTGTCATAGAAGTGTCATAAGTATGACGGAATTTTTTTTCGTTCGGCCCAAAATGTCACAGATGTGTCTTTTTTTGTAGTGCAAGTTTATAAGGAAATTACTTATATCTACAATACCAAAGATAAATGATAGTATGAAGTAAGTACATGTTGTGATGAATCGAATGATCATTCCAGATGTAAATGTTTTTCTCCACATATGCCTTGTCTAACTTTTCTGAGGTTTGACTTTTCAAAACATCCATATGATTATGGACGTGAGAGAGTACCTAACTAGAGAGAGTGTGTGTGAAATAGAAAGAGTGGCTGAAAAAAGTGTGTGTGCGTGTATGAAAGAGACATGGACAACACACGATAAAAGTAGAGAAAAAGTGTGTGTGTCTTATGCAAACATATCACACATGCATCTTCGACAGCGGAAGCAAGGTGAGGAGATAGTGTGTGGTTGATTTCAACCGAGAGAGAAAGACCCTTAGCACATGGCCAAGAGGGGTCTGACAAACAAGGGAGAGAGGTCGAGAGAGACGTACGGAGAAAATGCAGACATGGGGAGGAGAGAGTGTATGTTTGTCATAGAGAGATCCCCTGGAGATCGTGATGGAACTACATGGGTGGGAGATCGAGTGACAAGGTGTGTGCGTGATAGAAGATACCTTGAGAGATATCGAGATAGATGTATGGATGGAAGCAGACAATATGTGTGTTCCTGATGGCTAGTGAGAGATAATTATACTTAGGGGGGAGTGCGTGCGCCTATGACGGGGTGAGGGATTATGGTACTTAGGGGGTGCGTGTCACATAGAGAGAGAACAAGGGCGGATAGTGTTTGATGGGTCTATGTAGAGCGAGCGAGACATGTGTATGTGTAAACCAGGGAGATATAATGTTTGAGAGAGATAGAGGAGCCCCGATAAGGCTGAGTGGTGGGTCAGATAGCTGAGAGGGGGAAAGAGATATTCCATCCGCTCGATAATGTAGTGCATGTAAATTTTTTAGAAGTCGAACTTTGAAACTTTGACCAGGTTTACACAAATGTTATTTATATCTACAATACCAAAGATACATCATACGAAACCACATATCATGATGAATCTAATTGTATATGTTCGCCGTTCTAGATGTAAATGTTCTTCTCCACGTACATGGTCAAACTTTGTGATGTTTGACTTTTCAATAAATCTGTATGCTATGGACCGCGAAGAGAGTGCCTAAGTCGAGACAGATCAACTGCGTGTGGAGGAGAATGAGTGAGTGTGCAAAAAGAGTATGTGTGTGAAAGATAAAGGGATAACGAATGATAAATTAGAGAGAGAGAGTGCATGTTTTCGTTTCTTATGCTAACATATCACACATGCATCTCCGAGATAGAAAAGCGACATGAGGAGATACACGAAGATAGCTAGTGCGTGATTGTTTGCAACGGGGAGAGACACCCCTATAGCACATGTCCAATAGAGGTCTGGCCAACAAGGAACAAAGGTCGAGAGGGATGCATGGAGAACATGGACGCATGGGGAGGGAGAGAGGGTGTGTTTGTGATAGAGTGATCCCCTCGAGATCGTGAGGGGACTATATGGGTGGGAGATCAATGGAGGTGCGTGCGCGATAGAAAGATGCCCCGAGAGAAATCGAGATACACCATGCACATGTTTGTGATGGAGACTGATTAGCTAGTCATTTACATATAGGGGGGACTATGTGTGCCTACAATTGAGTAAGAGACCATCATACTTGGCTAGGCATGAGATTTTGTGTGTGTGCGTGTGAGATGGAGAGAGAACGAGGGAGAGAGATAGAGTTTTAGATGGGTCTATCAAGTGCGAGTGACATATGCATGTGTATGTGTGACCCAGGGAGATGGAGAGTTTGACAGAGAGAGAGAGGGAAGATCTCCAAGACGACAGAGTGGTGCGTGAGAGAGTTACGGGCAACGAGCCAAGTAATTTGTGTGCGTACGATGAGTGCACCCAAGATATTTAGCTTGGATAGTGTGCGAGAGATACCTATAGATGGAGTATATATGCATGCGAACTAGAAAGACCCCCCCACACACACACAAAGAGAGAGAGATGGAGAGGGATCAACAAGGTCTGTTTGTTGGATGCGTGCGACACAATTGAAGATTGTCGGCTAGAGAGAGAGAGAGAAGGAGTCCGTGAGAGGGGGAGGTCACGTTTTATGCATCAAAGACTAATATAAACCATGTTTCGATATAAACTTGCATTCAAATATTTAAATTGGAGAACATGTTGTCTGCAATCCACACATGAACGGAGATATGCGTATATCAAACAAGTTCATTAATTTGACTTTCAACATGTTCATGGAGTACTATAATACTGTACAACATGCTACTCGATTGAGGTGTTCAATTTTGGATTTAGTTCACTATTTTGACCTGGTGAACGAGCTATTTCATTGAATCGAGTTATTTCATTTTGGGTTTGATTCCCGTTTTTGAGTGGGTCAACTATCTGTCATATAGTAAATCGTTAGCAACGAGCATGTAAAACCACATTAGTCCCGAGCATCATCTCTCCATCTAAAAAAGAAGTGGCAAGCTAATATTTCAAAATTTGATTCAAATTGACTTGGTAAAGTAGAAGTGGATGCTCGTTCTCTGAAAATTTGAACGAACCGTTAAACACCCTTTGCTCGGTGGAATTCACCCGGGCAAATAAATGGGAGATGCGAAATTATCGGCCTATGTGGGACAATCAATTGACCCGTCGTAAATCGAGGGTAGGTTCGTAACTTCACTTAGCGCGCCTTCTCCTCGGCCGAAATGACATGTGCCGAATAATTCATAAACCATGGTCGGCAAAACACCCTCTCCTCGCCCAAAATAGCCCGCGCCCACTATTTCGAAACACGCTCTCCTCGCCCGAAATCGCTCGCGCCCACTATATTTCAAAACACGTCCTCCTCGCCCGAAATCGCTCGCGCCCACTATTTGGGAGAAGCAAAGTTACTCTACTATCCCCGACCCTCGGTACACAGACCCGAGACGAGAAGCCTAAAGGCAGGGGTAGAACTGTAACTCCCCCCCACATTTCAGACAAATGCGTCCGTAAGACATGGTTCCCCCTCCCAATTCCCCATTCATACCTCGTGGGCGCCAAATCACCTTCTCCCCGGAAGCTCCCTTCTCCCGAGCCGCGAAACCTCAACCCCTCCTCCATGGCGCCCCCACCGCACCAAATTCACAGTGGCCCTCCTCTCTAATCCCGAAGACGCTGTCCATTTGCCGTTGTGCACTGGGCCGTGTGCCTCTTACTCCGTGCTGCCGGAGCTGCCTCGACGACGGCCGCGTGAACTGTACCGGATCCGATTCACCCCCGCAGTTGGTCACGGTGCTGGAGCGGCTCCAACTTTGGACCCGTCCAGAGCCCCGGCGCTGCTTCTCCGTAGCCGTCGACCATCACGACATCTCTGCTTCCCTGCCGCCGGTAGCCACCGCAACCGCGCCGGCCTCACCGACTTGGCAGCTGGAGCTGCCTACTTCACTGGGCCGCCAGATAGGTCGCACCCTCATCTCAAATCACTTTATTTAGGCGTCAGTTGTCTGAATTTTTATTCTGCGCCAATCGATTCCCAATGGGAAGCAGCACCCCTCGAGCCGGCGGAGCTCCTAGGCTCCTGGTTGGCTGGTGTCTAATGTAAGGGTGCGGGGGCGCAAGTTCGCCGCGGAAGCAGCGCTTTGATGGCTATCTTAGAGTTGCGTGGGTTGAAGGTACTGCCGCCGCCGAATCTGGATGACGGCGAGTCTTTGTGGATTGGCCCGGGGGCGGCGCAACCACGGCAGTGCGGTGGGGCGGGGAGTGGGGTTTTGGTCGGGGCCACGGACGGCGGAGGCAGGCTGCTCTACCGGTGGTCGCTGGCTCTTCGGGGAAGATTCCGAACAGTGTCAGCCTTGAGGCACAAGACGGCCATCAAGCCATCCGGCGTAGATCGGACAATACCAAAATAAAATAAAATCGTGTGACCCCAATTTAGTTTTCAGTCAACAGACGTGTGACCACTCTCGTACCTTGCTATTGATCTCTTAGGGTATTTCTTTAGATCAGAGAGATGTGCCGTTCTTAAGATTATGTGTTTTCTGCATCTTCAGCCACACCGTCTTCCGACTCACCGCAGCTGCTCCAACAAGGGAAGCATACACCAGAACGGAGCTATAGTCCCCACTCAACAGTTCCCTGCATCGAATGCGCATGCGCGACATGGACAGCCACAACAACTGCAGGGCCATCGACAAGTCAGCACATGATGCTCACTCCTATGGATGGCGGCCAGATAGGTTGTACCCTCATCTTACTTGTGTGCAACATTTATGGCTTTGTTATTCATCTAAGTATGGAAAATAGATTATCACATTTCACTGTATATTCACGCTGATCTCTTACGGGTCTTGTCAGGAGTTAACGTTGTTCCATAGTTCAGCTAAGAGACTTGTTCTTTAGGTAACGACGTTCCATAGTTATCACCCATCAGCCAATGCTATCCCACAAGCTCGTGATTATAGTATTATACCACTTCTAGTATAACTTATGTTGTTCTTTAATACTTTTGTGTGCCATCTAGTTAATCTCGAGTACAAACGATACAAATTCTGTAGATTTCATCTGTGTTCTCCATTTAGTTTTTGAGACCTGTTGCTGCTAGTTAACCCCAATCCTACTATTTATGTCGTCTCCTAGAGGCACTCATTACATAAATCTAACTACTAGTTGTCTTCCATGCATGTCAGATATAATTGCACACACTGATTTATCCACAAGAACCTCACGGAGCAATGTAACGACCAACAAACTTGACGTCAATGAAAGCCAATACGATGGAACATCTAAAGGCAGTTCTTCACAAGACTTGCAGAAAGATGATGAATCCTATTCACCCCATAAGGTCCTTGCTCTAACTTGGCCCTTGATATGGGTACAACATGCATATAATGTCCTGGAGTGCATCTACTCCGTTGCAATGCCTTGTGCTTCGCCTGCTGATCATGCATGTAAATATGGCATGCCTTCCTGTTTTTCAGTACCTATTCCATTAATGATAACATGTTTTCAAATTCAAGTACTGTCATTCTACTCTATCGCAATGCCATCTGCTTAGTTTGGACATCATGCTTCTCAATATCTTATGCATTGTTATTCATCAGTATGTACTTCATCTGTCTACCATACCATGTTTTTTTACATTGAAGTGTTGTTCTAGTGGTCTCTTGCAATGCCATCTTAGTTTCCCAATCATACACACATATGTTTCCTTAGTGTTTTTCTGTAATGTATTCCACTAGCATACAGTTTTACAGTCAAGTAGTGTTTTTTACACTGTTGTCCTGTCGTATCCCAAGCTCTTACATCATACTCCCTCCGTCCGGATTACATGTCGCAGAAATGGATAAAACTGGATATATCTAGAACTGAAATACACCTAGACCCATCCATTTATTTCCGGATGGAGGGAATACATGTCAATATGTCATGCCTTTCTATTCTTCAGTACCTATTCCATCTCTACTGTAGCATGTTTTATAACTAGCAAAAGAGCCCGTGCGTTGCAACGGGAGAAAAAAATACAAAAATTAGTGACGTTGCAATAATTTATATACCAGAAAAGGTGTAATCAAAAGGATAATTTATAAATGACTATTGATCTTACAAAAAAAGAATAATTTATAAGTCAGATGTGAAACATATTTTTTCAGTTCGCCGTGTGTGCCATAACCCCCTCCCAACTGGCATGCGGGGCGAAACAAGACGCGAGCAAGATGCATTGTTGTCGCACTCTCTCTACTCTTCATTTCCCCCTCTTTCTCCTCCCTATCTCACCAATGACATCGATAACAAGCAGATTTGAGGTATATGTTGATGGTCAGCAAGTACCGGCAGTGGCGGAGCAAGGAAAACTTAATTAGGGGGCCAACTGATGTTAAATCATTTCGGGAAACACAATATTAGCAACGGGTAATCACTCATGTAGTGGAAAAATCTGCATGTTGGCCTCAGCTGGGGCCCTGCTCGCACCCCCTGCCTCCACCACAGAGTACCCGTGAACCCCAAATATCTTCTCCCTTAAAAAATAGTATTTCTTTCCAATTTTTCACTCACTTTTAATTAGTCTATCTGATTAATGTATTTGTAAGGTGTGGTAGGCATGTATATTAAACTATGATAGTAACAACAAACAACAACAAGTAGTAGTTATAATTGGTGCTCATCCAGAAAACGATGCTAGCACGCATAGCATCCAGCCATGGTTTTGTAGGTTTTCTGTATCATTTTGAAAATTTTGCCACCCTTGAATGAAATGAGCGAATTTTGAAAAAAAAATCGAAGATCTCAGGCGAGATGGACAATCCAAAATTTGAATTGTTGGACGAAAATGGGGCGAAATATGAATGAAAAACTACCAAAATTGTACAAATATTTTGAATCTTGCAGCAATGGAATAAAGCAGAATCAAACTGAATAACACGATCCCTTTATTGATATACACCCATGAATAGCTCAGAGCAATACAATTAGCAGAAATACCACATTATACTCATTGTTCGCACACGAATCATCTTGGTCTGATTAGTACTACATCCTAGGCACACGCATGTGCACCACACACTTGTCCCGTTTCAGCCGCTCGGATGACCACGTCTGCATCCAGCAGCTTCCAGTCCACAGTTGATTAAAAAAAAGCAACAGGCACCACCAAATCCCCATCGATGTCACTGCCCACTGCGTGCCCCTTCTTATCCACAACACATCGCCATTCCACATCACCCAAGCGCCGCTCCGATCTTCCTCCTGCTGCCTGACCACCCATCGTTGCTCCTCCTCCTCTCCTCTTCTCCATCCGCCTCAGTCCTCACCACCCAAGTGCTGCTCTCCTATTCTTGGCCGCAGTGGCTGGCCTGAGCCACATCCCAGCTGACAGCGTCGGCGTGCTTTCTGGCTACGGCTGGGGCGTTGGTGGCCTGCTCGTCGGCGCACTGTGTCCAGGGCGGAGCCCCCTTCCTTGCAGTGGTGGTAGAGCCCCTCCTCCCGGAAGGTGGCTGGGGGCAACCGAGGTTGCGGGGCAGGTGTGCCGTGGCTCGGTTCCGTGCGGGAGCCATGGAGGGGGCGCGCTGGAGGGAGCAGCTTGGGTTCTCACCGCCATGCCGTGCCACCCCTCGTTTCTCTCCTCCTCGGTTTTCTCCTTCTCTCTCCCACTCATGCTTCCTCTTTTTTTTAGGAGCACGGCGGAGCAACCATGGCGCCACCCACGAGAACCCCGACGCCTTGTAAGCCCCTCCGCCGCTCGCCTGGATCCGGACGCCGCCGTCGTTCTGCGCGTCCAGGCCGTTCGCCGCAGGTGTGCCGTGGCTCGGTTCCGTGCGGGAGCCATGGAGGGGGCGCGCTGGAGGGAGCAGCTTGGGTTCTCACCGCCATGTCGTGCCACCCCTCGTTTCTCTCCTCCTCGGTTTTCTCCTTCTCTCTCCCACTCATGCTTCCTCTTTTTTTTCAGGAGCGCCACCCACGTGAACCCCGACGCCTCCCAGCACTACTAGGGAAAGGCCTACTAGTGGCGCATCAGTTTTGCCTATTAATGGCGCATTACTGGTGCGTCACTAGTATCACGCTACTAGTATTAAACACTAATGGTGCACCACTGGTGCGCTATTAGTATCTGGTATACTAATGGCGCATCATGCCGTGCGCCATTAGTATAGACCAAAATGCGCCATTAGTGTGCCTCTCAGGGGCGATATTTACACATGTGCTTTGCCATACTAATGGCGCACTGTGGGGTGATGCGTCATTAGTATCTTTTGGCATATTAATGGCGCACGTTGGGGTGATGCGCCATTAGTATGAATATTACGGATTTTTTTTCTTTTCTGATATTTGCACAGGTTATAAAATATATTATTGGACAGAATATAGACAGCAACAGTAGATTCATCGAATACAATAGAAGATTAGTCTCCGAATACAATTCATCATATTAGTCTCCGAATTCAAAAGACCGAACAAAGATAGAACATTACAAGTCTCGAGACCGCGAGTAGCGAGTTTATCTTCACATTACAAGTCGATATCGATCATCTAAACTACCATCACATAGAAGAGAGCTGCGGTCATCACGATGAGCATCATCGCGATGAAACTGGTCTTCATCCGGTTCCTCCAACGCTCCCTCCTCTCTCCCGCTAGATAGCGCGCGCATCTAGATTCCGCCTCCGCCCTAGTGGTGTACCCTTTGTAACTGTTACCGCTGAAATGGTGAACCTGTCTCCGACACTCCTCCCAGTCGTCGTAGACTCCGGGAACCTTACCCTTGTACACGACATACGACGGCATCTCTATGCACTAGCCAAACAACAGACAATACATACGCAATATATAAGTATGCAACAAAAGGATCGGAAGAGAAAAGCAAGACATTAATAGCACGATTCATGGTCTACTAATAAATAGCATCGATTACATCTAAGTTGAACGACTGTCCAAACCAAAGAGACATACAAGTTCATTAAAGTTTAATTACAACATGAGCTAATCGATGTTTCAGAACTACACATAGCATAACTACTTTCGACTCGACTCATGGGACCGGAGCATGGATGAAGCCGCCGTCTGTCGTGATGGTCATGAAGTCGCGGGCGTTGTCAGCCTGCATTTGTAGCGTTGTGTCTATCTCATTGTTGGATGGTTGATATTTGAGGTAGAACTGCCCCGAGGTATGAAGGACATCTTGATGGATGATTTCTGCAAACTCCGACTGGATGCGAAAGAATTCTTGTCGGATGTCCGCGTCCTGGATTGCCGCCAAGCTTGCGGCCCAATCTTTAAGATTATTTGGTAGCAGAAGGTGATTGTGGTCCCGTACGATCGCCCGCATGTGATGAAGGGCGTAGTAGGCATCCTTCTGACCGCCAGGCGGCTGCTTGACGCAGGGGAACGTCGTATTGTGAGTGAACACGTGCCTGCCGTACCTACGAGCTGGCCTCTTAAAGGTGCCTCCAGATGTGGCGTAGCCGGGGAGAGCATCATCAAGAACTTTCTTGATATTTGTGTAGTCTATCTTGGAGTCACGGTCCGGGTCGAAATACGTGGCCATGGAATATTTCGGGCTTAAGAGGATGAGTGTGCAATGTGTGTCACTGCACAGAACACGGAATGTTAGAAAAAAAAAGAACAATCGAAATCTAAGAAATCATATGTTACGGGGCGGTTAGGGGATGACTTACTCGGGAAAGTAAGGTACGAGGAAGTTATCCTTATCTGGGTTTGCCAGAATGACGCCTTCGAGGTGTGAACTCGCGACTTGCCGGTCCCCAGCGCTGCCCAAGATCTTGGCACGCATGTAGAAGGGGTCGACTATCACAATGCCCGGGGTCTTGTCTCTAATGATCCGCATCTCCATACTCAGCGAAAACAGCCGAACGAAGGTGTAGTGCAGCTGATGAAGGTTAAACATAGCAAAGATGTCATCAAACCGCAGGACGATCATACCCCCGACGGCGCTATCCACAAAGCCCTTGCCCTCTGGCACCTTGGCCACGAAAACGGGGTATGCCACATCATTCTCTTTGAGACGCCGCTTCTCCAAAGAAAGAACACTGTCATGCAGACTCCGCATAGCACCGGTTGCAGCATTGAGCATATTTGTCGGTAGCATCGCCCTACCCGCCACATGCACCCTCCTCGAGATATCCGTAGGTGAAGGTGGCCCGTCCTGAGCACGGATCGTACTCGGTGCCGGCTGGCTCGCACCGGCGCCCTTGTTAGTCTTTCGTTTCCGTCCCTTCTTCCTGATCTTCTATAATGGGATCGAGTTCTGCTCACAGACCGCCTTCTTGAGCGTGTTGGGGCTGATAATATTTCGCACCTCAGCTATCTGAGGCTCGGTGAAGGCGGCAGCTGGTGGCGTCTCCTGAGAACTGAACGCCTGACGACGCCTGTTGCAATTGGGTTTCTCCGCCGTACCAGCTAGATCGCGGTCGTCTTTTTCAGGGTTGGGTTCTTGAGCAGGAGGCCCGCAGAACTCTTCACCGTACCCATGTTCGGCAAAGTACTTATCGACGTTGGAAAATGTACCGTCGTCATTGTCGTCGTCGTCCGGATCCTGTGCCATAGGGATGTCCGGCATGTCCGGTAGTGTTGCGGTGTTCTTGCCATGGCTTGGCGCTGGCACGACTGGCGGTCTTGTCTGTGGGGTGGTGTCCCCCGCCCCCAAACGAATCTGGCTCTTCGGCCAAAGCAGGGGCTAGCTTACGCAGGCGCTGAGGGTCATCACATCATCTTCGTCGGCCCCAGCGGGTCGAATCGGAGGTAACAACTCGTCGCAGCCTGGCAGCACCCGAACCAGTTCAACCCTATACAAGGTGGGTGGCATCGGATTACCGTGGAACACGCGGTTGCCCGGTTGAACGATTCCGCCCTTGGCGACATCGACCAACTCGCCGCCCACGAAGTGCAGGAGAGTGCAAGGAACGTCGGCGGCGCCCTGCGAAAACATGTAGGGCGTCAGGGATGCCCAGTCAAAGGCAAGGAGATGAAGTCATCAGCCGAGAGGCTTAGTTACCGTGATGCCGTCGAGCTCGGCTAATGTCGAGGCACCGCCAACGGCGGGCGTGCAACTGACGAAGGGACCGCTTGCTGGCGAGGTGCCGGCCGGCGTACACCCGGGTGCATTAAGCTCCAATGCCCGTGCCGGCGCCGGAGACACGAATACCGCCTCCGCCGGAGACACCAATGGCGCCGTCTGCGCGTTGTGCAAGTTGCTGGCCGTGAAGCTGGGAACCGGGGGAGGCCCTTGTTGGCCGCCCGCAATCCATGTCGTCAGCCCCTGAATCAAGGTAGGCACCATGGCGGTGAGCGTCGTTCCCAGTTGTTGTTGCACTTGCTCTTGGAGAATCTCTGGAATCCGCGACACTTGGGCCTTGAGTTCTTGAACCTCGCGCGACTGGCTTTCCGAGCTGGTCTTTTTCTCCTTTCGCCCACCAGCGGTATAGTATGACGACCATTTTGTGGACAAGCCTTTGCCGGCCACACGACCAGCTGACGACAGCTTACTGAGTTTATCCTTGTTTTTCATTACGTTGTGTGTTCTACCACCCAAGGATCGACCACGTCTATGTGTTGTAGCGCGACTAGGTTTGCTCTTTCAAAGTCGGCGAGTCGACCCTCGAAGTCGACATGCATTTCGCGACGACCCTCATGGTGACCCCATCCAGCGAGCCTGCCGAGGTGCCTGTTGACAGGCAGACCAACGGGGTTCTCGATGCCTAGATAATTCGTGCAGTAGGAGATGCACTCTTCGGTCAGAAAGCCCCTGGCTATGCTTCCCTCTGGACGTGACATGTTGCGAACGTATCCTTTGATGACACCATTTATCCTTTCGAACGGCATCATGCTGTGCAGGAACGTCGGCCCGAGTTGGATGATATCCTCCACGATATGGACCAGCAGATGCACCATAACGTCGAAGAATGCGGGTGGGATGTACATCTCAAGCTCGCATAGTATCACCACGATCTCTTCCTGTAGCCTTCTGAGTTGCCTCACGCCAACCGACTTCCGAGAGATGACGTTGAAAAAGTTGCATAGGCCAAATAGCGTTTCACGGACATGCGCGTCCATGATCCCACGGATTGCAACTGGAAGTATCTGCGTCATCAGCACGTGACAGTCGTGAGACTTCATCCCGCTGAACTTCTGCTTCGCTGAGTCTAGGTATCTGCTTATCTTCCCCGCGTAACCGTAAGGAAGTTTTACTCCTACGAGGCAGGTGAAAAACTGATCGATCTCCTCCTGACTTAGATTGAAGCATGCGGGAGGGAAGTCATTTCCGGTCTTCTTGGCCTTTTTACCTTTGCGACGACTTTCCGTGTCCTGCTTTGCCTCATCATCATCATCATTAGCGTGAAGCTCCTCCCTCATGCCCATTGATTTCAAGTCTGCCCTTGCTTTCGGCCCATCTTTGGTCCTCTCTGGCATGTTGAGCAGGGTACCAAGCAGACTCTTGCACACGTTCTTCGTGATATGCATGACATCAAGGCTGTGAGGCACACGGTGGATCTTCCAGTACGGCAAGTCCCAGAAAACAGACCTCGTTTTCCATACCTTCAGCAGCGGCTCTAGCGCCTTTCGCTTCTTTCCCGGCTCTGGCGCCTTTTGCTTCTTTCCCAGCAGTGGGCAATCTTTCCAATTTTTCAACAGCTCGTCTATTTCCTCGCCGCTCCTCGTACGCGGGCGTCTTCGGGGTTCGGTTTCACCATCGAACAGATCCTTGCGTTTCCTCCATGGGTCATCGTCGCGAAGCCAACTTCGATGTCCCATGAACACGGTTTTCGAAGACCCGGGATCTCTATCTAGCTGGCGATGCGTTGTGTCATCCATGCACCTGACGCATCCAGAAAATCTGTGGAACACCTGCCCCGCAAGATATCCGTAACCGAGATAGTCATGCACCGTCGTGAGCAGTGCGGCTCTCATAGGGAAATATTCTTTCTCTGCGGCGTCCCACGTATTGGCTGGCGTTTTCCACAGCGTGTCTAGCTCCTCTTTCAGCAGCCCCAGATACAGATTGATGTCGTTCCCTGGTTGTTTTGGCCCTTCAATTAGCATACTCATGTGAATGTACTTCCTCTTCATGCACAACCAGGGGGGAAGGTTGTACATCCACACAAACACAGGCCAGGTGCTATGTGTGCTTCTCTAGCTGCCAAACGGATTGACTCCATCGGTGCTCACGCCCAGCACGATGTTCCTTGGATCCTTCCCAAATTCTGGGTGTTCGAAGTTCAACGCTTGCCACTGGCTCCCATCCTTAGGGTGACTCAGCATCTTGTCTTTTTTATTTATCTCCGGATCATTTGCGTCATCTTCTCGCTTCTTCTCCTCCCTATCCGCGTGCCAACGCAAGAGCTTTGCTACCTTAGGGTCCGCGAAATACCGCTGCAGACGAGGAGTGATCAGAAAGTACCACACCACTTTTCGAGGAGCTTTCTTCCTCTTCTTGTATCGAGTGACGCCGCACACCGAACATATGGTAGACTCCGCGTGCTCGTCCCGATAAATGATGCAATTGTTCATGCACACATGGTATTTCACGTGCGGTAAATCCAGAGGACACACGATTTTCTTCACCTCCTCGAAAATGGTCGGGCACTTGTTCCCCTTGGGAAGACGTTCGTGCCAGAATGACATGTTCTCGTCGAAGCATGCGTCGGTCATTTTGTGTTTTACCTTCATCTCCAGAGCCATGAGCGTTACTTTCAGGCGGGTATCCTCGGGCCTGCATCCTTCATACAATGGAGTAACCGCGTCTATCTCTAGTTGATCCAGCTTGGCTTTCTCTCGAGCGGCAGCTCTGGCGTTATCCGTCTGCTTGAGAAGCAACTCTTGAATATGAGGGTCCTGCACCCAGCCCATCGATGCTCCATCGTCGTCTGCTCCGCCGGCATCTTCATCTTCATGATCATGCCCTTCGTCTGCTCCGGCATCTTCCTCGTCATCATGTCCGGCATCTTCTACATGATGACTGGGTACAGCATCACCGTCGTGATCATGTCCATGAGATTCTTCGTCTTCTCACCCGCCCGAGCCGCGGTGGTTGTCTTGCTGCCCTTCCTCATTTCTTGCCCGGCCCCCATGGACGACTTCATAGTCATCTTCATCACCTTGCCACCGATAGCCATCCATGAAACCACGCAAGAGCAGGTGGTCCCGCACCTGCCCGGAATCCGGGTCCGCAATAGGGCTCTTCAGCTTGCATCTTCAACACGGACATCTTATCTCTGTCTCGTTCTTTTGAAGCATCTCGGCCTTCGCGGAGCTCAAAAACCTATTCACGATGCCTTCGGTCATCGTGCGGACCATGGTCGCCTGCGGGGTAGAGCAAAACGATATTTTAGAACCAAGAAAAATTTTGGCATGACTTTTCCTAAAAATAGGACCAAAAAGAATGCATAGTGCCAAAATTCTCGCCGAAACTGAAATGAATCAACATTCCGGCAAAATATTGGCAACTATCGCATTTCAAATACCAGTACCTGCAAACACAAACATATATGCAACACCACAAACATATGCAACACCACAAACATACATAGATCTAGCTAGGCCATAAAAAGTGCATGTGCACGTTGTTGGAGGGAGAACAACATAAAGATAGCTTCCCCCTTACTTACCTATCAAAAAAAGGTAATTTAACCACTTAATTTGGATAAATTTATGGTGCAAATGAGGTGAGGAGGAGGAGGAGGCAGCCGAGACAAGCTTGGAGGAGGAGGTGGAGAGAATGAAGTGGGGAAAGTGAGTGGGTAGGTGTGGCTGTCCAAAATATCTAGCTGGTCCCAGGTTACTAATGGCGCACCACCTACAAATGCGCCATTAGTAACCCTAGTTACTAATGGCGCACCTGCTGGTGGTGCGCCATTAGTACTTTCGCAAAAAAAAATACACTAATGGCGCACCAGGGCACAGTGCGCCATTACTAGTTTAAGCTAGTAATGGCGCACTATACACTGGTGCGCCATTAGTAGTTTTGCAAAAAAAATTAAAAAAAATATAGTAGTGGTGCACTATGAGGCTGGTGCGCCATTACTAGTTAGAACTAGTAATGGCGCACTGTGCCCTGGTGCGCCATTAGTATGTTTGGAAAAAAAAATTGTTACTAGTGGCGCACCGTGTGTCTGGTGCGCCATTAGTGTCTTTCACACTAATGGCGCACCAGCACATGATGCGCCACTGCTATATAGTAGTGGCGCACCACATGTCTGGTGCGCCATTAGTGGCCATTTCATCTATAGCCCTTTTCCTAGTAGTGTAAGCTCCTCCGCCGCTCACCTGGATCCGGACGCCGCCGTCGTTCCGCGCGTCCAGGCCGTTCGCCGCCGCCTTGTGCAGACCCCCACTCGATCGGATCGAGCGGGAGAGCCGCCTGCCGCCCCACACGCTCGTTAACCCACCTCGATCCATAGATAGGGTGGGCGCGCTGGCGGGGTAGGCGGTGGCGACACGCGGCCGGCGGCCGATGGCGCGTGGTGAGGCAGGAAGGGCCATGCTAGGAGGTGGCGGCGGGCTGGAGGTGGTATGGCTGAGGAGGACGGGCGGTGGCTGTTTTTTTTCTTTTTCTCTTGCACGTACGGTTTGTCTTAGAGGACTGCAGGTTGATTTCATGTAAACCGAGGGGCTTTTTTGAAAAATTGCCACGATGACGGACGACCAGAAACCCAATTTTCTTTATTATTAGGTAAAGATTGAAGCACCATTCTTCTATATAAGGCATGCAAGGGGAAGACGACTATGCTAGAATCTGAAGGGTTACAAACTAGGTCTTTGCAAAAGATCCAAACGCCAGGAGATAATAAACCAAGTCCAGTTTTCATAGATACTGCTCCAGCATAGAGAAACCCAACTCCCACTGCTAATAAGCAGATTCCAGTGGCCAAAGAACTAGTCCGCTCCAGTCCAGCAAAAATATGTCAACTCCATTCTAAGAAGCGTGTGTGTATCCTTGCATCATGAAATTTTATAGCATTCTGATCATATTTTCTACATGTTTCTTACCCATCTCTCTTTTAGAAAATAAGCTTAAAGGACAGAAGACTTTCTGTACTGGGATCGTATTCGAGGAAAGTATCTTGCGAGAATTCTCTGTGCTTCAATCCTGATGTAAGTACCTGTTGTATATCACTATATTTTTACATCAGCATGTATTTTGTTAATCGGTGTGAATCCAACCTTTATCTGATCTAAATTCAGTTGTCGCAAAATGTTAAAGGCAAGAATGGATTTTTGTAAGGAAAGCTGCCTGGTAGTTTTGCATACTGAGTTGCATGAGTGTACTATCTCATATCATGTACATTACTGAATTGTAATGCTGCTCTGGTTGCCCATTCATTCATTGTGTCAATGTTGCTTTCGTATTGCCTTACCTGGCTGATGATAGATGTGCCTGTGTTAATTTGGTGTAGGCTGGTGTGGTCTGGTTGCCCGAACGTTCGTTGTGTCAATGTTGCTTTCCTATTATCTGACTTGGCCAATGATAGCAATGCTAGTGTGTTAATTTGGTGCAGGCTGCTGAAGATAAGAAGACAAACTCTGAAAACAGCAAGGAAACCCCATTGTTTCTTTCCAACAAATCTAGGCCAGGTAATATGGCAATAGCTCTTGATTAATCTGTTCGGTTCCCCTCCTAATTTAAGTTGTGATGCAGTGGTCGAGACACTCTCCACTATCAATAATACAAGCCTGCCAAAATTGCCATCTAAATCTGTTCAGTTTCCTTTGTCTCGAATGCAACGGAAAAAATGTATGTTTGTGAACCAATTAATGGCTGAAGCAATGATGGAAATGGTGGAGGAATCGGAGGTGCACATTCATGCGCAACAACAACTGATCAATATTTTCAGAGAAAATGTAGCAAAGAAGTAAGAACTTGCCCACACGCTTATTGGCGTCATCCGCGCTGAGGTTGCAGATTGTGACGTTTTAGATTGTTAGGTTCTGTTCATTTATTTGCACTGGCATCAATCTTTGATTGCCCAATGGATGTAATTTCCTGTAATATATGCTGGATGTGCAACGTTTTTCCCTGTATGTCGTACCTTTGCTTGATCGGTTTTGGTCTTGTGCATAATTGCTTGTCGTAATGGGCTCAAATTATGTAATTGGGCCCCAAGACATGTACGAACTTTAGTGGGCCCATTAAGTTAATGGGTCATTCCCAGGCCGAAAGTTAATGGTCGGCCTCTTACCTCCCGGGTCGTTAACAGGCCAACATCAAAGAGGGCAACAGGCGGGCCCATTTGATTTCACGGGCCGTTAATAGGCCGATGCTAGGTCGGGCTACATATGGCCCAACTATACTGTGGGCCTTTAGCAGGCCAAAAGTGACTGCGTGCTCGTACTGGACCATGAAGAGCATGGGCCGCGAAGAGGCCGAAAGTCAGGTCGTACTGTAAATGGCCCAACTGTGTTGTGGGCCTTTAGCAGGCTGAAAGAGAAACCGGGCTGGTATTGGACCATTAAGAGCATGGGCCGTTAAAAGGCCAAAACTCAGGTTTGACTGGTAATGGCCCAACTCACTTATGGGTCGTCACCAGGCTGAAAGACACACCGGCCGGAAATTGGCCAAACACTCAAATGGGTCGCTAAAAGGCCGAAAGATGTACATCTTGAAAATTGGCCCATCCCTTGAATGGGCCGTTAACAGGCTGAAACCACATCGGGTCGATATTGAGCCCAAATATATAGCGGGCTGTTAACGGGCTCGAACTGACGATGGGCTGCAATGGTGTCAAATCGTTAACGGGACGTTGATGGGCCGAATTCGCACATCTCGCATGGGCCGTGGGATTAAATGGACCTGACACAAGTAGGCCTTATATGGGACGCCCTGCTAATTCTTACTGGGCCGACCTTTTTCACCGGAATGGGCCACTGTTGGGCCGTGCCACGTGTCGATCTATCATAGGCGCCTCCTATGCAATGAGTGGATGACATCTGTCCCAACGGTGAGCCCACACGTGGTTCCTCCGGCCAATGAGAATTTTACACGTGGAAAATCCCCATTGGTCTGGGCTGTTAACGTGTTATCGGATCCAAAACCGGACCTGATAGCTTAGCAACGATCCGTTACGGTCGATGCCACGTGTCGGTCACCCTTGACGAAAGCACTTCTATGACGCATGATTTATCATCATGGAAGTGGACACTTCCGTGATGATAATTTTGGTAATGTCATGGAACACTTCTACGACAGCACAGGTATGATTATCTTGATTCTGTCATAAAATTGTCATGGATGTACATGCATGACAGAAAACGTGACCTACTGTGACAAACACGTATCATCACAGAAGTGTATTTTTTTGTAGTGCAAGGGGTAAATAGGAGTGGTCTTATCCTTCTGAATCCCCCTCAAAACAGTTATCTTCCTCTTCATTACGATCCGAAATGGGTGGAGGGGGCTGCCTTTGCGCCCACCTTGGAGCGACATCTGCATGAAATTTTATTGCCATGCAAGGCTCGTCTCTTTTTCTCTACATGTTCAGTTCCATTGTGTACAATAACTGACATGCATAGGAATAAAACATAGTGAGATTATGTAAGGAGTGCATGCACAAATCCAGAGTGATGGTAGAAAACTGTGGATAGACCCAAAACCAATGATAGCAGGCAGATAATAGCTTTAGTTAAAAAATACAGATAATGGCTCCTTTAATGTTTGTTTGCACCCAACATGAAACTCATAGTAGACACCCGAGATTAACCAGATAGTAGACACATAGTACTGATTGCTGCCTCAATATGTACCACACAACCATTTCAAAACTCAAGTTCCAGCATTAGTTTGGACCTGACTCGAGTCTAATAGGTGAACACGACGATAAAGTAGCATGTCATCATATTAAGCGATGCATAATGTAAGCAGACACGGAAGAGTGTGACCTCTCTTGCGGACCCGTGTAGTCCTCAAGGTCATCTGCTCAGTTGATGATGGTAATGCAGTTATCGTGGCTGCCGGCGGTGGGGAAGAAGGTCTTAGGCGGCGAAAGACAGTCTGGAGAGCGGATCCCTGCTGTGGTGAACCCTTCCATCGTTGGAGCAGCTGAGCTGGGGTGGAACACATCGTAGCAGGAGCAGGACAAACCACACAAGGTTTTCTTTGACACATATCTGTAACAATGCAGGGATAGGAAATAGACAGGAATATGATAGGAATGCACGTGCAAAACAGAGAATTAAAAAACACAGGATTTCTGCCAATCTGGATGTTTGATTCACAAGAATTGGAAGATCACAGGATGCAAAGAAGCATGGTGAGATTAAGTCAAACCACAAGAAAATGTACGATTATAATGCTATTATGCTACTATCTCTTAGTCTTGTGCTTCATGAATAGGAATTTAAAAAGGAGGACAAGTGGAAATTAAAATTCCTATGGTTTTTCTTTCAAGGAGACACTAAAGGAACTAATCCTACAGTTTTCCTTTGCTCCATTCCTTTGAACCAAATTCATGAATAGTAGTAAGATAGGAAACTTTCTAATTCCTATGTTTTTCCTTCACTTTTCCTTTCAAGCACTGGCGATTCTAGTAGGCAGGCTTGAGCAAGGAAAATCCTACACTCAAAAAATGTTTTTGTGCTACTTCTATTACTTTGGACCCAGGCCACTGTCCTACTAGCTCAACTCCGAGGCCCATTGACAAATGCACAGCTCAAACGCGCAGAGATAAATAATGATGGCGTTCAAGAGAGTCCATCACGGATAGCTAAGTTGCCTGGTACCTCACTGCTTGTCATATAGTAGGATAAAATAATCATATTTCACGTTACTACGTGTGCTCAGTGGACAATATATATAACATTTAGAGTAAAAAAGAGACGCAACAAGTGTACAACCTTTTTGGCGAAGCTGTGTCGATCTCAGCATGATTGGGTTGGTCGGTGCGGATGCTCTGGCTGACTTGGCGGTCGGAGGAGGGGAAGAAGATCCTAGGCATCTGGAGATGGAGGCCGGGGTATTGCTCCGCTGTGATGGAGGGTTTCGTCGTTGGAGCAGCTCCGTGAGTTGTACGACGCCGAGCTGAAGCAGGACAAGAGAGACAACGTTAAACTGAGTGGAATTCTAATAACATGTCCAATAGATGACGTAAAATACATAACCACAAAGTGCTAGATGTAAAATACATCAGCCGGTCATCTCTGAATTTAACTGTCGAAACTGAATTTAACTGTCGAAACTGAACTTAACTGTCAAAACTGAATTTTGCTGTCGAAACTGAATTGTACTGTCGAAACTAAACGCAGTAGTAGCAGAAAAGCAGTAGCAGCAGCAGCAGCGCGTGCGAGAGCCGGGGCAGCTGGTCATGTAGCAGCATCTGGTGAGGCTACACGTTAGTCGACAGACTTTTTCATCTATGGTCAGTCGATTTTCCAGCCGCTGGATATGAAATCAAGGCCCTGCAGTTCATCTTCAACCTCCACCCCCCCTGAGCCGCTAGCCACCACCGGCCAAACAGCCGCCCCCTGCCGCCCGCGGCCGGTGGTGCGCCGCCCCGAAACCACTCCCCTCCGCCGGTCCGCCGCTGCCCCGGCCATCCCTCTAGGCCCCCTCCTATGCCGGGCTTTTTCTCCTGCGATCCCCACGCCACCGCCCCACCACCGCCGGCGACCACCGTCCCCACCCTGAACGCTAAGATAGATAGTGGGGTACCTCTCCGGCGAGCCCCCTCCTCGCTGCGGCTGGTTCTTCCTTAACTCCGGCGAGCCCCCCCCCACCCCCTGAAAATCGACTGACCCAATAGTCGATTCAGTCGACTGAAGTGTAGCCAAATCGGAGTAGCATCGCAAGCAAGAGCAAGAGGGAGAGCAGCAGGGCGAGCAAGAGCAAGAGCAATAGCAAGAGCAGACCAGGCAGGGGACCGAGAGCAAGAGCAGAGAAGCAGCAGTTCCTACAGATGTGGACGTCGCCGCTGAGGGAGTGATGCCATGGAGGAAGTGGCCGATGACGCCGCCGTGGATGGAGTCGCGCCATGTCGGCTCAGAACCGAGCGCCGGCAGCATCGTGAGATCGAATCAAGAAGAAAATGCGGCGATTAGTGTACAACCTCTTTGGTGGCGCCGATTAGGCCTCAGCTTCATCCGAGGAAACGATGATGATGCTGCTCTTACGGTGGTGAAGGTGAAGACGGCGGTGTGGGAATGGAGGTGGCATGAAAGACGAGGGGAACATCGGGGCAGCTCCTTGGAGGTGGAGGACAGGGTGGCTGAACCGGCGGGACGACGAGATCGACGATGGATCCTCATATGGTACGGTGGAGGAGGGACGTCGAGGTGTTGCGGTGGACAACATCGTCGGGGAACAGGCTCCGGCTGGGTGGCGGACGGAGGAGGGTGTGGGGCTTCTCTGGTTTTTGCGGCCTCGGTGTACGAATGGGTGGGCGGATGGGATGGGAGTGGGGAACCATGGCTTATGGACGCGCTTGTCCGAAATGTGGGGTAAGTTGTGAAAGTACCCCCACCGATTTGAGCTAGGTGGTTCTTTCGGTTCAGGGGTATCACGGGCATTTGGCGTGTCGGGATTTCACAGGAGGTGGGAGTTTTCGTGCGCGGTGTAATTTTGGAATAGCAAGGCGCGGGTTGAGATGGAGGGAGTTGTCGAAGCACAACGAGACAAAGATATATCTTAAATATTTCAGGGTAACAAGGCGCAGGTTGAAGAGGCGGGAGTTTCACAGCACGATAGACAGAGACGCTAGCTTGAAATTTCGGCATAACAAGGCGCGGCTTGAAATTTTGGGAGAACAAGCTTAACGTGTACCCAAAAAACAGACAATTCGCACCTCATCACTAGAGAGAGCCATGTCCCGTTTTACTATATTACTAGAAATGCATTCAAATACAACAAAATAAAAATAAAAAAATCGGGACAACAAACATAACGTGTATAGTACCAAAAGAATTTGCACTTCCCTCAACAATAAAAAAACAATGTGTGTTGTCTAGCATATGGACTAAATTTGAGTACATTTTTCCTGTTTGAATGGGATTGTACTCGGGTTAGTTATACAACCATCTAAATATTATCTTCACAACACATGACATGAATATAGGAGAAGTAAATTCCTATATAAATACGAACTACATGTACATACGATCTCAAATTCAAATATATGTATCCATTTTATGTTGAATTCAAGTCATAGTACATGTATGCTCTAGCTAGATGTTCAGAATCTAAACCATGTATGATATACTAAGTACAATGTGTTTAACACGCACAACACACACAAACACCATTTAGACTATTAAGGTACACGTGCATTGCACGCATGAGATTTGGTAACCAAATTATGAATAAATACCACATTATAGCATGTAAGCTTTGAGTCTTATATGCATGATTTAGATGTTCGTTTAATTCTTATAGTTCATTTCATTCAAATTCATCTAGTTTTTATAAGAAAGCTAATCTATTTTAAGATTCATGGAATTGTGTGTTGTAAGGCATAAAGTAAAAACAAATAATGGCAAATCATGTGGAAAACCATTTGGGCAATTCTGATACGGAAGATTCTAGAACAAAGAAGAAGTGCTTGTGTTTTGAGGTTTGTGCATTATGCTTAAGTTCAACCATGGAGTCTTCTAGATTGTACACATGGCAAAATTTGGTGGAATCTAGATGATATCCAACGGCCAGTAGTGTTCAAATTTGCCATCTCTGCACCATCGGATTGGCCTCATGCATCCAACGACCATCTTTCAAAGTTAAAGTTATCCGCACACTATATAAAAATATAAAATATAATATATATAGGGGTATAGATATAGATATGTGATGGGAAAGCCACCCATCATCTCCAATTAGAATTGTATGTCCATGCACGGATGCAATGTGGCCAAACGATGTCTGCCATCGGTATCTCAAATTCAAATCAGTCTGACCTTGTTCAATGTGTATACAATACAACATGCTCATTTCCAAACCACACCGCGCATATCTCAGTTATATTCATGCATGCATGGGTTTCAAACATCATGATCTCTTATTCAAATATTTGAATTCAACTTTACATTGATTATGACCTCACCTAGTCTTTTACACCCACACAGTCGTCTTCTCTTTATAATTGTACCACTAACTTTCTCTCGTGCATGCATGCACACACACTACCAGTCGGCATTATCCATCGCACACATGCAATCTTTTTCTTCAGGTCGGTCTCCCATGCATGCACACACACACACCTCCCCCTCTCCATCATATCGGGCATTCTTTATCTCTCACGTGCATGCGCAACGATCGATGTTCCTCTATGTGTGTGTATATATAGCTAGGTCTTTCACAGTTTTCCACACAAACCGATCAATCTATATATCTAGTGAGGTCTCTCCCTCTTTCCCACGTCCACATTTATCAATCTATACCTCTCTATATAGGATTAGATATCTAATACACCCACATTAATTATATATTCAACGTCCCCCTCTCATCATCCATGCCTTCCGCTTCATCTCTCAGACACGCACACAGTGGCGAAGACAGGGGCAGCAAGGGCCCTGCCTCCCTAACATCATTATATATCGAGGCTAATATGAATGTGATCATTAGACAATTGCTGGTAAAATGGTTTAAGTTGATGAATTGGCCCTCCTCGTAAAGGATTAGCAATGCTTGGCCCCTAGCTCATTTATTTTTCATGGCTCCGCCACTGCGCGCAACAGCGCACGTTCTCGCCCCCTCTCTTTAAATATCGATCTCGCACTTGTGCACTCCTTCATAGTCTCCCTCCACTTGGCCCCTTCCATCATCTTCTAGCCCCCCACCGGATTTGGCCACATGTACAATCTAGCAGACTCCATGGTTGAACTTAAGCATAATGCACAAACCTCAAAACACAAGTGCTTCTCCTTTGTTCTACAATCTTCCATATCATAACTGCCCAAACTTTTTTTCTAGTTGAATTGCCATTAATTATTTGTTTTTACTTTATGCTTTACAACGCACAATTCCATGAATCATAAAATAAATTAAGGGCTTCTTTGATTCAAAGGATTCTCAAAGGAATTTTGGAGGATTCTAATCCATAGGAATTTTTCCTATCTTGGTTGTTTGATTCATAGGATTGTAAACCATAGGAATTTTTCCATAGGATTCATTTGCACTAGATTTCATAGGAAACATCCCATCCACTTAAACCTCTTTGAAAGAATCCTGCGTTTTTTCTATGCACAATCAAACACTCGTACAATCCTATAGGATTCAAGACGACATTCCACTCTAATCCCATGTTTTTCCTATTCCCACGTTTTGGAAATCCTACGAATCAAAGAGGCCCTAGCTTTTTTATAAAACTAATTGATTTTGAATGAGATGAACTATAAGAATTAAACGAAGGTCTACATCAGGCATATATGACTCAGCGCTTACATGCTATAGTGTGGTATTTATTCATAATTTGGTTGCCAAATCAGATGCGTGCAATGCACGTGTACCTTACTAGTACTTTGAGTATGTGCAAAACACGTAAATTAGAATTCCAATGGCACGCTACGCAGTGTCTCTCTTACAGTTCATGAAGCCACGTGGCACATGTGGAGGTGTTGTCGCAACCTCCTTGTGTGGATTGATCACAGTGATGTGCTGCTGGTTCCAGAAGAATGTACTCGTCCTCTCTGAGCCACACTGGTGGTACATGCACGAAGCAAAGATGTGCACGCATGCCACGCACGCACTCATTCCCTCGCACGCACACGCGGGTACATGGGTGGACGAATTTTTGTACGAAGATCCACCCCATGTGATAATTTGACGCGTGTAAAGTCCTTCACCTCATTGATGGTCAATTAATACAACGCATGCAAATTGAGTGGACGTGAGGGCGGAAGAAAGACATTACTACTCCACTGCGCGCATGCGAGTAGTTAAATCATGGATTGCTAGTACTTCCATTGGTCTCCTTCATTTTTTGTGCCAAATTTTGACCATATTTGTAAGTAACATAATATTTATGCATGTCATAAAAAGTGGCACAAAAAAGGGGCCAATAAACCATGACGCAGACAACATGATCAATTTTTGCCAGGGCTACTGTTGGTGGCCTTTGTATTTAAATATGGACGGAGTGGAGTAGTACTATCTTTTTCTTAGCCTCGGAGGGCTCTCCCAACGCCTAGGCTCGCCTCCCTGCCTTGCCCACCAGATCCCTCCATGGATAATCCCTTAGATCCCAGGATCCCGTGGGCTGCCCTCTCGCTGCGGCCCGCAGCACTGCCGCCTTTGAGCAAAACCCACATGTGTTTTAGAGGGGATCCATTGCTCTGGAATCACAGATCGGTGGCGCCGGAGGACATGCCAAGGCTGCGTTTCAAGTGGTGGGCAGCAAGGGCAAATCGGATCGAGGAAGCGTCGCATTGATTGAAGAGAAGTTCCAAGGAGCTGCGCCTAGCGCAGCACAAGGTGGAGGCGCAAGTCGATCTCAGGGGAGAGATGCTGAGGGATGTCAGCATCTGGCAGCGTCGCATTGATTTCGAGCTAGGGCTAATGGCAGAGATCATATTCACGGAGTCAAATGCGGAGGAAAGAACGTGCATGCCTGCTCAATGGCATGAGCAGCCGGTGCAACTGTTCAAATGGGCGGTAGGAGAAGCCAAATCCTGGGACCAGTTGCGGCGGCGCCGCTGGGCATGCATCATAAGCAAGGTGAGCTACCCTCCTTCCCCGCCAGCGATGCAGTGACCTAGTCGGTTGCTGCTGCAGTGAACTTGCAACGCCATGTCGGTTTGCAACCTTGACAATCACTCCATCTATATGTATTGTATTCTTGTGAAAATACTTGGTCGTTTGGAAAAAGATGGTAATTGATTTATCACTTGTTTTAGAATGCTTGGTCGTGACAATCAACCGAGGCCACAACCAGAAGTCTCCATCGCGTAATACTTTACAGTCGGTCGCACCAACAGACGGTCGGTCGGACCCGCGTCTCACCGAAGGGACACGCATCGGCTTGGTCTGACATGTACGACCAGTTACATCACTGACTTGTGCGACCGCATTTGAGCAGTGTAGTACTCCCTCTATCTCAGTTTACAAGTCTTGCATGTGTACCTAGGTCATTAATTTGACCAACTTAATAAGAGGCATAGATTACGAAAAATATATCATTACAAACTTCAAATATTCTATTTTTTAATGATATATTTTTATGTTAAACAATTTGTTTTATATAAGTTACATTGACGACCTAGATACACGTGCAAGCCTTGTAAACTGAGATGGAGGGAGTACTTGAAATTTATGTTGCACTAAACTCATCGGGAGCCGTTTCGGGCCTTGAAACCAAAACCATCAATTAATCTTTACCTTGTTCCCATCACATTAGAAAGTACTAGTGCTACAATTAAGTGCAAGCCTGCTCACACCTACTAGTACGTACCAAACCTAAACGTGTTCCCACTATGCAGGTTTTAGTACTAGTGCTAGTACTTAGGTTATAAAAAGGGGAACTACCTAACCGAAAATTACTCTACCTTCCTCCTCATAAGTCCTTCTTCTTCGTCCGTCCTTGCCATGGCCGGTGTGCATAGCTCTAGGTCGAGAACTACTCGTAATAAGGGAGCAGCAACCAAGGCTGCGGAAAAAAGAGGGCTCGCCGCCACGCAGAGACCTCGAAAGATCTCTCACGGGCAGGCCATGGCTCCTAGGAGCGCCCTAGCCGCGGAGGCGAACATGGCGAGCTGGCGGCGCTGGAGTCGTTATCCCTCGACGACATGCCCGATCAGCTCAATAAGCACCTCAATAAGCAGAAGGAGTTCATCCACGGCTTGGTGGAGCTGCTGAAGGAGAGCCTCAATGACATGACCGCTGAGCTTAATGAGCAGGGGGGTTGACCGCCGGCTTGGTGATGCTGCTGAAGAAGAGCATTTCCTCGGAGAAGAAGGCGACCGGCGAAATCCTGCAACTTCAGGAGGACAAGGCGAAGCTCGGCCACGAGCTCGACTTGCTGAAGGAGGAGAATGCCGGCTGGAAGAAGCTGCATGAGAATACTAGTTCCTCGATGAAGATGTTGCAGGCCCTCGTCATGGAACAGAAGGAGTTGTTGGCGAAGCTCCACATCGAGCACCCGGCTGCTGTCAAGGTACGTAATGCGGCCATGGAACAGATGATGAAGGCTCGCGTCGAGAAATCCCGCGTCATGGACAGAATGAAGAAGATGGCGGAGGAGACGCGCAAGGAGATGGAGGTCATGGACGCGATGAAGAAGCAGTTACGACTCCGCGGCCAGCAACCCTTCATGTCGTAGAGAGCAGTGCCCTAGACTTGTGTGTGCGTCTTCCTTCTTTTTTGGGGTGATAATCTTCCTTCTTCTTTTGCTCGTGTGTTTCTTCTTTTGCTTCGGGTGTTTCGCCGCACGTGTCAGGTTCTCCACGAGGCATGAATAGAACAATGCTAACAATGAGATGACTAGCAAATTAGATCATTTTTATCGCCATATGTCTCTGGGCTGCCGTGTTTCGTGCTCCTCCGTCGTACTACTCCAAAGGAAAACTTGAGTATACCGCACGGTTCTTTGCTCCACCTCAGGTCGTCGGCACATTTATACGAGCAGTCAAATCACAAGGCCCCGCCTTCCAGTAGTAATGAGTCGTCAAATCACAAAGGCCCTCGCCTCTCTTGAAACCGACCAAGCTAGACCACCCCACCCTCTAGCCTTTTAAAAAATGTATACTTATGTACAATAGTAGTATCGATGGATTGCGCCATGGAGCAAAACTAATAAGATGAAATTAAAGAAAAAAGCTGGTACATATAGAGAGCGCTCGTCGCCAAAGTATGCATATAGTACTATTAAAAAAGCTAGTACGTGCTTAAATGGGGTGCTAAATTATATTAAAGAAATTAGCATACCTATTTAATTCTTGGGTTCTTATTATTCATGCCACTAGTTGTGTATCACTACTCAGTTTTGCCATTAGAAGTTACAACTACTCAAAAAAGCCATCGATCCGTGAGATGCCTGCTCAAAAAGGCAATTAGATATCTCAAAAATGCCATCGTTAAGTTAGATGTTTGCTCAAAAATGACATTAGACATTGTTATTTTCACGTCAAACCCATTGACCATGTTATATGACAAAAATAAGCCGATTCTCGCAATGATTAGTGTGGCCTCGCTTGTCAGGAGTAACCAAGCGAATAATTTTACAGGAAAATAAGAACGCGGTTGGGATCAAGTAGGCCCCACACTTTATTTTACTGTAGTGAAATAGAGGGAGAGCTGGCATGTTGGTCCAACGGTATTTATGTCATTATAACATGGCCAAAGAGATTTGAGTCACAATAGTGGTGTCCAGCACAACACACCACTCAAATAAAACTAAGCACCCTGAAATTCTTTGACAACTAAACTGCTGGCTATATGATGTTGGCCATATATATTGTATGTATATAATGTGAAGAAACGAGTGGTAGTACTATACCAACTAAAAGATGAACTGTAAGAAATACTAGTATGTATGTACTGAAGAGTTAAAGTAACGAGAAGGAACATAACATAGTTCTACTGGGGGCTCAGCACAACACATCCCTCAAATAAAACTAAGCACACCTGAAATTAAACTAAGCAACTAATCCGGTAGACACTGCATTAGAACCACCATGAGCAACGACACTGCCACCTTACTCGGACTCCTCATCCACGTGCTAGACTTCATCCTTGTCCCTCTTCCTCTTGGTCGATACTTCTTTGCTTGAACCACACACTTGGCTCTTACTCTTCATCCAACCCTTGTAGATATTGAAACAAAGGTAGCCATCCATTGCAGCGTAGTGGATGTGGTCTATATCTAGAACATTCCACTCCCATGCATGATGAAAATTGAACGGAGGTTTCTTCAGTGTACCGTACGAAGGATGAACCATGGCTCCTGCCAAGGTCAGCATTGAAGGCTGACCACGGGAGGGCATCAGCCCTTTCTTCTGGAGGTCGAAGGGGTTGCCTACAACGAGGCCTATCCGATCCAGGACTTCCATGTCGTTCCTAAAGTCTACAGTAATGAATTTGACTTGGCCACCCTTGAGGAAGTTCTTAAATTCCTCGCACTCAACGTCGGCATGGCATATGTGGTAGACCAAGCATAAGTCATGCACGCAAACGTCTTCTCTGCCTCCTTTAGATTTTTCTCGCTTTCCAGGACTGTGGTGTACTCAACATCTAGTCCAGCGACCCACTCATCCTTTGAGTTTTCGAACATGCTTCTAAAGCGAGTAAGGCATCCTTTCACCGTCGCGGAAGAACGGGTGTAGATGACGTTGAACTCATCGCCGGTGATGGTTCTAACCTTGTACTCACCACTGATCATGGAGATTTGGGACGCCATGGATTTGGGAGGAGGGTTAGGATTAGTGGAACTGCCGTAATGTGGAAGGACGGGACGACTAGGAGCGAACTGCCGTAATGTTAAAGGACGTCCGAGGACGAGTAGGAGCGAACTGCCAGCGGTTTTTGTAAAAATGCCGAGTGGGGCGTGCGAACGGCAGGGTAGTGGCTTGCCTGGTGGATAAATGGATTCATGCACAGTACTATGGGGGCCCAATTAGATGTCATGTCTACTCGATGCCCAATTAAATGGCTTTCGATGTCATGTCAAGCGTCGGGAAAATTACAGGTGATACGAAGCTTTCCATTCTCCCATGATACGGGATTCTGAGAGCCCTTGGATCTGAGATCAAATGGTTGCATGGCGTGGTTCTAGACCTATGGGTGAATATCCTATCCTAGAGGGTTATTCGGCAAATTGTCAGCAACTTAGCATGCGACCGTTCGATCTTAGATCTAAGGGTTGCCAGCAGCCCGTATCATGGTCGCACCTACCACAACTGTCGCCTCGCTCATGCGGTCGCGCCCTTGGAGATTTAACATGGTGCGTTAGGCTATCTGATGTTGGCATGTCATACAGTCATCACTTAGTCACTCATACAACAAGGTTAACTATAAGGTTGGCTATAAGAGTATTTTTTACTTCTCTCTATCTCTTTCTTCGTAGTATTTATTGCATTTGCCAAGGAGTGACCTCTTCCAATGAAATGGTAGTCTCAAGTCATTAAAAGCATGCACACCCCACATCTCTTATTGGTTGATATGTCAAGAAACAAGAAAACGATGTACTCCCTCCTTTCCGGTTTATAGGGCTTATCTCAACTTCTTTGTTTTTCCAATTTATAGGGCTCATCTCCATATCATTTTTAGTTTCCGAGACGCATTAAATCTTTGCATGTAAGAATTAAAAAGGTACACACCAATGCATGTAATGTTTCTACTTATCTAGTGGCCAAGCATGCATGCACTGCAATTAATCCAATTTAATGCATGAGTTTAATTGGGGTAGTTTTGTAAAGTACGAGATACATTGCTCCACTCACAAAATGCCTTGATTGATGAGATTTTAGATTTGAGCCTTATAAACCAGAAAAGAGGGAGTAGAAGTTAATGCACCGCGCCTAAGTGTTTTGGGATTATTTGGTTTTCGTAAGATAACTTGCACACCTCGATGGAGGGAGTAATTAACTTGCCACATCAGACTTTATGCCTATGTGGCAGGCTTAGCACCTGTACAAGCAAGTACAATAGTGGGCTATAAGCCTGCTTACATGGCATTTTTGCATATGTGGAGGAAGGAGGCAAGGAAAAAGTGGAGGAGTGGGCTCTCATGCAAGAGCCAGCCTCTACATGGTGGAGCATTGGGAGAGGCACCTGTATACCATGGAGGTGGTCAGGAATCGGGAGACTCACACCGGTCGTAGCGCCGCAGTTAAAATGATAAAATGGCAAGTCAAATGACGGGGCCCCACCTGTCCAGCAGTAACTCGCTCTCAAATCACACAGCCCTACGTTTGCAGAAGCCTACTCCCTCATCTTCTCGCGTCTCTGTCGAACCGACTAGGCGGAACTACCCCGCCTACCGCGCGGGAAAAGCCCCGCCCTCGACTTTTAAATAGTACAGTATACTAATTTTGTATCCATGGATTGTGCCATGGAGCAAAGCCTCAAGAAAACGGCAGTACACATGTACAGAGTATACAACACGCGCGTCGCGTTCGCGTGGCACCCCAGATGGTCGGTCGGTCTGGCACGCCGCTCTCCGAATGGAACGCGCATCATATTGCGTTTGCACACACATGTGGGACCACAATCGAGAACTGACCACACGCACACTCCCCGGCCCCGCAAGTCCGGTGAGTTAATAGAAGAGAGAGACGAGCGATATTACTAGAGAAGTGTTGTACAGACGTTGGTGCCTGGACGATGCCTGCATGACACGGAAGATCAGTTCGTCCATGCATGTGACTAGACTCCAGTAGACACGCCTGGATTGGCTATCGTCTACATATCGTTCGGGCTGTGTTATACATGGCTGTATTTCTGATGAGAAATCTAAAAAAAGGTTTCTTGTCATCTCGCAATATTAGGTGTCATGTGCTTCGGATCACTGCGAGGGTTAAATAGCGACAACTGAGTTCCTCCAAGGCACTGGTCATTGGGCGCACATGCACGAAGACTACTCGGCTGCCATCTAGGTCAAGCCGGCTATGTTAATTAGGACATCTATCGATGGACCCCTTTTCTACGAGTTTACCTTTAATTTGAGCTTTGATCCTCCTCTAGTTGGTCCGTCGGGATTCATGTTGTCTCCTTTGGGCAGTGAGGTTATGGTTTCTTGTCATGTGGCATTTTTCGTGTTACATGTTATAATCCGGTGCTTCAGATCAAAATGACGACAACTACGCCTCCGGGCACGTGCATGAAGACATCTCGACAGTCATTGACGAGGTCAAGCCGGCTTCGGTAGACAAAAGAAAACTAGTACTGCACTATATAGGCAGGAGCCTCCGCGCTTGCTTGCTAGTGTTGCTCTCTTCACACTATCTCGTCCTCTCCAGATCTAAACACGACAGTGGTGGCCACACTCTCTCTCTTCTCACCGTTGGTCATAGATCCAGCCAGATCCTCTCCGCCGGGGACGGTGAGAAGGTGCAATATTCACGCGGTCGTCCTCGGCGACAGCTCTTACCCACTGTCGGCGCGTCCTGATCAATGTGCCTTGCCATTCTCTCTCAAGCACCGCTGGCTAGGGAGGGCCTCCGGCCCCTTCTTACTCGCTGCTGTAGTGTGGGCAGATCCGGCCTCCTGCCGCCCACCTAGCGACATCCCGGCGACCCTCAGGCATAACTTCCTTCAAAACCGGCCTTGCTCTACTTCCCGAGCTCCTGACATCGCTGCATTTGTATCTTTTACTATTTCTCAGGCCCCCTCGTAGATAGGATCGATCGCTATTCGAAAGCCACCTAAATTTTTACTGTTAAGAGGTAAAACTAGTTCATGCACTCGAATCTAGTACTACTTGGTTCAAACAAGGAAGAAAGGGGGTGGGGGTGGGGGAAGATTTGTTACCTGAATCTAGGACTTGGTCGAAAGAGGAAATAATGGGGGCGAAAAGTAGCAGAGACTGGCTATCCAACTGGTCCTTAGGTCTAATAGGGAAATAAAGGGAAACACAATACAAAATCAATATAAACCCGATCTATTGGTTGAAAAAGGAAAGAAAGTGGGGACTGGGGGACAAGTCAACAGAGTAAGTCCAGCAGTAGATTTGCTAGCCTCACACAGTATAAGGTGGCTATATCGAACAAAAAATGGGACCAACCCAGATATCCTATTTTGATGTTTGTTGCCTCGAGCCACTCTTATGTAATGCCACTGGTAAAATGTAGCAGTCACACTGTTAAAAGTAAGGACACATTAAACCAATGTTGTTTTCAATGTAATGCCCCCAGTAATATAAATCAATGGCACTTTTTTTCATGTCCAGCTAAATTTCCCATTAAGATAAGTTGCTTCTTTTCATTAGAAATACAACTGTCCTGGTCCGCCTAATCTCCCATGCCCAAATACCGACTCTGTAGCAGCAGTTAATGTAATGTTGCTGGTAAAATGAACATGGCACCATTAAAGTAATGTCGTATTTAACGGTTGTCATAGTTAATCCTGATGCCCACACTAGTATCTAGCAATGCTGCTGCTTTAGAAATTGCTACTGTCCTTGTAGGATTGCCATGCAGATAAGGAACATGCTTCTTTTCATTTGATGTATGTTTCATCACTTGTTAGTCATCCTCCTTTCCACCTTTTTTGTGCAAACAGAGATACACATTTCACGCTTGATCTTAGTTGAGCTGCACAAATGACATCCAAATTATAGTTGAACATTCCAGGAGCTTCACAACCAACCTTGATGTTGTTCAATTTTATTGCAACTAATGAAGAAGAAGCTCTATGGGTTTCGTTTTCTGATGGAAATGGAACCGGGGTTGGAGCCCTTTTCTTAAAAAAGAAGAAGCTGCTAGCTCATGGGACATTGCTTCATTTTAGTTGAACTACACCAAAAGGTCCCATGAATTGAATCATCCATGTTGGTGACTGGTGTCATCCCTTCTACGATGGCGTTGACTGCAGATATGGTTCCAATCACGAGGTATGTTCCTTTTTGGTCTGACCGTTTACCAAAGATTCTACATGTTGAGTCTGCTCGTGTGCTACTGTTTTGGCATTGCCATGATAAAGCAGTGATGTTATTATTTTGCACCTTAATCTAGTGGCATTATTAATTTGAGGCAATGTTTTGGCACCGCTAGTGCCACTGATTTATATATATATCGAAAGAGGGGGTTTCCTTCGATTTCATTAAAGAAACCCAACCATAGAGAACCATTATCCAACAACATCTCAGTGTAAACGGATAGTTATGCAACTACTACTAGAACGGACTAAGTACTAGCAGGAGACATGTTCGCACATAAGCTAGGCAGGTAGGGAGACGCAGCACCAGCTCGACCAAGTTTGGATTACAACCCAAATGCTACCACAGAAACATCAGGGGGCAAGATAGGGACTGAAAGAGCCAGCTTCAACATCCCAATCTAAGCACCCTCGGCCTCCATCCTTGCGACGCACGATACACCTCGTTTGCCACCTGCTCGACCCTAGTGTCACTGATAAAATGAAGTAATAATACATTTAAAATAGAGTGAGTGTCCTCTCTATCATTTCATTTCCAATGTAGATTAAAAAGTGCTTCTCTTTGTTAGTATATGTTTCATCAACTAGTCCCATTGTTAATGTTTAATGTTTCTGCAAACAGGGGTGCTTAATTTTAGTTGATCTACACAAAAATAGAGGTTGGAATGTCTCAAGGCCCCTCCTTGTACTACCGCTGTACACTGATGTTCGTCACTGGCAGAAGGTGTATCGAGGAGACTTGGGTCGATTTCCAGTATGAGGCGTACCGTATGAGGCGTTGCAGGGCCCATCTCGCCCTCGCAGCATGGCATACTATGATACTATCGCAATATTTTCTTCTATTTATTAGTGTATGTTTCTGAAGGAAATATGCCATAGAGGCAATAATAAAGTTGTTATTTATATTTCCTTATATCATGATAAATGTTTATTATTCATGCTAGAATTGTATTAACCGGAAACTTGATACATGTATGAATACATAGACAAACAGAGTGTCACTAGTATGCCTCTACTTGACTAGCTCGTTCAATCAAAGATGGTTAAGTTTCCTAACCATAGACATGAGTTGTCATTTGATTAACGGGATCACATCATTAGAGAATGATGTGATTGACTTGACCCATTCCATTAGCTTAGCATTTGATCGTTTAGTATATTGCTATTGTTTTCTTCGTGACTTACACATGTTCCTATGACTATGAGATTATGCAACTCCCGAATACCAGAGGAACACTTTTTGTGCTACCAAACATCACAACATAACTGGGTGATTATAAAGGGCTCTACAGGTGTCTCCGATGGTACTTTTTGAGTTGGCATAGATCAAGATTAGGATTTGTCACTCCGATTGTCGGAGAGGTATCTCTGGGCCCTCTCGGTAATGCACATCACTATAAGCCTTGCAAGCAATGCAACTAATGAGTTAGTTGTGGGATCATGTATTACAGAACGAGTAAAGAGACTTGCCGGTAACGAGATTGAACTAGGTATTGAGATACCGACGATCGAATCTCGGGCAAGTAACATACCGATAAAAAAGGGAACAACGTATGTTGTTATGCGGTTTGACCGATAAAGATCTTCATAGAATATGTAGGAACCAATATGAGCATCCAGGTTCCGCTATTGGTTATTGACCGGAGATGAGTCTCGGTCACGTCTACATAGTTCTCGAACCCGTAGGGTCCGCACGCTTAACATTCGGTGACGATCGGTAATATGAGTTTATGTGTTTTGTTGTACCGAAGGTAGTTCGGAGCCCCGGATATGATCACGGACATGACGAGGAGTCTCGAAATGGTCGAGACATAAACATTGATATATCAGATGACTATGTTTGGACTTCGGAAGTGTTCCGAGTGAGTTTGGATGAATACCGGAGTACCGGGGGGTTACCGGAAACCCCCCAGGGAGTGTAATGGGCCTCATGGGCCTTAGTGGAGAGAGGGAGGGGCGGCCAGGGCAGGCCACGCGTCCCCTCCCCCTCTATTCCGAATTGGACTAGGAAGCCCCCCCCCCTTTTCCTTCCCCCTCTTTCCTCCTTCCTTCCCTCCTACTCCTACTCATGGAAGGGGTGGAATCCTACTCCCGGTGGGAGTAGGACTCCCCCTTGGGGCGCGCCTAGGAGGCCGGCCACCTCCCCCTCCTCCACTCCTTTATATACAGGGGAGGGGGGCACCCCATAGACACACAAGTTGATCATTGATCTTTTAGCCGTGTGTGGTGCCCCCTCCACGAAAATCAACCTCGGTCTATCGTCGTAGTGCTTAGGCGAAGCCCTGCGCCGGTAGCTTCATCATCATTGTCATCACGCCGTCGTGTTGACGAAGCTCTCCCTCGAAGCTCTACTGGATCGTGAGTTCGCGGGATGTCACCGAGCTGAACGTGTGCAGATCGTGGAGGTGTCGTACGTTCGGTACTAGGATCGTTCGATCGTGAAGACGTACGACTACATCAACCGCGTTGTCATAACGCTTCCGCTTACGGTCTACGAGGGTATGTGGACAACACTCTCCCCTCTCGTTTCTATGCATCACCATGATCTTGCATGTGCGTAGGATTTTTGTTGAAATTACTACGTTCCCCAACAGTGGCATCCGAGCCAGGTTTATGCGTATATGTTATATGCACGAGTAGAACACAAGTGAGTTGTGGGTGATACTAGTCATACTGCTTACTAGCATGTCATACTTTGATTCGGCGGTATTGTTGGATGAAGCGGCCCGGACCGACATTACGCGTACGCTTACGCGAGACTGGTTCTACCGACGTGCTTCGCACATAGGTGGCTAGCGAGTGTTAGTTTCTCCAACTTTAGTTGAATCGAGTGTGGCTACGCCCGGTGCTTGTGAAGGTTAAAACATCACATACTTGACGAAATTGTGGTTTTGATGCGTAGGTAAGAACGGTTCTTGCTCAGCCCGTAGCAGCCACGTAAAACTTGCAACAACAAAGTAGAGGACGTCTAACTTGTTTTTGCAGGGCATGTTGTGATGTGATATGGTTAAGACATGATGCTAAATTTTATTGTATGAGATGATCATGTTTTGTAACGGAGTTATTGGCAGCTGGCAGGAGCCACATCGTTGTCGCTTTATTGTATGAAATGCAATCGCCATGTAATTGCTTTACTTTATCACTAAGCGGTAGCGATAGTCGTAGAACCAATAGTTGGCAAGACGGCAATGATGCGACGATGGAGATCAAGGTGTCGCGCCGGTGACGATGGTGATCATGACGGTGCTTTGGAGATGGAGATCAAAGGCACAAGATGATGATGGCCATATCATATCACTTATATTGATTGCATGTGATGTTTAACTTTTATGCATCTTATTTTGCTTCGGTCGATGGTAGCATTATAAGATGATCTCTCAATAAATTTCAAGGTATAGGTGTTCTCCCTGAGTATGCACCGTTGCGAAAGTTCGTCGTGCCGAGACACCACGTGATGATCAGGTGTGATAAGCTCTATGTTCACATACAACGGGTGCAAGCCAGTTTTGCACACGCAGAATACTCGGGTTAAACTTGACGAGCCTAGCATATGCAGATATGGCCTCGGAACACTGAGACCGAAAGGTCGAGCGTGAATCATATAGTAGATATGATCAACATAGTGATGTTCACCATTGAAAACTACTCCATCTCACGTGATGATCGGACATGGTTTAGTTGATATGGATCACGTGATCACTTAGATGATTAGAGGGATGTCTATCTAAGTGGGAGTTCTTAAGTAATGTGATTAATTGAACTTTAATTTATCATGAACTTAGTACCTGATGGTATTTTGCATGTCTATGTTGTTGTAGATAGATGGCCCGTGCTGTTGTTCCATTGAATTTTAATGCATTCCTTGAGAAAGCTAAGTTGAAAGATGACGACAGCAACTACACGGACTGGGTCCGTAACTTGAGGATTATCCTCATTGGTGCACAGAAGAATTACGTCCTGGAAGCACCGCTAGGTGCCAAACCCGCTGCAGGAGCAACGCCAGATGTTATGAACGTCTGGCAGAGCAAAGCTGATGACTACTCGATAGTTCAATGTGCCATGCTTTACGGCTTAGAACTGGGACTTCAACGACGTTTTGAACGTCATGGTGCATATGAGATGTTCCAGGAGTTGAAGTTAATATTTCAAGCAAACGCCCGGATTGAGAGATATGATGTCTCCAATAAGTTCTACAGCTGCAAAATGGAGGAGAATAGTTATGTCAGTGAGCATATACTCAAAATGTCTGGGTATAACAATCACTTGATTCAACTGGGAGTTAATCTTCCTGATGATAGTGTCATTGACAGAATTCTTCAATCACTGCCACCAAGCTACAAGAGCTTCGTGATGAACTATAACATGCAAGGGATGGATAAGACAATTCTCGAGCTCTTCGCATTGCTAAAGGCCGCGGAGGTAGAAATCAAAAAGGAGCATCAAGTGTTGATGGTCAACAAGACCACCAGTTTCAAGAAAAAGGGTAAAGGGAAGAAAGGGAACTTCAAGAAGAACGGCAAGCAAGTTGCTGCTCAAGTGAAGAAACCCAAGTCTGGACCTAAGCCTGAGACCGAGTGCTTCTACTACAAAGGGACTGGTCACTGGAAGCGGAACTGCCCCAAGTATTTGGCGGATAAGAAGGATGGCAACGTGAACAAAGGTATATGTGATATACATGTTATTGATGTGTACCTTACTAATGCTTAAAGTAGCACCTGGGTATTTGATACTGGTTCTGTTGCTAATATTTGCAACTCGAAACAGGGACTACAGATTAAGCGAATATTGGCTAAGGACGAGGTGACGATGCGCGTGGGAAATGGTTCCAAAGTCGATCAGATCGCGGTCGGCACGCTACCTCTACATCTACCCTCGGGATTAGTTTTAGACCTGAATAATTGTTATTTGGTGCCAGTGTTGAGCATGAACATTATATCCGGATCTTGTTTGATGCGAGACGGTTACTCATTTAAATCAGAGAATAATGGTGGTTCTATTTATATGAATAATATCTTTTATGGTCATGCACCCTTGAAGAGTGGTCTATTTATATTGAATCTCGATAGTAGTGATAAACATATTCACAATATTGAAGCCAAAAGATGCAGAATTGATAATGATAGTGCAACTTATTCGTGGCACTGCCGTTTAGGTCATATTGGTGTAAAGCGCATGAAGAAACTCCATTCTGATGGACTTTTGGAATCACTTGATTATGAACCACTTGGTACTTGCGAACCATGCCTCATGGGCAAGATGACTAAAACTCCGTTCTCCGAAACAATGGAGCGAGCAACAGATTTGTTGGAAATCATACATACTGATGTATATGGTCCGATGAATGTTGAGGCTCGCGGCGGATATCGTTATTTTCTCACCTTCATAGATGATTTGACCAGACATGGGTATATCTACTTGATGAAACACAAGTCTGAAACATTTGAAAACTTCAAAGAATTTCAGAGTGAAGTGAAAGATCATCGTAACAAGAAAATAAAGTTTCTATGATCTAATCGTGGAGGAGAATATTTGAGTTACAAGTTTGGTCTTCATTTGAAACAATGCGGAATAGTTTCGCAACTCACGCCACCCGGAATACCACAGCGTAATGGTGTGTCCGAACGTCGTAATCGTACTTTACTAGATATGGTGCGATCTATGATGTCTCTTACTGATTTACCGCTATCATTTTGGGTTATTCTTTAGAGACAGCTGCATTCACGTTAAATAGGGCACCATCTAAATCCGTTGAGACGACGCCTTATGAACTGTGGTTTGGCAAGAAACCAAAGTTGTCATTTCTTAAAGTTTGGGGCTGCGACGCTTATGTGAAAAAGCTTCAACCTGATAAGCTCGAACCCAAATTGGAGAAATGTGTCTTCATAAGATACCTGTCGGATCTCGGGTTCTGGCAAAATCCTTAAGGTTCGAACTCTGGGGTGCGCGCGAAGCTTTCCCCTTACCGATCTACGCCCTGGCTTCGCTAAGATCTCGCGGACGAACTCGACGAACTCGCAACGCAAAGGACACATGGATTTATACTGGTTCGGGCCACCGTTGCGGTGTAATACCCTACTCCAGTGTGTGGTGGTGGACTGCCTCTTGGGCTAATGATGAACAGTACAAAGGGAAGAACAGCCTCCTGAGGTTGAGGTGTTCTTGTGCTTGTGCGTGGCTAAGGGGTTGGCTCAAGATTCGACCCCCTTCCTACTATGGTGGCTAGTTCTATTTATAGAGGCCCTGGTCCTCTTCCCAAATATTGAGAGGGAAGGGAGCCAACAACGGCCAATTTGAAAGGGGACAGCTAGTACAGCTTATCCGGACAGAAGTAGTCTTCGCCTGCAAAAGCCTCTGGTGGTGACGCTTCCTTGGGCTCCACGGTGACCTCCGTCTTGCTGTCCTCATGGTCTTGGTCTCGTTGCACCGATGTGGAAACCTTTGCTTGTTGCCTCGGTATTCCGCGCCTGCGCTTGCCCCCTTAGCACCAAAGGGGAAACGAGGACACTGTTCGCGCTGGCGCCCGCCTGGTCTCGATCGTCATGGCTTACGTCACGAGAACCTTGTGAGGTTTGCCCTGCCTTGAAATCTCCGCTCCTCGTGAGCTAGCCTGGCTTGGCCACTCCCGAGGTGGTCTTGTGTCGTCCGCCTCGCGAGGGTCTTGGGTGCGTTGTCGATGAAGATGGGTCGTACAGGCCCACCCGCAGAGCCACGCCGTGGGCCGCAGGCAGGCAAGTCTGGGGACCCCCGTTCCCAGAACGCCGACAGTAGCCCCCGGGCCCAAGGCGCGCTCGGGCTTGGCTTTGAGGCGAAGCCAAAGGCCAAGTGCCGAGCGCCGCAGGCCCCAAAAGCCTGCGGCCTTGGTCGACGCGTGGCGGTTGATTGGACGTGGGCGTCTCCGCTTCCCCACGCTGCCTCGGCAACTGCCCGACTTGACAAGTCCCTGCGCCATGCAAGGAAAACCATCATTACCTGTTATCGTGGGGGGCGATGGTTGGCCTTCTCTTGCTATAAATGAGGAGGGGGGCAGAGCCCCCGTCGCCCATCTCTTTCCATCCGCTTGTTTCTTTCTCCTCTGTCCCACTTCTAGTAGCAACTCCGATGGCACCAATCCGTAGGTTCTCCACTGAAGAGAAGGGAAAGGCTCCCCGCGATGACCCAGGGCCGCTCCCGCCGAAGAAGAGGCGGGTCCACGGCCGCGATGTTGCCGTGAGGGCGGAGGTGACGAGGCCCTGGTGCGAACGCCCGCCTCCAGGGTATCCGTTGCCCTTGTACGCCAATGCCAGGGGCTCAGGAGGAAGAAGCAGCAGGTGGCGCCGCCCGCGCCGCGGCAACGGCCGCAACGCCATGGTGACGCACGCCGTCGCCCCTGGAATACATGCCACGGATTCCTCGCGTGAGCTCGTGGTGTGGGCGCCGACGCCTCCACACTCATGGATACGCTTCCCGCGGTTCTTCTCCGATGCGATGCTGCTGTGGGGGCCCCTCGAACTCTGGTTGCAGCATGCCGACTGCGACGCTCCGGCGACTGGAGCAGAGGTTGAGGTGGTCTTTTCCGGAAAGACCTTCATGAGTCACGGCTGGGGCGAGGTCGCGCGGGTCTGCCGCACTGAAGGTTCCCTCGCGATCCACTTTGAGTACGACGACACGTCCATGCTGTTCTTCAAGGTTTTCGACACGGAGGGCCGCCGCCTGGAGTGCTGCCCTGGGGAGCGCCAGGACGACGCGAGCCCCGTCCGCGGCTCCTCCAGCAGCAATGAGTCTTGGGAGTCCAGCAGTTCTCCTGAGCTCTACAAGACTCCGGAGACGAGCGACGACAGCTACGTGCCCCCGAGCTCCCGCCGAGCCCGGAGCAAGGCCGCTGGGTCTAGCCGCCGCCGTCGCTGATCTGGATGGGGTTGGCGTCGGCCTCCCTTGGCCCACTGTTGATGATGGCGTCAGCCGTGGGAGCATGTAGATAGCATTCCCTTAAGTCCTCATCTTTTGTTCCCTGCGAGGAATCAAGTAGTACCCCATGGGGGCGTGTAAAGGGTCTGTAATGTCTTTTGTGGGTGTCATCCTTATTATGAAATTTTGCAAACGCATGTCCTGTTTAGGCTCGGTCTCCCCTTTCCAACCTCGCGACGACTTGTTGCTCTATGCTGACAGGTCCCGGTCCCCAGGCAGGTTGCAGCCGTCGCTGGTATGCCAGGTCGCGTGCCGTGGTCAAGGACAGGAGGTGAGCGGCCCGAGGTCCAGTAAGAGCCCCAGAGGCGCGATGCTCAGGAGGTCCCCTTTAGCGCTCAAGCAGCCGTGGTAAGGCAAGAAAGGGAGGCGATGTCTCCGCAACAGGGCTGCGGTGTGCGTGTCTCCTAGGCTCTGATGTTCAGCCGCTCTGGGCGCGAGACTTATCTTGACGGTCCGCAGTTGGTTCCTCGCGATGCCCCAGGTTCGGGCGTAGGCGCCCGCAGCGTAGCTAGGTCTGGCCCATGCGAGTCTCCTCCTTTCTCCCACGCTCTCCTTCACGCTCTGCGTCCTCAGGTCCCGGCTCTCGAGCGAGCTCAGCCGCCGCTGGTATGCCAGGTCGCGTGCCGTGGTCAAGGCCAGGGGGTGAGGGCTGGAGAGCCAGTAAGAGCTCCTGAGTCGCGACGCTCAGGAGCCCCCCTTTTAACGCACAAGCAGATCGTATGGGAGGAAAGGGAGCTCACGGTGCCGCCTGCTGTCATCCTCATGAGATCCCTGCAATCCAGCACACGGAGAAACGTAGCTTGCCATTGTGGTTACCGGTGTGTTGCCGGTTGCTTTGTGAGGACACGAAGGCACTGAGGCCCTGGTGAGGTGACGTGCGCGGGGCGTGTCGCGAGCCAGAGCTCGACCGCTCAGGTTTGTCGATGTTGCAGGGACGGCCCATGCACAAGCGCCATGCCGACGTGAGTAGCCCCCGCGGGGGGAGAGAATCATGCAGGTAATAGTCATAGGTAGATTAGGCATGGGAAGAAAACTAGCTCAAGTAAATGTAGGAAAGATACATGCCACTGGGTCAGGCCCGAGCGGCTTGGGGATGATGTAGCCTGAGGGGGCGCCCCCAGCAGGGTAAGCTAAAGACATAAGAGAAAGGATACATGCCACAGGGACGGACCCACGCGGCCTGGGAATAATGCTGCCCGAGGGGCGCTCCCAGCTAAACAAACTTGGAAAATGTCACCTGGTTCTGTTGACGAAGGAGAGTTGGGGCAGCTGAAGGTACACGGCGAAGGGTTTGCTCCTCATGATCCACCGGGTCCTAAGCCTCGGGAGGCTCTAGGGGCCCAGGCGTTTCCTTTAGGGCCGTCTTGATCTCCGCCAGGACGGCGTGGTGCCTAGCCTCCTGAGCCACCAGGATGCTCCGCAGGTTGCGCTGATAGGCGGACGACATGCTCGGCAGGCCAAAAGGCACGCGAACGTAGCTGTAACACCCCGGATGTAACTTTCCATATTTGTAACTCCAACTCTTGCCATTTTCGGCTATGTGTTATGATATTCCTGCAAAAGTTTTATTTGATAGTGGTGCATCTATTTCTTTCATATCAAGACCTTTTGCATCCATGAACAATTTGCATACTGTCGATCTGCCTAAGCCGATAGCGGTTTCCTCTCTGGGCTTGTTCATGAATACCAAAATGATGGCTCCGGATGTTTCTATCAAGATGGGCAACTATAAATTTTTATCTTCTCCAATGGTTCTTGGCGACTCTGATATTGATCTAATTCTCGGGATGGACTGGCTTTCTAAGCACAAGGCTCAACTTGATTGTGCTGCCAGGGAAATTCAATTGACACACTCTTCTAAGGATGTGATCATCTATGCCGCTCGTGATGAGACCATTCGGTTATTTTCTCTCAATGAGAAGGGCGATCTAGACGCAATCTCTCAGATTCCAGTCGTTTGTGAGTACCAAGATGTCTTTCCAGAAGAGCTTCCGGGTATGCCTCCTCACCGGCCAGTCGAGTTCGTTATCGATCTTGAGCCTGGCACTGAACCCGTTTGCAAGCGTCCTTACAAGCTTGGACCCAAGGAGCTGAAAGAATTGAAGAAACAGCTCGATGAACAAGAGCGTCTGGGTTTGATCAGACCGAGTTCATCTCCATGGGGTTGTGGTGTTCTTTTTGTCCAAAAGAAGGATGGCACGGACCGACTTTGTGTCGACTACCGTCCATTGAACAAGAAGACAATCAAGAACAAGTATCCACTTCCCAACATCAATGAGCTATTCGAGCAACTCAAGGGTGCTAAAGTATTCTCCAAGCTTGACCTTCGAATGGGTTATCATCAGATTCGCATTCGTGAAGAAGATATTCCCAAGACAGCATTCAGAACAAGCTTTGGTTCTTATGAATATACTGTCATGTCTTTCGGCCTTGTCAATGCTCCTCCAACATTTTCTCGAATGATGAACTTTATCTTCAACCCCTATACCAATGAATTCGTCCTGGTGTATCTCGATGATATCTTGGTCTCTTCCAAGAATAAGAAGGATCATGCCAAACATTTGCGATTGGTGCTCGACAAGCTCAGAGAGTATCAATTCTATGCGAAGTTTTCCAAATGTGAGTTTTGGCTTGATGAAGTTCTTTACCTTGGTCATATCATCTCTGCCAAGGGCAGCGCTGTTAATCCCGAGAAGGTGTCCGCAATTGTGAATTGGGAACCTCCTCAGAATGTCAAGCAGCTCCGCAGTTTCCTTGGTCTTGCAAGCTATTGCCGAAGATTCGTTGAGAATTTCTCTAAGATCGCAAAGCCTCTTTCCAACCTCCTCCAGAAGCATGTCCAGTATGTCTGGACTCCTGAGTGTGACGTTGCTTTCAACACTCTCAAAGAGAAACTCGTCATAGCTCCTGTCTTAACTCCTCCTGACGAATCCAAGCCATTCGAAGTTTTCTGTGATGCTTCTCTTCAAGGTCTCGGTGCTGTGTTAATGCAAGAGAAGAAAGTTGTGGCCTATACCTCTCGTCAGTTGAAGCCCAACGAAAAGAACTACCCCACTCACAATTTTGAGTTGGCGGCAGTTGTCCATGCATTAATAACATGGAGACATCTCTTGTTGGGAAGAAAAGTGGACATATTCACCGATCACAAGAGTCTCAAGTACATCTTCACTCAGCCCAATCTCAACCTCAGGCAAACTCGATGGGTCGAGATGATTCAAGAGTACAATCCGAGTATTGAATATACTCCAGGAAAGGCCAATGTCATTGCAGATGCTTTGAGCAGGAAGGCTTATTGCAACAGCTTAATTCTCAAGCCATTTCAACCGGATCTTCCGCAAATTGAATCTCCAAGTTGTTCCACAAGGCTTTCTTGCCAACCTCCTAGTCTCTCCTACTCTGGAAGATCAAATTCGTGAGGCACAACTCCTGGATACCATGGTGAAGAAGGTGAAACGTGGTATTGACAAGGGTCTTTCCAAATACAAGTGCTATCGCATTGATGACAGAGACACTTTATTCTTCGAGCACCGGATTGTGGTTCCTAAAGGTGATCTAAGGAAAGTTATTATGAACGAGGCACACAATTCTCTTCTTTCCATTCATCCTGGAAGTACGAAGATGTACCATGACCTCAAGCAGTCGTATTGGTGCACTCGAATGAAGCGAGAAATCGCTCAATTCGTGAACGAATGTGATGTTTGTCGAAGGGTGAAAGCAGAACACCAACGACCAGCTGGTCTCCTCCAACCTCTTGCTATTCTAGAATGGAAGTTTGATCATATCGAAATGGACTTCGTGACTGGGTTTCCAAAGTCCAAGCGCGGTAATGATGCTATCTTCGTTGTCATCGACAAGCTTACTAAAGTGGCTCATTTCTTTCCAATCAAAGAATCAATCACAACAGCTCAGTTGGCAGAGCTATACACCTCTAGGATTGTCTCCTTGCTCGGCATTCCACAAGTGATTTCTTCAGATCGTGGAAGCATCTTCACTTCTAAGTTCTGGGATTCTTTCCAAAAGGCCATGGGCAACAACATTCACTTCAGCACAGCTTTCCATCCTCAAACTAGTGGCCAAGTCGAGCGAGTCAATCAAATCCTTGAAGATATGCTCAGGGCTTGTGTCATTTCCTTTGGCATGAAGTGGGAAGATTGTCTTCCATATGCCGAGTTCTCCTACAACAACGGCTTCCAAGCGAGTTCGGACAAGGCCCCATTCAAGATTCTCTATGGCAGAAAGTGCCGCACTCCTCTCAATTGGTCAGAGACTGGTGAACGCCAACTTCTTGGCAATGACTTAATCACAGAGGCTGAAGAAATGTGTAAAGTCATCCGTGAAAATCTCAAAGCCGCGCAATCGCGCCAGAAGAGTTACTATGATAGCAAGCACCGTGACTAGGCTTTTGAGATCGGAGAACATGTCTACCTCAGCGTCTCTCCAATGAAAAGCACTCGTCGCTTCGGTATCAAAGCGAAGCTTGCCCCTAGATATGTGGGTCCTTTCAAGATCATTGGCAAAAGAGGCGACCTCGCCTATCAACTTGAGCTTCCCTCCAACTTCGCGAATGTGCATGATGTGTTCCACGTGTCACAGCTTCGCAAGTGCTTCAAGACTCCTGAACGCACCATCAACTTCGAAGAGATTGACCTCCAAGAAGATCTGTCTTATCATGAGCACCCTGTTGAGGATATAAACCTTAGAGTCACCCGCCCGGAGGGGCCGGGTTACTCATAATGGTCATCGCCTGAAGCCCGGTGCCAAGCTTGAAGACGGTTGGCCAAAGATGGGCTTAAGACCCGAATATGGCTTAAGGCCCGTAGTTACAACCGCCATTATGATAGAACTTGTAGTGTAAGGAAAGAATAGTTGAGAGTCCGAGCCGGACACTCTTATGAGCCGGCCGGGACTCTGAGAGCTGCGAGGCGTCAACCTCTCTATATAAAGGGACGACCCGGCGGCGGTTTAGGGACAAGGAAGATCTCGTCGAGAGCCAGGCATAGCAATTAAGCTCCCTAGTCATCGAAACCCTAATCAATACCACCTCAACTGGACGTAGGCTTTTACCTTCACCGTAAGGGGCCGAACCAGTATAACCCTCGTGTTCCTTGTCCCGTTTAACCCATTCAAGCTTCCTAGCTGCGATGGCTCCACGACTAAGTCCTAGCTCGAGGACATCTGCCGTGACAATTCCACGACAGTTGGCGCCCACCGTGGGGCCCGCGCATGGTGGATTTGAGTTCTTGAAGGGCAGCTTCGAAGGGCTCAAGGGATACGCTGTGGGCCGGATGACCAAGAGTCATCGCGGCAAGCTTTACATCGACGATGCAACCTGGGGCCCCGACGCTGGCTCAATTGAGTACGGGTACCGGGTCCCCTTCGGCGGAATTCATGTCTTCATTGGCAAGACTGGTGAGCCGGGCCCTGAGCCGGATCTCGGCGCCGATCTCATTGAGACGGCTCAGCGTGCACGACCCGCCCGGGCCGTACCTGCCTTGAAGCATGCTTTTGTGGGATGTATCCATGAAGGACTCTCTGTAGGGTCTGGATCTGGTGACGAGACGGCCGCCGGCTCTGACGGCGAGTCGTCCACAGATGAGTCAAACTCGTTGTATCAACTTCAAGATGGCAGGCTCAGGGGCTGTTCCGATGGTGACAGTATTCCAGACCCCTTTGAGCCACCGACCCGGGTTGGAATCTTCATGGACGGTGCCCAGCCCGTTCAAAATCCCGCCGCCGGGTCAGGAAATCCGGTACCTTCGCCGGCTCAGGTGCTGATGGATCTCACGGACAAGATGACGGCCCTGTTGACCGCCACGGTTGACCCGGCGGATCAAGCTCAGCATGACGCAGAGGTGGCGCAATTAAGGTTAGATCTAGTGAAAGCCAAGGAGGATCTGGCAGCGGAAGGGATCAGGATGGCTACGGAGAGGGCGGCTCTCGACGCCCAGACTCGGCTGATTCAGGCGCAGTCCTTCCGGCTCACGATGGATCAGAACGCGTCCAATGAGGTCATGAGAAGGAGGCATCAAAAGGCCCAATCTCGACTCCCTCCGGTCTACGATCCTCGAAACCTCTTCAACACGCCAGGTGCAGCGTCTAGTAACCCGCCGGGGGTCATAGTGCCCGGGTCTGGGACCCATGTTCAGCCACAAGTGATGGGGCCTCCCCGAGTGAACCCTGCCCCGCCTCAGTATGTGCCAATACCACCGGGTCATTATGCTAACCCGCTAGAGAACATGGTCGCCGCAGCAGCACGGCTGGCGGCTCTCCCAATTGATGGCGACTCTCCAACGGCCGTTGAAACCCGCCGGGTCAGAGAACTCCTTCAGACAGCGCTAGCGTAGCAAGAGGCGTACTCTTAAAGCCGGGACAGGATGCACTCAACCCCTCTTCCAGGCCGGAGCCCGAGTTATAGCAGACACATGGTCTCAGGGACCGGCTCAAGTAATGTCCGACGCCATGACCCGCCCCCTGGTCATGGCCTGGCTCATAACGGAGCCTTTCACGCAACAGACCAAAACAGAGCACGGCAAGAGGCGGAGCAGGTGCCTCAGTTGACGGCTTACCAAACACCCCCGGCTTATCCGACGACTTCCGTCGACGTGGGTATCCCTACATGGACTGGAGGTGTCCCTTGTTTAGTGCCGGCTCTCCGTAATGAACGTCTACCCAAGGACTTCAAAGGGCCTAGGAAGGTGCCTAATTACACGGCTGATTTGCATCCCGGAGCCTGGATCGAGAGTTACGAGATGGCCGTGGAATTACTGGAGGTCAGTGAGGCGGCGATGGCCAAGTACTTCACCATGATGTTAGATGGGACTGCCCGCACTTGGTTGAAGGGGCTGCCACCGAATTCCATCGGGTCTTGGGCGGAGCTGAAAGCCCGGTTCATCCAAAATTTCAAGGATACCTGTAGGCAGTCTATGTCAATTGTGGATTTGACTAACTGTAAACAGCAGGAGGGTGAGTCTATGACACATTGGGTTCGCCGGGTCAAGGAGATAATACATTCATCTGATAAGATGGATGCCGGCTCTGCAGTTTTAATGTTGGAACAGAATTGTCGCTTCCTGCCCCTGAAGATGAAACTCAGGCGGCTCAAGCGTGATTGTAATGATATGGGTACGCTGATGGCAGCTCTCGTCAAGTATGCCGACTCTGATAGTACCAAGGACCCCACTTCGGATGATCAAAGGACAGGGAAGGGAAAGAAGAACGGCAATGGCAAGGGTCCTCACCATAACCCGGGGAACCAAGGAGGTGGCAAGCGTAAGGCCGACGGCAGTCTAGAGTTCGTGGCCAACGCCAGCTCACAGGGTAATAACCAGCGACGCAAGGGGAGGCCACCTCCCCGAGCCAGCGGGTCAGGCCCGACGCTGGAGCAGCTGTTGAATGAGCCTTGTCTAAGGCACGGCTCTAGGGAGAAGCCAGCTACTCATTTATGGAAGGATTGCATGATCATGAAGGCCTTTAAAAATTCCAATGCCTTTAATGGCAACAATGGCCCGGGCGGCGGCTCAGGCGCTGGCGGTTTTCATGGCCCGGGCGGCGGCTCAAATTCTAATCCACAGAACGGTCAAGGGGGCTTTAATCAGCAGTGTGGCCAGGGTCATCAACAGCAGCAGGGGGTTATCAGACCAATCCAAAGCAGCTTAACGGTGGACAGTATCACGTATTTACCACCAGTCTGTGTAAGCGAGATCAGAAGCTTCATAAGAGGGTTGTGAATGCTGTTGAGCCGACGGTTCCACGTTATTTAAGATGGTCTGAGCAGCCTGTCATGTGGAGTAGGGAGGATCACCCTCCCCGGGTTGATAACCCGGGTCACTTGGCCTTCATGGTGGCTCCTCAGGTGGGAGGATATAAGTTCACTAAGGTGCTCATGGATGGGGGTAGCAGTATCAACATCCTCTATTATGAGACTTCCCGTCGTACGGGGTTGATTGATAAGAACCTCAGCTAGTCAAACACTATTTTCCATGGTGTGGTGCCTGGTAAGTCGGCTTATCCAGTGGGCAAGATCGAGTTGGAAGTGGCCTTTGGAGACGAGTACAACTACAGGGTGGAAAATTGACCTTTGAGGTGGTCAAGATAAGAAGTCCGTACCATGCCATATTTGGGCGGCCGGCTTACGCCAAGTACATGGCACGGCCGTGTTATGTGTATTTACAGCTCAAGATGCAGGGTCACAATGGGACAATTACGGTTCACGGGAGCCGGAAGGTGGCCTTGGAGTGTGAGGAAGGCGATGCAGCTTATGCAGAGTCTGTTTGTGCAACAGAGGAGTTGAAATTTTACAAGGACAATGTTAACCCAACAGATATGACCTCTCTGAAGAAGCCAACTACGGAGCATGAGCCGACAAAGAAATTTAAGTCGGCTGATGAGACTAAACTTGTTGATTTCGTTCCAGGTGATTCATCTCAGCAGTTTAGCATCACTGCCAATCTGGATCCAAAATAGGAAAGCGCGCTCATCGAGTTCATCCGTGAGAATAGGGAATTTTTTGCATGGAAACCTTCTGACATGCCAGGTGTACCTAGAGAACTCGCTGAGCACACTCTCAATGTTGATCCGAAATTTAAGCCGGTCAGACAATTCCTTCGGTGGTTTAATAAAGAGAGGCGGAAAGCCATTGGTGAAGAGGTGGCCCGGCTCTTGGCGGCCGGGTTTATTGTTGAAGACTTTCACCCAGAGTGGTTAGCTAACCCGGTGCTCGTACTCAAGAAGAATGGCACCTGGCGGATGTGTGTGGACTACACGGACTTAAACAAGGCATGTCCAGCTGATCCTTTTGCTCTTCCCCGTATTGATCAAATCATTGATGCTACGGCGGGTTGCGAGCGCTTAAGTTTCTTGGATGCTTATTCTGGATACCATCAGATTAAAATGGCAGTTAAGGACCAGGAGAAGACGTCGTTCATCACTCCCTTTGGAGCCTTCTGCTATGTGTCTATGCCTTTTGGACTCAAGAGTGCACAGGCGACTTATCAGCGTTGCGTGCAGAACTGTCTTCACAACCAGATTGGGCCCAATGTTCATGCCTATGTGCATGATATTGTGGTTAAGTCCAGGGAGAAGGAAACCTTGATAGATGACCTGAGGGAAACCTTTGATAATCTCCGGGTCTACAAGATGATGCTTAACCCGGCCAAGTGTGTTTTTGGTGTTCCTGCAGGCAAGCTCTTGGGTTTTCTGGTTTCTAACAGAGGCATTGAAGCTAACCCGGAGAAGATCAAGGCCATCACCTCTCTGGCTAAGCCGGCGTGTATCAACGACGTCCAGCGCCTGGCGGGTCGTATCGCTGCTTTAAGCTGGTTTATAAGCCGTTTGGGTGAGAAGGCCATGCCATTGTACCAGTTGATGAAGAAAACAGATGACTTTGTCTGGAATGATGCCGCTAATACTGCCTTTGAGGATTTGAAGAGGCAGCTGGCTGAGCCCCCAGTCCTTGCTGCTCCGGTCGACAAGGAGCCTTTATTGCTGTACGTAGCTACTAACACGCGGGCCGTCAGCATGGCTGTGGTGATGGAGCGCAAGGAAGAGGGTAAGGAGCATCCGGTTCAACGGCCGGTTTATTACGTCAGTGAAGTGCTCATTGAGTCCAAGCAGCGGTACCCACATTGGGAGAAGCTTGTTTATGGTGTGTTCATGGCGAGCCGGAAGCTTAAGCATTATTTCCAGGGTCACCCTATCACTGTGGTCAGTTCTGCTCCCCTTGGAGATATCATCCAAAACAGAGAAGCCATAGGAAGAGTGGCTAAGTGGGCTATAGAGCTCGGGCCTCATGGTCTGAAATACGTACCACACACTGCTATTAAATCTCAAGCCTTGGTGGATTTCATCAACGATTGGACAGAGCTACAAGTGCCCGAAGAAAAGCCGGATAATACATATTGGACTATTCACTTCGATGGGTCCAGGCAGTTGGAGGGCTCGGGGGCTGGAGTTGTATTGGCTTCCCCTAAAGGTGACAAATTCCATTACGTGCTACGGTTGATGTTTCCTTGCACTAACAATGCGGCTGAGTACGAGGCCTTGCTCCATGGTCTTCGGATGGCTAAGGAGATGAGCTTGAGCCGGGTAAGGTGCTTCGGCGACTCAGACATAGTGGCTCAACAAGTATCAGGCAAGTGGGATTCCAAGGACCCTCTCATGGCGGCTTATCGCCGTGACGTTGATGCCATTGCTGGGCACTTTCAGGGGTACCAAGTAGAGCACATTGATCGCAGGAAGAACGAGGCGGCTGATGCTTTAAGCCGGCTGGGTTCTCAGCGAAAATCGGTGCCGCCTAATACTTTCCTGGATGTCTTGCATAACCCTTCTGTTAAGTTACCTACAGAGGAAGACTTGGCTGTCCCTGACCCGGAGGCACAATTGGTGGCGGCTCTCCACATCATCCCGGACTGGACAGTGCCCTATCTAGCTTACATGACCCGGGAAGATTTGCCTGAGGATGAAACTTTGGCCGGACAAATAACCCGGCGGTCTAAGTCAATGGTTGTTATCAATGGTGAGTTGCATCACCGCAGTGTTACGGGAGCGTTCCAGCGTTGTGTCTCCCCTGAGGAAGGTCAAGAGATCTTGCATGAGTTCATGAAGGGGATTGTGGCCATCATGCCGGCTCAAAATCCCTTGTGGCTAAGGATTTTTGTCATGGTTTTTATTGGCTGACGGCTCATGCTGATGCGGAGGACTTGGTCAGTAAGTGTGATGGTTGCCGGAGGTTCTCGCGACGGGCTCATGTGCCGGCTCAGGAGCTGAGGATGATACCGATCACTTGGCCATTTGCGGTCTGGGGGCTTGATATGGTTGGGCCTTTTAAAAGGTCCAAGGATAAGAAGACCCACCTCTTGGTGGCAGTTGACAAATTCACAAAGTGGGTTGAAGCAGAGCCAGTTAGCAAGTGTGACGTAGCCACGGCGGTTCAGTTCATGAAAAGGGTGATATTTCGCTTTGGTTTTCCACACAGCATTATAACTGACAATGGTACCAATCTGTCCAAGGGCGCCATGGAGGAGTTTTGTCAACGAGAGCATATTCGACTTGATGTTTCATCAGTGGCTCACCCTCAATCCAATGGTCAAGCTGAGCGAGCTAATCAGGAGATTCTGAAAGGCATCAAGCCCCAGCTTTTGGTCCCTTTGCAACGGACGCCGGGTTGTTGGGTGGAGGAGTTACCCTCCGTGTTATGGAGCATCAATACTACTCCTAACAGGTCTACGGGTTTCACGCCTTTCTTCATGGTTTATGGAGCAGAAGCAGTCCTCCCCAGTGACATCCGTCATGACTCGCCTCGAGTGGCGGCTTATGTTGAGGCAGATAATGAACAGGCGTGCCAAGATGCTCTTGACTTGTTGGACGAACAGCGTGATGTGGCAGCAGCTCGATCGGCGATTTACCAACAAGACCTGCGCCGTTATCACAGTCGCCGGCTCAAGTCCCGGGTCTTCCAGGAAGGTGATCTGGTGCTCCGGCTCATCCAAGATCAAACAGATGCGCACAAGCTATCCCCGCCTTGGGAAGGACCCTTTGTGGTCAGCAAGAACTTGCACAACGGGTCGTATTACCTCATTGACATTCGGGAGCACAAAGATTCACGCAAGTCGGAGGAGGAGACCCGTCAGCCGTGGAACATAGCTCAGCTTCGGCCTTATTACACTTGAGCCGCCGGCTCTCGTAATGTACATATTTCTATAAGCCATGTATATATTATGATAAGCAATAAAGCAGGACCTCTGTCCTTTTTTTCTCCTCCAAAGGTAAATGTGTTGTTTCCATTACAAGATCACATGGTAACTTGGAGGTGGATCCGGCTTATGATCGTATTCGAATCTAGCCGTACGCAACAAAGTCACTTGGGGGCTTCCTGTTCAAACATAGGTCATATTCGAACCAAAGAGATCATAGCTGTCGATACCCATTTGATTGGCAAAGTGCCGAGATCATTGGGGAGTTTTCTTTGATCATATTTGAATCATGGCTCAACCCCCTTTGGGAACCGACGTGGATCGTATTCGAATCAGCGTCGTTAAACAACTCTCAAGGTCATTTGGAGGCTTCCTGTTCAAACATGGGTCGTATTCAAACCAAAGAGAACATAGCTGTCGGTACCCTCTTGATCGGCATCGCCAAACCCACTGGGAGCTATATGATTGCATTCGAATCTTAGCTTAAACCCCTTTGGGACGGGTCTCTGGTCGTATTCGAACCGGAAGCCCCTGAGTTTTTGATTTTCTGATTTACAACAAGTTTTCCTGGTTGTATCAACTGTGTACACGGCGGTTCTTGTTCCGCCGGCTTAACTTTTGATTCACAGTGTTAGTCGCACACAATCAGCATTATCAAGACTGGTAAACCGGAGTTGAGGTACCAACCTTATTATCCGGGTTCTATAAACCGGAAGTGTACTTGAAGGCCTGTAAGTATGTTATTACGGTTATATCAAGGACATAATTGAGGACCAGTCTTTCGTGACTTAGATTCATATTCCGGGTTATATGTATGAGACTATGATTCTCAGTGCGGTAAGCCGCCTAGAGATTTGTGATTTGTTTTTCTATGCAGGATAGTTAAAGACAACTATTTGAGCTTAAGGAAAATGAATGACCAATTATGACCCGGAGGAATATAAGGAAGCAGCTTCACTGGAATTAAGCATTCAACACGTGCACGATGGCACGACAAAGTTTAAATGTTGGTCCTATTCTATTACAAGACTCCCCGAGTCCAAAAGGGTGAAGCATTGTTTAATAAACCGCCTAAAGAGTCAAGATGCTTGCCGGGTCAAAGCTTCCGGCTCATCCCTCTCCGCTCCTCCGGCTGTTCCCAAGACCTGGAAGGTTGACGATTTCTAGTCAATGCCGCTCAAAGCTTCAAATTGAGCTTCCTCGTCAATTAACCCGGCCGGGTTAATTTCCGGGGCAAAGGTGTGCTTACGAGTCGGCGGGACTAAGTTGATGGCTTCATAATGCGGAGTGGGGATCCTCTGATTGTCTGCATCGTAGCCCGGCTGGTACTTGGTTAGATCAGTGTCATTCCCAATCAGGGTGGCCACCGGGCGCACGATCTTCACACAGGCAGCAAAGTCCTTTTGGTCGAAAGGGGTGCCGTCTTCCTTCAAGCTGGGGTAACCAAGGGCAATGTCCGCCGGGTCTAGCTCTGGAAGGAAAGCCTTGGCCCGGCTCAGAGCAGCTATGGCTCCGGCTCTTGCAGAGGCCCGTCGCAGCTCTTGGACACGGTGAGGAAGCACGGCAAGCCGGCGAAGTACTTCAGCCAGATGAGTCGGAACCTCATTGGATAGGGCCACCACAGCCAAAGTGCGCTGTGACCCGGTGTAGAGTTGTTCCACCAGGGTGTACACGGCCTTCAGCTTGGTCAGCATGTTCTGATTGAGGTTGATGCTTCTGGGACCTGTTTAAACAAAGTAAGATAAGACGTTGTCAATGATGGAGTTATGAGACCTAAAGGCTGTAAACTCGCTCAAAGCCGGCAGAAGGACTTACCGAAGATTGCGGCGACCATCTGTGAAACATGGCGTTTTAAGCCGGAGAGTTCGGCGGTTCTCTCCGACAGAGTCTTCTCCGCCTGTTCGGCCCGGCTTACAAGAGCAGCCTTTTCTTCGGCCCAAGTCTTCCTTTCAGCTTCAAATTTTTTCTTCAGCATCTCTTGAGCCGCAATGCTGGATTCAAATTTAGCGTTGGCCTTCCGGGTCTTAGTTTCCTGAGTCTTCAGGCGGCTCTTCAGATCAGAGATATCAGCCTCAAGCTTCTTGCAAGCAGCCTGCACAATTTCCGGGTTTTAGTATGAGCATTTATTATGCAATTTTAAAGTCCCAAGCACTTTCCAAGCAAAGACACTTGGCACTTGGGGGCTAATGCATGTTGAAAGTTTCTGTCTACAAAATTACCGGTTCATGAGAATAAGTCGGAACTTAAGTCTACAACATATTCTATCATAAGTAGTAGGCTTGGGGGCTAGAGTATGGTAAAGATAACTATGCAGTAAGCAATAGAGTGGTACCTCAGACTTCTGCTGTATCTGATTCACCATGTCGATCTCCAAATCCCGGCTCTTGTGCACCTGACTGACATAGCCGGAGATGATCTCTCCGATGCTCAAGTTAGCATAATTGGTGAGGTCCAGATTGGCCCGGCGGCGCTCTAGCAACTCTTCCTTGGCGGAGCACTTGGCCAGCACAGTGGGTTTCCCTGGCTCAACAAACTCCGTCCGGGTGATCACCACGTCCGGGTCATCGGCCGGTTGAGCCGGGCCGGAGGTCTCCAGATTAGCAGAAGTCTTTGCGATTGGATTGTCGGTTGGAGCGGTGGCTTCAGGAGCAGAGGCAACTGGCGGCTCTTGGGCTGAAACCTCCGGCTCAGTTACGACCGGCTCTTCGACCGGCTTAATCTTCTTTGCTCTTTTACTGAGCTTTGCTTGAGCGCTGAAAGGACAAAAAGTTAGTACAAAGGTATGAGTAAAGATAAGCACAACAAGAGATGATCATCATTACCCGGGTACGGTCTTGAAAGCCGGCAGGTTCGATTGCATAGAGTCGCCGGAGGAGGGTGAAGTTTCCTGATAATTCGAGTCAGAAGAATTGAGCGGTTGACGTATAACACCCGCCAAAGGATGAAAAGGATATAAGTTGGAGATAACCTCGGTCCGGCGTTTCCTTGATGCCTCAGGTAAGCCGGAGGAGAGGTCAGCATCCTTGTTGGTCCGGGTGTGCCGCCGGCTCTCATGAATCTGTTGCTTCAAAAGAAATTGAGGATCTTGATAAGCTAAAGGATGTGAAAATCTTACTTGCCGAGTTACTCTTCGGACTTTCAGCCTTGGCAAGGGCTCCGAGTCGGAGGAAAGTGTCATTACCTCTTCAATCACCGGGTTACTTGCTCTGGTGTCATCCTGCTGATGAACAGTATTGATAAGGTGGACATAAATAAACAAGAAATACAGCAAGAGCGTACAGGTTCAGGGGTTACCTCTGACTCGGAGCTGTTGCTTAGTTGAAACAGCTCTGAAGCAGTAGGCCTGCTTCCCTTCTTGCGGGGAGCGGCTCTCCTGGCGGCTTTCTTAGCCTTCCTGGCCTTCTTGGCCGCCTCATGGTCATACTTGACCTTCCAGAATTTATCATCAGCCTGAAAAATACAATGAAGACTTTTTAAGGTTAAGATGAAAACTATCTAAGGAGAAAATAAGATGTTCAGATCAGCGGTTTACCGCTGGGGCCGGGTTGGTCTTGCAGAAGGGGCTTAAGCCGGTCCTCCCGCAGTCTGCCAAGCTCTCATTCAAGAGGGCCTTGGTCATGTCTTCAGCAACGTCTTCAGGAAGATCATTGCGCCTGTGTCGCAGGGGGTCATCTTTCCGGCCCGTGTACTCACACATTAAGCCGGGGCGGCGGCTCAAGGGGATCACCCGCCACGAGATCCAGACCCGGACTAGATCAGTGCCATTAAGGCCATTTCCCAGGAGAGCCTTGATTTTGTTGATGGTGGGGATCAGAGGTTGGCGCTCTGCCTGAGATAGCTTGTCTGACAGAGGGTGAGTTGGTTCCAGACGCGAGGGACGAAAGCCGGGCAGCGGGCTCTCGTCAGCCGGCGAAGTGTCCTGATAGTAGAACCACGTCTGGTTCCAGTCCTTTGGGTGGCTTGGTGGCTCGGCGTAAGGAAAAAGGCAGTCTCTCCGGCGTTGAATGGAGATTCCACCAAGTTGCAGGCTCGGTCCGTTGGCGCACTCATTCTGGCGGTTCGAGTAGAATAGCTCTCTAAAGAGCAGAAGGCTGGGCTCTTCTCCAAGGTAAACTTCGCAGAATACTTGGAAGTTGCATATGTTTGACACGGAATTGGGTCCTATGTCTTGTGGCCGCAGATCAAAGAAATTCAGCACATCTCTAAAGAACTTTGAGCTGGGCAATGCGAAGCCCCGGCTCATGTGATCCGCGAATATTACCACCTCCCCGTCCCTTGGCTGTGGTCTCTCCTCTGACGGGTCAAGGGCGCGGTAAGACATGACATCCTTCTTGGGCAGGTAACCCGTTTTCACAAAGTCTGCTAAGGTTTCGTCAGTGACGTTGGACCTCATCCAGTTGCACGTGATGGGTGCTTTGGGAGCTTTGGGAGGCATGGTGAGAGTTGGAAGCCTATGATAAAAGGAAATGTCAGGTTTAATTATAAGCCGGAGGAAATTTACAGTTCAATGTTTAAAGTGGCGGCTTATGAAAGGGGCCTAATGACATATAGCTAAATGCATCGGGTTATCTAAGCCGCTGGAGGTATTGAGAGTAATTCAATTGTCTACAGCTTTATCATAAATGAGCCAGAGAATTTTACGGCGCGTGGCTTCTTTGAGACGGAAATGTAAGCCGCCATAGCTCAGCAGATGCAGTTTTTTACTAAGTGTGGTGAAAACAAGTTCCACAGATCACAGTGAATATTTTGGATCAAAATGATGGACTAAAAGGAAAAGTTTCTAGACCTAAAAACAGAGGCAGAAGAAGTTCATAAGTTCGAATGGAGCCTTTATGCAATGAGAAGGGATCTATGTACATTGGAAACGGGTGTGAAACAACTACCGCAACAGTTCTATAGTCTAAAAGATCAAGAAAGGTGGTAAAAATGAAATTTACCAAGAACTCGCAAGGAATGGTGACGAACACGGGAAGAACAGCAAGAACCCTAACGCGAATCTATTCTACGGAGCAACAAGGACTTACAGGTACTGGGGAGTTGCGGAGGTCGCCGCCGGTTATCTGGTCACGTCAGGTTGATGCAGCGGCCTGAGTCGGTGAAGACAGGAAGACCCGCGGCGGCGGCGGTGGTGGAGCTCGAACGCAGCACAGTGGCGAGAGGAAGAAGATGGAGGTGGCGAGGTGACTGGAGGCTCATTGGGCCGGGCTATTTATAAGGGCAAGCTCATAAGTGGGCGCAAGAAACGAGGAGGCCACGGCGCGGTTATCTCACCATAAAAACGCCTCGATTTTCGGGACGGCAGTTAAAGATAAGATCCGTTGCGGATATGGTGGAGTAAAAAATGGACTTAATGGAAGATGACGTCACGACGGGTTACCCGGAATCCAGAAGATGAGTCACGCCGGGTTATAGCTTTCACACAATGATAAGCCGGAAGATTTTCTATCGAAAGGATTGAAGATTGACATGAGCCGGCTCAAATCAATCTGGGGCCTAATGTTGAGGATATAAACCTTAGAGTCACCCGCCCGGAGGGGCCGGGTTACTCATAATGGTCATCGCCTGAAGCCCGGTGCCAAGCTTGAAGACGGTGGGCCAAAGATGGGCTTAAGACCCGGATATGGCTTAAGGCCCGTAGTTACAACCGCCATTATGATAGAACTTGTAGTGTAAGGCAAGAATAGTTGAGAGTCCGAGCCGGACACTCTTATGAGCCAGCCGGGACTCTGAGAGCTGCGGGGCGTCAACCTCCCTATATAAAGGGACGACCCGGCGGCGGTTTAGGGACAAGGAAGATCTCGTCGAGAGCCAGGCATAGCAATTAAGCTCCCTGGTCATCGAAACCCTAATCAATACCACCTCAACTGGACGTAGGCTTTTACCTTCACCGTAAGGGGCCGAACCAGTATAACCCTCGTGTTCCTTGTCCCGTTTAACCCCTTCAAGCTTCCTAGCTGCGATACTTCCACGACTAAGTCCTAGCTCGAGGACATCTGCCGTGACAATTCCACGACACACCCCGTTGCTATTCTTGAAGAAACTGAGGGCAAGATTCGCAACAAGTCAATCAAATTCCTGAAAGTGAAGTGGTCGCACCATTTCGACCGAGAAGCCACCTGGGAACGCGAGGACCACCTCCGTTCCGAATATCCGGAGTTCTTTCAGTCCTAGATCTCGGGACGAGATCCTCTCGTAGTGGTGGAGTGTTGTAACACCCCGGATGTAACTTTCCATATTTGTAACTCCAACTCTTGCCATTTTCGGCTATGTGTTATGATATTCCCTCCGTGGTTGGGTTTCGTCTTCATTTTGCATTTTGTTCATGTCATGCATCTCATATCATGTCATCATGTGCATCTCATTTGCATACGTGTTCGTCTCATGCGTCCGAGCATTTTCCCCGTTGTCTGTTTTGCAATCCAGCACTCCCACATGCACCGGCGCACCCCTCTTGTCTCTTTTCGTGAGCGTGTGTTAAACGTTCTCGGAATGGACCGAGGTTTGCCAAGTGGCCTTGGTACACCACCGGTAGACTATCTATCAAGTTTCGTTCCATTTGGAGGTCGTTTGATACTCCAACGGTTAACTGGGTAACCGCAAAGGCCTTTAGTGTGTTGCAGCCAAACACCCCTCCAAACAGCCCAATAACCCATCGAAGCCCCCTCCATGCTCTCGGTCGTTCGATCACGATCGTGTGGGCAAAAACCGCACTCCATTTGGAGTCTCCTAGCTCCCTCTAGCTATAAATATGTGCACCCTCCTCCAAATCCGGGTCCCGAAACCCTAGCCCGCTCCCTCTCCGCCGCCGGACACGTCCGGTCCGCGCCGGACGAACCCGCCGCCGCGCCTGCACCAGTCAGGCAGCGCCACATGGCACGCGGCCGTCTCCCCCGCCGAAGCCCGCCGGGCCCGAGGCCGGCTCCCGCGGCCCGCGCCCCGTCTCCCGCGCCCGCGCCTCCTCCCGCGCGACGCCCACGTGCCGCCGACCGCCGCCGGTGCGCCCTTCGCGCCGGCGCCCATCCCCGCCGCCCGACATCCTGCCGCCGACCTCGCCGCCCAGCGCCTCCACGCCGCCGGTGCCGCCTCCTCCGACGGACCCCGGCGATCTCCGACCTCGCCGGCCCCGTCCCTCCGCCGTCCCCGGCGATCTCCGGCGAGCCGCCGCCTATCTCGGCTTGCGTGCCCACAAACCCTAGATCGAGGTTGACTTCCCCCCTCGTTTTCCTGCCAAGTCCCGTATATATCACTTTATGTTGCTCTGTTCATCATGGCATATCTCATTGCATACTGCTCCGTTTTGCGTGCATGACATATCGAAATGTTCACCGCGAGATGCTCTTCATTTTGTTCCATTGTGCCATGCTCGTTTGACTCCATCTTGAGGCCCAAATCTCTGATGCAAGAGTGCTATATGTTGTTTACTGCTGTTACTTATCAGAACTTGATGTTTTGTTATTTTTGTTGCATTTGATGTGTGCATCTTATGAGAATGAGACCTACATGTGTTTTGATCTATGCCATGCCATCTTTACAGGGGCGTATGCCATGTATTTTTGTGATCTATGTGGTGAGTAGAACAAGCATGCAAACTAGGCTTCGTGATGTTTCTGTTTTCAGGGACTTGGGATTTTGGCAAGTCCTTTACCTGCTGTTATTTTGATGCCATTTATCCTTGATGCTACAGTGAGATCCATGCTTCTTTTGAGTATGTTCAGTAAGGAGGTTTTGGACATATGGTTGTGCTCTATCCATCCATGCCCCTTTTTGCAATTATGGAGTGACCTAGCATGTCTCAATCTTGCTCTACTTTTGCTATAAAATGTTCCTGGCAGAATGTTAACATGATATTCAATTTTGCCAAGGTTATTGTAGTTGATCCATACATGCTATGAACTTGCTCTTGCCATGGTTAGCTTCATGAACATGCTATCTTGCTGTAGGTATACTTGTTTTGTCATGCATTGCTTTTGGATGAGTGAATCGAGCTCACAAAGATGCCTTCATAAGTCTGAAACCTGTTAACGAAACTTGCTATGTTTACATGGGTGCCATCTTATCTTCTGCTCCTTTTTGGCTCACGGTCAGTAAGGCATTGTTGTTCTATGCATTTAGTAGATTCATGCCTTGCCTTGTTTTGCTATTATAAGTTCTTGTAGCATGTTGATTGCTTGCTCTGAACATTGCTTCCTGATGTTATTTCTGGCATGTTCAGTATTTTCACTAAGTCTGTGAAGCTGATATCTTTTGCACTTTTGCCATGCTTGTTTGAACCTGTTATTGTGTGATTTAGCTGTAGCTCAGTGTTCATCTTTTGTCAAGCATCTCTTGTAGATCACTGCCATATGCTTTGTTGTTATGTTGGGGGTGCTGTAGCATAGTTTCTTGATGTTTTCTAAGTGCTATCATGCTGTTAATCGCAGAATCGTGTCATTCTTGTTTTGCTTGCCATTTGCAAACCGTGCATCCGTTTCCGGTGATCTTTATATCGATTTCGACCGAAATCATCTCATCTTTCCAGCGGCATACTTGGTTTGCCAAGTTAATGCCTTGTTCATCCTTTTTCTTCCGGAGCATGCATATGCATCGCATATCACATCTCGCATATCATGCATGTATTGCATCATGTTGCTTGTGCATTGCACCGTGATTGATTTTGGTTCCATTGCTTGTGTTCTTGCTTTGGGTAGAGCCGGGAGACTAGTTCGTGAATGAGGAACCTGTTCAGTACGCTTACGAGGATCAAGCTTTCGACAACTCTGAGAACCTTGCAGGCAAGATGACCATACCCTTGAAATCACTTCTATCTTTGCTTTGCTAGTTGTTCGCTCAATCTCTATGCTGCGCTACCTACCATTTGCTATATCATGCCTCCCATATTGCCATGTGAAGCCTCTAACCATCCTTTCCTAGCAAACCGTTGTTTGGCTAAGTTACCGCTTTTGCTCAGCCCTTCTTATAGCGTTGCTAGTTGCAGGTGAAGTTGAAGTTGGTTCCATGTTGGAACATGGATATTTTGGAATATCACAATATCTCTTATTTAATTAATGCATCTATATATTTGGTAAAGGGAGGAGTGCTCGGCCTTATGCCTGGTGTTTTGTTCCACTCTTGATGCCCTAGTTTCCGTCATACCGGTGTTATGTTCCTTGATTTTGCGTTCCTTACGCGGTTGGGTGATTTATGGGGCCCCCTTGACAGTTCGCCCTGAATAAAACTCCTCCAGCAAGGCCCAACCTTGGATTTACATTTGCCTACCTGAGCCTTTTTCCCTTGGGTTTTCGCGAGCCCGAGGGTCATCTTTATTTAAACCCCCGGACCAGTGCTCCTTCGAGTGCTGGCCCAAACCGGGCGATGTCCGGCGCCCCCTGGGCAACTAGGGTCTATGCCAACCCGACGTCTTGCCCATCCGGTGTGCCCTGAGAACGAGATATGTGCAGCTCCTATCAGGATTTGTCGGCACATTCGGGCGGCTTTGCTGGTCTTGTTTTACCATTGTCGAAATGTCTTGTAAACCGGGATTCCGAGACTGATCGGGTCTTCCCGGTGGAAGGTTTATCCTTCGTTAACCGTGAGAGCTTAAATGGGCTAAGTTGGGACATCCCTGCAGGGTATTATCTTTCGAAAGCCGTGCCCGCGGTTATGAGGCAGATGGGAATTTGTTAATGTCCGGTTGTAGAGAACTTGACACGCGACTTAATTAAAATGCATCAACCGCGTGTGTAGTCGTGGTTGCCTCTTTTCGGCGGAGTCCGGGAAGAGAACACGACTTTTGGGTTATGTTTGACGTAAGTAGGAGTTCAGGATCACTTCTTGATCATTGCTAGTTGACGACCGTTCCGTTGCTCCTCTTCTCGCTCTTATTTGCGTATGTTTGCCACCATATATGCTTAGTGCTTGCTGCAGCTCCACCTCACTACCCCTTTCCTACCCTTAAGCTTAAATAGTCTTGATCTCGCGGGTGTGAGATTGCTGAGTCCTCGTGACTCACAGATACTTCCAAAACAGTTGCAGGTGCCGACGATACCAGTGCAGGTGATGCAACCGAGCTCAAGTGGGAGTTCGATGAGGACCTTGGTCGTTATTATGTTTCGTTTCCTGATGATCAGTAGTGGAGCCCAGTTGGGACGATCGGGGATCTAGCATTTGGGGTTGTCTTCTTTTATTTTGGTTCCGTACTCGGACCTTGATTGTACTCTGGTTGATGTATGTTTAATTAATGTATTGTGTGAAGTGGCGATTGTAAGCCAACTCTTTATCCCATTCTTGTTCATTACATGGGATTATGTGAAGATGACCCTTCTTGCGACAAAACCTACAATGCGGTTATGCCTCTAAGTCGTGCCTCGACACGTGAGAGATATATCCGCATCGTGGGCATTACAGTAGCTTTTCGGTGGACCCTCGTAGCGTCCCACGCACGAAGGCCAGAAGAGCTCCTGAGATGCGGCCCTGTTGAGCCCTGGGACGTCGATGCAGACGCGCAGCTCGGCATCCTCGCCTAGATGTGGAGCTGCGCCTGGTGAGCGGCGGTCGCCGCGCATGGCCCTTGCGTCTTGTAGTTCCTGAGTAGTCTTGGTGATGAACTCCTGAGCGGTGGGCGCTCCTCGCCCTGTGTTCTCCTGAGGGAAATGTGCTGCGAAGCACACCTCCAAGTGGTGCCCAAGCGCCTCCCTCGTGAGGTTGGCAAGGTCTGAGGCCCTCCAGAAGAGAGCCCCGAGCCCTGCCCGAGGAGGGTGTCGGGCGCGCTTTCCTATGCGATGGAGGGAGGCGCCCCAGGCGTCTGGGTCATCGATTGCTGCAGCTTGGAAGGCATGCTCGAGGGAGCACACCGCATCTCTTTCTTCACATGGGACTGTGATGATTCTGCCGCATCCTAGCATCTTGAGGACATTGTAGCCATGGTGGGTCACCACCATGAACTTGGCCAGGGCCGGATACCCGAGGATGGCATTGTACGGCAGGCGGATGTGCGCGACGTCAAAGTCGATAAGCTCGGTGCGGTAGTTCTTGCCTTCGCTGAAGGTGACAGGGAGACGGACCTGCCCTATCGGTGTCGTGGAACCGTCGGTCACTCCTTAGAAGGGCTTGGTAGGTTGCAGCTGGTCATATGGCACTTGGAGGTTGTCGAACGTGTCGACGGACAGGACGTTGAGCCCTCGGCGCTGTCAATGAGGGTCTTGGTGACTTGCACGTTGCTGATGACTGGGGAGCAGAGTATCGGGACAGCGCTTGCGGTGGCCGCGCACTTGAGCTGATCCGCCGAGCTGAACGTGATGGCGCACTTGGACCACCCGAGCGAGCGTGTGGCTTCAAGCTTGGGGAGGACTCCATTCACTTCACGTGCAAACTATTTGAAGATACGTTGCGAGGCTGGGGCTTGAGCACCACCCAAGATGCAAGCGATAGCGCGCGGCTCCTGGAAGGCCCCAGCCCCCTCGTCCTGATGGTGGTCGTCATTCCTTCTTGGTGCTGGCGGCAGCGGAGGAAGGCCAGCGTTGCCGTGGGGGCGATCCTCACGAGGCTGATCCCTCCAGGCGCCCTCGCGAGGCTGATCCTGCCAGCGGTCCTCACGAGGCCGGTCGCGCCACTCCTGACGAGGGCCACGGTCGTTCCAGCGCCCGCACCACGTCCTCTTCCTCGGCCGTAGCCCCGGCCGTTGCTCTCGGGGCGTTGGCCGAAGCAACCTTCGCGAATGGCTCTAAGCTCTTGACAGTCGCTGGTGTTGTGGGTGTGCAGGTTGTGGAAGGCACAGAACGGTTGGCTCCTCTTGGATGACTTGGGCTGGTGTCTGCCGCGCTTGGTGTCCGGCTCCGCTGCGAGTACGACTGATCCCTTGCGCTTCACATCCTTGGCCTTGGCTTTCTTCTCATCCGGGTCTGCGGCTGGGAGCTCGAGGAGGGAGAGGCACCCCTCCTCAGCTCTTGCGCACTTGGTCGCCAGGTTGAACAGCTCCAGAGATGTGCACAACTCCTCGTGGATGGCGAGCTCCTCCTTCATCTTGACGTCACGGACGCCATCAGAGAACGCGGAGATGATGGCCTCGTCAGTCGCCTTGGGGATCTTGAGGCAGACGTTGTTAAAGTGCTGGATGTACTTCTGGAGGGTCTCTCCTCGTTGTTGCTTGACGCGGCGAAGGTCACCCGCAGCCGGCGGGCGGTCGCGAGTGCCCTGGAAGTTGGCGACGAAGCGATCACGCATCTCGTCCCAGGAGGAGATCGAGCCCGACGGCAGGTTCAGGAGCCAGGAGCGGGCACCATCCTTGAGAGCCATGGGGAACCAGTTTGCCATGACTTTCTCGTCGTCGTTGGCCTCCTCGATGCTCAGCTTGTAGAGCTGCAAGAACTCTACGGGATCGGGGGTGCCGTCGTAGCGAGGAGGCAGATCCGGCTTGAACTTGCCCGGCCATGCAACGCTACGCAGCTCCGGGGTGAAGGCGCGGCAGCCGGCTGTGGTCACCGGGGCCCGTCTTGGAGGTGGAGCTTGGTCTCGATGGGGTCCGTGCTCTGCCACCGCGGGTGCCGCGCGGTCTTGGTGAGGCGGCACGAGGAGCGCAGGAGCAGCTTCTCGCGGCCGAGAAACTTCTTGGCAGCTTCTCTCTTCGTGCGCGGGCGCCGAACGCGGTGGGTCACGCCATGGGGCCGCGCGCCTTGGCGCCAGGGCGCCGTCTTGGGGCAGAGGTGGTGGAGGCACCCCATGAGCCACGCCGCCCGTGGCTGGTGGAGGACAAGGCAGTGAAAGGGACGGCGCAGGGGAGCCCCCTGCGGCGCTGACAAGCTCAGCGATGCGGTCGAGCCAGTCCTCGTAGAGGGCGTTGACGGGGCGGTAGCGGAGGAGCTCTAGCGCCAGCCCCAGCGCAGCCTGAGGGTCCACAGGAGCGCGACGATGTGGGACGATGAACCGGCCGGGGTCAGCGATGGAGTGGCGGTGCGGCCGTCCCGCCGCACCGAGGGGTGCAGCGAGGACGCTTGCTTCTCGTTCCCCGCCGGGCCGGTGGCGGCGTTGGCGGCAGGCAACGGAGAGCGACGGGGTGGCCCGCCGACGGGAGCCATCTGAGCGACGCGGGTGGCGAGGGCACCCCGTCGCTCAGCGCGGGCACGACGAGCGTCCGCCATGGAGACGACGGAGCAATGGAGCGCAGATCGACGGAAGGCAGGCTACGGCGCACCCCTACCTGGCGCGCGAAATGTCGGATCTTGGGTTCCGGCAAAACCATTAAGGTTTGAACTCGGGGTGCGCGCGTAGCTTTCCCCCTACCGATTTACGCCCTGGCTTCGCTAAGATCTCACGGACGAACTCGACGAACTCGCAACACAAAGGACACAGGGATTTATACTGGTTCGGGCCACCGTTGTGGTGTAATACCCTACTCCAGTGTGTGGTGGTGGACTGCCTCTTGGGGTGATGATGAATTGTACAAAGGGAAGAACAGCCTCCTAAGGTTGAGGTGTTCTTGTGCTTGTGCGTGGCTAAGGGGTTGGCTCAAGATTCGATCCCCTTCCTACTGTGGTGGCTAGTTCTATTTATAGAGGCCCTGGTCCTCTTCCCAAATATTGAGCGGGAAGGGAGCCAACAACTGCCAATTTGAAAGGGGACAGCTGGTACAGCTTATCCTGACAAAAGTAGTCTTCGCCTGCAAAAGGCTATGGTGGTGATGCTTCCTTGGGCTCCATGGTGACCTCCGTCTTGTTGTCCTCATGGTCTTGGTCTCGTTGCACCGATGTGGAAACCTTTGCTTGTTGCCTCGGTACTCCGCGCCTGCGCTTGCCCCCTTAGCACCAAAGGGTAAATGAGGACACTGTGCGCGCTGGCACCCGCCTGGTCTCGATCGCCAGGGCTTACGTCACGAGAACCTAGTGAGGTTTGCCCTGCCTTGAACTCTCCGCTCCTAGCGAGCTAACCTAGCTAGGCCGCTCCCGAGGTGGTCTTGCGTCGTCCACCTCGCGAGGCTTGACCCCTCGCGGGGGTCTTGGGTGCCTTGTTGATGAAGATGGGCCGTACAGCCCGCCCGCAGAGGCACGCCGTGGGCCGCAGGTAGGCAAGTCTGGGGACCCCCGTTCCCAGAACGCCGACAATACCCAAAGGAGACTGTTGGCTACACCTTCTATCACAGATCCGAAGGCAAGACATTTGTTGCTAAGAATGGATCCTTTCTAGAGAAGGAGTTTCTCTCGAAAGAAGTGAGTGGGAGGAAAGTGGAACTTGATGAGGTAACTGTACCTGCTCCCTTATTGGAAAGTAGTTCATCACAGAAATCAGTTTCTATGACCCCTACACCAATTAGTGAGGAAGCTAATGATGATGATCATATAACTTGAGATCAAGTTACTACTGAACCTCGTAGATCAACCAGAGTAAGATCCACACCAGAGTGGTACGGTAATCCTGATCTGGAGGTCATGTTACTTGACCTTGACGAACCTACAAACTATGAGGAAGCGATGATGAGCCCAGATTCCGCAAAATGGTTTGAGGCCATGAAATCTGAGATGGGATCCATGTATGAGAACAAAGTGTGGACTTCGGTTGACTTGCCCGATGATCGGCAAGCCATCGAGAATAAATGGATCTTCAAGAAGAAGACAGATGATGACGGTAATGTTACTGTCTACAAAGCTCGACTTGTTGCGAAAGGTTTTCAACAAGTTCAAGGAGTTGACTACGATGAGACCTTCTCACCCGTAGCGATGCTTAAGTCTGTCCGAATCATGTTAGCAATTGCCGAATTTTATGATAATGAAATTTGGCAAATGGATGTAAAGACTGCATTCCTGAATGGATTTCTGGAAGAAGAGTTGTATATGATGCAACCTGAAGGTTTTATCGATCCAAAGGATGCTAACAAAGTGTGCAAGCTCCAGCGATCCATTTATGGACTGGTGCAAGCATCTCGGAGTTGGAATAAACGTTTTGATAGATTGATCAAAGCATATGGTTTTATACAGACTTTTGGAGAAGCCTGTATTTACAAGAAAGTGAGTGGGAGCTCCGTAGCATTTCTAATATTATATGTGGATGACATATTGTTGATGGGAAATGATATAGAATTTCTAGATAGCATAAAAAGATACTTGAATAAGAGTTTTTCAATGAAAGACCTCGGTGAAGCTGCTTATATATTGGGCATCAAGATCTATAGAGATAGATCAAGACACTTAATTTGACTTTCAAAAAATACATACCTTGATAAAGTTTTGAAAAGGTTCAAAATGGATCAAGCAAAGAAAGGGTTCTTGCCTGTGTTACAAGGTGTGAAGTTGAGTCAGACTCAATGCCCGACCACTGCAGCAGATAGAGAGAAAATGAAAGGTGTTCCCTATGCTTCAGCCATAGGCTCTATCATGTATGCAATGCTGTGTACCAGACCTAATGTGTGCCTTGCTATTAGTTTAGCAGGGAGGTACCAAAGTAATCCAGGAGTGGATCACTGGACAGCGGTCAAGAACATCCTGAAATACCTGAAAAGGATTAAGGATATGTTTCTCGTTTATGGAGGTGACAAAGAGCTTGTTGTAAATGGTTACGTTGATGCAAGCTTTGACACTGATCCGGATGACTCCAAGTCACAAACCGGATACGTGTTTCTATTGAACGGTGGAGCTGTCAGTTGGTGCAGTTCTAAGCAGAGGGTCGTGGCGGGATCTACGTGTGAAGCAGAGTACATAGCTACTTCGGAAGCAGCAAATGAAGGAGTCTGGATGAAGGGGTTCATATCCGATCTAAGTGTCATACCTAGTGCATCGGGTCCAATGAAAATCTTTTGTGACAATACTGGTGCAATTGCCTTGGCAAAGGAATCCAGATTTCACAAGAGAACCAAGCACATCAAGAGACGCTTCAATTCCATCCGCGATCAAGTCAAGGAGGGAGACATAGAGATTTGCAAGATACATACGGATATGAAAGTTGCAGACCCGTTGACTAAGCCTCTCTCACGAGCAAAACATGATCAACACCAAGACTCCATGGGTGTTAGAATCATTACTGTGTAATCTAGATTATTGACTCTAGTGCAAGTGGGAGACTGAAGGAAATATGCCCTAGAGGCAATAATAAAGTTTTTATTTACATTTCCTTATATCATGATAAATGTTTATTATTCATGCTAGAATTGTATTAACCGGAAACTTGATACATGTATGAATACATAGACAAACAAAGTGTCACTAGTATGCCTCTACTTGACTAGCTCATTGAATCAAAGAGGGTTAAGTTTCCTAACCATAGACATGAGTTGTCATTTGATTAACGGGATTACATCATTAGAGAATGATGTGATTCACTTGACCCATTCCATTAGCTTAGCATTTGATCGTTTAGTATATTGCTATTGCTTTCTTCTTGACTTATACATGTTCCTATGACTATGAGATTATGCAACTCCCGAATACCAGAGGACCACTTTGTGTGCTACCAAACGTCACAACGTAATTGGGTGATTATAAAGGTGCTCTACAGGTGTCTCCGATGGTACTTGTTGAGTTGGCATAGATCAAGATTAGGATTTGTCACTCCGATTGTCGGAGAGGTATCTCTGGGCCCTCTCGGTAATGCACATCACTATACGCCTTGCAAGCAATGCAACTAAAGAGTTAGTTGTGCGATGATGTATTACAAAACGAGTAAAGAGACTTGCCGGTAACGAGATTGAACTAGGTATTGAGATACCGACGATCGAATCTCGAGCAAGTAGCATACCGATGACAAAGGGAACAACGTATGTTGTTATGCGGTTTGACCGACAAAGATCTTCATAGAATATGTAGGAACCAATATGAGCATCCAGGTTCCGCTATTGGTTATTGACCGGAGATGAGTCACGGTCATGTCTACATAGTTCTCGAACCCGTAGGGTCCGCATGCTTAACGTTCGGTGACGATCAGTAATATGAGTTTATGTGTTTTGATGTACCGAAGGTAGTTCGGAGTCCCGGATATGATCATGGACATGATGAGGAGTCTCGAAATGGTCAAGACATAAAGATCAATATATTGGATGACTATGTTTGGACTTCGGAAGTGTTCCGAGTGAGTTTGGATGAATACCGGAGCACCGGGGGGTTACCGGAACCTCCCGGGGAGTGTAATGGGCCTCATGGGCCTTAGTGGAGGGAGGGGCGGCCAGGGCAGGCCGCGCGTCCCCTCCCCCTCTAGTCCAAATTGGACAAGGAAAGGGGGGGGCTGTAGGAGATATGCCCTAGAGGCAATAATAAATGATATTATTTATGTCCAAGTTCATTATTATGTTTATGTTCCATGCTATAACTGCTATGGTTCTCGACTCTGCAATAACACGAGGCTCGGAGGAAGACTCATATGCACGTGTGGAATAATAAACGGTAAGAAGTATTCTTAGTCTGGCCTCTAAGACTAGCTCAAGTGTTGCATGATGGTTCTATTTTCCTGATCATGGGCATGTCTATGCCAGCAACTTTGAGGGCACAATGTTAAGAGAACATTTGTGTTGAATCGACCCGGATTGATGTTATGCTATGAGATTCATTCATCACAAGTTTATGGTTGATAACACAGAGATGGTTAATGTTTGCATAATTCCTTAGACCATGAGAGTATCGAGTTTCTTCATACTTGCTTCATGAACTTTGGGGTTTGTTAAACGTCATCCGTAAATGGGTGGCTATTACATCGGCTTACGGGTTCATGGAAAAGTGTGTCAAGTAACTTGATAGCTCAAGATTGGGATTTGATCCTCCGACGATGGAGAGATATTCTCGGGCCCTCTCGGTGTTACGGTATCCATCATCGTCTGGCCGGACACAGTGTCATTTGATCACAGGGATGCCGGAACACGAAAACGAGAAAAGAGAACAAAACCGGTAACGAGGTAACTTGCATGGTGGACTAATTGTTCGTACACGGGGATGCAATAAATCTCACCTCGGGTGTTTGTGACATATTGCGAAGCAACAAGAATAACTCACTGCAACTCGAGGTTCACTCGAATATTCATTCGTGTGGGTATAGGGGTCCATATGCGTGTCCACGGCTCCGATGTTGATCATTGATCGGAAAGTGTTCCGGTCATGTCTATGCTTCACCGAACCTATAGGGTCACATGCTTAAGGGTCATCTATCTGCTGAATACTAGATAGGGAGTCTGAGAGAAATTTGCCGAAAAAGTTTTGGAGACAATGGAAGAGTTCCGGAGAGAGAATAGCGAAACAGTTTCGTAAAACCGAAAAGTTGTTTCGGGATATACCATTAAGTCAAATTGGTTTCGGGACACGCCTGATAATTCTTGGAGGGTGCCAGAATTATTCTGGAAATTTCTGGGAATTTTTCGGGATAAAAACCGGAAATGTTTCGGAGTTGCCGGTACCGCTTTGGTTGTTTTTCGCAGATGAAATTCACTAATCTGAAATTGTTTCAGAACAAATCCAAAATCATTTTAGTGGGTACTGGAATAATTCTAAGACCCACAGAAATATTTTCTGATTTAATGGACTTGAAAAATTGTCTTCATGAATAGTGAAAACGCATTCTTGTTTGCTTTTCGCAGATGAAAATCACTAAACCGAAATTGTTTCGGAACGCGTTGAAAATTATTTTAGTGGGTACTGGAAATGTTCTGAGCCCACATAAATATTTTCAGTTCGAACGGACGCTGAAAAATGTCGTCATGAATAGTGAAAGTGCTTTTTGCTTGGCTTCTTGTTGAAGCCACCTTGAGGGCCTTTTGGTATTATCCCCTTGGCTTCTTGGAGAAGCCACCCTTTGGGCTTGGCCTATAAATAGGGGTGGAGGGGGCTGCCTAAAGACACACTCTTTCTCACATACAAGTGCCTTGCATGATCTGGCTTCTCTCTCCCTCCCAGCAAAATAGTTTCGTAGAGCCGAAAGGTTGTCTGGGTTCCGGTGGGAACTAGTTCTGGACGGCGAAGCCCTGCTGGATAGATGACACCGTATGTGTGCAACCCTGTAGAGAGGTCGTAGTTTCGATCCTTTTGCCCGAGGGGCTGTTTCGAGAGTGCCTCCCGAAGGGCTGTCCAAGTGACAGTCCGAGTTCTGTGAGTCCTCCTGAAGGGCTGTCCGAGTGACCGTCCGAGTTTTGATGGTCCTCCCGAAGGGCTGTCCACGACACCGTCCGAGGGACCGTCCGACCGCCCCCTGGAGGGCTGTCCGTGGGGCGGATGAGGGTATACATCCTCGCGGTTGGGAGGTTGTAAATCCTAGCTGCAGGAATCTGCACCACCGTTTGTCATCGACTCTACTTCCGCTGCGCTACGAGTTGGTAACGAAAAAGATCAAACCATGTATGCAGTCTCCATAGTGGTCCTGGGTTGGTGCGTAGGTCAGAATTTTTTTGTTTTTTGCTGCGTTCCCCAATAGTGGCATCAAGAGCCGTGTTATGCATAGATGCAGGTTTCGATCTAGAATACATGGAGATGTATGGGTATTGCATAATATAATTAGGTAGTAGATGAGATCTATTGCTGAAAATTATTTATGCGGGTGACAGATCAAATCTGTTACCCAACGTTCTTGTTGCTTCCCTAGAATTTGCGTTTGCTCAATCTCGAGACAGCATGGTGGAATTTGACAAAGTTCTGGCAATCCGTGATCCTAATTGATCATGGAAGTGCTATCAGTTCTTTGGGTTCTGCCGTAGTCAAAAGAAAGATGAAATTCGCAGATGAAAGGGCATTGCACATATGATTTGCACGGGGGTCATGCGTACGGCGAAGTTTAGAATGGGGCTCGAGATTTAATTATCTCGTGATTCATACACCCCGAGATGTTAATCTAGCAACTTCAAAAATCATACTTGATGATAAAACGTTGGTAGTTGCGGTTTAAGTCAAAACCTTAGAAGCCACGTAAAATAAAATTTTGCATAAACCGATTAGAGGCGTCTAACTTGGTTTTGCAGGATGTGCATGTGATGTGGTATAGCAATGCTCATATTCAATTTGATTATGTATGAGATCACTATATGATGTAATTAACATGACCAGCGTGTCATGATTCGGCATGATGGTTGGAGCCATATGATTGCACTTTAATGACCTGCGTGTCAACCTTAAGTAATGCATTTATTTTATCCGCTATGGAGATAGCGATATTATCTGGTGCATCGACAAGGTGGTGGCAATCTTCACGAAGGTGAACACCGACGCGAATGCCGAAGACGAAGAAATACTTGACTTCTCCGTCAGAAGAGGCTATACCATATCATGCTATTATGAATTGCCTGAGATGTTTATCCCTCTTGATGCACCCTTCTTCGTTGCGCGGTAGTCGCTTTTATTAGGGTGATCTCTCAAAAAATCAAGTAGTTAGTGTTCTCCCAAGTGTAGCACCGTCACGGCACATAACTTTTCGGGATATCATAGGATCTCCCTGGGTACGAACGATTAGGGAAGTGTGAGGCGTGTGAGTTGAGACCTCGCAGCAAGATCACTTGGTTGTCTTGACGTTCTGGAAGGATCTCCCTGAGCTTGGAACACGCACATCGAAAGATGAACAAGAGTCACATAGAGATGTGATCGGCAAGTTTGCCTACCGATTGAATTTCGCGCCATCAGCGTTCATCTCGTTCAATGGCGTTGAATGGATATGCGGGTCTTGTGTCACTCATAATCAATTTTGAGAGATATTGATTTGAGTGGGAGCGCACTGTTGAATTAACATGTTTAATTCTCAGTGCAATTAATTATGAACATTGTCTAAGTGTTTCTTGCAAATTTTTTGTAGAATAATGGATCGTGTTTCCACCTTCCCTGTTAAAATTGAATAGTTGTTAAATATATGGTTAAAACTTTACGATCGGTAACGTAATGTGAGGATTGTCCTCAAGAGTGCCGAGAAGGACTTTGTCCTATCACATGCTTTCGGTATCCTCCCACAAATGCTATGGATGATGTGTCTCTCGTCCTTCGATCCAAAAGCTAGAATTCCGTTACGGTCAAGTGCAATATGTTTGCTTCCATGAGACCCGAACTTTGATAGTTTTGGGATAGTTATGTGATATTCATGGAACTGAAAATTAATTTTCAGATACAAACAAAGGCTGAAAGATATGAAATATCCAAAGCAATGTTTGTTTGCAAATTATTAGTAAAGTGTTTACTATGCATTAGACTGATAAGAGAGGGATCTAGAAGAACGCCTGTCATGTGATGAAAGGTGAATAAAAGAAAAACTTAAAGAGAAAGGAAGTGTCCAAAGGGTGTTAGTATGACTTACACGCCTAGGAAGTCTGGGGCTAACGCCACTCTTAAGTTGGGTGCTTCTTTTGCGAGTACGAGAAATACTAAAAGTTAAACTGTTAGAAGTATAAAGGCAGAAAGAAAGATCACTGGAATATCCAGATCATGTATGAATGTCATACAAGTTTTTGATGTATAGAAGGCTGGTCAAAGATATAGTTCTTGGGTATTGTGAGTTAATCGCAAAGATACCCGCTCGATTGCATTCTGTTGTGAATCAATGTAAGAGCTACTATGGCCTAAAAAGACTAGACAGGAATGAGGTTTTAATACATGTTGGGAACATAGTAAAAGTTACTATACCTTGCATCCTTGTATTACCTATGTATTTTCTTTCATAATTCATTTTAGAGTTTCTCACACTCTAGCCCTTTGCATAAGGTATCTTGCAAGAAGGTTGTTCATAAGAGAACTTTTGATGTTCAATATTATGAATAAACATAAGGGCCATACTTTCATTATGAATGAGATGTATGTTATGAATAATGATATTAATATATTACTTCTATGTTTACTTTCATAATTCATTTTAGAGTTTCTTACACTCTAGCCCATTGCACAATGTTTATTGCAAAATAGTTGTTCATAAAATAACAATTGTTGTTCAGTATTATGAATAACATGAAGGGCCATGCTTCCATCCAAGATGGTATGTATGTTATGAATATTGATGGTAAAGTGATACATCCATAACATTGACGCTACATGTGGCAAGACTATGAGAATACCACACATGTGTGGCACTGCATTTGGTCACATTGGAGAAACCCGCATGGAAAAATTCCATTATGATGGATTTTGAAGTCGTTTGATTTTGAATCATCGGACACTTGCAACTTTTCTCTGAAAAGTGAAGTGACTGAAATACCGTTCACAAGCCATAAGGAACGAGCAACAAACTTATTGGTGATCATACATTTTGATGTGTGTAGTTCAATAAATGTTGTTGCAAGTAGTGGATTTATATATCTTCAGAAATGACTCAAGTAGATATATGGATATTTTCTTGATGAGACATAAGTCTGGATCTTTTGAAATCATTCGAAAGGTTTTAAAAAATGAAGTAGAAGTTATTGTAACAAGGAAATTATGTTTCGGCAATTTTATTGCAGAAAGGAATATTTGAGTTACAAGTTTAGCGAATGTATGATGAGTTGTGAAAAGAGTTTCATAACTTACAACTCCCAGAACACAACTATGAGTGGAATGTCTATGAAGATGTAATCAAACCATTTATGACATGGTAAGATCAAAGATGACATAAATAAATTTGCCATTATCTCTTTTAAAGAGTAATGCTTTAGAGACTGTGGCTTTTACACTGAAAAGAGCTCCATCAGGTCTGTTGAAATGACGGCATGGTATGGTACTGTCGGGTGGTAGGTGCGACATATGCCAACGGGTGGCTTATCATTGTGGGAGCCAGTAAGACATCGCCGGTGCCTGGAAACGGGATAAGGCACAGACATGCACGCCGGCGAATCTTACCCAGGTTCGGGGCTCTCCGTGGAGATAACACCCCTAGTCCTGCTCTGCGGGGTCTCCGCATGATCACTAGATCAACACAAGTGGCTACAAGAGGCTCCTTGAGTTGTTCGGCTAGAGGAAGAAGAAGGGCAAGGCTAGCTCTCCTCTTCTCTCTATGTGGTGTCTAAAACTCTCAGAGCTCAACCCTTTGCATGGGTGCCCCGGGGGGTTTATATAGGCCTACCCCCCAGGGGTACAATGGTAATCCGGCTGGACGCGGGTCCTAGCCGTCAGTGTCTGTATTCGCCGGCTTCTCTGCCGACTGCTGGGGCCCGCCGACTGGTGGGTCCCGCCGGCTGCCGGCCTCTTGGCCGATAGGCCGGCCCCACCGCTTGGGGGTCTTGTCGGTGGCTGGTTACTGTAGCCTCGCCCCTGATGATGAGGACTTTGTCAAGGTAAGCATGGCTACAGTGCCGCCGCCTGGCGGGCTCTCACTGTAGCCTTGCCTCGTCTTGTCTCCTTAATGATACACATACTTCGAGGGAGTGGGTAGCCGACTATTGGGAGCCGGCTACGCCCTAGACCAGCTGGGGGAGGCTTGGCCGCATTTGTGCGTCTCTCTGGCTGAAGGGCCCGCCGCCCGCAGGCCGTACTGACAGCCTGTCGTGGGCAGCGTCATGTCAACATGGCAACAGTGTCGCGCCGGACGAGGGATGGCCGGCCCGTACGGTGCACTGTGGCCACGCGTGCTCCGGGATTCAGGGGTGAGAGGCTGTACTGTAGCCACACCCCGTCTTGTCACCGTTATGTGGGTGCAGCCCTTGAGGGTGCGATCTCGGCCGCTTGCCGGGAGCCGGTCTTCTTATGGCCGGCTTCTGGGAGTCGGCCCTCTTGTGGCCGGCTTCTGGGATTCGGCCGTCTTGTGGCTCTCTTCGGGAGGGTTTTTAGGGCCGGGTCGCCTTCCAGTAGTCGGCCTATGAGATAGCCGGCCAGGGGAAGGCGGCCCTGTACCTTGGGTGCTTGAAGGCTCGATCGGCCCGATAATTTTTAAAGAACCAGGGGGAGTTGGTTAGGCTACCCGTGGCCATTTACTCCGACAATAGTCCCCGAAGCTGGTCGGGCTTCGAGGCTGAAAGGAGGACGAGAAGCTTAATCAGCTTCCTATCTTGAAAAGCCAGCAGCTAGGAGCCGGGTTTGGTCAGGTGCGCCGTCTTGGTGAGGTTTTGAAGTCTGAAGGCGGGAGCCAGCCGGCGCGCACGCCGGGTCACGGGCCGGCCGCTCGCTGCCTGCACGCCACGCGGCACCCTCCGGCTGGAAGGGCCTGCCAGCCCACGCGCCTGACGGGACACCGCCACGGGCCGAGGCCCGCCACTTCCACGCCTAGGCTTAGGTGTGGATCTTCTGTGGTCCAAAACGGGCCGCTCGCCTTCCAACGGCAGTTTCCGCACGCCGTTAGGGCGCAATAATCGCGAGACGTGGGGTAGTGGGCGTAGTTAATCCCACGTCCCCCCATGCCTCGCCTCCTCAGCTTCGCCGCACGAGGCTATAAATAGGGGGAGGAGGGGGAGCGGTAGACGCTCGCACGCTCACCCTCGCTCCGCCATCTTCTTCTTCTTCCTCTCCGTCGCCGCAGCCTCTCGCGGCCGCGCCGTCCCTCTAGTCTTCCCACCACCCCGCAGCTTTGCCGCCGCGGGGCCGTGGTTTCGCCGTCGCCGCGCCCTTACTCATCAGCTTCTTGCCGTCATGTTGTGCGGCGGAGACTGGGACGGCTCCAACGTCCATGCAGACCACTTCGACTTCCTCCGCAAGACGCGGCGGTTGCCCGGCGAGGACCATGTGCGGGTCCGTCTTGCGCCGAAGAGGGAGATCTCGCCGGTGCCGGAGGAAGGCGAGCGGGTAATCTTCCGCTCGCACTTCCTGCGCGGCCTTGGCCTGCCTGCGAGTGCCTTCTTCCGCTCCTTCCTTGAATTCTACCAGCTCCAGCCGCACCACCTGACTCCAAATACGGTGGTGCTTCTGTCTGCCTTCGTCACTTTGTGCGAGGGCTTCCTCGGCATCCTTCCCACCCTCGAGCTCTGGGGGGGATTCTTCCAGTCCAAGCTCGGCACCGCCATGCAGGGCGTGCCGGCTCAGAGCGGCGCCTTCATCACGGTGCGGAGACCGGTAGCCGACAACCCTTTTCCTCCCATCACGCTGATCCAGTCGGTGAAGCGCTACCAGAAATCCTGCTTCTACATGAAGAACGTCGCCCCGCAAGGCGACTTCGTCAACTTGCCGGCTTATGTAGCCGGCCCGCCGGCTGGGAGGCGGCCCCAGTGGTCCTATCGGGCCAGAACGCTGTCACCGGCTGGAGCCGCCGCCGTCGTGCGACTCTGGGTAATGGTCCAGTCTGAGGGCCTGACCGGGTCCGACCTGCTGGCTGCCTTCGTGGTGCGCCGGGTGCTCCCGCTCCGAGGCCGCCCTCATATGATCTGTCAGATGAGCGGCCAACTCGATCCGAGTCGGATGTGCACCAAGGAGATTCCTCACGCCGAGGTAGCTCTCATGGTGAACTACCTCATGAACTGCAAGCTCACCGACGAGTGGCAGTTTGGCAAGGAGCCGTACTCCCATGCTCGTCCCCCACCTATGGTAAGCTTTCTTTATCTTCTCTTCTTTGCTTTTGTCACCAAGTTTCTCTTGGCCGACTCTGATCAGTCGGGTTGTCTTGACAGAGCCCCCTCCTTCGACCGGCAGCCGGAGCAGCGGGGGCGGAGCGCCAATTTCTCCCCGACCGGGCGAAGCATGACTTGGACGACCCTGACTTGGGGGCGGCCGCTATGGACGACAACACCGAGGAGGGACTCGGCAAGGCAGGCGGCTCCGGGCTTGGAGCTAGCTTCGACGACTGGCCGGATGATGACGAGGCGGAAGTCGTCCGCGCCGCCAGCCGGCGTCCGATCATGGCGCGGACTCGTCTACCGCGCTGGCTGCCCGAGGCGGCGCTCAGAAGCGCCGGCCCGCGTCGGGCCTATTCAGCAGTCGGCCGAAGAAGCCCAAGAGCACGACAGCGGCGACCAAGCGGGACGAGGCAGCCGCGACCAAGCGGGAAGAGGCAGCCGCGAAGGCTGCCCGCTTCCGCAAGGTGGTGAAGCAGCCACAAATGGTTTCGGCGTAAGTGCCGATTCTCTCACATATTCCTTCTTCTTTTTCGTTGATATCTTCTGAATCCTTGTCTTGACTTATCAAACAGGGCTCCGCTCTCTCTTGAGCGGACCGCTGCCGCCTCCGTGGTTGGATCGGCAGGAGAATCCGCAAGCACCCGTCGTGTGGACCCCCGTGCCGAGCTTCAAGCGGCGACGGAGCGGAATGCGCGGGAGGCGGAGGAGCTGAGGGCGGCCGCTTCCCAGGCGGTGAAGGATCTGGCGGAGGAGTCGGCGGCGGCACAAGCCGACGCGGCGACCAAGACCCAGGTGGAGGCCGCAGCCATAGAGAGGGCGGCGGAGGCCCTGCTTGTCGTCCTCCTGCGCACCATGGCGCCCGAGATCCCGGAGCCCCCGCCGGAGGAAGCCGGTGGCTACCTGCCGGGGATGGAGAGGGAGGAGGACAACGTCATCGTCCGGGAGAGGGAGGCGGCACCGCCATCGCCGACTGGGCGGACCAAGGCAGCCGGCCTAACGCGCCGCCCGTGCACCCAGCTGGAGGCGAGCCGGCTGCGAGGACGGACCTGGTGGTCCGGTCGCCATCGCACCAGTGCGCGGGGAAGGCCACTTCGGCGCCGGACCCGAAGAAGTCCGCGGGCTCTAGCTCATCGGCCCAGGATCTGGAGACGGCCAGCGCCAGCTCGGGGTGGACGCCGGGTGGTGGGACGGTCGTGGTGAACGTGGCGGCGCAAGAAGTCCGGAACCGGCTTCAGTCCCAGGCCGCCGTGCTGAGGCAGTACAATCAAGAGTTCCTCGCGACACGGACGGCCATTCGGGTGAGTCTTCCTGATTTTCTGTTTCTTGATCTTGATTTCTTCCATGGGGGCGCGTCAGCGCACCCACTGGGTGTAGTCCCCGAGTTCCGAGTCGGCTGCTGAGCAGGCGGCTTGGAACTTCTTAGTAGACTTCGGTTGCTATCATGTTCTTATTCGCTCCTCTGTCCTACTTGCAGGACTATCACAACCTCCGCGAGGCTGCCTTCATCTCCCAGGCTCGGGAGCTGACCCAGAAGACCACTGATCTTACTGAGAGCCGGAGTAAGTCGTTCATCTTTTATCTCACGTGGGGGCGCGTCAGCGCACCCACTGGGTGTAGTCCCCGAGATTCGGGCCGACTGCTGAGCAGTCGGGCCGGATCTTTCCTGGCGACTTCGTACTTATTTCTTTTTTCTTCTTTGCCATATTCGCAGAACCAATGCCGACCTGAGGGAGCAGTTGGGTGGGGCCCAGACCGCCCTTCGCGCCAAGGAAGCCGAGTGCAACACCTTGGCCCAGGAGCGTGACCGCTTGGCCAAGTGGCTGGCCGACCAGGAGGAGAGCCATAAGGCGGTCCTGAAGGCGGCGCAGGACAGCGAGGCCGCCCTCCAAGCCGAATACGAGACCGAGGCGGCGGGCTGGGCTGAGGCATGGAAATCGCTAATCAACGGCTACCGCCAGATCGAAGATTTGGTTGACGGTAGGCTGCCTTCTTCTTCGTTCCTTCGCTTGCCGCCTGCCATTTGGTCCATTTTCTGACTGTGTTTTTTCTCTTCCTTTCTTACTCGTGCAGAGTACTTCCCTGGCTACTCCACTGCCGCCAACCAAATCATCGAGGCTCACCGCGAGGTGCAATGACAGGCTGGTGCTGAGATCGCGCCGGACGCTCGCCGGTCGCTTGAAGAGCAGCTTCTAGCGATCCAAGCCCGCCTCCAGCCGGCTCACCGGATGCTCCGCCGTCTTCAGCGCGTTGGGGCGCAAGTGGTAGCCGCCCTCTGGCCCGGCGAGGTGGTTCCCCGTACCCCCAGTCGGACTGCCGACTGGCTGGAGGTAGCAGTTGGCCACTTCGAGGCCTGGAAGGCTTCTGCAGCTCGGTCAGGCGCCAGGCGGGCTCTGGAGTTTGTCAAAGCTTGGTATCCTGAGCTGAGCTTGGACCAGCTGGCCACCTGGCGGCAGGAGGCCGACGAGGAGCTGGAGGCGGTGCGGCCGGCTATCATCCAGCGCCCCTCGGCGATCGGCGACTACACCTACACCAGTGCCTTTGCCCCTGAGGTGGATGATGACGGCATTGCTCAGCCGGAGGAGTGGTTTGGGCTGAACCCGGGGGACGGTGAGGACTCGGCGGAGGAGATCGACTCTGGCGATGAGGGTGAAGAGGAGGAGGGAGAGGATGGTGAAGACGCCGTCCCAGATGGTGGAGCAACCGGCCAGCCTCAGCTTGATCGTGCCTCCAGCAACGAGCGCGTGCGAGCGCGCCGCCTGCAGCCGGCGATGATTGTCGGAGTAAATGGCCACGGGTAGCCTAACCGACTGCCCCTGGTTCTTCTGAAAAATTATCAGGCCTTTGGGCCTCCAAGCACTCCAAGCATTGGACCACCTCCCTTGGCCGGCTACCCCCGAAGCCGACCCACGGGAGGCGGCCCAGCCTCAGCAACCTCCCCCCCAGGATGTCCGCGGGGTGGCCGACTCCAGGAAGCCGGCCTCGAAGAGCGCCGACTCCAAGAAGCCGGCCGAGACCACAACCACCAAAGCTACGCCACATAACGGCGACAAGACGGGGTGTGGCCACAGTGCGGCCCACTACCCCCGAAACCCGAGGTAGGCATGGCCACAGGACGCCGTACGGGACGGCCATCTCCCGTCCGGCTCGGCACTGTAGCCATGCTTGCTTCGATGTCGCCCACGACGGACGCCAGTACGGCCCACGGGCGGCGGGCCCCCTCGGCCAGAGAGAAGCGCGGAGGCGGCCCGGCCTCCCCCAGTCGGCCAAGGGCATAGCCGGCCCCCAGAAGCCAGCTACCCCCTCCCTCGAAGCATGCGCCCCATTAAGGAGACAAGACGAGGTAAGGCTACAGTGAGGACCCTCGAGGCGGGCCACTGTAGCCACGATTACCTCAACAACGCCCTCGTCATCAGGGACGAGGCTACAGTAAGCAGCCGCCGACAAGATCCTAGGCGGCGGGGCCGGCCTGTCGACCAAGAGGCCGGCAGCCGGCAGGACCCACCAGTCGGCGGGCCCCAACAACCGGCGGAGAAGCCGGCGAGCGTAGACACTGATGGCTGGGACCAGAACCCAGCCGGACTACAATTGTACTCCCGGGGGGTAGGCCTACATAAACCCCCCGGAGCACCCATGCAAAGGGTTGGCTTCTGAGCATAGCACACACACCATAGAGAGAGAGAAGTGAGAGCTAGCCTTGTTCTTCTTCTCCCTTGAACCCAACAGCTCTAGAAGCGATTGTAGCTACTTTTACTGATCTAGTGATCATGCGGAGACCCCGCAGAGTAGGACTAGGGGTGTTATCTCCTCGGAGAGCCCCGAACCTGGGTAAGATCCGCCGGCGTGCATGTCCTCGCCTCATCCCGTTTCCAGGCACCGGCGACGTCTTATTGGCACCCACAATGATAAGCCACCCGTTGGCATATGTCGCACCAACCACCCGACATTTGGCGCCCACCATGGGGCCAGGTGCACCGTCGTCCGGAGACCTGTTCTGGACGGGAACCCTCTTGCTCCCCCGCGAGCGCAGCCAGCCTGCTGCGCCCGATGGCGTTTGCCTCAACGTGCTGCAAGGCGTCGACGACGCCTGCACAGCGAGCTGCCTCGCCGATCTGCTCGGCAAGACTCGCGTCTCCGACGAGCCTGCGTCCGACGCAGGCACGGACTACCCCGAGAGCCGCCTCGTCAGCCTCCTCGACCAGCTTCACGTCTCCAGCGAGCCTGCTGCAGATGTGGAGTCGGTCGGCTCCACCGACCCGATGCTTGTCGACTCCGACACGGCATCGCTCGACGCTTACCCCTCCGACGTGGTGGTCTTCGACGATCCCCTCCCTCGAGCTGACAGCGGCAGCAGCACTGTCACCGAAGTGCTGGTCATCAGCCACACCGCCAACTCGGGCGAGAACGCCCACGACGCCCTGCAAGCGGCGATGCACGACCTCTCCGTCCCCATCCCGGCCGATGCCGACGCCGAGACCCTGGAGGCACGCCGCCTCGCCCTCATCGCGGAAGGCCAGAATATAGCCTCCATGAGACGCCTCACTGAGGCCCACCAGCGCGAAGTCGACCGCGCCGCCTTCGGCACGCCGCCGCCTAGCGGCCCGAGCCGAGCCGGCTTCGTCCAGAAGCGCGGCGCGGCCGTCGCCAGCATGCTGGGGGCAAATCGCCCCGTCTACGCCACCCCGCTCGAGAATCTGCGAGCCGCTGAGGCGGCTGCAGAAGAGCTCAATGGGCTGGGAGCCGATGAGCTCCCTTACATGACAAGACGGATCCAGCAGCTGATCGACGCGGCTGCGGAACGGCACGAAGCCGGCACCCGTGCTGATAGTCACCCCCCGCGCCGGGAGCACGGCGCGACGTCCCGCTCGCCGACTGCGAGCGGTGCACGCCAGAAGAAAGACAAGGAGCGGGCTGCGAGCCGCAGCCGGACTCGCATCACAATCGAGCGCGACGCGGAGGGCCGCCCTCGAGCGGTGGAGCACCAAGGGAATCTGCCTCCTCCCCCGCCTCGAAGAGAAAGACGTCTCACCCTGCCGCCTATCACGCGCCCGACTCTTGGCGACCGACTCGGCCGCCGAGAAGGAGTCGGCGAGAACGACGCCCACCACCGGATCGATCGCCTTGCTCGATCCCTGGCGTTAGACGAAGAAGACGATGTCGGCCCGCCATGTTTTGGCCCCCACATCCGCGACGAGCCCGTCCCCAAAGGGTTCTCGCTCCCCAGAGACACGCCCAAGTACAACGGCTCAATGAAGCCGGAAGATTGGCTCATCGACTACTCCACGGCCGTCAGCATACCCAACGGGAATCGGCGCGTCGCCGTGAAGTACGTCCCCCTCATGCTGCAAGGCACGGCGCGCACATGGCTCAACAGCCTCAAGCCCTACAGCATCAACAGTTGGCTGGACTTCACAGAAGTCTTCGTCCGCAACTTCACCAACACCTACAAGCGGCCTCCCAAGCCTCGCCAGCTCTCCCTCTGCGTCCAAGGGCCCAACGAGTCGACCCGCGACTACCTCACGCGATGGGCCGAGCTCCGCAACTCCTGCGAAGGGGTGCATGAGGTCCAGGCCATCGAGTACTTCACCACCGGGTGCCGAGAGGGCACCCTCCTCAAGCACCGACTTCTCTGCAACGAGCCGGCTACCCTCGACGAGTTGCTGGTCATCGCGGACAAGTACGCCACGGCCGACTCCTCGATGAAGACCGAACTACGAGTGGACGCCTCAGGGAAGGTGATCGCTCCGGCTCCCAAGACGCCGGCCGGCGACCCTAATCGGCGCCCCTACCAGAACGACCACAAACGCAAGGCCCCCATGCCGACTTCCACCAGTCGGCAGGTGGCCACCGTTGAAGATGAGCAGCCCGAGGAACGGCCCGCTCCCAAGAAGAAGGGTGGCAGGCCGGCTTGGCAGCCGGCTTTCTCCTACGAGCAGGCTCTTGATGCCCCCTGCAAATTCCACAGCGGCGCGAAGCCGTCCAACCACACAACCCGGAAATGCCATTGGCTCACGCGAATCACCAAGGGCGAGGGGATGTTGCCGCCTCCGCCTTCCGGCCCGCCGCCTCCAGCCCCCCAGCAGCCGGTGGCTCGGCCGGCAGTCGGCGCCATCCAAGACGAATTCCCTGAAGAGCACGCCGCCTACGTCGTCTTCACCAGTCAAGCCGACGACAAGCGCAGTCGGCGCCGACAGCATCTAGAAGTTAATGCAGTCGCCTCTAGCACCCCCGAGTTCATGCACTGGTCAGAGAAGCCAATCAGCTGGAGCCAGGCCGACCACCCAGAGGTGATGCCTTCTCCTGGCTCCTATGCAATGGTCTTGGATGTCACCCTCGCGACGGAGAGGCGAGCTACCCGATTCTCCCGCGTCCTGATAGATGGCGGAAGCAGTATCAACATACTGTACCGCGATACCATGGAGAAGCTGAACATCAAAGCGAAGCAGCTCATGCCGAGCCGCACCGTCTTCCATGGTATCATCCCCGGCTTGTCTTGCTCCCCAATCGGCAAGATTAAAATGGATGTTCTCTTTGGAGACAAAGATCATTTTCGCCGAGAAGCAATCTGGTTCGAGGTAGTGGATTTGGAGAGCCCCTATCATGCTCTGCTTGGCCGACCTGCTCTGGCCAAGTTCATGGCTGTGCCCCACTACGCCTACCTGAAGATGAAGATGCCGAGCTCGAAGGGGATCATCACAGCAACCGGCGACTACAAGAAGTCCATCGAGTGCGCCATGGCCAGCAGCCGGCCGGCCGAGTCCCTCGTAGTGGCAGAAGAGAAGAAGATGCTGGAACGGGTTGTGGCCATGGCCGGCAAGTAGCCGTCCCTGTCCCCCAACCCCAAAGATTGTGATGCGCAGGGCTCCTTCCAGCCTGCCAAAGAGACGAAGAAGATACCTCTGGACCCGGAGAACCCGGAGAGGTTCGCTGTCATTGGGGCGAACTTGGACAGTAAATAGGAAGGCGAGCTCGTCGGCTTCCTCCCTGAGAATCGAGACATTTTTGCATGGTCCCCAAAGGACATGCCGGGTGTCCCGAAGGATTTCGCCGAGCACAAATTACATGTCCGCGCTGACGCGAAGCCGGTCAAGCAACCCCTCCGCCGACTGTCAGAAGAGAAGCGAAGAATTGTGGGAGAAGAGATAGCCCAGCTCCTTGCCGCTGGCTTTATCATGGAAGTGTTCTTTCCATAATGGCTTGCCAACCCAGTTCTGGTTCTGAAGAAGAATAACAAGTGGCGTATGTGTATAGACTACACCAGCCTGAACAAGGCTTGCCCAAAGGATCCGTTTGCTCTGCCACGTATTGACCAAGTGATAGACTCCACAGCCGGATGCGAGCTGTTAAGTTTTTTGGATGCATACTCAGGGTACAATCAGATCAAGTTGGACCCGGCTGACCGCCTGAAGACTGCCTTCATCACACCCTTTGGAGCTTTCTGCTACCTGACTATGACATTCAGCTTGAGGAATGCCGGTGCCACTTTTCAGCGTTGCATGCAGAAATGCCTCTTGAAACAACTCAGCAGAAATGCCCACGTCTATGTAGATGACATTGTGGTGAAGACAGAGAAGCACGGCACCTTGCTGGAAGACCTGAAAGAAACATTCGCCAACTTGTGCCAATTCCAAATCAAGCTCAACCCCGAGAAGTGCGTGTTCGGAGTGCCAGCCGGCCAGCTCCTAGGCTTCCTGGTCTCCGAACGCGGCATCGAGTGCAACCCCGTCAAGATCAAGGCCATCGAGAGGATGGAGATTCCCACCAAACTGCGAGATGTGCAGAAGTTCACTGGCTGCTTAGCCTCCCTGAATCGTTTTATCAGCCAACTAGGAGAGAAGGCTCTCCCCCTGTACCGACTCATGAAGAAATCCACTCACTTCGAGTGGACCGACCAAGCCGACCAAGCCTTCCATGAGTTGAAGAAAATGCTGACCACTCCGCCTGTCCTGGCGGCGCCGACTGAGAAGGAGCCGATGCTCCTTTACATCGCCGCGACTAGCCGAGTCGTCTGTACTGTTGTTGTGGTCCAGCGCACGGAAGAAGGCCGAGCCCAGCTAGTCCAGAGGCCGGTGTACTATCTCAGCGAAGTGCTATCCGGCTCAAAGCAAAACTACCCGCACTACCAGAAGATGTGCTATGGGGTGTACTTCGCTGCCAAGAAACTGAAGCCCTACTTCCAAGAGCACCCCATCACGGTCGTGTGCACCGCCCCGCTCGCCGAGATCATAGGCAGCCGGGATGCATCCGGCCGGGTGGCTAAATGGGCCATTGCGCTGGCGCCCTACACGATCTTCTACCAACCCCGCACCGCCATCAAGTCCCAAGCATTGGCCGACTTCCTCGTCGACTGGGCCGAGACCCAGTACCTACCGCCGGCTCCCGACTCTACCCATTGGCGGATGCACTTTGACGGGTCCAAGATGCGCACCGGCTTGGGAGCCGGCATCGTCCTCACCTCTCCCAAAGGTGACAAGCTCAAGTACACACTGCAGATCCACTTCGCCGCCTCCAACAACGTGGCCGAGTACGAGTCACTCGTACATGGGCTCCGGCTAGCCAAAGAGCTCGGCATACGCCGGATCCTGTGTTACGGCGACTCAGACTTGGTGGTCCAGCAGTCGTCTGGCGACTGGGATGCCAAGGACGCGAACATGGCGAGCTATCGATTCCTCGTCCAGCAGATCAGCGGATACTTCGAAGGGTGCGAGTTCCTCCACGTGCCAAGGGCCGACAACGACCAAGCAGTTGCCCTAGCACGAATCGGCTCCACCCGACAAGCCATACTGACTGGCGTCTCCCTCCAGCGCCTCCTCAAGCCGTCCATCAAGCCGTCTCCAGAGTCGGACTCTATCTTCGTACCGGCTGCGCCAGACACAGCCGGATCCGACTGGAGGAACCCCGCAGGCGGCACGGGGACTTTGACAACTGGTCCGGGGACTGCCGTAGTCGCACCCGGCCCAGGGACTTCAGAGCTCGGCCCGGGGACTGCAGCAATCGGCCCGGGGACTGCTACGACACAAGAAGCGGTGGCCGACTCCAATTCCACGCTGCCCAACCCACCCACCCGAGTAATGGTGGCTACATTAACAGAAGAAGAAGTCACAGCTCCATCATGGGCCCAGCCCATCCTCAAGTTCCTAGTCAGCAGAGAGCTGCCGGCTGATGATATCTCAGCGAGACTAGTGCAACGACGAGCCGCAGCATATGCAATAATCAACAGAGAGCTTGTGAAGCGCAGCGTCACTGGAGTCTTCCAGCGTTGTGTTGAGCCGTAAACAGGAGTGGCAATCCTCAAAGATATCCACCAAGGCGAATGCGGCCACCACGCAGCCTCAAGATCACTTGCGGCCAAGGCTTTCCGCCATGGTTTCTTCTGGCCGACTGCCTTGGAGGATGCTAAAGAAATAGTCAAGAGCTGCAGAGGATGCCAAGTTTTTAGTTCCAAGCAACACCTGCCAGCTTCTGCACTCAAGACCATTCCCCTCACCTAGCCTTTTGCCGTCTGGGGGCTGGACATGGTGAGCCCTTTCAAGACAGCCCGCGGCGGCTTGACGCATCTACTTGTCGCTGTGGACAAGTTCACAAAGTGGATCAAAGCAAAGCCGATCAAGAAGATGAACGGGCCGACTGCCGTGACATTCATCACCGACATCACAACTCGGTACGGCGTGCCGCACAGCATCATCACCGACAACGGCACGAATTTCGCCAAAGGAGCATTGGCACGTTTCTGCGCGACGCAGGGCATCCGACTGGACCTAGCGTCCGTTGCCCACCCGCAGTCAAACGGCCAGGTCGAGCGAGCAAATGGACTCATCCTCTCCGGCATCAAGCCCTGACTGGTTGTACCACTGGAGTGATCGGCCGGCTGCTGGCTCGACGAGCTGCCGGCTGTCCTCTGGAGTCTGCGCACTACACCCAACAAGTCAACCGACTTTACTCCATTTTTCCTCATGTACGGTGCCGAGGCCGTCATCCCAACAGACATCGAGTTCAACTCGCCTCGGATCACCATGTACACGGAGGAGGAGGCCAAGGAAGCAAGAGAAGACGGCGTCGACCAACTGGAAGAAGGCCGACTGTTAGCACTCAGCCGGTCCGCGGCTGCGCCGCTACTACAACCGCAAGGTCAAGCCAAGATCCTTTCAAGAGGGCGACCTTGTGCTCCGGCTGATCCAGCGAACAGCTGGCCATCACAAGCTCTCGGCTCCTCGGGAAGGCCCCTTCGTCGTCAGCAAGGCACTCGGCAATGACTCCTACTACTTGATCGACGCACAAAAACCAAGAGCACGCAGAAGAGATGACTCCGGCAAGGAGTCAGAGCGACCATGGAACGCGAACCTCCTGAGAAGATTTTACAGTTAAAAGCAATATGTATCATGCTACCCTTTTGTATTAAGCACGAACCAACAGCCCCCCTGAACAGCACTCGGGGACTGCCTTTATCTATCTATGAATGACGAGTGTCATATCCACAAATGTATTATTATATTTGATTTCTTGTCTGGCACCGGGTTCGACTAGTCGGCCCGGGGACTGGCCGCCTTGAGCTATATTAAAAGTTCTACCTGAAGTCAGACAAGTAGTGTGCCGGCTCCCAAGTCCTCTCTTGTTGAAAGTCGCAGCTCGAAGAACCGACTGTCCGACTAGCAAGAGGCAAGGCAGAAAGGATGCCCACACAAAAACGGCTAAGGAACAACGAACTTATATAGCAGAAAGACGGCCTCCAAACACGCCTGCCGGCTGTCAAAACAGCCGGCTGGCCGGCTTCCTAAGCACTTAGCTTTAGTCCAGCAAAGCTAGAGTACTTCCCCCCCAATTGGCCAAGCACTCCTCCAGCTACAGATTGCAGAGCAACTGTTGGACTGGGGAGGCGGCAACCAAGGGAGGGCGGCAAAGGAAACAGCGGAAGGATAAAAAGCAAAGTACGAGGAAAAGCCAAATGCATGCATAAGTTATATATACATATAAGGCCCCCAATAGGCTGGCCATCAACATGGTTCGAATACACCCCCATTGGGTGGAATTGTGCAGACTTAACAAAGTATTGTTCCAAAAGTAACAGGACAGAAAAATAAAAGACGGCAGACTAGACTAAGGCGCGCTGCGGGGGCCGGGCTGGTCGGTGAAGGCGGCCTCGCCGGCTGAAGGAGTGGCCGCCTAGCGGGTCTCGGCTTGATCACCACCAGCGGCAGGCGACGCACTCGCGCGCGACGTGGTGCTGGAGGTGCGGTCAGGCTGGGGCTGGCCGGCAGCTCCACCAGCCGGCTCGGCGTCTTCACCCTCCTCCTCCTCTTCTTCACCCTCGTCGCTGGAGTTGATCTCCTCCGCCGAGTCTTCACCGTCTGCCGGATTCAGCCCGAACCACTCCTCCGGCTGGGCGACACCGTTGTCGTCTACCTCGGGGGCGAAGACGCTGGTGTCGGTGTAGTCGGCGATCGCCGAAGCCCGCCGGATGATAGCTGGCCGCGCCGGCTCCAGCTCCATGTCGGCTTGCTACCGCCAGGTAGCCAGCTGATCCAGGCTCAGGCCGGGATACCAGGTCTTGACGAACTCCAGCGCCCGCCTGGCGCCGGAGCGAGCCGCCGAGGCCTTCCAAGCTTCGAAGCGGCCGACTGCCACCTCCAGCCAGTCGGTAGTCCGACTAGGGGTGCGAGGAACCACTAGGCCGGGCCAGAGGGCGGCCAAGACTTGCGCCCCGGCATGCTGAAGCCGGCGGAGCAGTCGGTGAGCTGGCTGGATGCGGGCCTGGATCGCCAAGAGCTGCTCCTCCAGCGAATGGCCGGCGGTTGGCGAAATCTCGAAGCCAGCCTACCTCCGCGCCTCGCGGCGGGCCTCGATGGTCTGGTTGGCGGTAGTAGAATAGCCAGGGAAATACTCTGTGCAAGAGAGAAGAAGAAAAGAGCACCAAGTCAGAAAACGAGCCAAAAATGGCAGATGGCAAGAAAGGACGAAGAGGTAGGCGGCTTACCGTCAACCAGATCTTCGATCTGACCATAGCCAGAGATCAGAGTTTGCCTGGCCTCAGCCCAGCCAGCCGCCTCCGTCTCGTACTCGGCCTGGAGGGCGGCTTCGCGGTCCTGCACCGCCTTCAGAGCCACCTTGTGGCCTTCCTCCTGGTCGGCCAACTTCTTGGCCAGGCGGACGCGTTCCTGCACCAAGGCGGCGAGCTCGGCATCCTTGGCACGAAGGGCAGTCTGAGACTCCCCCAACTGTGCCCTCAGACCGGCGTTGGCCGCTGCAGAGACGGCAGAAAAAGAAAGAACAGTAAGAGGAAGTCGTCAAGGAAGATCCGACCCGACTGCTCAGCAGTCGGCCCGAATCTTGGGGACTACACCCAGTGGGTGCGTTGACGCGCCCCCACATGAGATAAAGAACAAAGCACGTACCTCGGCTCTCAGTAAGGTCGGCGGTCTTCTGGGTCAGCTCCCGAGCCTGAGCGCACTATCAACTTCGAAGAGATTGACCTTCAAGAAGATTTTTCTTATCATGAGCACCCCGTTGCTATTCTTGAAGAAACTGAGCGCAAGACTCGCAACAAGTCTATCAAATTCCTGAAAGTGAAGTGGTCGCACCATTCCGACCGGGAAGCCACCTGGGAACGCGAGGACCATCTCCGTTCCGAATATCCGGAGTTCTTTCAGTCCTAGATCTCGGGACGAGATCCTCTCGTAGTGGTGGAGTGTTGTAACACCCCGCATGTAACTTGCCATATTTGTAACTCCGACTCTTGCTATTTTCGGCTATGTGTTATGATTTTCCCTCCGTTGTCGGGTTTTGTCTTTCGTTTTGTATTTTGTCATGTCATGCATTTTCATATCATGTCATCATGTGCATTGCATTCACATACGTGTTCGTCTCATGCATCCGAGCATTTTCCCCGTTGTCCGTTTTCCAATCCGGCGCTCCTATCTCCTCCGGTGCACCCCTCTTGTTTTCTTTCGTGTGCGTGTGTCAAACTTTCTCGGAATGGACCGAGGCTTGTCAAGTGGCCTTAATATACCACCCGGAGACTACCGGTCAAGTTTCGTTCCATTTGGAGGTCGTTTGGTACTCCATCGGTTAACCAGGCATCCGCAAAGTCCATTTGAGTGTCCAGCAAAAACCCCCTCAGAAGCCAGCCCAAAACCCAAAAAACTCTCTTCCATGCTCTAGGTCGTTCGATCACGATCGTGTGGGCGAAAACCGCACCTCATTTGGAGCCTCCTAGCTCCCTCTACCTATAAAACTCCATCTCCCCCAAAAACGGAATCGCAGACGGACCCTAGAAATTTTCCCTCCGCGCCGCCGGACGCGTCCGCCGTCGGCCGGACAACGTCCGCCGCGCCGCCCGGCCAACCGGAGCACGCCACGTCACCGCGCGCCGCGGCCCGCGCCCGCGGCCCGCCCGAGCCCGCGGTGAGCCCTCCCCGGCCCGCGCGTCCTCCTCCTCGCCGCCTGTCCCGTCGCCGGCCGGCCGCCCCGCCGTCGAGCTCCGGCGAGCTCGCCCACCGCCGCCGCCGGATCTCCTTCGCCGCCCGTGCCACGGCGCGCCGCCGCCCGTGCCCTCGCCGCCGCCTCCTTCCCTTCTCCGGCCGCCGCCCCGCCTCCTTCTTCTCCTCCCGTCGCCGGCGAGGCCAGGCCCGAGCCCGAGCTCGAGCGGGCAATGCTCGATCGGATCTGGTACGGTTACTGTTCCCGTTGACTTTCCCTCGACCCCAAATATTTTCCAAGTCTGGAATTTTCTCAGCATCTTGCTCTGTTCCCGATGCGATAACTTCTTGCATGTAGCTTCGATTCGCGCGTGTAATATGTCAAATTGTTCAACTCGTGATGCTCTACATTTTGTTCAATTGCACCATATTCATTAGAGGTAATCTTGATGCCCAAATCTCTGTTGGAAGAGGGCTAGTTGCTGTTATTCTCTGGTTCTTATCAGAACTTGGAGATTTGTCATTTTTGTATCATTTATTCTGTGCTTCTTTTGAGCATGAGCTCTACATGTGTTTTGAAGTATGCCATGCCATCTTTCCAGTGGTGTAGTACATGTATTTTTGTGATCTCTGTGGTGACTAGCACAAGCATGCAAAGTAGGCCCCGTAATATTTCTGATTTCAGGGACTTGGTGATTTCTCTAAGTCTTTGTCTGCTGTAATTTTGTTGCCATGTAAACTTGATGATACAGAGAGATTCATGAATATTTTGGAGATGTTCAGTAAGGATGTTTTGTAGCTATAGTTGTAGTTGATCCATTCCTGCAATTGTTTTCAATTATGGAGTGCCATAGCATGACTCAATCTTGCTCTACGTTTGCTATAAAATATTTCTGGCAGATTCTTAACATGACTTACAATCTTGCCAAGCTTATTGTAGTTGATCCATACATGCTATCTTGCCCTGGTTAGCTTCATAAACATGCCATCTTGCTGTAGGTATGCTTGGTTTGTCATGCATTGCTCTGTAGTGAGTGCATCAAGCTCACAAAGAGGTCTACATATTATTATTTCTGCCATGCTCTGTTTTCTGCTAAGTCCAAAATCTGTTAACGAAACTTCTATGTTTACATGCTTACCATCATTTCTTCTGGTCCTTTTTGGCTTATCGTCAGTAAGGGACTTTTGTCATGTACATTTAGTAGAACACTGCCATGCCTTGTGTTGCTATGTGAAGTTCCTGTAGCATGTTGATTTCGTGCTCTGAACATTGCTACCTGATGCTGTTTACTGCCATGTCCAGTTTTTCACAGAGTCTGTGATCCTGTTATCTTTTGCACTTTTGCCATGCTTGTTTGGGCTTGATATATTGTGAACTAGCCATAGCTCACTGTTCATATTTTGTCAAGCATCTCCTGTAGATTACTGCCATGTGATTTGTTGCTATGTTGGGGTGCTGTAGCATTGTTGCTTGTTGCATTTTAAGTGCTATCTTGCTGTTTATCGCAGATTAGTGCCATTCTTGTTTTGCTTGCCATTTGCAAACCGTGCATCCTATTCCGGTGATCTTTATATCGATTTCGACCGAAATCATCTCATCTTTCCAGTGGAATGCTTGGTTTGTCAAGTTACTGCCATGTTCATCATTTTCCTTCCGGAACACGCATATGCATCGCATATCATATCTCGCATATCATACATGTTTTGCATCATGTTGCTTGCGCATTTCTCGTTGTTGATTGTGGTTCCGTTTGTTTGTGTTCTTGTCTTGGGTAGAGCCGGGAGACGAGTATGCTTACGAGGAACCTGTCGAGTACGCTTACGAGGATCAAGCTTTTGACAACTCTGAGAACCTTGCAGGCAAGATGACCACCCCTCGAAATCACTTCTATCTTTGCTATGCTAGTTGTTCGCTCTATTGTCATGCTCGCTACCTATCACTTGCTATATCATGTCTCCCATTTTAGCATTGTCAGCCCTAACCATCCTTTCCTAGCAAACCGTTGTTTGGCTAAGTTACTGCTTTTGCTCAGCCCCTCTTATAGCGTTGCTAGTTGCAGGTGAAGTTGAAGTTTGTTCCATGTTGGAACATGGATATGTTGGGATATCACAATATATGCCTGGTGTTTTGTTCCACTCTTGCCGCCCTAGTTACTGTTATACTGGGATTATGTTCCTTGAGTTTGCGTTCCTTACAGGGTCGGGTGATTTATGGGACCCCCTTGACAGTTCACCTTGAATAAAACTCCTCCAGCAAGGCCCAACCTTGGTTTTACCATTTGCTACCTAAGCCTTTTCCCCCGGGTTTTCGCGAGCCCGAGGGTCATCTTATTTTAACCCCCCCGGGCCAGTGCTCCTTTGAGTGTTGCTCCGAACTGAGCAGACTGCGGGGCCCCCTCCTGGAAACTCAAGGTCTGGTTTTACTCGTAGGATGTCTCATCCGGTGTGCCCTGAGAACGAGATATGTGCAGCTCCTATCGGGATTTGTCGGCACATTCGGGTGGCTTTGCTGGTCTTGTTTTACCATTGTCGAGATGTCTTGTAAACCGGGATTCCGAGACTGATCGGGTCTTTCCGGGAGAAGGTTTATCCTTCGTTGACCGTGAGAGCTTATGATGGGCTAAGTTGGGACACCCCTGCAGGGTATTATCTTTCGAAAGCCGTGCCCGCGGTTATGAGGCAGATGGGAATTTGTTAATGTCTGGTTGTAGATAACTTGTCATTTGACCCATTTAAAACACATCAACTGCGTGTGTAGTCGTGATGGTCTCTTCTCGGCGGGGTCCGGGAAGTGAACACGGTCTGTGTTATGCATGACGTAAGTAGGTGTTCAGGATCACTTCTTGGTCATTGCTAGATGACGTCCGTTCCGTTGCTTCTCTTCTCGCTCTCATTTGCGCAAGTTAGCCACCATATATGTTTTGCCGCTGCAGCTCCACCTCATTTCACCTCCTTTTCCTATAAGATTAAATAGTCTTGATCTCGCGGGTGTGAGATTGCTGAGTCCCCGTGACTCACAGATTCTACCAAAACAGTTGCAGGTGCCGACGATGCCAGTGCAGATGATGGCGTCGATCTCAAGTGGGAGTTCGACGAGGAACGTGGTCGTTACTATGTGTCTTTTCCTGATGATCAGTAGTGGAGCCCAGTTGGGACGATCGGGGATCTAGCATTTGGGGTTATCTTATTTCATCTGGATTTTGACCGTAGTCGGTCTACATGTTTGTATTTTGGATGATGTATGATATTTATTCATGTATTGTGTGAAGTGGAGATTGTAAGCCAACTCTTTATCCCATTCTTGTTCATTACATGGGACTGTGTGAAGATGACCCTTCTTGCGACTAAACCACTATGCGGTTATGCCTCTAAGTCGTGCCTCGACACGTGGGAGATATAGTCGCATCGTGGGCGTTACAAGTTGGTAATCAGAGCCATCCCCGACTTAGGAGCCCCCTGCTTGATCCAATCGCTGGCGTTGTTGAGTCTAGAACAAAAATGTTTTGAGTCTTAGGATTATATATATCGGAGAGTAGGATTCTTTTTGCTCCTCAGTCCCTTCGTCGCTCTGGTGAGGTCTCCTGACGTAGAAGTTTTGACTACTCTCTCCTCAAATTTCACAAAAAAAATTTAGGATCACACGGGTATCTTGGAATCGTTCCGATGGTTTTGTGACGAGAACATTGTTCTTGGTGCCTCCTGACATTTAGGGGTTGTGGCAGTGTCCCGGGGAGTTGAGCTCCGAGGTGTTGTCGTCACAATGTTACCGTTGCAGTTCTGGAATACCAGAGTTTCGCCAACATCGAAATCTCTTTTATGCAGTTGTTGGTGAGATCACCTCGACGCCACCCAGTACTGGGGCGGGAGTTCGGGAGTATTGCCATAACTTGTATAACGGATGTTTTTCGAAGGTTGAGGTAAACGATTTCCGAAGGTTTCTTGGTTATGTGTTGACGGATGGATACAGCTGGAACTAGGGATTGCTAGTTTGGGTGATATATTTTGTGTCCCCTGTATCCCCTACACCAGATTGCATAACCAGAAAGTTTCGGGAGTTTATAAGTGGGAATTCAAGTAGCCTTAGGATATCTTTCCGACAGACGCATGATATGAGATTGGGGTTCGACGTCTAGTGGTCCGCCTTTCCACGGTTGATTTTACAGTGGTCTCGTTGTGTCTTAAAGAGTCCATGGCTTTGCCGACTCGGGGACGCTTCGTTTTTCATGTGCACAGCCTTGTACATGATGGTGTTGTACGATTGAGCCCGTGTGGGCCCCACCACGAAAACTTGGACGAAATATCTATCATATGTTTGTTCCGGCTTATTCTGCAAGCCAATACTTTGTTCTATTTTGTATTGTTGTATTCGAGTTACTTCGAATTCATATGTTCATTCCATATCTTTTTCAAGTGGCTTCTCAACTTATGGAAGTGTGATGATTTACTACGGAATTCATTCGTTCATCTTTGTTCGAATGTTTATTGTGAAGACTATATGTTGCAATTTCTATCCGTTGATTCTACTTATCTATTTGTCTATCAAGATGCTAACGGATGTCACCCTCTTTAGGATGGCTCCGCCAACGTGTCAGAATCCGGATCGCAATGAAGGGAGTCAAGCGAACCCTCCGCCACCACCTCCACCTCCGGAGGCATGGCAGGCTATTATGGCAGCCACCAACGCTAATGCTCAGATGATTCTGCAACTCTTGCAAGAACGTACTCAAGGGCAAGGCAATCAGGGCAATCAAGGTCAAGGCAACAATCAGTTTCACTTTGCCACTCTCAACCAGTTTCTCGCAAATCAGCCCAAGTCTTTCAGCTACTGTGCCGAGGCCACGGATGCCGATGATTGGCTCGTGGACATCAACAAGCATTTTGAATGTAGCAATGTCAGGCCTGAGGACTATGTCAAGTTTGCTTCTTTCCAGCTCAAGGACCAAGCTGCTGATTGGTATCAACAATACAAAGATTCCAGAGGAGGTCATGTGATCACTTGGACTGACTTCTGTCGGGACTTCAAAGCGCACCACATTCCACAAAGTGTTGTTGAGAGCAAGCGTGAGGAGTTCCGCAATCTCAAGCAAGGCAACATGTCTCTGTATCAATACAACATTCAGTTTCAGAAACTTGCTCGCTTCGCTAAACAAGACGTTCCTGATGAGAAGAGCATGATCTATCACTTTAGAGGTGGCCTTAAAGAGGATCTGCAGTTAGCTCTCGTTCTTGTTGAGCCTACTCAGTTTGATCAATTCTACAATATGGCACTGAAGCAAGAGGCTGCTTAGCTCAAGTGTGAGGCTTCTAAGAAAAGAGTCAGAGACGCAGTTCAGTCTTCTTCTTCCTCACTTGTGACAGCTAAGCAACAGAAGTTCTGGTTGCCTCCTCCTCCTCCGTTTCGTCAGTCTTACCAGCAGAAGAACAAAGGTGGCCATGGTTCTTCCAACTCTTCCAACTCTGGCTATCAGAACAAGTCTCAGAATCAAGCTCCAAAGTCCAATGCTCCTTATCACTGTCCACTCTCAGAGGTGACTTGCAACAAATGTCAGCAGAAAGGTCACTATGCTAACAAGTGCTTCAACCAGAGGCGCCTGCCTCCTCCTCCTCCTGTCAGATCTTCTAGCAATGCAGTGGTCAAGCATAATCCAAAGTTTGCAAAGGTGAACATGATGAATGCAGCTCAAGCGGAGGAATCTATTGATGTGATAATGGGTAATCTCTCAGTTAATGATATTCCTGCAAAAGTTCTTTTTGATACTGGTGCATCGCATTCTTTCTTGTCATGCCCTTTTGCATCGAAGCACAATGTTGACACAGAGATCTTATCCAAATTTATGCAAGTTGTTTCTCCAGGAAAGCTTTTGTCTTCTAGTTTGGTTGCTCCCGATGTTTCCATCAAGATGGGTGACTATAAATTCCAGTCTTCTCCAATTGTTCTTGGTGACTCGGATATTGATCTTATTCTCGGGATGGACTGGCTTTCTAAGCACAAAGCTCAACTTGATTGTGCTGCCAGGGAAATTCAATTGACACACTTGTCTGAGGATGTGATTATTTTTGCCGCTCGTGATGAAACCATTCGGTTTTTCTCTCTCAATGAGAAGGGCGAATTGGATGCCATCTCTCAAATTCCAGTCGTTTGTGAGTATCAAGATGTCTTTCCAGAAGAGCTTCCGGGTATGCCTCCTCATCGGCGAGTTGAGTTCGTTATCGAACTAGAGCCTGGTACTGAACCCGTTTGCAAGCGTCCATACAAGCTTGGACCTAACAAGCTGAAGGAATTGAAGAAGCAGCTCGATGAACAAGAACTTCTGGGTTTGATCAGACCGAGTTCTTCCCCTTGGGGTTGTGGTGTTCTTTTTGTCAAGAAGAAGGATGGCACGGACCGACTTTGTGTCGACTACCGTCCATTGAACAAGAAGACAATCAAGAACAAGTACCCACTTCCCAACATCAATGAGCTTTTTGAGCAACTCAAAGGGGCTAAAGTATTCTCGAAGCTTGACCTTCGTATGGGTTATCATCAGATTCGCAGTCGTGAAGAAGATATTCCCAAGACAGCATTCAGAACAAGCTTTGGTTCTTATGAATATACTGTCGTGTCTTTCGGCCTTGTCAATGCTCCTCCGGAGTTCTCTCGGATGATGAATTTCATCTTCAACCCCTATACCAATGAATTCGTTCTGGTGTATCTCTATGATATCTTGGTCTTCTCCAAGAATAAGCAGGATCATGCCAAACATTTGCTATTGGTGCTCGACAAGCTCAGAGAGTATCAATTCTATGCGAAGTTCTCTAAATGTGAGTTTTGGCTCGATGAAGTTCTTTTCCTTGGTCACATCATCTCTGCCAAGGGCATCGCTGTTAACCCTAAGAAGGTGTCCGCAGTTGTGGATTGGGAACCTCCTCAAAATGTCAAGCAGCTCCGCAGTTTTCTGGGTCTTGCAAGCTATTGCCGAAGATTCGTTGAGAATTTCTCCAAGATTGCAAAGCCTCTTTCCAACCTCCTACAGAAGCATGTGAAGTATGTCTGGTCTCCTGAGTGTGACGTTGCTTTCAACACTCTCAAAGAGAAACTAGTCACAGCTCCTGTCTTGACTCCTCCTGATGAATCCAAGCCGTATGAAGTTTTCTGTGATGCTTCTCTCCAAGGTCTCGGTGCTGTGTTAATGCAAGTGAAGAAGGTTGTGGCCTATACCTCTCGGCAGTTGAAGCCCAAAGAGAAGAACTACCCCACTCACGATCTTGAGTTCGCAGCAGTTGTCCATGCATTGATTACGTGGAGACATCTCTTGTTGGGAAGACAAGTGGACATTTTCACCGATCACAAGAGTCTCAAGTATATCTTCACTCAGCCCAACCTCAACCTCAGGCAGACTCGATGGGTCGAAATGATTCAAGAGTACAATCCGAGTATTGAATATACTCCAGGCAAGGCTAATGTCATTGCAGATGCTTTAAGCAGGAAGGCTTATTGCAACAGCTTAATTCTCAAGCCTTTCCAACCGGATCTTTGTGAAGCTTTCCGCAAGCTGAATCTCCAAGTTGTTCCTCAAGGCTTTCTTGCCAACCTAATAGTATCTCCTACTTTGGAAGATCAAATTCGTGAGGCACAACTCCTTGATGCCATGGTGAAGAAGGTGAAACGTGGTATCGACAAGGGTCTTTCCAAATACAAGTGCTATCGCATTGATGACAGAGACACTTTGTTCTTCGAGGACCGGATTTTGGTTCCGAAAGGTGATCTAAGGAAAGTCATAATGAACGAGGCGCACAATTCTCTTCTTTCCATTCATCCTGGAAGTACGAAGATGTATCATGACCTCAAGCAGTCGTATTGGTGGACTCGAATGAAGCGAGAAATTTCTCAATTCGTGAACAAATGTGATGTCTGCCGAAGAGTGAAAGCAGAACACCAACGACCAGCTGGTCTCCTCCAACCACTTGCTATCCCAGAATGGAAGTTTGATCATATCGAAATGGACTTCGTGACTGGATTTCCCAAGTCCAAGCGCGGAAATGACGCTATCTTCGTTGTCATTGACAAGCTTTCTAAAGTGGCTCATTTCCTTCCAATCAAAGAATCCATCACAGCAGCTCAGCTGGCAGAGCTATACACCTCCAGAATTGTCTCTTTGCACGGCATTCCACAATTGATTTCTTCAGATCGTGGAAGCATCTTCACCTCTAAGTTCTGGGACTCCTTCCAGAAGGCCATGGGCACTAACATTCGCTTCAGCACAGCTTTCCATCCTCAAACAACTGGCCAAGTCGAGCGAGTCAATCAAATTCTTGAGGATATGCTCAGGGCTTGTGTCATTTCCTTTGGCATGAAATGGGAAGATTGTCTTCCTTATGCTGAATTCTCCTACAACAACAGCTTCCAAGCGAGTTCGGGCAAGGCCCCATTCGAGATTCTCTATGGCAGGAAGTGCCGTACTCCTCTCAATTGGTCAGAGACTGGTGAACGCCAACTTCTTGGCAATGACTTAATCATTGAAGCTGAAGAAATGTGTAAAGTCATCCGTGATAATCTCAAAGCCGCGCAATTGCGCCAGAAGAGTTACTATGATAGTAAGCATCGTGATTTGGCTTTCGAGATCGGAGACCATGTCTACCTCCGCGTCTCTCCAATGAAAGGCACTCGTCGCTTCGGTATCAAAGGGAAGCTTGCCCCTAGATACGTGGGTCCTTTCAAGATCATTGGTAAAAGAGGCGACCTCGCCTATCAACTTGAGCTTCCTTCCAACTTCGCGAACGTGCACGATGTGTTCCACGTGTCACAGCTCCGCAAGTGCTTCAAGACGCCTGAGCGCACTATCAACTTCGAAGAGATTGACCTTCAAGAAGATTTGTCTTATCATGAGCACCCCGTTGCTATTCTTGAAGAAACTGAGCGCAAGACTCGCAACAAGTCTATCAAATTCCTGAAAGTGAAGTGGTCGCACCATTCCGACCGGGAAGCCACCTGGGAACGCGAGGACCATCTCCGTTCCGAATATCCAGAGTTCTTTCAGTCCTAGATCTCGGGACGAGATCCTCTCGTAGTGGTGGAGTGTTGTAACACCCCGCATGTAACTTGCCATATTTGTAACTCCGACTCTTGCCATTTTCGGCTATGTGTTATGATTTTCCCTCCGTTGTCGGGTTTTGTCTTTCGTTTTGTATTTTGTCATGTCATGCATTTTCATATCATGTCATCATGTGCATTGCATTCGCATACGTGTTCAACTCATGCATCCGAGCATTTTCCCGGTTGTCCGTTTTCCAATCCGGCGCTCCTATCTCCTCCGGTGCACCCCTCTTGTTTTCTTTCGTGTGCGTGTGTCAAACTTTCTCGGAATGGACCGAGGCTTGTCAAGTGGCCTTAATATACCACCCGGAGACTACCGGTCAAGTTTCGTTCCATTTGGAGGTCGTTTGGTACTCCATCGGTTAACCGGGCATCCGCAAAGTCCATTTGAGTGTCCAGCAAAAACCCCCTCAAAAACCAGCCCAAAACCCACCAAACTCTCTTCCATGCTCTAGGTCGTTCGATCACGATCGTGTGGGCGAAAACCGCACCTCATTTGGAGCCTCCTAGCTCCCTCTACCTATAAAACTCCATCTCCCCCGAAAAACGGAATCGCAGACGAACCCTAGAAATTTTCCCTCCGCGCCGCCGGACGCGTCCGCCGCGCCGCCCGGCCAACCGGAGCGCGCCACGTCACCGCGCGCCGCCGCCCGCGCCCGCGGCCCGCCCGAGCCCGCGGCGAGCCCTCCCCGGCTCGCGCGTCCTCCTCCTCCTCGCCGCCTGTCCCGTCGCCGGCCGGCCGCCCCGCCGTCGACCTCCGGCGAGCTCGCCCACCGCCGCCGCCCGTGCCACGGCGCGCCGCCGCCCGTGCCCTCGCCGCCGCCGCGCCCCGGCCTCCTCCTTCCCTTCTCCGGCCGCCGTCCCGCCTCCTTCTTCTCCTCCCGTCGCTGGCGAGGCCAGGCCCGAGCCCGAGCTCGAGCGGGCAACGCTCGATCGGATCTGGTACGGTTACTGTTCCCGTTGACTTTCCCTCGACCCCAAATATTTTCTAAGTCTGGAATTTTCTCAGCATCTTGCTCTGTTCATGATGCAATAACTTCTTGCATGTAGCTTCGATTCGCGCGGGTAATATGTCAAATTGTTCGTCTCGTGATGCTCTACATTTTGTTCAATTGCACCATGTTCATTAGAGGTCATATTGATGCCCAAATCTCTGTTGGAAGAGGGCTAGTTGCTGTTATTCTCTGGTTCTTATCAGAAATTGGAGATTTGTCATTTTTGTATCATTTATTCTGTGCGTCTTTTGAGCATGAGCTCTACATGTGTTTTGAATTATGCCATGCCATCTTTCCAGTGGTGTAGTCCATGTATTTTTGTGATCTCTGTGGTGACTAGCACAAGCATGCAAATAGGCCCCGTAATATTTCTGATTTCAGGGACTTGGTGATTTCTCTAAGTCTTTGTCTGCTGTAATGTTGTTGCCTTGTAAACTTGATGATATGGAGAGATCTATGCATATTTTGGAGATGTTCAGTAAGGATGTTTTGTAGATATAGTTGTAATTTATCCATTCCTGCAATTTTTTGTAATTATGGAGTGCCATAGCATGACTCAATCTTGCTCTACTTTGCTATAAAATATTTCTGGCAGATTCTTAACATGACTTACAATCTTGCCAAGCTTATTGTAGTTGATCCATACATTCTACGCATTTGTTCTTCCCATGGTTAGCTTCATAAACATGCCATCTTGCTGTAGGTATGCTTGGTTTGTCATGCATTTCTCTGTAGTGAGTGCATCAAGCTCACAAAGAGGTCTACATATTATTATTTCTGCCATGCTCTGTTTTCTGCTAAGTCCGAAATCTGTTAACGAAACTTACTATGTTTACATGCTTGCCATCATTTCTTCTGGTCCTTTTTGGCTTATGGTCATTAAGGGACTTTTGTCATGTACATTTAGTAGAACACTGCCATGCCTTGTTTTGCTATGTTAAGTTCCTGTTGCATGTTGATTGCGTACTCTGAACATTGCTACCTGATGCTGTTTACGGCCATGTCCAGTTTTTCACGAAGTCTGTGATCCTGTTATCTTTTGCACTTTTGCCATGCTTGTTTGGGCTTGATATATTGTGAACTAGCCGTAGCTCAGTGTTCATCTTTTGTCAAGCATCTCCTGTAGATTACTTCCATGTGCTTTGTTGCTATGTTGGGGTGCTGTACCATTGTTGCTTGTTGCATTTTAAGTGCTATCTTGCTGTTTATCGCAGATTAGTGTCATTCTTGTTTTGCTTGCCATTTGCAAACCGTGCATTCGATTCCGGTGATCTTTATATCGATTTCGACCGAAATCATCTCATCTTTCCAGTGGCATGCTTGGTTTGCAAATTTACTGCCATGTTCATCATTTTTCTTCCGGAGCACGCATATGCATCGCATATCATATCTCGCATATCATACATGTTTTGCATCATGTTGCTTGCGCATTTCTCGTTGTTGATTGTGGTTCCGTTTGTTTGTGTTCTTGTCTTGGGTAGAGCCGGGAGATGAGTACGCTTACGAGGAACCTGTCGAGTACGCTTACGAGGATCAAGCTTTCGACAACTCTGAGAACCTTGCAGGCAAGATAACCACCCCTCGAAATCACTTCTATCTTTGCTATGCTAGTTGTTCGCTCTATTGCCATGATCGCTACCTATCACTTGCTATATCATGTCTCCCATTTTAGCCTTGTCAGCCCTAACCATCCTTTCCTAGCAAACCGTTGTTTGGCTAAGTTACTGCTTTTGCTCAGCCCCTTTTATAGCGTTGCTAGTTGCAGGTGAAGTTGAAGTTTGTTCCATGTTGGAACATGGATATGTTGGGATATCACAATATCTCTTATTTAATTAATGCATATTTGGTAAAGGGTCGAAGGCTCGGCCTTATGCCTGGTGTTTTGTTCCACTCTTGTCGCCCTAGTTACTGTTATACCGGGATTATGTTCCTTGAGTTTGCGTTCCTTACACGGTCGGGTGATTTATAGGACCCCCTTGATAGTTCGCCTTGAATAAAACTCCTCCAGCAAGGCCCAACCTTGGTTTTACCATTTGCTACCTAAGCCTTTTCCCCCGGGTTTCGCGAGCCCGAGGGTCATCTTATTTTAACCCCCCGGGCCAGTGCTCCTTCGAGTGTTGGTCCGAACTGAGCAGACTTCGGGGCCCCTTGCTGGAAACTCGAGGTCTGGTTTTACGCGTAGGATGTCTCATCCGGTGTGCCCTGAGAACGAGATATGTGCAGCTCCTATCGGGATTTGTCGGCACATTCGGGTGGCTTTGCTGGTCTTGTTTTACCATTGTCGAGATGTCTTGTAAACCGGGATTCCCAGACTGATCGGGTCTTTCCGGGAGAAGGTTTATCCTTCGTTGACCGTGAGAGCTTATGATGGGCTAAGTTGGGACACCCCTGCAGGGTATTGTCTTTCGAAAGCCGTGCCCGCGGTTATGAGGCAGATGGGAATTTGTTAATGTCCGGTTGTAGATAACTTGTCACTTGACCCATTTAAAACACATCAACTGCATGTGTAGCCGTGATGGTCTCTTCTCGGCGGGGTCCGGGAAGTGAACACGGTCTGTGTTATGCATGACGTAAGTAGGTGTTCAGGATCACTTCTTGGTCATTGCTAGATGACGTCCGTTCCGTTGCTTCTCTTCTCGCTCTCATTTGCGCAAGTTAGCCACCATATATGCTTTGCCGCTGCAGCTCCACCTCATTTCACCTTCTTTTCCTATAAGCTTAAATAGTCTTGATCTCGCGGGTGTGGGATTGCTGAGTCCCCGTGACTCACAGATTCTACCAAAACAGTTGCAGGTGCCGACGATGCCAGTGCAGATGATGGCGTCGATCTGAAGTGGGAGTTCGACGAGGAACGTGGTCGTTACTATGTGTCTTTTCCTGATGATCAGTAGTGGAGCCCAGTTGGGACGATCGGGGATCTAGCATTTGGGGTTATCTTATTTCATCTGGATTTTGACCGTAGTCGGTCTACATGTTTGTATTTTGGATGATGTATGATATTTATTCATGTATTGTGTGAAGTGGCGATTGTAAGCCAACTCTTTATCACATTCTTGTTCATTACATGGGATTGTGTGAAGATGACCCTTCTTGCGACTAAACCACTATGCGGTTATGCCTCTAAGTCGTGCCTCGACACGTGGGAGATATAGCCGCATCGTGGGCGTTACACCTCTCCAGCCCTGGCTGGTCGCCGCTGGCCCCTTCTGGCGAGGGCTCCATGGCCCCAGGCGCTATGACGCGCAGCGGGGTGATCATCAAGACCTCCTCCGCCGCCGCCGCAGCTGCAGCCTCCGCTTGGGCTTTCGCTGCGGCGTCGGCGAGCGCCTTCGCCGCCTCCTCCTCCTGCACCGCCTGGGCGGCGGCCGCCTTCCGTGCCTCCGCCTCTCGCGCCTCCCGTTCCTACCGCGCCTCCCGCGTGTTCCGTTTTGTCGCTTCCTGAAGGTCGGCACGGGGGTCCACGCAGCGCGTGGTGCTCCCAGACCCCCTCGGCGACTCGACGACGGAGGCGGCAGCCGCCCGCTCAAGCGACAACGGAGCTCTGGTTGTTTGGAGAAAAAGACAAGGGTTCAGGAACCACCAGAGAAAAGACAGAAAAAGGAGTACACAAAAGAATTCGAACTTACGCCGACACGGTCTGCGGTTGCTTCACCGTCTTGCGGAAGCGAGCCGCCTTCGCGGCGGCCTCCTCCCGCCTGGTTGCTGCCGCCCCGCCCCTGGGTTTCTTCGTCCGACTGCCGAACAGACCCTGGGCGGCGCGACGCTTCTGCCCTCCGCCCCGAGCAGGCGGTGCAGCGGAGGAACCCGTGCCGCGTCCGGATGCCGGCCGGCGGCGCGGGGCGACTTCGGCCTCATCGTCGTCCGGCCAGTCGTCGAAGGTGACTCCGTGCCCGGAGCCGCCTGCTTTGCCGCTGGCTTGGCCACCACCCGGCTCGATGTTGTCGTCCATAACGGCCGCCCCCAAGTCGGGGTCCTCCAGATCGTGTTTCGTCCGGTCGGGGACGAATCGACACTCCGCGTCTGACCCACCGGCCGGCCGAAGAAGAGGGCTCTGTCGAAAAACAAGCCGACTAAGTTAGAGTCAGCCAAGAGGAACTCGGCAACGAAGTTAAGAGAAAAAGAAGAGACAAGGAGAGCATACCGTGGGCGGTGGATTGGCTCGGCTGTATGGCTCCTTGCCGAACTGCCACTCTTCGGAGAATTTGCAGTTCGCAAGGTAGTTCACCATATAGGCGACCTCCTCACGCGGCATGTCCTTGGTGCACATTCGGCTCGGATCGAGCTGGCCGCTCATCTGACAGATCAGATGAGGACGGCTCTGGAGCGGAAGAACCCGGCGCGTGATGAATGCGGCTAGAAGGTCGGGCCCCGTCAGGCCCTCCGACTGGGTCATCACTCGCACTCGGGCGACGGCTGCGGACCCAGCCGGCGTCCGAGTCACGGCCTGGAAGGACCACTGGGGCCGCCTGCCCGCCGGTGGGCCGGCTACGTAAGCCGGCAGGTTGATGTAGTCGCCCCGTGGGGCGATGTTCCGCACGTAGAAGTACGACTTTTGCCACTTCTTCACCGATTGGATCAGCGTGTGACGGGGAAGGGGTTGTCGGCGACCGACCTCCGCGACGCGATGAAGGCGCCAGTCTGAGCCAGCACGCCCTGCATGCGCGTGCCCAGCTTGGACTGGAAGAACTCCCCCCAGAGCTCGAGGGTAGGGAGGACGCCGAGGTAGCCTTCGCACAGGGTGACGAAGGCTGACAGGAGCACCACCGCGTTTGGGGTGAGGTGGTGCGGCTCGAGCTGGTAGAAATCGAGCCAGGAGCGGAAGAAGGCGCTCACTGGCAGGCCGATGCCACGCAAGAAATGCGAGCGGAAGACCACCCGCTCGCCCTCCCGCGGCTCCGGCGTAATTTCCCTCGCCGGCGCGAGACGGACCTCCACCTTATCCGCGCCGGGCAGCCGCCGCGTCTGGCGGACGAACTCGACGTGATCCTCGTGGACGTTGGAGCCGTCCCAATCCCCGCCATACTGCTCCGTGGCAGGAGGCATGGCGAAAACGAGCGCGGCGGCGGAGGAACGTCTGGTGGAAGAGCGCGGCGGCGAGGCGCTGTCGCAAGAAACGACAAGAGAAAGAAGATGGTGTAAGGAGGAGGAGCGTGCAAGAACCTTCCGCCCTCCATCTCCCAATACTTATAGCTTCGCGAGGCGAGGCCGGGGAGGCTGGACGTGGGGGGAGACGTGGGATTAACTGCACCCATTCCCCCCACGCCTCGCGATTATTATGCCCTAAAGGCGAGCCGAAACTGCCGCAAGGAGACGTGCGGGCGGTTTCGGGATGCAGAGAATCCGCGCCTGGGCCCGGGCATGGACGTGGCGGGCCCCCGCCCTGCGGCGACGTCCCATCGCGCGCGTGGGCTGGCAGGCTTTCCGACCAAGAGGGGCCACATGGTCCGCAGACGGCAAGTGGCCAGTCCGCGGCCCGGTGCACGCACTGGCGAGCTCCCGCCCTCCGACTCCGGAGTTTTCGACCAAGGCGGCACGCCTAACCCAAGCCGGCTCCCAGCTGCCGACTTGTCAAGATAGGAAGCTGATCGAGCTTCTCAACTCCTACCCAACCTCGAAGCCCAATCAGCTTCGGGGACTACTGTCGGAGTAAATGGCCACGGGTAGCCTAACCGACTGCCCCTGGTTCTTCTGAAAAATTATCAGGCCTTTGGGCCTCCAAGCACTCCAAGTATTAGACCACCTCCCCTGGCGGGCTACCCCCGAAGCCGACCCACGGGAGGCGGCCCAGCCTCAGCAACCTTCCCCCTAGGATATCCGCGGGGTGGCCGACTCCAGGAAGCCGGCCTCGAAGAGCGCCGACGCCAAGAAGCCGGCCAAGACCACAACCACCAAAGCTACGCCACATAACGGCGACAAGATGGGGTGTGGCCACAGTGCGGCCCACTACCCCCAAAACCCGAGGTAGGCATGGCCACAGGACGCCGTACGGGACGGCCATCTCCCGTCCGGCTCAGCACTGTAGCCATGCTTGCTTCGACGTCGCCCATGACGGACGCCAGTACGGCCCACGGGCGGCGGGCCCCCTCGGCCAGAGAAAAGCGTGGAGGCGGCCCGGCCTCCCCCAGTCGGCCAAGGGCATAGCCGGCCCCCAGAAGCCAGCTACCCCCTCCCTCGAAGCATGCGCCCCATTAAGGAGACAAGACGAGGTAAGGCTACAATGAGGACCCTCGAGGCGGCCCACTGTAGCCACGATTACCTCAACAACGCCCTCGTCATCAGGGGCGAGGCTACAGTAAGCAGCCGCCGACAAGATCCTAGGCGGTGGGGCCGGCTGTCGACCAAGAGGCCGGCAGCCGGCAGGACCACCAGTCGGCGGGCCCCAACAACCGGCGGAGAAGCCGGCGAGCGTAGACACTGATGGCTGGGACCAGAGCCCAGCCGGATTACAATTGTACCCCCGGGGGTAGGCCTATATAAACCCCCCGGAGCACCCATGCAAAGGGTTGGCTTCTGAGCATAGCACACACACCATAGAGAGAGAGAAGTGAGAGCTAGCCTTGTTGTTCTTCTCCCTTGAACCCAACAGCTCTAGGAGCGATTGTAGCTACTTTTACTGATCTAGTGATCATGCGGAGACCCCGCAGAGCAGGACTAGGGGTGTTATCTCCTCAGAGAGCCCCGAACCTGGGTAAGATCCGCCGGCGTGCATGTCTTCGCCTCATCCCGTTTCCAGGCACCGGCGACGTCTTATTGGCACCCACAATGATAAGCCACCCGTTGGCATATGTCGCACCAACCACCCGACAATGATCAAGCCGAGACTCGCCAGCCAGCCACTCCTCCAGCCAGCACTGCCGTCTCCACCGACCTGCCTGGCTCGCCTATTGCACCCTTGACCTGACCCGCCGTCTTTACTTTCCTGTTTTATTACTCTTTGAACAATATTTTGTTAAGTTTGCGCAGTTCCACCCACTAGGGGTGTATTCAAACTATGTTTAATGCCGGTCTTTCGAAGGCCTTTTGTGTAAATATAATCATGCATGTGTTTGGCTTCCGATTGTTCTTGCTTTTCATCCTTTTGGCTGTTTCCTTTGCCGCCCTCCCTTGGTTGCCGCCTTCCCAGCCGGACAGCTGCTCTGCAGTCTGTGACTGGGGAAGGGCTTGGTCGTTTGAGAGGGCAAGTACTCTAGCTTTCTTGGATTGTAGCAAGGTGAATGGGAAGCCGGCCAGCCGGCTGTTCTGACAGCCGGTAGGCGGGGTGGGAGGCCGGCTTGTGTTATATAAGCTCATTAGTCCTTAGCCGTTTTTCGTGTGGGCATCCTTTCCTACCTTTGACTATTGCCAGTTGGACAGTCGGTTCTTTGAGCTGCGACTTTCAATAAGATAGGGCTTGGGTGCCGGCACACTACTTGTCTGACTGCAGGTAGAACTTTAATATAACTCAAGGCGGCAAGACCCCGGGCCGACTGATCGAACCCGGTGCCGGACAGAAAAACAAATGTAATAATACATTCAAAGGTATGACACTCGTCATACATTGATAAAAGATGGCAGTCCCCGAGTGCTCCTCGGGGGGCCCGTTGTCTTGTACTTAATACAAAAGGTAGCGTGATACATACTGCTTTTAACTGTAAAATCTTCGGAGGAGATTAGCGTTCCATGGTCGTTCTGACTCTTTGCTGGAATCATCTCTCTTGCATGCCTTCGGCTTCTGCGCGTCGATCAGGTAGTAGGAGTCGTTGCCTAGAGCCTTGCTGATGACAAAGGGGCCTTCCCAAGGGGCCGAGAGCTTGTGCTGGCCGGCTGTTCGCTGGATCAGCTGGAGCACAAGATCGCCTTCTTGGAAGGATCTTGGCTTGACCTTCCGGTTGTGGTAATGACGCAAACCCTGCTGGTAGATGGCGGACAGGCTAAGTGCTAACAGCCGGCCCTCTTCCAGCAGGTCAACACCGTCTTCTCGCGCTTCCTTGGCCTCTGCCTCCGTGTAGATGGTGACCCGAGGTGAGTCAAACTCAATGTCAGTTGGGATGACAGCCTCGGCACCATATACAAGGAAGAAAGGGGTGAAGCCGGTTGACTTGTTCGGGGTAGTACGCAGACTCCAGAGGACAGCCGGCAGCTCGTCGAGCCAGCAGCCGGCCGAACGCTCCAGTGGTACGACCAGTCAGGGCTTGATGCCGGAGAGGATGAGGCCGTTTGCTCGCTCGACTTGGCCGTTTGACTGCGGGTGGGCAACGGACGCTAAGTCCAGTCGAATGCCCTGTGTCACGCAGAAACGTGCCAGTGCTCCTTTGCCAAAATTCGTGCTATTGTCGGTGATGATGCTGTGTGGTACGCCATACCGGGTGGTGATATCTGCGATGAATGTCACGGCAGTCTGCCCATTCAGCTTCTTGATTGGCTTCACTTCAATCCACTTGGTGAATTTGTCCACGGCGACAAGAAGATGTGTCATGCCGCCGCGTGCCGTCTTGAATGGGCCCACCATGTCCAATCCCCAGACGGCAAAGGGCCAGGTGAGGGGGATGGTCTTGAGTGCGGAAGCCGGCAGGTGTTGCTTGCAGCTGAAGACTTGGCACCCTTTACAGCATTTGACTAATTCCTTGGCGTCTTCCAAAGCAGTCGGCTAGAAGAACCCATGGCGGAAAGCTTTGGCGACAAGTGATCTTGAGGCCGCGTGGTGGCCGCATTCACCTTGGTGGATGTCCTTGAGGATTGCTATGCCCTTCTCTGGCTCGACGCAGCGATGGAAGACTCCAGTGACGCTGCGCCTAACGAGTTCTCTGTTTATTATTGTGTATGCTCTGGCTCGGCGTTGAACTTGTCTTGCTGAGATCTCGTCAGTCGGCAGCTCTTTGTTTACCAGGAAGTTGAGGATGGGTTGGGCCCATGATGGAGCTGTGACTTCTTCTATCGCCAATACGGCTACTGCGACCCGGGTGGGTGGGTTGGGTGGTGAAGAGTTGGAGTCGGCCACCGCCTGTTGGGTCGTTGCAGTCCCCGGGCCGACTGCTGCAGTCCCCGGGCCGGGTTCTGAAGTCCCCGAGCCGGGTGCGACTACGGCAGTCCCCGGACCGCCTGTCGATGTCCCCAAGCCGGGTGCGACTACGGCAGTCCCCGGGCCGCCTGTCGAAGTCCCCGAGCCACCTGCTGGGTTCCCCATGTCGGATCCGACTGCATCAGGGGCAGGCAGTACGAAGATGGAGTCTGATTCTGGAGACGGCTTGACAGACGGTTTGAGGAGGCGTTGGAGGGAGACGCCGGTTGGTATGGCTTGTCGGGTGGAGCCGATTCGTGCCAGGGCATCTGCTTGCTCGTTGTCAGCCCGTGGCACGTGGAGGAACTCGCATCCTTCAAAGTATCCGCTGATTTGCTGAACGAGGAATCGGTAGCTCGCCATGTTTGCGTCCTTGGCGTCCCAGTCGCCGGATGACTGTTGCACTACCAAATCCGAGTCGCCATAGCACAGGATCCGGCGGATGCCGAGCTCTTTGGCTAGCCGGAGCCCGTGTATGAGCGCCTTGTACTCGGCAACATTGTTGGAAGCGGCAAAATGAATTTGCAATGTGTATCTGAGTTTTTCGCCCTTGGGAGAGGTGAGGACGATGCCGGCTCCCAAGCCGGTGCGCATCTTGGATCCATCGAAGTGCATCCGCCAATGAGTGGAGTCGAGAGCCGGTGGTAGGTACTGGGTCTCGGCCCAGTCGACAAGGAAGTCGGCCAATGCTTGCGACTTGATGGCGGTGCGAGGCTGGTAGAAGATCGTGTAAGGAGCCAGCGCGATGGCCCACTTAGCCACCCGGCCGGATGCATCCCGGCTGCCTATGATCTCGGCGAGCGGGGCAGTACACACGACCGTGATGGGATGCTCTTGAAAGTAGGGCTTCAACTTCTTGGCGGTGAAGTATACTCCATAGCACATCTTCTGGTAGTGCAGGTAGTTTTGCTTCGAGGTGGACAGTACTTCGCTCAAATAATACACATGCCTCTGGACTAACTGAGCCCGGCCTTCTTCTGGGCGTTGGACCACAATAACTGTACTGACCACTCGGCTAGTCGCGTCAATGTAAAGGAGCATGGGCTCTTTCTCAGTCGGCGCCGCCAAGACAGGTGGCGTGGTTAGCATCTTCTTCAACTCGTGAAAAGCTTGGTCTGCTTGGTCGTTCCACTCGAAGTGGGTGGACTTTTTCATGAGTCGGTACGGGGGGAGAGCCTTCTCTCCTAGCCGGCTGATGAAGTGGTTCAGGGAGGCCAGGCACCCGGTAAACTTTTGGACGTCTCGCAGATTGGTAGGAATCTCCATTCTCTCTATGGCCTTGATCTTCAGTGGGTTGCACTCAATGCCGCGTTCGGAGACCAAGAAGCCTAGAAGCTGGCCGGCTGGTACTCCGAATATGCATTTCTCCGGGTTGAGGTTGATCTGAAACCGACGCAAGTTGGCAAATGTTTCTCTGAGGTCTCCTAGCAGGGTGCCGCGCTTCTCCGTCTTCACCACAATATCGTCTACATAGACGTGGGCATTTCTGCCGAGTTGGTTGAGGAGGCATTTCTGCATGCAACGCTGAAAAGTGGCACCGACATTTCTCAAGCCGAATGTCATAGTCAGGTAGCAGAAAGCTCCGTATGGTGTGATGAAGGCGGTCTTCAGGCGGTAGCCTGAGTAAGCATCCAAGAAACTCAACAGCTCGCATCCGGCTGTGGAGTTTATCACTTGATCGATTCGAGGTAAGGCAAACGGATCTTTGGGGCAGGCTTTGTTCAGGCTGGTGTAATCTATACACATGCGCCATTTATTGTTTTTCTTCAACACCAGGACCGGGTTGGCAAGCCATTCTGAAAAAAACACCTCCATAATGAAGCCGGCTGCCAGAAGCCGGGCTATCTCTTCTCCTACAATCCTTCTCTTTTCCTCCGACAGTCGGCGGAGGGGTTGTTTGACTGGTTTTGCGTCTGCTCGGACGTGTAGCTTGTGCTCGGCGAAATCCTTCGGAACACCCGGCATGTCCTTTGGGGACCATGCAAAGATGTCCCGATTCTCACGGAGGAAATCGACGAGCTCGCCTCCCTATTTGCTGTCCAGGTTTGCACCAATGATAGCAAACCTCTCCGGGTTCTCCGGGTCCAGAGGTATCTTCTTTGTTTCCTTGGCCGGCTGGAAGGAACCTTGAGCATCATATTCCTAGGGGTCAGGGGACAGGGCCGGCTGCTTGCCGGCCATGGCCACGACTCGGTCCAGCATCTTCTTTTCTTCAGCGATCACGAGGGACTCGGCCAGCTGGCTGCTGGCTGCAGCACACTCGGAGGATTTCTTGTAGTCTCCGGCTATGGTGATGATCCCCTTTGAACTGGGTATCTTCATCTTGAGGTAGGCGTAGTGGGGCACAACCATGAACTTGGCCAGGGCAGGTCGGCCAAGCAATGCGTGGTAAGGGCGGAAGTGATCCTTGTCTCCGAAGAGAACATCCATCTTGATCTTGCCGATTGCTGAGCAGGACAGGCCGGGTACGATGCCGTGGAACACAGTCCGGCTTGGCATGAGTTGCTTCGTCTTGATGTTCAGCTTCTCCATGGTGTCACGGTACAGTATGTTGATGCTGCTCCCACTGTCAATCAATACACGGGAGAATCGGGCAGCTCACCTTTCTGTTGCGAGGGTGGCGTCTAACACCAATGCATAAGAGCCGGGAGACGGCATCACCTCTGGGTGATCGGCCCGGCTCCAGCTGATGGGCTTCTTAGACCAATGCATAAACTCTGGGTTGCTAGAGGCCATCGCGCTGACTTCTTGGTGCTGTCGGCGCCGACTGCGCCTGTCTTTGGTTTGGCTTGTAAAGACGACGTAGGCGGCGTGCTCGTCTGGGAACTCGTCTTGAATGGCTCCGACTGCTGGTCGGGCAGCCGGCTGCTGAGGGGCTGGAGGTGGCGGGCCAGCAGGTGGAGGCGGCACCAGCCCTTCGCCTTTGGAGATCCGCGTGAGCCAATGACACTTTCGGGTTGTGTGGTTGGACGGCTTCGCGCCGCTGTAGAACTTGCAGGGGGCATCAAGGGTTTGCTCGTAGGAGAAAGCCGACTGCCAAGCCAGCCTGCCGCCCTTCTACTTCTTGGGCACGGGCCGCTCTTCAGGTTGTTCGTCTTCGACTGTGGCCACTTGCCGACTGGTGGAAGGCGGCATAGGGGCTTTGCGCTTGTTATCGTTCTGGTAAGGGCGTCGATTGGAGTCACCAGCCGGCGTCTTGGGAGCCGGAGCGAGCACCTTTCCAGAGGCGTCCACTCGAAGCTGGGTCTTCATTGAAGAGTCGGCCGTGGCGTACTTGTCTGCTATGAGCAGCAGCTCGTCGAGGGTAGTCGGTTCGTCGCAGAGGAGTCGGTGCCTGAGGAGGGTGCCCTCTCGGCACCCGGCGGTGAAGTACTCTATGGCTTGAACCTCGTGCACCCCTTCGCAGGAGTTGCAGAGCTCGGCCCAACGCGTGAGGTAGTCGCGAGTTGATTCGCTGGGCCCTTGGACACACAAGGAGAGCTGGCGAGGCTTGGGAGGCCGCTTGTACGTGTTGGTGAAGTTGTGGATGAAGACTTCCGTGAAGTCTAGCTAGCTGTTGATGCTGTAGGGCTTGAGGCTATTCAACCAAGTGCGTGTCGTGCCTTGAAGCATGAGCGGGACGTACTTCACGGCAACGCGCCTGTTGCCGTTCGCTATGCGGACTGCGGTGGAGTAATCGATCAACCAGTCTTCCGGCTTCACGGAGCCATTGTATTTTGGCGTGTCTCTTGGGAGCGAGAACCCTTTGGGGAAGGGCTCGTCGCGGATGCGGGGGCCAAATCAAGGCGGGCCGACATCGTCTTCTTCTTCTAGCGCCAGGGATCGCGCTAGGCGGTCCATCCGGTGGCGGGCATCATTCTCGCTGACTCCTTCACGGTGGCCTAGTCGGCCGCCGAGAGTCGGATGCGTAACAGGCGGCGGGGTTGGAGACCTCTCCCCACGAGGCGGGGGAGGAGGCGGATCACCTCGTCGTTCCACAGGTCGGGGGCGGCCTTCTGGGTCGCGCTCGATGGTGTGCCGAGTCCGACTGCGGCTAGCAGCCGGCTCCTTGTCTTTTCTCGCGCGGGCGCCGTCTGCAGTCGGCGTCCGGGATGTCGCGCCATCCTCTCGGCGTGGGGGAGGACTTTCAGTGCGAGCGCTGGCTTCATGCCGCTCTGCGGCCGCGTCGATCAGCTGCTGGATGCGTCTAGTCATGTAGGGGAGTTCATCGGCCCCCAGCCCGTTCAGCGCGTCTACGGCCGCCTGAGCGGCACGCAGGTTCTCGAGTGGCGTGGCGTAGACTGAGCAGTCTGCTCCCAGCATGCTGGCAATAGCTGCGCCGCGCTTCTTGACGATGCCGGATCGGCTCGGCCCGCCAGGAGGCAGCGTACCAAAGGCGGCGCGGTCGACTTCGCGCTGGTGAGCCTCAGTGAGGCGTCTCATGGATGCTATCTTCTGGCCCTCCGCGACGAGGGCGAGGCGTCGTGCCTCCAGTGTCTCGACATCAGCGTCGGTCGGGATGGGGACGGACAAGTCATGCAGCGCCGCTTGTAGGGCGTCGTGGGCGTTCTAGCCTGAGACGGCGCCGTGGCTGATGACCAGCACTTCGGTGACAGCGCTGCTGCCACTGTCGGCTCGAGGAAGAGGGTCGTCGATGAACACCACGTTGGTGGGGGCGTCAAGAGATGCCGTGTCGGAGTCGACAAGCATCAGGTTGGTGGAGCCTACCGACTCCAAGTCCACAGCAAGCTCGCTGGAGACATGAAGCTGGTCGAGGAGGCTGACGAGGCGGCCCTCGGGGCCGTCTGTGCCCGCGTCGGACGCAGGCTCGTCGGAGATGCGAGCCTCGCCAAGAAGATCGGCGAGGCAGCTCGCCGCGCAGGCGTCGCCGACGCCTTGCAGCGCGTCGGGGCAAGCGCCATCGGGCGTGCCGGGCTGGCTACACTCGCTGGGGAGGAAAACGGTTCCCCTCCAGAACCGGACGACGGTGCACCTGGCCCCACGATGGGCGCCAAATGTCGGGTGGCAGGTGCGACATATGCCAACGGGTGGCTTATCATTGTGGGAGCCAGTAAGACATCGCCGGTGCCTGGAAACGGGATAAGGCGAAGACATGCACGCCGGCGAATCTGACCCAGGTTCGAGGCTCTCCGTGGAGACATCACCCCTAGTCTTGCTCTACGGGGTCTCCGCATGATCACTAGATCAACACAAGTGGCTACAAGAGGCTCCTTGAGCTGTTCGGCTAGAGGAGGAAGAAGGGCAAGGCTAGCTCTCCTCTTCTCTCTATGTGGTGTCTAAAACTCTCAGAGCTCAAACCTTTGCATGGGTGCCCCGGGGGGTTTATATAGGCGTACCCCCCAGGGGTACAATGGTAATCCGGCTGGACGCGGGTCCTAGCCGTCAGTGTCTGTATTCGCCGGCTTCTCCGTCGACTGGTGGGTCCCGCCGGCTGCCGGCCTCTTGGCCGATAGGCCGGCCCCACCGCTTGGGGGTCTTGTCGGTTGCTGGTTACTGTAGCCTCGCCCCTGATGAGGAGGGGTTTGTTGAGGTAACATGGCTACAGTGCCGCCGCCTGGCGGGCTCTCACTGTAGCCTTACCTCGTCTTGTCTCCTTAATGATACACATACTTCGAGGGAGTGGGGTAGCCGACTATTGGGAGCCGGCTATGCCCCAGACCGGCTGGGGGAGGCTTGGCCGCCTTTGAGCGTCTCTCTGGCTAAAGGGGCCCGCCCCCCGCGGGCCGTACTGACAGTCTGTCGTGGGTAGCGTCATGGTCAACATGGCAACAGTGTCGCGCCGGACGAGGGATGGCCGGCCCGTACGGCGCACTGTGGCCACGCGTGCTCCGAGATTCGGGGTTGGCAGGCTGTACTGTAGCCACACCCCATCTTGTCACCGTTATGTGCGTGCAGCCCTTGAGGGTGCGATCTTGGCCGCTTGCCGGGAGCCGGTCTTCTTGTAGCCGGCTGCTGGGAGTCGGCCCTCTTGTGGTCGGCTTCTGGGAGCCGGCCATCTTGTGGCTCTCTTCAGGAGGGTTTTTAGGGCCGCGTCGCCTTCCAGTAGTCGGCATGTGAGATAGGCGGCCAGGGGAAGGCGGCCCTGTACCTTGGGTGCTTGAAGGCTCGATCGGCCCGATAATTTTTGAAGAACCACGGGGAGTCGGTTAGGCTACCTGTGGCCATTTACTCCGACAGGTACGCCCAACCATGTTATATATTTTCTTAACATTTGGAATATGGGGCTCGTGTAAAAGGTTACAAACCTATTCCAAATCAGACAAGTGCTACTATGTAAGTTATCCCAAGTCATTGGGTATTCCCCCACCACTATACCGAGGAAAAGGATTTTTACCACAAAACGATATGCTTTTAAAGAGAATAGTTCTTGCAAAAGGGTAAGTGGGAGGACAGTGCAACTCGACGAGATAACAAGTATCTTCGTCATCAGGTCAAAGGATAGGAACCTTGGAAGTAATTCCAGAGTTTCCTACTGCGACTGATACGGAAGCCTCTACATTAGATGTATGGACTTCGGTCGAACTTGTAGCTGAACAACGTAGGCAAAGCTCGTGCAGGTGCACAAACGAGATATTGTTGTTAGACAACAGTATACCTATGATACACAAGGAAGCATTGATGGGCCATGACTCCGGAATTGGCTGAATGCCAATATAATCCGAGATAGTTTCCATAAATGATTCAAGATTTAAATCTTGATAAACCCTCTGAAAGACTTGGAGTCTAAAGGATTGTAATGGGACTATTAACTGATATGGATAAAAATGTTTTATCCATTAAGCTCGACTTGTTGCAATAACAAGTTCTAGGAGTTGACTACAATGAGATTGTCTCACCGTAGCAATGCTTATCGGTTCGGGTTAAACTAGCAATTAATACATATTTCAAAACGTGAGATATGACACATGGATGACAAAAGAATTTCCATGAAATGGAAATACAACCTAGGACTTGTATGTGATACAATCCAAAGTATTTTGTTGGTCCAAAGGATGCTAGTAAGTATGCTAGCTTCAGAGTTCCAGCAATGGACAGAAGAGAGCAAAATGGAGTTGGAATCTTCGTTTTTGATGGAATGGAGAAAGGGATTTGACTTCATCAATGGGTAACGAAGATGCTTGTGGTTTCAAGAAAGTAACTGGGAGCATCATAATATTTCTGAAAACCTTGTGTGCTTGACACATTGTTAATTGGAAATAAATTTCTTGACACGAATTAGGACTTCATTTGAAAATAGTTTTTCGATGAAGTGCTTAGGGTAAATAGCCTTGATATTAGGCATAATGATCTATGGAGATAGATTTACCTAATAGAGATGAGCAAAATACATGATGGAGATTCCACACACTCCTGTGTTTGGATTAATCATGTATTCCATGGTATGTAAAACAACCAGATATGTCCAATACTCCCAAGCTGTTGCGAGTATAGATACCAAAGTGATCAAAAGTACTGATCATCGGACAACAGTGAAAAATGATCATTGAGTACTATAGTAGCACTGGTGACATGTTTTCTCGTAAGTGGAGATCATGAAGAATTCGTTGTAAAAGGTTACATCGATACAATCTTCATCATTTCTCCATGCGATTTTCGATTTAATTTGAGGGTTTTGTGTAACACACAATATGGTGGTGCAGTTAGTTGGAAATTGTTCCAAACAAGTTACTGTGGCAAATTCTATAACAGAGGCGAAGTATGTTGCCGCTTTAGAAGCGACAAAGACAAAGATGTTGAATCATATAGTTCATTCATGAACTTAGTATGGTTCCAAGAAGGCTTTGGTCAATGGGACACTATTGCAGATAGTTGCTCCATAACTGAGTCTGAGATTTAGGTTTCAACCAATGATTCACATATATACAAAGCCAAGTCCGCACAAAATATGAATTTTGTGAAAGCATGAAAACGCGAGGATATGTAGAGATACGCGGAGCTGAAGTTGTCAGATCCGATGGACATCAGGCTATACCACATGCGAAGAATTTTTTACACCAGTATGCCATAGGTGTAAAGTGTATTAGCATTAACTAGATTATTGACTCTAGTGCAAGTGGGAGTCTGTAGGAGATATGCCCTAGAGGCAATAATAAAGGATATTATTTATCTCAAAGTTCATATTTTTTTTGACTATTCCAAGTTCATAATTATGTTTATGTTCCATGCTATAAATGCTATGGTTCTCGAGTCTGCAATAACACGAGGCTCGGAGGAAGACTCATATGCACGTGTGGAATAATAAACGGTAAGAAGTATTCTTAGTCTGGCCTCTAAGACTAGCTCAAGTGTTGCATGATGGTTCTGTTTTCCTGATCATTGGCATGTCTATGCCAGCAACTTTGAGGGCACAATGTTAAAAGAACATTTGTGTTGAATCGACCCGGATTGATGTTATGCTATGAGATTCATTCGTCACAAGTTTATGGTTGATAACACAGAGATGGTTAATGTTTGTATAAATCCTTAGACCATGAGAGTATCGAGTTTCTTCATACTTGCTTCATGAACTTTGGGGTTTGTTGAACGTCATCCGTAAATGGGTGGCTATTACGGCGACTTATGGGTTCATGGAAAATTGTGTCAAGTAACTTGATAGCTCAAGATTGGGATTTGCTCCTCCGACGATGGAGAGATATTCTCGGCCCCTCTCGGTGTTACGGTATCCATCATCGTCTGGCCAGACACAGTGTCATTTGATCACAGGGATGCCGGAACACGAAAACGAGAAAAGAGAACAAAACCGGTAACGAGGTAACTTGCATGGTGGACAAATTGTTCGTACACGGGGATGCAATAAATCTCACCTCGGGTGTTTGTGACATATTGCGAAGCAACAAGAACACCTCACTGCAACTAGAGGTTCACTCGAATATTCATTTGTGTGGGTATAGGGGTCAATATGCGTGTCCACGGCTCCGATGTTGATCATTGATCGGAAAGTGTTTCGGTCATGTCTATGCTTCACCGAACCTATTGGGTCACATGCTTAAGGGTCATCTATCTGCTGAATACTAGATAGGGAGTCTAAGAGAAATTTGCCGAAAAAGTTTCGGAGACAATGGAAGAGTTCCGGAGAGAGAATAGCGAAACAGTTTCGTAAAACCGAAAAGTTGTTTCGGGATATACCATTAAGTCAAATTGGTTTCGGGACACGCCTGATAATTCTTGGAGGGTGCCATAATTATTCTGGAAATTTCTGGGAATTTTTCGGGATAAAAACCGAAAATATTTCGGAGTTGCCAGTACCGCTTTGGTTGTTTTTCGCAGATGAAATTCACTAATCTGAAATTGTTTCAGAACGAATCCAAAATCATTTTAGTGGGTATTGGAATTATTCTAAGACCCACAGAAATATTTTCGGATTTAATGGACGCGAAAAATTGTCTTCATGAATAGTGAAAACGCATTCTTGTTTGCTTTTCGCAGATGAAAATCACTAAACCGAAATTGTTTCGGAACACGTTGAAAATTATTTTAGTGGGTACTGGAAATGTTCTGAGCCCACATAAATATTTTCAGTTCGAACGGACGCTGAAAAATGTTGTCATGAATAGTGAAAGTGCTTTGTGCTTGGCTTCTTGGAGAAGCCACCTTGAGGGCCTTTTGGTATTATCCCCTTGGCTTCTTGGAGAAGCCCCCCTTGGGCTTGGCCTATAAATACGGGTGGAGGGGGACTGCCTCAAGACACACTCTTTCTCACATACAAGTGCCATGCATGATCTGGCTTCACTCTCCCTCCCAGCGAAATAGTTTCATAGAGCCGAAAGGCTGTCTGGGTTCCGGTGGGAACTAGTTTTGGACGGCGAAGCCCTGCCGGATAGATGACACCGTATGTGTGCAACCCCGTAGAGAGGTCGTAGTTTCGATCCTTTTACCCGAGGGGCTGTTTTGAGAGTGCCTCCCGAAGGGCTGTCCAAGTGACGGTCCGAGTTCTGTGAGTCCTCCCGAAGGGCTGTCCGAGTGACCGTCCGAGTTTTGAGGGTCCTCCCGAAGGGCTGTCCGCGAAACTGTCCGAGGGACTATCCGACTGCCTCCCGGAGGGCTCTCCGTGGGGCGGATGAGGGTATACATCCTCGCGGTTGGGAGGTTGTAAATCCTAGCTGCGGGGATCTGCACCGCCGTTCGTCATCGACTCTACTTCCGCCGCGCTACGAGTTGGTAACGAAAAAGATCAAACCATATATGCAGTCTCCATAGTGGTCCTGGGCTGGTGCGTAGGTCAGAATGTTTTTTTTTCTGCAGCATTCCCCAACAGCGGCGCCCCCCTTTTTCCTCCCCCCTCTTTCCTCCTTCCTTCCCTCCTACTCCTACTCATGGAAGGGGTTGGACTAGGACTCCCTTTGGGGTGCGCCTAGGAGGCCAGCCTCCTCCCCCTCCTCCACCCCTTTATATATGGGGGAGGGGGGCACCCCATAGACACACAAGTTGATCATGGATCTTTTAGTCATGTGCGGTGCCCCCTCCACCATAATCCACCTCGGTCATATCGTCGTAGTGCTTAGGCGAAGCCCTGCGCCGGTAGCTTCATCATCACCGTCATCACGCCGTCGTGCTGACGAAGCTCTCCCTCGAAGCTCTACTGGATCGTGAGTTCGCGGGACGTCACCGAGCTGAACGTGTGCAGATCGCGGAGGTGCCGTACGCTCGGTACTAGGATCGGTCGATCGTGAAGATGTACGACTACATCAACTGTGTTGTCATAACGCTTCTGCTTACGGTCTACGAGGGTACGTGGACAACACTCTCCCCTCTTGTTGCTACGCATCACCATGATCTTGCGTGTGCGTAGGAATTTTTTGAAATTACTATGTTCCCCAACAGTTTCATCAACTAGTGCCACTATAATGTAATCACGCTTTTTCACTATCTGTGCAAACAGGGTTATTCAGCTGCATTTTGGTGGAACTGCACAAATGTATGGATGGAACCGGCATATATGCAGAGTGTGAGGTGTGCCTAGTAAAAATTACCGACACCAACCATGCTCCATGCACGCATTTGCATCCACCACCACCAGTGGGATGTGTGGCGCTCTCTGTGGACGGATCTTTCTCGGCAGCAAATCCTCTAACCAAATACTAGTAGCTTATATTGGCAGTTTTCTAGGGAGTACTCTTTTCTGAAAGAAGCACTAATCTATTTTTATTTATTTGTACACAGTGTCACAACTTTGACCCAAAGGTCCAGAGCTATTTTAGGGTGATTGGCGTAGTACTCGGAGACTGATTGTAAGCATGATTTTCATTAGCTGTCACACTGATTGTAAGCATGAGCAGATGGAAGATTACATTAGTGTGAAGCTTACCTTAAACCCTACCGCCGCCGTTGAAACAAGGCGAGCGTTGAGGGAACTGTGGAGAACGGCGGGGAAGCGACGTCGCGCCATCTGGCCTCCTCTTGCAGTGGGAGAACGAATACTGCTCTTGCTCCGGCTGGCTCTGCACCCTCACAAACGGCAAACCGTACTCGATCGATTCATTATCCTCTGGGTGCTCGACCTTCGACCTATACACCCACCACCTCCGCCTGACTTTCGCCTTGGGAATCTGTCTGCTCCATCACCCAGAGGAGATACTCGGATGAACTCGAAGGACTGCAGCGTGACTGCCGCCGAGGAGTACATCGCCGCCCTCACCGTCGTCGTCTCCCTCTTTCGCATACATTGCCACATGGCCCTCACCGTCCTCGAAATCTCCCACTCATTGTCAAACCAAGTAAGGATCTCCTTCAACCTGGCTAACTTTGCCTGGTCGCCGCCGGTGATCTTCCTGGTTCGCTGCTGCATCCTCTTCATAGATGTCCTTCTGAGTGGTCCGGTGCTAGCTTTGGAAGATGGGAGGAGAGACGGTGGTCTTGCAATAGAGAAGAGGGAGAGGCGAGACGGTGGTTTTGGAATGGAGATGATGGAGAGGAGAGGAGGTGGTTTTGCAATGGAGAAGAGGGACAGGCGAGATGGTGGTTTTGGAATGGAGATGATGGAGAGGAGAGGAGGTGGTTTTGCAATGGAGAAGATGGAGAGGAGCGTGCGGCAACAGTTTAGGATTGGACGAGAGGGTCGGCACGTTGTGACTGGATCAAAATCAAAATCAGTTTACCCTTCAACTAAGAAAGCGACCCCACATTAACTAGTCTCCCTTTTATTCTGGGTCATAATTGACCATGATTTTCACAAATAAAATATATGGTATACGTTGCAAAAATAATATAATTTGAAAGTACATTCAGATACGAACCAAACGATACAATTTCTGGTGACATGCATTCACATTTTGCTTGTCAAATACAGTACGTGGTCAAACTTTGACCCAAAATACGCGAAACAAAAAATACTTCCAAGACCAGCGCCACTCCTCTCCTGTTCCAATCTAAATCCAGCGCCGCTCCTCTCCTCTTCCATTTCAAAACCACTGCCCCTCCTCTCCTATTCCAATCCAAAACTAGTGTCGCTCCTCTCCCGTTCTAATCCAAAACCAGCGCTGCTCCTCTCCTCTCCATTCAAAAACCACCGCCCGCGAGTGAAGGTGCTGGGGAGAAGTAGATCGATGGAAGAGTACAACTGATACGTGAGGATCGCAAACGGCGACCCTGTGAAGCTAGCTAGGATGTTGGAGATACAATCTTGGTTTGACAACAAGGACCAACTAGCGGTGACGACGACATCCATGGCCGAATATCTGCAAGAGAGCAAAAAGGCGGTGATACTCCCGAAGGGAGTCGCGTGGGAGTACATAGAGCTGCTCCTCTAGGCCATGGAGCAAACAGATTCACCGAATCCAATCGTGAGGGAGCGGTGGTGGGAGTATCAATCCCAGATGGAGCATCCACCAGAGATTGAAGGATCGAGCATCTACAGGGTGTCGTTTGTGAGGGCGTCGTGCCAGAGCGAGCCGGTGGAGTCTTTGTTGATTGACCCCAACTGCAAGAGGAGAAAAGCAGTTGGCCCGACAACGCTTCCCTGCCATCCTCTCCCTCATCATTCACATCGTCTCACGGGGCGGCTGTCTGCCGCCGAGGAACAGGAGGGAACTGCCCCCCAGCCCAATAGTCGGGCAGGTTGTGAATTGTCAGGAGGAGCTTAGGGTTGTCAGTATTTGCAGGTTGTGAATTGTGTTTTGTGTTGTGTATTTTGAGAGTACTTTCAGATATGAATGTCTTTTGAATTTCAGATTTGCAGTATTGAGCACATGAAGTATTTTATGAATTCTAGAGATCTATTTTTAGCACTTAAAAAAGTAGTTTCATAGGAGTATAAAAGTGCAGACAATGTGATTCTCAGAGAAGAAACTGCAAGTTTTCAGTTTCAGATAAGAAACTGCAAGTTCAGTTTCAGATAAGAGATTGCAACTTTCAGAAGCAGAGCATTTATATTAACACGGCCTTTTCAAACAGGGTTAACATCATGTTGGAAGTTTTATTCATGGTCGAAAATGGAACTACCAGCCAGTTAACATCATGCTGATCAACATTCATGCAAAGCACATCTTCATATGATGCATAGTCAAAAAGATATGCTATTTTCAAAATGCCCACACAATGTCGAGTGTGCGAAAAACAAAGAAAATGAGGGACGAAGTTTTGGCAAGTGTTGGACGTGGTGTGCGTAAATGACAATGGGGACCCACATGTCAATAATGGCAGAGGCAAAAAATTTGGAGATATTTTCCCTGCATCAGGTGGAATCGAACCCGGGCGGAACAACTGTAGGGTAGTGTCACTTGGCCACTGGGCTAGTTCAGTACTTTCGTTACAAATAAGGCACTGCCTCAGGTGGCCCGATCTCCTCCTGCGCCTTTGTGCGCTCCCCGCGGCGCTAGTGTCAGCCGTTGTGAACATGCTGAACAAAACGAGAGGAATCTGGAGAGGACTGTACGTGAAGAGGCGGACAGTTGGGACCCACCAGGTCTATGGCCGTACGCAAGCAAGTGCCTCATCGAAAAAATACTTCCTCCTAATGCTATACAGACGTTGGGGCCCACGGGTTTGTCAACATAGTTATATTATTTTAGGTGCTTCAACGTAGTTACTATAGGAGATAAATTCACAACGAAGCCGGGGAGCTGGCAGGTATCATTTATTATCATTGGGGCAGCAAGTATCAGCTGGGTTTTGGGCTGCCCCATCTAGGCTTTCGTTTTTAACATGCGCAGCCCACGACATGTCGGTTTGTATTTTCTTGAGGGCCGTCATGTATTGACCGGCCTATGGACCTCCCATCCGAGGTTTTATTTTTCCTGAAACATCAGCAACCCAATTTATGTATTTTTTTGAAGAAAACACAGAGGTCTGTTCTATTTTTCTATATAAGAATAGGAACGCCTGGTCCAACTTATGTTTCTCTTCCAACTATATTATATATATTTAAATTATTTTATATGTTATTACATATTATTGTTATTGTCATCATATATTTAACAGATACCTACATATGTAAGAAAACAATATCCCACATCTTACTAACTTATAAAAATAATTTCTTAACAATAAAATCCTGGATTTTTTTGGCAACAAAAATCCTGGTGATTGTGTACAATAGCTTGGTAAGATTTAAGGACCAATGTAATAATAAATCACTTATTATTTAAATATATTTATAACAAAGTGCTCAGCCCCTGTTTATTTTTTGGTAACATTGTTGCGCCCAACCCAACATTATAATTAGAATCAGCCCAGCAAAATCGTGTATTTCCAGAAAGTGCAAATGGCTTGTAATTTTTTAGGAAAAAATTAAATGGGCCGCATGGACGCTACATTATTTGTTCACCCAACCCAGCTAATGGACTGTAATTCTAAAAAAAGATCAAATTGACTGTAAATTCTGGAAAAACGGGTTGAATACGTGCCACATTTTTGGAGGCTGAAATGTGGGCCAATAGGTCAAAGCCAACGCAAGTCGTTGTCAACTTAGTCAAGAAATGATTCTGACATGGTTAGCCGTTGGATTTACATCCAATGACCAGCATCCATCTTCAATCTCTCGTCTTCTTCCTCCAGCGCCGTCGGGACCACCTGCTCCCGCCTCCTGCTGCTAGCAGCTCTGCTTAGCACGCTTCGCTGTGATGTGCTACCCCACCGTTGGCTAGGACATCCCTCCACCCCTCCACACCTCATGTTCTTCTCCACCGACTGCCGAACCACACCACACCAGAACCAGTTAACCCTCGTACAGCTCTCCGTCTGCGACTCGACTCCCGCGTCTTCCCATCTCCGGCTCGTTGCTGTCCGGGGCCTCGTCGTCGTCCACCACCTTGGATGGGCTCGGCGCGGAGTGGTCAACTAACGACATCCATCGGAAGTAGACTGTGCGTGGAGAGGCTGACAACTGGGTCCACGGCGGCACGCAAGGAAATGCCTCCTTTTACGTGCAAAATAATGATTCCTCCACCTGACAGCTGGGACCCACCAGAAGGGCCTCTGTATTTCGTGAAAAAGATGTCCCCCCCACTGACAGGTCGGACCCACCAGCTATATCTTCGCACGCAAGGAAGTGCCTCCTTATTACGCACAAAAAATGAATACCCCCTGCTAGCTGGGACCCAGCATAGTGGGAGGCTGACTTGTGGGCCTACTAAGTTGACGGGGACGGAGGGCTTTGTCAACTTAGTCAATATGAACGAATCTAGCTCCAGTGACCATACGATGTCCATCCAACGGCCGTAGTGCTTCTTCAACCTCTGGTCTTCTTGCTCCAGCCGCCCAAAGCAGTGCTGGGCGTGCCACCTGCTCCTGCCTCCCGTGGCTGGCTGTGCTGTCGCGGAGGCCTCACCACCCCCTTCTACTCCCACCGCTGGCCAGGCCCTGCAGCGATGGCAGCCTCACACCGCAGCCGAACCAATGAACCCTCGTACTCCTTGATACGTCTCCAACGTATCTATAATTTTTGATTGTTCCATGCTATTATATTATTTGTTTTGGATGTTTATGGGCTTTATTAAACACTTTTATATTATTTTTGGGACTAACCTATTAACCCAGAGCCCAGTGCCAGTTTCTGTTTTTTCCCTTGTTTCAGCGTTTCGAAGAAAAGGAATATCAAACGGAGTCCAAACGGAATGAAACCTTCGGGAGAGCTATTTTTGGAACGGAAGCAATCCAGAAGACTAGGAGTGTATGTAAGGGAAGCGACGAGGAAGGCACAAGGCAGGGGGGCGCCCACCCCCCTGGGCGCGCCCTCCACCCTTGTGGGCCCCTCGTGACCCCCCTGACGTACTTCTTCCTCCTATATATGTCCATATACCCTAAAAACATTGGGGAACAGAATAGATCGGGAGTTCCGCCACCGCAAGCCTCTGTAGCCACCAAAAACCAATCGGGGCCCTGTTGCGGCACCCTGCCGGAGGGGGGATCCCTCACCGGTGGCCATCTTCATCATCCCGGCGCTCTCCATGACGAGGAGGGAGTAGTTCACCCTCGGGGCTGAGGGTATGTACCAGTAGCTATGTGTTTGATCTCTCTCTCTATCGTGTTCTTGAGGTGGTACGATCTTGATGTATCGCGAGCTTTGCTATTATAGTTGGATCTTATGATGTTTCTCCCCCTCTACTCTCTTGTAATGGATTGAGTTTTCCTTTGAAGTTATCTTATCGGATTGAATCTTTAAGGACTTGAGAACACTTGATGTATGTCTTGCCATGCTTATTTGTGGTGACAATGGGATATCACGTGATCCACTTGATGTATGTTTTGGTGATCAACTTGCGGGTTCTGCCCATGAACCTATGCATAGGGGTTGGCACACGTTTTCGTCTTGACACTCCGGTAGAAACATTGGGGCACTCTTTGAAGTACTTTGTGTTGGTTTAATAGATGAATCTAAGATTGTGTGATGCATATCGTATAATCATGCCCACGGATATTTGAGGTGACATTGGAGTATCTAGGTGACTGCTACCTCTTGAGCACTGCGTTGGTTTTCCCTTGAAGAGGAAAGGGTGATCCAGTAAAGTAGCGTAAGTATTTCCCTCAGTTTTTGAGAACCAAGGTATTAATCGAGTAGTAGGCCATGCACGAGTCCCTCGCACCTACACAAACAAATAAAATCCTCGCAACCAACGCAATAAAGGGGTTGTCAATCCATTCACGGTCACTTACGAGAGTGAGATCTGATAGATATGATAAGATAATATTTTCGGTATTTTTATGATAAAGATGCAAAGTAAAATAAAAGGCAATAAAAATAACTAAGTGTTGGAAGATTAATATGATGGAAAATAGACCCGGGGGCCATAGGTTTCACTAGTGGCTTCTCTCAAGAGCATAACTATTACGATGGGTGAACAAATTACTGTTGAGCAATTGATAGAATTGAGCATAGTTATGAGAATATCTAGGTATGATCATGTATATAGGCATCACGTCCGCGACAAGTAGGCCGACTCCTGCCTGCATCTACTACTATTACTCCACACATCGACCGCTATCCAGCATGCATCTAGAGTATTAAGTTCAAAGGAACAGAGTAACGCTTTAAGCAAGATGACATGATGTAGAGGGATAAACTCATGCAATATGATATAAACCCCATCTTGTTATCCTCGATGGCAATAATACAATACGTGCCTTGTTGCCCCTGCTATCACTGGGAAAGTACACCGCAAGATTGAACCCAAAGCTAAGCACTTCTCCCATTCCAAGAAAGATCAATCTAGTAGGCCAAACCAAACTGATAATTTGAAGAGACTTGCAAAGATAACCAATCATACATAAAAGAATTCAGAGGAGATGCAAATATTGTTCATAGATAAACTTGATCATAAACCCACAATTCATCGGTCTCAACAAACACACCGCAAAACAAGATTACATCGAATAGATCTCCACAAGAGAGGGGGAGAACATTGTATTGAGATCCAAAAAGAGAGAAGAAGCCATCTAGCTAATAACTATGGACCCGAAGATCTGAGGTAAACTACTCACACATCATCGGAGAGGCTATGGTGTTGATGTAGAAGCCCTCCGTGATCAATGCCCCCTCCGGCGGAGCGCCGGAAAAGGCCCCAAGATGGGGTCTCATGGGTACAGAAGGTTGCGGCGGTGGAATTAGGTTTTTGGCTCCGTATCTGGTAGTTTGGGGGTACGTAGGTATATATAGGAGGAAGAAGTACGTCGGTGGAGCAACATGGGCCCCACGAGGGTGGAGGGTGCCCCCTGCCTCGTGCTCTCCTGGTTGATCTCTTGACATGGACTCCAAGTCCTCTGGATCATGTTTGTTCCAAAAATCACGTTCCCGAAGGTTTCATTCCGTTTGGACTCCGTTTGATATTCTTTTTCTGCGAAACACTGAAATAGGCAAAAAAACAGCAATTTGGGCTGGGCCTTCGATTAATAGGTTAGTCCCAAAAATAATATAAAAGTGTATAAATAAGCCCATTAACATCCAAAACAGAATATAATATAGCATGGAACAATAAAAAATTATAGTTACGTTGGAGACATATCAGTGACATTAGGGTTTCGGTTGATTTGTGTCTTAAGGTGTTATTCTAGTACGAATTCTATGATAGATCGAACGGAAAGAATAGCTTCGTGTTATTTTACTACGGACTCTTGAATAGATCGAGCAGAAAGAATAACTTTGAGGTGGTTTCGTACCCTACCATAATCTCTTCGTTTGTTCTACCCTATTAGTGACTTTGGAGTGACTCTTTGTTGCATGTTGAGGGATAGTTATATGATACAACTATGTTATTATTGTTGAGAGAACTTGCACTAGTGAAATTATGAACCCTAGGCCTTGTTTCCTAGCATTGCAATACCATTTGTGCTCACTTTTATCATTAGTTACCTTGCTGTTTTTATATTTTCAGATTAAAAAAACCTATATCTACCATCCATATTGCACTTGTATCACCATCTCTTCGCCGAACTAGTGCACCTATACAATTTACCATTGTATTGGGTGTGTTGGGGACACAAGAGACTCTTTGTTATTTGGTTGCAGGGTTGCTTGAGAGAGACCATCTTCATCCTACGCCTCCCACGGATTGATAAACCTTAGGTCATCCACTTGAGGGAAACTTGCTACTGTCCTACAAACCTCTGCACTTGGAGGCCCAACAACGTCTACAAGAAGAAGGTTGCGTAGTAGACATCAAGCTCTTTTCTGGCACCGTTGTCGGGGAGGTGAGTGCTTGAAGGTATATCTTTAGATCTTGCAATCGAATATTTTTGTTTCTTGTTTTATCACTAGTTTAGTCTATAAAAGAAAACTAAAAAAAGGAATTGAGGTTGTCTCATACGCTTCATCTTTTTAATGTCTTTCGTAAGTATGATGAAAAGGAAAATTGTGCTCAAGTGCTAGAAGAAGTCTATAAAATGTTTGGCACTAAATCTTTGAATGATGAGCATGATTGCAATGTTGTTAGTATGAATTCCTTGAATATCCATTGTACTAATGATGATTGCACTAGTCATGATGAAAATATCTCTTATAAGCATGTCAACTTTTGTGGAATACAAAGAGTTTGCAACTACACACCAATTAGGGAAGATAGATTTTGCAAGAGGCATAAGTACTTAGAAATTAAATGGTTGCAAGAAAGGCTAGATGTTTGTGCTGAAAATTTGATTTTTCTTAGCCGTACTTGTGAACTTTGCAGTGAACGTGGTCATTTAACTATCCTATGCAAATTGTTTCATGATCTAATCATTTCCAAAAATTGTGATGACTTGATTTCCCTTGCACATCATAATGAACTTAGTTTGCTTATGGGTTATGAAGAAATGAAACGTATAACTAACTATCTTCCAGTATTTGCCCGTGATAAACTTCTTGATTTTGATCTAGAGGAAATTTATATGTATTGTGCGGTGAATTGCATTGAAAATCCTTATATTGCCAATTACATAAAGACAAGAAAACAAATAGATGATGAAGAGAATACTAATGAAAGTGAAGAGACTTCCCAATATCCTCCTATTATTTCTTATGATGAATCAGGTAACGAGGAGGAGACTTCTATTCAACCAATATCATTAATAAGGAGCTCCAAAAAGAGGATTAAACCCGCACATGATGTGAAGAAGAAAAAGAAAAAACGGAGAAGCAAAGGTAAAAAGGTATCCCTCCCAAATGATGTTGCTCCTATTACTCATTGTGATGATGATAATTGCTATACTATTGGTGCTATCCATACTATTAATGATGAGAGTGATTATGCTTATGATATGAAAAGACCCAAGCTTGGGGATGCTATGTTTGATGATAATGACATGTTTGAGAATATATTTGCTGAAATTAATGTCTGTCCCAATCTTGGGGATGCTATGTTTAATGAAGATGATATTTTTAGCCTCCCAAGTTTTGATATGCAAATTTGTTATGATGATAGCATGCCACCTACTTATGATGACTATATTTATGAAAGTGGGTTTGGATGAGTGTCAACTTTAGGAAGTAATGATCCCACTATTTTGGAGGGTGTTGAATCTTATAATATTTATGAAAGTGGATTTCGAGAGGTCATGACTTTATTTAGTGATGAATCCACTATTTTGGAAGAGGTTTCAATTGATTATGATGAGAACAAAGTTGCTACTTATGATGATTATTGTGATGAAATTTATGCTATAAAGAGTAGTGATGATTATATTTATAAAACTTGTCATGATTATGGTTACCCTTTTTCTGAACATTACTCCTTTAATGTGGAAACAATTTATAGTATTCGAGTTTCTTATGATACTCCCACTATTCCGAATGAGAAGAATTTTGCTTATGTGGAGAGTAATAAAATTTCTATGCTTGTAGATCATGAAACGAATGCTTTAGGTGCTGGTCATATTGTTGAATTCATTCATTATGCTATTGAAAATTATTATGAGGGAGCAATATATGCTTGTAGGAAGTGCAATAATATCATGTTTCCTCTCTATGTACTTAAAGTTTTGAAGTTATGCTTGTTTTGCCTTTCTACGCTAGTTGATTATCGTTCCCATAAGTTGTTTGCTCAAAAAATCCCTATGCATAGGAAGTGGGTTAGACTTAAATGTGCTAGTCATATTCTTCATGATGCTCTCTTTATGTTTCAATTGTTATGTCTTATGTGAGCATCATTGAAATCATCATGCCTAGCTAGGGGCGTTAAACGATAGCGCTTGTTGGGAGGCAACCCAATTTTATTTTAGTTTCTTGCTTTTTGGTTCTGTTTAGTAAAAAATAATCCATATAGCCTCTGGTTAGATGTGGTTTTATGTTTTAATTAGTGTTTCTGCCAAGTAGAACCTTTGGAAAGACTTGGGTGAAGTCTTTATGATCTTGCTGTAAAAACAGAAACTTTAGCGCTCACGAGATTAGCTAAAACTTTTTACTGGAGAGTGATATTTAGTTGATTGTTTTTGCAGATGATTACTAGACAAATTCTCCAGGTACACCAGTTTATTTCAGAATTGTTGGAGTTCCAGGAGTATACATTTTATGCAGATTACTACAGACTATTCTGTTTTTGACAGATTCTGTTTTCTATGTGTTGTTTGCTTATTTTGATGAATCTATGAGTAGTATCGGAGGATATGAACCATAGAGAAGTTGGAATAAAGTTGATATTAAACCAATATGAATTTATAATGAGTTCACAACAGTACCAAAAGTGGTGATTTATTTTCTTATACTAACGGAGCTTACGAGTTTTCTGTTGAGTTTTGTGTTGTGAAGTTTTCAAGTTTTGGATAAAGATTCGATGGAATACGGAATAAAGAGTAGAAAGAGCCTAAGCTTGGGGATTCCCAAGGCACCCCAAGGTAATATTCAAGTATAACCAAGAGCCTAAGCTTGGGGATGCCCCGGATGGCATCCCCTCTTTCGTCTTCGTTCATCGGTAACTTTACTTGGAGCTATATTTTTATTCACCACATGATATTTGTTTTGCTTGGAGCATCATTTTATTTTCTTTTGTTTTTCTTGGTGTTTGAATGAAGTACCAAGATCTGAAATTCTTAAATGTTAGAGAGTCTTCACATAGTTACATAATTATTCGACTACTCATTGGTCTTCATTTATATCTTTCGGAGTAGTTTGTCATTTGCTCTAGTGCTTCACTTATATCTTTTAGAGCACGACGGTAGTTTTATTTTGAAGAAATAGATGAACTCTCATGCTTCACTTATATTATTTTGTGGGTCTTTAGAACATCATGGTAATTTTCTTTCGTTATGAATTTAGTCCTAATATGATGGGCATCCAAGAGGGATATAATAAAAACTTTCATATAAAGTGCATTGAATACTATGAGAAGTTTGATTCCTTATGATTGTTTTGAGATATGAAGATGGTGATATTAGAGTAATGCTAGTTGAGTAGTTGTGAATTTGAGAGATACTTGTGTTAAATTTTGTGATTCCCGTAGCATGCACGTATGGTGAACCGTTATGTGATGAAGTCGGAGCATGATTTATTTATTGATTGTCTTCCTTATGAGTGGCGGTCGGGGACAAGCGATGGTCTTTTCCTACCAATCTATCCCCCTAGGAGCATGCACGTAGTACTTTGTTTCGATAACTAATAGATTTTTGCAATAAGTATGTGAGTTCTTTATGACTAATGTTGAGTCCATGGATTATACGCACTCTCATCCTTCCACCATTGCTAGCCTCTCTAATACCGCGCACCTTTCGCCGGTATCATACACCCACCATATACCTTCCTCAAAACAGCCACCATACCTATGGCATTTCCATAGCCATTCCGAGATATATTGCCATGCGACTTCCACCGTTCCGTTTATCATGACAGGCTCCATCATTATCATATTGCTTTGCATGATCATGTAGTTGACATCATATTTGTGGCAATGCCACCGTTCATAATTCTTTCATACATGTCACTCTTGATTCATTGCACATCCCGGTACACCGCCGGCGGCATTCATATATAGAGTCATATTTTGTTCTAAGTATCGAGTTGTAATTCATGAGTTGTAAGTAAATAAAAGTGTGATGATCATCATTATTAGAGCATTGTCCGAATTGAGGAAAGGATGATGGAGACTATGATTCCCCCACAAGTCGGGATGAGACTCCGGACGAAAAGAAAAGAAAAGAAAAGAAATAGGCCATAAAAAAGAGAAGGCCCAAACAAAAAATAGAGAGAAAAAGAGAGAAGGGACAATGTTACTATCCTTTTACTACACTTGTGGTTCAAAGTAGCACCATAATCTTCATGATAGAGAGTCTCCTATGCTGTCACTTTCATATACTAGTGGGAATTTTACATTATAGAACTTGGCTTGTATATTCCAATGATGGGCTTCCTCAAATTGCCCTAGGTCTTCGTGAGCAAGCGAGTTGGATGCACACCAACTTAGTTTCTTTTGTTGAGGTTTCATACATTCATACCTCTAGTGCATTCGTTGCATAGCAATCCCTACTCACTCACATTGATATCTATTGATGGGCATCTCCATAGCCCGTTGATACGCCTAGTTGATGTGAGACTATCTTCTCCTTTTTGTCTTCTCCACAACCACCATTCTATTCCACCTATAGTGCTATGTCCATGGCTCACGCTCATGTATTGCGTGAAGATTGAAAAAGTTTGAGAACATCAAAAGTATGAAACAATTGCTTGGATTGTCATAGGGGTTGTGCATGATTGAAATATTTTGTGTGATGAAGATAGAGCATAGCCAGACTATATGATTTTGTAGGGATAACTTTCTTTGGCCATGTTATTTTGAGAAGACATGATTGCTTTGTTAGTATGCTTGAAGTATTATTATTTTCATGTCAATATTAAACTTTTGTCTTGAATCTTCTGGATATGTACATTCATGCCACAATAAAGAGAATTACTTAGAAAATTATGCTAAGTAGCATTCCACATCAGAAATTCTGTTTTTATCATTTACCTACTTGAGGACGAGCAGGAATTAAGCTTGGGGATGCTGATACGTCTACAACGTATCTATAATTTTTTATTGTTCCATGCTATTATATTATCTGTTTTGGATGTTTATGGGCTTTATTAAACACTTTTATATTATTTTTGCGACTAACCTATTAACCCAGAGCCAGGTGCCAGTTTCTGTTTTTTCCTTGTTTCAGTGTTTCGAAGAAAAGGAATATCAAATGGAGTCCAAACGGAATGAAACCTTTGGGAGAGCTATTTTTGGAACGGAAGCAATCCAGAAGACTTGGAGTGTACGAAAGGGAAGCGACGAGGAAGGCTCGAGGCAGGGGGGCGCGCCCTCCACCCTCGTGGGCCCCTCGTGCCCCCCTGACGTACTTCTTCCTCCTATATATGTCCATATACCCTAAAAACATCGGGGAACGGAATAGATCGGGAGTTCCGCCGCTGCAAGCCTCTGTAGCCACCAAAAACCAATCGGGACCCTATTCCGGCACCCTGCCAGAGGGGGGATCCCTCACCGGTGGCCATCTTCATCATCTCGGCGCTCTCCATGACGAGGAGGGAGTAGTTCACCCTCGGGGCTGAGCGTATGTACTAGTAGCTATGTGTTTGATCTCTCTCTCTCTCTCTCGTGTTCTTGAGGTGGTACGATCTTGATGTATCGCGAGCTTTGCTATTATAGTTGGATCTTATGATTTTTCTCCCCCTCTACTCTCTTGTAATGGATTGAGTTTTCCTTTTGAAGTTATCTTATCGGATTGAGTCTTTAAGGATTTGAGAACACTTGATGTATGTCTTGCCGTGCATATCTATGGTGACAATGGTATATCACGTGATCCACTTGATGTATGTTTTGGTGATCAACTTGCGGGTTCCGCCCATGAACCTATGCATAGGGGTTGGCACACGTTTCCGTCTTCACTACTAGGAAAAGGGCTATAGCTGATATGGACATTAATGGCAGTGGTGCACTAGATACAGGTGCGCCATTAGTGTCCTCATTACTAATGGCGCACCAGACACACGGTGCGCCATTACTAGCAAATTTTATTTTTTTATTTTTCCAAAACTACTAATGGCGCACCAGGGCACAGTGCGCCATTAATAGGTTTAATTAGTAATGGCGCACCACACACACGGTGCGCCGTTACTAACAATTTTTTTCCAAAACTAGTAATGTCGCACGAGGGTACAGTGCGCCATTACTAGTTCCAACTAGTAATGGCGCACCACAACCAAGGTGCGCCAGTACTAACAATTATATTATTTTTCTGTTTTGCAAAACTAGTAATGATATTTCTTCTGTTCTAGTCCTCATGAATATTTATTTATGTGTTTATTCTGGTATTGAATTTCTAACTCACAAAAAGTATTGAATTTGTTAATATTTTTTGAACTAATGAATATTTTTAAATTTCATGGGCACTTTTTGAATTCATGAATATTTTTTCAAATTTGATGATATTTTTTTATATTCATAAATGTTTTACCAATTCACAAATGAATGCAATTAAAAATCCAAAAAAACAAATTTGATGATATTTGATGATATTTTCAAATAACAAATTTGATGATATTTTGAAAAATAAAAAAAAAGTTACTAATGGGGCAACCCTCGTTGGTGCGCCATTTCTATGGATGTACTTATGGCGCACCCCTGGGGGGCACCATTGCTATTCTTCCCCCTCTATCCCTTTTCCCCTCGCCCCCGTGCCAGATCCCCTCCATCCTGATCCCCCTCGCCGCCGACGACCCCTCGCACCCTCTCCCGCTCCACCGCCGCCGCCGACCCCCCGCATCCTCCCCCGCTCCAACCTAGGTTAGGCTAGGTCACGTCGTGCCCCAACCCCATTCGCCACAACCGCCCCACCCCACCCACCGACAACTGCACCTCGTTCCGTCGCCGTGATGAGGAAGTCGGTGCCCGGAGGTGGAGACTTTGGCGGGGCTACTCGCAGTCCATCGACGGCTGACAACGAACGCCGACGTGACGCGACGAGGCCGGCCCGCGACCACGACCACGACTGGCATCCTCCTCCTTCTACGGTCTGCATCTCCGATGCGACGCCAACCACCGCCTCGTCAACGAATCTAAATGCTCCCTCCCTCCTCTACTCCTCTCCTCTATATAGTGTAATAATTTTTATCAATAAAAAATAAAAAAGTTACTAATGGTGCTCTAGGAGAGGGTGCGCCATTGTTATAAAAAAAAACTTATGGCGCACCCCACGGTGGTGCGCCATTGCTATGGATGTACTTATGGCGCACCCCTGGGAGGTGCGCCATTGCTATCCCTTTCCCCCTCGCCCCCGCGCCAGATTCAATGCCTAGCCCCCTCACCCCCCGGGCGCCAGATCCCTTTCCCCCCTCGCCGCCGATGACCCCTTTCCAGCGCGCCCCGCTTCCACCTCCAGCGCTCCTCCACCCATCACCACCGCAGCTCTTCCACCCCTCACCACCGCAAGCCGCCGCCACCCCCGAGCATCCACCGCCGCCGCCGCTCCCAAGCATCCACCACCAAGGCCGCCGCCCCCAACCAACCATCCACCGGCGCCGCCACCCTCCCCCTCCTCCCAACCATCCACCACCCTCCACTGGACCGCAAGCCACTGCTGTCGTCGCCCCGAATCGTGCGTTTCCTCCCCGAGCAGGCTTCACCGAGCACGGGTACGCCTCCTCTAGAAGCCCCCGAAGCAGCAGATCGAGCCCCTCTGCACCGGCTGCCCCATGGCGCCTCCGTTCCAAAGCTGCAGATCATCCAGTCCTCCACTCCTCCACGGTGAGCATCTGAATGGCTGGAATGTGTTCTTTTGAAAGAAAAGTGCAGAGTTGCATAAGTTACATACTGGTCCAAGCTCACTCTGCTCGCCACTAGTTCCAAGTACTAAGGGATTGCTATGCTGTCTGCATTAACACCATCATTTACATCGAGTGAACACACTTAATTTTCTAAGGCATCTGCTACTCTGTTATAGTCTCTCCTAGCCAAAACTGAAACAAAACACATCAAAGTTCTGAATCAAAAAACTCTTTTCAGCTCATATTTGGGCAGACAGTGGAAGGATCAGTGTGTCTTCAGATTCAGAGTACTCTGAAATGTTATATTGGTTGCTGTTTATCTTCAGAATTTTTTAACTCTAGCTTTAGAGTATTATGCGAAGCTACAAGATGTGTGATCTATTGTCAGAACATTTTGTTAGATCTTTGGTGTGCTTACCAAGAACGAAATAAAAGATGATCCTTCGGATTTATTTGTTGAGACAAGCATCTCATATATGTTCAGCACCTGGGTGGGTTCTGCTTCAGTAAATCAAATCATACATAGCATCGCTGGATTGTCAGTTTTTTTTGAGAGAATCCTGAATGGCCGTATGTTGTGGGAGGTCGGCGCCCACGCAGCAGGTTGATTGGGCCGGGAAAGTTTTTTGAGGGAAGAAAAGGATGGGAAAGATGTACACACGGCTGACTGACTTTGGTTTTTTCTTTTATCTCTTTATTATTATTATTATTGTCACACACACGGCTAGCAAAATTTTTGGATGGGCTAGTATGTACAGTATATACCTAGTATATATAAAATTAAACTTGTGATGATGTTGTACTTGTGATGATGCTACTTGTGATGATGTTGGCAACAATTAGTGTTTATGAAGAAGAAGAATAAACCTGCTGCTGCTGCTGTTATGCCTGTATTCACTGCTACTGCTGTACTTGTGATGATGTTGTACTTGTGATGATGCTACATGTGATCTGCTGAAATGACCCATTGGCGACTTCATTACGCGGGGATAATGATTTTGCAGGTACCCCGAGAGGCCCTTGAGTTTGCCGGAATGTCGATTCACTTCCGTTCCGGCAAATTCGGGTACTCCATATGTCCTATTTTCAGCAAAGGTCATGCTGAAATTTTCCGTGAATTTTAGCATGACTTTGCTAAAAATAGGATATATGGGGTACTTGCGACTAATGCATGGGCCGGGGTATCTTAGTACTTAATTAAGTAGGATCAACTGCCTCTTGTGTTATACATATAGAAGTGTGATATCAACTCATAGTTATTACTAATGTGAGTTGCTCCTCATCGATAAACCCTAATCTGGTAGGATGAACTACTAAAAAAGCCCATACCACATATTCTATTTGGATGGCCCTGCTAACCCTTGACCATAAATACTTGAGATGGATGTAGCAGGCTTAAAGAAAGAAATGTTTTTAGGCCAACTCCACTGGGCCTGGCTGAAAATGCACAAGTGTGCATGACTAACAATATTCTATTGTAAAGCTAAACAGGAAAGAGGAACCACTCATCCTAACCATTTTCTCTCAAAATTACCACTTCACTTATTACTACTGAAAATCTTAGACCATGTCCATTCACCAATAGCTCAAACCAGTTCGAAGGGTGTGTTTTCACCACACTGTGGATTATCTTATTGGACCCAACAGATATTTGCAGAAGTAACTTCCTATTCACCTAAAGGCATGAATTATCCAAATCTTGATTCATCCTCATTAAAGCTTTCCATCTGAATGGAATCTGCTACCTATCTATCCTCTACAAGACCCTCCACCTATGTTTCTAATTAGATACCTTTCTTTCAACTCTTAACCAGTTCCATTTCTCCATTTCTCCACCCTCCATATCTAATTAGATACCCGTCGGCCGCTACAGTTCTAGCTGTACTAGCGATGCTATATGTATGATAGTATTCGAGGTGTATTAGTGATAATATTCGATGATGTACGAACGCAAGAGATGATGTAGTTTTGAATTATGAATGTTGGAAATGTCATCATCGGACGACGAAAGTCTCTCGGGGGAGTGCGGCTGGTGCCATGACGATCAAGGTCTGTGCGACAGGCCTCACCTGGACGATGATCGGCGCTTCAGCATTAAGCTCGAGGAGACCTTCGAAGTTGAAACAGTACGCAACGAGGACAAGTGTTTTCTTCATAATTAAGCATGACTTCAACTATTTCAACGTGTAATTTTCATCTTTTACAATTCGAGTATAGCTTATCCCATGCCATGCAAGACGCTATGTCTTGGAGAGGTTGGATTTTGAAGACCATGAAAATTATGAAACAAGGAAAATTCACCTAAGGACTCATCATGATTTGGATTTTGAAGTAAATCTGTATAATTCTGGGAGCGTAACCGATTTTGGTTGCAAAAATTGGGAAGCATTTTGCAAGATGTATGGTTTTGATGAGGGTATGCTTGTCATCATGGACCTTGGTGATCCTGACATCGACCAAGACAATATGGACATTTGGGTCCTTGTTGATACGCCTCCAGTTCTACCGCTATGTGAGTTTCTCAAACATAGTTAATTATTAACTAATTTATATTGTTCATTTCAAAATAGTTGACAGCTTATTTCCATTGACAGCTTATTTTGATTGTTCAAACAATGTGCGGAACATGGTAGACAAAACCCACTACACCGATGGCTCCGAGTTAACTTATCAGGAGAAAAATCATCTGGTCGGATTTTGTACTGATCTTGAGAATTAGAATATCTACAATCAAACTCCTCAACATTATGGTCAATACGTGCCACTAGTGCACGTGTTGAACTATGGTAACTACCATGGAGATACCCTGGTAAGATTTTTTACTATTACGACATCCATGCATCTTTTGCATACTTCTAAAACTAGTACATCATTGCTAACTATGAAGTTATTACTATGTTTTTGAATAGAGAATCCCAGAGGATTGTGTGCCTCATTTGATGTATCAGAATGGCAGCCTTCGTGTTTTGAACATATATCCAGGTCATCCTACGAATCTCAACTGTCCATACCAGATTTCTAAAAGAAGTGGAGACATGCTAATCAGAGAATGGAAAAATGTATGGACAGTCGTAAGGAGGTTCTTGGAAGCAAAAGGAAGCGCCGAGCAAGAATTGGAGATAGGATGATCTCCATTCTCCATAATGGAGAGTCAGGGTCTATATTGTTTTATGCTATTTTACCTTAAATAGGGTATTTAGGTCCTGCCTAATACTGATGATCATGTGCTAAGAACAATTAAGTAGGGTTGGTTCGATGACTATCAAGATGATGATAGTATGACTTGTTATTAATAACGAGTAGAAGTTGTATGATGATGATTAGTAGGACTTGTTATTATGATGATGCATGTTGCGAGCATGAAGAGTTATTATATATCTGTGGGTGAAATGAACATGGATTGGATTGAAGTGAAGGCAACATGCATGTGGTGCATGTCGAAAGTAGTACAATCCAAACTTGATCAAGTTAGGATTAGTATTACTTTCGACATGCACCACATGTTGCCTCAGTTCAATCTAAGTCATGTTTAGGCATAGCAGTAGCAGTAGCATGGAGATAAGAGAGGACACATCTCTCAATTATCTCCGAATGCAGTATTACTTTTGACAAACTCGCTACTCGCGGTCTCGAGACTTCTAATGTTCTAACTTTGTTAGGTCTTTTGAATTCGGAGACTAATATGATGAATTGTATTCGGAGACTAATCTTCTATTGTATTTGATGAATCTGTTGTTTATATGTTGCGCTGTCTATATTCCGTGCAGTAATATATTTTGTAACCTGTGCAAATATCAGAAAAGAAAAAAATAATTCCTAATATTCATACTAGTGGCACACCATACAGCACATTAGTGGCGCACTGCTATAAAAAATACTAGTGGTGCATTATCTGTTAGTGCGCCATTAGTAACCCAGAGTACAAGGTAAATATGGCCCCCTAGGAGGCATACTAATGGCGCACCGTGTGACTTACTAATGGCGCACTGCCTGGTGCGCCACTATAGTCTGGTATACTAATGGCGCACCAGGGGTGCGCCATTAGTATATGTTACTAGTGGCGTGATGATAGTGGCTCACCTGTAGTGCGCCATTAATGGCCAAAACAGGTGCGCCACTAATAAGCCTTTTCCTAGTAGTGCTTGACTCTCCGGTAGAAACTTTGGGGCACTCTTTGAAGTACTTTGTGTTCGTTTAATAGATGAATCTGAGACTGTGTGATGCATATCGTATAATCATGCCCACGGATAGTTGAGGTGACATTGGAGTATCTAGGTGACATCAGGGTTTTGGTTGATTTGTGTCTTAAGGTGTTATTCTAGTACGAACTCTATGATAGATCGAACAGAAAGAATAGCTTCGTGTTATTTTACTATGGACTCTTGAATAGATCGAGTAGAAAGAATAACTTTGAGGTGGTTTCGTACCCTACCATAATCTCTTCGTTTGTTCTCCGCTATTAGTGACTTTGGAGTGACTCTTTGTTGCATGCTCAGGGATAGTTATATGATCCAACTATGTTATTATTGTTGAGAGAACTTGCACTAGTGAAAGTATGAACCCTAGGCCTTGTTTCCTAGCATTGCAATACCGTTTGTGCTGACTTTTATCATTAGTTACTTTGCTGTTTTTATATTTTCAGATTACAAAAACCTATATCTACCATCCATATTGCACTTGTATCACCATCTCTTCGTCGAACTAGTGCACCTATACAATTTACCATTGTATTGGGTGTGTTGGGGACACAAGAGACTCTTTGTTATTTGGTTGCAGGGTTGCTTGAGAGAGACCATCTTCAATCTACGCCTCCCATGGATTGATAAACCTTAGGTCATCCACCTGAGGGAAATTTGCTACTGTCCAACAAACCTCTGCACTTGGAGGCCCAACAACGTCTACAAGAAGAAGGTTGCGTAGTAGACATCACTCCTCTCCGCGTGGGCATCCACTGCCGCGTCATCCCCAGCTCAACGTCGTCCCCTTCCTAGGCCTCGCCGTCATCCACCACCTTGGTGGTCTCGGCGCGGCGCGGTCAATGTGGTCAACGACTGACTTCTATCGGAAGAGTACTGTACGTGGAGAGGCTTACAGCTGGGTCCACGACCCCACACGAGGAAATGCCTCCTTATTACGTGCAAAAGAATGATTCCTCCACCTGACAGTAGGGACCCACCGAACGGGCCACTGTATTTCGCGAAAAAACGTTCTCCCCTGACTGCTGAGACCCAACAGCTACATCTTTGCACGCAAGGAAGTGCCTGACAGTCGGGACCCACCTGGTCGAAGCGTGCATAGCGTTGTCATTCTGGTCGCAAACGTGTATGTACATACTAGTCGATGTAGAGGCGCGCACGTGTCGTAGTAGAGGCACGCACGTGACGTAGTAGAGGCACGCACGTAGCATGTACACGTACGTACAGCGACCAGGGTACAAGAAAGTAAATATGGCCACGTACGTACATACGGCGGGGTCTCGAACGCCTACTCATGCATATGTACGGCCAGGGCTCATGTACATGGCTGGGTCGGAATGCAGAAACTACATCGTCGTCGTGTTCATGGGGAGCCAACCGGCTGGGTCGGAACGGAATGCGTCGTCATGTTCATCGGGAGCCAACTGGTCGACTACCTCCACGGGCTACTGTTCATCGGGAGGGGTGTGGCGTACCGCAAAATGGGACTCCATGGGATACTGTTCCTCTCCACCGTCGACTGGCTCCACGGGCTACTGTTCATCCACCGTCGACCTCCTCCAGCCTGCACGTGCGACTGTTCATCCAGCCTCCACCGCTCCTCCACCAGCTACTGTTCAACCAGGCCTCTCCACGGGGTCCTGTTCAACCACCCTTCCATGGGCTACTGTTCATCCAGCCCTCCACCGGCTACTATTCAACCAGCCCTCCATGGGGTCATCCTATTCATCAAGCCCTCCACGGGGTCCTATTCGTCCACCCCTCCACCGGCTCGACCGTTCGGGGTCCTGTTCACCCAGCGGCAACGGCCTCTACTACCACGGGGTCCTATTCATCCAAACCCCCCACCAGGAACTGTTCATCCAAACCCCCCCAACAACGCTCAGTGTTCATCCAGAGGCAGCATCGATCGGCTTCAGTTAGCAGCAGTTGAGGGAGTCCTAGATTAGGGGGTCCTCGGACAGCCGGACTATATACTTCTGCCGGACTGTTGGACTATGAAGATACAAGATTCAAGACTTCGTCCCGTGTCCGGATGGGACTTTCCTTGGCGTGGAAGGCAAGCTTGGCAATACGGATATGTAGATCTCCTCCCTTGTAACCGACTCTGTGTAACCCTAGCCCCCTTCGGTGTCTATATAAACCAGAGGGTTTAGTCCGTAGGACAACAACAATCATACCATAGGCTAGCTTCTAGGGTTTAGCCTCTACGATCTCCTGGTAGATCAACTCTTGTAATACTCATATAATCAAGATCAATTAACAAGGAAGTAGGGTATTACCTCCATTGAGAGGGCCCGAACCAGGGTAAATATTGTGTCCCCCGCCTCCTGTTACCATCCGCATTAGACGCACAGTTCGGGACTCCCTACCCGAGATCTGCCGGTTTTGACACCGACATTGGTGCTTTCATTGAGAGTTCCACTGTGCCGTCACCGTAAGGCTTGATGGCTCCTTCGATCATCGAACAACTCGATGACAACGATGCGATCCAGGGTGAGGTTTTCCTCCCCGGGTAGATCTTCATATTCGGTGGCTTCGTACTGCGGGCTAACTCGCTTGGCCATCTGGAGCAGATCGATAGCTACACTCCTGGCCATCAGGTCAGGTTTGGAAACTTGAACTATATTGCCGACATTCGCGGAGACTTGATCTTCGACGGATTCGAGCCCATGTCAGGTGTGCCGCACAATCACGACGAGCATGATTTAGCTCTGCCGTTGGACTGTGTTCGGGAGATCACACCTGCAACTACTCCGGCCCTCAATCTGGAACAAGTTGCGCCCTCTGTGGACGGGTGGATGGACCCCGCCATGGAGGCCGCACACTCAGTGGCGATAGCGCCGAATACTGACCTTACCTCCTATGAGACCCGTGTTGCCGAACTGTTGGATTCGTCCCCGGCCAGGACTCCGAGCCGCTTGTGTCCGTGCCCATCGAATCTGATTGGGCGCCGATCATGGAGTTTACCTCTGCGGATATCTTTCAGCACTTGCCTTTTGGCGATGCGCTAAATTCATTAAGGTCTCTCTCCCTATCAGGAGACCCTTGGCCGAACTATGTCCGGCTAGAATGGGATGCGGACGACGAAGAAATTCGCGACCCACCCACCACCCACTTAGTAGCCACTGTCGACGATTTAACCGACATGCTCGATTTCGACTCCGAAGACATCGACGGCATGGACGACGATGCAGGAGAGGAACAGGAACCACCGCCCACAGGGCGCTAGACAGCAACTTCATCACATGACATATACATGGTGGATACACCCAAAGAAAACAATGACGAAGAACGGAAGGATGCAGCGAAGGATAGCTCCCTCGAGAAGCAACCAAAGCGTCGGCGTAGGCGCCGCTCCAAATCCCGCCTCGGCAAAAACAGCGATAACAGCGCAAGAGAAAATAACACCCCAGTCGACTCCAGAGGAAACGATGACCACATTGACCCAGCGGCAAAGCAGGATGAACCAGCAAACGGTGAACATAGTACGGATCCGCTGTCCGAACACGGTGACGCCGAGGATGAAGCTGATAAACCCCCCTCCGGAGAGGAAAACAGTCCGGACGAGGATGCACACATCATCCCGGAAAGGCACTTGGAACAAGAGAACCTCGACAGAAGGCTTATTGCCACCGCAAGGAATCTGAAGAAGCAGAAGCAAAAGCTTAAGGCCGCGTAGAATACGCTCAATAGTAGATGGAACAAGGTGCTCGACAATGAAGAAAAGTATGGTGGTAGTTACCACACAAAGAGTTATCCAAAGCGCAAGCTGTTGCCTGAATTTGATGATGAGGCCTTAGAGCCCACACAGCCGAAAAACAAAACGGCCGACCGGTCGGATCGACCACCTCTTGGCCGCGATAGAGCGGCTAACAAGGCCGCACATAAGTCAGCACACGCTTCACGTGAGGACTTGCATCAGAAGACCGGCACGACCAGATCCATCTACGGATCAAGGAAACGCGCTCCAGCGCACAACCAAAACCGAACACTACAACCGTCAGAACACCATGACACATCCAAATACAGGGGTGCCGCACACCCCCTATGTTTCACCGATGAGGTGCTGGACCACGAATTTCCAGAAGGATTCAAACCCGTGAACATAGAGGCGTACGACGGAACAACAGACCTTGGGGTCTGGATTGAGGACTTTATCATCCATATCGATATGGCTCGCGGAGACAATCTCCATGCCATCAAGTACTTGCCCCTCAAGCTGAAAGGACCAGCTTGGCACTGGCTGAAATGCCTCCCCGAAAACTCAATTGGAAGTTGGGAGGAGCTTGAGGATGCTCTTCGGGCTAATTTTCAAGGGACCTATGTCCGACCTCCAGATGCAGACGATTTAAGTCATATAATTCAACAGCCCGGAGAGTCAGCCCGAAAGCTTTGGAACAAATTTCTCACTAAGAAGAACCAAATCGTCGACTGCCCGGACGCCGAAGCCTTAGCAGCTTTCAAACACAGCGTCCGAGACGAATGTCTCGCCATACACCTCGGCCAAGAAAAACCAAGAATAATGGCAGCCCTGACAAGCCTCATGACCCGCTTTTGCGTGGGCGAAGATAGCTGGCACATCCGAAGTCAGGGATGGCAATGGAAAACCACGACATAGTAAAAGCAAGCGTCGAAATAAAGAGGACAGCCCAGATAACACGGCGGTAAATGCCGGATTCAGGGGCTCTCGACCAGGTCAGCGGAAAAAGCCTTTCAAAGGCAGCACAGATGGACCGTCGAGCCTAAACAAGATTCTAGACAAATTATGTCAGATTCATGGCACCTCCAATAAACCTGCAAATCACACCCACAGAGAATGCTGGGTCTTCAAGCAGGCCGGTAAGTTAAACGCCGAACACAAGGGGAGGGAGACACCAAGTGAAGACGAGGACGAGCCTCGCCAGCAAAGCACTGGGGGACAGAAAAAATTCCCACCAGAGGTCAAGACAGTGAACATGATCCATGTGACGAAGAAGAGAAGCTAACATGCACTCCGAGACACACGCGCCGTAGAGCCCGTCACCCCTAAGTTCAACCCCTGGTTGGCCTGCCCGATCACTTTTGATCGCAGGGATCACCTGACAAGTATCCGGCATGGAGGATTGGCTGCCTTGATGTTAATCCAATAATAAACGGATACCATCTCACATGAGTCCTTATGGACGGCGGCAGTAGTCTTCATCTGATATATCAGGACACAGTCCGCAAAATGGGGATAGACCCGACAAGAATCAGCCACAGTAATACTACCTTTAAGGGAGTAATACCAGGCCCAGAGGCCCGCTGCACGGGCTCTCTAGTACTAGAGGTTGTATTCGGTTCTCCCGACAACTTCTGAAGCGAAAAGTTGATCTTCGACATCGCTCCATTCCGAAGTGGCTATCAAGCACTACTCGGAAGAGCAGCTTTTGCTCGTTTTAATGCAGTACCGCATTACGCTTCCCTTAAGCTTAAGATGCCCGGTCCATGTGGCATCATGACAATTTGCGGAAATATCGAGCGTTCCTTATGCGCGGAAGAACGTGTGGCGGCTTTAGCAGCCGAACACTAAACGGCCTCTCCAACCAGAATAAACGATCGGTCTTCAAGACCGCGGACACAGCTAGATGAGTCCGGCACATCACTAGCTGTAACAGCTCAGATATATCTAAGATTGGTTTGATGGATTTACACTCATAGGTGGTACCAGGGGCTTCCCGCGTTTAAACAGGGCTAGTTCGGCTCAACTTTACTTATCTTGAATTTTCATGGTTTATCGAGAATAACCAATTTTTCGCACGACAACTTTCACCTAAGTTCTTCTCTTTTACACACGACAATCGTGCTACACCCTTCCAGGATACGGCACAACGGAGACACATGCGCAGACGTGCAGCAGGGACCCGCTCAAAGGTTTCTTTTTACATTAAGACCCTGTGTAAACCTTTTTTACTGTCTCTTGTTGTTCACATCCTCTGGATACTCAGTACAACCGAGAAGGATGCTGACGTTATTGGCATTTCGCCACGTCAGAACATTGCACGTACCTGGACACTCGGGGTTCATTAAGGGCAATTCTTAGCTCGGCATATGTTATAAAGACCGAATACCTTAGGGAGTGTTCGGCGTCGCGAGTTTGGCCTTATATGCATCAGCTCCGAATCATGTCTTTGGTCAAATGTTGGGTTTGCCCGGCTCCCGTGTTTTCCTACCTTACGTTCCGCTCTATCGGCTAAGGTGGCACCAGGAGAACTACTGCGATTGTGCCCTGGTTCATCCGGATGAGCACCTCAGTAGAGAAAGCCGAAAACTGACTGTCATGATAAAGCGCGAGACTGGTCAACCACTCGATGACTTAGCAGAATCTTCGGGATTCCTATGCATTAACGAAGGGCCGTTTCCCGGTCATGTATGTACGCGCCCCGTATTCGGACGAGCGCGGAGGTACCAGGGGCTATATAGTAGTCCCACCGTCAAACTCCTATGGCTAAGTGAAAGTGTTAAAGCAATATAGTCTGATTGCCTCGTTCGCTGCGTTATCACCTCCTTAATGGACCAAGACGTTGGATCAAGTGTGAATATGCGTTTTTTGTGAACACCCCCGCATTATATGCATGGGGGCTGAGGCCGACGACTGCAAACTTTCAGGTTATATACATATATACATAAATGCCCGCACAAGGCATCATAAAACTTTCAGGCAAAAGTATAAACGCAGCCTTTATAATTTAATAAACATTGTTCTTACAACGGGAATACATGTCACTAGAAGATAATATTCTTCGAGCACTGAGCCTCTACTAAACGAGCGCCTTCAAGGACTTCTTCAAAGTAGTGCTCGGCCGATACTCGGCCCACGGCCGAACTCTGTGTTGCAATAGCGGTGGCCTCCATCTCTGCCCAGTATGTCTTGACACAGGCAAGTGCCATCCTCGCACCCCCTATGCACGCCGACCTCTTCATAGCGTCGATGCGCGGCACAGCACCAATGAACTGCGGCACTAAACTAAAATAACTATTTGGCTTTGGCCCTTCCGGCCAAAGATGATCCACAATAGACCTCATGGCAAGCGCGGACAACCTATGGAGCTCGGCCCACTCGGCCATTCGCTCATTCAACAGCGGCGGACGCACTGGAACATTGAACTGTGACAAGAACAGTTTTTCCACTTCACGATCTTTTTGATCTTTGAAATACTCGGTCGCATCAGCAGCACTCGCTGCCAAATCCACATATGCGTCTGCTGAACTCCATAGTTGATCAAGAGGGGCATACTTAGGATCTCCGAACTTCGTCCGCAACAAAAAGTGCTTCCCAGCCACAATATCCCCGGCTTGATGCAGCTCCTCCTTCGCCGCTCTGATTTTAGGGCGGGCGTCCTTGGCCAATACCATGGCCTTCTCCAGGTCCGTCATCTTCGTTCGATTTTCCTTTTCAAGAAGCTCGTAACAGTCGGCGGCATCCTTCAATTCAACAACCATCTTGGCTATTTTATCCTTGCTTCGGTAATGCGCAGCATGTTCGGCTCTCAGCTCTTCGACCGCCATTAGAGCGGCTGCATCACTCTTCCTGTTCGTTCCTTGGCAGAGGCAAGTTCCGCCCGAAGGGTCTCCATGGCGGCAGCCCCATCTGCAGTCACAACCTCTTAAAGATACAAGCATCATGCTCCTCTTACTATGTGTTGATCATTGGAGAAATCACATACCCTGTGCCTCGTCGAGCCGCTTGTTTACAAGCACGATGCCGGCATCTGCCGCATCAAGTTGCCGCTTCAGCTCGGCAAGCTCACTAGTCCGGCTAGCCACCGGACCTTCCGCCACCTACACATGAAGGCGGCATGATTATTACCTGGGACTATGATCCTCTGTTTGCCGCCGTTTTCCAAAGCAACCAGAGTCTCAGGGGCTACTATCTGCATATGGCACACCTAGCGTGCAAGGTACCATCAAAAACATATACTACTTTGCGTACCTCAAAGCCTCTCAGCAGGCTCATAAAAGCTTCATGCAGCCCGCTTTCGGCGGATGAAATCCTCTCAATCACCGTACCCATTAGCGTATGATGCCCTTCTGAGATAGCCGCTTGCTCCAGAGGATCCTTCAGTGCGTCGGTTCGCGCACCGGACGGTCCCGGCCCCTTTCTGTTGCTCTCCTTAGGAGCCGAATACTCCCGACTTGGGTGGCCGAAGGATTACCCTCTGGCCTTGGCGGATCAGGAGAAATCCTCCGTGACGACACCTCAGGGTCGCCCGCCTCATGAGGCGGGGAGGCATGGGGAGGTGTTTCGCTCTCCATCATCTCTGGAAGAAGATCCCCCGAAGACGAACTCTGTCGAGAAGGGCTACGATCCGAACTACAAGATATATGTTTCGGTTATTGTCCTCAGAAGTAAAGCGGGATCTTTTTACTATTAAGTACTCTTTGTTTACTTACAGCTCGGTGGAGGGCTGATCCCCTTGCGGGCACTGTACGGCAAGGGTACCCTCCGGGGAAGGACCCACCGACAAAGGATTCTTCCCTCGCTTGGAGACCATTACTTCCAAGTCTTCAGAGGCGGTCCTCTTCCTTCCCCGGGGAGAGGGAACTTTAGATCCCCCCCGGTTATCCTCCTTCAAGGAGGCTCTGATTCCCCCGGTCTGGATGAATAGTAAGTGAGGCTCGCTCTCGGCCTCTTTGTTCCTCCCTTTACCTTCCCCAGATGGCGCTTGATAAGGCGCAAGCTCAAGCATCCTGGCTAGTACAGGATCCGGTGAGCCCTCGGGAAGGGGGGCCGGACACCTGATCATCTTTGCCTTTTTTATCCAGTCCTGGTCAAAAGGCGACTTTTCAGGATGATGTTGTGATAAATTAAAAGACAACGTGTTCGGCCACGAGACTACTTACTTGGGTATCTGGACGATTGCAGCTCAGACCCGCATCCTCGATGGTGTCCGGACACCTTATTTCTGGTCCGAAGAACAATTTGTACATCTCTTCGAGCGTCATGCCGAGGGAGTGCTGAATAGCTCGCGGTCCTTCCGGGTTGAACTCCCACATACGGAGGATCGACGTTTGCAAGGTGGGACTCGACAAACTAGCATGACTTGCATTACCGTGACCAGGCTGACATCTCTCTCGAGGAGATTTTGGATGCAACTCTGCAATATCGGCACATCATTTACTGGAACCCAGTCCAGCCCCTTGTTGATCCATGACGTCAGTTGTGGCGGGGCGCCCGAGCGAAAGGCAGGGGCGGCTACCCACTTGGTACCCCGGGGAGCTGTGATATAAAACCACTCCCGTTGCCATAAACTGGACACCTCCGGGAAGGAACCCTTTGGCCATGGAACATCGTCGCCTTTTCTTACTACGACACCTCCGCACTCTGCATGTCGCCCCTCAATCATCTTCGGCTTCACATTGAAGGTCTTGAGCCATAAGCCGAAGTGTGGGGTAATGCGGAGGAAGGCTTCACAAACGACGATGAACGACGAGATGTGAAGGATGGAATCCGGGGCCAGATCATGGAAATCCAGCCCGTAATAGAACATGAGCCCCCTAACAAAGGGATCTAGAACAAGGCCTATCCCTCGGAGGAAGTGAGAGATGAATACGACGCTCTCGCCAGGTTTGGGAGTTGGAATGACCTGCCCTCGAGCAGGTAACCTGTGCGAGATTTCGGCGGTCAAGTACCTAGCCTCTCTTAGCTTCTTGATGGCTTCCTCTGTGACAGAGGAGGGCATCCACCGACCTTGAAGGTTGGATCCGGACATGGTTAAGTACCCTTCGGTCAAGTACCAAGCCTCTCTTAAAATTCAAAGCATCTGAACCAAAGGACTGTATTCGGCTTTTACATCTGCGGTCTTGGTAAGGTGAATTCTTCGAACAGCTCAGCTTTACATTAAATGTTATACCCTTCGGTTTCTGTGCCATCGCCGCCCTGACTTCCATGTGGCAGCTGAATACGAAGGGTCCAAGTATTTTTACACATAACACCCGGGCCATGTAGGGGAGGCGTCTATTTAAGCAGATTGAATCTCAGATGCCATTCCACACCAGGCGAAAATCTTTCGAACTTGCCACAAGAAACCACGCAAGCATGGCCAGCGCTCCCAGTTCTTCCTCCCGTCCCCACGGTCCTCAAAAAGGCGATTGGGAGAGCTGCTCTGTATCCCATGCCCAGCTGACCAAGCTCCAGGTGCAGGGATATCTCCCCCCTGCGGATCTAGTCCCCGTTCGGGCAGGATTAACTTCTTTTACTGGCGAAGCCCTAGCAGAAAATTTCCCTAATCCTTCAGAAGGGGAGCGAGTGTGCTTGGTTTCCTTTCTATTAAGAGGCGTTGGATTTCCAATCCATCCTTTCCTCCGAGGTCTCCTGGAGTACTACGGCCTCCAACTGAACAATCCCACGCCGGGCTCCATTCCGCACATCGCGGGCTTCGTCGCTTTCCTAGGCTACGAGGCCCATTTTGAGTTATGGAGGAAGCTTTTCTGCCTCGTCCCTCGCTCCCAAAAGGGATCCATATTCGAGGTGGGCGGTGCCGAAGTATGGCGCATAGCCGGGACAGGATACCTATCCGGCACCCCGAAGAGTGGCCCTCAGAGTGGTTTTATATTGAATACGTCATTCTCTCAGACCCAATCCAACGAGGCCTACCCGAATTTTCCAATGCTCCGTGAAAAAAGCGCCACAGCTGGCGCCCCCGGAGCCTCAAGGAGGAAGATAGTGCGGAGGTTAAGAAGTTAATCGACAAGATAAAAATACTCCCCCAATCCGGACTGTGCATAATTGAGTTCATGGCGATTTTCATAACGCGAGGTGTTCAGCCACTCCAATAGAGAGGACTCCCCATGTGGAACTACAACGGGGAGGATAACACATCTCGCTATGGGCGCAAGGGTCCGGACAACTTCGCCGCCCTGGCCGCCATGTTGGCTTATCTTTATAAAGGGGAGAAAGAAGAGTTCACTTGCCTTAAATGCCGAGAAGGCTTTTCCATGTACAATCCTCCCAGCTGGGTGCGCCTTTGCTTTGTAACTTTGCTCGATCTCCTTCCCGAGTCATACTTATTTGAACTTTAATCCGACTATCTTTAACAGTAATGGAGGAAGGCCATCGCGGGGATTTATAGCCCCGCTCCACAGCCAGAGGATCATATTCGGGACCTGGATCCCGGATTTGAGAAGGATCCAGATATACTTGTAGAGCTCAAGGAGGGGGTCTTCTATTAGGCGAGGTAGGATGGCACAGAAGTGGCCATTACAGTCGATTACCCTGGCCTTCTCCCCTCCTCTCACGTAAGTACCCTAAAGATGTCTCCTCCAAAAGAGTTTTCTCACTGCGCTTCACCCACCTCACTGTCTCGTGCTTTAAAGGGGTGGCGCTCGTCTCGCCACTCTGCACCAGAGGCATCCCTTAAAAGGGCGGAGCCTGTGCGAGGTGGGTCTTCGAAGAGAAAGGCGGATGGTGACACTTCCAAGCCTTCATCGAAGAGGTATGGTTTTTAGTACACCACATGGCAATCATACCGAATTGTAACGTTCCTTACTGCACCATATTTCAGGAAGAGCATTTGCCGGATTGTATCCGGAGACCTCACCGGACATGTGTCCACCAATCCGACCCCGGACCCTGCCTCCAGGGCTAGGGTTGATACGGGTGCAATGCCGGATTGTCCTCTCTCCGAAGATTCAGATAATGTATCCGTCACCAACTCCGAAGTGGAGAGTGCAATGAACCATTGACGCCGGAGGACCGCTATGCACGACCCCTACTTTACTGAAGAGGCATTTAATGCCTTCAGCTCGGCAGATGCATACATCCGGGCTGCTCGGGATGGGCTTGCTCGAGCCACTTACCAGCTTTCAAAGGATATGCGGGTAAGATCATACTGTGTAGATTTAATAATCATATACCAGTAGCCCCCGAGACTTGGAACAGTTGAAGCAATTGATTTTAAGGATCGTTGTATAATCAGGTACTCACGGAGAAGAACAACATGCTGTCTCAGGAGCTGGAAAAGTGTCGGACCCAGCTAACTACTGCTACCGCCGAACTAGAGAAGTCCAAGGAGGCACCGACTGGTAATGTCTCCTTCTGTCCGAAAAATATAATGATGTGCCAGTAATGTTTCTTCAAATAAACACCGTTGTGTTTATGATGGAAGGATCGTCGGATTAGCTGGAAGAGAAACTGAAGGCCCCGCAGGCGGATAAACAACATGCCGAATGGCAAGAGGCCGCTGATCAACGCGTACTGACATGGACCAGGGATGAGAACAACAAGCTGCAGGACGCCAACACCCAGCTAGGCAAAGAGCTGAAAAATGTGCGAGCCCAACTGGCGGACGCCTTGAAGGAGAACCGAAAGCTGAGAGGCGGCATATTCAGTATGCCTTTTGACTTACTTTCGTACAGTTCGCTAATGCGAGTCTTAACAAGTATTTTTCTGTAGGTGTGCTGACTGGGCGGCCCAAAGAAGTGGTGTCCGAATTTCAAGGCGACCTGCTACAAGAGTTGTCCAAGGTGCATGAGCAAGCTCGGAAGGCAATGAGAAACATCGCTAAGGCTTTATGGCCAGCCGATTCTCCTCCAGGAAGTATGGAGGAACTCGTGAGGCTATGGAAGATATCAGCATGCCGAGAGGGTGCTCGGGAACCCTGGCCACGGTGAAAACACGGTACACCGGACTTGATCCGAATCATATGGCGCGGGTCGGACCTCGAGGATCCGATGGACTGGAAATTCCGGTCAGCCTAGTGTACGACCAAGTGAAGATGGCCGCCAAGTATTCACAACAGGATTGTAAACTAGACAGCCTATTAGAGGGTCTAGAGGAAGAATAAGTTTTTGAGTCCAAGTAGCAATGTAATTTTATCGAGAAACTTGTCTCCAACCGAATTTGTAAAACCATTGTCATGGCAGACTTTCTGCTTCGACCTCCGAAAACCCTGAGGTTTGGAGTGTTTCTGAATACTATACCGTACGTAAACACCAAAGTATGTTCGGAAACCAGGCAGTCTGGTCATAGTTGCTTGAACAAACAAATTGTATTCGAGGAGTTATGTTATATTACATTTTATTGTAAGAAACATCTTCCAGAGACAATAGTTCCGTTAAGGGTTCCTTTCCCTGGGCCAACATGCGGTTTTTTTGCATGCCGAAGCTGTGATGCTAAAAATGCCAGTACACGTTATAGCCTCGGAGTTTTGTATTGCAATGAGGGCAGTTCGTCTTTTCCTCGCTGACCAATTATTCCCTTAAGAACGCTAGCTTTCGGCTTCACCGGTCTGAGATACACGTCCGGATAACCCGGCTGTAACAATCGCATAGGTTCTCCCTTTATGCCCTAGCCGAACAAGCGGGAACGTACGACATAAGCACAGGAGCCAAGCAACCCAGCTTGGCAAAAACTTAAGTCATAAAGGTGCATATAATGGTGAAGAAAAGACATATATGAGTAGAGGACACATATATATGGTGAGCTTGATGCTCGAAAAAATGATAATAAGCTTCTGTAAAAAGAACCCCCAGGTATTGTAGGGTATGTACATTTAAGCATGTATACCCCTCCGGTGTGCGGTTTTATCCGAACACGAGATAGAAGTCGCATAAAAAAGAGAAAAAAGACAACAGCAAAAGAGAGAAAAGAAGGAACGAGGAAGAAGGGTATGTGTGCGGACTTAGGCGTAGAATCTTCGGAGCCTTGCAGCATTCCATGGGTTTGGCTCCAAGCGATTATCCGAAGTATTGCGAAGGTGATAGGCTCCTCCAGTGAGAACTTCATCTATAATGAAGGGACCCTCCCATTTGGGCTTGAGCTTGTCCTTTTTCTTCTCTGGTAGGCGTAGAACAAGTTCACCGACATTATAAGTCTTTGCCCGTACTTCTCTAATTTGATATCGCCGAGCCTGATGTTGGTAGAATGCGGAACGGGCCTTTGTGACATCGCGCTCCTCCTCCAGGCTGTCCAAGTCATCCTGCCGATCGAGCTTGGCTTCTCTCTCTTTGTACATGCGCACTCGAGGAGAGTCGTGAATAATGTCGCAAGGCAAGACCGCCTCCGCGTCGTACACCATGAAAAAAGGTGTATATCCGGTCGTGCGATTGGGCGTGGTCCGCGGCCCCCAGAGTACGGAATCGAGTTCCTCAACCCAGTGCTTGTCTGATTCTTGCAGAGATCGCACTAGTCTTGGTTTGATGCCGCTCATTATCATGCCATTAGCCTGTTTGAGCTGACCGTTTGTCTGAGTGTGATATACGGAGGCGTAATCGAGCTTGATGCCCAGATTGATGCACCAAGTTTTCACCTCATTGGCTGTAAAGTTGGAGCCGTTGTCAGTAATAATACTGCGCGGGACACCATAATGGTGTACGACACTGGTTATAAAGTCTATCACCGGTCCGGCTTCAGCCGTTTTAACTGGTTTGGCTTCTATCCACTTAGTGAACTTGTCAACCATAACCAAAAAGTATTTCTTCTTATGGCTTCCCCCTTTAAGAGATCCGACCATGTCGAGCCCCCAGACCGCAAAGGGCCAAGTGATGGGGATTGTTCATAGGGCAGTGGGCGGCATATGGCTTTGATTAGCGAAAAGCTGGCATCCAACGCAGCGCTGTACGAGGTCCTGTGCATCTGCTTGGGCCGTCGGCCAAAAGAAACCCGTACGGAAGGCCTTACTCACAAGGGCCCGAGCTGCGGCATGATGGCCACCAACACCAGCGTGTATTTCAGCCAAAAGCTGTCGTCCCTCTTCTTTGGAGGTACATCTTTGAAGGACTCCGGTAGTACTTTTCTTGTACAGTTCTCCTTCATGAACTTTGTAGGCCTTCGAGCGTCGAACGATACGACGGGCCTCAGTTTGATCCTTAGAGAGCTCATTCCTAGTCAGGTAGGCGAGGAAGGACTCGGTCCACAGGGCAATTACAGCTATGATTTCGTGTTCCAATGGTGTTATTTCGGTGCCCGAGCCCCCGATGATATCGGAACTGTGTTCGGAATCTGGGGGTATGATCGGCTCTGGACCAGTGTTGCCGCTCTCGTACTGCCACACCACAGATGGCTTGAAGAGCCTTTCCACAAAGATGTTATGTCGGATGGGGTCGCGTTTAGCGCCCATGCGAGCGAGGATGTCCGCGGCTTGATTACTCGCCCGAGCCACGTGATGAAAGTCGAGCCCCTCAAACCGAGCTGATATTTTGAGTACGGCGTTGCGGTAAGCCGCCATCTTGCGGTCTTTTACATAAAATTCTCTGTTTATTTGGGATATTGCGAGGTTTGAATCCCCGCACACCTCAAGGCATTGTATGCCCATGGAGACAGCCATCCGGAGACCATGCAATAATGCCTCGTATTCGGTTGCATTGTTAGAGTCTGTGTACAGTATTTGGAGCACATAACGGACTGTGTCACCTGTGGGGGATGTCAAGACGGCACCAGCCCTGAGTCCGGCTAGCATTATAGAGCCGTCAAAGTGCATCACCCAGTTGGAATATGTGCCATACTCTTTACGGAGTTCGGCCCCTATCCATTCGGCGACGAAGTCAGCCAAGACCTGAGATTTAATGTCTCGGCATGGTTTGTACATTATTTCTAATGGTAAGAGCTCAATGGCCCATTTGGCAATCCGTCCGGTGGCGTCCCGGATGTTTATAATATCATTGAGTGGTGCTTCTAAAGCCACCATGATCGAGCATTCTTGAAAGTAGTGCCGCAGCTTGCGGGATGCCATAAAGACCGCATATGCTATCTTCTGATAATGCGGGTATCAGGATTTGCATGGTGTAAGGACCGTCGATACGTAATATACTGGTTTTTGGAGTGGGAACTTATGCCCCTCTTCCTCTCGTTCGACGACGAGCACCGCACTCACAACCTGGTGAGTTGCAGATATGTAGAGCAACATTGGTTCGCCGATGTTTGGTGCGACCGGGATTGGGTTGCTCGCTAGCAAAGTTTTTATTTCCTCGAGTCTGCAAATTGCAGCGTCCGTCCATGCAAAGTGGTCGGTGCGCCAGACCAGGCGATAAAATGGCAATGCCTTTTCTCCTAATCTGGAGATAAAACGGCTTAAACCTAGTATGCATCCGGTTAGTTTTTCGACCTGTTTGAGGTCAGTTGGTGTTGCCAATTGTGATAGGGCCCGGATTTTGGCTGGGTTTGTTCAATTCCTCTATTGGATACAATGAACCCGAGCAGTTTGCCGGCGGGAACGCCGAAAACGCACTTTTCCGGATTGAGCCGGATATCATATGTTCGGAGGTTGTCGAATGTAAGGCGTAAGTCGTCCACCAATGATTCAACGTGCTTGGTTTTGATGACTACGCATCTACATATGCCTCCACAGTCTTGCCGATTTGCTTTTCCAGGAACATTTGAATCATGCGTTGGTAAGTGGCGCCGGTGTTCTTGAGCCAGAAAGGCATAGTATTGAAGCAAAAAGGCCCATATGGGGTGATGAATGCCGTTGCGGCCTGGTTGGATTCCTTCATCTTAATTTGATGGTATCCGGATTATGCGTCGAGGAAACACAGTGAATCGTGTCCTGCGGTTGCATCAATAATCTGCTCGATGAGAGGTAGTCGGAAGGGGTCCTTAGGGCAGGCCTTATTAAGGTCTTTGAAATCGACACACAGGCGCCAGGATTTATCCTTCTTTGGTACCATGACCAGGTTTGCGAGCCAGTCCGGATGTTTGAGCTCTCTGATAAACCCGGCTTCGAGTAACTTGGCTAGCTCCTCCCCCATAGCCTGTCGTTTGGGTTTGGAAAATCGTTGCAGCGTTTGCTTGACTGGCTTGTATCCCTTCCGTATATTGAGACTATGTTCGGCCAGTCCGCGTGGGATTCCTGGCATATCAGGGTGCCAGGTGAAGATGTCCCAATTGTCTCGCAGGAACGCGCGTAATGCGGCATCGATCGTTGGATCCAGCTGTGCCCTAATGGAAGCTGTCTTCTTGGGGTCCGTCGGGTGGACTTGAAATTTGACTATTTCATTTGCTGGTTTGAAGGAAGTTGACTTAGGTCTCTAATCGAGTATTACATCGTCCCTATCCACTGTGGAATGTAAGGTGGTTAATTCTTCGGCCGCGAGGGCCTCTGATAGTGCCTAGAGGGCCAGGGAAGCGGTTTTGTTTTCGGTGCGGAGTGCTATATCCGGATCACTAGTGATAGTGATAACTCCGTTGGGCCCAGGCATTTTGAGCTTCATGTACCCGTACTGGGGTATAGCTTGAAAGCGTGTGAATGCGTCTCACCCTAGCAGGGCATGATACCCGCTGTTGAAAGGTGCCACATGGAAGAGTAACTCTTCAGACCTATAGTTCTCCGGCGTGCCGAATACCACGTCGAGTTTGATTTTCCCCGAGCATCTTGCTTCCCAACTAGGTATACTGCCTCGAAAGGTTGTATTACTCTGTCAATGCGACTCCTGTCCATTTGCATTTTATTGAGCGTCTCCTCATAGATGAGGTTCAGTCTGCTGCCACCACCCATTAACACTTTACTGTGCCGAAAGCCGTCCATGATTGGGTTTAGGACCAAAGCGGCTGGTGCCCAGACTGAGCGGGACCTTGGTTCGTCATCGGCATTGAAAGTAATCGTCGTATCGTTCCAAGGGTTTACTATTTCTATTTGGCAGACTTCGGCGAGGTCGCGAAGTGCCCTTTTGCACCGACTATTTGATGAGAAGGTCTCGAATACTGTGAACACTTTGAGATCGTCGTCCTCCAAAGATTACTTCTCTGGGGTTGTGTTGGTGAGGATATCATCGCCGCTCTTGGCCACTTGCCGGAGTATCCAACATGCCCATAGGTTGTGCGTTGGTTCGGTATTCAGTGTCATGTGTATTTGACAGGGCCTATCGAGCCATTCCTCGAAGATAGTTCTATGTCCAGTAAAGGGCTTAATTCTTGTCCACGGGATGATGATCAGGTGCCCCGCGAGAGTGCATCCTTTTTGCCCGTCCGGGAGATGGCTTAAAGGCATGCGGTTCCCAGCGGGCTGTCTGAGTTTTCCAAGCGCTTTCCATTGCGCAGTACTTCTGCACTATGTGTGCCAAATCTGCAAAGTGCAGTATGTGACGGTGGTTGAGTTCATTAAGGATTCCCTCATCCGTATAGTTCTTGTGAAATACTGAGATCGCGTCGTCGCAGCAATCTTTAATCTTGTTTTTAACTAATAGGAATCTAGCCCAAAAGTGATGGGCTGTTTCTTGAGGTTGCTGTCGTAAATACATTAAAATGCATATGTCCGGGGGACCGGGATTGCTTGGAGAGTATTGCTTGTGGTGGGCGGGTGGGATTAAATCTGGCCCGTGGCCCACTGTGGAATCCGGGTTTTGAAGAATTTCTGATGTTAATGGTCCAGGATCCGGAGTGTCCTGACAGTTTTTAGGCTCGAGGCCTGGTTCTATGTTCGGAGGAGGGATAGTTTCTCGAAGATGGGCGTCCGGCTCGTAGAGCTCAAATATCCGAACATAGTTTGTTTTTAGCGTAGGAGGAGCGGTATCCTCACCCTGCTCTTACACGACGGTTACCAGGTGGGTGACCGGTGGGGATATGATTTCTCTCTGGTCAGGTTTAAGTCCAATCAGATCATAATCTATTGAGACCCCCTGGGCGGCGATGTGATCTAACAGTTCTTTTTAAGACGAAACATCTGTCGGATCCATCTTATCAACGCTTTCGTGGTTGATGCAGAGATGATTTTTGGCAATCCGGTGGACCGCCTCAGGCTTTATGGCCGGGCGGGTGCCCATGGTGAAATTGCCGATCTGGAGGATCTACCCAGGAACTAGGGCTTTTCCGGAGGTGATTTTGTCATTGATGACGAGGCGAGCCATCAATCCTTCTATCGACAACACGGAGGAAATCTCAATGAAAGCACCAATGTCGGTGTCAAAACCGGCAGATCTCGGGTAGGGGGTCCCGAACTGTGCATCTAAGGATCAAGGGTAACAGGAGGCAGGGGACACGATGTTTACCCAGGTTCGCGCTCTCTTGATGGAGGTAATACCCTACTTCCTGCTTGATTGACTTTGATGAGTATAGGGGTCACAAGAGTTGATCTACCTCGAGATCGTAATGGCTAAACCCTAGATGTCTAGCCTGTATGATTATGATTGCCTCTACGGACTAAACCCTCCGGTTTATATAGACACCAGAGGGGGCTAGGGTTATACAAAGTCGGTTTATAGAGAAAGGAATGTTCATATCCGAGTGCCAAGCTTGCCTTCCACACCAAGGAGAGTCCCATCCGTACACGAGGGAAAGCCTTCCATCTTGTATCTTCACGGCCCATGAGTCTGGCCCATGTCACATAGCCCGGACGCCCGAGTACCCCCTAATTCAGGACTCCCTGAGTAAGCAACCCAGCCTTCCCTCGCAAACTACCATAGAAGCTTCCAAAGCAAGACTACTCAGTGCGCTATATGGATGACTTCCAGTGCAAAATACCCTGTCTTCTTCAATAAGCAACTGCAAAAAAAATTTGGCATGCAGCACCGAGTCCTCCCTAGCAAGTCTTTAAGGGGGGAAGCTTCTGAAGCACGATACCCGGTCTTCCTCAGCAAGATACTCTCGATGGTCTCCAACATACGTCATTCAATTTTCCTTAGTGCGACATGGGTACAAGATATGACATGGCGAATTGACAACATATGACTGTGAATCCCAATAATCAGGTCCGCAACAGTTTGGTCAGAAGCAAGAAATCAGTCAGAAAAAAAGTCTGCCTCCGGAATTAAATTCTCATTTATATTGTGAGCATGCTGCCAAGCTCTTGCAAGTCAATGGTACGATGATGAAGGCAAGGTGAGAATCCGGAAATCTCACGATTCATGCCAGAATAAGAAAGTCCGTTATACATCTCAGTTGGTGATGCAAGAACCGACACGGTTTGGAGAAAAACAACATGGGACATCAAATTTTGTCTGTACTCAGTCAGGCCAGATTCCTCATACCCGACAAGGTGATATCATTTGTCACCACTTGGTATGCTTTACAGCAAAAATGAGTTAGATGCAAGCACATGTGAACCCGGTATAGTTCCCACCGTACATGAACAAGGATAAGTTATGCTTGCCGAAATATTGCACCCAACAGTCCCACACAAAGAATGCGATACGATCAAGCTATTTCAGCAAAGAATCCAGAATAAGAGCGCAGTAATGAAGGAGAAAGACCAACCATGCGGGTATGAAAATTGTTGCATGACCCACATGGTGCGGATACCCTGGACAGTCTGAGTCACTATGGATCGCCAGGAATATTCATCAAGGGGGTCTACTCAATTTTGGTAAAGCCCCCATATCAAGGAAAGTCCCGCTCAGTTAACAATATATGCTCAGATTTGTCGGTATCGAATATCTGGGTCTGTCAAGTCAGACCAAAGGTCAATTCAACGGCTTGATTCCCACGACTATGGTAAAGCATCACACAGCCTACTATCCCCATGGATATGCCGAGAGAATGAATGATCAGTATGAGGAATAGCAGTCTCGAAGCATGTGCCCTCACTTATGTGAATCACCAAAGAATAGCCTGTCTGGAACAAAATCTTTCCGCGAGAGCCACCGGCAGTCAAGGATGAGGATTTTATCATATAAGATCATACCCCTTATGTTGGCCACGTCAGGCGACAATCAAATATTTGGTATGAATCTGAGACTCAAGACAGTGGAGCCAGTCAGGATGATTCAGAAATTCCTGCGATAAGTCAGAATCTGTCAGGAAAACGGTTATGCCTCAACCCACTGTTTGTAACCCGAATTACCTGCATTTAGTGGAAGAACCCAATGCAAGGAGTAAGAGCTTGGGTGTTCATGAGGAAAAATATGATCACCAATTCATCGATGTTTATCAGTGCAGCCACAGCAATCAGAAATCACGCTCGGATTTGTGAGATGGACATATATTTCAGTCATGATAACAAATCACACTCAGCTAAGTCAACAGATATGAAAAGAATTGGAGCCAGTATTGCATGAAAAATTGAGGTAAGATCTGTCAGGATAGGGATATAGTGAAGCAAACCACCCCAGAGCCAGTCAGGTATGTCAGATGAATAATTTAATGGGAACAATCAATAAAGGAAAAAGGATAACCGAGTTGGAAACGGTCTCCTTAAGTCAGTATATGCATACTTGTTCCCTGAGCATCCAAATCTCGAGGACGAGATTTCTTTAAGGGGGCAAGAGTTGTCACAGCCTGATTTTTGGCCCTTTCTTTTTCTTTTGTTTATCTGAGATTTTTCCTTGAGTTTTCTTTTTTCGTGGTTGTGTGGTCTGGAAATTGAAGAAGATGCCCTCTTCTTTATTTCCAGAGTGGCTTGTCATCCTCAAACCCTTCCCAAGACCTTGCCATTTCCATCTTGGACCAAACCCCAATATAATTTTCCTTGGGAATATTCCTTTTCTATTAAAGGAATAACCCTATTTGCCCTAGGTAGTGAAGCAACCTATATTTATATCACTCCCAAAATTCCCAAATAATTCCCATAAATCTTTTGGGTCATGTCTTCCTCAAATATTTTAAAATATTTCATTTTACATGTTCCTCATCATGCTCAACTAATTATTTTCCTATTCTGTCATGAATGGCAGATTGTGAAAGAAGTGCCATTTATCTTTGCTCATTTGACCCCAAACTTTTTGGACACCTTTTCATGTCCAAATAATTGCCTCGGGCCAAAATTCAACTTAATTTGCCTAGTCAATATTCCTGAGCAATTTTTCAAAGTTCATGTCTGAGGGATTTGGTTGTGAAGGAAGTACTAGCTAGGTTAATCCTATTGAGTTCAAATTTTGCATGGCCCTTCAATTCACCAAATCATCACCCTACTCAAGATTGGAGCTCATGCAATGCATCCTTGTGAGCTGAGCATCAATTCTTTGGTTCTGTTCAAAATTTTAGTTGGTGAAGCAAGTATATTTTATCTTGCTCCATTATGTCTAAAAATTTTGCTAGGCCTTCTCCTACCTATATAACCTATCTCCACAAGATTTGGGCACATTTCATTGAGCCTTTTTCCCTCAAGAATTTTCCTAAGATTCCGTCCAGAGGAATGCTTTGTGAAGCAAGTACTATTTTGGTGTATCCAAATGGTATGAAACTTTTACAGAGTCTTCGTATGCCCAAATGACTCACCTATGCAAAACTTTAGCTCAATCCAATCTAGTATGTGAGTGCTCCTTCCTGTTTTTGCTTCTGGACCAGTTTATGTGGTTGTTAAGCAACTATATTAAATACTGGTCCAAAACATCTCATAATTGACAGGATTATAGTCCTTCCTAACATAAACTCCCCTGATATCTAGTTTGCCTCTTAACCTCACTTTGTTGATCACTACATAATGATAAAGTTTGCAACATCAAACTTCAGAGCTCACTTACCATTTAACCACAGAGTCCTTAACCGAGCTACCATCATAGTTGAAAACCTACCCAGGAAGGACTGACCCCCAGACATCGTTTGGTCGACTGTGTGACACTGTGTGCACCAGTGCACGCGGTGATCACGAGTTTTGGCATGCAATGCGCACGCTCTACTATCGTTGGCCGTGTCCAGGGTGTCTTCTAGCTCCAGCAACTCTCCCTCTCGTCGTCTTCGCGCTCGTGAGCATGTCCAACAGCTTCACCGCGTCGTCGCCGTCCTCCTGGAGCCATCTCCCCCTCCGTAAGCCTCTCCGTCAACACTCGTCGCCGCGCACCCACGGACGAACTGTAGCCGACAGCGCATTAATGGCGCTCGGCCTCTTACTTTGCTCTCCCTTGGCTCCGGCCACTCCGTGACCTTCTGTAGCTCGTCCACTCCCCCTTCGTCGCGATCCCGCACCCCCCCCCCCCGTGACCACTAAGCGTTGGCAGAGCCACGACCGGACTCGCCCGGCGGCAACCGGTGCGGGTGCCTTAGCCCCGGCTATATATAACCCTCCCCGAGCCCGTTCGACCTCACCACCAGCTTCACCTCAATCCTAGCAACCTCCCCAGCATCTCGTTTGAGCTTGAGCTGCTCACCTGCTCTTCCATCGCCGCCTCGGCCGCCGCCTCGGGTCCCTCCGATTCCGGCGACCCTGGCCTTCTCCCTCTGCTCCACCACCTCTAGAGGCCTCCACCACCACTACCGAACCACCTCATCACCTCTCCTCCTCCTCCAGTGGCTTGTAGCCGCGAGCTCACCGGTGGCCGATGGCATGCTTCGCCCGGTCGATGTTCCGCTCTTCCCCAAGCTCCACGGAGGTCAAGACCTACATGGGCGTGCGCGCCTCGGTCTCCTGAACCCGCCGGTAGGCCGGGCGCCGTCTGAGATGACCTGTGCCGCCGGCGTTCGCCGTCGGGGCGAGCTCCTCCCTCGGCCAGACACGTGTACGCGCGAGGAGGAAGAAGGGAGCCAGGAGAGAGAGAGAGAGAGCCCGCGGGACCCGCTCGTCAGTGACCCAGCGCCCGGCCCCGCCTCTGCCACGTCAGTTAAGTGGAAGCGTAATCCCACAAATACGCTTTTGTTTCAGTGAAAGCGTAAACCGCTGCGGCTTCGGCCAAAAATACACCTTCACTGTCCCGAAAGCGTAGTTCCTGGAATGTGCTTTCAGTTTTTCTGTTTTGGCCCAGTCTGTAAAAAATTCTATTATAGATAGTCCCTGGCAGAAAAACTATCACCACTTTTTGCTCGAGACTCCGATTGAGGTGATTCCAAAGCTCACATCTTCCTATCTTCGAGCTCGAACTTTTGATATCATTTTCACTATGGTTTGACATACTGTAAATGACCATTTTGCCCTTGCCCCTAATCAGCCCCCTCCGAGAGAGAACTTTCCCGATGATTCTTTCCGCGGCTTCACCACACTTCTCCCCGGAGCCTTCTTCATCCCCAGGCAAGCCACAACACCCACTTGCATGATGGCCATGCAGTAGCCATGGTTTTCAACTTGAATAGTTAATAAATGTCTGCTTTTTTTGATACGGTTATCGTTGTTTCGGTGATGCTTTTGGATTTGTGTTCACTATCATGCTATGTTTCTTGCACTCTGTTATCATGTTCTACCTGCTAGTATTACTTTCATATCGGTCATGCTTGATAGTAGTACATGTTGGGTTGGTCATGTTCTCCGGTGCATGACTAACGTCGGTTACCGAGTACCGTTAGTATGCATTGTTCCTTTGCTGTTAGTTGGTTAAGTGTTTACTCGGTAATGTTATTGATGTGTTCTTGCATGGTATTTTTTTGTTGATGCCAGTGGTCATGTTATACTATGAGTAGTGTTGTACTTGTGATATTCATGCTCGTCATTATGCCATGCTCAGTTGGATATTATTCATTGTTGATATGGTTGTCGCACCCCATGCTTATATCATGCTCATGCATTGTAATTGCATCATGTTATTTTATCATGGCTCAGCATCTATCATTCAAGTTTAACCAGATTCAATTGAACTTGAACAACTATTGGCTGAGTCATGGTGCCACCATATCGAGCTGACCAGTGGAACCATGCTTGCCTTTATGGGATGGTCCTAACTTGGTCTATTGACATGCCTCTCGCCGGTGCCTCCAATGAGGGAAGGTTATGAGCACGCGCTACCCTTATCAGGTAGGCGAGCATAAGCCGTGTGTGCCCGTTGTTGTTGTTATGGTACCTGGTCCCCGTTTGGGACTGTTTATGTTTTGCCATGACGGTGGCTGTTTTGCCACGACAGTGGCCCTTGATGCCTTTGGTAGGCACCGGGCCGCCCAGGACTGAACCCAAAAGGGGGTGTTGGTCGGAGTGGCTGGGAGAGTGTCACGGCAGTAGGACGGTTTTGTCAGAACGCCGCTGGTCCACCCGAATTGGAGTGCGAGGCCATGGGTTCTGTGGTGTGGGTACAGTGTGCTAACCTCTGCAGAGTGTGTATTAAATCTATCGATAGCCGCGCCCGCGGATAAGGGCCCAGTTCGTAGTTGGTCACACTATGGGTCAACTGTAATAATAATAACTTGATTAATAACAACCCTGGTTCGATGATGAGAAAGAGATTGGTTGTGATCGTGAGATGATCACCGTGGTATCGAGGATACCGAGTTGATGGATAATTGTGGTTGTGATCGTGAGATGATCACCGTGGTATCGACGGTATCGAGTTGATGGATATTTGTGGCGTTATGCGAGAGTCAAGGGTAAAGATCAAGCTCCTTGTGGTCATGTAATGATTACTACGGTGTTGTTAATACCAAGCTTGATTGGATCCTGAGATATCGTGTGATGTCTGTGTTGGTTACGAGGTAACTCAAACATAGTAAATTGGTGCATGATAACGTCATCATGTTGCATGATAGTGTCATCATGTTTATATGTTCATGTCATGCTCGTATCGTTCTAGTTGTATCATATTGTTCATGCCATGATGTTCTAATAGTATCATGTTAATCCTGAAGGAAATATGACCTAGAGGCAATAATAAAGTTATTATTTATTTCCTTATACCATGACAAATATTTATTATTCATGCTAGAATTGTATTAACCGGAAACTTAGTACATGTGTGAATACATAGACAAATCAGAGTGTCACTAGTATGCCTCTACTTGACTAGCTCGTTGAATCAAAGATGGTTAAGTTTCCTAGCCATAGACACGAGTTATCATTTGATTAACGGGATCACATCATTAGAGAATGATGTGATTGACTTGACCCATTCCACTAGCTTAGCACTTGATCGTTTAGTTTATTGCTATTACTTTTTTCATGACTTATACATGTTCCTATGACTACGAGATTATGCAACTCCCGAATACTGGAGGAACAATTAGTGTGCTATCAAACGTCACAACGTAACTGGAAGATTATAAAGATGCTCTACAGGTGTCTCTGATGGTGTTTTTTGAGTTGGCATAGATCGAGATTAGGATTTGTCACTCCGATTGTCGGAGAGGTATCTCTGGGCCCTCTCGGTAATGCATATCACTATAAGCCTTGCAAGCAATGTGACTAATGAGTTATTTGCGGGATGATGCATTACGAAACGAGTAAAGAGACTTGCCGGTAACGAGATTGAACTAGGTATTGAGATACCGACGATCGAATCTCGGGCAAGTAACATACCGATGACAAAGGGAACAACATATGTTGTTATGCGGTTTGACCGCTAAAGATCTTCGTAGAATATGTAGGAACCAATATGAGCATCCAGGTTCCACTATTGGTTATTGAACGGAGATGAGTCTCGGTCATGTCCACATAGTTCTCGAACCCATAGGGTCCGCACGCTTAACGTTTGGTGACGATCGGTATTATGAGTTTATGTTTTTTGATGTACCGAAGGTTGTTCGGAGTCCCGGATGTGATCACCGACATGACGAGGAGTCTCGAAATGGTTGAGACATAAATATCGATATATTGGATGACTATGTTTGGACATCGGAATGGTTCTGGATGAGTTCGGGCATTTACCGGAGTACCTGGGGTTACCAGAACCCCCTCGGGCAGCATATGGGCCTTAATGGGCCTTAGTGGGAGAGGAGAGAAGGCAGCATAGCAGGGGGTGGCGCCCCTTTTCCTTTCTCCTTCCACCTCTTCCTTCCATTCCTAGTGGGACTAGGAAAGGTGGAGTCCTACTCCCACTAGGAGGAGGACTCCTTCCACCTTGGCGCGCCTAGAGAGGTCGGTCGGCCTCCCCCCTCCCTCGTTTATATACGTGGGGAGGAGGGCACCCCAAACACACAACAAAGAACTGGCTTAGCCGTGTGCGGTGCCCCCGTCCACCATAATCCACCTCGGTCATATCGTCGTAGTGCTTAGGCGAAGCCCTGCGCCGGTAACTTCATGATCACCGTCATCACGCCGTCGTGCTGACGAAGCTCTCCCTCGACACTCAACGGGATCGAGAGTTCGTGGGACGTCACCGAGCTGAACGTGTGCAGATCGCGGAAGTGCCGTACTTTCGGTACTAGGATCGGTCGGATCTTGAAGACGTACGACTAGATCAACCGCGTTGTCATAATGTTTCCGCTTTTGGTCTACGAGGGTACGTAGACAACACTCTCCCCTCTCGTTGCTATGCATCTCCTAGATGGATCTTGCGTGTGCGTAGGATTTTTTTGAAATTACTACGTTCTCCAACAGTGGTATCAGTGCCATGTTTATGTGTTGATGTTATATGCACAAGTAGAACACAAAGAGTTGTGGGCGATAATAGTCATACTACTTACCAGCATGTCATACTTTGATTCGGCGGTATTGTTGGATGAAGCGGCCCAGACCGACATTACGCGTACGCTTACGCGAGACTGGTTCTGCCGACGTGCTTCGCACACAAGTGGCTAGTGGGTGTCTGTTTCTCCAGCTTTAGTTGAATCGAGTGTGGCTACGCCCGGTCCTTGTTGAAGGTTAAAACAACACACTTGACGAAAAATTGTTGTTGTTTTTGATGCGTAGGTAAGAACGGTTCTTGCTAAGCCCGTAGCAGCCACGTAAAACTTGCAACAACAAAGTAGAGGACGTCTAACTTGTTTTTGTAGGGCATGTTGGGATGTGATATGGTCAAGACGTGATGAGATATAAATTTTTATATGAGATGATCATGTTTTGTAAAGTTATCGGCAACTGGCCGGAGCCTTATGGTTGTCTCTTTATTGCATAAGATGCAAGCGCCATGTAATTGCTTTACTTTATTGATATGCGATAGCAATAGTTGCAAAAGGCAATAGTTGGTGAGACGACCATGTGACGACACGTTGATAGAGATCAAGATGATGGAGATCATGGTGTCATGCCGGCGACGATGGAGATCATGACGGTACATTGGAGATGTGTAACACGCCGGATGTAACTTTCCATATTTGTACCTCCAACTCTTGCCATTTTTGGCTATGTGTTATGATATTCCCTTCGTGGTCGGGTTTTGTTTTTCGTTTTGTATTTTGTTCATGTCATGCATCTCATTTTGCATATGTGTCCGTCTCATGCATCCGAGCATTTTCCCCGTTGTCCGTTATGCAATCCGGCACTCCCACCTCCTCCAGTGCACCCCCTTGTTTTCTTTCGTGAGCGGGTGTTGAACGTTCTCGGAATGGACTGAGTCTTGTCAAGTGGCCTTGGTATACCACCGGTAGACCACCGGTCAAGTTTCGTTCCATTTGGAGGTCGTTTGGTGCTCCAACGGTTAACCGGGTAACCGCAAAGTCCTTTTGTGTGTTGCAGCAAAACCCCTCTCTAAACAGCCCAAAACCCATCTAAGTCTCTTCCATGCTCTCGGTCGTTCGATCACGATCGTGTGGGCGAAAACCGTGCTCCATTTGGAGTCTCCTAGCTCCCTCTAGCTATATATATGTGAGACCCCCTCCCCCCGAAATTTCCGGATCCCCGAAACCCTAGCCTCTCCCTCCGCGCGCCGGACGAAAACTGCCGCCACCCGCAGCCTATCGGAGGCTGCCACGTGGCGCCGTATGCCGTGCCGCGGCCGAGCCCGCGAGGCCCGTGGCCGGCCCCCGCGGCCCACGTCGCCTCCATCGCCGCGCGCCGCCGTCCGCTCCCGCGGAGCCGCCGTCCCCGCCGCCCTTCGCCGCCCTCGCCGGCCGCCGCGCCCAAGCCGGCGAGCTCCGCCGGCGCCGCCGCGGCCCGCTCCCCGCGGCGCCCCGCTCCTCCTCGCCGCGTTCCCCGCCGTCGGCGCCTCCTCCCCGCTCCTCCTCGCCGCCCTCCTCTTCCCCTCCGTCTCCGGCAACTCCGGCGACGAGCTCAGCCCGAGCCCGAGTCCGGCGAGCTCGGCCCGATCCAGATCCGTCGGAGGTTGACTTCTTCCCTTCCCCGTTTTCTTCCAAGTCCCGTAATCTTTTACAGTACATGCTCATGTTTATCTTGGCATAACTCTCTGCATATAGCTCCGTTTCATGCATGTAATATATCGAAATGTCCGTCTCTAGATGCTCTTCATTTTGTTCCATTGCACCATGTTCATTTGGGTACATCTTGATGCCCAAATCTCTGGTGCAAGAGTGCTAGTTGCTGTTATCTGCTGTTACTTATCAGAACTTGAGGATTTGTTATTTTTGTTGCATTTAATCTGTGCATCTTATGGGCATTATCTCTACATGTGTTTTGTTGTATGCCATGCCATATTTACAGAGGTGTATGCCATGTATTTTTGTGATCTCTGTGGTGATGAGCACAAGCATGCAAACTAGGCCTCGTGATGTTTCTGATTTCAGGGACAGTGATTTCTCCAAGTCTGTGACTGCTGTTATTTTGTTGCTATGTATCCATGTGGCCACAGAGAGATCCATGCTTATTTTGGTGATGTTAAGTAAGGATGTTTTGTATATATTGTTGTAATTGATCCATTCATGTCCTTTTTGGAAATTAAGGAGTGTCATAGCATGACTCAATCTTGCTCTACTTTTGCTATAAAATATTTCTGGCAGCTTGTTAACATGATATTCAATTTTGCCAGGCTTGTTGTAGTTGTTTCCTACATGCTATGTACTTGCTCTTGCCATGTATAGCTTCATAAACATGCCATCTTGCTTTAGGTATACTTGTTTTGTCATGCATTGCCTTGTGGTGAGTGCATCAAGCTCACAAAGATGCCCTCGTAATGTCTGTTTCTGCCATGCTCTGTTTACTGCCAAGTCTGAAACCTGTTAATGAAACTTGCTATGTTTACATGGTTGCCATCATATCTTCTGGTCCTTTTTGGCTTATGGTCATTAAGGGACTTTTGTCATATGCATTTAGTAGAATACTGCTATGCGTTGTTTTGTCATGTTAAGTTCCTGTAGCATGTTGATTTCGTGCTCTAAACATTGCTACCTGATGCTGTTTCAGGCATGTCCAGTAATTTCACCAAGTCTGTGAACCTGTTATCTTTTGCACTTTTGCGATGCTTGTTTGAACCTGTTAAGTTGTGATCTAGCCGTAGCTCAGTGTTCATCTTTTGTCAAGCATATCCTTTAGATTACTTCCATATGCTTTTTTGCTATGTTGGGGTGTTGTAGCATTGTTACTTGTTGCATTCTAAGTGCTATCATGCTGTTAATCGCAGATTCGTGTCATTCTTGTTTTGCTTGCCATTTGCAAACCGTGCATCCGTTTCCGGTGATCTTTATATCGATTTCGACCGAAATCATCTCATCTTTCCAGTGGCATGCTTGGTTTGCCAAGTTACTGCCTTGTTCATCATTTTTCTTCCGGAGCACGCATATGCATCGAATATCATATCTTGCATATCATTCATGTATTGCATCATGTTGTTTGTGCATTTTCCCATGATTGATTGTGGTTCCGTTGCTTGTGTTCTTGTGTTGGGTAGAGCCGGGAGACGAGTTCATGAATGAGGAACCTGTTGAGTACGCTTACGAGGATCAATCTTTCGACAACTCTGAGAACCTTGCAGGCAAGATGACCATACCCTCGAAATCACTTCTATCTTTGCTTTGCTAGTTGTTCGTTCTATTGCCATGCTGCGCTACCTACCACTTGCTATATCATGCCTCCCATATTTGCCATGTCAAGCCTCTAACCATCCTTTCGTAGCAAACCGTTGTTTGGCTAAGTTACCGCTTTTGCTCAGCCTTTCTTATAGCATTGCTACTTGCAGGTGAAGTTGAAGTTGGTTCCATGTTGGAACATGGATATGTTGGGATATCACAATATCTCTTATTATTTTAATGCATCTATATATTTGGTAAAGGGTGGAAGGCTCGGCCTTATGCCTGGTGTTTTGTTCCACTCTTCCCGCCCTAGTTTCCGTCATACCGGTATTATGTTCCTTGAGTTTGCGTTCCTTACGCGGTTGGGTGATTTACGGGACCCCCTTGATAGTACGCCTTGAATAAAACTCCTCCAGCAAGGCCCAACCTTGGTTTTACCATTTGCCACCTAAGCCTTTTCCCCCGGGTTTTCGCGAGCCCGAGGGTCATCTTTATTTTAACCCCCGGGCCAGTGCTCCTCCGAGTGTTGGTCCAAACTAGAGCACCGTGCGGGACCGTCCCTTGGCAACTTGGGTTACGTTGGTACCTGTACGCTTAGCTTATCCGGTGTGCCCTGAGAACGAGGTATGTGCAGCTCCTATCGTGATTTGTCGGCACAACGGGTGGTCTTGCTGGTCTTGTTTTACCATTGTCGAAATGTCTTGTAAACCGGGATTCCGAGACTGATCGGGTCTTTCCGAGAGAAGGTTTATCCTTCGTTGACCGTGAGAGCTTATAATGGGCTAAGTTGGGACACCCCTGCAGGGTATTATCTTTCGAAAGCCGTGCCCGCGGTTATGAGGCAGATGGGAATTTGTTAATGTCCGGTTGTAGAGAACTTGTCACTTGACTTAATTTAAATTCATCAACTGTGTGTGTAGCCGTGATGGTCTCTTCTCGGCGGAGTCCGGGAAGTGAACACGGTTTGAGTTATGTGTGAACGTAAGTAGTTTCAGGATCACTTCTTGATCATTTCTAGCTTCGCGACCGTTGCGTTGCTTCTCTTCTCGCTCTTATTTGCGTATGTTAGCCACCATATATGCTTAGAGCTTGCTGCAGCTCCACCTCATTACACCATCCTTTCCTATAAGCTTAAATAGTCTTGATCTCGCGGGTGTGAGATTGCTGAGTCCTCGTGACTCACAGATTCTACCAAAACAGTTGCAGGTGCCGACGATGCCAGCGCAGATGATGAGATCGACCTCAAGTGGGAGTTCGATGAGGAACGTGGTCGTTACTATGTGTCTTTTCCTGATGATCAGTAGTGGAGCCCAGTTGGGACGATCGGGGATCTAGCATTTGGGGTTATTTTATTTTCATTTGGATTTTGACCGTAGTCGGTCTATGTGTGGATTTTGAATGATGTATGAATTATATTTATGTATTGTGTGAAGTGGCGATTGTAAGCCAACTCTCGTTATCCCATTCTTGTTCATTACATGGGATTGTGTGAAGATGACCCTTCTTGCGACAAAGCCACAATGCGGTTATGCCTCTAAGTCGTGCCTCGACACGTGGGAGATATAGCCGCATCGTGGGCGTTACAAGTTGGTAATCAGAGCCATCCCCGACTTAGGAGCCCCCTGCTTGATCAAATCGCTGGCGTTGTTGAGTCTAAAACAAAAATGTTTTGAGTCTTAGGATTATATATATCGGAGAGTAGGATTCTTTTTACTCCTTAGTCCCTTCGTCGCTCTGGTGAGGCCTCCTGACGTAGAAGTTTTTGACTCTTCTCTCCTCAAATTTCACTAAAAATATTTTTTAGGATCACGCGGGTATCTTGGAATCGTTCCGATGGTTTTGTGACGAGAACATTGTTCTTGGTGCCTCCTGTCATTTAGGGGTTGTGGCAGTGTCCCGGGGTGTTGAGCTCCGAGGTGTTGTCATCACAATTTTATCGTTGCAGTTCTGGAATACCTGAGTTTCGCCGACATCGAAATCTCTTTTATAAAGTTGTTGGTGAGATCACCTCGACGCCACCCAGTACTGGGGCGGGAGTTCGGGAGTATTGCCATAACTCATATAACGGATGTTTTTCGAAGGTTGAGGTACACGATTTCCGAAGGTTTCTTGGTTATGTGTTGACGGATGGATACAGCTGGATCTAGGGATTGCTAGTTTGGGTGATATATTTTGTGTCCCCTGTATCCCCAACACCTGATTGCATAACCAGAAAGTTTCGGGAGTTTATAAGTGGGAATTCAAGTAGCTCCTAGGATATCTTTCCGACAGACGCATGATATGAGATTGGGGTTCGACGTCTAGTGGTCCGCCTTTCCACGGTTGGTTTTACAGTGGTCTCGTAGTGTCTTAAAGAGTCCTTGGCTATGCCGACTCGGGGACGCTTCGTATGTCATGTGCACAGCCTTGTACATGATGGTGTTGTACGATCGAGCCCGTGTGGGCCCCACCACGAAAACTTCGGACGAAATCTCTATCATATGTTTATTCCGGCTTATTCTGCAAGCCAATACTTTGTTTTGTTTTGAATTGTGGTATTCGACTTGCTTCGAAGTCAAATGTTGATTCTATACCTTTTTTCTAAGTGGCTTCCCAACTTAATGGATGTGTGATGATTTACTATGGAATTCATAGGTTCATCCTCGTTCGAATGTTTATTGTGAAGACTATATGTTGCAATTTCTATTCGTTGATTCAACTTGACTATTTGTCTATCAAGATGCTAATGGATGTCACCCTCTTCAGGATGGCTCCGCCAACGCGTCAGAATCCGGAATGCAATGATGGGAGTCAGGCGAACCCTCCGCCACCACCTCCGCCTCCGGAGGCATGGCAAGCTATCATGGCAGCCACCAACGCCAATGCTCAGATGATTCTGCAACTCTTGCAAGAACGCACCCAAGGGCAAGGCAATCAAGGAATCAAGGTCAAGGCAACAATCAGTCTCACTTCGCTACCCTCAACCAGTTCCTCGCAAATCAGCCCAGATCTTTCAGCTACTGTGCCGAGGCCACAGATGCCGATGATTGGCTCGTGGACATCAACAAGCATTTTGAATGTAGCAATGTCAGGCCTGAGGACTATGTCAAGTTCGCTTCTTTTCAGCTCAAGGACCAAGCTGTTGATTGGTATCAACAATACAAAGATTCCAGAGGAGGTCGTGTGATCACTTGGACTGACTTCTGTCGGGACTTCAAAGCGCACCACATTCCACAAAGTGTTGTTGAGAGCAAGCGTGAGGAGTTCCGCAATCTCAAGCAAGGCAACATGTCTGTGTATCAATTCAACATCTAGTTTCAGAAACTTGCTCGCTTCACTAAACAAGACGTTCGTGATGAGAAGAGCATGATCTATCACTTCAGAGGTGGCCTTAGAGAGGATCTGCAGTTAGCTCTCGTTCTTGTTGAGCCTACTCAGTTTGATCAATTCTATAACATGGCACTGAAGCAAGAGGCTGCTCAGCTCAAGTGTGAGGCTTCTAAGAAGAGAGTCAGGGCCGTAGTTCAGTCTTGTTCTTCCTCACTAGTGGCTGCTAAGCAACAGAAGTTCTGGTTGCCTCCTCCTCCTCCGTTTCATCAGCCTTACCAGCAGAAGAACAAAGGTGGCCATGGATCTTCCCACTCTTCCAACTCTGGCTATCAGAACAAGTCTCAGAATCAAGCTCCAAAGTCGAATGCTCCTTATCATCGTCCACTGAGGTGACTTGCAACAAGTGTCAGCAGAAAGGTCACTATGCTAACAAATGCTTCAACCAAAGGCGTCTTCCGCCTCCTCCTCCTGTCAGATCTTCCAGCAATGCAGTGGTCAAGCATAATCCCAAGTCTGCAAAGGTGAACATGATGAATGTAGCTCAAGCGGAGGAATCTACTGATGTGATAATGGGTAATCTCTCAGTTAATGATATTCCTGCAAAAGTCTTATTTGATACTGGTGCATCGCTTTCTTTCATCTCTAGACCTTTTGCTTCCAAGCATGAGTTGGTTTTTCAAGATTTGCCTAGACCGTTATCAGTTGTCTCTCCGGGTAAATTCATGAACGCAAGCTCCATGGTTCCGGATGTTTCCATCAAGATGGGAAACTATAAATTTCTGTCTTCTCCAATTGTTCTTGGTCACTCGGATATTGATCTTATTCTCGGGATGGACTGGCTTTCTAAGCACAAGGCTCAACTTGATTGTGCTGCCAGGGAAATTCAATTGACACACTCTTCTGAGGATGTTATCATCTATGCCGCTCGTGATGAAACCATTCGGTTATTTTCTCTCAATGAGAAGGGCGAGTTGAATGCCATCTCTCAGATTCCAGTCGTTTGTGAGTCTCAAGATGTCTTTCCAGAAGAGCTTCCGGGTATGCCTCCTCACCGGCCAGTTGAGTTCGTTATTGATCTAGAGCCTGGCACGGAAACCGTTTGCAAGCGTCCATACAAGCTTGGACCCAAGGAGCTGAAGGAATTGAAGAAACAGCTCGATGAACAAGAGCATCTGGGTTTGATCAGACCGAGTTCATCTCCATGGGGTTGTGCTGTTCTTTTCGTCAAGAAGAAGGATGGCACGGAACGACTTTGTGTCGACTACCGTCCACTGAACAAGAAGACAATCAAGAACAAGTATCCACTTCCCAACATCAATGAGCTATTCAAGCAACTCAAAGGTGCTAAAGTATTCTCTAAGCTTGACCTTCGTATGGGTTATCATCAGATTTGCATTCCTGAAGAAGATATTCCCAAGACAGCATTCAGAACAAGCTTTGGTTCTTATGAATATATTGTCATGTCTTTCGGTCTTGTCAATGCTCCTCCAACATTCTCTCGGATGATGAATTTCATCTTCAACCCCTATACCAATGAATTCGTCCTGGTGTATCTCGATGATATCTTGGTCTTCTCCAAGAATAAGAAGGACCATGCCAAACATTTGCGATTGGTGCTCGACAAGCTCAGAGAGTATCAATTTTATGCGAAGTTTCCAAAATGTGAGTTTTGGCTTGATGAAGTTCTTTACCTTGGGCACATCATCTCTGCCAAAGGCATCGTTGTTAATCCCGAGAAGGTGTCCGCAATTGTGAATTGGGAACCTCCTCAGAATGTCAAGCAGCTTCACAGTTTTCTTGGTCTTGCAAGCTATTGCCGAAGATTCGTTGAGAATTTCTCTAAGATTGCAAAGCCTCTTTCCAACCTCCTCCAGAAGCATGTGAAGTATGTCTGGTCTCCTGAGCGTGACGTTGCTTTCAACACTCTCAAAGAGAAACTCGTCACAGCTCCGGTCTTAACTCGTCCTAACGAATCCAAGCCTTTTGAAGTTTTCTGTGATGCTTCTCTCCAAGGTCTCGGTGCTGTGTTAATGCAAGAGAAGAAAGTTGTGGCCTATACCTCTCGCCAGTTGAAACCCAACGAAAAGAACTACCCCACTCACGATCTTGAGTTGGCGGCAGTTGTCCATGCATTAATAACGTGGAGACATCTCTTGTTGGGAAGACAAGTGGACATATTCACCGATCACAAGAGTCTCAAGTACATCTTCACTCAGCCCAACCTCAACCTCAAGCAAACTCGATGGGTCGAAATGATTCAAGAGTACAATCCGAGTATTGAATATACTCCAGGCAAAGCCAATGTCATTGCAGATGCTTTGAGCAGGAAGGCTTATTGCAATAGCTTAATTCTCAAGGCATTCCAACCGGATCTTTGTGAAGCTTTCCGCAAGCTGAATCTCCAAGTTGTTCCTCAAGGCTTTCTTGCCAACCTCATAGTCTCTCCTACTTTGGAAGATCAAATTCGTGAGGCACAACTCCTGGATACCATGGTGAAGAAGGTGAAACGTGGTATCGACAAGGGTCTTTCCAAATACAAGTGCTATCGCATTGATGACAGAGACACTTTGTTCTTCGAGGAGCGGATTGTGGTTCCTAAAGGTGATCTAAGGAAAGTCATTATGAACGAGGCGCACAATTCTCTTCTTTCCATTCATCCTGGAAGTACGAAGATGTACCATGACCTCAAGCAGTCGTATTGGTGGACTCGAATGAAGCGAGAAATCGCTCAATTCGTGAATGAATGTGATGTCTGTCGAAGAGTGAAAGCAGAACACCAACGACCAGCTGGTCTCCTTCAACCTCTTGCTATCCCAGAATGGAAGTTTGATCATATCGAAATGGACTTCGTGACGGGATTTCCCAAGTCCAAGCGTGGAAATGATGCTATCTCCGTTGTCATTGACAAGCTTTCTAAAGTGGCTCATTTCCTTCCTATCAAGGAATCTATCACAGCAGCTCAGTTGGCAGAGCTATACACCTCCAGGATTGTCTCGTTGCACGGCATTCCACAATTGATATCTTCAGATCGTGGAAGCATCTTCACTTCTAAGTTCTGGGACTCCTTCCAGAAGGCCATGGGCACCAACATTCGCTTCAGCACAGCTTTCCATCCTCAAACTAGTGGCCAAGTCGAGCGAGTGAATCAAATTCTTGAAGATATGCTCAGGGCTTGTGTCATTTCCTTTGGCATGAAATGGGAAGATTGTCTTCCGTATGTCGAATTCTCCTACAACAACAGCTTCCAAGCGAGTTCGGGCAAGGCCCCATTCGAGATTCTCTATGGCAGGAAGTGCCGTACTCCTCTCAATTGGTCAGAGACTGGTGAACGCCAACTTCTTGGCAATGACTTAATCACAGAGGCTAAAGAAATGTGTAAAGTCATCCGTGAAAATCTCAAAGCTGCGCAATCGCGCCAGAAGAGTTACTATGATAGTAAGCACCATGATGTGGCTTTCGAGATCGGAGACCATGTCTACCTCCGCGTCTCTCCAATGAAAGGCACTCGTCACTTCGGTATCAAAGGGAAGCTTGCCTCTAGATACGTGGGTCCTTTCAAGATCATTGGCAAAAGAGGCGACCTCGCCTATGAACTTGAGCTTCCTTCCAACTTCGCGAACGTGCACGATGTGTTCCACATGTCACAGCTTCGCAAGTGTTTCAAGACGCCCGAGCGCACCATCAACTTCGAAGAGATTGACCTCCAAGAAGATCTGTCTTATCATGAGCACCCCGTTGCTATTGTTGAAGAAACTGAGCGCAAGACTCACAACAAGTCAATCAAATTCCTGAAAGTGAAGTGGTCGCACCATTCCGACCGAGAAGCCACCTGGGAATGCGAGGACCACCTTCGTTCCGAATATCCGGAGTTCTTTCAGTCCTAGATCTCGGGACGAGATCCTCTCGTAGTGGTGGAGTGTTGTAACACCCCGGATGTAACTTTCCATATTTGTAACTCCAACTCTTGCCATTTTCAGCTATGTGTTATGATATTCCCTTCGTGGTCGGGTTTTTTTTTCGTTTTGTATTTTGTTCATGTCATGCATCTCATTTTGCATACGTGTCCGTCTCATGCATCCGAGCATTTTCCCCGTTGTCCGTTTTGCAATCCGGCACTCCCACCTCTTCCGGCGCACCCCCTTGTTTTGTTTTCATGAGTGGGTGTTGAACGTTCTCGGAATGAACCGAGTCTTGTCAAATGGCCTTGGTATACCACCGGTAGACCACTGGTCAAGTTTCGTTCCATTTGGAGGTCGTTTGGTGCTCCAACGGTTAACCGGGTAACCGCAAAGTCCTTTTGTGTGTTGCAGCAAAACCCCTCTATAAACAGCCCAAAACCCATCTAAGTCTCTTCCATGCTCTCGGTCGTTCGATCACGATCGTGTGGGCGAAAACCGTGCTCCATTTGGAGTCTCCTAGCTCCCTCTAGCTATATATATGTGAGACCCCCCCCCCTCGAAATTTCCGGATCCCCAAAACCCTAGCCTCTCCCTTCGCGCGCCGGACATGTCCGTCTCCGGCCAGACAAAAACCGCCGCCGCCCGCAGCCTATCGAAGGCTGCCACGTGGTGCCGTACGCCGCGCCGCCGCCGAGCCCGCGAGGCCCGTGGCCGGCCCCCGCGGCCCACGTCGGCTCCATCGTCGCGCGCCGCCGCCCGCTCCCGCAGAGCCGCCGTCCCCACCGCCCTTCGCCACCCTCGCCGGCCGCCGCGCCCGAGCCGGCGAGCTCCGCCGCCGTCCGCCGCCGCGGCCCGCTCCCCGCGGCGCCCCGCTCCTCCTCGCCGCGTTCCCCCCGCCAGCGCCTCCTCCCCGCTCCTCCTCACCTCCCTCCTCTTCCCCTCCGTCTCCGGCAACTCTGGCGACGAGCTCAGCCCGAGCCCGAGTCCGGCGAGCTCGGCCCGATCCAGATCCGTCGGAGGTTGACTTCTTCCCTTCCCCGTTTTCTTCCAAGTCCCGTAATCTTTTACAGTACATGCTCATGTTCATCTTGGCATAACTCTCTGTATATAGCTCTGTTTCGCGCATGTAATATATCGAAATGTTCGGCTCTAGATGATATTCAATTTGTTCCATTGCACCATGTTCATTTGGGTCCATCTTGATGCCCAAATCTCTGGTGCAAGAGTGCTAGTTGCTGTTATCTGCTGTTACTTATCAGAACTTGAGGATTTGTTATTTTTGTTGCATTTAATCTGTGCATCTTATGGGCATGAGCTCTACATGTGTTTTGTTGTATGCCATGTCGTCTTTACAGAGGTGTATGCCATGTATTTTTTTGATCTCTGTTGTGACTAGCACAAGTATGCAAACTAGGCCTCGTGATGTTTCTGATTTCAGGGACTTGGTGATTTCTCTAAGTCGGTTACTGCTGTTATTTTGTTGCTATGTATCCATGTGGCTACAGAGAGATCCATGATTATTTTGGTGATGTTCAGTAAGGATGTTTTTTAGATATTGTTGTAATTGATCCACTCATGCCCTTGTTTGCAAATAAGGAGTGCCAATGCATGACTCAATATTGCTCTACTTTTGCTATAAAATATTTCTGGCAGCTTGTTAACATGATATTCAATTTTGCCAAGCTTGGTGTTGTTGTTTCCTACATGCTATGTACTTGCTCTTGCCATGTATAGCTTCATAAACATTCCATCTTGCTTTAGGTATACTTGTTTTGTCATGCATTGCCTTTTGGTGAGTGCATCAAGCTCACAAAGATGCCCTCATAATGTCTGTTTCTGCCATGCTCTGTTTACTGCCAAGTCTGAAACCTGTTAATGAAACTTGCTATGTTTACATGGTTGCCATCATATGTTCTTGTCCTTTTTGGCTTATGGTCACTAAGGGACTTTTGTCATATGCATTTAATAGAATACTGCCATGCCTTGTTTTTCCATGTTAAGTTCCTGTAGCACGTTGATTTCGTGAACCTGTTATCTTTTGCACTTTTGCGATGCTTGTTTGAACCTGTTATGTTGTGATCTAGCCGTAGCTCAGTGTTCATCTTTTGTCAAGCATCTCCTTTAGATTACTTCCATATGCTTTGTTGCTATGTTGGGGTGCTGTAGCATTGTTACTTGTTGCATTCTAAGTGCTATCATGCTGTTAATCACAGATTCGTGCCATTCTTGTTTGGCTTGCCATTTGCAAACCGTGCATCCGTTTCCGGTGATCTTTATATCGATTTCGACCGAAATCATCTCATCTTTCCAGTGGCATGCTTGGTTTGCCAAGTTACTGCCTTGTTCATCATTTTTCTTCCGGAGCACGCATATGCATCGAATATCATATCTTGCATATCATTCATGTATTGCATCATGTTGTTTGTGCATTTTCCCATGATTGATTGTGGTTCCGTTGCTTGTGTTCTTGTGTTGGGTAGAGCCGGGAGACGAGTTCGTGAACGAGGAACCTGTTGAGTACGCTTATGAGGATCAAGCTTTCGACAACTCTGAGAACCTTGCAGGCAAGATGACCATACCCTCGAAATCACTTCTATCTTTGCTTTGCTAGTTGTTCGTTCTATTGCCATGTTGCGCTACCTACCACTTGCTATATCATGCCTCCCATATTTGCCATGTCAAGCCTCTAACCATCCTTTCCTAGCAAACCGTTGTTTGGCTAAGTTATCGCTTTTGCTCAGCCCTTCTTATAGCGTTGCTAGTTGCAGGTGAAGTTGAAGTTGGTTCCATGTTGGAACATGGATATGTTGGGATATCACAATATCTCTTATTATTTTAATGCATCTATATATTTGGTAAAGGGTGGAAGGCTCGGCCTTACGCCTGGTGTTTTGTTCCACTCTTGCCGCCCTAGTTTCCGTCATACCGGTATTATGTTCCTTGAGTTTGCGTTCCTTACGCGGTTGGGTGATTTATGGGACCCCCTTGACAGTTCGCCTTGAATAAAACTCCTCCAGCAAAGCCCAACCTTGGTTTTACCATTTGCCACCTAAGCCTTTTCCCCCGAGTTTTCGCGAGCCCGAGGGTCATCTTTATTTTAACCCCCGGGCCAGTGCTCCTCCGAGTGTTGGTCCAAACTAGAGCACCGTGCGGGACCATCCCTTGGCAACTTGGGTTACGTTGGTACCTGTACGCTTAGCTAATCCGGTGTGCCCTGAGAACGAGGTATGTGCAGCTCCTATCGGGATTTGTTGGCACAACGGGTGGTCTTGTTGGTCTTGTTTTACAATTGTCGAAATGTCTTGTAAACCGGGATTCCGAGACTAATCGGGTCTTTCCGGGAGAAGGTTTATCCTTCGTTGACCGTGAGAGCTTATAATGGGCTAAGTTGGGACCGTTTATGTTTTGCCATGACGGTGGTCGTTTTGCCACGACAGTGGCCGTTGATGCCTTTGGTAGGCACCGGGCCACCCAGGACTGAACCCAAAACGGGGTGTTGGTCGGAGTGGCTGGGAGAGTGTCACGGCAGTAGGACGGTTTTGTCGGAACGCCGCTGGTCCACCCGAATTGGAGTGCGAGGCCATGGGTTCTGTGGTGTGGGTACAGTGTGCTAACCTCTGCAGAGTGTGTATTAAATCTATCGATAGCCGCGCCCGCGGATAAGGGCCCAGTTCGTAGTTGGTCACACTATGGGTCAACTGTAATAATAATAACTTGATTAATAACAACCCTGGTTCGATGATGAGAAAGAGATTGGTTGTGATCGTGAGATGATCACCGTGGTACCGAGGATACCGAGTTGATGGATAATTTTGGTTGTGATCGTGAGATGATCACCGTGGTATCGACGGTACCGAGTTGATGGATATTTGTGGCGTTATGCGAGAGTCAAGGGTGAAGATCAAGCTCCTTGTGGTCATGTAATGATTACTACGGTGTTGTTAATACCAAGCTTGATTGGATCCTGAGATATCGTGTGATGTCTGTGTTGGTTATGAGGTCATCCGAACAGAGTAAATTGGTGCATGATAACGTCATCATGTTGCATGATAGTGTCATCATGTTTATATGTTCATGTCATGCTCGTATCATTCTAGTTGTATCATATTGTTCATGCCATGATGTTCTGATAGTATCATGTTAATCCTGAAGGAAATATGACATAGAGGCAATAATAAAGTTATTATTTATTTCCTTATATCATGATAAATTTTTATTATTCATGCTAGAATTGTATTAACCGAAAACTTAGTACATGTGTGAATACATAGACAAATCAGAGTGTCACTAGTATGCCTCTACTTGACTAGCTCGTTGAATCAAAGATGGTTAAGTTTCCTAGCCATAGACACGAGTTATCATGTGATTAACGGGATCACATCATTAGAGAATGATGTGATTGACTTGACCCATTCCACTAGCTTAGCACATGATCGTTTAGTTTATTGCTATTGCTTTTTTCATGACTTATACATGTTCCTATGACTACGAGATTATGCAGCTCCCGAATACTGGAGGAACAATTAGTGTGCTATCAAACGTCACAACGTAAAAGGAAGATTATAAAGATGCTCTACAGGTGTCTCTAATGGTGTTTGTTGAGTTGGCATAGATCGAGATTAGGATTTGTCACTCCGATTGTCGGAGAGGTATCTCTGGGCCCTCTCGGTAATGCACATCACTATAAGCCTTGCAAGCAATGTGACTAATGAGTTATTTGCGGGATGATGCATTACGAAACGAGTGAAGAGACTTCCCGGTAACGAGATTGAACTAGGTATTGAGATACCGACGATCGAATCTCGGGCAAGTAACATACCGATGACAAAGGGAACAACGTATGTTGTTATGCGGTTTGACCGCTAAATTTCTTCGTAGAATATGTAGGAACCAATATGAGCATCCAACTCCCACTATTGGTTATTGAACGGAGATGAGTCTTGGTCATGTCTACATAGTTCTTGAACCCATAGGGTCCGCACGCTTAACGTTTGGTGACGATCGGTATTATGAGTTTATGTGTTTTGATGTACCGAAGGTTGTTCGGAGTCCCGGATGTGATCACTGACATGACGAGGAGTCTCAAAATGGTCGAGACATAAAGATCAATATATTGGATGACTATGTTTGGACATCGGAATGGTTCTGGATGAGTTCGGGCATTTACCGGAGTACCTGGGGTTACCAGAACCCCCTCGGGGAGCATATGGGCCTTAATGGGCCTTAGTGGGAGAGGAGAGAAGGCAGCCTAGCAGGGGGCGGCGCCCCTTTTCCTTTCTCCTTCCACCTCTTCCTTCTATTCCTAGTGGGACTAGGTAAGGTGGAGTCCTACTCCCACTAGGAGGAGGACTCCTTCCCCCTTGGCGCGCCTAGAGGGGTCGGTCAGCCTCCCCCCTCCCTCCTTTATATACGTGGGGAGGAGGGCACCCCAAACACACAACAAAGAACTGGCTTAGCCGTGTGCGGTGCCCCCGTCCACCATAATCCACCTCGGTCATATCGTCGTAGTGCTTAGGCGAAGCCCTGCGCCGGTAACTTCATGATCACCTTCATCACGCCGTCGTGCTGACAAAGCTCTCCCTCGACACTCAACGGGATCGAGAGTTCGTGGGACGTCACCGAGCTGAACGTGTGCAGATCGTGGAAGTGCCGTACTTTTGGTACTAGGATCGGTCGGATCTTGAAGACGTACGACTAGATCAACCGCGTTGTCATAATGTTTCCGCTTTCGGTCTACGAGGGTACGTAGACAACACTCTCCCCTCTCGTTGCTATGCATCACCTAGATGGATCTTGCGTGTGCGTAGGATTTTTTTTGAAATTACTACATTCCCCAACAGTGGTATCAGTGCCAGGTTTATGCGTTGCTGTTATATGCACAAGTAGAACACAAAGAGTTGTGGGCGATAATAGTCATACTACTTACCAGCATGTCATACTTTGATTCGGCGGTATTGTTGGATGAAGCGGCCCAGACCGACATTACGCGTACGCTTACGCGAGACTGGTTCTACCGACGTGCTTCGCACACAAGTGGCTAGTGGGTGTCTGCTTCTCCAGCTTTAGTTGAATCGAGTGTGGCTACGCCCGGTCCTTGTTGAAGGTTAAAACAGCACATTTGACGAAAAATCGTTGTTGTTTTTGATGCGTAGGTAAGAACGGTTCTTGCTAAGCCCGTAACAGCCACGTAAAACTTGCAACAACAAAGTAGAGTACGTCTAACTTGTTTTTGTAGGGCATGTTGGGATGTGATATGGTCAAGACGTGATGAGATATAAATTTTTATATGAGATGATCATGTTTTGTAAAGTTATCGGCAACTGGCCGGAGCCTTATGGTTGTCTCTTTATTGCATAAGATGCAAGCGCCATGTAATTGCTTTACTTTATCACTATGCGATAGCAATAGTTGCAAAAGGCAATAGTTGGGGAGACGACCATGTGACGACACGTTGATAGAGATCAAGATGATGGAGATCATACTGTCATGCCGGCGACGATGGAGATCATGACGGTACTTTGGAGATGTGTAACACCCCGGATGTAACTTTCTATATTTGTAACTCCAACTCTTGCCATTTTCGGCTATGTGTTATGATATTCCCTTCGTGGTCGGGTTTTGTTTTTCATTTTGTATTTTGTTCATGTCATGCATCTCATTTTGCTTATGTGTCCGTCTCATGCAACCGAGCATTTTCCCCGTTGTCCGTTTTCCAATCCGGCACTCCCACCTCCTCTGGCGCACCCCCTTGTTTTCTTTTCGTGAGCGGGTGTTGAACATTCTCGGAATGGACCGAGTTATGATATGTGCAGCTCCTATCAGGATTTGTCGGCACAACGGGTGGTCTTGCTGGTCTTGTTTTACCATTGTCGAAATGTCTTGTAAACCGGGATTCCGAGACTGATCGGGTCTTTCCGGGAGAAGGTTTATCCTTCGTTGACCGTGAGAGCTTATAATGGGCTAAGTTGGGACACCCTTCAGGGTATTATCTTTCGAAAGCCGTGCCCGCGGTTATGATGCAGATGGGAATTTGTTAATGTCCGGTTGTAGAGAACTTGTCACTTGACTTAATTAAAATACATCAACTGTGTGTGCCGTGATGGTCTCTTCTCGGCGGAGTCCGGGAAGTGAACACGGTTTGAGTTATGCATGAATGTAAGTAGTTTCAGGATCACTTCTTGATCATTTCTAGCTTCGCGATCGGTGCGTTGCTTCTCTTCTCGCTCTTATTTGCGTATGTTAGCCACCATATATGCTTAAAGCTTGCTGCAGCTCCACCTCATTACACCATCCTTTCCTATAAGCTTAAATGGTCTTGATCTCCCGGGTGTGAGATTGCTGAGTCCTCGTGACTCACAGATTCTACCTAAACAGTTGCAGGTGCCGACAATGCCAGTGCAGATGATGAGATCGACCTCAAGTGGGAGTTCGATGAGGAACGTGGTCGTTACTATGTGTCTTTTCCTGATGATCAGTATTGGAGCTCAGTTGGGACGATCGGGGATCTAGCATTTGGGGTTATCTTATTTTCATTTGGATTTTGACCGTAGTCGGTCTATGTGTGGATTTTGGATGATGTATGAATTATATTTATGTATTGTGTGAAGTGGCGATTGTAAGCCAACTCTCGTTATCCCATTCTTGTTCATTACATGGGATTGTGTGAAGATGACCCTTCTTGCGACAAAGCCACAATGCGGTTATGCCTCTAAGTCGTGCCTCGACACGAGGGAGATATAGCCACATCGTGGGCGTTGCAAGATGGAGATCAAAGGCACAAGATGATGATGGCCATATCATGTCACATATATTGATTGCATGTGATGTTTATCCTTTATGCATCTTATTTTGCTTAGTACGGCGTTAGCATTATAAGTTGATCCCTCACTAAATTTCAAGGTATAAGTGTTCTCCCTGAGTATGCACCGTTGCGACAGTTCTTCGTGCCGAGACACGACGTGATGATCGGGTGTGATAAGCTCTACATTCACATACAACGGGTGCAAGCCAGTTTTGCACACGCAGAATACTCGGGTTAAACTTGACGAGCCTAGCATATGCAGATATGGCCTCGGAACACTGGAGACCGAAAGGTCGAGCGTGAATCATATAGTAGATATGATCAACATAGTGATGTTCACCATTGAAAACTACTCCATCTCACGTGATGATCGGACAAGGTTTAGTTGATTTGGATCACGTGATCATTTAGATGAATAGAGGGATGTCTATCTAAGTGGGAGTTCTTAAGTAATATGATTAATTGAAGTTTAATTAATCATGAACTTAGTCCTGGTAGTATTAGCATATCTATGTTGAAGATCAATAGCTCGCGATGTAGCTCCCCGTTTATTTTTTATATGTTCCTAGAGAAATATAAGTTGAAAGATGATAGTAGCAATGATGCGGACTTGGTCCGTGATCTGAGGATTTTCCTCATTGATGCATAGAAGAATTATGTCCTTGATGCACCAATAGGAGACAGACCTATTGCAGGAGCAGATGCAGACGTCATGAACGTTTTGACAAAAGCTCAGTATGATGACTACTTGATAGTTTAGTGCACCATGCTTTACGGCTTCGAACCGGGACTTCAAAACTGTTTTGAACATCATGGAACATATAAGTTGTTCCAAGAGTTGAAATTAGTATTTCAGACTCATGCCCGTGTCGAGAGGTATGAGACCTCTGATAGTACTTCGCCTACAAGATGGAGGAGAATAGCTCAGCCAGTGAGCATGTCCTCAGATTGTCTGGGGACTACAATTGCTTCAATCAAGTGGGAGCTAATACTCCAGATAAGATAGTAATTGACAAAGTTCTCTAGTCACTATGTCCAAGTTACTAGAAGTTCGTGATGAACTATAATATGCAAGGGATGACGAAAGTAATTCCCGAGCTCTTTGCGATGCTGAAATCGACGAAGGTAGAAATCAAGAAAGAGCATCAAGTGTGATAGTTAACAAGACCACTAGTTTTAAGAAAAGGGCAAAGAGATAGAAGGGGAACTTCAAAAAGAACGGCAAGCAAGTTGCTGCTCAAGTGAAGAAGCCCAAGTCTGTACCTAAGCCTGAGACTGAGTGCTTCTGCTCCAATGGAAATGGTCACTGGAAGTGGAACTACCCTAGATACTTGGCGGATAAGAAGGAGGGCAAAGTGAACAAAGGTATATTTGATATACATGTTATTTATGTGTACTTTACTAGTGTTTATAGCAACCCCTCGGCATTTGATACTGGTGCAGTTGCTAAGAGTAGTAACTCGAAACGGGAGTTGTAGAATGAACAGAAACTAGTTAAAGGTGAAGTGACGATGTGTGTTGGAAGTAGTTCCAAGATTGATATGATCATCATCGCACACCCCCTATACTTTCGAGATTAGTGTTGAACCTAAATAAATGTTATTTGGCGTTTGCGTTGAGCATGAATATAATTTGATCATGTTTATTGCCATACGATTATTCATTTAAGTCAGAGAATAATTGTTGTTCTATTTACATGAATAAACCTTCGATGGTCATACACCCAATGAAAATAGTTTGTTGGATCTCGATCGTAGTGATACACATATTCATAATATTGAAGCCAAAAGATGCAAAGTTAATAATGATAGTGCAACTTATTTGTGGCATTGCCGTTTAGGTCATATTGGTGTAAAGCGCATGAAGAAACTCCATGCTGATGGGCTTTTGGAATCACTTGATTATGAATTATTTGATGCTTGCGAACCATGCCTCATTGGCAAGATGACTAAGACTCCGTTCTCTGGAACAATGGAGCGAGCAACTGACTTATTGGAAATAATACATATTGATGTATGCGGTCCAATGAGTGTTGAGGCTCGCGGCGGGTATCATTATTTTCTGACCTTCATAGATGATTTGAGCAGATATGGGTATATTTACTTGAAAAATCATCATAACAAGAAAATAAAGTTTCTACGATCTGATCCTTGAGGTGAATATTTGAGTTATGAGTTTGGTATTCAATTGAAACAATGTGGAATAGTTTCGCAACTCACGCTACCTAGAACACCACAGCGTAATGGTGTGTCCGACCATCGTAACCGCACTTTATTAGATATGGTGCGATCTATGATGTCTCTTACCGATTTACCACTATCATTTTGGGGTTATGCATTAGAGACAACAACATTCACGTTAAATAGGGCACCATCTAAATCCGTTGAGACGACACCGTATGAACTGTGGTTTGGCAAGAAACCTAAGCTGTCATTTCTTAAAGTTTGGGGTGCGATGCTTATGTGAAAATACTTCAACCTGATAAGCTCGAACCCAAATCGGAGAAATGTGTCGTCAAAGGAAACCCAAAGGAGACTGTTGGGTACACCTTCTATCACAGATCCGAAAGGCAAGATCTTTGTTGCTAAGAGTAGATCCTTTCTAGAGAAGGAGTTTCTCTCGAAAGAAGTGAGTGGGACGAATGTAGAACTTGATGAGGTAATTGCACCTTCTCCTAAATTGGAAAGTAGTTCATCACAGAAATTAGTTCCAGTGATTCGTACACCAATTAATGAGGAAGCTAATGATGATGATCATGAAACTTCAGATCAAGTTACTACCGAACCTCGTAGGTCACCTAGAGTATGGTCCGCACCAAAGTGGTACGGTAATCCTTTCAGGAAGTCATGTTACTAGACCATGACGAACGATGAACTATGAGGAAGCGATGATGAGCCCAGATTCCGCAAAATGGCTTGAGGCCATGAAATCTGAGAAGGGATCCATGTATGAGAACAAAGTATGGACTTTAGTGGACTTGCCCGACGATCGGCAAGCCATTGAGAATAAATGGATCTTCAAGAGGAAGACGAACACTGATGGTAGTGTTACTATCTACAAAGCTCGAATTGTCGCAAAAGATTTTCAACAAAGTTCGAGGTGTTGACTACAATGAGATTTTCTCACTTGAATCGATGGTTAAAAGTCTGTCCGAATCATGTTAGCAATTGCCGCATTTTATGAAATTTGGAAAATGGATGTCAAACCTGCATTCCTTAATGGATTTCTTAAAGAAGAGTTGTATATGGTGCAACCAGAAGATTTTGTCATTCCTAAAGGTGCTAACTAAGTGTGCAAAGCTCCAGGCGATCCATCTATGGACTGGTGCAAGCATCTCAGAGTTGGAATATACGCTTTGATGAGTTGATCAAAGCATATAGTTTAGACAGACTTGCGGTGAAGCCTGTATTTACAAGAAAGTGAGTGGGAGCACTACAGCCTTTCTGATAAATATATGTGAATGACATATTGTCAATCAGAAATGATGTAGAATTTTCTGGAAAGCATAAAGGAGTGTTTGAAAGGAGTTTTTCAAAGAAAGACCTCGGTGAAGCTGCTTACATATTGAGCATCAAGATCTATAGAGATGGATCAAGGAACTTGATAAGCTTTTTCAATGAGTACATACCTTGACAAATTTTTGAAGTAGTTCAAAATGGATCAGCCAAAGAAAGAGTTCTTGCCTATGTTACAAGGTGTGAAGTTGAGTAAGACTCAAAACCCGACCATGGTAGAAGATCGAGAGAGGATGAAAGTCATTCCCTATGCCTCAGCCATATGTTCTATAAAGTATGCCATGTTGTGTACCAGACCTATTGTATACCCTGCCCTGAGTTTCGCAAGGGAGTACAATAGTGATCTAGGAGTAGATCACTGGACATTGGTCAAAATTATCCTTAGAGGACTAAGGAAATATTTCTCGGTTATGGAGCTGACAAAAAGTTTGTCGTAAAGAGTTACGTCGATGCAAGCTTTTACACCGATCCAGATGACTCTACGTCTCAATCTGGATACATATTGAAAGTGGGAGCAATTAGCTAGAGTAGCTCCATGCAGAGCACTGTAGACATAGAAATTTGCAAAATATGTACAGATCTGAATGTTGCAGACCTGTACACTAAAAGTTTCTCTCACAGGAGAAACATGATCATACCTTATTACTCTTGGGTGTTAATCACATAGCGATGTGAACTAGATTATTGACTCTTGTAAACCTTTTGAGTGTTGGTCACATGGCGATGTGAACTATGGGTGTTAATCACATAAAGATGTGAACTATTGGTGTTAAATCACATGGCGATGTGAACTAGATTATTGACTCTAGTGCAAGTGGGAGACTGGAGGACATATGCCCCAGAGGCAATAATAAAGTTATTATTTATTTCCTTATATCATGATAAATGTTTATTATTCATGCTAGAATGGTATTAACCGGAAACTTAGTACATGTGTGAATACATAGACAAATCAGAGTGTCACTAGTATGCCTCTACTTGACTAGCTCGTTGAATCAAAGATGGTTAAGTTTCCTAGCCATAGACTTGAGTTGTCATTTGATTAACGGGATCACATCATTAGAGAATGATGTGATTGACTTGACCCATTCCATTAGCTTAGCACTTGATCGTTTAGTTTATTGCTATTGCTTTCTTCATGACTTATACATGTTCCTATGACTATAAGATTATGCAACTCCCGAATAACGGAGGAACACTTAGTGTGCTATCAAACATCACAACGTAACTGGGTGATTATAAAGATGCTCTACAGGTGTCTCCGATGGTGTTTGTCGAGTTGGCGTGGATCGACATTAGGATTTGTCACTCCGATTGTCGGAGAGGTATCTCTGGGCCCTCTCGGTAATGCACATCAATATAAGCCTTGCAAGCACTGTGACTAATGAGTTAGTTGCGAGATGATGCATTACGGAACAAGTAAAGAGAATTGCTGGTAACGAGATAGAACTAGGTATTGAGATACCGACGATCGAATCTCGGGCAAGTAACATACCGATGACAAAGGGAACAATGTATGTTGTTATGGGGTTTGACCGACAAAGATCTTCATAGAATATGTAGGAACCAATATGAGCATCCAGGTTCCACTATTGGTTATTGACAGGAGATGAGTCTCAGTCATGTCTACATAGTTTCGAACCCATAGGGTCTGCACGCTTAATGTTTGGTGACGATCGGTATTATGAGTTTATGTGTTTTGATGTACCGAAGGTTATTCGGAGTCCCGAATGTGATCATGGACATGACGAGGAGTCTCGAAATGGTCGAGACATAAAGATCGATATAATGGCTGACTATGTTTGGACACCGAAATGGTTCCGGATGAATTCGGGCATTTACCGGGGGTTACCGAACCCCTTCCCCCCCCCCCCCCCCCCCGGGGAGCATATGAGCCTTAATGGGCCTTAGTGGGAGAGGAGAGAAGGCATCCTAGGAGGGGGCGCCCCCCCAATCCCAATCCGTATTGGGTAAGGGGGTCGGCCCCCCTTTTCCTTTCTCCTTCCCCCTCTTCCTTCTATTCCTAGTGGTACTAGGAAAGGGGGAGTCCTACTCCCACTAGGAGGAGGACTCGTCCCCCCTTGGCGCGCCTAGAGAGGCCGGCCAGCCTCCCCCCTCCCTCCTTTATATACATGGGGAGGGGGCACCCCAAACACACAACAGACAACTGTCTTAGCCGTGTGCGGTGCCCCCCTCCACCATAATCCACCTCGGTCAAATCGTCGTAGTGCTTAGGCGAAGCCCTGCGCCGGTAACTTCACCATCACTATCATCATGCCATCGTGTTGACGAAGCTCTCCCTCGACACTCAGCTGGATCGAGAGTTCATGGGACGTCACCGAGTTGAAAGTGTGCAGATCGCGGAGGTGTCGTAGTTTTGGTACTAGGATCGGTCGGATCGTGAAGACGTACGACACATCAACCACGTTGTCATAACGCTTCTGCTTTCGGTCTACGAGGGTACGTAGACAACACTCTCCCCTCTCGTTGCTTTGCATCACCTAGATGGATCTTGCGTGTGCGTAGGATTTTTTTGAAATTACTGCGTTCCCCAACAAATCCTTGTTAATCTGTAATTGCCATGCTGTTGTCTGTCTTGATTGCTTTGATTGTTGTGAGCTTGCAAGTACATTCAATGTACTGACCTAGCGTGTCATGCCAGTTTGCAGGTCATGCCGGATTTGATTGCTTGTTTGCCGTGGATTCCTTGGTTGCGAGCTAGGATAAGCGTTCCAGCCAGAGTCCCTGCGGAGTGAAGTTCATCACCATCGTCGCTGTTCCGCTGCTAGAGTTATTCCGCTGCATCATGTTGTTCTACTGCTTGCATGGACCAACCGTGTCAGGCGTAGTGTCGCCATGCCGATGCAATCCCCTTGTATCCATATAGCTTGTAATAAAGAGCTGATTTGTTCTATGCTAAGGAGTGTCGTATTCCAGAAGACTTCTCCTCGATCTTTGGGCTGGAATACGCACTACAAAAAAATACACTTCCGTGATGATACGTGTTTGTCACAGTAGGTCGCGTTTTCTGTCATGCATGTACATCCATGACAAATTTATGACAGAATCAAGATAGTTGTACCTGTGCTGTCGTAGAAGTGTTCCATGACATTGCCAAAATTATCATCACAGAAGTGTCCACTTCCATGATGATAAATCGTGCGTCACAGAAGTGCTTTCGTCAAGGGTGACCGACACGTGGCATCCACCGTAACGGAACACCGTTAAGCTATTGGGTCATATTTTGGATCCGATAACCCGTTAACAACCACGACCAATGCCGATTTTCCACGTGTAAAATTCTCATTGGCTGACGGATCCACGCGTCAGCTCCGCGTTGGCACAGGTGTCATCCAACGGTCGAGATGGGCCTATGATATGTTGACACGTGGACCGGCCCAAAAGTGGCCCACAAAGTTTAAATGGGCCGGCCCAACCGAAGGCCCATAAGATTTAGCGGACCATAATGGGCCGGCCCAGCTAAAGGCCCACAAAATTTAGCGGACCATAATGGGCCGGCCCAGCTAAAGGCCCACACGATTTTGCAGACCATAATGGGCCGACCCAGCTAAAGGCCCACAAGATTTTGCGGACCACAATGGGCCGGCCCAGCTAAAGGCCCACAAGATTCTGCAGACCATAATGGGCCGGGCCAGCTAAAGGCCCAACATTCTCTGTCAAATCGGCCCGTCAACGGCCTGTCCTAAACTTGTCATCAACGCGGCCCATGGTCACTTCTGGCCCGTTAACAGTCCGCTAAGTAATTGGGCCGAATTACGGCCCGGTGTATTTCTGGCCTGTTAAAGGTCCGGCTTCATTTGGGCCCATTTACAGGCCATCAAAACTTTCGGCCCATAAACGACCGTGAAGGATTTGGGTCATATTCGGCCATGTCTGACATTCGGCCTGTTAGAGGCCCACTATAGCTTTGGGCCACTTTCGGCCTGTTGTCATTTTCGGCCTGTTAACGCCGGACGTAAACCATGGGCCATATGTGGCCCAACTTCATATCGGGCCCATTAACGGCCCATATAAAAATGGCGATAGTCTAGCCCGACCGAAGCTCCGGCCTGTTAAAGGCCCGTGTATTAGGTCGGCGCATTTACGGCCCATCTGAATTTTGGCCTGTCAAAGATCCGCATCGTAAATGGGCCACCATTTCGGCGTGCTAAGTCCAGTGGGTTATTTGGCACAGTCAGGGCCCAATCTCACTTTCAGTCTATTAAAGGCCCATGTTTTTTATGGGCTCAAGATATTTACACCTGTAAACGGCCTATTTTTACTGAGGGCCCAAATTATGTTTATGCCTGTTAAAGGCCCACTATGGGCACAGGCCTACCACAAAAATATGAAAGCTTATGCTGATTTAGGCTCAGATATTTTTAGTGGGCTACATGCCAATTTCGGTCCGTAGTCATTTTTAGCCCAATTGGAATGGGCCCGACGAATGTTGACATGTTGGGCTCCTACGATGCTTTCGGCCGAATACATTACTAAGATAAACCTACACTATACAAAAATAGCGTCGTAATTACTGCAGCCTGAGGCACCATCATAAATGTTGTATCACAACAAAATAAATTCCAACCATACAACAAAAGGCCTGTTTTCATAAAGTTACAGTCCTTCCAGATAAAAGCACCATCAGATGTATAGAAGCACAGATCATTTGAGCTGAATGCTAATGTTTCAGGCTGTAGAATCTGATGGAGCAGCACGATCTCCACCTTTTTTCTGCCATTGCTCTTGAACAACGAAGCGAATGTCTGATAGTCTGGTTTCAAAACCGTTCATATCTTGACGACATTTCTCAACCACTATTCTTGTTTCCGAAACAACGTCCATTAGGGATTGGACTTGTGTCTGGAGCATAGGTATATCACTCTGTCTAGCAGGAAGATTTTGTTAAGTAGGCGATTTGGACGAGGTTACCTTGACAACCAACCCAGAATTACGCAGGAAGGTGCTTTTTGCACTGTTAGTGGAGAGATACTGACGCACTACAGCAAGAGGTCACATTGTGCCTGTAGTAGCCTCGTCACCTTCAGGTGGTTGTGGCTGTTCAATCATTTGTTCCATAGCTTCCTGAAAGTTTGAACTTGTAGATTAGTGTACCAGATAAGTTACTAATGAGACAAAAACAAACAAAGTAGGTTAAACGTTGATACATAACTTATTTTGGTGAACTACTGTAATACATTAGCATGTATTGTAGTGCCAACTACATAATAAAATCACTTTCGGAACATATGTCCATGTAGCATGCCTACTGTATTGTCTATTTCCTCACATTCGTTGACATCTAAGGATAAAGAGACATGGTATAAAGTAGGATGAACATAGTATGACATCATTCATATCATGGGCAAACAGATATAAAACAAACAGGCTATTTTATCATTGTGTGCGCACGTGAACATAACAACTAGATTACAGATCAAGACCAAAAGAATATCCTTCATCTCTTTTAAACCATGTAACGTGAAATGATACGTTAAGACAACTGTGAATAAAACTGAACAGAGTAACTGGCATTGGCTGCAAACCAAGTAGTTAAATGAACACATCACAGTACCAATCAGTTCAAGGCAGGAGGACTAAGGACTTACAACAGCGGCTTGAACTGGTGTGCTCATGCCCTTCATCTTGCTGGTGTGGCAATCCTTGAAGATTTGCACTGCATTCGGTTCAGGTTCTTTTTGGTCCGCACGGGCTTTCCTCTGTATTTGGAACAAGTCAATATAGATACGATAATATGACACAAAAAAAGAAGGAAGTAGCAGCTATTTACAAGAGCCTCGCAGTGTGCAATATAGCTACGAGATCCTGTTGTCTGTTGGAATTTCACTTTACAACGGTTGTTTTTGTTCTTCAAACAGTTAGCCTAGAAGAAGATACACTTGTAAGGCACATACATAAATACAAGTTCAATATGTGGTCTGATCAAATACATATAGCCTACCTGATACTTTGGATCAGACCAGTGTTGAACGAGGGTTGTCCAGTCTTCATCTGTAATATATTCCACTGGAGATGTTTGGGCGATTTCATTGTTAGCCTTGCCTTCAAAGTGAGATTTTCTAAGGTGGTACCGTTACTGTCGCAGAGCAGACTGAAAAACATGAGTGCATGCTAGTTTAGTTGCATCATCTTTCGGATCCAACTTGAACCTCATTTGTTGAAAAAAGAATGTGAGTCTTATTAGGAGGGAGCTAGAAAGTATGGGACAGAGCAAGACAATATTACTAATTGCGATGAATAACATTACTTACGGATAAATGGTCAAGGAAGGTGTTAAACTGGGTATTGTCTTTCTCATTCCTGTACTGGATCCACGTTGGGAGGATACGTGCATGACACCTAACGGCAATGGCTGCCTCTGATACTAACTTGGCTGACTCTGTAGCATCACGTGGCCTTTTTAAACCTGCCTCAAAATGGATCTCCATTCTTCCTCCTTTAGATTTTGTTAATCTGTCAAGCATTATCCCCGATGTCTGTTTCCGCTTGCGCCGTGGTGCTAGTTCAACAGCGAATATGGAAAGGTTTGTGTACATCAAACTGTGAGAGTACATATAAAGGAGCATGCAACTGCAACTTGACTCGGTCAGGTATCGTCTTGGTGTTGATGCTCATGTGGTTCATCTGATCTTGCCAAGTCCTGTTGTGTCAGCAGTGCTTCGGAAGTAGTATTAGGTGTGAAGGCAGCTTGGGAACTGGCCAATTCCGGAGCAAACGAACGAGTAACTAGTTGAGATGCTGGTATAGTTGAAGCGGATGCTGCAGCTGGTGGAGCAGGTGATACTGTGTTTGTAGATTTAGCCGGTGGACTTGGACCTTCGACTGCACTATAAGTACCAGTAGAATCTCGACGGCAGAACCTTTTCCATTTCACCCGACGAGTAACAGCACTCCCTACTATATTATTTTCCTTGCTCTTTTTTGACTTTGCCATGTCAAGCTGTACCCACAACAAAAGAATAAAATCACTCTTCAGAACTCATTGATGCATGATACAGACAAGCAATACTTTGATGTAAGACAACCGTATGAGGATGGAATATGTAAGAAAAACAGGACGGGATGACATATTCACAGCTACGATGTGCAAACTAAGCAGAAGGATTTTCAAGAAAATAGAAGTAATGCAAGCTAGACACCATATGAAAGATGTAACCAATATTACTCTGCCAAGTTAAAAGTGTCTTGTCATAAGTGCCAATTCGAAAAATTAGAAGCAGTACAACGTAGAAATCAATGCAAGATGCAACCACTATCAAACTGCCATGTTAAAAGCGTCCAATCACGAGTGACTGATGCGGGATACACAACAGCAGTACTTTGATGTAAGAACATGGTATGATTGATAGATACAGTGAATTCTAGACACAGAAAGCCATGTCATATGCACATGTATAACGTATGAACTCAGCACGTGCAACTTAATCAAAATAGAAGAAATACAGGCTAGACAACATATGCAACATGAAACCAATTATCACACTGTCAATTTAGAGCAAGCACCTGCGATGGTGGAGTATGGGAGATGAACTCATCATGTAGACTTGGCACTTCAACTTCATTAGCAGTAGCAGTGGAAAATCTAGAGAGTCTCTATTTGCGTCGGTCCGGAGGACCACCAACATCCCCTAACTTACTCTTTTCCTTCCTATTTTCTGATATTTCCTTATGAAGTCAGAACCACAAGAAGATGAATAAAATTAGCTTTGCATAACTGGTTGATGCATGATACAGACGAACACTACTTTGATGTAAGGCAAGCGCAGGATAGGAGGATGGAATATATACAAAAAAAGACAGCGTTTCATATTCACACGTACGATAGGAGGATGGAATATGTATGAAAAAACAGTAAGCAGAAGGCATTTCAACAAAATTAGAAGAAATGAAAGCTAGGCACCATATGAACATGCAACCAATATCACTCTATCAGGTAAAAAGTGTCTCGTCGTAAGTGCCATTTCAAGAAATTAGAAGCAGTACAAGCTAGAAGACAATGCAAGATGTAACCTACATCACAGTCCCAAGTTAAATGTGTCTTATGGGTAAGTGATCGTTGCAGGTATAAGTTGTAAGCTACGCAGATGCAATTCAACATAATCAGAAGCAATACAAACTAGACATCATATAGAAAACGCAACCACATATAACAGTTCCAAGTAAGAGCAAGCACCTGTGATGGTGGAGTAGGGGAGATGTGGTCATCATATACACGTATGTTCTAGAAACCAACACGTGTCATATTCATAGGCATTATGTGTAAAGTAAGCAGATGCAATTCAAGTTAGAAGCAATACAAGCTAGACATCATACGCAACATGCAACCACATATAATAGTGTCAAGTTAGAGCAAGCACCTGTGATGGTGGAGTAGGGGAGATGTGCTCATCATCTACACAACTACGTTAACTGTCCAGCCTTGTGTTGTCTTGCGAATCTTGTTGGGAGGATGGCGGAGTAGAATCTGTAGAGACCCCCTGTTTGAGTTGCTCCGAAGGACCACCATCATCCACTGCCGGACTAATTTCCTTCAGTTGTAATGATTTTGCATTGTGAAGTCAAACCGATAAGAAAAATGAATAAAATTCGCTCTTCAGAACTCATTCATGCATGATACTGACGAACACTACTCGGATGAAAGGGAAACACATGATGCGAGGATGGAATATGTATGAAAAACATGATGGTGTGACATATTCACACCTATGATGTGGTAACTAAGCAGAAGGCATTTCAACAAATTAGAAGCACTGCAAGCTAGACACCATATGAAAGATGCAACCAATATCACTCTGCCAAGTTCAAACTGTATGGTGTTTCAACAAATTAGAAGCAGTACATGCTAGAAATCATATGCAAGACACAACCAATAACACAGTGGCGACTTAAAGGTGCTTTATCATAAGTGACTGATGCGATATATGCAAGAATAGTAGTCTGATGTAGAAATAGGAACACATGTCATATTCACAGGCATTATGTGTAAAGTAAGCAGATGCAATTCAACAAAGTTAGAAGCAATACAAGCTAGACATCATACGCAACATGCAACCACATATAATAGTGCCAAGTTAGAGCAAGCACCTGTGATGCTGGAGTAGGGGAGATGTGCTCATCATCTACACAGCTACGTTGACTGTCTAGCCTTGCGTTGTCTTGCGAATCTTGTTGGGAGGATGGCGGAGTAGAATCTGTAGAGAACCTCCGTTTCAGTTGCTCGGAAGGACCACCATCATCCAATGCCTTGCCAATTTCCTTCAGCTTTATTGATTTTGCATTGTCAGGTCATACCGACAAGAAAAAGGAATATCATTCGCTCTTCAGAACTCATTCATGCATGATACTGACGAACACTACTCTGATGAAAGGCAAAGTCATGATACGAGGATGGAATATGTACGAAAAAATGGACGGCTTGACATATTCACACCTATGATGTGGTAACTAAGCAGAAGGCACTTCAACAAATTAGAAACACTGCAAGACACCATATGGAAGGTGCAATCAATATCACTCTGCCAAGTTAAAACTGTCTCTTCATAGGTGGCGTTCATCAAACTAGAAGCAATACATACTAGAAATCATATTCAAGACGCAAACCAATATCACACTGCCAACTTAAAGGTGTCCCATCATAAGTGACTGATGTAGGATACACAAGAAGAGTAGTTTCATGTAAGAACATGGTGTGATAGACAGATATAGTATGTACCAAAAACAGGAAAGCGTGTCATATTCACATGTATCATGTGTAAGCTAAGGAGATGCAGTTTACACTAATTAGGAGCAATACAAGCTAGCCACCATATGCAACATGCAACCAGATATCACACTACCAAGTTAGAGCAAGCACCTTGGATGGTGGAGTAGGGGAGCGGAGACTCGGACCTTGTAATGCACTATCAGTACAAGGAGAATTGGTACAGATGCTCCGTTTACGTTGCTGCAGAGGACCACCGTCATCGCCTTCCTTACTCTTTTCCTTCCTCTTTCTTGATTTTGCCTTGTCAAGTCAAACCCACAAGAAAAAGGAATAAAATTTGCTCTTCAGAACTCATTGATGCATGATACTGACGAACACTACTTTCATGTAAGGCATCCGCATGATAGGAGGATGGAATATGTATGAAAAACAGGACGGCGTGACATATTGACATGTTTGATGTATAAAGTGTAAACTAAGCACAAGGTGCTTGAACTTGTTAGAATCGATGCAAGCTAGAAACCATATGAAAGATGAAACCAGTATCACTCTGCCAAATTAAAAGGGTGCCCTAACAAATGTATTTGACCAAATTAGAAGCAATACATGGCAACAGAAGAGAGGTAGTTTCATGTAAGAACAAGGTTAACACATAGATGTAGTGTGTACCAAAAATAGGAAGGCATGTCATATTCACAGCTATAGTGTGTACACTAAGCAGATGCAATTTACCCTAATTAGAAGCATTACAAGCTAGACACCGTATGCAACCACTACTAGGAAAAGGCCTGCTAGTGGCGCACCTGTTTTGCCTACTAATGGCGCACTACAGGTGCGCCACTAGCATCACACCATTAGAATTTTCTACTAATGGCGCATCAGGCAGTGCGACATTAGTACATCACACGGTGCGCCATCACTATCTAACTTAGTAATGGCGCACCATATAGAAGTGCGCATTAGTAAAAAAAAATTCAAATTTTTTCAGATATTTTTTTCAAATTTTTTTCTTCGTTTTTTTCTTAATCTCGGGTCAATATGCTTAATCTCAAGTCAAATCGCACTCCGTGGTCAAACTTCCCAAAAGGTTACCCATCCTCACACTACTCCAGCCCAAGCACGCTTAACTTCAGAGTTCTATCCAACCCCAGCACCAGCTCACTTCACAGGCACTTGGTTGATATATCTAGCATATCAATCCTATTAAACCTTGTTGATGTCTAGGACTTTGTTCATGTTCATGTTCATGAGTGTTGGTCCATGTTTCAAACTTCCAAAAAATATTTCAAACTTCCCGGTCATATTACGTATCATATTTTGAAAAAAAATCAAAAAAAAGTTTTTTGAAACCAATATTTTTTGTGTTACTAGTGGTGCACCTAGCAAATGGTGCGCCACTAGTAAGTTCAATTTCTTTTTCATTTTCACCCCTCTAGATCTTAAAAGCCCCGTATCTTTCGTTCTGTTAGGTTTTTGGGGATTTTGAAGATGTTGAACCAAGTTCCCCCCGTTCAATTCGTATGTAACTTTTCGAGTAGATGTTTTATCATATATAAAACTTTTTAATCTGAGTTCGTATGCAAAAGTTATGCCCATTTTACAAATTCCAGAGAGATTTTGCAAATAAAGTCGAGATTCATATTTGTAAATTTTCCCAACAACTAGACCACGTATCACATGGGAAACTTATTTTTTTTTTTGACATTTCCATCATTTTCTTTTATTTTTTCTAAAACTGAAAAGGCGGTCCACCAGGGGGGATGCATTCGGTGGAATTTTTGGGCAAAGTTAGTAATGGCGCACCGTGGGTGTGGTGCGCCATTACTAGTAACTAGTAATGGCGCACCACACCCACCGTGCGCCATTACTAACTTTGAAAAAAGATAAAAAAATTGTTAGTAGTGGCGCACCGAGGGTGCGGTGCGCCATTACTAGTTAAAACTAGTAATGGCGCACTGTCCCCTGGTGCGCCATTACTAGTTTTGAAAAAAATTGTTAGTAGTGGCGCACCGAGGGTGTGGTGCGCCATTACTAGTTAAACTAGTAATGGCGCACTATCCCCTGGTGCGCCATTACTAGTTTAAAAAAAATTGTTAGTAGTGGCGCACCGGGATGTGGTGCGCCATTAGTATTTGGACACTAATGGCGTACCAACACATGGTGCGCCATTAGTATATAGTAGTGGCGCACCACATGTGTGGTGCGCCATTAGTGTATATATTATCTATAGCCCTTTTCCTAGTAGTGAACATGCAACCACATATCACACTGCGAAGTTAGAGCAAGCACCTGTGATGGTGGTGTAGGGGAAGTGCGGTCTTCAGGTACAGAGCTACGTTCAATATCTTCATTTAGGCTTGCTGTTTCTTGAGAATCATGTGGAGAGGATGAAATTGCATTCTTTATAAGAGTATTGCGTCTCATATTAACCCACGCGCGTGACTGTCTCATCATAAGCGATAGACGCAGGATACACAAGAACAGTAGTTTGATGTAAGAACATGGTGTGATAGGCAGATGTAGTATGTACCAAAAACAGGAAGGCATGTCATATTCACATGTATAATGTGTAAGCTAAGGAGATGCAATTTAACAAATTAGGAGCATTGATGAGGGATACACAAGAAAAGTAGTTTGATGTAAGAACATGGTTAATAGAAAGACGTAGTATGTACCAAAAACAGGAAGGCATGTCATATTCACAGGTATAATGTGTTAACTAAGAAGATGCAATTTACCCTAATTAGAAGCATTACAAGGTAGACACCATATGCAACATGCAACCACATATCACACTGCCAAGTAAGAGCAAGCATCTGCGATGGTGGTGTGGGGGAATTGCGGTGATCAACTAGAGAGCTATGTTGACTATCTTCATTTAGCCTTATTGTTTCTTGAGAATCACGTGGGGAGGATGACACTGCACTCTTTAAACGAGTATGGCATCTCACAGTAACCCACTCGGGTGACTGTCTCATCATAAGTGATTGACGAGGGATACAAAAGAGCATTAGTTTGATGTACGAACATGGTTAATAGACATATGTAGTATGTAACAAAAACAGGAAGGCATGTCATTATCAAAGGTATAATGTGTAAAGTAAGCAGATGCAATTTAACCAAATTGGAAGCAATACAAGCTAGACACCATATGCAACATGCAACCACATTTGAAAGCGCGAAGTTAAAGCAAGCACCTGGGATGGTTGTGTGTGGCAATTGAGATCATCAACTGCAGAGCTACGTTTACTGTCTCCAACTGCTGACACTGCACCCATTAGAGCGCTGAAACGCTTAGTGCTTATCTTCGAATTACACTGGAGCGACTTCTGTCTTTCCTTTTCTGCATTCATCAACACTGCGTCAGAGTCTGAAATACCCATGCATAAAAAAACAATAGTGTGAGTATGGGTGAAGTGTGTGCACAATTAGTACAGTATAAAGGAAGCAGATAGCAGGTCGGTGAGAAATAAATGACGGGAGACATATGATAGCTCTACAACATGCATGGCACACTAAATTACTACAGGATTCTATGAGAATAACAGTGGACTGAAAGCAAATAGGTCAGTCCATTTTTTATGCACCGTCCGATGTACAAAAACGGGTAGATCGCCTTCATCTACCTCCAGCCAGTCAGTGTTGACGATCTTCCTCGAAATGCCAGCGACCACCGGCCCAGTATTCCTCCCCTTCCTGCGCCCTCCCCTCGACCTCACCGCACCGCTGTGCCTGGCACCGCCCCCGGCCATCCATTCAAACCCTGCCGACCTCCAGATCAGGCGCAAGCAGCTCCTGCGCCCCACACCCCTATGATAGACACCGATGCGCCGCTTCCCCGGGGAACAGGCGGACTAGGTGCTCTGCGCGCCTAAGCGGGTGCTGCTTCTTTTAATTGCGGTTCGACTGACCCTGAATTGAAATCCAGGCGGGCTACTGACCTCTAGCAAAGGTGAAATAGTAAAAGGGAGGAAACCTTGTGCATTTAGTATCACGAAGAAGATGCAGTACGAAGCGCTCAACTAGTTTCTTTCGTGGGATGAATACGGTGTGAGCGGAGACGTAAGATTTGCACGAATAAGGGAAGAGGAGTACCTCTTTCTGCTGGCAGTGCTGTGTCCTCCTTCTGTTTTTCCGATGATCTTCTTGTTGTTCGCCAGAAACTAGAAGTTGTGGAGGATGGTGCAGCCTTGGACAAACCCATGGCCAAGTTGTTGAGTGTGGTGCGGTGGCCGTCTGTCGGCGGCGGGGAAGCAGATCCAAGGTGGCGAACGACGGTGTAGCGGGAACAACTCCGGTGCGGTGGACGGTTGCGACAGTGGAGCCGCAGCAGTGAGGCGCAGGACGGCGTGGTCGGAGTGGTTCTAGTACGGCGCATGTCGGCGTCGGCGTCCTGGAGGCAGCTCTGTTAGCTTCAGCTGCTAAGTCCTTGAGGGCATTGCGGTTGCGGTTGCGTTGGACGACGATGTCGGGGTACCGGCTCCGGCGTGATGGAGGAGGGCGGCGGTGGATTGGCCGCTATGGGGTTGAGGATGGAGGAGGCTGGGGTTTCGCGGCTGGTGGAGAGGGCATTTTCGCGCCCACAGAGTATGAATGGGGAAACGGAGGGAGGCGGGGAACTAAGGGGGAACAATGTTTCGGTTTGAGACGCGCTTGTCTGAAATTTGGGGAAAGTTACAAACTTTGCCACCATCTAAAATTTCGGACATATTGCGGGTTGGGGGTAGGACAGTCATGTCAGGTGTCCCAAATGTGGGCGGGATAGATTTCGGCCGAGCGCATGGGTAGGCGCCCACGGCGTATGAATACTTCGCGGAAGCGGTTGAGACTAGCGTCTTGGTGAAGTTACAAACTGTGACAGCCTGGTTTTTGCCCTTTCTTATTTGCTTGATATTTCATTTGAAAGTTTTTGAAACTTGGAGTTTCTGAATATTTTCATTTGGACTTAAACACTTGGGCATCCTTGGCTTTCACCCAAGTGTTCACTTCTCTCCCAAACCATCACTTCACTTTTGATCCACCACAAAATAACCTTTGGAATATTTTTCTTAAATGAAAAATATTCATTTTCTCTCAAAAACCCTAAGACGGATCTATTTGCTTCAAGGCAACCCTAATTTTTATGGCTCAGAAAATTCTAAGATAATTCACAAATATTCTAGGGACCCTAGGGCACCTCCCTGAGCAAAAATATTTCATCACTTTTTGGAATATTTTTGCTACAAAAAATCTTTTCTGTTCTGGACAGAAATGGTGGTTTCTACAGCAACTACCATTTTACTTGCTCCATTTGACCTGAACTTTCTTGTGCATCTTTACGTTAGTAACTTATAACTAGCCTCCAAAGCACAGCCCCAAACTCCCAGCCATTTGACCACAGTAACATCACAAATTTACTGACCAGAAACTTACCTGGCTTGTAAAATCTTCTCTACTGCACCTGGATCCAATCCAAACCGTGGTAAACTTCAAAACTACCACGAACAACATGCCAGGCATGATTTCTGGACGAAGGCTGGCCTGAGGAGAGAGTTCGCGCGGTGACCACGCATGTCCATGATGCCAGGCATGCGTGTCGACGCGCTCTGGGTGACGCCGAGCGCTCTGTTCGAGCGTGCTCGCTTCCCCCGCCTGCCCAACCATGCCAAACCCCGCCACCATCATCGTCTTGACGTCCTTAACTCCTCCCTGGCACTCGCCGATGCCGGAGCTCGCCGCAGCGAGCACGGGCAAGGTCCGGCCAGCCCAACAGTGCGGAGCGCATTGTGCTCATCGCCATCCCCATGATCCTGTGCTCGTCTCCGCCCGCCCACAGTGGCCGCGTGACCTCCGTCGCCTTCTCCCCCTCTCACTGACGTCGGTCGTCGCCGGGCGCCGTGGACAGGTGTCCACTGGCGGAGCCTGAAGCACCCTCGCCGCTCGCCTATAAATAGAGCCACCCCCAGCCTCCTCGAGCACCATCCAGCACTCACACACACCCCACGATCGAGTAGGAAGCCGTAGCCCGGCCGAGCAGGCCTCGGGCCGCTGTCCCTGAGCTCGAGCTCGCCGGCGATCCCCTCTGGTCGCCGCGGTAGCTCCAGCCCCTCCCAGGCCTGGGCGACACCTCCAAGGCCTCTGCCTCTCTCCGGTGAGGCCATCTCGCCCACTTGGAGCCTCTGGAGTGACCTCTGCTCGCCGTCTTCCTCAACTCCGGCGACCTCCATGTTCTGCCTCCGCTTGCGAGCTAGTTTCCGACACCGTCCGACCACCCCTAGCCACGCTACGGGTACGGGTAGGTGCGCCATCGTCCCCTCTCTCAATCCCTCCCTCTCGTTTGGGCCAAGCAGCCCTCGTCGCCGGCGAGAGCTCCGGCGAAACCGCGGCCCTCTCTGTTTCTCTCTCCCTCTTCCCCCACCTGACTAGCAGGGCCCGCTAGTCAGCCGCTCAGTACACGCGCGAAGCGGTACGAGTGGTGGCGCCCCTAGGCTTTACGCCTTCGACGTCACCCCCCAGCTGTTTCTTTTTATTCAAATTCATTTATATTCTAGAGAGCTTCAAACAATTTTAACTTTTTAACCATAAGTCCAAATGAGATGATTCTTTTTGCATTGTGTTCTTTGAAAGGAAATCTAACAGCTCACCAAAGATGAGATTTTTCTGAGCTGTTTATAATTTCTGGTGAATTTCAGAAGTGTTCTTGATCTTTTCTTTTTGTGTTTAAAATTATTTTTAGAAGGTGAGGCTTGTCTTGAAGATCACCAGGAGGCTTGTGAACCTCATCTGCACTAAGGCAAGCCACAACAACATTTTGATGATGCCATTTCAATATTTGTGATTTTCTCACTTAAATGAAATGATTAACCCATGCATTTAAATAATTATTGAATTATTTGTTTTCTATTAAGTATTGGTCAGTTGTTATGCTTGATTTACAGAATAGTTGAAACTAGTTTAAGTGGGTAAAGCAAGTTAAAATTTATTTGAGGTGATGTTAGAAATAATTTTGTTATGCATGTTAGTAATTATTTAAAGCTTTGTGTTTGCATTCTTAAATTGATAAAAAATTGTTAGAAAATATTCTGTTAAATACTTGTTTAATCATATTACTTGTCTTACAGAATGTTTGAACCCAACTTAGTTATAAAGAAATTAAGAGTTGTTGATAATGATATCTTTTGGTCAAGCATATGAAAAATTTATCGGAGTTACTTTCTTGCATAGGAAATTAAATATTTTGGTTAAGTTGTGAGTCATTTTGAGCAAGTAGAGTAATATGAGTTGTTGACGTTTATGCTTGGTGTGCATATGGATGACGTCGGTCATTTTTATCAATATGTGATGCATGTGTTGTTTTGCATTTCATGGCATGCTATGACACCGGTCATTTTTAGTTAAAAGTTAATCCTGAATATAACTCAACTTGAATATACCGTTGACTGGGTCATGGTGCCGCTGAATCGAGTTTCTTTCCAGTGCAACCACATTTGCCTTGTGGGAAGGCCTTGATTCGGTCCATTGACACGGCCTCTGGTCGGTGCCTCCATCTAGGGAAGATTATGTCGTGTTTGCCCTGGCCCGGTAAGCACACATAATCTTGTGTGCTCGTTGATGAGATTATGGTACCGAGTCCCCGAGTGGGAGTGTTTTGACCACGGCGGTGGTCGGGGTGTCTTTGGTAGACACGGGGCCACCCAGGACCAGCCCGTTGGGGATTTGGGTCGGAGTGGCCGGGAGAGTGCTGTGGCAATGGAGGATTTTTTGTCGGAATGCCGTTGGTCCACCCGAATGGGAATGTGAGGCCATGGGTTCCGTGGTGTGGGTACAGTGTGCTACCTCTGCAGAGTGTATAATCTATCGATAGCCGAGTCCACGGTCACGGACACCTCGTACTAGGTCCCACCATGAGTCAACGTTTAATAAAAATTCCACACTAAGCTATGAACTTTGCATTGTCAATGAATGGCAGAAAGGCCATTGAGGTATTTCGGACCAAATGATGGTCGTGGTTGTGATCGCCATAAGGATCACGAGTTGTTCTTGAGAAAGACCACTATGGTGGTGTGTTTGTGGTCCAGAGATGATCACAGTTGGTAAGCTGTCCTGAGGGACGTTCGGGCTTGATCACAGCATGTCGACATATAATGTTGCATTATTAATAATTGCTTAAATATCATGATATTGTTTGTCATTATGATTATGATTGTTGTGAGCTTGCAAGTACATTCATTGTACTGACCTGGCGCGTCATGCCAGATTTCAGGAAAGTCTCGTTGGAAAGGAGCGTTGTTCGAGTCTAGATCGTGTCCACACCAGTGTCCCTGTGATATGGAGCTTCCGCTACGACGTTATTCCACTGCCACGTAGTTGTTCGAGTCGAGGCCCCTTTATGTTCACTAAATAATGTACATATTGTTCCGCCGCACCGAGTGTGCCGCCTGGCCTCGACCACTGTTGTAATATAAACTCTGTTCCGCTAGCATCAATAAAGCGGTTGTTTTCTGTACCAATATGTTGTGTGTTGCCAGAAGACATGATCTCTGGACTGGCAATGCAGGGTAAACCGGTCGCTCTGAGCCGGGGTGCCACAACGGTTGGTACCAGAGCCGCGCTGACTATAGGCCACGCTAGACTATGATGTGTTAACTGGACGCTAGACACGAGTAAATGTGAGTGTCGGTAGTAGTTATAGCTGGTTGTTGCATTGTAGTCATTTGATTATTATTTTTATGCTAACCTGTTAATGGTAGTGAGTGTAGATAGCTCCGGTGCCGTATCCGTGCCAGTTGCAGTTGATGCCGTACACGCCACCGCACCTTCTCCGCAACGTGTGGCGTCGGCTGTACCCTCACGGAGACGAACCAGTCTACCGTGTGTACTGGGAGCGTCTAGCAGACTCAGTGTATGAGTATCACGCCGTGGTTACTCTGCGCACCAGTTCCGATTCCGGCTCTTACACTCGCACTTCTCGGAGCGGTTACGCCTCCACCACTTCTCAGGCTGTCCAGTTTGCCGCATTTGAGGTCCTTGTCGAGCTTCGTTATACCGAGGTTCAAATGCAGCATCACCCAGGATTCTATTACTACCCATCTCTGCACGACAACGGTCGTGTCCGTTTTCCGCTCATTAACCCGGAGTCTGATAGTGTTGCTAGCCATCTTGCTTGCTATATCACTGCTAGCTATCTAATGATCCACGAGCTGGCTCGAGAGCTGACTCGTGCCCGTACTGCTTTAGCCGCTACCTTGGTCACTACTAGATCCACCACTACTCCATCCTCACTTGGATTTACCCCTTATGTCCCAGTTAGCTCTAGCTCCCCTATTTCGCCGGTTACTCCCCCGAGGAGCACAGGCGTTCCGGCCGTGAACCCTCTCAGTACTCCTGGCGAGTGGGTCTCACTTCTTGCTACTCCTGCAGCCCCGATGCTTCATCCTACACCTGCCCCTGAGGGAGAGCCCTCGAGGCAGCGTCGTCGTGTTACCTTTAACCCGGAGGTTTCCGTTAACCACGTCAGTTCGGGATCTGAGACCGCTTCAGGGGAGGACACCGCGGCACCAGCAGAGCAGTAGTGTCTTTGAGTATTCGCAGTCGTCTAGATGGTGTACGGATGTAGTTGTACGAGTCATGATGCTTCATGTATGAGAGTAGTGGAACCAGTCAGGTTGTTAAATTTTCATGTATGAGTCTATGTATAATTATGATGGGACTTTAATCGCCGTATTCTCTTCGCTCTTTTGTCTTTTCGAGAATTGTTGCTGGCTTTTCCCCAATTTTATTCTTGGATGTCTCCCATCTCGATTTCGTTGCCTTGGGAAAAATACTCAATAGGATGACGCGGGGAGGCGGCAGTAGCAACGTTCGTGAGGGAACTCCTGTTCGTTGTTCCGCACGACAGGCAGGATATTCTCCCGAGCCGTACGTTCAGCCACCACCTCCTCTGCCTGATCCTCCCTCCACCGAGCAAGTTCTACGTATGTTTGAAGAAAAAAGGAGCAATGATCTGATTGAATTATTGAGAAGTGTGCAAGCTATAGTTGGACAAAATGGAAATCAGAATGGTCATCACTCAAAGCTGTCAGATTTTCAGAGGACCAATCCACCCAATTTCAGTCAGGTTGTTGACCCATTGGATGCAGACGATTGGTTGTGCACCATGGAGAAAAAGCTTGAGATCGCCCGTACTGAAGGAAATGATAAAGTCCCATTTGCAACCCATTACCTTGAAGGCGCGGCTGCCATATGGTGGGAAAATACAAAAGCCATGTGGCCGATTGATGAGGAAGTCACCTGGGAAAAATTCAAGGATAAGTTCCGCAAATATCATATCCCTACTGGAGTTATGAAGGCCAAGCAGCGTTAATTTCTCGCGCTTGTCCAAGGAAATCAATCCGTGGCTGAGTATCTGCAAAAATTCAATCATCTGGCCCGTTACTCTCTGTATGACGTAGCCACCGAAGAAAGGAAGATGGACAGATTTCTTGGAGGTTTAAATCCGCAACTTCGGTGTGCTCTCAGTATGTTTGATTTCACGGATTTCCAAACTCTGGTACACAAGGCATTCATTGCTGAACGGGAACACAAGCTTATATCAGATAATAGGCCTATTAACGACAACAAGCGCAAGTTTGAGCCAAAGAAGGATGGGCAACCTATTGAAAAGGCTCGTACCTGGCAGCAGACTCAGGTGGAATACCGGCCAAATTGGCAGCAGAATGTTAACAAGACCACCACTCAAGTCAAGAATGCTGTGGCCAATCCAATGCATGAGGAGCGGCAGCGCAGTAATTCTTGTTTCACTTGCGGGCAGCCCGGACATTATGCCAAACAGTGCCCCAAGAACCACAAGGTGAATGCGCTGAGCATGCCACAAGTCAACTTTATGGAGTCAGGGCCAACCCAGCAAACCTTCACTGGGCACGTGAATCATATCTCCGCCGATGAATCCCAAGAGAAGCCAGAAGTCGTCATTGATATGTTTTCTGTTAATGACATAACTGCAGTAATTTTATTTGACTCTGGGGCTTCCCATTCTTTTATTTCTCGGAGGTTTGCCGCCCAAAACAATTTTCCTTGCACAATTTTGGGCAAAAATATGCTGGTACAAACCCCAGGATCTATAATCAAGAGCAATCTAGTCTGCCGTGATCTGGAGATCAATATCAACGGGGTCCACTTTCCAACATCTCTGATAATCATTGAGTCTGAACAGTTGGATATTATATTGGGAATGAATTGGCTGACCAAATATCAAGTTTGTATAAACTGCGAACCCGAGAAGTCAATTTAACTAGTCTGAATGGGCAGCTCACCAAATTCTATGCTCGCAAGCATATACCCAAGCCAGAACTAGTGTGCTCTACTGTGGCCGAATTGGAATTTATTCCTATGGTCAGTGAGTACCCTGATGTGTTTCCAGAAGAACTGCCAGGCATGCCACCAGATCGGGAACTGGAATTTCCCATAGATCTTGTGCCCGGAACCGCACCAATATACAAGAAGTATTACCGGATGCCCTCATCTGAATTAGTGGAACTAAAGAAATAGCTTGACGAATAACTCCGGAAAGGTTATATTCGTCCCAGCTCTTCACCGTGGGGGTCACCTGCAATCTTCGTGGGTAAAAAGGATGGCAGTCTCCGTATGTGCATAGATTATCGCCAGCTGAATGAGGTCACCATCAAAAATAAATACCCACTGCCAAAGATTGATGATCTGTTCGATCAGCTCAGTGGGGCTAAAGTATTCTCAAAAATCGATTTACGGACCGGGTATCATCAGCTCAAGATTAAAAGGGAAGATATTCCTAAGACCGCATTCACTACACGATACGGTCTTTATGAATATACTATGATGTCCTTTGGTCTCACCAATGCCCCTGCCTTCTTCATACATATGATGAACAAGGTGTTCATGGACTTCCTCGACAAATTTGTGGTAGTCTTTATCGACGACATCCTCATTTACTCCAAGAGTGAAGAAGAGCATAAGGATCACCTCCGGGCAGTGCTACAACGGCTCCGCAACCATCAGCTATACGCCAAGTTCAGTAAGTGCGAATTTTGGCTCAAGCAAGTTGGGTTTCTCGGGCATGTAATATCCGCCGAAGGCATAGCCGTGGACCCGAGCAAAGTAAAGGATGTGCTCGATTGGGTACCGCCCACGACTATAACACAGATCCGGAGTTTCCTTGGATTAGCTGGATACTATCGTCGTTTCATTGAAGGGTTTTCCAAAATTGCTAAACCTATGATGGAACTGCTCAAAAAGGATACAAAGTTTGAGTGGACCAAGGACTGTGAGAAGAGTTTTTATGAGCTAAAGACGCATCTGACAACCGCACCCATATTGACTCTTCTAGACATTTATCGCAGCTTCAACGTGTACTGCGATGCCTCCAGACAAGGTATTGGTTGTGTATTGATGCAAGACGGCAAGGTAGTAGCCTATGCATCACGACAACTACGACCACCTGAGGGAAATTATCCTACTCATGATTTGGAATTGGCTCCAGTGGTTCATGCATTAAAAATTTGGAGACACTATCTCATTGGAAAAAGGTGCCAAATTTTTACCGACCACAAAAGCCTCAAGTACATCTTCACTCAGCCAGATTTAAATCTCCGTCAGCGAAGATGGTTAGAGTTGGTCAAGGATTATGACCTTGGAATAAATTATCATCCAGGCAAGGCGAACATCGTTGCCGATGCGCTCAGTCGAAAGCCCGTCAGCTTAAATGTCATGTTAAAATCATTTCCTACCGAACTTTAGGAGGAGATCGCTCAGCTCAACTTGGTCATCGTGGATGCTGGCCTCACTAATATTTTGGAAGTTACCCCCACACTTGAAATGGAAATACGCAAGGCCCAGCCAGATGACGCCAAGCTACAGAAACATGCAAGGCAGCCCCCAGATTTCTTCAAGGACAACTTCGGTACCCTCCGATTCCATGGACGAATTTGTGTACCAAATCAACCGGACTTGAAGAGGAAAATCTTGTCAGAAGCACACGAATCCTCATATTCCATTCATCCGGGAAGTACGAAAATGTATGAAGACCTTAAACAAATATTCTGGTGGAATGGGATGAAGAAAGACATTGCCTATTTTGTAGCCTGTTGCGACATATGCAACAAGGTGAAAGCAGAGCATCAGAAGCCAGCCGGACTTCTCCAACCACTGCCAGTTTCACAATGGAAATGGGATGATGTTTGCATGGACTTCATCACCGGATTTCCTAGGACACAGCGAGGCAAAGACGCAATCTGGGTTATAGTGGACACCCTAACCAAGGTTGCTCATTTCATCCCGGTCAGCACCAGATACAGAGCAAATGAACTGGCGCAACTGTATGTATCCAGAATCGTCAGTCTGCATGGGGTACCCCGGACTATCACTTCCGACCGAGGTTCTTTGTTTACCTCCGCTTTCTAGTCCCGCCTCCATCAAGCCTTGGGGACATCACTAAAATATAGTACTGCTTATCACCCCCAGATGGACGGTCAGACAGAGCGAGTAAACCAAATACTCGAAGATATGTTGCGAGCCTATGTGCTAGCCAACGGGGCGAACTGGGAAGATTGCTTGCCATACGCCGAGTTCTCGTACAACAACAGTTTCCAGACCAGTCTAAAAATGTCACCCTATGAAGCTCTATATGGTCGTAAGTGCCGCACTCCTCTAAATTGGTCTCAAGCTGGAGATAGCCATATCTTCGGAACCGATCTCATGATGGAAGCCGAGAAACAAGTCAGGGAAATCAGAGACCGACTGCAATTGGCCAAATCCCGTCAGAAGAGTTATTATGATGCAAAGCACCGGCAGGTTAGTTTTGAACCCGGAGAACATGTGTACCTCCGAGTCACTCCTATGAAAGGAGTTAAGCGATTTCAGACTCGTGGAAAGCTGGCACCCAGATTCATTGGTCCATTCTCAATTATGTCTCGAGTGGGTACGGTTGCATACCAACTGGAACTACCCCCGAAGTTGTCAGAAATACACAATGTGTTCCATGTTTCGCAATTGAGACGATGCATATCCCCGCCTAAGAAAAGGACTGCAATGGCTGAGATAGAATTGGCAAAGGATTTAACTTATGAAGAAAGACCGTCCAAAATTTTGGATCAAGTGAAAAGGGTCACTCGCAGCAAAGTCAGAAAAATTTTCAAAGTTCAGTGGGAGCATCACACCGAGTCAGAAACAACTTGGGAGCAGGAAGAGTTCCTTAAGAGTCAGTATCCAGAGTGGTTTTCCCAAGCAACTGAATCTCGAGGACGAGATTCATTCTAAGCGGGGGAGGTTTGTGACAGCCTGGTTTTTGCCCTTTCTTATTTGCTTGATATTTCATTTAAAAGTTTTTGAAACTTGGAGTTTCTGAATCTTTTCAATTGGACTTAAACACTTGGGCATCCTTGGCTTTCACCCAATTGTTCACTTTTCTCCCAAACCATCACTTCACTTCTGATCCACCACAAAATAACCTTTGGAATATTTTTGTTAAATGAAAAATATTCATTTTCTCTCAAAAACCCTAAGCCAGATCTGTTTGCTTCAAGGCAACCCTAATTTTTATGGCTCAAAAAATTCTAAGATAATTCACAAATATTCTAGGGACCCTAGGGCACCTCCCTGAGCAAAAATATTTCATCACTTTTTGGAATATTTTTGCTACAGAAAATCTTTTCTGTTCTGGACAGAAATGGTGGTTTCTACAGCAACTACCATTTTACTTGCTCCATTTGACCTGAACTTTCTTGTGCATCTTTACCTTAGTAACTTATAACTAGCCTCCAAAGCACAGACCCAAACTCCCAGCCATTTGACCACAGTAACATCACAAATTTACTGACCAGAAACTTACCTGGTTTGTAAAATCTTCTCTACTGCACCTGGATCCAAACCAAACCGTGATAAACTTCAAAACTACCACGAACAACATGCCAGGCATGATTTTTGGACGAAGGCTGGCCTGAGGAGAGAGTTCGCGCGGTGACCACGCATGTCCACGATGCCAGGCATGCGTGTCGACGCGCTCTGGGTGACGCCGAGCGCTCTGTTCGAGCGTGCTCGCTTCCCCCGCCTGCCCAACCATGCCAAACCCCGCCACCATCATCGTCTCGACGTCCTTAACTCCTCCCTGGCACTCGCCGACGCCGGAGCTCGCCGCAGCGAGCACGGGCAAGGTCCGGCCAGCCCAACAGTGTGGAGCGCATTGTGCTCGTCGCCATCCCCTTGATCCTGTGCTTGTCTCCGCTCGCCCACAGTGGCCGCGTGACCTCCGTCGCCTTCTCCCCCTCTCACTGACGTCGGTCGTCGCCGGGCGCCGTGGACAGGTGTCCACCGGCGGAGCCCGAAGCACCCTCCCCGCTCGCCTATAAATAGAGCCACCCCCAGCCTCCTCGAGCACCATCCAGCACTCACACACACCCCACGATCGAGTAGGAAGTCGTAGCTCGGCCGGGCAGGCCTCGGGCCGCCGTCCCCAAGCTCGAGCTCGCCGGCGATCCCCTCTAGTCGCCGCAGTAGCTCCAGCCACCCCAGGCCTAGGCGACCCCTCCAAGGCCTCCGCCTCTCTCCGGTGAGGCCATCTCGCCCACTTGGAGCCTCTGGAGTGACCTCTGCTCGTCGTCTTCCTCAACTCCGGCGACCTCCACGTTCTAACTCCGCTTGCGAGCTAGTTTCCGACGCCGTCCGACCACCCCTAGCCACGCTACTGGTACGGGCAGGTGCGCCATCGTCCCCTCTCTCAATCCCTCCCTCTCGTTTGGTCCAAGGAGCCCTCGTCGCCGGCGAGAGCTCCGGCGAAGCCGCGGCCCTCTCTGTTTCTCTCTCCCTCTTCCCCCACCTGACTAGCGGGGCCCGCTAGGCAGCCACTCAGTACACGCACCAAGCGGTATGAGTGGTGGCGCCCCTGGGCTTTACGCCTTCGACGTCACCCCCCAGCTGTTTCTTTTTATTCAAATTCATTTATATTCCAGAGAGCTTCAAACAATTTTAACTTTTTAACCATAAGTCCAAATGAGATGATTCTTTTTGCATTGTGTTCTTTGAAAGGAAATCGAACAGCTCACCAAAGATGAGATTTTTGTGAGCTGTTTAGAATTTCTGGTGAATTTCAGAAGTGTTCTTGATATTTTCTTTTTGTGTTTAAAATTATTTTCAGAAGGTGAGGCTTGTCTTGAGGATCACCAGGAGGCTTGTGAACCTCATCTGCACTAAGGCAAGCCACAACAACATTTTTATGATGCCATTTCGATATTAGTGATTTTCTCACTTAAATGAAATGATTAACCCATGCATTTAAATAATTATTGAATTATTTGTATTCTGTTAAGTACTGGTCAGTTGTTATGCTTGATTTACAGAATAGTTGAAACTAGTTTAAGTGGGTAAAGCAAGTTAAAATTTATTTGAGGTGATGTTAGAAATAATTTTGTTATGCATGTTAGTAATTATTTAAAGCTTTGTGTTTGCATTCTTAAATTGATAAAAAATTGTTAGAAAATATTCTGTTAAATACTTGTTTGATCATATTACTTGTCTTACAGAATGTTTGAACCCAACTTAGTTATAAAGAAATTAAGAGTTGTTGATAATGATATCTTTTGGTCAAGCATATGAAAAATTTATCGGAGTTACTTTCTTGCGTAGGAAATTAAATATTTTGGTTAAGTTGTGAGTCATTTTGAGCAAGTAGAGTAATATGAGTTGTTGACGTTTATGCTTGGTGTGCATATGGATGACGTCGGTCATTTTTATCAATATGTGATGCATGTGTTGTTTTGCATTTCAGGGCATGCTATGACACCGGTCATTTTTAGTTAAAAGTTAATCCTGAATATAACTCAACTTGAATATACCGTTGACTGGGTCATGGTGCCGCTGAATCGAGTTTCTTTCCAGTGCAACCACATTTGCCTTGTGGGAAGGCCTTGATTCGGTCCATTGACACGGCCTCTGGTCGGTGCCTCCATCTAGGGAAGATTATGTCGTGTTTGCCCTGGCCCGGTAAGCACACATAATCTTGTGTGCTCGTTGATGAGATTATGGTACCGAGTCCCCGAGTGGGAGTGTTTTGACCACGGCGGTGGTCGGGGTGTCTTTGGTAGACACGGGGCCACCCAGGACCAGCCCGTTGGGGATTTGGCTCAGAGTGGCCGGGAGAGTGCTGTGGCAATGGAGGGGTTTTGTCGGAATGCCGTTGGTCCACCCGAATGGGAATGTGAGGCCATGGGTTCCGTGGTGTGGGTACAGTGTGCTACCTCTGCAGAGTGTATAATCTATCGATAGCCGAGTCCACGGTCACGGACACCTCGTACTAGGTCCCACCATGAGTCAACGTTTAATAAAAATTGCACACTAAGCTATGAACTTTGCATTGTCAATGAATGGCAGAAAGGACATCGAGGTATTTGGGACCAAATGATGGTCGTGGTTGTGATCGCCATAAGGATCACGAGCTGTTCTTGAGAAAGACCACTATGGTGGTGTGTTTGTGGTCCCGAGATGATCACAGTTGGTAAGCTATCCTGAGGGACGTTCGGGCTTGATCACAGCATGTTGACATATAATGTTGCATTATTAATAATTGGTTAAATATCATGATATTGTTTGTCATTATGATTATGATTGTTGTGAGCTTGCAAGTACATTCATTGTACTGACCTGGCATGTCATGCCAGATTTCAAGAAAGTCTCATTGGAAAGGAGCGCTGTTCGAGTCTAGATCGTGTCCACACCAGTGTCCCTGTGATATGGAGCTTCCGCTACGACGTTATTCCGCTGCCACGTAGTTGTTCGAGTCGAGGCCCCTTTATGTTCACTAAATAATGTACATATTGTTCCGCCGCACCGAGTGTGCCGCTTGGCCTCGACCACTGTTGTAATATGAACTCTGTTCCGCAAGCATCAATAAAGCGGTTGTTTTCTGTACCAATATGTTGTGTGTTGCCAGAAGACATGATCTCTGGGCTGGCAATGCAGGGTAAACCGGTCGCTCTGAGCCGGGGTGCCACACAAACCTACCCCGGTTTAGACCTTTGGACATCGGGCCGATCGGCTACACGGGCCAGAGTCAGGACAGTAATTTCCTACCACCAAAACATTAGTCTCGCACGGTTTCTGGTGACCAGAGGCCTATTTGGCGCTTCGTTCAATATTTGGGAGCAGAAGCATTAACGTTTTCGGTTCTCTTGAATTGAACTTTCAGGATTTGTCAAACTTCACAAATCTTTACTCTTGAAAATCCTAAAGCTACGATTATTTTGGAATGGAGGGGGTACATTTGAATATACATTGTACACGAGTATATATTAAAAAATATGCAACTTACCTCAGTTCATGCATGGTTCTAGATATAATCTCCTTGGTTGCAAAAAAAAGTTAGATATGCGTATGAATATATATAGCATGTTCAAACTCACAACAAAGATTGATGCCCACTTTTACATCTGATTTACAAATGCCATTATCTCGGGTTCAAATAGATGAATGCACTTCCTATGAATTCGAATCTTTTAAACCCCCTTTATGTTGAATTCGACATGTATTCTATTTCGTAGCTAGCAATTTGGAATGTATCCATGCAAGTGACAAATGTATAAAGTGCTTCACACTAACAACATGGAGTGCACTAATTAATGTTTATATATGAATTGCAAAAGCATCCATTGCCTGTATTTCAAACCGCTCTCACTCTATGGATCGATAATATGAAATAAACACATGCACATGCTAGAATTCAATAGAGTATGGGTGTCTGATAGACCGATTTTCGTCCATACGCAATTTGCAAAATTCATGATCTCATCCAAAAATAATAATGCCATTTATATTTTAATTTAATGCGTAAAACCGCCTTTTACACATAGATGCACTATGCCTCGCCCCGTTCTCACAAACGCGTTATATCTCTCTCTATCTAACGCATAAGTGCACACACTTTATATGCATCGGCATTTCTCTTTCACACATGCTCACAATCTCTCTCAGGGTGTCGGGGTGTCTCGCGCAGAATGCTCTCTCTGTTTCTCTCTCTCTCTCTCTTTCTGACTACTATGTACCACTCTTTTCACTAATCCCAGTTGGAAAACACTATTTCTCTCACATGCATATATACACATGCACGGTCTCTACTAGCCCTCTATACGCACATATATGTGCCTACGTGTCTCCCGCACGCACATTATCTTTAGGCCTCTCTCGCACACATTGCCCCCCCGACACACCTCTCTCTTAGTAGTTGGCAGATGTGATTTCATCATATCCTTCGGTAGGATACCCCTGGCTGTTAGGCTGGATGGTAATACGAGGCAAAGTTTTACCCTAGTTCAGATCGGACCCTTGCAGTTGAAGAAAGAGCCTGCTCCTGGTACTGTATATTAGTGATAGTGGTGTGTACAAAGTACACGTGAATACTAAGCATTGTGCATGTGTGTATACTATCGACGAACTAGCCCCCAAGCTTGTATAACATACTAAGGGCATAGGGTTACAAATCATATATAGTCGGCTAATCACCAGTGGGGATAGAGTCCTCCGCGACTCTGGTAGCTTCGTATTGTACGCCGAGTCCTCCACATGGGTCTTCGTATAACACGTCTTGGTCCAACCTATATGTGGTGTAGGATGGAACCGACCCATGAGTCTTCATGTTGACCCACCACAACTAGAAATGATGTGCCCACCACAGCACACACACGCAATCGGCCACTAAGAAAATAAGCATATACAATAGTACAACGGTATCTAGCTCACGATACGTCTCCATATTTTGTTGATGACACTGACGGACTTTGCATTTGATGTGTGCTCTGTATTTTGTTGACGACACTTACGGTCATTGTATTTGAAGCGAAAGCACGATATGGTCACTGGACTTCAGAATAAGCTCATCACGGTCACCACATACATTTTGTCGTGCTAACCAACATGTGGTTGGATTAGAGGACAGTGGTTTCTCGAGCCCACCAAGGTTAAAGTGCCGGTGCTCGCATTTATCTTGTGTTAATTTCAGTATTTTCCGGCGATGTATGTTCAGTGGGAGGAGACGTTCCACTCGACTATGAGGCACCTATGGTGACTTCGTAAAATCTCAAGATCATATATGCTGTCCCACTCTCTTGAAGGTGCTCATGGGGGTAGGGTTCACGTGTGTGCACTTATAGCGGTGAGTGCTTGCACGTATATATGAGCCCTTGCGTCTATACCGTGTTAAACAAATACATATCATGATTATACGGTCACTGGCTCACCCGTACAACTCCGTATTTTGTTGATGACACAATCAATTGACCAGTCAAACGTTCCACGCGGCGCAACTAGTGTTGCACCATCGAGGCGTGTAACCGTGGGGCCCACCTGTCAGCCCGTACATGAAAGAAAGAAATGGTAGTTTGAGTCTGTACTATGTTAATAAAATAGGAGTACATTTTAGGGTGATCATACGGTCACTGGCTCACCATACAGCTCCGTAATTTGTTGATAACACGATCAATTGACCAGTCAAACGGTCCACATTCAGCAGCGCACATTACCATAGGGCCCACCCGTCAGCGCGTATATGAAGGACAGAAATGGTAATAAATTAGTGGTCGGTGGGTATTCGAAGTCGTGAGACCTCTGGTTGGCAGTCATCGGCGGTTGGGGTTGCGTTCATTGGGCGGTGGGGTGGGGATCCCCGGAGAAAAAGCTCAGCGGGGAGCGGGGCTAGAGCGATGGCCGATGCGGCAGCGGACCGGTGGTGGGGAGTGGTTTTGGGGAGGGTGGGCCGGCCGCGGGCGGCGGGGGCTGGCGGTTCGGCCGGTGGTGGCTGGCGGCTCAGGGGGTGGAGTTTGATGATAAATTGGAGGCCCTTGATTTCGTATCCAACGGCTGGAAAATCTAATGACCAGAGATGAAAAAGGCAGTCGACTGACGTGTAGCCTCACCCCGCACGTACACATGCATGCACGCAAGACACGCACGCATGGAGGCGTGCAACACTGACACGTACACACGCGCGCATGCTGGCGTGCAACACTGAGACGTACACATGCACTCACGAACACACACACGTATGCACCCATGCATGCAACACTGAAACGTACCCTTGCACGCACGCAACACTCGCACACCTGTATGCACACATCACACGACGCAAGACACACACTCAACATATACGTGCATGCACCCTTTGTTAAGGACATGGATTGTTACGGGTATTAATCAATCTTATCTGTGATAAGAAGAACATTGATGTTTGCAGCGGTCTTTATGAATCACAACGTATCGAACATGGTATCAACATAGTAGGATTATCTACATGAAAAAGATGACGTCACACTCAATGAACAATCATCGGTTTATGAAATGCCCGCTTCTGACCGCCCTGGCCCACCAAAGGTTCCTCTGCTGTGCGCTGCCTGCGTTGGGTCACTGACATGCAGGCCATGCACCCAAAGAGCCCACACGTCAGTGGAAGAACGGCGCGGTGTCCTAGGTCAGAGTCGAGGGCGCCACTCGCGGCACGCCCGGCTGAACACGCCTCCGTGCCGCATTCAAACACCTCCATGAAACCCGCCCGTGTGGAAGCTGAGAAACCCACTCTGGACACACGTCTGTTCATGACCAGGCCGGCGTGAAACGCAACGCCGACCGAGCTCCTCGCGTCCGCCGTCTATTTAATCTCCTATTTAAACAAGGCCAAACGCCGGCCAAGAATCGCACACCTCCGCCGCTCCCCTATCTCCTCCACCATTTTGTCCACTCTTACAATGGCTTACGAAGAGTAGTTATTCCGCATCCAAGCCGGCTGGGTAGCCCGCCGGATACGAGCTATGCAGCTCGTTGATCCACCTCCCTCCCCTCGCCCGACGGAGCCAGTTGCCGCCCCGAGCCGGCGCGCGGTTCAGCAACTCGCCGCTCCAGGCCAGCTCGACGAGGAGCGGCGCACGGACATCGTTGCTGCCGTCCACGCCGCCGCCCCGTACCGCGTCTCCCGTTTCTGTGGCCGAGACTCCCATGCCGGCGGTCGCGCCATGCAAGCAGTGACTGAAGCCGGGTGCGCGGAGAGCGACGAGTCGGTGGCCAGCGCCTCCGCGTCCGCCGCCATCATCGACGAGAAGTAGAACACGGGAGGCCGCCGCCGCTTGGGTCCCATGAAGGCCACCGCGGAGGCGACGTCGGCGTACACAGCAGGTGTCTTGTCGGATCCTTTTGTTGCGAGGACCTTCGTCGACCCTGCATGGGCTCCACGGAAGAGGGGAATGTTAGGATGAACTCGAGTCGGTGCCGGCCATGGCGAAGTAGTGTCCGGTGATGAACTCGAACCGGTGCCGACCACCATCATCTTCGGCACCAGCCAATGATATCAGTTGGGTAGTGGGGAAGTGAGCCGTCCTTTGCGCTGAAGCATATACCTCCGGGGCTCCCGGCAGTCCGGTGATCGTGCTGCCGGACATGAGGAACACAAATCGATCGGCGGGCGACCATTTAGGCCAGGTATTATATACCTGTGCTGTCCAGAACTAGCACCGCGTAGTTCATTTGAATGTAATGAAATCCGATATGTTTGTATGAAAATCCGGTATTTTATATGATTTCCGTCGTTGTTTATATGAAATATCAGTTTGTCTACATGTTTGCATGAATTTCGTCCGGTTGGTTGAGTTGCTGTCATAATGTGTGCGGCTAAGGTTGGATGGCGTAATTTGCGGGTCGCCGGTCGGTCTGCGGGCGGCTCGGGCGGCGTTGTGGGACAAAAAAACACAGCTCGTGCGAGCTCGTCTCCAACGTGCACGCTGGAGGATGCATGACAGCATGAGCACCCGGGCCATTCCTCGTTCATCGGTGGCAAAGGCACCAGTTGACAAAAGGGTCGCCAATATTTTGGCTACCCTGGGCAAGATCCAAACAACCCCTCCTAACAGATTCAAATCCCTCGTTCGCCGTGGAATTTTGCCATGTGTTGTTTTCATGGACTAGCAAGATGCCCGTGCATTGCACGGAACATCAAGATGCATTTTTTTTACAAACTCCCGCATGCATGCAAGGGATAATTAATGTCCTCCTTTGCTAGTACCACGAGGCAAACACCATTAATATTGCATTGATTAGTGTTAGTGGCCTTGTATATCTGCAAATTGTAATTTTCATAGTGGCCCCTTGTATATAAAAATGGAGGGAGAAAGATGAGAGATAAGGTGAGGAGGAGTGGGGCGTGGTAGTGACTGGTGGTCGGACTGGGCGGAGGCATGGGGATGGACGGCGCATTATGTCTAGGTTTGTATCTCTCTCACACACACCCACGTAGGTGGGGGACGTGCACGAAGAGAAGAGGTGCACGCATGGCGCACGTACTCCCGTCTCTTTCCCAACCACACCCGCGCGGGTACACGGTGGAGCTCATTTCTGTACGAAAAAGGCAGCCCACGTGGTAATTTGGCACGTGTACTGGTTGTCCACTTGGTGGAGGGAGGATCGTCTACCACGGGTGAACAAACAAATTGCGACTTGACGCGTTATGTTGAATTAAAAAAAGAGGCAAACCATGTGGGACCTACCTTAGAGGCAAGGCTCTATACACTGTAGTACTTTTGATGTGTCCCGTCAACTTGCAGAACGAGGAGAAGCTTGCTTAGTACGCCGTCTCCCCCGCCCACGGGTGCGGTGGCTCGCAGGATGAGGTGAAGCTTGCTTACGAGTAGTAGTACTACTACTACTGTACGCCTTTACGCCCGCTCCCTCGCCCACGCGCGCGGTGGCTCGCAGCACGAGGAGAAAATTTTACTACTCCCTCTGTTTACTCCTCGTCTCTACTACGTACTTTGGTTAGTTCTCCCTCCATTTACTTATACAAGGCCCCTATAAAAAATACATTTTTCATCTATACATGGCCACAAATAGTAATCGAGACAAAAGTTACTACTCCCTCCTTTCCAGTTTATGGCTCAATTTCAAAATCTCTCCAACCAAGGAAGACGGTGAGTCGTCGAATTAATTTCGTAATTTGCACAAGTAATTAGTACGCTCATTTTTCTCAAGAAGTTATGTTTACTGAGGCACTAATTAGAACGGATGCATGAATGACCACTAAATTTCCATGAACTTGTACATGCATTGGTTAGTTTCCTCTTGACACTGCTTGCCTCGGGTGTTCTAACGCACGTCCAAATCCAACATGTAATGGTACTACTATTAGTATAGTAGAATTGAGACTTATCAAACGGAAAAACGAATGTTTTTTAGACGAGCCCTATAAACCCTAGTGGGTACGTACTCCGTAAAAACATATTTTTCCAAAACTAAGTCGCTCTCTTTCATGAATTCTGTAGTATACTCCTCCGTCGACGCTCCCTTTCATGAATTCTGTACTTCCTGTTGCCAACATGCGGGACATATAGCAACCGGGTCAACGTGTCAAGCACCAAATAACAGTGCAGAACAGCAGGGGGGACGCACCCCACTCGTACCGGCCCAGTAGTAGTAATGAGCAATGAGACGTCAAATCACAATGCCGCACCTTCCCAGATAGACGAAGCAACCATTATTTCACACTTCGGTTCGCCATCATCTCAAACCACGTAGTATTGCTTCTGCCTCAAGAGGGACACGCGCATCGCCTTGGTACATCATGACACGTGGGACCGCATGACAGGCCATGCTCCCCCCCCGATCGCTCGGTAAAATCACCTCATTTTTACTATACTTCCTCCGTATCGGTTTACTACATGGCATGCATGTAGTTCTAGGTTGAGAATTTAACTGGCTATATATGTGATGAACAGTACTCTAGCCTTTTAAAAAATGTATACTTTTGTACAGTAGTACTATCGATGGATTGCGCCATGGAGCAAAAATTGAAATTAAAAAAAGGTGGTACATATAGAGAGCGCTCGTCGCCAAATTATCATATAGTACTATTAAAAAAGCTAGTACGTGCTTAATTGGGGTGCTAAATTCTATTAAAGAAATACTAGTAGTATGTACATACTGAAGAGTTAAAGTAACGAGAAGAAACATAAGATAGTTCTGCTGGGGGCTCAGCACAACACACCCCTCAAATTAAACTAAGCACACCTGAAATTAAACTATGCAACTAATCCGGTAGACACTGCATTAGAAGTTTAGAACCACCATGAGCAACGACACTGCCACCTTACTCGGAGTCCTCGTCCACGTCCTCGACTTTGTCCTTGTCCCTCTTCCTCTTGGCCGATACTTCTTTGCTTGAACCGCACACTTGGCTGTTGCTCTTCATCCAACCCTTGTAGATATTGAAACAAAGGTAGCCATCCATTGCAACGTAGTGGATGTGGTTTATATCTAGTACATTCCCCTGCCATGCATGATGATGAAACGTGTAATGAGTTTCTCCAGTTTACGGTACGAAGGATGAACCATGGCTCCTGCCAGGGTCAGCATTGAAGGCTGACGAGAGGGCACCAGCCGATTCTTCTGGAGGTCGAAGGGGTTGCCTACAACGAGGCCTATCTGACCCAGGACTTCTTTGTTGTTCTTAAAGTCTACAGTAACGAATTTCACTGTTTTGTCCTTGAGGAAGTTCTTCAAATCCTGGCACTCAACGTCGGCATGGCATATGTGGTAGACCAAGCAAACGTTATGTACGCAAACCTGGATCACGGCGGGCTTCTTCCTCTCTTCGTCCTTTAGATCCTTCTCTCGTCCCAGGACTGTGGTGTACTCAACATCTAGCCCAGCGGCCCACTCATCATCTGAGTTTTCGAACATGCGTCTGAAGCGAGAAAGGCATCCTTTCACCGTCGCGGAAGAACGGGTGTAGATGACGTCGAACTCATCGCCAGTGATGGTTCTAACCTTGTACTCACCGCCGATCGTGGAGATTTGGGACGCCATGGATTTGGGAGGAGGGTTAGGATTAGCGGAACTGCCGTAATGTGAATGGACGGGACGACTAGGAGCGAACCGCCGTAGTATTGAAAGACGTGCGGGGACGAGTAGGAGCGAACTGCCAGCGTGCGAACGGCAGGGTAGTGGCTTTCCATTCTCCCATGATACGGGCTTCCGAGAGCCCTTGGATCTAAGATCGAACGGTTGCATGGCGTGATTCTAGACCTATGGGTGAATATCCTATCCTGGAGGGTTATTCTGCAAATTTTCAGCAACTTAGCATGCGACCGTTTGATCTCAGATCCAAGGGCTGCCAGCAACCCGTATCATGGTCGCGCCTACCATGACCGTCGCGTCGCTCGCGCGGTCGCGCCCTTGGAGATTTAACACGGTGCGTTAGGCTATCTGATGTTGGCATGTCATACATAGTCATCACTTAGTCACTCATACTACAACAAGGTTGGCTATAAGGTTGGCTATAAGTGTATTTTTTTACTCCTCTCTATCTCTTTCTTCGTACTCTCTCCGTCCCATAATATAAGAACGTTTTTGACACTAGTGTAGTGCCAAAAACGTTCTTATATTATGGGACACAGGGAGTACTAGTATTTATTGCATTTGCCAAGGAGTGACCTCTTCCAATGAAATGGTGTTGCTAAGTTTGCTTCATTTAATTAGCTATAGACTCAAAATTGTCTTTTCACGTAGGTACACGCGCTTAGCACCGTTTCTTCCTTTTGTCACCAAACTAGTCTCTCTCTTCATGATTAACTTGCCACACCAGACTTTATGCCTATGTGGCAAGCTTAGGCACCTGTAGGAGCAAGTAAAAGTAAGTACAATAGTGCGCTTTACATGGCATTTTTGCATATGTGGAGGAAAGAGAGGCAGGAAAAAGTGGAGAAGTGGGCTCTCATGCAAGAGCCAGCCTCTACTACATGGTGAAGTATTGGGAGAGGCACCTGTATGGAGGTGGTCAGGAATCGGGAGGCTCACGCCGGTCGTAGCGCCGCAGTTAAAATGATAATGGCAAGTCAAATCACGGGGCCCCACCTGTCCAGCAGTAACTCGCTGTCAAATCGCACAACCCTACGTTTGCAGCAGCCTACTCCCTCGTCTTCTCGCGTCTGTGTCGAACCGACTAGGCGGAACTGCCCCGCCTACAGCGCAGGAAAAGCCCCGCCCTCGACTTTTAAATACAACTACATCCGCTTAAGAATCCAATGATATACTTTTTGTGACATAGTAACTCATATTTAGTTAGTCAAATGGATGAAATAGAACTACGTGCAGGCCCTATAAACCGAGACGCCTAAAAATAAAAAAACTGAGACAGAGAGGGTAGTTTAGCACGTACCTTTTTAGATCAATATAGTCAGGATTCACCAAGGAGCAAAACCAAGTGGTAGGTTGCTCCTGTCGTGTTGGCGTAGCAACTCAAGCAGGGTCAGTCCACACACGAAATGGCGACCCACTTAACAGGACCCCTTTGGCCGACATGTGGCTCATCCACCGTCTTGTTCCACGTGCGATGCACCAAATTACAGTTCGGAGCAGCGGTTGGAATTGGAGGCACCCAGGTCGTAGAGCCGCAGTAGTAGAAAATGAGCGATGAGGGGTCAAATCACAAAGCCCCACCTTTCCCGCATTAAGCTGGACGGACGAAGCAACGATCATTTCACTCTAGGGCGCAAGAGCATAAAGAAAAGAGAAAACAATGATGCGTGCGGCAGCTACCTAGGGCACCCTAGGGTAGGGGTCTCCACTACAGATCCTTTTTTTTAAAGCGCCTCCACTACAAGTCGGCTTCTCCCTCGTCCTCTTGAAGAAAACCGATGATGAGTGCGGCGGTAGGGTTTGTAGGAGTACTACGCCGTGCGGGGCCACGTCGTAGTAAACGGGTTTGAGTCGAAGCCTTAAATATGTGTGGGCCGCTTGGTTTTACGGGAACGAGGCAGCATTTTGGGTTCGGGGACCAGTGGAGATATAGTACGTACAAAAAATTGTGGACGTAGGTTTGACCGAAAGGCAATGATGCATGGGCCATGCATTTTGATATACCCGGGGCCGCATGAAATTTGCTACTCTACTCAAAACTAGTAAGGTACACATGTATTGAATTCATGAGATTTCGAAACCAAATTACGAATAAATACACACTAAAGCATGTAAAGCTTTCAGTCATATATGCATGATGTAGATGTTCGTTTAGTTCTTATAGTTCATCTAATTCAAAATCAATTAGTTTTATAAAAATGTTAAGATTCATGGGGTTGTGCATTGTAAATCATAAAGTAAAAAACAAATAATGGCAATTCATTTAAAAATAATAATCAATTATGATACAGAAGATTCTAGAACAAAGGAGAAGTGCTTGTGTTTTGAGGTTTGTGCATTATGCTTAAGTTCAACCATGGAGTCTTCTAAATTGTACATGTGGCAGATCTGGTGGAATGTTGATGATATCCAATGGCTAGTAGTGCTCGGATTTGCCTATCTCTGCACTGTCGGGTTAGCTTCATCCAGCGACCATCTTTCAAAGTTATTGGCACACTATATAGTTCTTGTGCCATAGTTGCATGTTTTGGAAAAAAGCTACTAGTGGGTTGTACTATCTATTTAGGAATAGAAGATGTATACATGGAAGTTGTAGGGAAAGAGATGACATGGAGCATCTCAATTCCTATGAGTAGGGATTGGAAAAGAGATGTCATTTGGTTCACATCATAGGAACTTTTCTATTGAATCTAGAGATGACATGTATCTCAATTCCTATGAGGAGGGATTAGAAAAGAGATGTAATTTGGTTCATATCATAGGAACTTTTCTATTGAATATATGCTAATATTTATTTTCCTTTGAGATTAAGGGAGTATAGGAATCCATTCATATGAACCAAGTGGCTCTAAAGCTATAGAAATGATATCATGTTTATTTCCTTTGAAATGTGGAGTATATGAATCTAGTCCTATGAACCAATTGGCTCCAAAGGAAAAAATCCTATAAAAATCATATCATATAGAGTTCCTATGATATTCCTCCACACTAAGGATGCTTGAAATTGCTGCGGGTGATACGATGGTCTTTCTTTGTAGACTCCTCACCCATCTTTATAGTTACCTCTCGAAGATGAATGAAATGATATATACATGGTATTCTACATGTGCAATTTGGTACACGAAAACTCGGTAAAAGTTTGCGTGGTTCGAATTTTCAATAAAGCTATCTGCACTACATTTCGGAACGGAGGGAGCATACGGCAGTTGCTAACACTCACGTGGAAGATTTGTGTGTAGGAGGAGTGGCTGTTCTGTTAAATGACATGGCAAAACTGACACTGTCGGATGCCGATCTAACGGTTCTTACGGCATTCGTCAGGAAAAGGCTTGTGGCGAATGTTTGTCGGATAATGATTTACGGACACATGCATTTCATTGATACGTGCCCCCCTCTCTCTCACGCACATGCACTCTCACGAGTCACGACTCTCCCGATCCCTCTCGCGGACTTGCACATCGCACCCACCGTCTATCTGCAGGTAGACGTCACGCACATATGTGCTCTTCACACCCGACCCTCAGAACTTCTAAAAAACAAAAGACGGCGCACACATTTTATTTTAGCTCACACGTCACACACTTATACTATTACTCTTGCGGCGAACGTTCTTTGGGCATAGTATATTGTACTCTCACGAAGAGAAGCGGTGCACGCACGCACTAGTTCTCTCACACCCACTCGCGGGTACATGTAGGAGAGCATTTTTTTGAAGCTGGTACAACAAAAACACTCCACTATATATAAAAGCAGGAGCCTTAGCGCTTGCTTTACTAGGGTTCCTCTCGTTCACTCTCTCATGCTCTCCAGATCTAAGCAACACATAGGCGGCCACAATCTCTCTCAGCTCACGGCTGGTCACAAATCCGGCCGGACAACCTCGACCGGGGCAGGGGTGTAGGTGCATCGTTCATGCTGTCGTCAGCGGCGAGGGAGGAGACCAACGGCTGCCCACGCGTCCCGATCGGCGGCCGTGCCGTTCTCTCCGAGAGAGCGCCGGCTCGGGAGGGCCTCCGACCCCTTCTTCCTCCCTGCGGTATTGTGGCCAAGATGCGGCCTCCCGACGCCGTCTTTGCCACATGCCGACGACGCTCAGGTATATATTCCTTCGAAACCTGCCTTGCTCTACTGCCCCAGCTCCCTTCGTGTGGATCCTTTTCTACTTCCGTCCGCTGTTCCAAAGCCACCTAGACTTCTACTATTATTAGAAGTAAAGCTAGTTCATACAGTCGACTCAAAGCGTTGGTTCAAACAGGGAAGAAAGTGGGAAAGCTGTAGCATGAATCTAGGACTTGGTTCTAAGAGGAAACGGGGGAAGGTAGTAATATCTGTCACTGTTTAAATAACCGTATTTCATATTTGCGCAAACAGGGATGTCTGTCTCCATATCGTTTCGGGATGTCTGTCTCCGTAACGTTTCTATCCGCGCAATCAAAAGCACATACCTCAGTTTTAGTACAACTGCGCAAAATGAGATGGCTATCCCTCGTTGCCGTCGTCTAACCTCCCGTCTTCAAGGTATCCCTACATTGGTACTAGTAACTAAGGTAGAATGACCAACACAATCTAAAAGAAGCTGATTCGTATGTTTCACTTCCTGATTGCAGTGCAGGGACGAGCGAAAACAACTGCATCCTAGCGGAATGCACTTTCTACTAGTTCATCCATGGACCGAGGACTAGCTGGCACGGCTGCACAGTGGTTTTTTGGACAGGTGCGGACAAGAGGCATTGTGGTCTGCTTATTTCTGCAAATAGCGTTGCTTAAATTTAGGTTCAGCTGGTCAGTACACTGCATGGTTCAGTTCAGCATTCCAGCTGAGACCACAATTATAATTGGTTATTCTGGAATGAGAGAACCTAACCCTGAATGGTGGCAACAAGAAAAAACCAGAGTGAACTCCAGGAAATTTAAGCCTGCCGGGAGGCCCTTTGCTCAGAGAAGCCTTGCTTGTTTTTTCCTGATTTGTAAACCTTCTCACAACTTTGTCTTTTGCTGTGAACTAGTATATGTTTGTTATGTTCTATGAATCATTGAGATGTATAAAATTGCTTAACTTATGCTTTTCAAGTTTTTTATGAAGACGAGTTTAATGTGAGTGTTCCACATGAGCGCTGGACTAGTGTGTGAACGTTTGGAATTTATTACATTGTGGCCTCAATTAACTGCATGAACCACTGTAACAAGATACATAGTTGATTATATGTCAGACAGCAGATTGTTGATTGTTAGCTGGTCGATAGCCTAGTGTTGAAGCGAGCTGAGCCAATGTGCCATGTTTTGCACAACTGCTTACAAGTGGGGTAGCACCAACAGTGTTTACAAGTACTTATGTATACGTCGGCGCACGGTTCTCGAACAAGTGCTCTATTTCATCAAAACACACACTGCTCGTATGATAAACCGTGACAACTTATGTCTTACCATGCCATATTCATGAAAAAACTAGTGAGGACGCATCTGTTTCGGCAACAATTACGATGGTTCTCACATGATTCACGGGCACACAAAAGTAGCAGCAATTCCCATAGACGGATTCAAACAGAGTACTAGCCCCAGAGGGGTCGATAACAGGCAAGGTTCGGATAATTAGACATAATCCAAACTACTATTAAACACTAGCTGGGGCAACTATTTCATGCCTCGATCTAATTTGGGCTGGACACAAGATGGACCTTGCCATGAAGATCATCGAGGACGTCCCGCAGCAGCTCAATCCTGTGAACCTTCATGAAGACAACCTTGTGGCCTTGCCACTGATAAACTTGTTTGTGGAGGCATGCCACGTCATCTTCCTGCGTAAGCTTAACAAGAACAATATGCCTCACAAACGAAGGAGTAGCTTTGAACTTCTTGTGCTTCAGTACACCCTGGACAACACGCCTGACAACAGTGAGGCTGGAATACAACTCTTCATTGGTATAACCGCAACTGGCTTCCAGGATCCAACAGCCTAAGAACTCTGTTTTCCCAGTGCGTATATTCAGGTCGTCCGCCTCATAGCGAGTGACATGTCCAACCACACAATGCTTGTCTGCATCAGGGCTCTAATTGAAATAGAAACAAATTCGGAATTACTTTTCAGTATAAGAAACACAAGTTATTTAAACCACTATGTATAGCATGGCATCGAAGCTAATAAAATTTTGCATTATTAATCACCACATACTTACTTTTCTACAAAAATCACCACATACTTAGATGAAAAACCACAATCGAGATCGGCAAAGAAGGAAATCACCTTGGGCAGCTCAGCGGGGGGGGGGGGGGGGGGGGACACATCCTCGAAGGGGGAAAACTGCTCCTACAGTGCCACGGGGGCTGTAACCTCAAACGGAGCGTTGACCATCTTAGTAGTGGCTGTGAGCGTATCTGGGGTCAGCTCGGTGGTTGCCTCCATCTTCTTGGAGCTCTTTGTCTCGTGGGGATCAGCCTCCCGCGTCTGCTCCAATATCGGCAGATCTTTGCCTGGTTCTCCTTGGTCCATCATGAAACTGACGAATACTAGGAGACCACTGAAAGGAAAACACAATCGCAATGACAATGAAACAAAAAAGAGAGTTAGGATCGGTTACTGCTTTGCAAAAGTTCTTTTTTTTCTCTGAACGAAAATATACCAACATCACGGATCCGCTTACCTTCCATTCGTTCAGAGAGAAGAACAGTGGCAGATGCGAGTGTTGCCTTTCTTGAAGACGGTGAGGGAGAAGGGGATTCAGCGAAGAGTGAAATGATGGTTGCTTCGTCCGTCAAACTTAGACTGCGGGGAGGTGGGGTTTTGTGATACAACGGCTCGTTACTGCCGCGCTATGACCGGGGTGACTCTCCGCCTGCATGATGCCTTCTAATTTGGTCGATGGCATTTGGGCCCGCGCGCTGCATGGCCCGCATGTCGGTGAACAAAAGTATAACGACATTCAGTAGAGGGAGATGTTTCAATGACCTAGGAGGAGCCAGAAGCGGTAGAGTGTCTCCACTGTACTAGTAGTAATTGTTTTTCTAGGTAGCTGTAGAGTGTCTCCACTGTACTAGTAGTAATTGTTTCTCTGGGCCCAAGACAAAACAGCCCATCCACACTAGTAAATAGTAAAATCAATTCAAAAGACCATCCACACTGGGTGCTCTTCTTCCTCCTCGCTCCCACCCACCTCACGTCAGCTCGCTCCACTCGTACCCCCAAATTCCTCACCTCACTCCTAAAGAAAACCCCAACTCCCCTTCTTCCTCACTCCTACAGAAAACCCCCAGCTCCCCTTCTTCTTCGCTCGCACTACAACTAGGCTCGTCATTCATTACTCTGCTCAAATCCGTGAGAGCGACGCGACGCCCTCGAGGAAAATGGAGTCGGCTTACCCCAGCGCCAAGAAGATGAGGCTCCCACCAGCGGCGATGCCTGTTGTAGATCCCGCACCCGGCAGCACGGGGAGAAGCGGCGACCCCGCCCCCACCGGATCCCAGGAACCCGTAGAATCTCGGGTGGACCGCATCAGCGATCTACCGGACGCCGTCCTTGGGGAGATCATCTCGCTTCTCCCCACCAAGGATTTCTGCCGCACCCAAGTCCACTCAATTTGGTGGCGCCCTCTATGGCGCGCCGTGCCCCTTAATCTCGACTATCGTCAGCTATCTCTCTTCAATGATTTTGAAATCCCCAGAGCCATCATCTCCTCCCACCAGGGCTCCGTTCAAAGCCTCTGCATCCCGTCATGCTACCTGAGCAAGCATACCATGCCCTGCATGGTGGACGCCTGGCTGAAATCCCCTGAATTCACAGAACTACAGCTGCTTGAGTTCTACTATTCCCCTAGAAATCACATACCACATACCGAACGCCATGAACTTGTGCCCTCAGTACCGACGTCCATCTCGCGGTTTTCGTCCTCTCTCCACACCGCCACCTTTGCGCTGTGCTACCTACCAGACAATCTGGTACTAAACCTTCGACTCCCATTTCTCAAGAAACTTTCACTTGTGCGGGTTCGTATATCGGAGGCCTCATTGCACAGCATCATCCACTCCAGTTGCCCTGCGCTGGAGTGCTTGGTGCTTGTTTTCATAGTTAGAATCGGTTGTCTCCAAATAAAGTCGCCTAACCTTGAAGAATTGGAATTTCTTTTGACGGAAGGTAGCTCATCATCCAAGATGCCCCTTCACTTCAAAGGTTGATCCTTGATTCTAGTTATTCACCGTTGCAAATAACCGTCCTCTCTGCGCCTAAACTGGAGACCTTGGGTGTAATACATGATCTCTGTGCTTGGTGTTTGGCTCCACAGTTCTTCAGGTACTTTATATTATCATCTACACTTGTAACCATAAGCTACATTTTAAATTTCTGCGCATAATTTATATATCATCTTGGAGTACACATTTTGTACTAATATTATGTTCTATGCTCAATGAAGAGTTTCTCCATGGATGGCCTATCAATGGTGCTGGATTCTGTCAAGATCTTATATATCCAAATGAATAGTTTTGATCTGAACAAGATTATTGGCTTGCTGCAATGCTTTCCATGTCTGGAGAAGTTGTATATAAAGGTGATAATTTCACGCACATTGGAAGCCCGCATATAGTGTACTAGAATTAACCATTCAGCTGTTGCTCTTTTGACACTCTTCTTTTAGACCTTAACTGTTTTCAATCTTCATGTCTATTTAGGCAATAGGACAGGGTAAGAAAGTTATAACCAATCGGTGGATTCGTAAGCATCAGGATTTTCTCACTTCTCATGAGATTCGATTGAAGACAATAACGCTAGAACGATATGTAGCCAACCGTGCAAACACAAGATTTGTCACATTCTTCCTGCTGAATGCGAGGTTACTATTGTCCATCAGGCTTAAGTTTATCAGCAGCATGGTTTTGATGGATGGGTATGTCGAAGAGCAAAAAAAGGAGTTTCAGGTGGGCAAAAGAGCTTCTGAACGTGCCGGGCTTCTATTTACAACATTTTGTGGTCATAATCCAGTAAATTTTACGACCCAGGATGTTCATTCTATGGACCTGACCAATCCATTTGACTGTGACTGCCAAAAACAGTGCTGGAGTTAGATGTTGTTGCCCTTTTCAATCTGGTTTTTTGTAAACCTGATGAACAATTAACCCTCGTGCTTTTTTACAGTTTGTAAGTTGGAGTTAGATGTTCCTGCCCTTTTCAACTCGGCTGTGACGGTCATATTTTCTTCGAAACAAGGCAAATGGCTTGCCATTCGTTTAATTTAGAGTGAAATATTGTAACAAATCCCAACCAAGGGAAATAACATCACTCTCGCCGGCTGCTTGAGCTCACTGTGCATTACAGAAGCCAAGTGATTAGTCCCCACCAGCACCCACAAACTTATTTCGAACTAGCACATCAAATGGGCTGTAAATTTTCATAGGAAAGGCTGCATGACCGTGACAGATTTGGATTCTGACATTTGGGACCCGCGAGGAAATAGCCTATCCAAGGTGGTGTCGACTTACTAGCCAGTCAACAAACAATTCTGCCTACCAGCCGTTGGATTGACATCCAACATCTGTCGTGTATCTTCTATCTCTTGTCTTCTTCTTCCTCCAGCCGCCCAAACCAAACCACCCCGTCGGCTCCGCCTGCTCCCGCCTCCCATGGCTGGCTGCGCCTCCGCCGCCCTACCGTACGTACCCTCCAACATTGGCCAGTCCCTCCCTCTATTCCCCCACACGTCCTGTTATTCTCCGGCGACGTCAGCCCCAACACGCACCCGCGCCCGAACCAGTCAACCCTCGTACTCCCCTCCGCCTGCGACTGGACCGGCGCATCTTCAACGGCTCCTGTTCATTCCGTCTGAGGCCTCGCCGTCGTCCTCCGCCTTGCGGCCTTGGTTCGCTCGCCGTGCACGGTGCGCCGCCCTCTTGCGTTGTCAACATCGTCAACAACTGAGAGGAACAAGGAGATGACTGTACGTGGAGAGGATGACAGTAGGGACCCACCAGCGTCATGGCAGTATGCAAGCAAGTGCCTCTATAGTACAAGCCCAAAAATATGGTTCCTCCTAATGGTTGGACATCTGGGGCTCACGCCACTGTCAACGTAGTCAAGAAACGAGAGAATTACACTACGAGCGGCTGACACCAGGGACCCAGCAAGTCACGCAGTTTTTTTTTAGGAACAAGCAGTTGTTATTTATACTAGTTTTAGCGACAGATCAGGGTAACAACGGGGCTGTGCGGGGGCTGTGGCCCGTCTAGCCAGGGTTTTATTTATGTTTACCACATCATGAGCCCAGTTGTGTTTTTTTCTTGCTGAAAATGGCTAGCCCAGTTCTATTTTTTTAAGAAATACCCAAACAAGGCCTACTTGCTTTATCGGCCCTCCTGGGCTGCAAATCTTTCAAGACGAGGAGAGTTTCATTCGGTTTGACCAGAAATGGGTTGTACATTTTCAAAACACATCAAACCGGGAATTAGTTTCAATTTTTTTCATTACAAGATCTTAAATTCCATTGATTTTTATGCGTGGACAATTATTTGGATTTTATATTTATATAAATTATTTTTCAAAATAGTTTGAATGTGAATCGATATTTCTGGATTAAAAACAGTTGGCCGCACCGAAATATGCAAAATTTTGTCTACTTTTTAACCGTGGCCACAATATGGGGTGTAATGCTAACAAAAAGAAGATGGGCTCCAAAAAAATTCTTAAGAATTAGCAAATGGGCTGTACATTATTAGAAATAATGGCAGATGGGCTGTATGCTGTTTTCCACAGATTTGAGGCTGACTTGTGCGCCTACTATAGGTTGACGTGTATGCTTTCATAAAAAAGGTTGACGCACACGCAACGCCTTGTCAACTTAGTCAACACACGAGAGCAATGACTGTTGGATGTCCATCCAACGACTGTCGTGCTTCTTCAATCTCTGCTCTTCATGCTCCAGCCGCTCAAGCAAGCGCCGGTGGGACTGCCTGCTCCCTCCTCCCGCGGCCGGCTATGCTGCCACGTAGGCCTCACGGCCCCACCGTACTCCCATCGCTGGCCTAGCCATCCCTCTACTCCCCCACACATGCTATTATTCTCCGGCAACGGCAGACGAACCAGTAAACCCTCGTACTACTCCGCGTGTGAAACAACTGCCGAGTATTCCCTGGCTCTGTGTCGTTCCCTTCCTAGGCCTCGCCATCGTCCACCGCCCTGGTGCTCTCGGCGCGGCCTGGTCAACGTGGTCAATGAACGACATCCATCGGAAGTGGACTGTACGTGGAGAGGCTGACAGCTGGGTCCACGGCCGCACGCAAGGAAATGCCTCCTTATTACGCGCAAAATAATGATTCCTCCACCTGACAGCTAGGATCCACAGGAAGGGCCTCTGTATTTCGCGAAAAAAACGTTCCCCCCGCTGACAGGTCGGACCCACTAGCTATATCTTCGCACGCAAGGAAGTGCCTCCTTATTACGCCCAAAAAAATGAATACCCCCTGCTAGCTGGGACCCACCATATTGTTGGGCTGACTTGTGGGCCTACTAAGTTAACGGGGACGGAGGGCTTTGTCAACTTAGTCAATACTCCAGTGACCGTATGATGTCCATCCAACGGCCATAGTGCTTCTTCAACCTCTGGTCTTCTTGCTCCAGCCGCCCAAAGCAGCGTCGGTCGTGCCGCCTGCTCCTGCCTCCCGTGGCCGGCTGTGCTACCGCGGAGGCCTCACACCCCCATACTACTCCCACCACTGGCGAGGCCATCCCTCCACTCACACACGCCCCCTGTATTCTGCGGCGACGGCAGCCTCACACCGCAGCCTAACCAGTGAACGCTCGTACTCCTCTCCGCGTGGGCATCCACTTCCGCGTCTTGCCCGGCTCCACGTCGTCCCCTTCCTAGGCCTCGCCGTCGTCCACCGCTGTGGTGCTCTCGGCGCGGCGTGGTCAATGTGGTCAACGACCGACTTCCATCGGAAGAGTACCGTACATGGAGAGGCTGATAGCTGGGTCCACGGCAGCCGCAAGGATGTGCCTCCTTATTACGCGGAAAATAATTATTCCTCCACCTGACAGCGGGGACCCACCGAACGGGCTACCAGTATTTTGCGAAAAAATTTGTTTCCCCCTGACTGCCGGGACCCACCGGACGGGCCACCGTATTTCGTGAAAAAAATGTCCCCCCCGCTGTCAGCTCGGACCCACCGGAAGTGGCTCCTTATTACGCACAAAAAAAGAATACTCCCCCGGCTAGCTGGGACCCACCTTGGTGGGAGGCTGACTTGTGGGCCTACTAAGTTGACGGGGACGAAGGGCTTTGTCAACTTAGTCAATATGAACAATTCTAGCTCCAGTGACCGTACGATGTCCATCTAACGGCCGTAGTGCTTCTTCAACCTCTGGTCTTCTTGCTCCAGCCGCCCAAAGTAGCGCCGATCGTGCCGCATGCTCCTGCCTCCCGTGGCCGGCTGTGCTGCCGCAGAGGCCTCACCGCCCCCTACTATTCCCACCGCTGTCCAGGCCCTGCGGCGACGGCAGCCTCACACCGCAGCCGAACCAGTGAACCCTCGTACTCCTCTCCGCGCGGGCTTCCACTGCCGCGTCTTCGCCGGCTCCGCGTAGTCCCCTTCCTAGGCCTCGCCGTCGTCCACCGCCGTGGTGCTCTCCGCGCGGCGTGGTCAACGTGGTCAAGGAACGACTTCCATCGGAAGAGTACTGTACGTGGAGAGGCTGACAGCTGGGTCCACGGCCACAGCCCAGTTTTTTTTTATTTGCCAAGTAAGTCGCTTTATCAGGCCTGTTGGGCTGCAAATCTTTCAAGACGAGAAGAGCTTTCATTCGGCTGGCCGAGAAAATGGCCCATCAGTAATGAGAAATGGGCTGTACATTTTTAGAACACATCAAACCGGCAATTAGTTTCAAATATCTTTTTTTTTTCATTTCAAGATTTTAAATTACATTAATTTTTATGCGTGGAGAATTTGTTGGATTTTATATTGATATACATTTATTTTTAAAATCAGTTTGAATGTGCGTCGAAATTTCGGGATTAAAAACAATTCGGACCCCACCGAAATATGCAAAATTTCGTATAATTTTTTAACCGTGGCCACAATATGGGCTGTAATGCTAACAAAAAGAATGTGGGCTCCAAAAACCCCTTAAGAATTAGCAAATGGGCTGTAAATTATTAGAAATAATGGCAGATGGGTTGTATGCTGTTTTCCACAGATTTGAGGCTTTCCTAAAAAAAGGTTGACACACAAGCACTGACTGTTGGATGTCCATCCAACGGCCGTCGTGCTTCTACAATCTCTGCTCTTCCTGCTCCAGCCGCTCAAACAAGCGCCGGCGGGACTGCCTGCTCCCTCCTCCCCGCGGCCGGCTGTGCTGTCGCGCAGGCCTCACCGCCCCACCGTACTCCCATCGCTGGCCTAGCCATCCCTCTACTCACCCACACCTACTGTTATTCTCCGGCGACGGCAGACGAACCAGTAAACCCTCGTACAGTCGTACTCCCCTCCGCGTGGGAAACAACTGCCGAGTCTTCCCTGCCTCTGTGTCGTCCCCTTCCTTGGCCTCGCCGTCGTCCACCGCCGTGGTGCTCTCGGCGCGGCGTGGTCAATGTGGTCAACGATCGACTTCCATCGGAAGAGTACTGTGCGTGGAGACACTGACAGCTGGGTCCACGGCCGCAGCAAGGAAGTGCCTCCTTATTATGCGCAAAATAATTATTCCTCCACCTGACAGCGGGGACCCACCGGACGGGCTACTGTATTTCATGAAGAAAACGTTTCCCCCCGACTGCTGGGACCCACCAGCTACACCTTCGCACGCAAGGAAGTGCGTCCAGGCAAAAAAACAAAACGATTCGCCCCCCTAACTGCTGGGACCCACCAGCTACATCTTCGCATGCAAGGAAGTGCCTGACAGTCGGGACCCACCTGGTCGAAGCGTACGTAGCGTTGTCATTCTGGTCGCGAACGTGTACGTACATAAATACTGGTGGATGTAGAGGCGCGCACGTGTCGTAGTAGAGGCGCGCACGTAGCATGTACACGTACGTACAGCGGCCAGGGTGCAAGAAAGAAAATACGGCCACGTATGTGTACATACGGGCGGGGTCTCGAACGCCTACTCGCGCATACGTACGGCGAGGGCTCGTTGACATGGCTGGGTCAGAACGGAGAAACAGCGTCGTCGTCGTGTTCATGGGGAGGCAACGGAATGCGTCGTGTTCATGGGGAGGCAACAGAACGCGTGGGAGCCAACCGGCTGGGTCGGAACGGAATGCGTGGTCGTGTTCATCGGGAGGGCTTGGACGGAACAGGCGATGGAAACAAGGCCTGGCGTACCGCAGAACAGAGGAAACGGCCTTGTGTTCGACAGGCCATGTTCGAAACGGGATCCTGTTCATCGGGAGGGGTCTGGCGTACCGCAAAACGGACGAAATGGACCTCCTACGTTCGAAACGGGGGTCCTGTTGATCGGGAGGGGTGTGGCGTACCGCAAAATGGACGAAATGGACCTCCTACGGTCGAATCGGGGGTCCTGTTGATCGGGAGGGGTGTGGCGTACCGCAAAACGGACGAAACGGACCTCGTACAGTCGAAACGGGGGTCCTGTTCATCGGGAGGGGTGTGGCGTACCACAAAACGGGACTCCACGGGATACTTATCATCTCCACCGTCGACCTCCTCCAGCCTCCACGGGCTCCTGTTCATCCAGCCTCCACCGCGCGCTACTCCACCGGCTACTGTTCAACCACCCCTCCACGGGCACCCCTCCACCGTCTACTGTTCATCCAGCCCTCCACACCACGGGGTCCTGTTCAACCACCCCTAAACGGGCACCCCTCCACCGTCTACTGTTCATCCAGCCCTCCACACCACGGGGTCCTGTTCAACCACCCCTCCACGGGCACCCCTCCACCGCCTACTGTTCATCTAGGCCTCCACACCACGGGGTCCTGTTCATCCAGAGGCAACGCCACCGCTCACTGTTCATCCACCCCCCCCCCCCCCCCCGCAACGCTGACTGTTCATCCAATCGATCGACTTCGGTTAGCAGCAGTAGCGAAGGAATTGCTCGATCGGGTTTAGTTAACAGCCATCGATCGATCGCTCGGGTTCAGTAACGCATAGCCTGCAGTGCAATCGCTCGGGTTCAGTTAGAGCCCAACGCCTCGGTCGGGTTCAGTTAGAGCCAACGCCTCGCACACACACGCGTACGTGTACAAGAGAAACGCCCATCGCTCGGCCCCCGACCTCCCATGGTAATCGGGAACTCCCCGAAATTTTCCTCCCCCTCGCTTCTACCACGGTTTTTTCCATCATGGACGGCCCAAAGAATGTCATGCAGCTGCGTCTCCAGCTCGCCCAAGACGAAAAGCCCATTTTCTGTCATGATTTTTTGTCATCGAAGTAGGAGCCCACCACATCTATGATGATACCGGGTTTTGTCATAATTACCGCCAAAAATTTCGTTCGGCCCAAAATTTCATGGATGTGTCTTTTTTTTTGTAGTGACGGGGCGTTCCAGTTTCTCCGAGTCGGGGTGCCACAATGACACACTCAAAGACTTCCTAAAGATCAAAGGCTTTAAACCTGGTTCCCTAGATCCCACACTCTTCACAAAGACATATGATGGTGAACTGTTTGTATGTCAAATCTATGTGGATGACATTATCTTCGGATGCACTGACAAGAGATACAGTGATGAGTTTGGGCATATGATGCAAGAGCAATATCAGATGTCCATGATGGGTGAGCTGAAATTCTTCCTTGGTCTTCAAATCCGTCGGCAGAGTAATGGGATCTTCATATCACAAGAAAAATACCTCAAAGATTGCCTGAAGAAGTTTGGAATGCAAGACTGCAAAGGGTACACGACGCCAATGCGAACCAAAAGTCATCTGGGCCCCGACGACAATGGTAAAGAGTTCGACCATAAGGTATACCGCTCCATGATTGGTTCTTTACTCTACTTATGTGCATCTAGGCTAGATATAATGCTTAGCGTTTGCATTTGTGCCCGATTCCAAGTGGCACCAAAGGAATCGCATCACTTAGCTGTGAAGCGAATTCTTCGATATTTTGCTTACACCCCAACACTAGGATTATGGTATCCAAAGGGCTCAGAATTTTCTCTAGCTGGATTCTCAGATGCTGATTATGCTGGTGACAAGGTTGATCGCAAGTCCACATCAGGCACTTGTCACTTTCTTGGATGATCTCTTGTCTGTTGGTCTTCCAAGAAGCAGAACTGTGTATCACTCTCCACTGCTGAATCCGAATACATTGCTGCTGGATCTTGCTGCGCTCAGATTTTATGGATGAAGCAAACTCTTAAGGACTATGGCATCCACCTGAAGCATGTGCCACTCTACTGTGACTATGAAAGCGCCATCAAGATTTCCAACAACCCAGTTCAGCACTCAAAGACAAAGCACATTCAGATTCGTCATCGCTTTCCCAGAGATCATGTTATGAAGGAAGATATTGATATCATTCACGTCAACACTGAAGAGCAATTGGCAGATATCTTCACAAAGCCCTTGGATGAGAAAAGGTTTTGCAAGTTGCGGTGTGAGCTAAATATCTTAGAATTCTCAAATGTCTTGTGATTGGACACACATCCTTACGCTTATGCATATTGATGACTTAGATGTGCAACACACGAAGTAACATATATCTTCAATCAATGAAAACTTACCCTCTAAGTGTGAATACATTAACGTGGAATTTGACTTCAGAGCGCCACGATAATTGTGCATTGTGTCTGGGTCTAATACTTCCTATACGGTGGGTAACGCCACCACCAAACTTTCTCGAAGATTTTCTTGTGGCTTCATGATTGCGTTATGTTCGCATTTTGTTTGTCTTCAACATTGATTTGACTTCAAGGTTTATCTTCACAATGTTGATTTGGTCCTTTTCTGATATAGACATACATATATGCTTGTTCTATCCTCTACAGCATTCACTTATAGCTATGTCTTCAAACTTGCCATTTTCTGAACTAAGTGAATGTGATCGGACCCTAACCTCTTCTATACTTCTTCCTCAAACTCTGTCTATCTAGTCATATGCATTCTGTTGAAACTTGTCGAATGTCTTCACTCCATCCTTGTCAGCTGAAGATACAGAATCACACATTTAAAACCACTTTCAATGCTATATCTCTTTTGCCTAAATACCGGAGAAGCCAGAACGACCACCCGACAAACTAGGCGTGCATGGGAACATGGAACACCTTCCAAGGAGTTGCATGCATGCCACGTGTCCATCAGATGTTAACCGCCAGGGGCACCTACGTAATTGCGCTGTGCAGCCCTTTACCTTATAAATACTCACCCCGTGCGGTCATTATCTCCCCTTCCACCCCGCCACCTCGCTCAAACCCTAGCGCCACCGCTAGCTCATGTCGACATCGGAGACAAAGCGCTTAGCTGCCGTGACCTCTTCGACGCCGTCCTCACACTGGCCGCGGACCTCGTCTTCTCCGCCGCCACCGTAGGTGTCTTCCGCCGCAGAGTTAGGGCGCAGGAGATTGGAACTGCTCGGCCTCCCTTCCGCCTCCTCTAGCAAATCGTTTTGGGGTAAATAAATCTCACTTTTTGTAGTCTTTTTGATCCGTCAAATGCATCCACTTGATCCAAAAGTGGTTTCTGCACTTCCAAATCTGGATATGTCTCTTTCTACATCTCATATCATGCTAAGGGTATTCACTTATGCTTCATAACTAGTTAGATTCCTCACTTGTACTTATTCATGGATTCGTACAATTCTGGAACCGACTCTCTTCAAATAAGTGAATGTCTTCGCTCGATGAGGTCAATGTCTTCAAACTGATTTATCTTCAAAATCTTCTGAGAATGCATATGACCTCTTCCCTTCCCTCGCATCTCTAATGTTGTCATAGGTACATGTCCGTGGGAGAATCCCTTGGTTCTCATAGTCTGCATTCCTTTGCGGAGTTCTTACAGCATCACATTCACTACCCTGAAGCCAGTTCTTGTCTGACCATTAGACGGAAGCCTTTCACTGTTCTGAAGCCTATCTGTCTGAATATCATGGCCACTGAGAAATCTGCTAGGAAGGGTGGCAGATAGCACCATGGAAATATTGCTCTAGATCTGCCTCCGGATCTGTATGAACTATACAAGACAGATCCTGAGGAGAACTGCAATCAGCGCAAGACCCAAATTCAATGGATCCGAAGATTTTGGGCAGAACAGTGGTTCAAGTACAACTTTGTCACTGCTAAATATGCTGAGAAGAATGCTATCAAGCGCCCGTGGGGCGATATTCTTTATAAGAACCTGCAACCCAAGTGGAAGCCTGAAGCTATTGCTCAAGGTTTCTATCCTTGCATGGTCAGAGGACCGCAACCTAGTGAAGACAATCTCTTCAAGCACAACTACCGGTTTGCAAAGGAGTCAGCTGCAAAGAACAAAAAGGAGCTTGGACTCAACTTCAACCCCGGTCCTTCTACTCCAAGATAGGATGGCACTCGCGAAGCCAATCCCAATGTCACCGGACCCTTCACTAGCTTCGATGGGCTCCTTTCTCACATTGCTACTCAGAGGGCCACGGTGGATCAATCTGCTGATGACGCAGACTACGAAGATGCACCAGCACCACCGAAGCAACAGAAGAAGAAGAAGGCAAAAGATTGAAAGCCCTCTGCTGCACCAACCGCTTCACCTATGAAGCCCTTGAAGGCTGCACCTCCTGAACCTAGTGTGCAGTTCGAAGACTTGTCTCGTGTCTCCAAGAAGACCAAGAAGACCAAGAAGCCCAAGAAGATTTCTGGGCACGACCTCACTCCTGCTGCCGTTCTGCGCCACGAGGAAGACACCATTGATCTGTCCAACGATGAAGATCTTGCCGATGAAGCTCTAGAGATGATGATCAAGAGCAAGCAAGAGGCGGAGATCTTCAATGATCTGCCCCTCTTTGATGTTGAAATTTTTAACAACTTCATCGATGAATGGTTCGACGACCAGAGCATTAGCATTGATGACTTGTAACTGCCCGTCGACATCAGCTTCACTTTTCATGGGGCTATTGCAAATGAATTGGCCTTAGCTCAGAAAATCATCGAGCTCAAGAACAAGATTGATCATGAGAAGGCGCATTTCAAGAAGCACATGGCCAAGCTCAATGTGGCTGTTGTGCAAATCTTCAAGAAGATGTTGCATGATCTCAAGGCTGAATTCCACAAGAAGCGTGAAGAAGCCAAAGGATCACGCGAGCGCATGAAGTATTATGCGCATAAATCTGTTCAAGCGCATAACGTCACCACCCCTTCTCCAAAAGCGTCGCCAGCGTTCCACAAGGGCCTCAGGCCACATGTCCCCATGTTGAGCATCCTAGAAGAAGAAGCGCAACACAGTAGCTTAGTAGCACGTCAAGTGTTTCCTGAAGCCACTTCTTCTGCGACTGCCTCTGAGTCTGAAGCCAAGACTGCTGAAGACATTCCGGCTGCATCAGCCAAAGAAGAAAAAGGAGAAGAAAGAGAAGCCACACCCCCAGCAAGTGATCCAGTCATTCTCGAGGAGAATGTGATTGTGCTCGACCCTCCAGTCCTTGAACAGATGGAGGCTGAAAACCCTGAGGCTGCCACCAACAACGCCACTGAAGCCAATGACTCCGTCATGGCTGAAGACAATGTGGAGCCTGAAGTCAATGTGCAAGCTAACACCACTACGACGCCAATCACCTCTAACGGCGTCGTTCCTCCACGAAGGCCACATACCATTGAGCGTGCAGTCAATCATGAAGGTGAGCTTGTCACAGTCAAATGGCCTCTTATGGTTCCACCCACTACTCCAGGGCCACAATATGATTATCATGTGGAGCATAGGCCTCAAGTCTAGAAGCCAAAGCCACGTCTACCAAGGCTTCCAAGTGCTGTCGCCACTCAGGGCTCATTAAACGTGCTCAGCTTCAGAGAGCACAATACTTTCTTTGACTGCACCAAGAACCCATACACGAAGCCCGAAATATCCTCTGACAGATTTTGGAGCCACCAGCAGCGAAGCTATTACTCATGCATCATGTACAACCAAGACCGGATATTTCCACACAAGCGTCTGGATTGTGATGCTATGGCTGGGCTGCCATGTCTTGAAGAGGCTCTTGACTACTTTAGGGATGCTGGTCTTCTGCCCTTTATTACTGATAAGGAACATTGGAATGAAGAGCTTCTCCTGCTGTTCTATGCCCCTTTACACATTCAAGGCTACAACAAGGATCCGAAGACTTGGGTCCTTGAGTGGATGACAGGTGATGTTCATCACGAAGCCAAAGCTCAAGACATCATCGAGCTGATTTCCCTACCCACTCCAGGTGAGTTATATGAACCTGGTTGTCAGCTTCATAGGAATGAGCTGCAGAGCATTTTTCAGAAGCCTGAGCCAAATATGAGCCAAATGCTTAGTATGATGAGGCCATTGCCACAAGACGTTGAATATCCAAAGGAGTTCTTTGTAGAGGACCTCGAGTACTTGCCACGAACAGTGTATCATATTCTGAGTCGTACTCTATGGCCCATCAAGGGACATTCTTCTGAAGCTAAGCTTGAAGGCGCCATGAAGACTTTGGTATTCTATAATATCAATGGCATCAGGTTCAATACCCAGGATTTCTTCACCAGACAACTTGCTGCTTCTGATTGATCTGGTTGGCCTGAAGTTCTATGCACCATGGGTGACGCGCTTGATTAAGCTTCATTCCACCATTGACTATCAGCCCTCAGCGTGCAACCATATTGTTTTTCTGCCTGAAGTTGATCTGTCTATTGAAGCCATCTACCCTGAGCCTACAAAGAAGCCACTCCACCTTCAGAATGCTGAATTTCAAAGCTTCTTGCAGCCAATCGAAGGAATTCTTGTGCCCAATCCTGCAACTCCTGACATGCGCTTTCCGCACCGAGCCAACAGTGAAGCCACTGCGAGCACAATTACTCAAAGGCCTCAGAAGCGTCCTCGTGTACTCAATGAACGAGAGCTTCTGGTGGCTTTGCATCAAAAGCAAGATAGGCATCATGACTGGCTGAAGCGTCACATGCAGAGTCTCTTGCTGGATGTCAATCGCATCCGCAACTTGGCCACCAAGAACTCGTTTGTGGCACATGAAGCCTGTAGGCGGTCCTGTAAGAGCCTCATAATGCTCTGTCCTGAAGAAGATCTTCGCGAAGATGGCTTCACCGAGAACTTCAAGTTTGACTCCAGGCCTCCTCAAAATGCCTGCTGGCGTCGCACTCCCTCTATCAAAGATTTTGAGCATTAATCTTCGGCTGCAACTGTAGTTGCGAGAGTCGTGGATGAAGAAGACGATGCCACTTCACCAACCTTGGCTGCACTGCATCACGATACTGCGTCAGGCCCATCTACACCACCAAACTCCAACGTCGACCCTGCTCCATCGTCTACTCCAGCTGGGAACGAGTAGATCCTCTATGTTTTCAAACCTTTTTGGGCATTACTGACAAAAGGGGGAGAAGCATATGAGGTTGATAGTCTTCAAGCGGGTCCATATGGGTGGTTGCATTATTTTTGCTAAGTTCTTACAACTCTTGTCTTAGAAACTATTTGGTTTTTGAGTTGTAACACTTAAACTTGATGGTCGTCTGCTACGTTTTGCAGCTACTTTGTGATCCGATGATAAATTCCGCATGAAGTCACTCTGCAGATGCCCATTTTTCATTGTGCATGTCATTTATCTTCATTATACTTATTCATGCATGATTAATTGTCTTCATAAGTTGAAGAGGATCTCCACAAAGTAAAACCCGTCATGTGCATTTGCATTCAAAAGCAAACTACTTATATGCACATCTTCAGGGGGAGCATCTTTGCAACTTATGAAGACAATGCCTTAATCCTAAACTTTCACATACTTTTATCCCCGCTGAAAACTTCAACCAGTTTGTCATCAATCACCAAAAATAGGGAGTTTGTAAGTGCATCTAGTGCCACCCCTAGTTGGTTTGGGAGTATTGACGACAAACTTGGTTGAGGGACTAATGTGTTTGTGAGAATTGCAGGATAACAAATGTAGTAGTCCCTTATTGATTCAGTTTAGCTACTAGAGATGACCCCTAAAAATGTGTGAAGACATAGAAGACAATGGTGGTACGTGAAGACATTCACGATGAAGATTATGACATGAGAAGACATTCATACGAAGACTATGGAGTGCGAAGACATAGTTGTTTCGTAGTTTCCTTTTCTTTTTTGTTGAGTCATAGGAACCACCATACTGTTAAGTGGGGTCCAAGTGAACAAAGTCAGAGTGAGTGAAGTGATGCTCAACCAAATCCTATGTCTTCGAGCAAAGACAATGAGAGCAAAACTTATCCAGAGACGGATGAGTCAGCTTTACTTGTAGCCCAAGTCAAGCTGTCGCGTGTGTTTGAAATCCGACCGTTGGACACGTGTAGGTTCCTTAGTGACCCAGGGTCATTTTGGACAAATCAGGTCGGGTTGCCTCCAGGCTATAAATGCCAGAACTTGGTGGCTGCTCAGAGTTAGTGCACGGCTTTTGTCGTTTGAGAGCAACCCACCTCCGAAGCATTTGAGAGAGAGATCCTTGCGAGGACAAAGCCTAAAACACCCAGAGCCAAAGAGTATTAGGCATCACTGAAGTCTTTTTGTCTGCGTGACCTGAAGACTTGTTACACTTGAGGATTGTGAATCGTCCAGCCAGTTAGGCGTCGCGTTCTGAGCATCCAAGAGCCATTGTGGATTGCCGGTGAACAAAGTCTGTGAAGGTTTGGAAGTATACCTTGAAGACTTACCAGAGTGATTGGGCGAGGACCGGGTGTCCTTAGATCAAGGGAATAAGGTGAAGACGCGGTCTTCTGAGTTAAATCTCAGCCTCCCTAACCAGACGTACAGTTGTCACAACAACTGGAACTGGTCTACCAAATCCTTGTCTTCACCAAGCAACTGGTTCTATCCATCACTTCCATTTACTTTACAGTTTGTCTTCGTGAAGTCATTGCCTGCCCGTATGATCATATTGACTTCACTGAGTGAAGACTGTTTACTGTTTGGCTTCATACTGTCTTCCGTCTTGATCCATTCTACCTAGCTGTTGATAGTCTTCATGCTCTCACTTCATTGCATACTTGACTATGGCTTGTCTAGTGTAGTCTACCTTACACTGCATATCAATAGGTTCATTTCTATCGTTTGTCTTCAAATACCTCGTGTTTTGAACACTTTCATAAAAATCGCCTATTCACCCCCACCCCTCTAGTCGATAACAAGCACTTTTGCTAAGTGTGAAACCGTTTAGGTTTTGATCGGTGTGAACATGTTTGCAACTAAATATAGCGTGGCAGTAATTTGGTGACGAGATGCAAGCTCAAAATTTATTGATGGTTCTAAGTGTGGCACTATTCTTGGAAGGCGTAATGTGGGCATGCTTTCTCGGCCGAGTACGTGCCGTTAGCACCATAGGGTGCACCGCAATAGGCAATGTCAGCACACGTCTTGTTCCAAGACCCGTGCGCGCTCGTTATTACCATCGCGCATGCTTCTTTTAATTAGAATGTGTGCCCATCTAGCGCACACACGTTGATCTTTCTAACTGTTTCTGTTTGCTGTGGCTAATCGCAAACAGTTCATCCGTGTGAAGTGTATGTGATCAATCGCAGAAACTTTGATCTAGCTAACCGTTTCTGTTCTGGTGCCTAATCGCAAACAGTTAATCCTTCTGAAGCGTATGCCCTCAATCGCACACACCTTTATTTAGCTTTCTGTTTTTGTTGTTCTGCCTCATCACAAACATTTAATCCGAGTGAACTATATGCCGTATATCGCACGCGCCTTCATCTGGCTGCCCGTTTCCGTTCTTCTTCCACTTCGCAAACAGTTCATTGAACTGAACCATATGCCTTCAATCGCACACGCAACCAAAATCTGAACCGTGTTTGATGCATCCGTCATCACAAACGTTTTGCACCTTTTTTGATGGTTTTTTCACACCATTGTTTGCGATTATTGCATCGCACACAGTTTCTTCGAATGGTCTCTAACCATAGTGTCGCGTTAGCAGCATCCTGCAGTAGTGATATTCCTTCAACTATGAGATTATGCAACTCCTGGATACCGGAGGAATGCCTTATGTGCCATCAAACGTCACAACATAACTGGGTGATCATAAAGATGCTCTACAGGCATCTCCGAAGGTGTTTGTTGAGTTGGCATAGATCGAGATTAGGATTTGTTACTCCGAGTATTAGAGAGGTATCTCTGGGCCCTCTCGGTAATACACATCATAAGAAGCCTTGCAAGCAAAGTGACTAATGAGTTAGTTGCGGGATGATGTATTACGAAACGAGTAAAGAGACTTGCTAGTAACGAGATTGAACTAAGTATGTAGATACCGACCATCAAATCTCAGGCAAGTTACATACCGATGACAAAGGGAATAACATATGTTGTCATTACGGTTCGACCGATAAAGATCTTCGTAGAATATGTAGGAACCAATATGAGCATCCAGGTTCCGCTGTTGGTTATTGACCGAAGAGGTGTCTCGGTCATGTCTACATAGTTCTCGAACCCGTAGGGTCCGCACGCTTAACGTTCGATGACGATTTAGTATTATATGAGTTATGTTATTTGGTGATCGAATGTTGTTAGGAGTCTCGGATGAGATCACGGACATGACGAGGACTCTCCAAATGGTCGAGAGGTAAAGATTGATATATAGGAAGTGTTCCGGGTAGTATCAGGTATTTATCGGTGTACCGGGGGGTTACCGGAACCCCCGAGGGGAGATATGGGCCATATGGGCCATAAGAGGGGAGCACACCAACCCACAAGGGGTGGCGCGCCCCCCCTTAGGCATGTGGCCTAACTGGATAAGAAGGCGAAGGGGTTCAGGCCCCCTTCTTTATCTCCTTCCCCCTTCCCTTTTCTCTCCGACTGAAAAAGGAAGGCGGGGAGGCCGAATTGGAGGAGGCCCCCAAGTAGGAGGAATCCTACTTGGGGCGCCCCATGGCTGCTCCCCTCCCCCTCCCACCTATATATACGTGGGGAGGGGTGCCTAGAAGACACACCAACAATTGTTAGCCGTGTGTGGCGCCCCTCCACAGTTTATGCCTCCGGTCAGATCTTCGTAGTGCTTAGGCGAAGCCCTGCGCGGATCACTTCACCATCACCGTCACCACGCTGTCGTGCTGACGGAACTCATCTTCTTCCTCGACGCCTTTGCTGGATCAAGAGGATGAGGGACGTCATCTAGCTGAACGTGTGCAGAACTCGGAGGTGCCATACGTTCGGTGCTTGATCGATCGGATCTAGAAGAAGTTTGACTACATCAACCGCGTTGTCAAATGCTTCCGCTTTCGGTCTACGAGGGTACATAGACACACTCTGCCCTCTCGTTGCTATGCATCTCCTAGATAGATCTTGCATGAGCGTAGGAAATTTTTTGAAATTGCATGCTACGTTTCCCAATACATCCATGAGGACATGCCATCCTCTGATGATGTTCAGCCGATGGAAATTAGCGAGGAAGAAAATCGGAAAAACCCTCAGGAATCATTTCCGCTATTTCCAGCTGAATACGGCCCCAATGGCCCCGCATTCAATGAACAACTTCATTCATCGAAGCTTGCATTCTTTGGGGTCAGCCCTTATGAAGGAGAAAGAACTTCATTATCACCAAGGTTTTGGACTGAGGAATAAGCAATCTATTATGCTTGGTTCTTGTTTGGCAAGCACATAATTTTAAATCATAAGATATTAAACTTCGCCAAGCTCGAATAAATGACCCGCTTCCATAATGCAATTGAGAATATTGAACACGCTCTTCTGAAGGGGTTCATGCGCTTTAATCATGGCTGGAACAAGGAAGTTATTCTTCAATTCTATGCCATGCTATACATATCAGGAGAGATTGGAAATACCTCAACATGCATGCTTGAATGGATGACTGGCAGAGAAAGAATCAAATGTTCGGCAGATTATTTTCTGGCTTTGATAAATATTTCTCAATGTGAGTTTGAGAAGGATAAAGAGCACAGGCTGAATTTCTGGGAAGTGTCTGAAGCACAACTCCACGTCCTCATGGATCCCACCATGGTGGGTGATGAATGCATTGATGTTGATCCAAAGAAGTTGGCTTATGATAACGAATTACTATTTCACATTCTGTGTAATACTATCACGCCAACAAACATGCCAAACTCCATCAAAGGCATCATGGGGAATGCACTTGTGGCAATACCTCAAGGAATCAAGTTTAACATTCCTGGCCTTTTCATTTGAAACCTGGCATGTGCTGCAAATAGCCCCCAGTCATTGAAGCCTTATGCTCCATGGATCATGTTCGCAATTGAGCAGCTTACTAGTGAGAAATTCTTATGGGCTTACATACCTAAAGTATTCATGCCACTAGTTCGTGACACTCTGCGCATAGTGAAGGATAATTGCAAAGGGAAGGAACCTGTTGGTACTGCTGCAACTGCCTCTGTGTCTGAAAATGCTCCAAAGGCCAAAGAAGCCAGGGTTGAAATCCCTCATGAGGAAAATCCATCCCTCTATGAGATTTGTATTTGCACACAACAAACTCTCGAAAGACACATCAAAATGGATTGAAAAGAAAAGGTTGAATTGATGACTGAGCTGAATCTGATTCATAATCACACTCATCAAATTCTTCTGCATGAGAAGGATGCAAGGAAGCACTCATGGACCTTGTTGAGAAAGCATTACTCTCGCAAGGATTTAGTTAAGAAGGGCCCCTTTAAGGAGTATGACTACCTGGACTTGCTTGTTGTTCCGCGCATCCGAAGACAAACCCAAGTGCCCCCACAACGTTCTGCTTCAACGGATCTGTTGTTTGTCAATCATGATGATGAAATTGCAGATACAGCCGGCACTCTTGTCTACAAGCCAGATGTTTCACTCCAGGTCTTCCAAGGCCGAGGCTACTACTCCTGCTTTTGCCTCGGCCATTCCACATTATTCAGACTCTAATCCATTGACCGATTTTAATTCAGATTCGTAAGACTCTCCCACAGAGTAATTCCTCGTATGTCTTCTCATTCCTTTTTGACACTTGTTGACAAAAGGGGGAGAATTACATCGAGTGATAGTTTATCAGGGTTTGCAGGGCGTTTTCGTTCGCTCTTTGGTTTTCCCTCGAACAATTTGCTTCATGAACTTATCGCCCCGCCTGTGGTGTTGAAACCTCAAACGTCATGTAACGTTAATAACCCCCACCCGCAATATCATTTGCTTCGCTCTATTTTTCTACAGGTACCTGTGAATGATTATCTTTGACAATTATCTAGCCTACAGGGAAACATGTTTGCACCTCGAAGAAGAACAGAAAATCATCATGAGATGATACTAAGTTGGAGAAGTACTTCGAGTACTCAATAGCTCAACTGATGTGGTTGGATATGCGCTGATTGTTATCTTTCATCTTCTAACCTTGCAGGAAGAAATTCCAGTCCAAACTTTTATGCCTTACATTAAGGCCAAATGATTCGCTAACAAAGTATCTTTCCCTCGTTGTTATGCCTCGTATTATCTTCTATGTTGTAGGGAAATCACATTTGTAGCGTATCCATTCCGAGAAATTTACCTCCATTATTTTTCTTGCTCTGATCATATAGAATATCTAACCTGCAGGAAAAACTACATATCGTGTGGATTCAAATTGTGCTCTGAGAAAACCCTCATGATATATCCTTGTCACAAATCTCTCAAAGCTTATCTTACATCTAATTTTTCTTTGAAGATTTTGTGACAAGAATCACCTCAGACACCGTTGAGTGCATTGAAACAACTCAAGTTTAAGATTTGTTGTCAATGACACTTATGCGAAGAATGATATCGCTTCCCTCCGATTCTTCATGATCCGAAGCATATCTCGAGGGAGAGAATATCTTTTCTTCATAATTGTCTCTCTTCTTTCATTATTCTTCGCAATGCATTCCATTCATTATCTATCATTCGATGTGATATATTTTGTCAACAATCGTCCAAAAGGGGGGATCGTTGGTGCAATATCTACCTACCTTGTGTTTTGGAGTTTGTTGATAGAAACAGGTATGGACTGATTTGTTTGCTAGTGCACACAGAGAGGAAAAATCCATACACCACCAAAGAGAATGATGTATCCAGTGCTGAGTTTGAGGAACTTCACCAAAGTATATCTGTGCTGCAGAGAAGAACGAGCTATACTTGATACGAAGAAATCGACCCCTCGAAAGTTTTCTGCTAAAGCAAAAATTTTGATTCGTTACCGTCGTCCGAAGGAATTGACTGCAGTGATGGAAGTCGAAGACAAAGTGAAGACATAGAATTCATTTCATTGTTCTTCTTTCATTCTTTTGAGTCATAGGACCTCCGTACTATTAAGATGGGTATAGGTTCTCGATGCTTAGATCCGTTGTGATGCTTAGCCGTAACCTATGAAAGATGTGAGAGAAATCTCTTTGTGTTCCGAGCTAATACTTGCCAGCAAGAGACTGTGATCTTCTTCACTACGAGAGATTGGCCTCGGACCGAGGAGTTAGCATCTCTTGCTCCACAAGAAATGTTATGGTTGTGCTCAAATCCGACTGTTGGACTCATGTCATTCGGCCATTGGCTGATCCGATGTCTCATTTTGTCATTTCCCATCAGGGAAGGCCACGGCAATAAATAGCCACCCCGCTCCAACGTTGTTTGTTGGCTGCTCCGCTTGAGGTTTCAAAGAAGATTGATTTGAGCAACCCCTCTCCGAGTGATTTGAGTTTAAGATCCACTGAGAGAAAAAACAAGAGCCCTAACTTAGATAGTGGTTTAGCATCATAGTAGTTCTGAGTGAGAGTTCTTGTACCTATAACTCTTGAGAGTTGCGCACTCTCTAGACGGATAGGTTTCGGCTTCGAGTGTTGAAGAGTTGTTATCTTCACCGAGCTAGATCTTTAGTAACCAATAGTGATTATGGTTCGCGAAGGTCGACCGAAGGTTTGGAGATCGCCGACAAGGATCTACCATGAGTGAAATCAACCTGAGTCTGATCAGCTCCAAGTTGAAGGAGAATAGGGTGAAGAGAGTTTATCTTCCGTGTTAAGTTACAGCCCCTCCAACCAGATGTAGCCCTTTGGCAGAAGGGTGAACTGGTCTACCAAATCTCTCTATCGCCATCGAGCACCACTGGTTCCATTTACTCTACTGCATTTCCTTAAGTAGTTTATTTTCGTGCTCTGTGCCAATAGTTTACTCGTTCATTTTGTTCAGTCTGTTATGAACTTGTGTTTCAATGTCACCCTGTTTCATTGTCTTCGTCCATATTCATTTGTTACGATCCTGTCTTTCAGATTCTCTTGTGAAATCATTCTATAGTATTTTATTCAGTGTCGATCATGTTGTGTCTCATTCTGCTACATCTATTTGCATGTTGCATTACTCTCATTGTAGTTAAACTTGTGATTTATCAAGTTCGTACTACTGTTAATGCTTTCACCGACGAATATGCTTCTGACGAAGAAGATTGATATAGTCCATTTCCTTTAATACTCTATTCCGCGCTTGTGATTGGGATAAGTTTCAAAGCTTTGGAAAGAAATTTTGAATCTCCCATTCACCCCCACCTCTGGTCGATATACTCTCGATCCTAACACACTTCCATGATGGTAATTTGAGTATTGTCATGGAACACTTCTACGACAGCACAGGTATGACTATCTTGATTCTGTCATAAAATCGTCATGGATGTACATGCATGACAGAAAACGTGACCTACTGTGACAAACACGTATCATCACAGAAGTATTTTTTGTAGTGATGGGTTTTATTTATGCTTCTGCCATTTGTGCGAAGCCAGAAACTTCTGTGGGTCTTACTCTACCGGTGTTATGCCACATAAAATTTTCACGCTAGAACTTCATCAAAAGCAAGAAGTGAATGAAAGCTTATGCATTGAAGAAGTGGGATTCGACCTTGGGCTTTGTGTTCATGCCCATGGACACGATGTAGATCTTATCATGGAAGCTTCTTGTAAAAAAAGTGTCCCCTTAGTATATATCCATCTTGTATCCATGGTTTGATCCTTTGCAACCATGGTTCCAACCATGTTCTTCTTCTTTGATCCCATTTCTGAGACAAGTTAAAGCACTTGTCCTCTACAGATCAATGCGCCTCTCGAACCTCCATCCTGATCTACCTTTGAGTATTACCCTCTGGTATCTCGAGAATATTAAAGAACTGCATTATGTCTTATGAGTTCTTAATTAAGTATTGCTTCTCACAGGTTTTAGTTTTCCTCAGGTTGTGAGTTGTTTGTCACTCTAGAACACCGGTAAGTGAATCGAGTCCGCACTGCGAGTAATTGACTCTTAGTAATGTTTGTTAATTATGAGTCTGTACTCAATCATGATAGTACCAGTCGATTGGTCACATCATCATCATGATACTAAAGCTTAACTGTGCTACCTGGTCCTTTCCGGAGCACAAAATTTTCAACGATGAGCTAAGCTTATGTCGAGCTTCTCAGTCATATTGTTTCGCCTTGAAAAACAAGATTGATTCCGAGTTCATATCATATTCGTGGTTCCATTAACCTTTCACTTCACCATTACTTTTGCCTGACGTCGTCACTGATCGATTACATCTTCATGAAACCTCTCGACAAAATGTGTCATGATCATCATCAAACATTTTGAATTTTTCAAGATGTGAACCGAATTCAGGATGAGAAATACCATCCTTGCCCTTCGATGTGTTGTCATCGACAACATCCTTTCCCTCCTTCCGACACAGACTTGGTCATGTTTTGGCTATACCTTGTTTTCCTTGCTATACTTGAAATTCTTCCTTGTGTATTCTTGTGTTGTTCAGACCCAACCCTTACTTGAAAGACCATATTATTGCTAGCTCAAAGCATGATTGTGGTACTCAAAAATTGTGGCACCCCGGCTCAGTGCGACCGGTTTACCCTGTATTGCCAACCCAGAGATCATGTCTTCTGGCAACACACAACATCTTGGTACAGAAATCGCCGCTTTATTGAAACTAGCGGAAGCATAGAGTGACATTACAACAAGTTGCGAGGCCAAGCGGCACACTCGGTGCGGCTGAACAATATGTACATTATTTAGTAGACATAAAGGGGCCTTGAACACAACATCTACACGGCAGCGGAACAACGACGTAGTGGGACTCCATAGCACAGGGACACCAATGTGGACACGGTCTAGACACGGCAGCTCTCCGATCCAGTTAGACTTTCCTGTAATCTGGCATAACATGCCAGGTCAGTACATTGAATGTACTTGCAAACTCACAGCAACAAAACCATAATGACACTCAACATCATGACATTTAATCAAGTTAAATGCAAACAATAACATGGTACTCATGTAGTGAAACCAAACTTGTGCATCGAGTCACTCGGACTCTCTTACCAACCGGTTCCTTGCAACCTCACCATGCTCCCAACGAAGCACGAACGGACCCATACTTGGTCCAACTGGTTACCTCGTAACCGTGACGTGATCATTCCCGGATCACAACTGATACCACAACTGTCAGTCTCACTGTCATCATCATCATCTAACCAGTGCAATGCAAGTTCATTAGTGTGCCAGATTTATGAAAAACAGTTGATCCATGGTGTGACTTACTTACGAACTGGGCCCTTATCCATGGGCGCGGCTATCGATTGATTAATACACTCTGCAGAGGTAGCGCACTTTACCCACACCACGAAATCCATGGCCTCACGCTCCCATTCGGGTGGACCAACGACATTCCGACAGAACTCTCCCATTGCCATGACACTCTTACGGCCACTCCGACAAACTCTCCACCGGGCTTTGTCCTAGGTGACCCAGCCTACCAAAGGCAAAACTACCACCGCCCTGGCAAACAAAACAGTCCGAATCGGGGACTCGGTACCATAACAACATGGGTTCACAAGGTTATGTCTGCTTACCGGGCCAGGGTAACGCACGCCCATAACCTTCCCTCATTGGAGGCACCGACAAAAGGCATGACAACGGACGACTACTGGCCTCCCCATAAAGGCAAATGTGGTTGCACTCGTCAGCCCGATTCAGTGGCACCATGACCCAACCAACTTTATGTTCAAGTTCATTTATCATCAGGTTTAACTTGAAAATAGAATGCTCAAGTCAAAATATGCCATGCTTATGCAACCATGTATCATACATCACAAATCACAACAGATCAACTTTAATCAAGTTCTACTTGCACAAACTTTAACTTGCAACATTTCTGGTCCTTCCTTACTTGCTATTTATGCTCATCACTTTTAGTTGACATTACCCAAATAAAAATTATTTTATCATGAATATCATAAAATAAGACCGATAATCATATCACCATAGTCATGACAAACTTACTTAGCTCAACTACTCAAGCTACACCTCACTGGTTCAGTCATTCACTTCTGTTAACTAGGCTTTCTTATCATGACAAAACCAAATAACACAAGCATTATTTATTTTACCACTATACGCAATGAATAATATATATATATATATTCAAGTAGAAAATCATGAATATTGTAGAGACACCATGATAATGTGGTTGTGGCTTGCCTTAGTGCAGAGGAGCTTCACACTCCTCCTGGATGCCTTCAAGACAAGCTTCACCTTCTGAAAATAATTCAAATGACACAAAGAAAATGTCAAAAACACTTCCGAAAATTACCAAAAATTCTAGGCAAAAAGGAAAAATCCCATCTGGGGTGTTCTGCGAGAGTTTTCCAATAAGAACAGAATGCAAAAAGAATCAACTCATTTGGACTTGCAGAATAAAAGTTATAGCTGGTCAAAGTTCTGGTCAAATTTAAACTAAATTTGAATTAAAAAGAAAATCCAGGGGGGTGACGTCGAAGGAGTAAAACGCCTGGGCGCCACCACTCATACTGCTTCGGGCGTGGCCTAAGTGGCTGACAGCAGGCCCCGCTAGTCAGGTCAGAGGGGGAGGGTTAGAGAGACAGAGCACGGCGAGGCTCCGCTAGAGCGCACGCCGGCGAGGAGGGCTCCTTGGCCCGATCCAAAGGGATAGGATTATAGAGGTGGTCGAGGCACACCTGCCCGTACCCGTAGCGTAGCTAGAGGTGGCCGGACGGGGTCGGAACAGAGCTCTCCAGCGGCGGCAGCGGGCGGGGCTCCTCGGAGTTGATGATTTCGGCGAGGTGATGCTGGTCCAGCAGCTCCAACAGCACCAGCTGGCTCAAGTGGATCACCACGAGCACGCCTTAGGAGTCGGTGGAGCACGAGAGGCTTTGGAGAGGGAGGGGGCCTAGGATAGGGATCGTTGGCCAGCTCGGGACGGGCGCGGCGGCCAGAGGCCTGCGCGGCCAGGCTGCGGCTTCCTACGGGTTCGTGGTGATGTGGTGGTGGTGAGTGAGGAGGGAAATGAGCTCGGGAGGTGCTATTTATAGCCGAGGACGAGGCGGGGATCGAGAGCTCGCCGGAGCTCTCTGGAGCGTCGCCCGGCGACGAATGGCGTCAGTGGGAGAGGGGGAAGACGCCGGGGATCACGCGGAGGATGTCGACGAGCGGCGACGAGCACAGGGGCACGGGCGTACTATTGCCTTGGCCGCGCCGTGCCCGTGCTCGCTGCGGCGAGCTCCGGCGTCAGCGAGCGCCAGGAGGGAGTGAAGGATGTCGAGACAGTGATGGTGGCATGGTTTGGCAGGGTGCGGGAGCCGAGGAAGCGAGCACGCGATGAACAGAGCGCTCGGCGGCATCCAGAGTGCATCGACTAGCACGTTGGCATCGTGCACACGCGTGGTCACCGCGTGAAATCTGGCATAGTATCTCTCGAATTGGAACGCGGTATTTATATCGAGAGCAATATAATAAGGTGAAAGAAGTTTCAAATGGATAGGCAATCATTTGATATGGGAATAGCATTACATATGATACCGGAATGGAATGCAATAGGGAAGTTGGCTTGTGGAAATACATATGAAGCCAAGTGTAAAGGATACTTTGGAGATAAGGATGTGTTGGAGAGCCATGTTTCGATCCTGTGCAAACTGTGGTTAGTGTGGATTAATAGTAGGAAGGGCGGTGACATCTCGCACGATCACGATAGCATGGCATGTCAGAGGATAGCTTGTCTGCTATGCTAGCAACAACGTCAGTACCAAGGGCGGCGGATGAAGAGAACTGTTTTTGCGCCTGCTAAGATGAGGCTGACCAATAGGCAAAGTTCTCATCCATCGGTGGTTATCGGAATGTTAACAACAATGGTAACATGGTGTTACTGAGAGAGCGGTACATCGGGGTGTTCACCTAAGCATAGAATTGTTACTACTTAGATCATATAAATTACAAGAAATTTTAATTAGACCAATGTAAAGGAAAATGTGATTATTAGATTAATAGACCAATGGAAAGGAAAATGTGTTTATGCACAGGTATTAGGAGTATATCTTTCTCAAGAGCAAGCAGATAATTATATACAAGACAGGACATTAAGTACATAACCCTTTTGAAAAAAGGGGCAAGGAGAATCATGACGTTTACCCATACAACAGTGTTTGGATAATTTATCAAGAAACATTTAGCATTGCGCTTCCAATGTTCTTGTTGATTTTTGTGACAGCCTGGTTTTTGCCTTCTCTCTTTTTCCGGACTTTCAATTGCATTTGCTTTGGATTTGGAGTTTTGAATCAATTCAAATGGACTTGAACACTTGGGCCTACCCTTGATTTTCACCCAAGTGACTCTCCGCCTCTAACTCACTTTTCATTCTCTAAAAAGCTTCCACAAATGCCCAAGGAATAATCTTCATAGAGGAAAAATATTCATTTTCTTCCCTGAAAATCACTTCAGACGAGTATGTTCCAAAGCAACCCTCATTTTCTTTGCCCACAAAAATCTGAGAAAATTCCCAAATATTCTTTGAACACTAGGGCACCTTCTTGAGCAAAAATATTGCATAACTTTTTGTAATATTTTTGCTATAGAAAATCATTTCTGTTCTGGACAGAATGACCACTTTCTACAACAAGTACCATTTTCATTGATCCATTAAGGCTGATTTTTCTTGAGCATCATTACCCTCCTAAGAAACTACTAAATACCAAAAATAAGCTCTAAACTCTCTCTAGTTTGCCACAGTCAAGCTCACAAGTTTCTGTCCAGAAACTTGACAACAAGAGAGCCACTCCCACAGTGGACCTGTGACCAAGCCAACTATGCAAAATGACCAAAACCACTAAGGACTAGCCGCCAGACATGAACTTATGGCAAGTCGTGGCTCTTTATACCTTCATCCCCTGAGATAATTACCAGATGCCAATCCTTCCACACATCCGTCTCTATAGAGTTTCCCCTCTTATCCAATTCGTAAGTACAATGAAGATTCTGAAGAAAGGATGGCGACTTCATCATGATGTCTTGATGCAGCGAAATGAAGACATCAATGAAAAGGATCAACTTCTTCAAGAAGGGAAACAAGAACAAGAAGATCCGAATTTGAAAACTAGACCTATCCCACCTTACTCTACCTCTTAAATCTCGGGACAAGATTTCTTTTAGTGGAGGATATTTGTAACACCGCAATAATCTTGTTACTGCAATTCCAACCTAGATGCCATGTCACCATGTTTGCTAAGCCAAATTGCCACTCGATAAAAGTAAAAGTCAAATTTGAATTTGAATTGCAAGTCAAATTATTATTTCTTCAAACTGCAAAACTAAATTGGTCGCATTATTATATTAATTCCCCTGATCATTTGCCATGTTGGAACCAACATCATTTGACTCACCAATAATCCCTAGAAGAATATAAAGTTGACTCACATCATTTAAATTGGATATTTTAAATAAAACAAATAATTATATGTTTCCAAACCACATGAAACATCGTGTGCCAATTAAACTTGCATCCTAGTATTTATGTAACAAGTCTCAAGTTCAATGAAATATGTTTGATATAAACATTAAATGCAAAACAGCAGAGAAAATGCAAAGCAGAAAAAGAAAAAGAAAAGACTAAACTCCTACTGCGTCACTCGGCCATAAGTGACCACAGTGCACATGGCCCAGCCCACCAGGACTTTCCCCTGCATCTATGTACAGAGGGGAGACAGGGGCATGGCGTGGCGGCCATCCACCCCATCAAGGCCACCGATGCCGCCATGTCAGTCATCCCACAGGTCCCTGGTTGGATAAGAGCATCCCCATAGCCCCCTCGACCGAACCCTAGCTCCACTTCCTCTCCCCCTTTGCTTCTCTCTCGACTTGGGGCTCGCCCGAACTCGTGGTCGCCATGGCCATCATTGTATCCGCAACCACTGTGCGCCTCGTCGCCTAAGAAGACGTCCCGGAGCTCCCCACCGTCATCTCCTTCGTCTGCGCCTGCTGGATAGGACCGGGAGGGAGCAACACGTCGCCATCGCTGATCCCGTTGCCTACAGTCGCCATCGTCCGTCGCCATATGTCGCTGCAACGGGCCACCCTCGACCTCCTCGAGCTCGCCCACAGCCTCCCCGTGAGCTTCTCCTACAATTCCCCCTCCCCCTTGTTTCCGTCGCCATAGCCGCTCGTACTCGCCGAGGCCGCCGCGCTGGGAGCCCGCGCTCATCGTGTATGCGCGCTCCAGATACGTCTCCAACGTATCTATAATTTATGAAGTATTCATGTTGTTATATTATCATTCTTGGATGTTTTACAATCATTTTATAGAAACTTTATATCATGTTTTGGGACTAACCTATTTACATAGTGCCCAGTACCAGTTGTTATTTTTTGCTTGTTTTTTACATCGCAGAAAATCAATACCAAACGGAGTTCAAACACAGCGAAACTTTTTAGAGATTTTTTTTGGACCAGAAGACATCCACTGGGCCAAAGAAGTGCTAGAGGGGAGCCCCGAGGGGGGCACAACCCACTAGGGCGCGCATGGGAGCCCAAGCGTGCCCAGGTGGGTTGTGCCCACCTCGGTGGTCTCCTACACCGCCTCTTCGCTCTATAAATCGTCAAATATTCCAAAAACTCTGGGGGTAACCCTAGATCCGAAGTTCCGCCACCGCAAGCCTCTGTAGCCTTGAGAAACCAATTTAGACCCTATTCTGGCACTCTGCTGGAGGGGGAAATCTTCACAAGTTGCCATCTTCATCATCCCGGCGGCCACCATGATGAGGAGGGAGTAGTCCACCCTCAGGCTTGAGGGTTCGTACCAGTAGGTATGTGTTTAATCTCTCTCTCTCTCTCGTGTTGTTGAGATATCACGATCTTGATGTATCGCGGGCTTTGTTAATATAGTTGGATCATATGGCATTTTCCATCTCTATCTTGTTGTGATGAATTGAGTTTTCCCTTTGAGATTTCATTTTATCGGATTGAATACTTTTATGGATTTGACAACACTTTATGTATATCTTGCTATGAATACCCATGGTGACAATGGGGTATCATATTGATTCACTTTATATATGTTTTGGCACTCAACTCGCGGATTCCCGAGGTGACATTGGGGTAATCTATGCATAGGGGTCGATGCACGTCCTTGTCTTTGTTTCTCCGGTAGAAATCTTGGGGAACTCTTTGAGGTTCTTTATGTTGGATTGAGTATTATGAATCTGAAATTATTTGGTCTTATTATAGTACGAACTCTTGGATAGATCGATCAGAATAGCTTCGAGGTGGTTTCGTACCCTACAAACAAATTCTTCTTATGTTCTCCGCTAGATAGGAACTTTGGAGTGATTCTTCATCGCACTTTGAGCGATGGTTATATGATCCAGTTAGATTAGCATTGGTGAGAGATTGCACTAGCGAAAGTACGGGCCCTGGGCCTCATTTTCAAGCATTGCAATATCGTTTGTGCTCCATTTTATCAATTTTTACCTTGTTGTTCTTTATTGTTCCTATCACAAAAATCAATATCTACTATCATTACTATGCTTTTATTACCATCTCTTCGTCGAACTAGTGCACCTATACAAATTACCATTGTATTTGGTGTGTTGGGGACACAAGAGAATCTTTGTTATTTGGTTGCAGGATTGTTTGAGAGAGACCATCTTCATCCTACACCTCCCACAGATTGATAAACCTTAGGTCATCCACTTGAGGGAAAATTGCTACTGTCCTACAAAACTCTGCGCTTGGAGGCCCAACACGAGTCTACAAGAATAAAGTTGCGTAGTAGGCATTAAGCTCTTTTCTGACGCCATTGCCGGGGAGGTGAGTGCTTGAAGGTATATCTTCAGATCTTGCAATTGAATCTTTTAGTTTCTTGTTTTATCACTAGTTTGGTTTATAAAAAGAAAACATAAAAAATGGAATTGAGGTTGCATCATATTATTCATCTTTATAATGTCTTTCGTGAAAATGATGGAAAGTAAAATTGTGCACAATTGATAGAAGAAGAATTATATAAAATGTTTGACAAAAAATCTTTGAATGATGAGCATGAGTGCAATGTTGTTGTTATGAACTCTTTGAATATCCATGATGCTAATGATATGCAAAGCCATAAGCTTGGGGATGCTATGTTTGATGAATATGATATTTTTAGTCCCCCAAGATTTGATGTGCAAATTTGCTATAATGATTGCATGCCTCATATTTATGATGATTATAATGATGAAAGTGGATTTGGAGAGGTCATGACTTTATTTAGTGATGAATCCACCATTTTGGATGAGGCTTCAATTGACTATGATAACAAAGTTGCTATCTATGATGATTATGTTGATGACATGTATGCTAGAAAGAATAATGATAACCATGAAACTTGTCATCATGATTTTAATTTTCACTCTCATGATAGTTATTTTGTTGAGTTTGCTCCCACTTCTATTGATGAGAAGAAATTTGCTTATGAGGAGAGTAATAAGTTTTCTATGATTTTGTGTCATGAAAATAATGCTTTATGTAATAGTTATATTGTTGAATTTCTTCATGATGCTACTGAAAACTATTATGAGAGAGGAACTTATGCTTGTAGGAATTGCAATACTATCAAGTTTCCTCTCTATGTGTTGAAAATATTGAAGTTGTGCATGTTTTGCCTTCCCATGCTAGTTGATTCTTGATCACATAAATTGTTTGATCACAAAATCCCTATGCATAGGAAGTGTGTTAGACTTAAATGTGCTTGCCATGTGCTTCATGATGCTCTCTTTGTGTTTCAATTCTTATCTTTTATGCGAGCATCATTGAAATCATAATGCCTAGCTAAAAGGCATTAAAGAAAAGTGATTGTTGGGAGACAACCCAACACTTTTACCTGCTTTTTTTGTGTGTTCACATGATTAAGCTACTATAGTAATCATGTTTTGTAGCTTGTGTTTCAATACAATGCCAAGTAAAGCCTTTGGGATAGTGTGGATAATAGTCGACCTGATTCTATGCAAAAACAGAAACTTTTGCGCTCAGTCCAGGAATTTTAAAAATTCACTGGAACGTGACTTTGATCTGAATTTCTTACAAGTGATAGATATACAAATTCAATACGTTGTCCTAATTTTTAGAATTTTTGGAGTAGCATAAGTATGGTTGGAGTACAGGTTACTACAGACTATTCTGTTTTTGATAGATTCTGTTTTCAATGCATAGTTTGCTTGTTTTCTAGTTTCTATGGCTTATATTACTCAATATAAATTGTGGAAATGATAGGGTATAGTAGGCATTGTGTGAGAACAATTATGCACCTTGTCTTTGACAGTACCAAAGTGAATGGTTTGCTCTTTATCATACTAACCTATCTCACGAAGTTCCGCTAAGTTTTGTGTGATTGAAGTTTTAAAGTTTTGGGTTAGACATCGATATAAGGAGCATAAGGAGTGACAAGACCCTAAGCTTGGGGATGCCCAAGGCACCCCAAGTTAATATCCAAGGAAGATCCAAGCAACTAAGCTCTTTTGTCTCCAACATTATCGGTAACCTTACTTGAGGCTATATTTTTATTCGTCACATGGTATGAGTTTTGCTTGGAGCGTCATTTTATTTTGTTTGTATTTGCTTTATGTTATTTATAATAATGTTTTTCATCTTTTATTTCAATAAAAGTGCCAAGGATAGCTTTCCGCATGCTTATTTTGCAAGCATATGAGTTGCTGTTTCAAAACAGAAAGTTTATCACTGTTGCAACAATTCCTGAGAAAAGTCAGAATGTGATAAAATGTTGAAACTTTTTGCACAATAAGCTATGGTAAATTTTATACAGTGTGGTAAATTTTTAGATTTTTTGGAGTTACAGAAGTATGAATGTTCTTACATTCTTTACAGACTGTACTGTTTTGACAGATTGCTATTATGTTTGCATTGTTTACATATGTTTGCTTGTTTAATGATTCTATTTGAGGATAGGAGTATTAAATATGCAGAGGCATTTAGTATGCAATGTTAAATAATAATTTTAGTTATTTGCTACAGTAGAGAATGATAAGGTTTTTGCATTGATTTATACTAACTTATCTCACGAGTTCTTGTTGAGTTTTGTGTGGATGAAGTTTTTAAGATTTAGGGAAACTGTGATATAAAAGGAATTAAGGATACACAAAAGCTCAAGCTTGGGGATGCCCAAGGCATCCCAAGATAATATTTCAAGAAGCCTCAAGCATCTAAGCTTGGGGATGCCCCGGTAGGCATCCCACCTTTCTTCATGAACAATTATCGGTAAGTATCGGTTGATCCTAAGTTTTTGCTTCTTCACATGATGTGTGCTATTGTTGGAATGTCATTTTATTTTGTTTTGCTTGCTGTTTTAATAAAATACTTAAATCTGAAAGTTTTTAAATAAGAGAGAGTCCACAAGTAGCTACCTATTTACTTAACTACTCGCTTCATCTTCACTTATATCTTTTTTGGAGTAGCTTGTCATTTATTCTTGTGCTACACTTATATCCTATGAGTAAATTGTTGAATGAATTGAATATCATGAAGTTGAAATTATATCATGTCTAGTGGTAGCTTCACATTGGGTTTAGAAAGTGAAATATTTTGAAGTTTGACAATCACAATATTGGTCATACAAGCAATTCATGACTGATTAATATAAGGAAGAGAACTTTCACATGCAAATACATTATCTTGGACAACTTCTATGATTGTGAATACCCATTAATTATTTTCAAACTTGAGCAAATTGGTTGAAGTTGGACAAGGAAGACAACGTAATGAGTTATGGTTGTGTGTATTTGCATAGAAGTTATATTTTCATGGATCCTCCAATATGTGGTGTTTGCCTAGGATCTTTTGCTAGCCAAAAAAATTGTACTAAGTAGAGATACTACTTGTGCATCAAAAAACCCTTAAATCCAGTTTCTTGCCATGAGTGTCCACCATACCTACCTATGGATTGAACAAGATCCGTCAAGTAAGTTGTCATCGGTGCATAAAGCAATAAAAGTTGGTCCTAAATATGTTTGATCTTTTATTGTAAGGGAAAACTGAGTGTTGTACGAACTTGTGATGGCAAAGTAATAAAAGTGACGGACTGCATAATAAAGGTTGCTATCATAAGGGGCAACATAATGTGAAGTTCCTTTGCATTAAGAGCTTGGGCATCCAAATAAAAAGCTCATGACAAACTCTGCTTCCCTCTGCAAAGGGCCTATCTTTTACTTTTTAGTATTTACTTTTATGCAAAGAGTCAATAGTATAAATTCTCATTTCGACCTCAATTATTCTCTAGTTGGCAAGCATCATGTGGTGGGGAAATATCTAGGCACATATGACCAGTCAAATATATTTGATCATGATTTATTATTGTTGATAATTATCTCTATGATAAATGAGTTGGGAGGCAAAATATTAAGCCCCTATCTTTCTCCGTGTTTGACGGATGCCATTTATTCTAAGAATATGCTTTGAGTAGTAGCAATAATGGAAAACTATATGATGATTGAGTATGTGGAGCTCTTACTTAGAGTCTGTTGCATAAGTTGAATTGCAATTGTTTGGTGACTAATGATACGTCTCCAACGTATCTATAATTTTTCATTGTTCCATGCTATTATATTATCTGTTTTGGATGTTTATGGGCTTTATTATACACTTCTATATTATTTTTGGGACTAACCTATTAACCCAGAGCCCGGAGCCAGTTTCTGTTTTTCCCTTGTTTTAGTGTTTCGCAGAAAAGGAATATCAAACGGAGTCCAAATGGAATGAAACCTTCGCGAGAGTTATTTTTGGAATGGAAGCAATCCAGGAGACTTGGAGTACACGTCAGGGAATCAACGAGAAGAGCACGAGGTAGGGGGCGCGCCCTCCACCCTAATGGGCCCCTCGTGGCTCCCCTGATGTATTTCTTTCGCCTATATATGTCCATATACCCTAAAAATATTGGGGAACAGAATAGATCGGGAGTTCCGCCACCGCAAGCCTCTGTAGCCACCAAAAACCAATTGGGACCCTGTTCCGGCATCCTGCCGGAGGGGGGAACCCTCACCAGTGGCCATATTCATCATCCCAGCGATCTCCATGACGAGGAGGGAGTAGTTCACCTTCGTGGCTGAGGGTATGTACCAGTAGCTATGTGTTTGATCTCTCTCTCTCTCGTGTTCTTGATTTGGCACGATCTTGATGTATCGCGAGCTTTGCTATTATAGTTGGATCTTATGATGTTTCTTCCCCTCTACTCTCTTGTAATGGATTGAGTTTTCCCTTTGAAGTTATCTTATTGGATTGAGTCTTTAAGGATTTGAGAACACTTGATGTATGTCTTGCATGTGCGTATCTGTGGTGACAATGGGATATCACGTGATTCACTTGATGTATGTTTTGGTGATCAACTTGCGGGTTCCGCCCATGAACCTATGCATAGGGGTTGGCACACGTTTTCGTCTTGACTCTCCGGTAGAAACTTTGGGGCACTCTTTGAAGTTCTATGGGTTGGTTGGATAGATGAATCTGAGATTGTGTGATGCATATCATATAATCATACCCACGGATACTTGAGGTGACATTGGAGTATCTAGGTGACATTAGGGTTTTGGTTGATTTGTGTCTTAAGGTGTTATTCTAGTAATAACTCTATGATAGATCGAACAGAAAGAATAGCTTCGTGTTATTTTACTACGGACTCTTGAATAGATCGAGCAGAAAGAATAACTTTGAGGTGGTTTTGTACCCTACCATAATCTCTTCGTTTGTTCTCCGCTATTAGTGACTTTGGAGTGACTCTTTGTTGCATGTTGAGGGATAGTTATATGACCCAATTATGTTATTATTGTTGAGAGAACTTGCACTAGTGAAAGTATGAACCCTAGGCCTTGTTTCCTAGCATTGCAATACCGTTTACGCTCACTTTTATCATTAGTTACCTTGCTGTTTTTATATTTTCAGATTACAAAAACCTATATCTACCATCCATATTGCACTTGTATCACCATCTCTTCGCCGAACTAGTGCACCTATACAATTTACCATTGTATTGGGTGTGTTGGGGACACAAGAGACTCTTTTTTATTTGGTTGCAGGGTTATTTGAGAGAGACCATCTTCATCCTATGCCTCCCACGGATTGATAAACCTTAGGTCATCCACTTGAGGGAAATTTGCTACTGTCCTACAAACCTCTGCACTTGGAGGCCCAACAACGTCTACAAGAAGAAGGTTGCGTAGTAGACATCAACTAAGAATATAGGTTGTTGAGTTTCAAGAGAATTCATTGTTTGAACCTTAACATGTGAATTGGTTGCTACTTTAACATGATGAGTTTTATGAGAAAGAGTTGTTGTTATGATGCTAGGATAAGTGATTGAAATTAACATTGATCAAACTTATGCACTTTGCTAGCATCCACACTTCATAAATTATTTCTTTTATCATTTACCTACTCGAGGACAAGTAGGAATTAAGCTTGGGGATGCTGATACATCTCCCACATATCTATAATTTATGAAGTATTCATGCTGTTATATTATCATTCTTGGATGTTCTGCAATCATTTTATAGCAACTTTATATCATTTTTTGGGACTAACCTATTGACATATTGCCCAGTGCCAGTTGTTGTTTTTTGCTTGTTTTTACATCGCAGAAAATCAATACCAAACGGAATCCAAACGCAACGAAAGTTTTTGGAAATTTTTTTGGACCAGGAGACATCCAGTGGGCCAAAGAAGTGCCAGAGGGGAGCCCCGAGGGGGCACAACCCACCAGGGCGCGCCCAGGTGGGTTGTGCCCACCTCGGTGGCCTCCCGCACCGCCTCTTCGCTCTATAAACCATCAAATATTCCAAAAACCCTGGGGGTAACCCTACATCAGAAGTTCCACCGCCGCAAGCCTCTGTAGCCATGAGAAACAAATCTAGACCCCGTTCCGGCACTTCGCCGAAGGGGGAATCATCACCGGTGGCCATCTTCATCATCCCGACGGCCACCATGATTGGAAGGGAGTAGTTCACCCTCGGGGTTGAGGGTTTGTACCAGTAGCTATGTGTTTAATCTCTCTCTCTCTCTCTCTCTCTCTCGTGTTCTTGAGATGTCACGATCTTGATGTATCGCGGGCTTTGTTAATATAGTTGGATCATATGATGTTTTCCCCTCTCTATCTTGTTGTGATGAATTGAGTTTTCCCTTTGAGATTTCATTTTATTGGATTGAATACTTTTATGGATTTGAGAACACTTTTATGGATTTGAGTAATATGTTTTGGCACTCAACTCGCGGATTCCCGATGTGACATTGGGGTAATCTATGCATAGGGGTTGATGCACGTTCTTGTCTTTGTTTCTCCGGTAGAAATCCTGGGGCACTAAATAGTACGAACTCTTCGACAGATCGATCGGAAAGAATAGCTTCGAGGTGGTTTCTTAACCTACAAACAATTTCTTCTTATGTTCTCCGCTAAATAGGAACTTTGGTGTGATTCTTCATCGCACTTTGAGGGATGGTCATATGATCCAGTTAGATTAGCAATGTTGAGAGATTGCACTAGCGAAAGTACGGGCCCTGGGCCTCATTTTCAAGCATTGCAATACCGTTTGTGCTCCGTTTATCAATTGCTACCTTGCTGTTTTTTATTATTCCTATCACAAAAATCAATATCTACTATCATTACTACGCTTTTATTGCCATCTCTTCGCCGTACTAGTGCCCCTATACAAATTACCATTGTATTTGGTGTGTTGGGGACACAAGAGACTCTTTGTTATTTGGTTGCAGGGTTGTTTGAGAGAGACCATCTTCATCCTACACCTCCCACGGATTGATAAATCTTAGGTCATCCACTTGAGGGAAAATTGCTACTGTCCCACAAAACTCTGCGCTTGGAGGCCCAATGATAACCCACAAGTATAGGGGATCAATTGTAGCCTCTTTCGATAAGAAAGAGTGTCAAACCCAACGAGGAACTAAAGGTAGAACAAATATTCCCTCAAGTTTTATCGACCACCGATACAACTCTACGCACGCTTGACGTTCGCTTTACCTAGAACAAGTATAAAACTAGAAGTACTTTTTAGGTGTAACGGGATAGGTTGCAAGAATATAAAGGCCGTAGGGGCAGCTTAGGTAAAGAAGCAATAAAGTTAGTATAGCGATTGTGGAAAAGTGGTGGTAGGAGTTGCGAAATTGTCCCTAAGCAATTGACTACTTTACTAGACCGATAGCAACTTTTATGTGGGACAGGCCACTGCTAGCATGTCATCCCTGACTTGTAATTCTATGCACTTATGATTGGAACTATTAGCAAGCATCCGCAACTACTAAGGTTCATTAAGGTAAAACCCAACCATATCATTAAGATATATTGGTCCCCCTTTAATCCCGTATGCATCATTTCTATGCTAGGTTGAAGGTTCTGTCACTCTTGCCCTCTAATACATAGTCCTATCAACATACAACTAACCCTATGGTGTGATCCGCGCGCGCACTCATATGATGGGCACCAAAGGACAGCAACATAACCACAAGCAAATTAAACCAATCATAGGAATTCATCAATTGCCGATAGGACACCGAAAATCTGCTCAGACATCATAGGATGGCAACACATCATTGGATAATAATATGAAGCATAAAGCACCATGTTCAATTAGAGGGTACAACGGGTTGTGGGAGAGTGGACCGCTGTATATAGATGGGGGAAGGTGATGAAGATGTTGGTGAAGATGACGGAGGTGTTGGTGTAGATTGCGGTGATGATGATGGCCCCGGCGGCGTTCCGGCACCACCGGAAGAGAGGGGGAGAGAGCCCCCCTTGTTCTTCTTATTCTTATTCTTCCTTGACCTTCTCCCTAGATGGGAGAAGGGTTTCCCCTCTGGTCCTTCGCTTCCATGGCATGGGTGGGGTGAGAGCCCCTCTGAGATTGGATCTGTCTCTCTGTCTCTCTCTCTGTTTCTGCCACCCAGATTCTGGCCTTCCACCGTTTCTTATATTCCTGGAGATCCGTAACTCCGATTGGGATGAATTTTGGACACGATCTCTATCCGGATATTAGCTTTCTTGCGTCGAAAGAAGGGCACAAACCGCCTTACAGGGTGTCCACGAGGGCCCAATTCGTGCCTGACCCCCTAGGGTGCGCCCCCTGCCTCGTGGCCCCCTCGGGCATCGTATCGCGTTGATTCTTCTTCCCAAAAATCACATATATTCCAAAAAATCTTCGTTAGTTTTTATCCCGTTTGGACTCCGTTTGATATGGATTTTCTGTGAAACAAAAATCATGCTACAAACAGGAACTGGCACTGGACACTAGATCAATATGTTAGTCCCAAAATAGTATAAAAAGTTGCAAAAACTATGTAAAAGTTGTAGAATATTCGCATGGAACAATCAAAAATTATAGATACGACAGAGACGTATCACCCAACACGAGTCTACAAGAATAAAGTTGCATAGTAGACATGAGTCTCCAACGTATCTATAATCTTTTATTGTTCCATGATGTTAAATTATCAATCTTGGATGTTTTATATACATTTACAAGCAAACTTATCTCATTTTTTGGAGCTAACCTATTAACTTAGTGCCCAGTGCCAGTTCCTATTTTTTGCTTTTTTTTTACTTTGCATATCAATCCAAACGAAGTCCAAATGCCACAGAACTTTTTGGAGATTTTTTTGGTGATAAGAGACCCTGGAAGCATTGCGAGGAAGCCGGAAGATGGTTGTGGGGCCCACTAGGCACCAGGGCGCGCCAGAGGCCCCAGGCACCTCTGGCGCGCCCTATTGGATAGTGGGGCCCACAGGCACCATCTTGACCTACCTCTGACTCTATAAATACTCTAAAATCCTTAAAACCCTGGGGAGCAGACGAAATACTTTTTCCATCGCCGCAAGTTCCAGAACCACGAGATCCAATCTAGAGGCCTTTTCCGGCACTCTGCCGAAGGTGGTAACAATCACGGAGGGGTTCTTCATCATCTTTGCTGCCCCTCCGATGATGCGTGAGTTGTTTACCATAGACCTACGGGTCCGTAGTTAGTAGTTACATGGCTTCTTCTCTCTTTTTGATCTTCAATACAATGTTCTCCTTGATGTTCATGGAGATCTATATGATGTAATGACTTTTGGTGGTGTGTTTGTTGTGATCCGATGAATTGTGAGTTTATGATCAGATCTATCCATGAATATTATTTGGGTTTTCTCTGAACTCTTTAATGCTTGATTTGTGTAGCCTCGTATTTCTTCTCCGATTTATTGGCTTAGTTTGGCTGACTAGATTGATTTTTCTTGCCATGGGAAGAGGTGCTTTGTGATGGGTTCGATCTTGCAGTGCTCAATCTCAGTGACAGAAGGAGACATGACATGCATGTATCGTTGCTATTAAGGGTAACAAGATGGGGTTTATTCATACGTGAGTTTATCTTCTCTACATCATGTCATCTTGCTTAAGGCATTACTCCATTCCTTCATGAACTTAATACACTAGATTAATAGTAGTAGACGTGTGGAGTAATAATAGTAGATGCAGGCAGGAGTCGGTCTACTAATCTTGGACATGATGCCTATATGCATAATCGTTGCCTTGGATGTCGTCATAATTAACCACTTTTCTATCAATTGCCCAATAGTAATTTGTTTACCCACTGATATGATTTGATTAGAACTAACCCAGACAAATGATGTTTTTAGCAAAACTACCGTGGTGTCATTTTTTGTGCAGAAATAAAAGTTCTCGGAATGGGCTGAAAATTTATGGTGATTTTTTATGGACCAAAAGAGACCCCCGAAGCACCGGATCTGGGCCAAGAAGTGGATGAGGAGGCCACAAGCTTGCTATCCGCGCCCTATCCCCTGGGGCGCTTGCTCCGAGCTTGTGGGCCCCTCGAGCACCCCCTTGACGTGAGACCGAGGCCAAAAATTCCTATAAATACAAAAAACAAAAAGAACCCTGGATCGGAAGTTCCACCGCCGCAAGCCTCTGTAGCCACAAAAAACCAATCGGGACCCCGTTCCGGCACCCTGTCAGAGGGGCAAATCAACGCCGGCGGCCATCTTCATCATCCCGGGGCCACCATGACGAGTAAGGAGTAGTTCACCCTCGGGGCTGAGGGTATGTACCAATATCTATGTGTTTGATCTCTCTTTCCCGTGTTCTTGATTTGGCACGATCTTGATGTATTGCGAGCTTTAATAATATAGTTGGATCATATGGTGTTTTTCCCCTCTCTATCTTTTTGTGATGAATTGAGTCTTGCTCTTTGAGGTTTCGTTATGTTGGATTGAGTATTGGATTTGAGAACACTTGATGTATGTCTTGTGACGGGATATCTGTTGTGACAAAGGGATGTTCTATTGATTCACTTGATGTATGTTTTGGCACTCAACTCACGGATTCCTGAGGTGCCCTTGGGGTAATCTATGCATGGGGGTTGACACGCGTTTGAGTCCTACGTTCTCTGATAGGAACTTTGGAGTGATTCTTTGTTACACGTTGAGGGGTTGTTATACGATCCAATTATGTTATCATTGTTGAGATTTTGCACTAGTGAAAGTATGAACCCTAGGCCTTATTTTCATGCATTGCAATACCGTTTTTGCTCACTTTTACTACGTGCTACCTTGCTGTTTTTATATTTTCAGATTACAAAAACCTATATCTACTATCCATATTACACTTGTATCACCATCTCTTCGCCGAACTAGTGCACCTATACAATTTACCATTATATTGGGTGTGTTGGGGACACAAGAGACTCTTTGTTATTTGGTTGCAGGGTTGTTTGAGAGAGACCATCTTCATCCTACCCCTCCCACGGATTGATAAACCTTAGGTCATCCACTTGAGGGAAAATTGCTACTGTCCTACAAAACTCTGCGCTTGGAGGCCCAACACGAGTCTACAAGAAGAAGGTAGCGTAGTAGACATCAAGCTCTTTTCTGGTGCCGTTGCCGGGGAGGTGAGTGCTTGAAGGTAAATCTTTAGATCTTGCAATTGAATCTTTTAGTTTCTTGTTTTATCACTAGTTTGGTTTATAAAAAGAAAACTACAAAAAAATGGAATTGAGGTTGCCTCATATGCTTCATCTTTATAATGTCTTTCTTGAAAACAATGGATCAGAAAATTGTGCCAAAGTATTAGAAGAAGAAGTCAATAAAATGTTTGGCATAAAATCTTTGAGTGATGAGCATGATTTCAATGTTGTTAGTATGATTTCTTTGAATATCTATGATGCTAATGATATGAAAACCATAATCTTGGGCATGCTATATTTGATGAAGATGATATTTTTAATCCCCCAAGTTTTGTTATTTGTCATGATGCTAGCATGCCTCCTATTTATGATAATTATGTTGATGAAAGTGGGTTTGGAAGAGTGTCAACTCTAGTTAATGATCTCACTATGTTGGAGGGTGTTGAATCTTTTCACAATATTGATAAAAGTGGATTTGGAGTGGTCATGACTTTATTTAGTGATGAATCCACTTTTTTGGAAGAGGTTTGAATTGATTATGATGGGAACAAAGTAGCTATCTATGATGATTATTGTGATGACATGTATGCTATAAAGAATAATGATAACCATGAAATTTGTCATCATGATTTTAATGCTAAAATTGATTATGTAAATCAAGTATCTCATGATAGTTATTTTGTTGAGTTTGCTCCTGATACGTCTCCAACTTATCTATCATTTTGCTTGTTCCATGCTGCTATATTATCATTATTGGATGTTTTACAATCAGTTTATAGCAACTTTGTATCATTTTTTGGGACTAACCTATTGACATTGTGCCCAGTGCGAGTTGATGTTCTTTACTTCATAGAATATTAGTACTGGACGGAGTCCAAACGCAGCTAAACTTTTTCGAGATTTTTTCTGGACCAGAAGACAACCAGTGGGCCAAAGAAATACCAGAGGGGAGGCCCAAGGTGGGCAAAACCCACCAGGGCACGCCAGGAGGCCTAGGCGCGCCCAGCGGGATTGTGCCCCCCTCGGTGACCTCCCGCACCGCCTCTTCGCCCTATAAATTCCCAAATATTCCAGAAACCCAAGAGGAGTCGACGAAACACAATTCCAGCTGCTGCAAGTTCCAGAACCATGAGACCCAATCTAGACACCATCACAGAGGGGTTCATCATCCTCATTCGTGCCTCTCCGATGATGGGTGAGTAGTTCACCATAGACCTACGGGTTCGTAGGCAGTAGCTAGATGGCTTCCTCTCTCTCTCTTTTGATTCTCAATACAATGGTCTCTTGGAGATCTATTTGATGTAACTCTTTTTGCGGTGTGTTTGTTGGGATCCGATGAACTTTGAGTTTATGATCAGATCTATATCCATGAATATTATTTGAGTCTTCTTTTTGATATCTTATATGCATGATTATTTATAGCCTCGTATTTCTTCTTTGAATCTTTGGTTTAGTTAGGCCAACTAGATCAATCTTTCTTACCGTGTGAAGAGGTGCTTCGTGATGGGTTCGATCGTGCGGTGTCCTTTCCCAGTGACAGAAGGGGCGGCGACACGCATGTATCGTTGCTATTAAGGATAACAAGATGGGGGCTATTCCTACATGAATAGATCTCGTCTACATCATGTCATCGTTCTTATTGCATTACTCCGTTTTTCCATGAACTTAACACACTAGATGCATGCTGGATAGCTGTTGATGTGTGGAGTAATAGTAGTAGATGCAGGCAGGAGTCGGTCTACTAATCTTGGACGTGATGCCTATATATTGACCATTGCCTTGCATATCATCATAATTATTCGATCTTTTATCAATTTCCCAACAGTAATTTGTTTACCCACCGTGTGCTATTTCTCGAGAGAACACTACAAGAAATATGTCAACTTGTGACCCTCACTATTGGTCCCTGAAAGGTCATTGATTTTCATTTGCGACCTTTTTTTTGACCAAAAACAGATGGTCAAAAGCTGGCAGTCGTAAACTAAATTAACGACCTTCTCTCTGAGAAGGTCGTAGACGTTTACGACCAAAATAGAAGGTCGTTGAACCCATGACCTTTTGTTTTGGTCACTGGCTGTCTGCCCAGGCCACGTCGGATTCGACGTGGCAAAATTGCGACCAATTGAAAAGGTCAAAAATTAGAATCGGCCCAGTCCAATTGGGTGTTTATATGGCCCAAGCCCATTAATTCAGCCAATTTAGTGTATTTTTTCTGTCAATTTTTGTTAGCTTCATGGGCCAAGCCCAACATCGCAGCCTTTTTATTTTTGGGCCATGGCCATTTTGGCTGAGCAGTAAAAGTATTTCTTTTTTTTAAGATGGGTCCACTATTCAGATGGGTCCCAATTGTCAGGTTCTTCTAGTAAGTGGGTCCCAATTGTCAAGGTCCTTTTCTTTAAATTTCAATTTGCTAGTAAATAAATCACTAACATTCAAATGGGAACAGATAGAGAACACATGTAGTACTTCACATAATAGCCAGAATCAGTTTGATACATCATACAACAAAGATACAATAGCAGAATCATTGTGTTACATCATCATATAACACATATACAATGGCAATCACAGTCTAGATACTCCAGGTCTCTTCAACTTCGCCCCAGATTCCCAGCTTCCAAATCTGCTGCACAAAATCAACGCCATGTTAATAGACCAAACTCGGTGTTACAACAGATGAACAATAACACAAATTGAGCTTGCTAGTACCATGCTTTTTGTTCTCCAACTAGTTAAAATGAGATACAAGAAAACAGATACCAAGTGGAAGAGATACTGAATCAGATACAAAAGTTGAGTTGTAGTAGGCAAATTCATCAAGTATATATCATGATGTGTATTCATCATATAGTTGTACCATTGCAAACCAAGAGATACGGAAACAGTGGAAGAGCAACAATTAATAGATTAGGCAGTAGGCTAATTTAATTGAGTGCAGCAACTTGGTTGTTGTTGTTGTTTTAGCAGCAGTGGCATACTCAAAATCTAACAAGTATTAGTACGCTGATGATGTGCTAGTGCTAGTATTAAAAAAGGATGAATTTGGCTAGTGCAAGGAAATGAAAAACGAGGACAAAAATTCTTTCTTGCAAATTAACCACCACATGCATAGCATAGCTAGCTAATGACCGAAAGGAAAAAAACTGATGAAGCAGCAAGGCCATGACCACCACCAGGTGCATAGCTACTCTACCTAATGGGACATTAGCAGAAAGCAAGCCGTTTAACTAGCTGACAAACATCAACCATAGAATCTTATTTTTCTCTCCCTCTCTCTACTGATGACCATCAACACAATTTTGTAGAGTTGTAAACTGATTTTTGATAGAATAGACAGTCAATTTGTGTGCTGATTGGACCTAGTTTTAAAGAAACAAAAAGGATTGACAGCATAGGGAGAGGGAGATGGACGTGCTACCTGTTGTTGCAGTGGTGCGTCGTGGTGGCCTGCTTGAGCTCCTCCTCCTAATGCTGCTCACTAACCTGCAGGACAAACAAGGCCATAGGTGAGCTGCAGCAAAGGCATTTCCTGATGATTTACTGAGTTCATGGCCACCTACAGAAATATTAGAGGGGCATGATAAGGAGTTGTAAAATACGAAGAGCCGCCTAGACCTATACCGAATAGTAATGCATATATTCAGGAATGTGAAGTTCACCAATTGTTCCAAAAAACAAGGAAAAATACTTCTTGATGTTTCAAGTGCAGCAGAATATATGCAAGTCCCAAGCATCCAGATGACTACTGTAGTCGATTGATAGCAGTAAATGTATACAAAAACAAACACTGCTTGACAATTGAGGTAATTAAACATTAAAGAACTCATTACATATGCTTTTCTTCATCCAGCGTGATAACATGTTACTGCCATGCTATTGTGATTAAAAGAGTAAGATTTCATCAAGCCTATGTCTCATGGTACAGTAATAAAATACAGAACAAGTGTTCTGTATTATACTGCATAATAGGAACATATTATAAAATACAGAATAGTAGTTCAGTGCCTTCAAGTGTTGAATGAATCATGGTACAGTAATAATCACAATAAACTATCAGTACATGTGTGGCTAGTTGCAAGGTGTCTATCATTAGACACATCATCATCACAGTAGGAGTAATCTAGTGTAGACAAATACCATGAGAGGATTGTTGACTGAATGTTAAATTGAGGGATTCAGTGCTAAGTCAAACGAAACCAAACCACGCAATTGCGAGCACTAGCGAAGCAATTCAACGAAGCAACAAGCAAGGTACTCTGGAACACAGGTAGGAGCGATGGACGACAAAACCAATGGCGCATGCATGGCTCTCTGGGGCCCAGAGCCAGCAGCTGCGTCCCTTCTGGGGTCCATGGCGCTCTGTCAATTGTTGTTGCGATTCATATCATTAAAGCTTCATTTCTGTTTGCAAGCAGTGCGTCGGCGGGCAGGAGGGGAAATGTGAGCCTGACCTGGAGTAAACATGCATAAGAATGTATGTCAGATGCAGCAAAAAAACAAACAAGATGATTAATCATTGGCAACGAATAGTTGAAACTACACAAGCCTTCCATTTCCTTCTATGGCATGTTTGTTTAGGTTCCATACAGACATAGAAAGCATATATCAATCAAACTATACAAGTAGTAAAAATAAGAGGGTGTGCAAGCAAGCAAGCAAGAGATAATGTTCCACTGAAAAAATAGAGTATTGGCAAAGAATAGAGTATACAAGCTACACAAGTCTGTATACACTAGATTAGTAAATGAATGAAAAGGGGACACCTGAAACTATACAAGTATGTCTGTAATTTATACACCTGAAACTATACAAGACTAGATTAGGTAGTGTTCCACTGTTTGTTTCCATTTGCTTGGTAGGAATAGATAAATACATACATAGATAGAAAAAGAGCAGCACATGTATCAAGTGAAAAAAATCAGTGGGTGGATTGATGTGTTCCACATGTTTTCAACCGTGGTAAAACTCCCTATGCCGATCGATTGCGTACAAGTTCTGTGAGGCGATTGGAATAACATTTTCAGATGCACCTAGCTCCTTGATTGAGTGGGGAACCCCAATTAGTTTTTTCCCCATTATACTTCCTTCCTGAGGAATCCCTACTGTTATCCAAATTGAGTGGTGACAGAGTTGTATACAATACTACTAGGAAAAAAGTAGTACAAGCAAGTAGTGTGTGTAATCCAAGGACAGCGCATAAAAACAAGAAGGATCTGCTTCGCCAGCACGCGCGAGTACTACAGTCAGTCAGTCATCCCTTGGCGACAAGAGGAGGAGGGGAGGCAGACCTGGGAGAGCGGGTTGGTGGAGAACTCCGGGATGGAGAGGAACTCAAATTTCAGGAAACTTAATCCATATTTAGATGCTAGTCATGCGTAGGTGTTCCACATCAGAAACCTACAGAAGTGCAGACTCGAGACTGACAATATATATCCACACTTGAAATTTTAGGCGTGCAAAGGTCCAGTGGATTCTAATGAACATGCACATCAGAAATCTACAGGAACAGTCAACACGTATATATCCTGTCAATATGCGTGAGTTCTACAGATGTATCAACTACAGGAACAGTCACCATCGATCACTAGTCACGCACAGAGCATAGTTCTATAGATGTGGACATGCTTTCACATCAGAATTTAGAAACATCAAAGGAGCAGAGCACATATCACGTTGCATCTTTGAATTAAACCGATCTAACAGATCCAATAATAATGCAAGCAGCAGGCCTGGATCTCTTTGGGCTACAGGCTCTCGAGCATGTCCGGGTGCCACACCGCCAATCCTTGCAGCGTGTTCTGCACAACCACCGCACCGAATCAGCACAACTAGGCCACATAAACAACCCAGAGCCACCCAAATGAACAAGGAACAAAATAACATAGAAGCGCTGCGGGAAACCTCACCTTAATCGACTCCACCAGGTTGGCCTGAGCTCTTGGCGCTGAGCTCAGGAGTCCACGCGCTGAGCTCTGCATCGAAACCACCACCAGCGAAACCAATAAGACCTCACGCCCCATCAACGGCAACAGCAGCAAGGGGGGAGCGGGAGCGGCGAACGAACCTGCGGCGGTGGGGACGGCAACGCCGAGGGCGGAGAGGTCGAGGGTGTCCTTGCCGTTGCTCATGGCCACTGGAGACTCAGGCTCCTTCCTGCTGCGCGGGCGACGGCAAGGGAAGGCTGGGTGAGAAACCCTAGCGGCGGGGCCATGGCCATGGCCGCGGGGTAGGGGTTAGGCCTGAGCTGGTAGCTGCTGGGTTGGATCTGGAGGCCGGCGGTGGGCTGGTTGAGAGGAGGTCGCCGCCGGCAGGTGGGATCGGGGGAGAGGATTGGATCGAATCATGGGAGCCGACCCCCGCAGCGACAACCTGCAGGAACAACACGCAGCGACAACCCAGCCCCTGCACGGCGGCGAGGTTGGTCGAGGACGAGGGAGGCGAGGGGAGAGTGAGGGCGGCGGCGGAGGTGGGTGCCGGCGAGGTTCGGAGGGGTGGGTGGCGGCGACGAGGGGGACAAGGGGGATCTGCATCGGGGAAGAGGGGAGAGGATCTGAGGGGGGAGGGAGAGAAAGAAAGAAAGAATGGAGGCGGGGGTGGGTGGAAAATGTCCATGAGGACAGACCTAGGGTTTTGGCTCGGGTGGGTTTGGGCCATTGGATCCGGAAGCATCCGACGGTGGTTGATGCGTGATCCGCGTGATATGCTCATGGTCCAATCAGAACGCAGCAAACCATTTGATGACCTTATGACCATATAAATTGGTCGTGATCGATTCAAGATAAAAAATTTCATTCCATTTTTCACTGCTCAAAATGAGTATTATTGTGAAAGTCATATCAAATATTTGTTCAAATGATATCATATTTTGCACAAGTTTACATCATGGATTTGCAAACAATATTGACAAAGGGAGTTTTTATTTCCTTTGCACGAAAAATCAATTTTCCATTTTTCGAGTGCCCAAAATAAGTTTTTGTGTGAAGGACCTATAATATACTTGTTGCCAAATTGGACCAAATCATTTTTCCAAAATACTAGGCCATATTTAATGCACAATTGACCAAATGGTTGGCTGTAAAAAGTTTTGATCCACCTCTCGTGAAAAAGACAAATTTCCGCCGATTCAGCTGGAAGCGGGTCAAATTTGAACTGTAGCTGCCTTGTAGTTTGCTCTTTCTTTTTTCCAAAAATCATTTCTAGGTACATAAGTATCTATTTAATCAGAGAAACTTCAAAATAATTCCTAGATTCAACCAGTAGCTAGGAAGGTCATTCCCGCTGTTTGACCGCATTTTGAAACGGGCATGAAAAAATCAAAAATATCAAAAAATTGGGAAACCTTCGCATTGTGTCATTATATGTGGCCAAGTTCCCAGGAAAAATAACAAACTTGTAATACGGCAATTATTTTAAAAAAGTGTTCTCAGAAACGAGCTATCACGTGTGGAGATCAATGGCTTTCAAGCCAAATGATCAATCTTATGGCCACATCACGGCATAGTTTGTTCAAATGATCTCATATTGTGCACAAGGGTGCATATTGGAATGGCAAACAATATTGCCTAAGGAAGTTTTCATTTTCTTTGGACGAAAAAACCATTTTCCATTTTTCGAGTGCCCAAAAGGAGGTTTTTTTGTGAAGGACCTCCCAAATAATTGTTGCAAAATTGGACCAAATCATTTTTCTTAAATACTAGGCCATATTTAATGCACAATTGACCAAATGGTTGGGTGTAAAAAGTTTTGATCCACCTCTCCTGAAAAAGATAAATTTCCGCCGATTCAGATGGAAGCGGGTCAAATTTGAACTGTAGCTGCATTGTACTTTGCTCTTTATTTTTTTCCAAAAATCATTTCTAGGTACATAAGTATCTATTTAATCAGAGAAACATCAAAAAAATTGAAAGATTCAACCACTAGCTAGGAACGGTCATTCCCGCCGTTTTGACCGCATTTTGAAACGGGCATAAAAATTTCAAAAAAAAACAAAAAATTGGGAAACCTTCGCATTGTGTCATTATATGTGGCCAAGTTCCCAGGAAAAATTAAACTTGTAATAAGGCAATTATTTTAAAAAAGTGTTCTCAGAAACGAGCTATCATGTGTGGAGATCAATGGCTTTCAAGCCAAATGATCAATCTTATGGCCACATTCATGGCATAGTTTGTTCAAATGATCTCATATTGTGCACAAGGGAGCATATTGGAATGACAAATAATATTGCCTAAGGAAGTTCTCATTTTCTTTGGACAAAAAACCATTTTCCATTTTTCGAGTGCCCAAAAGGAGGTTTTTTTGTGAAGGACCTCCCAAATATTTGTTGCAAAATTGGACCAAATCATTTTTATAAAATACGAGGCGATATTTAATGCACAATTGACCAAATGGTTGGGTGTAAAAAGTTTTGATCCACCTCTCGTGAAAAAGACAAATTTCCGCCGATTCAGATGGAAGTGGGTCAAATTTGAACTGTAGCTGCCTTGTGGTCTGCTCTTTATTTTTTCCAAAAATCATTTCTAGGTAAATAAGTATCTTAATCAGAGAAACACCAAAAAATTCCAAGATTCAACCACTAGCTAGGAACGGTCATTCCCGCCGTTTTGACCGCAATTTGAAATGGGCATAAAAAATTCAAAAGAAATTAAAAAATTGGGAACCTTCGCATTGTGTCATTATATGTGGCCAAGTTCCCAGGAAAAATAATAAACTTGTAATAAGGCAATTATTTTTAAAAAGTGTTCTCAGAAACGAGCTATCACGTGTGGTGATCAATGGCTTTCAAGACAAATGATCAATCTTATGGCCATATTCATGGCATAGTTTGTTCAAATGATCTCATATTGTGCACAAGGGTGCATATTGGAATGGAAAGCAATGTTGCCTAAGGAATTTTTCATTTTCTTTGGACGAAAAAACCATTTTCCATTTTTCGAGTGCCCAAAAGGAGGTTTTTTTGTGAAGGACCTCCCAAATAATTGTTGCAAAATTGGACCAAATCAATTTTCTAAAGTACTAGGACATATTTAATGCACAATTGACAAAATGGTTGGGTGTAAAAAGTTTTGATCCACCTCTCGTGAAAAAGACAAATTTCCATCGATTCAGCTGGAAGCGGGTCAAATTTGAACTGCAGCCGCCTCATAGTTTGCTATTTATTTTTTCCAAAAATCATTTCTAGTTACATAAGTACCTATTTAATCATAAATACATGGTTTGGTGGCGATACGTTGAGGTTTGGGCGGTGGCCGAGGGCCCCAACTCTAGAGCACGTAAACTCGCATGCCCGCCGCATGGTCACCGCGTGACCGTGGCGTTGCCATGTGTTCTGGGCGGCCTAGGCATGTCTAGTGGGTTGGGCACTCCCCAGGTAGGTGCTAGGAAGAAAATTACAACATAAGATTCTCACGAGGAGACCGATCGATGCTCAAACATGAATTAGCAGCCAAGTGTTTTATTAGCGGTACGGGAAATGTACATGGCTAATGGGCGTGAATTTTGGCTGAGGATGATCGGTTACTAAGAAGACCGTCTGCACAAATTTTCAGCTCCAAAGGAGGAGCCTAGGTGGTACTTGCTTTGCAAAGTACCACACTGGACATAAATACGAATGTTGAAGCTGGGCTCAAAATAATGAATGGATTGAGCTGGCATTTGTTGGAGGATGGTTATTTGGGCATAGGAAAGCACTGTAGAAAATGGATACTATTTGGACATGCCAAAGTGGTACTTCCTTCACAAAGTGTTGTTCTGAACAGAATAGGAAATTGAATATTGTTGAATTATTTTTGAACTAGGCAAGGAAGGTTTTTTACATATTTGACGAAGATATGACCCAAAGAATTTATGAGATTTTTTTGGGAATTTTGGGAATGACAGAAATATAGGTTGCTTCACAACCTGGGGCAAAAATTGCCACATGGACATGACACATAGGCAAAACTGATGAGGTGGCGCCTAGTCATAGCAACCCACCACAATTTACAAGGTTATGACCATCTATATTGGTCGTGATCAGCTAGAAATAAGGCAGGGGACCAGCGTTATCTGCTTTATGACCATTTCGTGTATGGAAATTACGACCTTTCTGACCAAAATGGTCGTTATAGTTTAGGGTTTGGAGCCCCCCGAACAGCTTTTGACCAATTGGTCTGAAATAGTCATAGATCTATGACCAATTCTTCCAGGGTCACTGACAGAAAGGTCACTAGTTGACATATTTCTTGTAGTGGAAGCCCCTAGTGAAATCTACGGCCCCGGGGTCTATTCTTCATCATATTTGCTTTGTGATCTATTTTTATCCGCTTTTGTTTTCAGAACTAATATTCCAAAAACCCGAAATACCTTGCTGCACTTTTTGATTACTTATTTTATTACGCGTTTTATCGAGATCTATTTATCCAATCTACCACAATTTTTATCCCGTCAACTTGACAAATTCTGGCGCCGTTGCCCGAATGGGGATTAACAACCCCTTATATGCGTCGGGTTGCAAGTATTTGTTCTTTGTGTGAAGGTACCATTTACATAGTGTTGCTTGGTTCTCCTACTTGATTGATACCTTGGTTTCATAACTGAGGGAAATACCTACCGTAGATGTGCTGCATCATCCCTTCCACTTTGGGGTAATACCGACGTAGCTTCAAGCGACATCAGCTCCCACTACTATTGGTGAGAATAAATTTGCTTATGTGGAGAGTAATAAAAAAATTATGCTTGTAGATCATGAAAAGAATGCTTTATGTGATAGTTATATTGTTGAATTCATTCATGATGCTACTGAAATTATTATGAGAGAGGAATATATGCTTCTACGTATCTCAATAATATCAAGTTTCCTCTCTTTGTGTTGGATGTTTTGAAGTTGCACATATTTTGCCTTCCTATACTAGTTGATTCTTGCTCCCAAAAATTATTTGCTCACAAAATCGCTATGCATAGGAAGTGGGTTAGGCTTAAATGTGCTAGTCATATGCTTCATGTTGCTCTCTTTGTGTTCCAATTCTTATCTTTCATGTGAGCATCACTGAAATCATCATGCCTAGCTAGAAAGGCAATAAAGAAAATCGCTTGTTGGGAGACAACCCAACATTTACCCCTACTGTTTTTGTGTGTTCACATGATTAGGATATTGTAGTAATCATGTTTTATAGCTTTTATTTAAATAAAGTACCAAGTAAAGCCTTTGGGATAGTGTGGATGATTATTGATTTGATTCTGTGAGAAAACAAAAACTTTTGCGCCAAGTACCAAAATTGATATGATCTGCTGGAGCGACGAAAAATTCTGAAAATTTTCAACTTTATTGATATACAAATTGCCTGGTTGTTGTTTAGATCATGGTTGTTGATATACAAATTTTCCTAATTTTTTAGAATTTTTGGATCAATTTATTGATATACAAATTTTCCTAATATTTCAGAATTTTTGGATTAACAGAAGTATGCATGGTTGTTGTTTAGATCATTATAGACTGTTCTATTTTTGACATATTATGACTTCAATGCATAGTTTGCTTGTTTTAGTGTTTCCATGGCTTATATTAAGTGATATAAATTGTGGAAATGATAAGGTACATTAGGTATTGGGTGAGAAAACTTATGAATCTTATCTTGACAGTACCAAAGTGAATGATTTGTCTTTATCATACTAACCCATCTCACGAAGTCCCGTTAAGTTTTGTGTGTTTGAAGTTTTCAAGTTTTTAATGAGATGTCGATATGAAAAGAATAAGGAGTGGCAAGACCCTAACGTTGGGGATGCGCAAGGCACCCCAAGGTAATATTCAAGGAAGACCCAAGCAACCAAGCTTGGGGATGCCCCCGAAGGCATCCCCTCTTTCATCTCCAACATTATCGGTAACCTCACTTGGAGCTATGTTTTTATTCGTCGCATCATATGAGTTTTTCTTGGAGCGTCATTTTCTTTTGTTGAGATTTGATTTCTACTATCTAGACTATTATTTTGCATCTTTTATTTAATAAAAAGTTCAAGTATAGCCTTTACCATGCTTATTTTGCAAGTCTATACGTTGATGTTTTGAAAACAGAAAGTTGTCTACAATTGTCTGAATTCTTCTGGAAAGTCAGAACATGATAAAATCTTTGTACACAGTGAGTAACAACAAATTTTCTACAGTGTGGTAATTTTTCAGAATTTTTGGAGTTAGAGAAGTATGAATCTTCTTGCATTATTTACAGACTATTCTGTTTAGGTAGATTGTTGTTATGTTTGCTTGTTTAATGATTCTATTTGAGGATAGGAGTATTAAATATGCAGAGGCATTTAGTATGCAATATCAAATTATAATTTTAGTGATTTTCTATAGTAGATAATGATAAGGTTTTGCATTGATTTATCCTAACTTATATCATGAGTTCTTGTTGAGTTTTGTGTGGATGAAGTTTTTAAGAATTAGGGAAACCATGATATGAAAGGAATTAAGGAGACACAATAGCTCAAGCTTTGGGATGCCCAAGGTATCCCTAATTAATATTTCAAGAAGTCTCAAGCATCTAAGCATGGGATGCCCCGATTGGCATCCCACCTTTCTTCTTCAACAATGATCGGTCATTTTGGTTGAACCTAAGTTTTTGCTTCTTCAGATGATATGTGCTATCCCTGGAATGTCATTTTTTTTGCTTGCTATTTTAATAAAATACTTAAGATCTGAAATTCTTAAATGAGAGAGAGTCTTCACATAGCTACTTAATTATTTTACTACTCATTGATCTTCACTTATATATTTTTGAGTAGTTTGTCATTACTCTTGTGCTTCACTTATATCTTTTGAGCTAGGTAGTTGCTCCAGTGCTTCACTTATATCTTTTTAGAGCACGGTGGTGGTTTTATTTTATAGAAATTGATGAACTCTCATGCTTCACTTACATTATTTTGAGAGTCTTAAAAATAGTATGGCAATTTGCTTAGGTTATGAATTCGGTCCTAATATGATGGGTATCCAAGAGGGATATAATATAAACTTTCATAAAGAGCATTGAATATATGAGAAGTTTGATTCCTTGCATTTGTTTTGAGATATAAAGATGGTGATATTAGATTCATGCCAGTGAGTAATTGTGGATTGGTAGAAATACTTGTGTTAAGGTTTGTGATTCCCGAAGCATGCACGTATGGTGAACCGTTATGTGATGAAGTCGCAACATGATTTATTTTTTGATTGTCTTCCTTATGAGTGGCGATCAGGGATGAGCGATGGTCTTTTCGTACCAATCTATCCCCCTAGCAGCATGCGTATTATTACTTTGCTTCGATGGCTAATAAATTTTTGCAATAATTATGTGAGTTCTTTATGACTAATGTTGAGTCCATGGATTATACGCACTCTCACCCTTCCAGCATTGCTAGCCTCTCTAGTAGTGCGCAACTTTCGCTGGTGCATTAAACTCACCATATACCCTTCCTCAAAACAGTCACCATACCTACCTATTATGGCATTTCCATAGCCATTCCAAGATATATTGCCATGTAACTTCCACCATTCCGTTTATTATGACACATACCATCATTGTCATATTGCTTTGCACGATCATGTAGTTGGCATAGTATTTGTGGCTTGGCCATTGTTCATTTTTTATACATGTCACTCTAGATCATTGCACATCCCGGTACACCACCGGAGGCATTCATATAGAGTCATATTTTGTTCTAGTATCGAGTTGTAATTCTTGAGTTGTAAGTAAATAAAAGTATGATGATCATCATTGTTAGAGTATTGTCCCATGTGAGGAAAGGATGATCGAGGCTATGATTCCCCCATAAGTCGGGATGAGACTCCGGACTTAAAAAAGAGAGGCCAAAGAGCCCAAAATAAAAAAGAGGCCAAATAGCCCAAACAAAAAAACAAAAAAATGAGAGAAAAGGAGAGAAGGTACAATGTTACTATCCTTTATCCACACTTGTGCTTCAAAGTAGCACCATATTCTTCATGATAGAGAGTCTCCTATTTTATCACTTTCATATACTAGTGGGAATTTTCATTATAGAACTTGGCTTGTATATTCCAATGATGGGCTTCCTCAAATTTCCCTAGGTCTTCGTGATCAAGCAAGTTGGATGAACACCCAGTTAGTTTTCATTTTGAGCTTTCATACACTTATAGCTCTAGTGCATCTGTTGCATGGCCATCCCTACTCACTTGCATTGATATCAATTGATGGGCATCTCCATAACCCATTAATTTGCCTAGTTGATATGAGACTTTCTCCTTTTTGTCTTCTCCTCACAACCTCCACCATACTCTATTCCACTTATAGTGTTATATCCATGGCTCACGCTCATGTATTGCGTGAAAGTTGAAAAATCTTGAGAGCATTAAAAGTATGAAAAAATTGATTGGCTTGTCATCGGGGTTGTGCATGATAAAATACTTTGTGTGATATAGATAGAGCATGGCAAGACTATATGATTTTGTAGGGATAACTTTCTTTAGCCATGATATTTTGAGAAGACATGATTGCTTTATTAGTATGCTTGAAGTATTACTGCTTTTATGTCAATATTAAACTTTTGTATTGAATCTTACGGATCTGAACATTCATGCCACAATATAGAAAGATTACATTGATAAATATGTTAGGTGGCATTCACACTTCATAAATTATTCCTTTTATCATTTACCTACTCGAGGACGAACAGGAATTAAGCTTGGGGATGCTGATACATCTCCTACATATCTATATTTTATGAAGTATTCATGCCATGTTTACAACAATTTTATATGGTTCTGGTATGATTTGATTAGAACTAACCCGGACTAACGTTGTTTTCAGAAGAACTACCGTGGTGTCATTTTTTGTGCAGAAATAAAAGTTATTGGAATGGGCTGAAAATTTAGGGTGATTTTTTATGGACCAAAAGAGACCCCCAAAGCACCTGAGCTGGGCCAAGAAGTGGACGAGGAGACCACAAGCTCGCTAGCCGCGCCCTACCCCGAGGGCGCTAGCTCCGAGCTTGTGGGCCCCTCGAGCACCCCCTTGACGTGAGACCGACGCCAAAAATTCCTCTAAATACAAAAAACCCCGAAAAAGAACCCTAGATTGGAAGTTCCGCCACCACAATCCTATGTAGCCATGAAAAACCAATCGGGACCCTGTTCCGGCACCCTGTCGGAGGGGGAAATCATCACCAGAGGCCATCTTTATCATCCCGACGACCACCATGACGAGGAGGGAGTAGTTCACCCTCGGGGCTGAGGGTATGTACCAGTAGCTTTGATCTCTCTTTCTCGTGTTCTTGATTTGCCACGATCTTGATGTATCACGAGCTTTGTTAACATAGTTGGATCATATGGTGACAAAGTATGTACATCACAAGAGCTGTTGGCTCAGGTGTAATAAGGCCGAAGATGAGCAATATTCCACGGCCGGCAGGTCTCCTCCTCCGACGTGCGTGAGTCCTTGTGGTCTCGAACATCGACAAGGTAGTATCACCCGTTGTTCAGATTTTTGCTGACCACAAAGGGCCCTTCCCAAGGTGGGGATAGCTTGTGCATATCAGTTTGATCCTGGATAAGCCGGAGCACCAAATCGCCTTCTTGAAAGGTCATGGTTTTAACCCGGCGGCTATGATAACGGCGCATATCTTGCTGGTAAATCGCCGAACGAGCCACCACAAGGTCACGCTCATCATCCAATAGGTCAATGGCATCCTGACGTGCTTTTTCATTATCAGCTACAACATAAGCCGCCACACGGGGCGAATCATGACGGATGTCACTAGGGAGAACCGCCTCTGCCCCGTAAACCATGAAGAAAAGCGTGTAACCCGTAGATCTGTTGGGGTAGTATTGATGCTCCATAACACTGAGGGCAGTTCCTCCACCCAACAACCCGGCGTCCTCCGCAAAGGGAGCATAAGCCGGGTTTTATGCCTCTCAAAATCTCTTGATTGGCTCTTTCAGCTTAGCCATTGGACTGGGGGTGAGCCACCGATGATACATCAAGACGAATATGCTCTCGTTGACAAAACTCTTTCATAGCACCTTTGGACAAATTAGTGCAATTATTAGTTATAATGCTATGGGGAAAGCCGAAACGGAAAATCACCTTCTTGATGAACCGGACCGGTGTTGCCGCATCACACTTACTGACCGGCTCTGCCTCAACCCACTTTGTGAATTTGTCAACCGCCACCAAAAGGTGGGTCTTTTTATCTTTGGACCGTTTGAAAGGTCCAACCATATCCAGGCCCCAGACTGCAAACGGCCAAGTAATTGGAATCATCCACTTTTCTTGAGCTGGAACATGAGCTCGTCTTGAAAATTTCTGACAGCCATCACATTTACTGACCAAATCTTTTGCATCAGCATGAGCCGTCAACCAATAAAACCCATGACGGAAAGCCTTGGCCACGAGAGACTTAGAGCCGGCATGATGACCAAAATCTCCTTCAAGAATCTCTCGTAGGATCTCACGACCTTCCTCAGGAGAGACACAATGTTGAAACGCCCGTATGACACTGCGATGATGCAACTCTCCATTGACAATAGTCATTGACTTACACCTCCGGGTTATCTGCCTGGCTAAAGTTTCATCTTTAGGTAACTCGCCCCGGGTCATATAAGCCAAATATGGAACTGTCCAATCAGGAATAGCATGAAGAGTCGCCACCAATTGTGCCTCCGGGTCAGGCATAGCAAGATCTTCCTCCGTAGGCAATTTGACTGAAGGGTTATGCAGAATATCAAGGAAACTGTTAGGTGGCACCGGCTTACGCTGGGACCCTAACTGGCTCAAATCATCAGCCGCCTCATTTTTCCTGCGATCAACATGTTCCACTTGATAACCTTTGAAATGACCAGCAATAGCATCAACCTCGCGGCGGTAAGCCGCCATGAGTGGATCCTTAGAATCCCAAGTGCCCAAAACTTGCTGAGCCACCAAATCTGAGTCACCAAAACACCTCACCCGGCTTAGGTTCATCTCCTTAGCCATCCGAAGACCATGGAGTAAGGCTTCATACTCAGCTGCATTGTTAGTAAAACGGAACATCAACCTTAAAACGTAACAAAATTTATCACCTCGTGGGGAAGTCAAAATAACTCCAGCCACCGAGCCTTCCAACTGCCTGGATCCATCGAAGGGAATAGTCCAATATGTGTTATCCAGCTTCTCCTCAGGCATCTGCAGCTCTGTCCAATCATTGATAAAATCCACAAGTGCTTGAGACTTGATGGCTGTCCGAGGCGTATACTTTAAACCATGGGGTCCAAGCTCAATGGCCCACTTGGCTACCCAACCTGTGGCCTCTCTGTTTTAAATAATATCCCCTAAGGGAGCAGAACTAACCACAGTGATGGGATGACCAAGGAAATATTGCTTGAGCTTTCGACTCACCATGAACACCCCATATACCAACTTTTGCCAATGCGTATAGCTTTGCTTGGACTCAGTGAGCACCTCACTTATGTAATAAACCGACCGCTGAACTGGATACTCCTTGCCTGATTCCTTCCTTTCTACAACGATTGCCATGCTGACAGCTCGGCTATTGGCAGCCACATATAACTACAAGGGCTCCTTATCAATAGGAGCAGCAAGGATCGGCAGCTCAGCTAACTATTTCTTCAAGGCTTCAAACGCCTGATCAGCGGCCTCACTCCAGACAAAGTGATCTGTTTTCTTCATCATCTGGTATAGAAGGATAGCCTTTTCACCAAACCGGCTTATGAACCGGCTTAAGGCTGCAATACGACTTGCCAGACACTGCACATCATTAATACATGTCGGTTTAGCCAGGGAAGTGATAGCCTTTATTTTCTCCGGGTTAGCTTCGATACCCCGTTCAGAAACCAGAAAGCCCAAGAGCTTGCCTGCTAGTACACCAAAGAAACACTTAGCCGGGTTAAGCATCATTTTGTAGACCTGGAGATTGTCAAAGGTCTCTTTCAAATAATCTATCAGGGTTTCCTTCTTCCTGGATTTCACCACAATATCATCCACATAAGCATGAACATTGCACCCAATCTGATTATGAAGGCAATTTTGCACACACCGCTGGTAAGTCGCCTGGGCACTCTTGAGCCCAAAAGGCATAGACACATAACAGAAGGCTAGAAAGGGAGTGATGAAAGCTGTCTTCTCCTGGTCCTTAATTGCCATCTTGATATGATGATTACCAGAGTAAGCATCCAAAAAGCTCAAACGCTCACAACCCGCCGTAGCATCAATGATCTGATCAATACGGGGGAGAGCAAAAGGATCAGCCGGACAGGCCTTGTTTAAGTCTGTGTAATCCACACACATACGCCAAGTACCATTTTTCTTAAGTACCATCACCGGGTTAGCCACCCACTCAGGATGAAAAACTTCAACAATAAACCCCGCCGCCAAGAGCCGGGCGACTACTTCACCAATGGCCTTGCGCCTCTATTCATTGAAACGGCGAAGGAATTGCTTGATCGGTTTAAACTTTGTATCAATATTGAGAGTGTGTTCAGCGAGCTCCCTCGGTACACCTGGCATGTCTAAAGGTTTCCATGCAAAGATGTCCTGGTTCTCACAAATGAACGCGATGAGCGCGCTTTCCTATTTCTGATCCCGATTAGCACTGATACTGAACTGCTTGGATGAATCGCGAGGAACAAAGTCAACTAGCTTAGTGTCATCTGTCGGCGTTCTGGGAACGGGGGTCCCCAGACTTGCCTGCCTGCGGCCCATGGCGTGGCGCTGCGAGTGGGCCCATGCGGCCCATCTTCACCAACAAGCATTCAAGACCCTCGCGAGGGGCCAAGCCTCGCGAGGCGGACGACGCAAGACCTTCTCAGGAGTGGCCTCACCAGGCTGGCTCGCGAGAGGCGGAGAGATCAAGGCAAGGCAAACCTCGCGAGGTTCTCGTGACGTGAGCCATGACGACCAAGGCCAGGCGGGCGCCAGGCGGGCGCCAGGCGGGCATAGTGTCCTTGTTTCCCCTTTGGTGCTAAGGGGGCAAGCACAGGTGAGGAGTACCAAGGCATCAAGCAAGGGTTTCCTTATCGGTGCAACAAGACCGAGACCAGCAGGACGGCAGGACGGAGGTCACTGTGGAGCCTAAGACAGCGTAACCACCAGAGCCTTTGGCAGGCGAATACCACCTTTAGTCAGGATAGCTTGTACTACCTATCCCCTTTCAAATTGGCCGTTGTGGCATCCCTTCCCGCTCAATATTTGGGAAGAGGACCAAGGCCTCTATAAATAGGACTAGCCACCAGAGTAGGAGGCAACTCATATCGAGAGTGATCCTCATCCGCACAAGCACAAGAACACCTCAACCTCAGGAGGTTGTTCTTCCCTTGTAACTGTTCATTCTCAGCCCAAGAGGCAATCCACCACCACCACACTGGAGTAGGGTATTACACCACAACGGTGGCCCAAACCAGTATAAATCTTGTGTCTCGTGCGTTGCGAGTTCATCAAGCCTAGCCCTTAGATCACGGAGTGTGTGAGGACGTGATAAGTGAGGGGGGTATCTTCGTGCGCACCCAGTGTTCGAACCTTGAGGGTTTTGCTGGAACCCATGATCCGACATTTGGCGCGCCAGGTAGGGGTGCATCGGAGTCTTCCTTTCCGTCGATCCGCGCTCTGCCATCTTCGCGCCCGTTCCTCATGGCCGGTGTTGCTCTTCGGGCCGCATCTGCGGACGCCCACGGAGGCGCCCAGGGGCTCCGAGCCCTCACCCCCGCCATGCGGCAGGTACAGTGGCCACCAAAGTTCAAGCCAGAGATGCCGCCGCGCTACGATGGCGCGGCGGACCCGTTGGCTTTCCTGCTGGCGTATGAGGAAGCCGTCCTCAAGGCCGGGGGCGACGACAAGGTCATGGCCAACTGGCTACCCATGGCCCTAACAGGGGTGCCGTGCGCCTGGTTGCTCACCCTCCTAGGATCTTCCATGGCGTCTTGGGAGGAGCTGCGCGACATCTTCACTACACGTTTCGCGGCGCCGCCGCCCCCTGTAGTTGCGGCCCTCCTCGGCGGTTCGCAGGCACCGCCCTGAGATCGTCACGTCAAGTCATTCCAAGCGCCCGGGGGCTCCCCCTGGTTGGGCAGCGCCCGAGGCCGACCTCACCTTCGACTCAGGGGACCATCCGGTCTCCATTGTCGGCTCGAGTGTGCTTCCGATGCTTTGCACTCCCACCATCTGCAACGTGTCCGTCACCAAGACGCTCATCGACGGCGGCGCCGGCCTCAACGTGCTCTCCGTGGAGGCCTTCAGCCTTCTGCACATGCCACTCGAGGGGCTCCGCCCCAGCAAGCCTTTTTCAGGGGTTGGCGGGGGCTCCGCCCACTCCCTGGGGCGGATCCGCCTCCCCGTAACCTTCGGCACACGCGACAACTACCGCACCAAGCTGGTCGACTTTGACGTTGCCCGCATCGGCCTCCCGTACAATGCCATCCTCGGGTACCTGGCGCTGGCTCAGTTCATGGCGGCAATGCATCCAACCTACAACCTCATGAAGATGCCCGGGAGCAAGGGCGTCCTCACGGTGGCTGGAGATACCAAGGAGGCCCTGACGATGCTCAAGCTTTCCCTCAAGGCCGCTGCCTCGGTGCAGCCCGCCGACACGGACGCCGCCAAGGCCAAGAAGGCCGCGCCAACCAAGAAGAAGCAGTTGTTCACTCAAGACAAGGCATAGACCAAGCAGGTGCCAGTCGAGGAGGACGGGTCCTCAGGCGCCACCTTTACTATAGGCGCCAACTTCGAACCAGAGCAAGAGGAGGCGCTGGTGAAGTTCCTGCGCGCAAACAAAGAAGTATTCGCTTGGGAGCCCAACCAACTGGTAGGGGTCCCAAGAGGGGGGATAGAGCACCACTTGAAGGTGTGTCCCAATGTGCGTCCTGTGAAACAGAGGGCAAGGCGGCAGTCCATAGAGAAGCAGGCTTTCATCATCCAAGAAACCTGCAAGTTGGAAGCAGCGGGTGTCATTCGTGAGGTTCGGTACCCCGAGTGGCTGGTGAACCCCGTTGTTGTGCCCAATAAAGGTGGGAAGGAGTGCATGTGTGTCGTCTTCACCAACCTCAACAAGTCCTGCCCCAAGATCCGTTCCCGCTTCCACGCATCGATCAGATCATCGACTCCACTGCCGAATGCGATCTGTTGTGCTTCCTGGACGCGTTCTCGGGCTATCACCAGATCAAGATGGCGGTAGAGGATGTGGAGAAGACAGCCTTCCTGACCCCGTGTGGGGTGTACTGCTACCCTTGCATGCCGTTCGGGCTGCGCAACGCCGGCGCAACCTTCCAGCAGCTGATGTACGTCGCCCTGGGTCGGCAGCTCGGGAGAAATGCATAAGTGTACCTCGACGACATCGTGGTAAAGTCTTGGGAGGCAAGGACCTTGATTCAGGACCTGGAGGAGACCTTCGAGAGCCTCCGCCAGGTGGACTTGCGGCTCAACCCAGAGAAGTGTGTGGTTGGTGTCCCTTCCGGCAAGTTGCTGGGCTTCCTCGTGTCCCACAGGGGGGTCGAGGACAACCCAGAGAAGATCAAGGCAATCGAAGACATGAGTCCACCACAGACCCTTAAAGAAATGCAAAAACTTGTTGGCCGGGTGACCGCAATCGGGCACTTCATCTCCAAGCTGGGAGAGTGCGCCCTACTCTTCTTTAAGCTGATGAAGAAGAAGGGCCCATTTGAGTGGACTCCGGAGGCCGACCAAGCTTTTCAAGAGTTCAAGAGGTACTTGACCAGCCCTCCGGTAATGGTGGTGCCACGCCCTACTCCGCCAGCGCAGCTCTAGTGGTGGTTCGGGAAGAGCGCAAGCCAAGGGCGCATTGCGACGAGCTGCGCCCCCAGCAGTGGCAATGCAAGGCCAGGAGCACGCCACGAAGGCCGCGGCAGCGACAGCAAAGGACCAAGCTCGGTAGGACGACGCCCCTGGGCCTGTAGGGGCCCCGGCAAGCGATCTGGCATCAGAGGGCAAACCACCTCAGGAGGCGCCCCAGCTTTCGGAAGGCGCAGGGCTCACCAGTACGCCCGCCCTCGTCGAGCGTCCGGTGTATTTCATCAGCACGGTATTGTGGGATGCAAGGCCACGGTACCCCATGCCACAAAAGCTCCTACTCGCTCTCTTGATGGCCTCGCGCAAGCTGCAGCACTACTTCCAAGGCCACCCCATCAAGGTCGTCTCAGCCTACCCATTGGAGAGGGTGCTCAGGAGCCCCAACTCCGCTAGGAGGGTCGCCGAGTGGAACATTGAGTTGCAGGCGTTCCAGTTGGAGTTCAGCACAACCAGAGTCATCAAAGGGGCCACGCTCGCTAATTTCGAAGCAGAATGGGCAGACGCTCGAGGGCGCGAAGTTGGCAAGGATCGGTCCCTTTAACCAGGAAGTGAAGCACCAGACGACTGGGTCATGTACTTCGATGGTGCCTTTCACTAGGGCGTGGGGGTTGGAGCGGTGCTCATCTCACCCACTCAGGACAGGCTCTACTACACTGTGCAGCTCTGCTTCCAGCAGGGCGAGAAGGTCTGCAACAACATAGCAAAATACGAAGGCCTCATAGCTGGCATCAAGGCTGCGGCGGCCCTGGGGGTAAAGCGCTTCACCATCAAGGGCGACTCGCAGCTCCTCGTCAACTTCTCCAACAAGGTGTACGAGCCGAAGGACGAGGACATGGAGGCGTACCTCGCGGAAGTGTGCAAGATGGAAAAGCAGTTCCAAGGCCTGGAATTGCAGCACGTGCCCCGCGGCACCAACAAGGAAGCCGACGACATCGCCAGAAGAGCATCCAAGCGGCTCCCCCAAGAGCCTGGTGTCTTCGAGGAGCGGCTATTCAAGCGATCGGCAACACCACTGCTATCCAGGACGGCGCAGCCTCGAGAGGAGCTCCCACAGCCACCTGCCTCGGGAGCCCCGGCCTCTGGACCGACCTCTGGGGTGCGCCTACTCTTGGTACTCGAGCCTCAGGAGGGATGCTGGACCAAGGAATTCAAGGAGTACCTGATGCAGGGGACGGTGCCGGAGAAGGAAACGCAGAGCGTGTGGCCCGTCAGGCCACGGCATACTGCATCCAGGACGGTGAGTTATACAGGAAGCGGCCAAATGACGTTTCCCTGCGCTGCATCTCCAGGGAGCAGGGGAAGGAGTTGTTAGCTGACATACATGGCGGGGACTGCGGGCACCACTCGTCATCATGGACCCTCGTCCGCAAGGCATTCCGCAGTGGATTCTACTGGCAAACGGCGCTCAACGACGCAGCCGAGCTGGTGAAGTCCTGTGAAGCCTGCCAGTTCCATGCCAAGCAGATCCATCAGCCAGCTTAGGGCCTCTAGACCATCCTGCTCACGTGGCCCTTCGCTGTCTGGGGGCTAGATATCCTGGGCCCATTTCTCCGAGCGCCTGGGGGCTACCTTTACCTCTACGTTGCCATCGACAAGTTCACCAACTGGGCGGAGGTAGAAGCCGTCCGCACCATCCCAGCTGGCTCTGCGGTCAAGTTCATCAAGGGTCTCGTGAGCCGTTTTGGGGTCCCCAACCGCATCATCACCGATAACGGCTCGCAATTCACCAGTAACCTCTTCAAAACATATTGTGCTAACCTTGGAACGCAGATCTGCTACGCTTCAATGGCGCACTCCCGGAGCAACGGTCAAGCCGAACACGCCAACGCGGAGGTCCTGAGAGGCCTCAAGACTAGGACCTTCAAGAAGAAGCTCGAGGCCTGCGGCACGGGCTGGCATGACGAACTCCAGTCCGTGCTGTGGTCCATCTGCACCACCGCCACCAAGCCAACGAGCGAGACCCCGTTCTTCCTCATCTATGGAGCAGAAGCGGTTCTCCCCCATGAGGTCAGGCATCGCTGCGCATGGGTCCTGGCGTTTGATGAAACGCAGCAGGACGCCAGGCGGGGGATGGACCTCGTACTGGGGGAGGAACGTCACTGTGAAGCCGCGCTACGGGCGGCAAGATACCAGTAGGCGCTGCGACGGTACCACTGCCGCAGCGTCCGCTCCAGGACGCTCGAGGTGGGTGACCTCATCCTGAGGCGGGTTCTTTTCAGGGAAGGGCTGCATAAGCTCTCGCCCATGTCGGAGGACCCGTTCAAGGTCGTCCATGTCTCCAGGCCTGGTGCCGCGCGCCTGGAGACGCAGGACGGGGTACCCATCTAGAACGCCTGGAACATCCAACACCTTCAGAAGTTCTACCCATGAAGAAAGGCCCAGCGCCTGTGAAGAAGGCCCGGTGCCTGTGAAGAATCGCCACCCGTGACACTCTCACGTAATAACGAGTGGGGCTGTACACGCCCCGGAGTCTCAGGAGTGCCACCCTCGGGCCTCGGGGGCTCCCTCCCACGTCTTAGTGGCAGCACTTAGCTCCGCGCTGGTGAGAAGACATGAAGACTAGACTAGGTGCTGGTCGCGGCTTTTCATTTCCTTTCCGTGGTTGGCTCGCCCCTATTTTAATTGAAGTTTGCTTTCACCCCTCTTTAATCGAAGTTTGCTTCTGATGTTCTTGGCTGGTTCCTTCACTTTCTGCCCCCTTTTCTGCCCTCAGTTCAGCCCATGCTCTATCTCGCATGCCTCACGAGGGGGCTGCAGAGGCTCGTGAGAATTTTCCCTTTTTTTCACGAGGCACCCTCGTTCGAGCCCGCAAGCTGGCGCACCACTTTCAATCCGTGCCCCACAGGTACCGCGATACAGAGCGCAGGGTCGCAGCCAGCAGCACCTGGGAAATGACAAGTCTCCTAACAAATTTTTGCAGTTCTCTGGCGCCTACCGAGCCAAAGAGGCTTCGCCAAGCACTAGGAAGCAAGCACCTCGCGAGGTGAAGGCTACTTCGGGCACAGCAAGCTAAGTTATTTCTATAAAAACAGCGATGCTACGACGCAATCTAGAAGCGATAAACATAAGTACAATAACGGGGAAATCATAGTTTTGGTACACACCCCTCTAGGGCCCCATACTTGTCTCTCTCTTGAGTACAGGAAGGAAAGGTAGAACGAAACAAAAGTAGCCGCGCCCCCGCAGCGGCCCATGAGGGCAGGTCCCTAGCATCATCCCGAGCTCAGCCAGACCCCTCCTCGCGCTTGACGGAAGCACGGCGACGAGACGACCCGCTGCCGCCCGCGAAGCGGGCTCGGCGGCTAGTCATAACCACCGTTGCTAGAGTTGCCGCCGGAGGAAAAGCCACCGTAGCTGGATGAGGCGCGGTCGGCGCCAGGGGCGGGCTCGCCTTCGTCCTCGTCACGACCATCGCCAAGGCCGCGCACCTCGTCACCGTCGTTGACCTCAGGGAAGCACCCGACGTGGCGACCATCTTCCCCAAAAACCCTCACGAAGAGGGTCGCGTCGCCATCGTACTTGAAGTGGAGGGCGCATCACCTCCCAGACCGCGCGCATGGGCAAACGTCTGCCAGCCGCGGGCCAGTGCCGTGTTGCCTGCAACGGAGACCTCGAATGCGACCCAGGAAGCTCTGCTGCAGCAGCTGTTTGCCTACAGCCAGAGCCCGCCCGGACCTGCGTCCGGCAGCTCGTCGGCGAAGAAGCGCGGGAGCTGAAGCCATTTGCCGGCCGGGTTCCCCGACCACAGGACGAACTCCGGCAGCACCTCCGCCGAGTGGATGCACGGCCGGGGAGGCCGTGCGACCATGGCGCGTCTCCCTTCGCCAACAGGGACGCCAAGACTAGGGCGACCCCACCACGTGAAGAAGCACCGGCGCAGCCGCGAGGGGCTACGGCAGGGGTCGCGGTGTGCTTGCGGGGGCGACCGCGCCCCCTCTTGGGCGGCGGTGAACCGGCCCCCTCCAGACGAGCCTTCCCCTTCTCCGCGGCGGAGAACCTCTTCGGCGGCGCCATCGGTGTCGCTATGGGCGAGAGGGCGAGAAGAAGAAGCAAGTGAATGGGAAGAGATGGGCGACGGGGGCTCCACCCCCCTCCGCATTTATAGCCTGAAGGAGGCCAACCGTCGACCTTGATAACCCAAAAGTATAGGGGATCAATTGTAGCCTCTTTCAATAAGTAAGAGTGTCGAACCCAACGAGGAGCTAAAGGTAGAACAAATATTCCCTCAAGTTCTATCGACCATCGATACAACTCTACGCACGCTTAACGTTCGCTTTACCTAGAACAAGTTTGAAACTAGGAGTACTTTGTAGGTGTTGTTGGATAGGTTTGCAAGAAAATAAAGAGCATGTAAATAAAAAGTAGGGGCTGTTTAGATAAATAAGCAATAAAGTTAGTACAGCGAGTGTGCAAAAGTGGTGGTAGGAGTTGCGAAATTGCCCCTAAGCAATTGACTACTTTACTAGACCGATAGCAAGTTTTATGTGGGAGAGGCCACTGCTAGCATGTCATCCCTGACTTGGAATTCTATGCACTTATGATTGGAACTATTAGCAAGCATCCGCGACTACTAACGTTTATTAAGGTATAACCCAACCATAGCATTAAGATATATTGGTCCCCCTTCAATCCCGTATGCATCAATTTCTATGCTAGGTTGAAGCTTCTGTCACTCTTGCCCTCCAATACATAGTCCTATCAACATACAACTAACCCTATGGTGTGATCCACGCGCACGCTCATATGATGGGCACCAAAGGACAGCAACATAACCACAAGCAATTAAACCAATCATAGCAATTCACCAATTACCGATAGGACAACGAAAATCTACTCAGACATCATAGGATGGCAACACATCATTGGATAATAATATGAACCATAAAGCACCATGTTCAAGTAGAGGGTACATCGGCTTGCGGGAGAGTGGACCGCTGTAGATAGATGGGGAAGGTGATGGAGGTGTTGGTGAAGATGATGGAGGTGTTGGTGTAGATCGCGGTGATGATGATGGCCCCCGGGGGTGTTCCGACGCCACCGGAAGCGAGGGGGAGAGAGCCCCCCTTCTTCTTCTTCTTCTTCCTTGACCTTCTCCCTAGATGGGAGAAGGGTTTCCCCTCTGGTCCATGGTCTCCATGGCATGGGAGGGGCGAGAGCCCCTCCGAGATTGGATCTGCCTCTCTGTCTCTCTCTGTTTCTGCGCTCCCAGATCTGGCATTTCACCATTTCTTTTATAACTGGAGATCCATAACTCCGATTGGGCTGAATTTTGGACACGATCTCTATCCGGAAATTAGCTTTCTTTCAGCGAAAGAAGGGCTCCAACCACCTTACGGGGTGGCCACGAGGGTCCAGGGCGCGCCTGACCCCCTGGGGCGCGCCCCCTGCCTCGTGGCCCCCTCGGGCATCGTATCGCGTTGATTCTTCTTCCCAAAAATCACATATATTCCAAAAAAATCTCTGTCAGTTTTTATCCCATTTGGACTCCGTTTGATATGGATTTTCTGTGAAACAAAAAACATGCAACAAACAGGAAATGGCACTGGGCACTGGATCAATATGTTAGTCCCAAAAATAGTATAAAAAGTTGCCAAAAGTATATGAAAGTTGTAGAATATTGGCATGGAACAATTAAAAATTATAGATACGATGGAGACGTATCAGCATCTCCAACCCTAAATCCTGCTCGTCCTCGAGTAGGTAAATGATAAAAAAAGATAATTTTTGATGTGGAATGCTACCTAGCATAATCTTGATCACATAATCTAATCATGGCATGAATATTAAGACATGAGTGATTCAAAGCAATAGTCTATCATTTTACATTAAGACCATAATACTGCAAGCATACTAACCAAGCAATTATGTCTTATCAAAATAACATAGCCAAAGAAAGCTCATCCCTACAAAATCATATAGTCTGGCTATGCTCCATCTTCACCACACAAAGCATTCAAATCATGCACAACCCCGATGACAAGCCGAGCAATTAGTTCATACTTTTTAACGCGCTTCAGCCTTTTCCACCCTCACGCAATACATGAGCGTGATCCATGGACATAACACTATAGGTGGAATAGAATATGATGATGGGGGTTATGTGGAGAAGACAAAAAGGAGAAAGTCTCATATCGACGCGGCTAATCAATGGGCTATGGAGATGCCCATCAATTGATGTCAATGTGAGGAGTAGGGATTGCCATGCAATGGATGCACTAAGAGCTATAAGTGTATGAAAGCTCAAACTGGAAACTAAGTGGGTGTGCATCCAACTTGCTTGCTCATGAAGACCTCGGGCATTTGAGGAAGCCCATCATCGGAATATACAAAGCCAAGTTCTATAATGAAAATTCCCACTAGTATATAAAAGTGATAACTCAAGAGACTCTCTATATGTAGAACATGGTGCTACTTTGAAGCACAAGTGTGGTAAAAGGATAGTAACGTTGCCCCTTTTTTTTCTTTTTTTTTGCGGGCTTCTTTGGCCCCCTTTTTTTATTTAGGCTTCTTTGGCCTCTCTTTTTGGGGGGGGGGGGGCAATGCTCTAATAATGATGATCATCACACTTTTATTTACTTACAACTCAATATTACAACTCGATACTAGAACAAAGATATGACTCTATATGAATGCCTCCAGCGGTGTACTGGGATGTGCAATGATCTAGCATAGCAATGACATCAAAGAATGGACAAGCCATGAAAACATCATGCTAGCTATCTTACGATCATGCAAAGCAATATGATAATAAATGCTGAAGTCATGTATATGATGGTGATGGAAGTTGCATGGCAATATATCTCGGAATGGCTATGGAAATGCCATGATAGGTAGGTATGGTGGCTGTTTTGAGGAAGATATAATGAGGCTTATGTGTGACAGAGCGTATCATATCACGGGGTTTGGATGCACCGACGAAGTTTGCACCAACTCTCGAGGTGAGAAAGGGCAATGCACGGTACGGAAGAGGCTAGCAATGATGGAAGGGTGAGAGTGCGTATAATCCATGGACTCACATTTGTCATAAAGAACTCATATACTTATTGCAAAAGTTTATTAGCCCTCAAAGCAAAGTAATACTAAGCATGCCCCTAGGGGGATAGATTGGTAGGAAAAGACCATCGCTCGTCCCCGACCGCCACTCATAAGGAAGACAATCAATAAATACCTCATGCTCCAACTTCCTTACATAACGGTTCACCATACGTGCATGCTACGGGACTTGCAAACCTCAACACAAGTATTTCTCAATTTCACGATTACTCAACTAGCACTACTCTAATATCACCATCTTTATATCACAAAACTATTGCAAGGAATCAAACATATCATATTCAGTGATCTACAAGTTTTATGTAGGATTTTATGACTAACCATGTGAATGACCAGTTCCTGTCATCTCTCTAAATAGATATAAGTGAAGCAAGAGAGTTTAATTCTTTCTACAAAAGAATTGCCCACGCTCTAAAAATATAAGTGAAGCAACAGAGCATTCTACAAATGGCGATTTTCTATGTGAAGAGAAACAGGCAATCCAAACTTCAAATGATATAAGTGAAGCACATGAAGCCTTCTATAAAGCCATACTCAAAAGATTTATGTGAAGTGCAAAGAGCACTCTATAAGTCAACCAAGGACTATCTCATACCAGCATGGTGCATGAAAGAAAAATGAAAACTAAATGCAAAAGACGCTCCAAGATTTGCACATATCGCATGAACAAAATGAATCTGAAAACATACTGATACTTGTTGAAGAAAGATGGGATGCCTTCCGGGGCATCCCCAAGCTTAGATGCTTGAGTCTCCTTGAATATTTGTTTGGGGTGCCTTGGTCATCCCCAAGCTTGAGATCTTGCCTCTCCTTCTTCTCCTCACATCGAGACCTTCTCGATCATCGAACACTTCATCCACAGAAAACTTCAACAGAAAACTCGGTAAGATCCGTTAGTATAATAAAGCAAATCACTACTCTAAGTGCTGTTGCAAACCGATTCATATTTTGTTTTGGCATTGTAGTTACTCTAAATAACTTTTTCATGGCTTAATCCACTGATATAAATCGATAGTTTCATCAAAACAAGCAAACTATACATCAAAAGCAGAATCTGTCTAAAACAGAACAGTCTGTAATAATCTGAACATTCACCATACTTCTGGTACTTGAAACATTCTTCCAAAATGAGGAAAAATAAAAAATTTGTATAGAAAGACGGTGCAAAAAGTTTCAGAACCATTTTATGTTCCAGTAAAAAATGTAAAATCACGCACTACAGCCAAAGTTTCTGTCCTGCATCGCACAAACCAACAAGCATTGTAAACATCCTAAAGGCAAACCTTGGCACATTATTTTTATAATACAATGGAATTGTACAAGGGGATAATTATTTTTGTTGGAAAGTTTCTGTAATCAAGATTCACAAAGTTTCCATGGGCATGAACAAAGTTCAAGGCTAGCTCCCACTTTAACAATGCTCGTCTTTCTCACTTTCGCTTTTCTTTTTGAAAAAAGTTTTAGGTTCCCCTCTTTTTTTTTTTTTTTTTTTAAACTGTATGAAAGCACTCAACAGAAATAAATGACTCTCTCAAACTTCCGGATTGTCTCCCTGGCAGCGCTTTCTTTAAAGCCATTAAGCTAGGCATATAGTGCTGAAGTAATGGATCCACCTAGATCCCAAGGTATATCAAAGCCAATTTTAATTAACAATGATTTGTGATTTAGTAGTGAGCACAAAGCAACATATATCAAGCAATGACAAAGTCTAACTCTCTTCCAATGCATCGACATGTCATACAAGAACAATTCATGCACACATAGTAAAGGCCAATGCATAGTATAAACAGTTTCTTGCAATTTTATCATGTTGGAAACATAGAGAGGTGGAGATATAGTTCCTCTCTCATAATAATTGCAAGTAGGATCAGCAAGCACATGCATATTATATTCACCAAAATCATCATGTGCAACGGTAAAAGGCAACCCATCAATATAATCCTTAATAAGGGCAAACTTCTCCGATATAGTGTAGTCGGGAGAATTCAAAAAGATAATAGGACTATCATGCGTGGGTGCAATAGCAACAATTTCATGTTTAACATAAGGAACTATAGCAAGTTCATCTCCATAAGAATAATTCATATTGGCATCTTGGCCACAAGCATAGCAAGCATTATCAAAAAGGGATATTTCAAAAGAATCAACGGGATCATAACAATCATCATAGCAATCATCCTTCGGTAAGCACGAAGGGGAGTTAAACAATGTAAGAGTTGAAGAGTTACTCTCATTAGAAGGTGGGCATGGGTCATCAATCCGCTCTTCCTCCTTTTGTTCTTCGCTCTCCTCCTCATCTTTTTCATCCAATGAGCTCACCGTTTCAGTAATTTCTTCTTCCATAGTTTCCTGCAAAATATTAGTCTCTTCTTGGACAGCGGAGACTTTCTCAATAAATGCATCAATATCAGAATTGAATTCATAATTCTCATAGCAATATTTCAATATAGCAAAATTTTCAGGCCTATAAACATCATCATCAAAAGCTTCATACTTTTCAAACAAAGATTCAATTTCATAAGCACCCTTAAAAGCAACAAATTCTTAAATTTGTTCAACATCATAGTAATCATATATACCATTAGCATAAGAAGCTCAGGTTTCATTATCATTAAATTTGCATGAAAAGGGAAGATGTGGAGACTTCATCCTAGAGCAACAAGTATAATCATATCTCAAGCATAGTTGCCTAGCATACCACTTCAACATATAAATTTGATCACATAATAGTTTCCCTTTTTGAGTCAAGCGATAATCCCTAAAGTATTCACGTTGGTCCAACGTGTCTCCCATTACATAATTGAATGAGGTTTTCTCAGGATTATCAAAGTAGTACATAAATATTTTTCACATAATGATCATCGAGGGTTTTAGGAGGTTCCCCATCTCCGTGAGTAGAAAGTACACCAAATTTTTTGGTATTTTGTGTTCCATATCCATAACTAAAGATAGAGAACAACTTAGAACAGAAAATAAAATCTACTTAGTGATAAAGCAAACAAGCACACACGAGAATATTCACCCCACGATATTGCTCCCCGGCAACGGCGCCAGAAAAAGGTCTTGATAACCCAAAAGTATAGGGGATCAATTGTAGCCTCTTTCAATAAGTAAGAGTGTCGAACCCAATGAGGAGCTAAAGGTAGAACAAATATTCCCTCAAGTTCTATCGACCACCGATACAACTCTACGCACGCTTAACGTTCGCTTTACCTAGAACAAGTATGAAACTAGAAGTACTTTGTAGGTGTTGTTGGATAGGTTTGCAAGAAAATAAAGAGCGTGTAAATAAAACGTAGGGGCTGTTTAGATAAAGAAGCAATAAAGTTAGTATAGCGAGTGTGGAAAAGTGGTGGTAGGAGTTGCGAAATTGTCCCTAAGCAATTGACTACTTTACTAGACCGATAGCAAGTTTTATGTGGGAGAGGCCACTGCTAGCATGTCATCCCTGACTTGGAATTCTATGCACTTATGATTGGAACTATTAGCAAGCATCCGCAACTACTAACGTTCATTAAGGTAAAACCCAACCATAGCATTAAGATATATTGGTCCCCCTTCAATCCCGTATGCAGCAATTTCTATGCTAGGTTGAAGCTTTTGTCACTCTTGCCCTCCAATGCATAGTCCTATCAACATACGACTAACCCTATGGTGTGTTCCACGCGCGCGCTCATATGATGGGCACCAAAGGACAGCAACATAACCACAAGCAAATTAAGCCAATCATAGCAATTCACAAATTACTGATAGGACAACAAAAATCTACTCAGACATCATAGGATGGCAACACATAATTGGATAATAATATGAAGCATAAAGCACCATGTTCAAGTAGAGGGTACAACGGGTTTCGGGAGAGTGGAATGCTGTAGATAGATGGGGGAAGGTGATGGAGGTGTTGGGGAAGATGATGGAGGTGTTGGTGTAGATCGCGGTGATGATGATGGCCCCCGGCGGTGTTCCGACGCAACCGGAAGCGAGGGGGCGAGAGCCCCCCTTCTTCTTCTTCTTCTTCCTTGACCTTCTCCCTAGATGGGAGAAGTGTTTCCCCTCTGGTCCACGGTCCCCATGGCGTGGGAGGGGCGAGAGTCCCTCCGAGATTGGATCTGTCTCTCTGTTTCTGCGCTCCCAGATCTAGCCTTTCACCGCTTCTTTTATAACCGGAGATCCGTAACTCCGATTGGGCTGAGTTTTGGACACGATTTCTATCCAGAAATTAGCTTTCTTGCGGCGAAAGAAGGGCTCCAACCGCCCTACGGGGTGGCCACGAGGGTCCAGGGCGCGCCTGTTCCCCTGCAGCGTGCCCCCCTGCCTCGTGGCCCCCTCGGGCATCGTATCGCGTTGATTCTTCTTCCCAAAAATTACATATATTCCAAAAAAATCTCCGTCAGTTTTTATCCCGTTTGGATTCCGTTTGATATGGCTGCGAAACAAAAAACATGCAACAAACTGGAACTGGCACTGGGCACTGGATCAATATGTTAGTCCCAAAAAAAGTATAAAAAGTTGCCAAAAGTATATGAAAGTTGTAGATACTACAGAGACGTATCAGACCTCCACAATCGCAGGTAATGATAGCTCTTCCTTGCATGCAGCCACGACTTGTCAAGTCGGGTAGTTGCCGAGGCAGCGTGGGGAAGCGAAGACGCCCACGTCCAATCGACCGCCACGCGTCGACCGAGGCCGCAGGCTGTGTGGGCCCGCGGCGCTCCACACTTGCCCTTTGGCTTCGCCTCGAAGCCAAATCCGAGCGTGCCTTGGGCCCGGGGGCTACTGTCGGCGTTCTGGGAATGGGAGTCCCCAGACTTGCCTGCCTGCGGCCAATAGCATGGCGCTGCGAGCGGGCCCGTACGGCCCATTATTATTCACCAACAAGCATTCAAGACCCTCGCGAGGGGCCAAGCCTCGCGAGGCGGACGATGCAAGACCTCCTCAGGAGCGGCCTCACCAGGCTGGCTCGCGAGGGGCGGAGAGATCAAGGCAAGGCAGACCTCGCGAGGTTCTCGTGACATGAGCCATGACGACCAAGGCCAAGCGGGCGCCGGGCAGGCACCAGCGCGCACAGTGTCCTTGTTTCCCCTTTGGTGCTAAGGGGGCAAGCGCAGGTGAGGAGTACCAAGGCATCAAGCAAAGGTTTCCTTATCAATGCAACAAGACCGAGACCAGCAGGACGGAAGGACGGAGGTCACTATGGAGCCCAAGACGGCATCACCACCAGAGCCTTTGGCAGGCGAAGACCACCTTTAGTTAGGATAGCTTGTACTAGTTGTCCCCTTTCAAATTGGTCGCTGTGGCATCCCTTCCCGCTCAATATTTGGGAAGAGGACCAAGGCCTCTATAAATAGGACTAGCCACCACAGTAGGAGGCAACTCATATCGAGAGTGATCCTCATCCGCACAAGCACAAGAACACCTCAACCTCAGGAGGCTGTTCTTCCCTTGTAACTGTTCATCCTCAGCCCAAGAGGCAATCCACCACCACCACACTGGAGTAGGGTATTACACCACAACGGTGGCCCGAACCAGTATAAATCTTGTGTCTCTTGTGTTGCCAGTTCATCAAGCCTAGCCCTTAGATCGCGGAGTGTGTGAGGACGTGATTAGTGAGGGGGAGATCTTCGTGCGCACCCTAGTGTTCGAAGCTTGAGGGTTTTGCCGGAACCCGTGATCCGACATCATCGGCTGATTTAAATTTCAACATGGGGTCATGCTCTGTGGTTGGCTTCTTCAAAGATGTCATATCCGCCGGGCCAACATTATCTTTATAAAATTTCAACTCCTCTGTTGCACAGACAGACTCAGCATAAGCAGCATCACCTTCTTCACACTCCAAGGCTATCTTCCGGCTCCCATGCACTGCAATGGTACCCTTGTGACCCGGCATCTTGAGATGCAAATAAACATAACAAGGCCTTGTCATGAACTTAGCATAAGCCGGCCGCCCAAACAGAGCATGATAAGGGCTCTTGATTTTAACCACCTCAAAAGTCAACGTCTCCAATCTGGAATCGTGATCGTCACCAAAAGCCACTTCCAAAGATATCTTGCCCACTGGATACGCCGACTTACCAGGCACCACGCCATGGAAAACAGTGTTTGACGGCTTAAGATCTTTGTCAGTCAAGCTCATGCGACGAAAGCTTTCATAGTAAAGAATCTTGGTGCTGCTGCCCCCATCCATGAGTACCTTTGTAAATCTGTACCCTCCAACCTGAGGTGTCACCACCAGAGCTAAGTGGCACGGATTATCGACCCGGGGCGGGTGATCCTCACGACTCCAAAGAGTAGGATGTTCAGACCATCGCAAGTAACGGGGAATGGCCGGCTCAACTGCGTTCACTGCCCTTTTATGGAGCTTCTGATCCCGCTTACATAAACTCGTAGTGAAGACATGGTACTGTCCACTATTCAGCTGCTTCGGGTTACTCTGATAACCAGACTGCTATTGCTGATTCCCTTGACCAGACTGTTGTTTAAAACCACCTTGATTGCCTTGGCCCTGGAAGCCAGAGTTTGAACCACCACCACCAAAGCCAGGTCCGTGAGAGCCCGATCCTGAACCGCCATTCGGGCCATGATTGTTCTGGAAAAAAATTGGAATTCCTATATTCTTTCATGATGAAGCAATCCTTCCATAGATGAGTAGCTGTCTTCTCGTGCGTACCATGCTTTGGGCAAGGCTGATTCTTCATTGCCTAAAGGTTAAATTTTGGTCCTCCAAACCGGGCTGGTTTTCCCTTGCGATTATTATTCTGCATATTGGTGTTAGCCACAAAGTCTGAATTACCATCATCCTTGTGCTTACCATTTCCACCTTGACCTGCCGGGTTATGCTGCTGCCCTTTTGTATGGCTGCTCTTCTTTCCCTTACCCGGCTTCCCATCATCAGACTCAGGGTCATTGGTACCATCAGAGTCAGCATATTTGATGAGAGCCGCCATTAGCTCCCCCATGTCGTTGCAGTGGCGTTTAAGCCGCCCCAACTTCTCCTTAAGGGGGATGAAATGGCAATTTTTCTCCAACATCAGGACTGCTGAACCTGCATTGATAGTATCCGATGAGTGTATGATAGCTGCGATCCGGCGCACCCAATGGGTTGTTGATTTGCCCTCACCTTGGACACAAGAATCCAAATCCAGGATTGACATAGGCTGCTTGCACGTGTCTTTAAAATTCTGGATGAAACGGGCTTTAAACTCGGCCCATGACCTAATGGAGTTAACTGGTAGCCCCTTCAACCAAGTATGAGCCGGCCCATTGATACGTCCATTTTGCATCATGCTTTTATATCGATATTTATTGCATTATGGGCTGTTACACATTATGTCACAATACTTATGCCTATTCTCTCTTATTTTACAAGGTTTACATGAAGAGGGAGAATGCCGGCAACTGGAATTTTGGGCTGGAAAAGGAGCAAATATTAGAGACCTATTCTCCACAACTCCAAAAGTCCTGAAACTGCACGGAGGCACTTTTTGGAATTAATAAAAAATACTGGCGAAAGAATCAACCAGAGGGGGCCCACACCCTGGCCACAAGGGTGGGGGTGCGCCCTACCCCCTGGGCGCGCCCCCTGTCTCGTGGGCCCCCTGGCAGGCCTCCAGTGCCCATCTTTGGCTATATGAAGTCTTTCGTCCCAGAAAAATAAGAAGGAAGCTTTTGCGACGAAGCACCGCCATCTCGAGGCGGAACCTTGGCGGAACCAATCTAGGGCTCCGGCGGAGCTGTTCTGCCGGGGAAACATCCCTCCGGGAGGGGGAAATCATCACCATCGATCCTCTCAGCGGGAGGGGGTCAATCTCCATCAACATCTTCACCAGCACCATCTCCTCTCAAACCCTAGTTCATCTCTTGTATCAAATATTTGTCTTAAAATCTCAGATTGGTACCTGCAGGTTGCTAGTAATGTTGATTACTCCTTGTAGTTGATGCTAGTTGGTTTATTTGGTGGAAGATCATATGTTCAGATCCTTTATGCATATTAATACCCCTCTGATTATGAACATGAATATGATTTGTGAGTAGTTACATTTGTTCCTGAGGACATGGGAGAAGTCTTGCTATAATTAGTCATGTGAATTTGGTATTCGTTCGATATTTTGATGAGATGTGTGTTGTCTCTCCTCTAGTGGAGTTATGTGAACGTCGACTACATGACACTTCACCATTGTTTGGGCCTAGGGGAAGGCATTGGGAAGTAATAAGTAGATGATGGGTTGCTAGAGTGACAGAAGCGTAAACCCTAGTTTATGCATTGCTTCGTAAGGGGCTGATTTGGATCCATATGTTTCGTGCTATGGTTAGGTTTACTGATACGTCTCCAACATATCTATAATTTTTTATTGTTCCATGCTATTATATTATCCTTCTAGGATGTTTTATATGCATTTATATGCTATTTTATATGATTTTTGGGACTAACCTATTAACCTAGAGCCCAGTGCCAGTTTCTGTTTTTTCCTTGTTTTTGAGTATCGCAGAAAAGGAAAACCAAACGGAGTCCAATTGACCTGAAATTTGACAGAGATTATTTTTCGACCATAAGAAGCCCACGGAGCATCGGAGATGGACCAGAAGAGTCCCGGGCTTCCCACGGGGGTGGGGGCGCACCCACCCCCTGGGCGTCTCCCCTACCTCGTGAACAGCCCGGAGACCCCCCTGACTTGTTCCCGACGCCAATACCTCTCATATATACCCAAACTTCCAGAAAGAAACCTAGATTAGGAGTTCCGCCGCCGCAAGCCTCTGTATCCACCGAAAACCAATCTAGACCCGTTCCGGCACCCTGCCAGAGGGGGGATCCCTCACCGGTGGCCATCTTCATCATCCCGGCGCTCTCCATGACGAGGAGGGAGTAGTTCACCCTCGGGGCTGAGGGTATGTACCAGTAGCTGTGTGTTTGATCTATCTCTCTCTCAAGTTCTTGATTCGGCACGATCTTGATATATCGTGAGCTTTGCTATTATAGTTGGATCTTATGATGTTTCTCCCCCTCTACTCTCTTGTAATGGATTGAGTTTTCCCTTTCAAGTTATCTTATCGGATTGAGTCTTTAAGGATTTGAGAACACTTGATGTATATCTTGCATGTGCTTATCTGTGGTGACAATGGGATATTCACGTGATCTACTTGATGTATGTTTTGGTGATCAACTTGCGAGTTCAGTGAGCTTGTGAACTTATGCATAGGGGTTGGCACACGTTTTCATCTTGACTCTATGGTAGAAACTTTTGGCCACTCTTTGAAGTTCTATGTGTTGGTTGAATAGATGAATCTGAGATTGTTTGATGCATATCGTATAATCATACCCACGGATACTTGAGGTGACATTGGAGTATCTAGGTTACATTAGGGTTTTGGTTGATATGTGTCTTATGGTTTTATTCTAGTACGAACTCTATGATAGATTGAACGAAAAGAATAGCTTCGTGTTGTTTTACTATGGACTCTTGAATAGATCGATCCGAAAGAATAAATTTGAGGTGGTTTCGTACCCTACAATAATCTCTCCGTTTATTCTCCGCTATTAGTGACTTTGGAGTGACCCTTTGTTGCATGTTGAGGGATAGTTATATGATCCAATTATGTAATTATTGTTGAGAGAACTTGCACTAGTGAAAGTATGAACCTTAGGCGTTGTTTCCTAGCATTGCAATACCATTTACGCTTACTTTTATCATTAGTTACCTTGCTGTTTTTATATTTTCAGATTACAAATACCTTTATCTACCATCCATATTGCACTTGTATCACCATCTCTTCGCCGAACTAGTGCACCTATACAATTTACCATTGTATTGGGTGTGTTGGGGACACAAGAGACTCTTTGTTATTTGGTTGCAGGGTTGTTTGAGAGAGACCATCTTCATCATATGCCTCCCACGGATTGATAAACCTTAGGTCATCCACTTGAGGGAAATTTGCTACTGTCGTACAAATCTCTGCACTTGGAGGCCCAACAACGTCTACAAGAAGAAGGTTGCGTAGTAGACATCAAGCAATTTCTGGCGCCGTTGCCAGGGAGGTGAGTGCTTGAAGGTATATCTTTAGATCTTGCAATCGAATCTTTTAGTTTCTTGTTTTATCACTAGTTTAGTCTATAAAAGAAAACAACAACAAAATGGAATTGTGGATTCCTCATATGCTTCATCTTTTTAATGTCTTTCGTGAAAATAAGGATTCCGATAATTGTGCTCAAGTGCTATAAGAAGAATATGTTAGAATGTTTGGCACTAAATATTTGAATGATGAGCATGATTGCTATGTTGTTAGTATGAATTCCTTGAATATCCATGATGCTAATGATATGCAAAGCCACAAGCTTGGAGAAGCTATGTTTGATGAAGATGATATTTTTTGTCCCCCAAGTTTTGATGAGAAAATTTATTATGATGAAAGCATGCCTCCTATTTATGATGATTATATTGATGAAAGTGGATTTGGAGAGGTCATAACTTTATTTAGTGATGAATCCACTATTTCGGAAGAGGTTCAAATTGATTATGATAACAAAGTTTCTATTTATGATGATTATTGTGATGACATGTATGCTATAAAGAATAATGATAACCATGGAACTTGTCATCTTGATTTTAATTTTCAATTGGATTATGCTTCACATGATAGTTATTTTGTTGAGATTGCTCCCACTACTATTCATGAGAACAAATTTGCTTATGTGGAGAGTAATAAAAATTCTATACTTGTAGATCATGAAAAGAATGCTTTAGGTGATGGTTATATTGTTGAATTTATTCATGATTCTACTGAAAATTATTATGAGGGAGGAACATATGCTTGTAGGAATTGCAATAATATCAAGTTTCCTCTCTATGTGCTTAAAGTTTTAAAGTTATGCTTGTTTTGCCTTCCTATGCTAGTTGATTATTGTTCCCATAAATTGTTTGTTCTCAAAATCCCTATGCATAGGAATTGGGTTAGACTTAAATGTGGTAGTCATATTCGTCATGATGCTCTCTTTATGTTTCAATTCTTATCTTTTATGTGAGCATCACTGAAGTCATAATGCCTAGCTAGGGGCGTTAAACATTAGCGCTTGTTGGGAGGCAACCCAATTTTACTTTTGTTCTTTGCTTTTTGCTCCTGTTTAGTAATAAATCATTCATCCAGCCTCTGGTTAGATGTGGTTTTATGTTTTAACTAGTGTTTGTGCCAAGTAAGACCTATAGGATAACCTACGGTGATAGTTAATTTGATCTTGCTGTAAAAACAGAAACTTTGCGCTCAGTCCCAGAATTGTTAAAAATCACCAGAACCTGATAAAATACTGATTATTTTTTGCAAAAGATCAATAAACAAATTACCTAGGACTTCCTGTTTTATCAGAATATTTGGAGTTACAGAAGTACTCGAATGATACAGATTACTACAGACTGTTCTGTTTTTGACAGATTCTGTTTTCTATGTGTTGTTTGCTTATTTTGATGAATCTATGAGTAGTATCGGAGGGTATGAACTATAGAGAAGTGGGAATAAAATAGATATTACACCAATATGAATTTACAATGAGTTCACAATAGTACCAAAAGTGGTGATTTATTTTCTTATACTAACAGAGCTTACGAGTTTTCTGTTAAGTTTTGTGTTGTGAAGTTTTCAAGTTTTGGGTAAAGATCCGATGGACTATGGAATAAGGAGTGGCAAGAGCCTGAGCTTGGGGATGCCCAAGGCACCGCAAGGTAAAGTTCAAGGACAACCAAAATCCTAAGCTTGGGGATGCCCCGGATGGCATCCCCTCTTTCGTCTTCGTTCATCGGTAACTTTACTTGGAGCTATATTTTTATTCCCCACATGATATGTGTTTTGCTTGGAGCGTCATTTTATTTTATTTTGTTTTGCTTGCTATTTGAATAAATTACCAAGATCTGAAACTCTTAAATGTTAGAGAGTCCTCACATAGTTACATAATTATTCGACTACTCATTGATCTTCACTTATATCTTTTGGAGTAGTTTGTCATTTGCTCTAGTGATTCACTTATATCCTTTTAGAGCATGGCGGTGGTTTTATTTTGAAGAAATAGATGAACACTCATGCTTCACTTATATTATTTTGAGAGTCCTAAACAGCATGGTAATTTGCTTTGGTTATGAAATTAGTCTTAATATGAAAGGCATCCAAGAGGGATATTATAAAAACTTTCATATAAGTGCATTGAATACTAAGAGAAGTTTGATACTTGATAGTTGTTTTGAGATATAAAGGTGGTAATATTAGAGTCGTGCTAGTTTAGTAATTGTGAAATTGAGAAATACTTGTGTTAAGGTTGGCAAGTCCCGTAGCATGCATGTATGGTGAACGTTGTGTGACAAATTTGAAGCATGTGGTGTTCTTTGATTGCTTTCCTTATGAGTGGTGGTCGGGGACGATCGATGGTCTTTTCCTACCAATCTATCCCCCTTGGAGCATGCGTAGTAGTACTTTGCTTCGAGGGCTAATAAACCTTTGCAATAAGTATATGAGTTCTTTATGACTAATGTGAGTCCATGGATTATACGCACTCTTACCTTTTCGCAATTTGCTAGCCTCTTTGGTACCGTGCATTGCCCTTTCTCACCTTGAGAGTTGGTGCAAACTTCGCCGATGCATCCAAACTCTGTGGTATGATACGCTCTATCACACATAAGCCTCCTTATATCTTCCTCAAAACAGCCACCATACCTACCTATTATGGCATTTCCATAGCCATTCCGAGATATATTGCCATGCAACTTTCCACCGTTCCGTTTATTATGACACGCATCATCACTGTCATATTGCCTTGCATGATCATGTAGTTGACATCATATTTGTGGCAAAGCCACCATGCTTAATTTTTCATATATGTCACTCTTGATTCATTGCATATCCCGGTACACCGCCGGAGGCATTCACATAGAATCATATTTTGTTCTAAGTATCGGGTTGTAATTCTTGAGTTGTAAGTAAATAAAAGTGTGATGATCATCATTATTAGAGCATTGTCCCATGTGAGGAAAGGATGATGGAGACTATGATTCCCCCAAAGTCGGGATGGGACTCCGCACGAAAAAAAAGAAGCCAAAGAGGCCCAAATAAAAAAAGAGGCTATAAAAAAGGGAGAAGGCCCAAAAAAATATAAAAAATGAGAGAAAATGAGAGAAAAAGAGAGAAGGGGCAATGTTACTATCCTATTTCCACACTTGTGCTTCAAAGTAGCACCATGATCTTCATGATAGAGAGTCTCTTATTTTGTCTCTTTCATATACTAGTGGGAATTTTTCATTATAGAACTTGGCTTGTATATTCCAATGACGGGCTTCCTCAAAATGCCCTAGGTCTTCGTGAGCAAGCAAGTTGGATGCACACCCACTTAGTTTCTTTTGATGAGCTTTCATATATTTATAGCTCTAGTGCATCCGTTGCATGGCAATCCCTACTCTTTGCATTGACATCAATTGATGGGCATCTCCATAGCCCGTTGATTAGCCGCGTCAATGTGAGACTTTCTCCTATTTTGTCTTCTCACATAACCCCCATCATCATATACTATTCCACCTGTAGTGCTATATCCATGGCTTGCGCTCAGGTATTGCGTGAGGGTTGAAAAAGCTGAAGCGCGTTAAAAATTATGAACCAATTGCTCGGCTTGTCATCGGGGTTGTGCATGATGGGAGCATTTTGTGTGACAAAAATGAAGCATGGCCAAACTATATGATTTTGTAGGGATAAGCTTTCTTTGGCTATGTTATTTTGATAAGACATAATTACTTGGTTAGCATGCTTGAAGTATTATAATTTAATGTCAATATTAAACTTTTGTCTTGAATCTTATGGATCTGAATATTCTTGCCTCAAAAAAGACATTGATGATTATGTTAGGTAGCATTCCACATCAAAAATTCTGTTTTTATCATTTACCTACTCGAGGACGAGCAGGAATTAAGCTTGGGGATGCTTGATACGTCTCCAAAGTATCTATAATTTTTGATTGTTCCATGCTATTATATTATCCTTCTAGGATGTTTTATATGCATTTATATGCTATTTTATATAATTTTTGGGACTAACCTATTAACCCAGAGCCCAGTGCCAGTTTCTGTTTTTCCCTTGTTTTTGAGTATCGAAGAAAGGGAAAACCAAACGGAGTCCAATTGACCTGAAATTTGACGGAGATTATTTTTGGACCAGAAGAAGCCCATGGAGCATCGGAGATGGACGAGAAGACTCCCGGGCTGCCCACGAGGGTGGGGGCGTGCCCACCCCCCCTGGACGTGCCCCCTGCCACGTGGACAGCCCGGAGACCCCCTGACTTGTTCCTGACGCCAATACCTCTTATATATACCCAAACTTCCAGAAAGAAACCTAGATCGGGAGTTCCGCCGCCGCAAGCCTCTGTATCCACCAAAAACCAATCTAGACCCGTTCCAGCACCCTGCCGGAGGGGGGATCCCTCACCGGTGGCCATCTTCATCATCCCGGTGCTCTCCATGACGAGGAGGGAGTAGTTAACCCTCGGGGCCGAGGGTATGTACCAGTAGCAATGTGTTTGATCTCTCTCTCTCGTGTTCTTGATTCAGCACGATCTTGATGTATCGCGAGCTTTGCTATTATAGTTGGATCTTATGATGTTTCTCCCCCTGTACTCTCTTGTAATGGATTGAGTTTTCGCTTTGAAGTTATCTTATCGGATTGAGTCTTTAAGGATTTGAGAACACTTGATGTATGTCGTGCTAATCTGTGGTGACAATGGGATATTCACGTGATCTACTTGATGTATGTTTTGGTGATCAACTTGCGGGTTCAGTGACCTTGTGAACTTATGCATAGGGGTTGGCACACGTTTTCATCTTGACTCTCCGGTAGAAACTTTGGGTCACACTTTGTAGTTCTATGTGTTGGTTGAATAGATGAATCTGAGATTGTTTGATGCATATCGTATAATCATACCCACGGATACTTCACGTGACATTGGAGTATCTAGGTGACATTAGGGTTTTGGTTGATATGTGTCTTAAGGTGTTATTCTAGTACGAACTCTATGATAGATTGAACGGAAAGAATAGCTTCATGTTATTTTACTACGGACTCCTGAATAGATCGATCCGAAAGAATAACTTTGAGGTGGTTTCGTACCCTACAATAATCTCTTCGTTTGTTCTCCGCTATTAGTGACTTTGGAGTGACTCTTTGTTGCATGTTGAGGGATAGTTATATGATCCAATTATGTTATTATTGTTGAGGGAACTTGCACTAGTGAAAGTATGAACCTTAGGCGTTGTTTCCTAGCATTGCAGTACCGTTTACGCTCACTTTTATCATTAGTTACCTTGCTATTTTTATATTTTCAGATTACAAATACCTTTATCTACCATCCATATTGCACTTGTATCACCATCTCTTCGCCGAACTAATGCACATATACAATTTACCCTTGTATTGGGTGTGTTGGGGACACAAGAGACTTTTTGTTATTTGGTTGCAGGGTTGTTTGAGAGAGACCATCTTCATCCTACGCCTCCCACGGATTGATAAACCTTAGGTCTTCCACTTGAGGGAAATTTGCTACTGTCCTACAAACCTCTGCACTTGGAGGCCCAACAACGTCTACAAGAAGAAGGTTGCGTAGTAGACATCATTTACCTTAATACTTATTTTGTAGTTGCGGATTCTTACAATAGGGGTTAGTCATAATTGGGATGCTTGTCCAAGGAAGGGCAGTACCCAAGCACCGGTCCACCCACATATTAAATTATCAAAGTAACAAGCGCGAATCATATGAGTGTGATGAAAACGAGCTTGACGATAATTCCCATGTGTCCTCGGGAGCGTTTTCCTTTATATAAGAGTTTGTCCAGGCTTGTCCTGTGCTACAAAAATGATTGGGCCACCTTGCTGCACCTTGTTTACTTTTTTTACTTGTTACCCATTACAAATTACCTTATCACAAAACTATCTGTTACTGATAATTTCAGTGCTTGCAGAGAATACCTCACTGAAAACCGCTTGTCATTTCCTTCTGCTCCTCGTTGGGTTCGACACACTTACTTATCGAAAGGACTACGATAGATCCCCTATACTTTTATGTCATCAAGACTCTTTTTTGGCGCCGTTGCCGGGGAGTGAAGTGCCTTTGGTAAGGAAAAATTTATATACTGTGCTGAAATTTACTGTCACTTGTTGTCGGTGTCAAAACCGGTGGATCTCGGGTAGGGGGTCCCGAACTGTGCGTCTAAGGTCGATGGTAACAGGAGACAGGGGACACAATGTTTACCCAGGTTTGGGCCCTGTCTATGGAGGTAATACCCTACTTCCTGCTTGATTGATCTTGATGAATATGAGTATTACAAGAGTTGATCTACCACGAGATCATAATGGCTAAACGCTAGAAGTCTAGCCTGTATGACTATGGTAATGAATATCCTCCTCTTCGGACTAAGTCCTCCGGTTTATATAGACACTGGAGAGATCTAGGGTTACATAGGGTCGGTTACATAGAAAGGAATCTGCATAGTTGATCGCCAAGCTTGCCTTCCATGCCAAGGAGAGTCCTATCCAGACACGGGCGTAGTCTTCGGCCTTTGTATCTTCACAACCCATCAGTCCGGCCCATGGCTAACAGGCCGGACGCCCGAGGACCCCTTAGTACAGGACTCCCTCAGTAGCCCCCGAACCAGTCTTCAATGACGAGGTGTTCAGTGCAGAGATTGTCTTCGGCATTGCAAGACGGGTTCCTCCTCCGATGACTTCCAAGTAATGTATTCGGCCATTGATTCAATGTCGTTCTCCTCAGCTTCTGTGCATCAATAACTTCAGCTTCCACGTGTTGAGAGAATGCGGAAGGTTAGGGCATTTTTGCAAATAACACCCCGGCCATGCAAGAAAGAGCGTCTATTTAAAGAGATTGGATCTCAGATCCATTCGGCACCTCGTAGAGAAAATTCTCAGAGATTGCTAGGAGAAACCATTCCAACATGGCTAGCATTCCCAGCTCCTCCTCCCGTTCCAACCCAGAGAAAGGCGAGTGGGAGAGGTGCTCTGTGTCCCATAGTCAATTGGCGAAGTTGCAAACGCGGAGATTCCCCCCTGCAGATCTGGTCCCTGTTCGAGCAGGGCTAGCCTCCTTTAATGGCGAGACCCAGGCGGAGGACTTCCCCAATCCATCTGGGGGAGAGCGAGTGTGTTTTGTCCCTTATCTGCTAAGGGGCGTCGAATTTCCAATCCACCCGTTCCTCCGGGGGCTTTTGGAATACTATGGCCTTCAGCTGCATAACTTAACTCCTGCCTCCATCCTGCATATTGCGGGCTATGTCGCTTTGTGCGAACTATTTCTGGGCATTGAGGCCCATTTTGAACTGCGGAGAAAGTTGTTCTGTCTTGTCCCGCGTAACCACGAGGGGTCAGTATTTGAAGTGGGCGGAGCAGAAGCATGGCGCATCACCAATACCGGATACCTGTCCGGCACACCAAGGAAGGCGTCTGAAGAATGGCCTTCCGAATGGTTCTACATCGAGGACGTCGCACTTCCCGTCCCCGTTCGAAAGGGTCTTCCTGAATTAGCAAGCATTCCGCTGAAGAAACGTCACAGTTGGCATCCCCGGAGTCTTGAAGAGGATGACAGTGCAGAGGTTTGTCAGCTCATGTACAAGATAAAGATGCTCGCCCAGTCCGGATTGACAATAGTTGAGGTAATGGCAACCTCCATAGCGCGAGGGATTCAACCACTTCAATATAGAGGGCTTCCAGTGTGGCACTACAATGGGGAGGATGACGCCTCCCGCTGTGGTCGGAAAGGTCCGGACACCCCTGCCGCTCTAGCCAAGATACTGGCCGAGCTGTTCAAAGGGGAGGAGGAGGAATTTCTTCGCATCAATCGCAGAGATAGGTACTCCATGTATGACCCTCCCAGCTGGGTAAGTCCTAACCCCTTTCGCTTTTACTTATTCCGCTCTCCTAGTCATCTTTGATAAATTTCTAATCCGCTCATTATAATAGCATTGGCGAAAAATCACAGAGGGACTTCATAGTCCTGCCCCACAGCCAGAGAACCACAACTGGGAGCTTGATCCGGGGTTTGAAGAGGATCCGAAGATATTCGTGGTGCTCGCGGAGGGGGTGTTTTACCAGGCGAGCTATGATGGTACAGAAGTGGCCATCACCGCCGACTATCCTGGCCTTCTTCCCGCCTCACAGGTAAGTAATCAGGAGACATTCCCCCAAAAAGTTATTTCTTATTCCGCCTCACCCACTGCACTGTCTTGTTCTCCAAAGGGGAGGCCTTCGGCGACTCTGAAGAGAGCGGCTCCCACACCGGGCAAGCCTTCGAAGAGGAAGACAGAAGACACAACCGGGCCTTCATCGAAGATGTACGGGTTCGTGAACATGTTTTTCAGCAGCCGCATCCAATTGTGACTTGTACTTTTGTCATGTACTAGGAAAAAGGTTTGCCCGACTATGTCCGGGGATCCGGCCCATCGTACTCACAACAACCTGGATTTAGATCCTTCCGGAGAAACAGGAACCGATATGGGAACGATGCCGGACTGTCCTTTGGCCAAGGGTTCGGAAGATATGTCCGTTACCAACTCAGAAGTAGAGAGCGCCATGAATCATCGGTGCTGCAGGGCTGTTTTACGAGACCCCAAGTTCTCAGAAGAGGCATTTAATGCCTTCAGGTCGGCTGACGCGTACATCCGAGCTGCTCGAAATGGGCTTAGCAGAGCCACAAAGCAGCATTTGACAGATGGCAGGTAAGTTTTCTTTGTCCGAATAAGATAACCATATGCCAGTAGTCCCCGAGACTGAAAGCAGTTGGTACAACTGATTTAAGGATCGTTGTATAACCAGGTTCTTACAGAGAAGAACGACCTGCTAGCCCAAGAGCTGGAGCAGTGTCGGACACAGCTAAATGTTGCTACCGCCGAACTGAAAGACTCCAAGAAGGCATCCTCTGGTAATATTCCCCTCCATCGAGGAACAATAACTGTATACCAGCTGTTTTAATACTGTTGCTAATCGCATAATAGGATCGTCGGATCAACTTGAAGAGAAGTTGAAGACCGCCCAAGCGGGAGAGAAAGAGGCTAAAAGGCTACACGCCGCCGGCGAGCGTGTTCTGACTCGGGTCAGAGGGGAGAAAAACAAACTCCAGTATTCGAACGCCAAATTGGGCGAAGAACTGAAAGATGTGCGGGCCCAGCTAGCCGACTCTATGAAGGAGAATAAAAAGCTGCGAGGCGGCATATTCAGTATGTGTCTGAGCGAACCTTATAGTAGTTCGGAGATGAATGAATCTGATATAGTTATGATTGCAGGTATGTTGACGGGCCGTCCCGAAGAGGAGCTGTCCGGATCATCAAGTGATCTGCTGCAAGGGCTGTCGCAATTGCACGAGCAAGCTCGGCTAGCAATGCGGAGTGTTGCCAAGGCCTTATGGCCATCCGCCTCCCCTCCAGGGAGTATGGAGGAGCTTGTAGAGTTGTTCAAGGGAGCGCAATGGCGTACCCGACTATGGAAGATATCGGCCTGCCGGGAGGGTGCGCGAGAGGCCTGGGCCATGGTCAAAACGCGGTATACCAAGCTGGATCCAAATCACATGGCCCGGTTGGACCTCTAGGGTCAAATGGGGAAGAAATTCCCGTTAGTTTAGTATATGACCAAGTAGAAGTAGCTGCTAGATATTCCCAACAGGATTGTAAGTTAGACCACCTATTGGATGGTATAGAGGGGGAAGTTTTTTAGTCCAAGTGACTATGTACCTTCTTTGGCATATGTAACTATAGCTGAATTGTATAGCATTTGTCATGGCAGACCTTTTCACTTCAAGCTCCGGACCCAAAGGTGCGGAGTGTTTCCGAATACCGGAGCAACCGAATAGACCGGGGTATGCGTGGAAACGAGGCATAGGGGTCAAAGGTGCTTGAACAGACAAGTTGTATCTGGCTAGTTATGTTATATTACATAAAGTTTGTAAGAAACATCTTCCAGAGAGAATAGTTCTGTTAAGGGTTCCTTTCCCTGGGTGTGCATGCATTAATGTGCATGTCTGAATTGTGATGGCAAAAACACAGTGTGTATAACTTTTGGGGGTTCACAATGAAATGAATGTAGAAAACATCTTTAATTCACCGACCGAATATTCCCTTAAGAATGCTAGCTTTCGGCTTCACCTAGTCTGAGGTACACATCCGGATGACCCGGTAGTAACAATCGCAGAGGTGCTCCCTTTATGCCCTAGCCGAACTAATGGGAACGTAGGGCATGAGCACAGGAGCCAAGCAACCCAACTTGGCCAAAACTGAAGTCATATGGATGCATATGATGGCGAAGAAAAGGTACATATGGAAAAAACGCATATGTAAAGAGCTTGATGCCCAAAGAATAATAACAAGCTTCTGTCCAAGAAGCCCCCAGGTATAATGGACGTACATATTTGAAGATGTGTACGTCAGAGGTGTACGGTCTAGCCGTACGAGAGCTTTTAAAGCGAAAGAAAAAAGAAAAGCGGAAAAGAGAGAAAAAATAATGGAAACTACAGGGGAGAAGGAGATGAACGAAGAGTTCGGCACTAGGCATAGAATCTTCGGAGTCTGGCCGCGTTCCAGGGGTTCGGCTCTAGGTGATTGTCTGATGCATCACGCAGACGGTACACTCCTCCGGTGAGAACTTCATCAATGATGAAGGGACCCTCCCATTTGGGATTGAGTTTGTCCTTTTTGTTTTTCGGCAGGCGTAGAACGAATTTGCCAACGTTGTAAGTCTTGTCCCGTACTTCTCTGCTTTGATATCTTTGAGCCTGCTGTTGATAAAATGCTGAACTGGCTCCTGCGATGTTGCGCTCCTCCTCCAGGGCGTCTAAGATGTCCTGCCGATCAAGCTCGGCTTCTCTCTCTTCATACATACGCACTCGAGGTGAGTCGTGCATAATATCGCAGGGCAGTACAACCTCTGCGCCATACACCATGAGGAAAGGTGTGTATCCGGTAGTACGTTGGGCGTGGTCCGCAGCCCCCAGAGTACGGAGTCGAGCTCCTCAACCCAGTGCTTGTCTGATTCTTTCAAAGACCGCACTAGTCTGGGCTTGATGCCGCTCATAATAAGACCATTGGCCCGTTCGACTTGACCGTTTGTTTGCGGGTGGTAGACAGAGGTGTAATCGAGCTAAATGCCGAGATTAGCACACCAGATTTTATCTCATCGGCTGTGAAATTGAAGCCGTTGTCGGTGATGATGCTGTGTGGAACACCATAGCGGTGCACAACACCGGATATGAATTCTATCACCGGCCTGGACTCGGCCGTTTTGACTGGTTTGGCCTCTATCCACTTAGTGAATTTATCCACCATGACCAGCCAATATTTTTTCTTATGGCTTCCCCCTTTAAGGGGTCCAACCATGTCCAGTCCCCAGACCGCGAAAGGCCAAGTAATGGGGACTGATTGTAGGCCAGTTGGGGGCATATGGCTTTGGTTGGCGAAGAGTTGGCATCCGATGCAACGTTGGACTAGGTCCTGTGTGTCTGCTCGGGCCGTTGGCCAATAAAACCCTGTACGGAAGGCCTTGCTAACAAGGGCCCTAGTTGCGGCGTGGTGTCCGCCGAGACCGGCGTGAATTTACGCCAAAAGCTGCCGCCCCTCCTCCTCGGAAATACATCTTTGGAGGACCCCGGTAGTACTTTTCTTGTAGAGCTCTCCATCGTGAACCATGTAGGCCTTCGAGCGCCGGACAATGCGGCAAGCCTCGTTCTGGTCTTCGGGAAGCTGCTTCCAATTAAGGTAGGCCAAGAAGGGTTCGGTCCATGGGGCAATGACTGCCATAATGAGATGGGCTGACGGTGTTATTTCGGTGGCTGAGCCCCCGATGATATCGGTGTGTGCGGAATCTGGGTTGTGTTCGGATCTGGACTGTTGTTGCCGCCCTCCCCTTGCCACACCACGGATGGCTTAAAAAGCCTTTGCAGGAAGATGTTAGGTGGGACCGGGTCGCGCTTGGCGCCAATGAGAGCAAGGACATCCGCCGCCTGATTACTCTCTCGTGCGACATGATGAAATTCGAGCCCCTCGAACTGAGCCGACATTTTTTGGACGACATTACGATAGGCTACCATCCTTGGATCTTTGGTGTCGAAGTCTCCACTTATTTGAGATATTGTGAGGTTTGAGTCTCCGCACACCTCCAGGCGTTGTGTGCCCGTGGATACAGCCATCCGAAGACCATGCAATAAGGCCTCGTATTCGGCTGCGTTGTTGGAGTCTGTCTATAATATTTGGAGTACGTACTGGACAACATCTCCAGTGGGGGACGTCAATACGACGCCCGCTCCTAGCCCCACCAGCATTTTGGAGCCATCGAAATACATAACCGAATTGGAATATGTGTTATACTCTTTAGGGAGTTCGGCCTCTGTCCATTCGGCGACGAAGTCAGCCAGTACTTGGGATTTGATGGCTCGACGTGGTTTGTATGTGATGTCAAATGGAAGGAGCTCGATGGCCCATTTGGCGATTCGACCCGTAGCATCACGGTTGTTAATTATGTCATTGAGATGTACTTCAGAAGCCACCGTGATCGAACACTCCTGGAAGTAGTGCCGTAGCTTCCGGGATGCCATGAAGACCGTGTATGCTATCTTTTGATAATGGGGGTACCGCGATTTGCATGGTGTGAGAACAGTAGATACGTAGTATACTGGTTTTTGGAGCATGAATTTGTGTCCGTCCTGTTCTCGTTCAATGACGAGCACGGCGCTCACCACCTGATGTGTTGCCGATATGTATAGTAGCATGGGCTCGCCGACGTTCGGCGCAGCCAGGATTGGGTTGCTCGCTAGAAGGGCTTTTATTTCTTCCAGTCCGGTCGTTGCCGCATCTGTCCACTCGAAGTTATTGGTGCGCCGTAAAAGGCGATAGAGTGGCAGTGCCTTTTCTCCCAATCTGGAGATAAAGTGGCTTAAAGCTGCCACGCAACCAGCGAGTTTTTGGACTTGTTTAAGGTCTGTTGGCGTAGCCAATTGTGACAGAGCTCGGATTTTGGCTAGATTTGCTTCAATTCCTCTATTGAAATGATGAAGCCCAGTAGTTTTCCAGCGGGGAGCCCAAAAACACAATTTTCCGGGTTGAGCTTCATGTCATACGCGCGGAGGTTGTCGAATGTGAGACGTAGGTCGTCTATTAGTGTTTCGACGTGCCTACTTTTGATGACGACGTCGTCCACATAAGCTTCAACTGTCTTGCGGATCTGTTTCTCCAGGCATGTTTGAATCATGTGTTGGAATGTGGCGCCGGCGTTCTTGAGCCTGAAAGGCATGGTGTTGAAGCAGAATGGCCCATATGGGGTAATAAATGTTGTTGCGGCTTGATCGGACTCCTTCATTTTGATTTGATGATATCTGGAATATGCATCAAGGAAACACAATGAGTCGTGTCCTGCGGTAGCATCAATGATTTGAAAAATGCGAGGGAGGGGGAAGGGATCCTTAGGGCAAGCCCTATTTAGGTCTTTAAAATCGACGCACAGGCGCCAGGATTTGTCCTTCTTTGGTACCATCACCAGGTTTGCCAACCAGTCCGGATGATTCATTTCTCGAATGAATCCGGCCTCAATTAGCTTGGCTAGCTCCTCCCCCATAGCTTGTCATTTGGGTTCGGAAAAGCGCCGCAGTGTTTGCTTGACCGATTTGTATCCCTTCAGTATATTGAGGTTGTGTTCGGCCAACTTGCGTGGGATTCCTGGCATATCCGAGGGGTGCCAGGCAAATATGTCCCAGTTTTCGCGCAGGAATTCTCGTAGCGCGGTGTCAACTGTTGGGTTTAGTTGTGCTCCAATAGATGCTGTCTTCTTGGGGTCCGTTGGATGGACCTGGAATTTGACTATTTCTTCTGCTGGTTTGAAGGAGGTGGATTTGGGCCGTTTTTCTAGGATCACATCGTCCCTGTCCACAGTGGAGCGCAGCGTGGTTAATTCTTCGGCTGCGAGGGCCTCAGATAATGCCTCAAGGGCCAGGGATGCGGTTTTGTTTTTGGCGCGGAGTGCTATGTCCGGATCACTAACAAGAGTGATTATGCCGCTGGGCCCGGGCATTTTGAGCTTCATGTACCCATAATGAGGTATAGCTTGAAAGTGTGTAAAAGCATCTCGCCCCAACAGGGCATGATATCCGCTGTTGAAAGGAGCCACTTGGAACGTTATTTCTTCGGACCGAGAATTCTCCGGCGTGCCGAATACCACGTCAAGTGTGATTTTTCCCGCACACCGCGCCTCCCGACTGGGAATAATTCCTCGGAATGTCGTGCTGCTTTGCTTGATGCGGCTCCTGTCTATTTCCATTTTGTGGAGTGTATCCTCATAGATGAGGTTTAGTCCGCTGCCCCCGTCCATGAGGACCTTGGTGAGTCGAAAGCCGTCCATGATAGGACTAAGGACTAATGCGGCTGGCGCTCGGACTATCCTGTATTTTGGTTCATCACCGGCATTAAAGGTTATAGCTGTGTCGTTCCAAGGGTTTATTCCGGCGATTTGGCAGACTTCGGCGAGGTTGCGGAGTGCCCTTTTGTGCTTATTGTTTGAAGCGAATGTCTTGAAGACCGTCAATACTCTGGGGTCGTCGTCTTCTGGAGGGTGTAGCTCTGGGGCGTTTTTGGTAAGGATATCCTCGCCGCTCTTGGCTACTTGTCGGAGTATCCAACATGCTCTAAGGCTGTGGGTTGATATTGTATCCGGTGTTGAGTGTATTTTGTATGGGCCATCGAGCCATCCCTCCAGAACGGTTCCGTGCCGCGTAATGAGTTTATATTTCTTGGCTATTGGATTGGGCGTGCCACGAGGGTGCGCCCTTTTCACCTGGACGAGAGATTGAGTTGGGACCGATGGTTCCCAGCGAGCTGCCTGAGCTTTCCAGGCGCTTTCCATTGCGATGTACTTTTGTACGATAGTTGCCAAGTCAGTGAAGTGTAGTATGCAGCGGCGATTGATGGAATTGAGGATTCCTTCGTCCGTGCAATTGTTGCGGAATGCTGATATCGCGTCCTCGTCGCGGCAATCTTTAACCTTGTCCTTGACAAGGAGGAATCTGGCCTAGAAGTGGTGGACCGTTTCCTGAGACTGATGTTGTATGCTCATGAGAGCGCTTATGTCTGGGTGGGTGGGTGGAATTGAATCTGGACCCTGACCTGATCGATGATCCGGAGTCTGAATTTTTTTCAGACTTAACAGTCCGGGCTCCGGAGTAACTTCTGATTGCTTAGGCCCGCCGTCCGATTCTACGTTCGGAAGGCCGGTCACATCCTTTCGCTGGTGGGTATCCGGCTTTTCAGGCTCGGCGATCCGAACATAGTCCATCTTCGGTATAGGGGTAGAGTTGCCGTCTTACTCCTCGACTACCGCTATATGGTGGGTGACCGGTGGGGATTTGATTTCTCCTTGATCGGGTTTAGGCCCGATCCGATCGTAATCTGTGGCGATTCCCAGGGTGGCGATGCGATCAAGGAGCTCGTTTAAGGACGAAAGCTCTACCGGATCCATCTGCTTGGAGTGTTTGGAGTCGATACGAAGGGGATTTTCGATGGCCTGAGAGGTCATCGTCGGCTTAACGGCCGAATGGGCGGTCATGGTAAAGCCGCCCAGCCGGAGGTTTTGGCATGGGGCCAGTCTTCCTCCGGCGGGGATATTGTCTTTAAGGGCGAGGCGAGTCATCGCTCCTGTCGTCGACGTCACAGTGGAACTCTCAATGAAAGCACCAATGTCGGTGTCAAAATCGGCGGATCTCGGGTAGGGGGTCCTGAACTGTGCGTCTAAGGTCAGTGGTAACAGGAGACAGGGGACACAATGTTTACCTAGGTTCGGGCCCTCTCTATGGAGGTAATACCCTACTTCCTGCTTGATTGATCTTGATGAATATGAGTATTACAAGAGTTGATCTACCACAAGATCGTAATGGCTAAACCCTAGAAGTCTAGCCTGTATGACTATGGTAATGAATATCCTCCTCTCCGGACTAAGTCCTCTGGTTTACATAGACACCGGAGAGATCTAGGGTTACATAGGGTCGGTTACATAGAAAGGAATCTGCATAGTTGATCGCCAAGCTTGCCCTCCACGCCAAGGAGAGTCCTATCCGGACACGGGCGTAGTCTTCGGCCTTTGTATCTTCACAACCCATCAGTCCGGCCCATGGCTAACAGGCCGGACGCCCGAGGACCCCTTAGTCCAGGACTCCCTCACTTGTTACTATGGAAAGTAATCCTTTGAGGGCCTTGTTCGGGGTATCTTTACCCCGGCCAGTAGATCAAAGAGTTGCTCCTCAACCTACTGAACCTACTGAAAATGTTTACTTTGAAATTCCTTCGGGTTTGATAGAGAAACTGCTAGCTAATCCCTTTATAGGTGATGGAACATTACATCCTGATTTGCACCTAATCTATGTGGATGAAGTTTGTGGATTATTTAAGCTTGCAAGTATGCCCGAGGATGTTATCAAGAAGAAGGTCTTCCCTTTATCTTTGAAGGGAAAGGCATTGACATGGTTTAGGCTATGTGATGATATGGGATCATGGAACTACAACCGATTGAAACTGGAATTTCATCAGAAGATTTATCCTATGCATCTTGTTCATCGTGATGGTAATTATATATATATATATATATATATATATATAATTTTTTGCCTCGCAAAGGATAGAGCATCGCTCAAGCTTGGGGAGGCTTAAGTCAATGTTATATTCATGCCCCAATCATGAGCTCTCAAGAGAAATTATTATTCAAAAATTTTATGCTCGGCTTTCTCTCAATAATCGCTCCATGCTCGATACTTCTTGTACTGGCTCTTTTATGATGAAGACAATTGAATTCAAATGGGATTTACTGGAAAGAATTAAACGCAACTCTGAATATTGGGATCTCGACGAAGGTAAGGAGTCAGGTATAACACCTAAGTTTGATTGTGTTAAATCTTTTATGGATACCGATGTTTTCCGTGAATTTGGCACTAAATATGGACTTGACTCTGAGATAGTAGCTTCTTTCTGTGAATCCTTTGCTACTCATGTTGACCTCCCTAAGAAGAAGTGGTTTAAATATAATCCACCCATTGATGTAGAAGTAGTTGCACCTATTAAAGTTGAAGGAAAGACTATCACTTATAATGTTGATCCTATTGTTCCTACTGGTTATATTAAGAAACCACCTTTCCCTACTAGAATAAAGGATCATGCTAAAGCTTCAACTATGGTTCGTAAGAGTAATACTAGAACACCTACACCCCCTGAGCAAATTAAAGTTGAACCTAGTATTGCTATGGTTAAAGATCTCTTGGCTGATAATATTGATGGGAATGTTATTTACTTTTGTGATGAAGCTGCTAGAATTGCTAGACCCGATACTAAGGGTAAACATAAAACTATTGTAGGCATGCCTGTTATTTCTGTTAAAATAGGAGATCATTGTTATCATGGCTTGTGTGTTATGGGGGCTAGTGCAAGTGCAATATCTCATTCCTTATACAAAGAAATTATGCATGATATTGCGCCTGCTGAGATAGAAGAAATTGATGTTACAATTAAGCTTGCCAATAGAGACACTATTTCACCAGTTGGGATTGTTAGAGATGTTGAAGTCTTGTGTGGCAAAGTTAAATATCCTGCTGATTTGTAACATCCCAAATTTTCAATTTGGAATGTTATACATAGATCATCATTTGCATATCATGTTTTGTTGCATTTTGACAAATCCTCGATAAATCCTAAGCAACTCAAGGACCCTCGGAGAGAGTTGGGGATTTTCTCGAATTTTCTTATTTGATTTTTCAAACGAGGATTGGGATTTTTAATTATTTTTCTCTCCGGAAAAATATTTCAATTTTAAATAAACGAGAGGAGAAAATATGACTTCTCCAAAACAATTGAAATACTGGAGGAAAAATGTTAAAATCATTATTTGGAATTTAATCGGATTTTATTTGCAAATTTTTATTGCATTTAAAAATATGCATGCTTTCAAAATATTTATTTTTGATTTTAAAAATGTTCACCCTATTCTATAATTTCTAACTAGACGGGGAAAATTTATTTCATATTTTTCTGATTTTTATTTATTTTTCTACGCAATATTTTCCGCGGAACATATTTTTTTTTTTAAAAATATATATACGCGCCCGCGCCGACTGGGCCAAAGGCCCAGCCGACGGCCCGCCTCGCGGCTTCCTCTCCCCGCACGGGAGCACGCGCCGCCGGAGTCCGAGCTCGCCACGGGAGCCGCCGCCGCCTCGGTGCCCCCTTCCCCAAGCCCTCCTAGCCCCCCTCCATTTATACCCCCCTCCGTTTTCGTCACCATCGCCGCCGGAGGAGCCGCCGCATCTAGCCCACCACCGCCGCCGTCGTTGCCTCGCCGCCCGCCGCCGGGAGCCCCCGAGCCGGAGCCCCTCGCCGCCGGAGCCGCCGTCCCCGAGCCCCGCACCCTCGCCGCCGAGCCCCGCCCGCCGGAGCCCCGCCACAAGGTACTGCCGCCGGCCGTCTTCAACGTTGACCAGTTTTCTGAAAAAAAAAACCTTTTGTTTTTAAAAAAACCCTAGATCGGTTTTTTTTGGTTTTCTTATTTCACGAGCGTTCACCGAACCGTTCGTTTTAACGAACGCGTTCGTCGGTTTTTCCCTGTTAACGAACGTCCGTTATTTAACCGTTCGTCCGTTTTTCTTTTTCGTCGGATTTTTCTCGTTATTTTCTCAGATTCGATTTCCGATCGAATTTTCGAATCTGTTTAACTATTCGCTCGTTTATCGGAATCAGGTGATTCAAGCGCCTAGAGTTTCGTCTCGAAATTCTCTTTCCGTTTAACCTACTCAAACAAGTTTTTGCTACAGTAAAATTTGACCTAGATCCAGATTAGCAAACGAAGTTTCTTTCTTTCGCCGTTTGACTTTTGTTGTTTCTTTCGAGTTGATTCTTTTTGCAAACCAGAGTTCTTAAGTTGAACTTTCTGGTTGGATCTTTCTTTCGAGTTTTACCTGTGCATTAGATGAGTACTGATTGTATGCTTGTTTGTTTGCGATAGAGTATCCGGAGTGTGCCGCTTGTTACTTCGACTCGCTAGGTTTTGCGGATCATCAGCAAGGCAAGTAACACTTTGATCATACCCCGTTCATACCCAGTTTTATTGCATTAGATTTATTTCCTCAAACACATTGCATGATTAGGATCTAATTAAACTGTGGGTATTGGGAAGTAGTTGAGGTAGTACCTATTACCTGTTATCTATCAAACCCTTGGGAGTTACTTCTACGTTGCTTTTATTATTGCCATGCTATGCGTAGACGTGGATTGGGTTTGAGAGATATCCATGACAGATGTGAGATTGTTTAATAATGGTTCAACTTAAGGTGTAAACTAAAACTCACATCTGGGTGGATTGAGGCACCTGGAGAACCCAGTGTTGTCTGTATGTATAAGGTCCGCCACCCAGGCTCAAAGGGATCATAAGATTATTCATGCTAGAAACTTCCGTGTGCAGCCGCAAGCTATTATGGGCTCTAGCATAGCTGAGTAGGTTACAGGATCTCTTGAAGAGGTGGACTAGCAGATGTAGGGGAAAGTAGGTGTACCGGTCCATCCAGAGTAGAGAGTGACTGTTTCTGAAAGACTGTGTCTCGGTCATCCGTTTCTCAAACATCATGTAGTGCGAGAATCAAGCGGAGGCGATCGAGTCTTGTGGGGAAAAGTGCACAAACCTCTGCAGAGTGTACAAACTGATCATGATTAGCCGTGTCCCCGGTTATGGACAACTTGAGTATCTAGTACCTGGATTATCATTTGAATCTCATCACCGTGATACTTATAATTAATTTTGTTGGGTTAATGATGTTAATTAATTGGGATTGAGTTGGAGGTACCTTCTCAATGTTTCAACCACCATGATAGTTAAATAAAATTTATTCCTTTGCAGTAGGATAAAACTTGCTTTTCGCAAAAACTGTAACCATAGAGCCTTTCCACCAGCCATATATGCATATAGTATAGCCTTATCATTGTTCATTGCTCTCTATGTGTTGCTTTGCCAGCATATCCTATGTGCTGACCCGTTTTCGGGCTGCAACGTTTCATGTTGCAGACTTTTCAGACGACGAGTAAGGTGCCTTAGGTCGTGGTCTTATACTCAGTGATGCCGCTGGAGTTGATGGACTCACTTATCTTCCAAGTCTTCCGCTGTTATCGTTATTAGATGGCCTTAAGCCATGTTTATTCTTAATCTCTTTGGAGATATTCGATGTAATAAGTGTGTGATTGCTACTCTGTTATAAATCCTCCATTTGTACTGTGCGTGTCAGCATTACTGATCAAGGGATGACACTGGTGCACAGCAGCACAGGCCATTTGAGGTCTGGTCGCTACATGATTTTTTTGTTCTTGGTTCCCCACAAGATGACTTTTGTCCCATTATATTTGGTAGACCCTTCTTGAATACTGTTAATGCTAAGATAGATTGCAAATAGGATGTTGTTACTATTGGTTTAGGGGATATGTCTCATGAGTTTAATTTTGCTAAATTCCATAGACAACCCCATGATAAAGAATTGCCTAGTAAAGATGAAATTATTGGTCTTGCTTCTATTGCCGTGCCTCCTAATGATCCTTTAGAACAATATTTGCTAGACCATGAAAATGATATGTTTATGAATGAACGAACGGAAATAGATGAAGTATTCTTTAAACGGGAACCTATTTTGAAACACAACTTGCCTGTTGAAATTCTAGGGGATCCTCCTCCACCCAAGGGTGATCCCGTATTTGAGCTTAAACCATTACCTGATACTCTTAAATATGCTTATCTTGATGAAAAGAAGATATACTCTGTTATTATTAGTGCTAACCTTTCTGAGCAAGAAGAAGAGAAATTATTGAAAACTCTGAAGAAGCACCATCCTGCTATTGGATATATTCTTGATGATCTTAAGGGCATTAGTCCCACTCTATGCCAACACAAAATTAAATTGGACAAAGACGCTAAACCGGTTGTTGATCACCAACGACGGTTAAATCCTAAGATGAAAGAAGAGGTAAGAAAAGAAATACTAAAGCTTGTGGAGGCAGGTATAATTTATCCCGTTGCTGATAGTTAGTGGGTAAGTCCTGTCCATTGTGTCCCTAAGAAGGGAGGTATTACTGTTGTTCCTAATGATAAAGATGAATTGATCCCACAAAGAATTGTTACAGGTTATGGAATGGTAATTGATTTCCGTAAACCAAATAAAGCTACTAAAAAGGATCATTACCCTTTACCTTTTATTGATCAAATGCTAGAAAGATTATCCAAACATACACATTTTTGCTTTCTAGATGGTTACTCTGGTTTCTCACAAATACCTGTGTCAAAAGAGGATCAAGAAAATACCACTTTTACTTGCCCTTTCTGTACCTTTGCTTATGCCTTTTGGTTTATGCAATGCACCTGCTACCTTTCAAAGATGCCTTATGGCTATATTCTCTGATTTTTGTGAAAAGATTGTTGAGGTTTTTATGGATGATTTCTTCGTATATGGAACTTCTTTTGATGATTGCTTGAGCAACCTTGATCGAGTTTTGCAGAGATGTGAAGAAACTAATATTGTCTTGAATTGGGAGAAGTGACACTTTATGGTTAATGAAGGTATTGTCTTGGGGCATAAAATTTCTGAGAGAGGTATTGAAGTTGATAAAGCTAAAGTTGATGCTATTGAAAAGATGTCGTGTCCTAAGGACATCAAAGGTATAAGAAGTTTCCTTGGTCATGCCAGTTTTTATAGGAGGTTCATTAAGGACTTCTCTAAAATTTCTAGGCCTCTGAATAATCTCTTACAAAAAGATGTTCATTTTATCTTTGATGATGATTGTGTAGAAGCATTTGAAATACTTAAGAAAGCCTTGATTTCTGCACCTATTGTTCAGCCACCTGATTGGAATTTACCCTTTGAAATTATGTGTGATGCTAGTGATTATGCTGTAGGTGTTGTTCTAGGACAAAGAGTTGATAAGAAATTAAATGTTATCCAATATGCTAGTAAAACTCTAGACAGTGCCCAGAGAAATTATGCTACTACTGAAAAGGAATTTTTAGCAGTTGTATTTGCTTGTGATAAGTTCAGACCTTATATTGTTGATTCCAAAGTTATTGTTCACACTGATCATGCTGCTATTAAATATCTTATGGAAAAGAAAGATGCTAAACCTAGACTTATTAGATGGGTTCTCTTGCTAAAAGAATTTGATTTGCATATTATTGATAGAAAGGGAGCTGAGAACCCCGTTGCAGACAACTTATCTAGCTTAGAGAATGTTCTTGATGACCCATTAACTATTGATGATAGATTTCCTGATGAACAATTAGCTGTCGTAAATGCTTCTCGTACTGCTCCATGGTATGCTGATTATGCTAATTACATTGTTGCTAAATTTATACCACCTAGTTTCACATACCAGCAAAAGAAAAAGTTTTTCTATGATTTAAGACATTACTTCTGGGTTGACCCACACCTTTATAAAGAAGGAGTAGATGGTGTTATTAGAAGTTCTGTATCTGAGCATGAACAGGAACAGACCCTACGTAAGTGTCACTCTGAGGCTTATGGAGGAGACCACGCTGGAGATAGAACGGCACATAAGGTATTGCAATCCGGCTTTTATTGGCCTACTCTCTTTAAAGATGCCCGTAAGTTTGTCTTGTCTTGTGATGAATGTCAAAGAATTGGTAATATTAGTAGACGTCAAGAAATGCATATGAACTATTCACTTGTTATTGAACCATTTGATGTTTGGGGCTTTGATTATATGGGACCGTTTCCTTCCTTTAATGGCTATACACATATTTTAGTTGATGCTGATTACGTTACTAAGTGGGTAGAAGCTATTCCAGCTAGTAGTGCTGATCATAACACCTCTATTAAGATGCTTAAAGAGGTTATTTTTCTGAGGTTTGGAGTCCCTAGATACTTAATGAATGATGGTGGTTAATATTTTATTCATGGTGCTTTTCGTAAGATGCTTGCTAAGTATGATGTTAATCATAGAATTGCATCTCCTTACCACCCACAATCTAGTGGTCAAGTAGAATTGAGTAATAGAGAGATTAAATTAATTTTCCAAAAGTCTGTTAATAGATCTAGAAAGAATTGCTCCAAGAAACTTGATGATGCATTATGGGCCTATAAAACTGCATATAAAAATCCTATGGGTATGTCTCCGTATAAAATGGTTTATGGAAAAGCATGTCACTTACCTATCGAACTTGAACATAAGGCATATTGGGCCATTAAAGAGCTCAATTATGATTTCAAACTTGCTAGTGAGAAGAGGCTATTTGACATTAGCTCACGTGATGAATGGAGAACCCAAGCTCATGAGAATGCCAAACTGTTTAAAGAAAAGGTTAAAAGATGGCATGACAAAAGGATGCAAAAACATGAGTTTAATGTAGGTGAATATGTTTTGCTATACAACTCTCATTTAAGATCTTTTGCAGGGAAACTTCTCTCTAAGTGGGAAGGTCCTTACGTTATCGAGGAGGTCTATCGTTCCGGTGCCATAAAAATCAACAACTTCGAAGGCACAAATCTGAAGGTGGTGAACGGTCAAAGAATCAAACATTATATTGTGACACCCATAATTTTATTTGGCCTTTTCAAAAAATTTATTTGACTTGAGGGAGGTGTTTTAAATTTGTCTTCAAAAGAACCCTCCCTTTCAAAAAAAAATTTGGCAAGGGTTTTGTTTGGATTTACCCAAGACTTGATGTTGGTCTTGGAGGTTCTTTCTTTTTATTTGGACTCAAACCAAAATGCTTTTCACTTGGGAAAAATGCCTTTTGAAAATTCCTTTGAAAATGCCCTATGACTTTTGGGATGATTCCTTGCCCCTTTCAACAATTCTCTCTTGCCATGAACCTAGTGCAAATCCACTCTCATAAACCTTTCCTCATCTTTGGATCATGATTTGCATCAAATCCAGCAAGTTGAACCTCCCCATATATTTATTTTCCTTTTAAATCTTATCAAAACAATTTCTGCCTTCTATTCTAGCCCTTGGAGATTTACAAAGGAGCTACCAGTTCTGTTTTGATTTTTGCCCCCAAACCAATTTCCCTTCCTAGTCCTTTGAACCCTCAACCAAGATCCATGAAGATCCACTGGTCTTCAGTTCAAATTTTTCAAACTATACTTGCTGCAAGTTTGGACCAGTTTTGCCAAATTATGAAATTCATTCAAATCCCTCTCCAAAAATTCTGAGAAAAATCAGGCAACCCCTGGGTGCATTGAGAGGTCACCTCACCAAGTCCCAGCCCCGGGAAAAATTTTCTTCATACCAAATCATTCTGTCGAACACCTGCAGAGCATTGTCAAAATCAGGTTCAGTCAAATTCAGAGAACAGTTCAGTGTTGCTGTCGTTTCTTTAGTGTCCGTAGTCGATCTCGCCAGTGCCTCGGCGTCGCCGTGTTTCCTGTCCCCTCCCCCTTGTCCTCTGCACCACACGAGCGCCTGGATGCTTGCGGGCGTCGGCGACGAGCTGGAGGAGGTGCGCCGCCCCATGACCGACGCCAGCGGCGGCTTTGCGGTCGCCAGACAGAGGCGCAGCGTAGACGGCGCCACCCAGCGCCGCCCAAGCCACCAGAGATCGCCGCGTGGTCTTCCACTCCCCAGTGCGCGCTGCCACCCTCGTCGTGAACCGCTGGGCGCGGAGCACGCTCTCTGCCGCCGTCGTGCCCGTGCGGCCACCCCACCGTGGACCGGCGCCATTACGGCAAGACCGACCAGGATTAGCGGAGGAACGGCACCAGTACACCTCACTGATGCTGCCTGGCCACCTAAACTCCCTGCCAAGCCACTGCCTCACCGTAATTGCTCGCCGGAGCAACCCCGTTCACGGCCACCCCCTCGAGCCGCCTATAAATAGAGGCCCCGAGCTCCAACTAGTACCCACACCACCTCTGCACTCCACCAAGACCCTGCCTAGCCACTGGAAGAGCCCCGAGGGAGTCTCCTTCCTCGACTCCGGCCGCCGCGACCCGCCACGGGATCCAGCTCGATTCGCTCCCGTGCGTGCACCTCTGCCTCCCATATCTTGCCAGTAGCTCTCTAGTACATCCCTCCTTCTGACCCGCACTTCAATTCAAAGTTTGCAGCACACCACCGGAGTTCCCCACCATCGCCCGAGCCGCCGTCCGCCGGAGAAAGTGTCGCCATCGACGCGGTGCTCCCCGACGCCCAAGTCCACCACCCCCCGACGCAGAAGGACACGCTGATACTCTTGGGACACTCCGATCTCCCTGACTCGCCGTGGTTCGACGCCGGCGACCTCCCCAGCCTTCGGGCGCCGGCGAGGTTTTTCAAACCTGACATGTGGACCCCCCACGTCAGCCTCTCTTATTTCACCCCCGAAGCGTTTTCTGTTGGCGCCTTCGGGCAGAGTTTGTTTTCTCTATGGGCTGGCGCGTTTCTATTCGAACTGTTTTCTGTTTTCTCAGTTAAGTCCCTGGAACTTCTCTGTTTCATTACAGATAAGTCCCTGGATAGAAACCCTTATAACTTTTTGATAAAAAGTGATTTTTGAGTGATTCTTTTTCTGACAATCTTATAATTTTGTCTAGTTTTTCATGGGATTTATTTGGAAAATTTTTGGAACAAATTTTATGCACGCGTTGGTTTTCACGTTAGTATGCCTTTTCGCTATACCGTAGGTTCCGGAGGAGGTGACGGAGCTGCGAACTTCGCCGAGCTAGACTCCGACTTCTCCGAACCAGGCAAGCATGTTTGAACCTTTGATATGATAGGTGTTTTGCATGTTTGCGTGAAAGGTTGTGTGTGGCATATGAGTATCGGTGAGTATCTCGTTGCTTGTGAGGCAACTACCCGTGTGTTCCAAAGTTGCGATGATCTCTGATGAGAGATGGCCTAATCATGTGGTGACATGAAGGGCAGCAAGGTGGTACTGTTGTAGCATACCAGCCTTGCGTCATCCGACAAATTCCGACGTTAACGTGGACGGAGTCACGTTATCGTTCTTCCCCCTTTCGTGCTACCACTTGTTTTCTGCCAGAATGCGGTTTAGTAAGTTGGTAACCTCTTTCCATGTACACACCAAACAGAGAGGCCAGGATGATGGTTCCATGGCCCTGGATTAAAGCCAGTCATCCGGTCAGGGGGCATGGGTGTTTTCGGTTGGTACCGAGAGGGGGTCACCCCTTAGAGCGCGCGTATAGAAATTTGATCCCATGCTACGCGAGGTTGTAGCCTCCCCGTCTCAAGGTTTTTCTTGAACGTTGCCGAGGGTGATTCCTGGCTTCGGATTGTTGAATGGGTGTGTACTGGTTAGGTGTGTTTCTTCCAAAACACCGTAAACGGAACTAGTCCCCGTGACTACTGAAATCCGTTGGCTGTGGTTAAAGTACAACTCTGCAGAGTCAAATCCTTCCAAGTCTTCGTATCCGAGGTCAAGCATCATGATCAGCGTATCCATGTCTATGTCGTAACCTCGTGGTATATTCTTCTTTCCGATAAGTGAGTTAAAGTCGAAATCTTGGCTGAACGTTATTCCTGTGGATGGACTAACCCTGTTGTTTGTCTCATGTCTGATTATCCTCATGATATGATTTAAAATTCATGAGCTACTAAGTTATGAATATAAGCCATTTATGTGATGTCGCTCAGACGTCCAACTGTGGCATGTTTGTCTCTTACTTTCAATATAAGCCCTTTATGTGATGTCGCTCAGACGTCTGACTGTGGCACGCATTGTCTTTCTTTTTCTGTTATAAGCCCTTTATGTGGTGTCGCCCCGACGCCCGACTGCGGCATTATTATTCTTGCAGTTTCCTCTCGAGGAGTCATTTAGACCCTCGTTTGGCACCGGCATTATTATTCTTGCAGTTTCCTCTCGAGGAGTCATTCAGACCCTCGTTTGGCACCGGCATTATTATTCTTGCAGTTTCCTCTCGAGGAGTCATTCAGACCCTCGTTTGGCACCGGCATTATTATTCTTGCAGTTTCCTCTCGAGGAGTCATTCAAACCCTCGTTTGGCACCCAGTATTTATTTTGGGATTTCGGGAGGACTACCGCCCGACATCTCTGTTATTTCCCCATGCATTATTGTCTCTATATCTGAACGCACTTGTTAATCTGTTCATATGCTTCATGTTTAAATTTGTTATATCTTATGTCCGAACTGTCTTGCGAGTACTTTCATAGTACTCACCTGGCTTGTTGATTTGGCCAGATGTTGACGAAGGCAATCTCTTGGATGAAGAATTTGATAGTGAGTCCGACGCCTAGGGGAATCCCAGTCAGTCCTGTGCGATCCTGGATATTGGTCACTTGTATTATATACGCTTCCGCCACCCGCAATAAACCTCCTCGAGCTTCACCCCGACGCTCGAAGAGCTGTAGTTTGCAGGAGTCATATCACCCGCTCCGCTGTGATATTTCCACCACCGTTGTTATCGTGAGTTAGTAGTTTTTCCACCCTATCCGCCGTTATGTCTTTTCAGCGTGCATGTAATAAATTGTTGAGCAGTCCCCGCTCAACCTTGTATTATATTCAGTACTCCTGGTATTTTTCTTCTGTGACCAAGATATTGTCTACCAGTGAGAAGGAATTCTTCTCTACTGGTCCGTAAAAGGGATTGGTCTCTCAACAAATATTTTATTGAAAAACCGATCGTGACAAGCTTGGTATCAGAGCCAGGCTGACTATAGGAAGCCACTAGGTGCGATCGCTAATCGGTTATTAGCGTCTTTTGTGCTTTTCAGCATTTTGCAATTGTAGCTATTTTCTGTTGGTCATCATAAATTTATGACATGACTACTCAGAACTTTTGCCTACTTTTGTAGATCGCTGGCAGCAGCTGCGAGACTCGAGTGTTCACGAACGTGCCCGAGGGGTTTTTCAAACTCCTCATCTCCATCACCAAGCTCGCGATCGGGCCGGCAACTCGCCCGGAGTTCACACTTTACCAGCACAAGCTCAGCGACGACGTGTCTATGCACCAAGCCGTGGTGCAATTCAAGGGAGGACGTTCTGCGTCTCGCCACTTCCGTTTTGTGGGAAGGGCCATGCCTACGGAGAGGCATGCCATGCAGATGGCTGCCCGTGAGGCGATAGCTCGCCTCCGGGATATCCTTCCTATGATGAAGACTCGTCGCTACTGCTACCTCCCATGCCATGTGCCATACACTTGTCACTATGCATTCGCCTGCCATCGGGGAGAACGAGATGAAGCCATCGAGATGGTTCTGGAGTATCTCAAGGCTCTAGAGGAATCTTTCGACAACCTCGTGGACGATCTTGTGGCTGCCCGCATGGACTTAGTCCGGGGCGGTCCTGCCAGCAGGGAGGAGCTTCTCCTCACAGCACCGCCTCTGACATTCGTCTCGTCTTCAGCCTCTTATGCACCGGCCGTTTTGGCCACTGCTCGCCGTCTGCCTACCACTGAGGAGTTCGACCGAGTCATCGCTCCTACTCCAGTCAGAGCTGCACCGCCTGCCGCACCCGCTCTGCCGCCTGTCGCCCCCGTACCATCACCGCAGCGCAGTGCTACGCGCCAGGAACCTACTAGAGAGGAGGTGGAGGTTGAATCCCCTGCACCGCTGAGTCTTGCCCTCGGCAAGGGAAAGGACATCGTCACCATCTCCGACTGAGAGCGCCGAGTAGCCGCGTGTTATGTCAGCTTGTTTGATGTGTTTTATCTGTACGCTAGTTTGTATTAGTGTGTTCGCTGTTTTCCGGAGGAGTATGCTAGTCTAAATAACATGTCGGGATTGTGTACGCACATCCTGAGTGCTGTATCGTGTGTTTGCTTTTCGCGTGTAAGATTTGGGTTAAGCAGTTCGTCTCCATGCAAAATCGTTTATGCTTTCTTGAAAAATCTTGAGGTCTTTTAAGTTTTTGCCTTCACAAGATTTTCCTTGTACCACACAGTTCTTCTCATGAGTTTTGCAAAATAATACCCCAGACTGGAAAAATGTCTCGTCCGTGGACTCGTTCCATGCCCAATCAGCCAGAAGAAGTTTATGGGACACAGACTAGCAACAACTTCACTCAGGGTCAGTCCAGTCAACAGGACAACGAAGCAGCCCTGTCTCAAGTATGTCGTCTCTTCGAACAAAGCCAGCAACAACACCAAGAGATGATGAATCACGTCATCAATATGGGAAACCACCGTGAACCCTATCAACCTCATTCCAAGTTATCTGAGTTACAGAAGACTCACCCTTCAACGTTTGCTCACACCGATAGGCCGCTAGAAGCCGACGATTGGCTTCGTGACATCGAAAGGAAGCTGATTATTGCTCAGTGTTCAGATCATGAGAAGGTGCTTTATGCACCACACTACCTTACTGGAGCAGCTGCAGCATGGTGGGAAAACTTCCTACACATGCATCCCAGTGAGCACAACATCACCTGGGAAGAATTCAATGAAGGCTTTCATGGGGCACACATCCCCAGGAGCATCATAAAAATCAAGAAGAGAGAATTTGACGATCTCAAGCAAAGAGGCATGTCGGTGACAGAATACAATGGTCAGTTTACCCAGCTATCTCGTTATGCCTACGACGAGCACATGACAGAGAACAAGAAGATGGAAAAATTCCTGGACGGCCTGGCACCAGCCCTAAGATGCCAGCTGGTGGTACACACTTTCCCGGATTTTAAAACTCTGGTTGACAAGGCCATCACCTTGGAGAATGAGCGCCGCAGCCTGGAAGATATCCGTAAGCGGAAAAGGGACAAGACGACCCTCGCTCGCAACAACCGAAGCAAGACTGAGGTTCCAAGGATAGGAGCAAGGAAATCCACGACTACTGATCTAAGGCCCGTCAGACAGTTTCATGCCAGGGACAAGGAGTTCACGTACCATCCAGGGGTCACATGCTATGCTTGTGGAGAAGAAGGGCACTATGCTAAACAGTGCCCAAAACCGAGGAACTCGGCCCCCAAGCCGAACAATGGTGGAAACAATCCAGCCCCCAAGCGCAACAATTTCAATCCCAACAACAATCACAGGAAGGGTCACCTGAACCATGTGACCAGGGAAGAAGCGCAGAATGCCCCAGACATCATGCTCGGTACGTTCCCTGTCAACACAGTACCTGCCACGGTTTTGTTTGATTCTGGAGCTTCCCATTCGTTCGTTTCGAAGAGTTTTGTTTTGCAACATGGTTTTCCGATACTTCCCTTGGAAAAATCTATGATCATCAAGTCCCCCGGGAATAAGCAAATCGCTCAGAGTTACTGCCAAGGAGTGACCATTGAATTCGAAGGACTACAGTTCCAAGCAAATCTCATTGTGTTGGAAAATAAAGGACTGGATGTCATTTTAGGGATGGACTGGTTGACCACCAACAAAGGATTCATTGACTGTTTCAATCGGACCGTGATTCTCACTCACCATCACGGCAAGACAATAAGGGTTACAGTTCAAGAAAGGCCACGGTCACGGCAACCAAAGCTGAACAAAGTGGACATATCAGAACTGAGAAAAGTCCCAGTGGTATGCGAGTTCCCTGACGTATTTCCCGAAGAACTACCAGGCATGCCACCAGACCGAGAGATAGAGTTCAGCATCGAAGTAGCACCTGGCACCGCTCCCATCTATAAGAAACCTTATAGAATGGCACCCTCAGAATTGGTGGAGTTGAAGAAGCAGATAAAGGAATTATTGGACAAAGGATTTATTCGAGCCAACTCCTCACCATGGGGTTCGCCAGTATTATTCGCCAAGAAAAAGGATGGGACACTGAGACTGTGTATAGACTATTGAGCCCTCAATATGGTCACCATCAAAAACAAATATCCGATGCCACGGATAAATGATTTGTTTGACCAGCTCGCACAAGCCAAGGTGTTCTCAAAAATTGATTTGAGATCAGGATATCACCAATTGAAAGTACGGACAAAAGATATCCCCAAGACAGCATTCCCTTCCAGATATGGGTTATATGAGTTCACAGTGATGCCTTTTGGACTAACGAACGCCCCCGCATATTTCGTCCACCTCATGAACAAAGTGTTCATGAAATTCATGGAAAAATTTGTTGTGGTGTTCATTGACGATATTCTGGTTTACTCAAGGACACCGGAAGAGCATGCTGAGCATCTCAGAATTGTTTTGGGAGAGCTGAGGAAACATCAGTTGTATGCCATTTAGCAAGTGTGAATTTTGGCTAAGACAAGTTGGTTTCCTAGGCCACATATTAAAACAAGAAGGCGTGGCCATAGACCCAGAGAAAGTCAAAGCCATACTTGACTGGAAGCCACCCGCCAACGTGACAGATGTGCGGAGTTTCCTGGGAATGGCCGGATATTACAGAAGATTTATTGAAGGATTCTCCACTGTGGCAAAACCAATAACACAGTTGCTCAAGAAAGACAAGAAATTTGTATGGACGGAAGCATGCGAGAAAAGCTTCCAAGAACTCAAGAAGAAACTAACAACCGCACCGGTCTTAACTGTGCCAGACATACACAAGAGTTTTGAAGTGTATTGTGACGCGTCCCGAAAGGGTCTCGGGTGCGTACTAATGCAGGATGGCAAAGTTGTCGCGTATGCCTCCAGGCAGCTGCGAAAACATGAGGAAAATTACCCAACACATGACTTGGAGCTAGCAGCAGTCATACATGCACTCAAGGAGTGGAGGCACTTTCTATTGGGAAATCGCTGTGAAATATATACGGACCACAAGAGCCTTAAATATATTTTCACTCAACCAGAGCTAAACTTACGCCAATGACGCTGGTTGGAATTGGTCAAGGACTATGATGTCGGTATTCACTACCATCCAGGGAAAGCAAATGTAGTGGCCGATGCCCTTAGTCGAAACCCCAGCCCGGACAACGACGGTCCCCAAAACTTGAGGCCTGAGTTTCAGCAAGAGTTCGCTAGGCTCAACATGGTGTTAGTCTCTGAGGGCACCATATCAAATCTGGAGATACAACCCACCCTAGTGGAACAAATTAAGAAGGCTCAACAGGGACATCCCAGCATCGAAGGTATAAGAAAGAAAATGAACCTTGGTAAGGCTTCAGAGTTCGTCACAGACAGTGAAGGAATATTATGGTACGGAGACAGACTTTGCGTACCTAACATTGAGGAACTCAAGCAACAAATCTTAACCGAAAGCCACACCGCTTCATACTCGATCCACCCTGGAGGAACCAAAATGTACAAGGACATTCAGGAAAGATTTTGGTGGCACGGTATGAAAAGGGATATAGCCACATTTATTGCTTGTTGCGATTCATGTCAGTGCATCAAGGCCGAGCATCAAAAGCCAGCAGGGCTACTCCAGCCAAACAGGATACCGGAGTGGAAATGGGATGAAATAGGAATGGACTTCATTGTCGGACTACCTCGATCACAACGCGGAAATGACGCCATATGGGTCATCACAGACCGGCTAACCAAGGTTGCTCATTTCATTCCCGTGAAGACCACCTACTCCACACAAAGGCTGGCCAAGCTTTATCTCTCTCGTATAGTTTGTTTGCATGGAGTCCCAAAGACTATAATATCCGACCGAGGTACCCAATTTGTCTCCAAATTTTGGGATCACCTGCAACAAGCTCTGGGCACGCAACTAGCTTTCAGTACAGCGTACCACCCTCAGACTGATGGACAAACGGAACGTGTGAACCAAATCCTAGAGGATATGCTGAGAGCCTGTGTGCTCACCTATGGATCCAGTTGGGAAGAGAGTTTGCCGTATGCCGAGTTTGCTTACAACAACAGTTACCAAGCCAGCTTGCAAATGGCACCCTTTGAAGCATTGTACGGACGGAGGTGTCGTACCCCACTAAATTGGTCAGAAACAGGTGACAGTCGTATCTTCGGCCCATACATGCTCAAGGAGGCCGAGGAGAAAGTTAAACAGATCAGGGACAGACTCAAGACAGCACAGAGCCGACAAAAGAGCTACTACGATCAAAAACATCATGAGGTCAGCTTTGAACCCGGTGATTCCGTATACCTACGAGTGTCCCCTATGAGGGGCCTGCAACGGTTCAAAATTAAGGGGAAGCTAGCCCTGAGATTTATTGGACCATTCTGTATAATTGCACGAAGAGGCACGGTAGCCTACCAACTAGACCTACCCAAGGAGCTGTCAGACATCCACGACGTATTCCACGTCTCACAATTGAGAAAATGTGTAAGTAACCCGGAGAAGCATGTATCTCATGAGAGCATTGATGTACAACCAGACCTCACCTACAGAGAGAGGCCAGTAAAGATATTGGAAGTGTCTGAACGGAGGACCCGTCAGAAAACGACAAAATTCTTCAGAGTTCAGTGGAGCAACCACACTGAGGATGAAGCTACGTGGGAAAGGGAAGATTTTCTTCAGGCAGAATATCCATATCTATTCGAGGATCAGCTGAAATCTCGAGGACGAGATTATTCCTAAGGGGGTAGGTGTTGTGACACCCAAAATTTTATTTGGCCTTTTCAAAAAAATTATTTGACTTGAGGGAGGTGTTTTAAATTTGTCTTCAAAAGAACCCTCCCTTTCAAAAAAAAAATTGGCAAGGGTTTTGTTTGGATTTACCCAAGACTTGATGTTGGTCTTGGAGGTTCTTTCTTTTTATTTGGACTCAAACCAAAATGATTTTCACTTGGGAAAAATGCCTTTTGAAAATTCCTTTGAAAATGCCCTATGACTTTTGGGATGATTCCTTGCCCCTTTCAACAATTCTCTCTTGCCATGACCCTAGTGCAAATCCACTCTCATAAACCTTTCCTCATCTTTGGATCATGATTTGCATCAAATCCAGCAAGTTGAACCTCCCCATATATTTATTTTCCATTTAAATCTTATCAAAACAATTTCTGCCTTCTATTCTAGCCCTTGGAGATTTACAAAGGAGCTACCAGTTCTGTTTTGATTTTTGCCCCGAAACCAATTTCCCTTCCTAGTCCTTTGAACCCTCAAACAAGATCCATGAAGATCCACTGGTCTTCACTTCAAATTTTTCAAACTATACTTGCTGCAAGTTTGGACCAGTTTTGCCAAATTTGATGAAATTCATTCAAATCCCTCTCCAAAAATTCTGAGAAAAATCAGGCAACCCCTGGGTGCATTGAGAGGTCACCTCACCAAGTCCCAGCCCCAGGAAAATTTTTCTTCATACCAAATCATTCTGTCGAACACCTGCAGAGCATTGTCAAAATCAGGTTCAGTCAAATACAGAGAACAGTTGAGTGTTGCTGTCGTTTCTTCAGTGTCCGTAGTCGATCTCGCCAGTGCCTCGGCGTCGCCGTCTTTCCTGTCCCCTCCCCCTTGTCCTCTGCACCACACGAGCGCCTGGATGCTTGCGGGTGTCGGCGACGAGCTGGAGGAGGTGCGCCACCCCGTGACCGATGCCAGCGGCGGCTTTGCGGCCGCCAGAGAGAGGCGCAGCGCAAACGGCGCCACCCAGCGCCGCCCAAGCCACCGGAGATCACCGCGTGGTCTTCCACTCCCCAGTGCGCGCTGCCACCCTCGTCGTGAACCGCTGGGCGCGGAGCGCGCTCTCTGCCGCCGTCGTGCCCCTGCGGCCACCCCACCGTGGACCGGCGCCATTACGCCAAGACCGACCGGGATTAGCGGAGGAATGGCACCAGTACACCTCACTGATGCTGCCTGGCTACCTAAACTCCCTGCCAAGCCACTGCCTCGCCGTAATTGCTCGTCGGAGCAACCCCGTTCACGGCCACCCACTCGAGCCGCCTATAAATAGAGGCCCCGAGCTCCAGCTAGTACCCACACCACCTCTGCACTCCACCAAGACCCTGCCTAGCCACTAGAAGAGCCCCGAGGGAGTCTCCTTCCTCGACTCCGGCCGCCGCGACCCGCCACGGGATCCAGCTCGATTCGCTCCCGTGCGTGCACCTCTGCCTCCCATCTCTTGCCAGTAGCTCTCTAGTACATCCCTCCTTCTGACCCGCACTTCAATTCGAAGTTTGTAGCACACCACCGGAGTTCCCCACAATCGTCCGAGCCGCCGTCCGCCGGAGAAAGTGTCGCCATCGACGCGGTGCTCCCCGACGCCCAAGTCCAATACCCACCGACGTGGAAGGACACGCTGATACTCTTGGTACACTCTGATCTCCCTGACTCGCCGTGGTTCGACGCCGGCGACCTCCGCAGCCTTCGGGCGCCGGCGAGGTTTTTCAAACCTGACATGTGGACCCCCCACGTCAACCTCTCTTATTTCACCCCCGAAGCGTTTTCTGCTGGCGCCTTCGGGCAGAGTACGTTTTCTCTGTGGGCTGGCGCGTTTCTATTCGAACCGTTTTCTGTTTTCTCAGTTAAGTCCCTGGAACTTCTCTGTTTCATTACAGATAAGTCCCTGGATAGAAACCCTTATAACTTTTTGATAAAAAGTGATTTTTGAGTGATTCTTTTTCTGACAATCTTATAATTTTGTCTAGTTTTTATGGGATTTATTTCGAAAATATTTGGAACAACTTTTATGCACGCGTTGGTTTTCACGTTAGTATGCCTTTTCGCTATACCGTAGGTTCCGGAGGAGGTGACGGAGCTGCGAACTTCGCCGAGCTAGACTCTGACTTCTCCGAACCAGGCAAGCATGTTTGAACCTTTGATATGATAGGTGTTTTTCATGTTTGCGTGAAAGGTTGTGCGTGGCATATGAGTATCGGTGAGTATCTCGTTGCTTGTGAGGCAACTACCCGCGTGTTCCAAAGTTGCGATGATCTCTGATGAGAGATGGCCTAATCATGTGGTGACATGAAGGGCAGCAAGGTGGTACTGTTGTAGCATACCAGCCTTGCGTCATCCGACAAATTCCGACGTTAACGTGGACGGAGTCACGTTATCGTTCTTCCCCCTTCCGTGCTACCACTTGTTTTCTGCCAGAATGCGGTTTAGTAAGTTGGTAACCTATTTCCGTGTACACACCAAACAAAGAGGCCGGGATGATGGTTCCATGGCCCTGGATTAAAGCCAGTCATCCGGTCAGGGGGCATGGGTGTTTCCGGTTGGGACCGAGAGGGGGTCACCCCTTAGAGCGCGCGTATAGAAATTTGATCCCATGCTACGCGAGGTTGTAGCCTCCCCGTCTCAAGGTTTTTCTTGAACGTTGCCGAGGGTGATTCCTGGCTTCGGATTGTTGAATGGGTGTGTACTGGTTAGGTCTGTTTCTTGCAAAACACCGTAAACGGAACTAGTCCCCGTGACTACTGAAATCCGTTGGCTGTGGTTAAAGTACAACTCTGCAGAGTCAAATCCTTCCGAGTCTTCGTATCCGAGGTCAAGCATTGTGATCAGCGTATCCATGTCTATGTCGTAACCTCGTGGTATATTCTTCTTTCCGATAAGTGAGTTAGAGTAGAAATCTTGGCTGAACGTTATTCCTGTGGATGGACTAACCCTGTTGTTTGTCTCATGTCTGATTATCCTCATGATATGATTTAAAATTCATGAGCTACTAAGTTATTTATATAAGCCCTTTATGTGATGTCGCTCAGACGTCCGACTATGGCATGTTTGTCTCTTACTTTCAATATAAGCCCTTTATGTGATGTCGCTCAGACGTCCGACTGTGGCACGCATTGTCTTTCTTTTTCTGTTATAAGCCCTTTATGTGGTGTCGCCCCGACGCCCGACTGCGGCATTATTATTCTTGCAGTTTCCTCTTGAGGAGTCATTCAGACCCTCGTTTGGCACCGACATTATTATTCTTGCAGTGTCCTCTCGAGGATTCATTCAGACCCTCGTTTGGCACCGGCATTATTATTCTTGCAGTTTCCTCTCGAGGAGTCATTCAAACCCTCGTTTGGCACCCAATATTTATTTTGGGATTTCGGGAGGACTACCGCCCGACTTCTCTGTTATTTCCCCATGCATTATTGTCTCTATATCTGAACGCACTTGTTAATCTATTCATATGCTTCATGTTTACATTTGTTATATCTTATGTCCGAACTGTCTTCCGAGTACTTTCATAGTACTCACCTGGCTTGTTGATTTGGCCAGATGTTGACGAAGGCGATCTCTTGGATGAAGAATTTGATAGTGAGTCTGACGCCTAGGGGAATCCCAGTCAGTCCTGTGCGATCCTGGATATTGGTCACTTGTATTATATATGCTTCCGCCACCCGCAATAAACCTCCTCGAGCTTCACCCCGACGCTCGAAGAGCTGTAGTTTGCAGGAGTCATATCACCCGCTCCGCTGTGATATTTCCACCACCGTTGTTATCGTGAGTTAGTAGTTTTTCCACCCTATCCGTCGTTATGTCTTTTCGGCGTGCATGTAATAAATTGTTGAGCAGTCCCCGCTCAACCTTGTATTATATTCAGTACTCCTGGTATTTTTCTTCTATGACCAAGATATTGTCTACCAGTGAGAAGGAATTCTTCTCTACTGGTCCGTAAAAGGGATTGGTCTCTCAATAAATATTTTATTGAAAAACCGGTCGTGACATATATCTCAGGTAATCCCATAAATGTTGAAACTAATGTTATTGAAACCGTAACCCTCGGAGGAATACATAAGGGACACTTTCCAGAACGTTTCAGACTCCAAACAGGAATAGGTATGTGGTACGGTAAGTAAACCGACTCCAAAACAGTTCTAATAGCACTTTTTCTCTGTTTTGGAATATTTAAGAAAATAGGAAAATAAGTAGTCCAGGAAGGACACAAGGCGTCCACGAGGGTGGAGGGCACGCCCTACCCCCCTTGGCGCACCCCGCTGCCTTGTGGGCACCTCGTGTGCTCTCCGGACTCCGTTTTCTTGCACGATACTTCTTTTGGTCGGTAAAAATTCATTATATAATCTCCCGAAGGTTTTGACCACCGTACCACGCAAATATCCTTTGTTTTGGTTTCGAGCTGTTTTCTGTCAGAATTGTCAAGGCCAGGCATCATGTCGTCCCCCTTCTCCAACAATGAGGGCAACGATGCTTGGCTAATGAAGATAGAGCTGAAGAGAGAAGAACCCGGGGAGATCAACAAGGATGATAGGATCAAGAAGGCCATGGAGGATCATGCTCCAACGCCATAAGAAGAAGACATCCTTCAACCTCATCACAATATTCTTACCCCAACTGAGATTGAAGCTTTCAAGATGATTGAGTTAGCTCTTATACAAAACAAGTATCTCACACGTGAAAATATTTTGTTGAAGGAGCATATCACCGCACTCAAGGGCATTATCCACAAATTGGAGGATCTCCTATGCTCGATGTGCGACTATCCATCATCACCACCATCTTCTCCACCCCCGAAGAAAGAGACATAATCACATGGGTATGGGCACTCCCCTTGGCAACTGCCAAGCTTGGGGGAGGTGCCTCGGTATCGTATCACCATCACACTCCTATCTTTACCCTTTTTTTAGTTCGATCCTTTTAGTAATATCTTGATCTAGTAGAATAAAGTTTTGGTATGATTTAGTTTTGAGTTTTGCTTTATGATCCCTCTATGTAATCGAGTCCATGAGCTATATATATAATAAAAAATAGTTTTGAGTCAAGGGCTTGATAATCTTGCTATGATCGTGAGGGAATAAAAGAAAAAGAAATAATAAAAAGAAATAAAGAGATCATATTGATCTTATGGAGAGTAATGACTTCAGATATAAAGAGTATGATGAATAAAAGTTGTTGAGAGTTGACAAACATAATTTTGGTCATTGTTGCAATTAATAGGAAGTAATAAAGAAAGAGAGGTTTTCACATATAAATATACTATCTTGGACATCTTTTTATGATTGTGAGCACTCATTAAAATATGACATGATAAAAAGTTGATGTTGGACAAGGAAGACAACGTAATGGGTTATGTTTTCTTATATACGAAATAAAGTATATTATCATGGATCATCCAACATGTTGAGCTTGCCTTTCCCCCACATGCTAGCCAAATGCTTTGCACCAAGTAGAGATACTATTTGTGCTTCCAAATATCCTTAAACCCTGTTTTGGCATGAGAGTCCACCATATCTACCTATGGATTGAGTAAGATCCTTCAAGTAAGTTGTCATTGTTGCATGCACTAAAAATTGATCTCTAAATATGTATGATTAATTAATGTGGAGAAAATAAGCTTTATACGATCTTGTGATGTGGAAGAAATAAAAGCGACGGACTGCATAATAAAGGTCCATATCACAAGTGGCAATATAAAGTGACGTTCTTTCGCATTAAGATTTTCTGCATCCAACCATAAAAGTACATGAAAACCTCTGCTTCCCTCTGCAAAGGGCATATCTTTTATTCGTGTCTTATACATTATACAAGAGTCATGGTGATCTTCACCTTTCCTTTTTACATTTTATCCTTTGGCAAGCACATTTTGTTGGAAAGATCTTGATATATAGATATATATATATATATATATATATATATATCCAATTGGATGTAAGTTATCACAGACTATTATTGTTGACATTACCCTTGAGGTAAAAGGTTGGGAGGCAACACTATAAGCCCCTATCTTTCTCTGTGTAAGATTAAAACTCCATACCCATAAGTATTGCGTGAGTGTTAGCAATTGTGAAAGACTAAATGATAGTTGAGTATGTGGACTTGCTGAAAAGCTCTTATATTGACTCTTTCCGACGTTATGATAAATTGCAATTGCTTCAATAACCGAGATTATAGTTTGTTAGTTTTCAATGAAGTTTCTGATTCATACTTGACATTGTGAATAGATTGTTTCTTTAGCATAAGAAATTATATGACAATATATATGTTGTTGTTATAAGAATGATCATGATGCCCTCATGTCCGTATTTTATTTTATCGACACCTCTATCTCTAAACATGTGGACATATTTTTTGTTATCGGCTTCCGCTTGACGACAAGCGAGGTCTAAGCTTGGGGGAGTTGATACGTCCATTTTGCATCATGCTTTTATATCGATATTTATTGCATTATGGGCTGTTATTACACATTATGTCACGATACTTATGCCTATTCTATCTTATTTTACAAGGTTTACACAAAGAGGGAGAATGCCGGCAGCTGGAATTCTGGGCTGGAAAAGGAGCAAATATTAGAGACCTATTATGCACAACTCCAAAAGTCCTGAAACTGCACGGAGGCACTTTTTGGAATTAATAAAAAATAACGGGCGAAAGAATCAACCAGAGGGGGGCCACACCCTGGCCACGAGGGTGGGGGCGTGCCCTACCCCCTGGGTGCGCCCCCTGTCTCATGGGCCCCCTGGCAGGCCTCCGGTGCCCATCTTTGGCTATATGAAGTCTTTTGTCCCAGAAAAAATAAGAAGAAAGCTTTCGGGACGAAGCGCCACCGTCTCAAGGCGGAACCAATCTAGGGCTCCGGCGGAGCTGTTCTGTCGGGGAAACATCCCTCCGGGAGGGGGAAATCATCACCATCATCATCACCACCGATCCACTCAACGGGAGGGGATCAATCTCCATCAACATCTTCACCATCACCTTCTCCTCTCAAACCCTAGTTCATCTCTTGTATCAAATCTTTGTCTCAAAACCTCGGATTGGTACCTGCGGGTTGCTAGTAGTGTTGATTACTCCTTGTAGTTGATGCTAGTTGGCTTATTTGGTAGAAGATCATATGTTTAGATCCTTTATGCATATTAATACCCCTCTAATTATCAACATGAATATGATTTGTGAGTAGTTACGTTTGTTCCTGAGGACATGGGAGAAGTCTTGCTATAAGTAGTCATGTGAATTTGGTATTCGTTCGATATTTTGATGAGATGTATGTTGTCTCTCCTCTAGTGGTGTTATGTGAACATCGACTACATGACACTTCACCATTGTTTGGTCCTAGGGGAAGGCATTGGGAAGTAATAAGTAGATGATGGGTTGCTAGAGTGACAGAAGCTTAAGCCCTAGTTTATGTGTTGCTTCGTAAGGGGCTGATTTGGACCCATATGTTTCATGCTATGGTTAGGTTTACCCTAATACTTCTTTTGTAGTTGCGAATGCTTGCAATAGGGGTTAATCATAAGTGGGATGCTTGTCCAAGGAAGGGCAGTACCCAAGCACCGGTCCACCCACATATCAAATTATCAAAGTAACGAACGCGAATCATATGAGCGTGATGAAAACTAGCTTGACGACAATTCACATGTGTCCTCGGTAGCGCTTTCCTTTATATAAGAGTTTGTCTAGGCTTGTCCTTTGCTACAAAAAGGGTTGGGCCACCTTGCTGCACCTTGTTTACTTTTGTTACTTGTTACCCGTTACAAATTACCTTATCACAAAACTATCTGTTACCGATAATTTCAGTGCTTGCAGAGAATACCTTACTGAAAACCGCTTGTCATTTCCTTCTGCTCCTCATTGGGTTCGACACTCTTACTTATCGAAAGGACTATGATAGATCCCCTATACTTGTGGGTCATCACCCATCCAACATCATGGTGAAATACTTAGTGCATGCAGCATCGCTAACATCCAGCATCTCCATGGCCATCTCATAACTCTCAATCCATGCTTCAGGGGGTTGATCTGCTGTGTAATGAGGCACCTTACGAGGACCCTTGAAATCCTTAGGCAAACGATCATTACGTAGAGCTCGCACTAAACATGGCACACCCAAGGTTCTAGAGGTCACGCCTGCCTCCACCGAAGCTGATGGATAAACTAGAGATCATTGTTGAGCCGCTAGCTGAGCCGCCAGCTGAGCCTCCCGATGCGCCCTGCCCTGATCCACCAAGGTCTGAGCATGGGCACCACCGCGCGCCGGGTCATGCCCACGAGGCTGGTTACGGTGCTGTTCATTGCTCGAAACTGTTAGTGAGTCAATGTGCCTGCTATAACTCCGGCTTGGACGAGGGGTTGAGTGAATCCTTTCACGGCTGTACGAACAAGCCGCCTACTGATCCAACGCCGTCTGAAGAAGCTCTCTAGCCCTCCGTGTCTCAATCGCAGCTGGAGACTCGCCTTCAACTGCGAGAGCCGCCAATCGTGTCGCCGCATCAATCATATTATCAAAAGGGTTAGAGTAATGACTCGGCAGTGTTGGAACATGCTGAGGCAGAGTAGTATTCAAACGAGGCGGATCCATCCCACGCGGGTGAACCGGCGCTCCAGTCACAGGCGCCTCGACTGCCCGGTTCACCATCGGTGGGTCACTGGTCCCTGCTCCGGGCATGTTGAAGAGATTTCTCGCGTTACAAATCGGAGGTAAACGGCTCTGGTGCCTCCTCCTCATGATCTCGTTTGAGGCGTTTTGATCCAAGGTGAGCCAGAAAGAGTCTGCTTAAATCCGTTGTGCCTGGGCATCCAAAGCAGCTCGCTCTGTAGCCATCCTAGCATTTTTAGCCGCTAGCTCTTCCTTTGCTTGAGCTATCTCATCTCGTAGCTTTGCCACATCCACCTTGTGCTGTTCCTGGTTGTCCAGGGTTACATCCACCCCCATCAAAGTCGCCAAAGCCTCCAATAACTCTGTCAAAGCTTGAGCCGGCGGGCATGCAATGCCACTAGCACCAGCCGTCGTCGCAGCAGCTGAGCTAGAGGTCATAGCCGCGACGGTCTTCGAACTGAGTGCCGGCTGTGTACCGGCCATGAAGATCGCAACCCTGTTCGGCAGCTCATAGGGGTCTGGAATACTGTCGCCATCGGAACAGCCCCCAAGCCAGTCGTCTTGCACCTGATACATTGAATTGGTCTCGCCTGTGGACGATTCACCGTCAGAGTAGATGGTCGTCCCACCACCAGACACAGATCCTTCCTCAATTTCCGCCCCATGGATGAAACCAACAAAGGCATGCTTCACGGCGAGTTGAACCCGGGCGGGTCGTGCACGCTGAGCCGTCTCGATGATGTCGGTGCAGGTGTCCGGCTCAGGGCCCGGTCCGCCGATCTTGCCGATGAAGACGTGGATTCCACCAAAGGGGAGCCGGTACCCATACTCAATTGAGCCGGCCTCGGGGCCCCAGCCTGCATCGTTGATGTAGAGCTTGCCGCGACGACTCTTGGTCATACGGCCTACAGCGTATCCCTTGATCCCTTCGAAGTTACCCTTCAAGAACTCAAAACCACCATGCACTGGCCCCGTCGGTAAATTCATTTTGGCGGTTCAAGTAAAAATATTCTCTAAAGAGGTCAACACTGGGTTCTTCTTGAAGGTATACTTCACAAAAGACTTGGAAATTGCAGATATTGGAAACATAATTGGGTCCGATGTCTTGGGGATGAAGTTGTAGAAAATGCAGAACGTCACGGAAGAATTTGGACCCGGGCGGCGAGAAGCCCCGGTTCATGTGATCAGTGAAAACGATAACTTCATCGTCCTGTGGCTGAGGTTTGACTTCGTTAGGTTTCGGAGCACGCTAGTGAATGACGTTTTTTGCCGGCAAAAAGCCAATCTTGATATACTCTTGGAGCATTGCCTCGTTAATGATGGATGGGACCCAGTCGCATGACATGACGGTCTTAGTCATGATTGAGTGCACGACCTACATAAGGTGATTCAAGATGTTATTAAACCGGCAAATGTTTGGCGAGTTACAAGTTAGTGTTTAAACCGCTGTACAAGGTTAATGGCTATGGAGATACAGTTCAAAGTATGCGGATTGTTAAACCGGAGGATTGAATTATGAGGATGAATAAGCCAGCCTAGTTAAACTGAAAGAATATTGCCAGATTATTGACTTTGGTGGATGATGGCGGCTTAAACGAGGCCTAATGTTATATGATGGGTCACGGTTAATGTCACAAGCCGCCATGGCAGTTTTGGTGCTTCAAATCTATCAAGTGAAAATTTTGCTAAGTGGTGGACAAACATATTTCACAAGCTAAAGCTATAATTTCGGATCTATGGCAATTCAGAAAAGACAGTGAAATTAAACCTAAGGTGGCGGCAATGGAAAGCTTTGATGCTCTGATGTGATCTTCTATGGAGAGATGCTATTCGAATACTGAAAATGATGTTAAAACTGCTTCCGCATAAGATTTATGGCCTATCCAGATTAAAAGCTATCGGAGTTGAAGGAAACAACGAAGAACGGCAAGAACACCGACGAACGGCCCGAACCCTAATACAGATATGATATAAAAGGGGGAGGTGCACTTACAGGTGATGAGGAGCAGCGGTGGCGCGCCGGAGTTCTCTGGTCCGATCAGGTCGATGCAGCTGTTGGACGTCGCGGCGGCGGAACTCGAGCATTGATGCGGCTATGCGAAGGAGGAAGACGAAGAAGGAAGCGAGGGGGGAAATGATAAAGACCCCTGTCCCTATTTATAAGGGGGTGAATACAAGGCATGCGCGGGAATCGAGGAGGCCGAAATCATCATGTGGCTATATGGACGCCTCGGTTTTCGCGATGTTTATTAAGATAAGGATCAGTTAAGATATTCTGGGCCTCGTGCGAAGTTAAGGCTTGATGATGTCATGGCGGTTTAAGAGAATTCTGTGAGCTGACGTCATGGGGGTTACATCAGGGTTTATCAAACGAGCGATGCAAGATTTTGAAGATTAATATGAACAAGTTCAAATCAACCTGGGGCCTAATGTTGGGGATATAACTACTGGGTATGAACTGCCCAGGAGGGACTAGGTCATGCCACTGGCAACTTATCAATAGTGTGGCGGATCATACAAGCCCGTTGACGGACCAAGACACAGAGGCGACTTGAGGCCCAAGAGGATGAACCGCCATATGTGTATGACTTGTTTTGTAAGGCAAGTGTAGTTAGTCACCGAGCCTGACACGTTATGTATGAGCCGGCCGGGACTCCGTGAGCCGCCGGGCATCAACCTGAGTATATAAAGGGATGACTGTCGGTGTCAAAACCGGCGGATCTTGGGTAGGGGGTCCCGAACTATGCGTCTAAGGCGGATGGTAACATGAGGCGGGGGACATAATGTTTACCCAGGTTCGGGCCCTCTCGATGGAGGTAATATCCTACTTCCTGCTTGATTGATCTTGATGATATGAGTATTACAAGAGTTGATCTACCACGAGATCGTAGAGGCTAAACCCTAGAAGCTAGCCTATGGTATGATTGTTGTTGTCCTACGAACTAAACCCTCCGGTTTATATAGACACCGGAGGGGGATAGGGTTACACAGAGTCGGTTACAAGGGAGGAGATCTACATATCCGTATTGCCAAGCTTGCCTTGCACGCCAAGGAAAGTCCCATCCGGACACGGGACGAAATCTTGAATCTTGTATCTTCATAGTCCAACAGTCCGGCAGAAGTATATAGTCCGACTGTCCGAGGACCCCCTAATCCAGGAATCCCTCAGTAGCCCCTGAACCAGGCTTCAATGACGACGAGTCCGGCGCGCAGATTGTCTTCGGCATTGCAAGGCGGGTTCCTCCTCCGAATACTCCGTAGAAGATTTTAAACACAAGGATAGTGTCTGGCTCTGCAAAACAAATTCCACATACCATCGTACGGAGAATAATATTTCCACAAATCTAATCTGCTGACGACTTTTCATAATGTTACATCACACCACGGCCTGATCATTACTCAAACCATTTTTCTCAATCAGTCTGCCACTTCACGTTTTGCGAGGCAATTTTATTGGCACGTCTCGTCGAAGTAGAGATCGTGTCCCCCTTATTACGGGATTCTCATCAATACGGATGTGGGTAACCCAATCGTGCCCGTTGGTATGACTCCTCGATTTTAGGAAAGTCCCAAACGGCCACGAGGAGGATGCTTGATATTCACCCTCTTTATAAAGAGGCCAAGGCATGTCCTTTTTGTTCTCGTACTCGATCGAATCCTTCCCCCGCCTCGAGTTTCAACACCCAAGGCTCAGGTCAGGCGCTTCGGACCTTCAACCATGTCCGGATCCAACCTTCAAGGTCGGTGGATGCCCTCCTCTATCACAGAGGAAGACATCAAGAAGCTAAGAGAGGCTAGGTACTTGACCGCCGAAATCTGGCACAGGTTACCTGCTTGAGGGCAGGTCATTCCCACTCCCGAACCCGGCGAGAGCGTCTTATTCATCTCTCACTTCCTCCGAGGTCTAGGCCTTGTTCTAGATCCCTTTGTTAGGGGGCTCGTGTTGTATTACAGGCTGGATTTCCATGATCTGGCCCCGGATTCCATCCTCCACATCCCGTCGTTCATCGTCGTGTGTGAAGCCTTCCTCCGCATTACCCCACCCTTCGGCTTATGGCTCAAGACCTTCAATGTGAAGCCGAAGATGATTGAGGGGCGACATGCAGAGTGCGGAGGTGTCGTAATAAGCAAAGGCGCCTATGTTCCATGGCCAAAGGGTTCCTTCACGGAGGTGTCCAGTTTATGGCAACGGGAGTGGTTTTATATCACAGCTCCTCGGGGTACCAAGTGGGTAGCCGCCCCTGCCTTTCGCTCGGGCCCCCCGCCACAACTGATGTCATGGATCAACAAGGGGCTGGACTGGGGGCCAGTAAATGATGTACCGATATTGCAGAGTCGCATCCGAGATCTCCTCGAGAGAGATGTCAGCCTGGTCACAGTAATGCAAGTAATGCTAGTTCGTCGAGTCCCACCTTGCAAACGTCGACCCCTCCGTATGTGGGAGTTCAACCCGGAAGGACCGCGAGGTATTCAGCACTCCCTCGGCATGACGCTCGAAGAGATGTACAAATTGTTCTTCGGACCAGAAATAAGGTGTCCGGACACCACCGAGGATGCGGGTCTGAGCTGCAATCGTCCAGATACCCAAGTAAGTAGTCCCGTGGCCGAACATGTTGTCTTTTAATTTATCACAACATCATATATCTTGTAGTTCGGATCATGGCCCTTCTCGACAGAGTTCGTCTTCGGGGGATGTTCTTCCGGAGATGATGGAGAGCGAAACACCTCCCCATGCCTCCCCGCCTCATGAGGCGGGCGACCCTAAGGTGTCATCACGGAGGATTTATCCTGATCCGCCAAGGCCAGAGGGTAATCCTTCGGCCACCCGAAGTCCAGAGTATTCGGCTCCTAAGGAGAGCAACAGAAAGGGGCCGGGACCGTCCGGTGCGCGACCCAACGCACTGAAGGATCCTCTGGAGCAAGCGGCTATCTCAGAAGCGCATCGTACGCTAATGGGTATGGTGGTTGAGAGGATTTCATCCGCCGAAAGCGGGCTGCATGAAGCTTTTATGAGCCTGCTGAGAGGCTTTGAGGTACGCAAAGTAGTATATGTTTTTGATGGTACCGCGCACGCTAGGTGTGCCATATGCAGATAGTAGCCCCTGAGACTCTGGTTGCTGTCGAAAACGGTGGCAAACAGAGGATCATAGTCCCAGGTAATAATCATGCCGCCTTCATGTGCAGGTGGCGGAAGGTCCCGTGGCTAGCCGGACTAGTGAGTTTGCCGAGCTGAAGCGGCAACTTGATGTGGCAGATGCCGGCATCGTGCTTGTAAACAAGCGGCTCGACGAGGCACGGGGTATGTGATTTTTCTGGTGATCAACACATAGTAAAAGGAGCATGATGCTAGTATCTGTAATATGTTGTGACTACAGAAAGGGCTGCCGCCGTGGAGACCCTTCGGGTGGAACTTGCCCGTGCCAAGGAATGAGCCAGGAAGAGTGATGCGGCCGCTCTAAAGGCGGTCGAAGAGCTGAGAGCCGAACATGCCGCGCATTGCCAAAGCAAGGATAAAATAGCCAAGATGGTTGTTGAATTGAAGGATGCCGCCGACCGTTACGAGCTTCTTGAAAAGGAAAATCGAATGAAGATGACGGGCCTGGAGAAGGCCATGGTAGCGGCCAAGGACGCCCGCTCTAAAATCAGAGCGGCGAAGGAGGAGCTGCGTCAAGCCGGGGATATTGCGGCTGGGAAGCCCTTTTTGTTGCGGACGAAGTTCGGAGATCCTAAATATGCCCTCTTGATCAACTATGGAGTTCAGCAGATGCATACGTGGATTTGGCAGCGAGTGCTGCTGATGCGACTGAGTATTTCAAAGATCAAAAAGATCGTGAAGTGGAAAAACTGTTCTGGTCACAGTTCAATGTTCCAGTGCGTCCACTGCTATTGAATGAGCGAATGGCCGAGTGGGCCGAGCTCCATAGGTTGTCCGGGCTTGCCATGAGGTCTGTTGTGGATCATCTTTGGCCGGAAGGGCCAAAGTCGAATAGTTATTTTAGTTTAGTGCAACAGTTCCTTGGTGCTATGTCGCGCATCGACACTATGAAGAGGTCGGCGTGCATAGAGGGTGCGCGGAAGGCACTTGCCCGTGTCAAGACATACTGTAGAGATGGAGGCCACCGCTATTGCAACATAGAGTTCGGCCGTGGGCCGAGTATCGGCCGAGCACTACTTCGAAGAAGTCCTTGAAGGCGCTCGTTTAGTAGAGGCTCAGTGCTCGAAGAATATTATGTTCTAGTGACATGTATTCCCATTATAAGAACAATGTTTATTAAATTATAAAGGCTGCGTTTATACTTTTGCCTGAAAGTATTATGATGCCTCATGTGTGGCCGTTTATGTATATATGTATATAACCTGAAAGTTTGTAGTCGTCGGCTTTAGCCCCCACGCATATAATGCGGGGGTGTTCGCAAAAAATGCATATTCACACTTGATCCAACGTCTTGGTCCATTAAGGAGGTGATAGCGCAGCGAACGAGGCAATAGGACTATATTGCTTTAACACTTTCACTTAGCCATAGGAGTTTGACGGTGGGACTACTATATAGCCCCTGGTACCTCCGCGCTCGTCCGAATACGGGCGCGTACATACATGACCGGGAAACGGCCCTTCGTTAATGCAGAGGAATCCCGAAGATTCCGCTAAGTCATCGAGTGGTTCACCAGTCTCGCGCTTTATCATGACAGTCAGTTTTCGGCTTTCTCTACTGAGGTTCTCATCAGGATGAACCAGGGCACAATCGCAGTAGTTCTCCCGGTGCCACCTTAGCCGATAGAGCGGAATGTAAGGTAGCAAAACACGGGAGCCGGGCAAACCCAACATTTTACCAAAGACATGATTCGGAGCTGATGCATATAAGGCCAAACTCGCGACGCCGAACACTCCCTAAGGTATTCGGTCTTTATAACATATGTCAGGCTGAGCAATGCCCTTGACAATGAACCCCGAGTGTCCAGGTACGTGCAATGTTCTGACGTGGCAAAATTCCAATAATGTCTCCTTCTCGGTTGTACTGAGTATCCGGAGGATGTGAACAACAAGAGACAGTAAAAAAGGTTTACACAGGGTGTTAATCTAAAAAGAAACCTTTGAGCGGGTCCCTGCTGCACGTCTGTGCCTGTGTCTCCGTTGTGCCGTATCGTGGAAGGGTGTAGCATGATTGTCGTCTGTAAAAGAGAAGAACTTAGGTGAAAGTTGTCGTGCGAAAAATTGGTTATTCTCGATAAACCATGAAAATTCAAGATAAGTAAAGTTGAGACGAACTAGCCCTGTTTACACGTGGGAAGCCCTGGTACCACCTATGAGGGTAAATACATCAAACCAATCTTAGAAATATCTGAGCTGTTACAGCTAGTGATGTGCCGGACTCGTCTAGCCGTGTCGACGGTTTTGACGACCGATCGTTTATTCTGGTTGGAGAGGCTGTTTAGTGTTCGGCTGCTAAAGCCGCCACACATTCTTCCGCGCATAAGGAACGCTCAATATTTCCGCTAATTGTGATGATGCCACGTGGACCGGGCATCCTAAGCTTAAGGGAAGCATAATGCGGTACTGCATTAAAACAAGCAAAAGCTACTCTTCCGAGTAGTGCTTGATAGCCACATCGGAATGGAGCGATGTCGAAGATCAACTTTTCGCTTCGGAAGTTGTCGGGAGAACCGAATACAACCTCTAGTACTAGAGAGCCCGTGCAGCGTGCCTATGGGCCTGGTATTACTCCCTTAAAGGTAGTATTACTGTGGCTGATTCTTGTCGGGTCTATCCCCATTTTGCGGACTGTGTCCTGATCTATCAGATTAAGACTACTGCAGCCGTCCATAAGGACTCGTGTGAGATGGTATCTGTTTATTATTGGGTCTAACATCAAGGCAGCCAATCCTCCGTGCCGGATACTTGTCAGGTGATCCCTGCGATCAAAAGTGATCGGGCAGGCCAACCAGGGGTTGAACTTAGGGGTGACGGGCTCTACGGCGCGTGTGTCTCGGAGTGCATGTTTGCTTCTCTTCTTCGTCACATGGATCATGTTCACTGTCTTGACCTCTGGTGGGAATTTTTTCTGTCCCCCAGTGCTTTGCTGGCGAGGCTCGTCCTCGTCTTCACTTGGTGTCTCCCTCCCCTTGTGTTCGGCGTTTAGCTTACCGGCCTGCTTGAAGACCCAGCATTCTCTGTGGGTGTGATTTGCAGGTATATCGGAGGTGCCATGAATCTGACATAATTTTTCTAGAATCTTTTTTAGGCTGGACGGTCCATCTCTGCTCCTTTGAAAGGATTTTTTCGCTGACCCGGTCGAGAGCCCCTGAATCCGGCGTTTACCGCCGTGTTATCTGGGTTGTCCTCTTTATTTCGACGCTTGCTTTTACTGCGTCGTGGTTTTCCATTGCCATCCCTGACTTCGGATGTGCCTGGGTCGCTGGTGCTACTACGGGCTAGCCAGCTATCTTCGCCCGCGCAAAAGCGGGTCATGAGGCTTGTTAGGGCTGCCATTGTTCTCGGTTTTTCTTGGACGAGGTGTCTGGTGAGCCATTCGTCTCGGACGCTGTGTTTGAAAGCTGCTAAGGCTTTGGCGTCCGGGCAGTCGACGATTTGGTTCTTCTTAGTGAGAAATCTGTTCCAAAGCTTTTGGACTGACTCTCCGGGCTGTTGAATTATATGACTTAAATCGTCTGCATCCGGAGGTCGGACATAGGCCCCTTGAAAATTAGCCCGAAAAGCATCCTCAAGCTCCTCCCAACTTCCAATTGAGTTTTCGGGGAGGCTTTTCAGCCAGTGCCGAGCTGGTCCTTTCAGCTTGAGGGGCAAGTACTTGATGGCATGGAGATCGTCTCCACGAGCCATATGGATATGGAGGATAAAGTCCTCAATCCAGACCCCAGGTATGTGGTTCCGTCGTACGCCTCTATGTTCACGGGTTTGAATCCTTCTAGAAATTTGTGGTCCAGCACCTCATCGGTGAAACATAGGGGGTGTGCGGCACCCCTGTATTTGGATGTGTCATGGCGTTCTGACGGTTGTAGTGTTCAGTTTTGGTTCTGCGCTGGAGCGTGTTTCCTTGATCCGTAGATGGATCTGGTCGCGCCTGTCTTCTGATGCAAGTCCTCACGTGAAGCGTGTGCTGACTTATGTGCGGCCTTGTTAGCCCCTCTATCGCGGCCATGAGGTGGTCGATCCGACCGGTCGGCCGTTTTGTTTTTCGGCTGTGTGGGCTCTAAGGCCTCATCATCAAATTCAGGCAACAACTTGTGCTTTGGATAACTCTTTGTGTGGTAACTACCACCATACTTTTCTTCATTGTCGAGCACCTTGTTCCATCTACTGTTGAGCATATTCTGCGCGGCCTTAAGCCTTTGCTTCTGCTTCTTTAGACTCCTCGCGGTGGCAATAAGCCTTCTGCGGAGGTTCTCTTGTTCCAAGTGCCTTTTCGGGATGATGTGTGCATCCTCGTCCGGACTGTTTTCCTCTCCGGAGGGGGGTTTATGAGCTTCATCCTCGGCGTCGCCGTGTTCGGACAGCGGATCCGTACTATGTTCGCCGTTTGCTGGTTCATCCTGCTCTGCCGCTGGGTCAATGTGGTCATCGTTTCCTCTGGAGTCAACTGGGGTGTTATTTTCTCTTGCGCTGTTATCGCTGTTTTTGTCGAGGCGGGATTTGGAGCGGCGCCTACGCCGACGCTTTGGTTGCTTCTCGAGGGAGCTATCCTTCGCTGCATCCTTCCGTTCCTCATCATTGTTTTCTTTGGGTGTATCCACCATGTATATGTCATGTGATGAAGTGGCTGTCCAGCGCCCTGTGGGCGATGGTTCCTGTTCCTCTCCTGCATCGTCGTCCTTGCCGTCGATGTCTTCGGAGTCGAAATCGAGCATGTCGGTTAAATCGTCGACAGTGGCTACTAAGTGGGTGGTGGGTGGGTCGCGAATTTCTTCGTCGTCCGCATCCCATTCTAGTCGGACATAGTTCGGCCAAGGGTCTCCTGACTGGAAGAGAGACCTTAATGAATTTAGCACATCGCCAAAAGGCGAGTGCTGAAAGATATCCGCGGAGGTAAACTCCATGATCGGCGCCCAATCAGATTCGATGGGCACGGACACAAGCGGCTCGGAGTCCGTGGCCGGGGACGAATCCAACAGTTCGGCAACACGGGTCTCATAGGAGGTAAGGTCAGTACTCGGCGCTATCGCCACTGAGTGTGCGGCCTCCATGGCGGGGTCCAGCCACCCGTCCACAGAGGGCGCAACTTGTTCCGGATTGAGGGCCGGAGTAGGTGCAGGTGTGATCTCCCGAACACAGTCCGACGGCAGAGCTAAATCATGCTCGTCGTGATTGTGCGGCGCACCTGACATGGGCTTGAATCCGTCGAAGATCATGTCTCCGCGAATGTCGGCAATATAGTTCAAGTTTCCAAACCTGACCTGATGGCCAGGGGCGTAGCTATCGATCTGCTCCAGATGGCCAAGCGAGTTAGCCCGCAGTACGAAGCCACCGAATACGAAGATCTGCCCGGGGAGGAAAACCTCACCCTGGATCGCATCGTTGTCATCGAGTTGTCCGATGATCGAAGGAACCATCAAGCTTGACAGTGACGGAATGGTGGAACTCTCAATGAAAGCACCAATGTCGGTGTCAAAACCGGCAGATCTCGGGTAGGTGGTCCCGAACTGTGTGTCTAAGGGGGATGGTAACAGGAGGCGGGGGACACAATGTTTACCCAGGTTCGGGCCCTCTCGATGGAGGTAATACCCTACTTCCTGCTTGATTGATCTTGATGATATGAGTATTACAAGAGTTGATCTACCACGAGATCGTAGAGGCTAAACCCTAGAAGCTAGCCTATGGTATGATTGTTGTTGTCCTACGGACTAAACCCTCCGGTTTATATAGACACCGGAGGGGGCTAGGGTTACACAGAGTCGGTTACAAGGGAGGAGATCTACATATCCGTATTGCCAAGCTTGCCTTCCACGCCAAGGAAAGTCCCATCCGGACACGGGACCAAGTCTTGAATCTTGTATCTTCATAGTCCAACAGTCTGGCAGAAGTATATAGTCCAGCTGTCCGAGGACCCCCTAATCCAGGACTCCCTCAATGACCCGGCGGCGGTTTAGGGCAAGAAAGAAGAGATCGAGAACTAGATCAAGCATATTCGCTCCCTGGTAATCGAAACCCAAGCAATACAATCCCAAACTGGAGTAGGCCTTTACCTTCACCGCAAGGGGCCGAACCAGTATAAACTCTCTGTGTCCTTTGTCCAGATTAACCCCTTTAAGCTAACCTGGTTGCGATGGCTCCACAACTAAGTCCTTCTGCTAGGACATCTGTCGTGTCAAGTCCACAACATATGGTGTTTTTTCCCTCTCTATCTTTTTGTGATCAATTGAGTCTTGCTCTCTGAGGTTTCGTTATGTTGGATTTAGTATTGGATTTGAGAACACTTATTGTATGTCTTGCGATGGGATATTTATGGTGACAATGGGATGTTCTATTGATTCACTTGATGTACGTTTTGGCACTCAACTCGCGGATTCCCAAGGTGACATTGGGGTAATCTATGCATAGGGGTTGGTGCATGTTTTCGTCCTACATTCTCCGATAGGAACTTTGGAGTGATTCTTTGTTGCACGTTGAGGGATTGTTATATGATCCAATTATGTTATCATTGTTGAGAGATTTTGCACTAGTGAAAGTACGAACCCTAGGCCTTGTTTTCAAGCATTGCAATACCGTTTGTGCTCACTTTTACTACTTGTTGCCTTGTTGTTTTCATATTTCTAGATTACAAAAACCTATATCTACTATCCATATTACACTTGTATCACCATCTCTTCGCTGAACTAGTGCACCTGTACAATTTACCATTGTATTGAGTGTGTTGGGGACACAAGAGACTCTTAGTTATTTGGTTGCAGGGTTGTTTGAGAGAGACCATCTTCATCCTATGCCTACCATGGATTGATAAGCCTTAGGTCATCCACTTGAGAGAAAATTGCTACTGTCCTACAAAACTCCACGCTTGGAGGCCCAACACAAGTCTACAAGAAGAATGTTGCGTAGTAGACATCACCCACCGTATGCTATATATCTTCTCGAGAGAAGTCTCTAGTGAAATATACGGCCCGAAGTCTATTTTCTATCATATTAAAACTAAAAATACCTTGCTGCAATTTTCTTTTATTTGTTTTATTTCATATTTTAGTTAGATCTATTTATCGAAACCCATACAATTTAACCTTGCCCATAACCGTTGAGGGATTGACAACCCATCTACGCGTTGGGTCGCAAGCATTTGTTGTTTGTGTGCAAGTGTTGTTTACATAGTGTTGCTTGGTTCTCATACTGGATTGATAACCTTGGTTTCATATCTGAGGGAAATACTTATCTCTACTGTATTGCATCGTCCCCTCCTCTCCGGGGAAATCCCAACGCACCTCACAAGTAGTAGGAAGAATTTTTTGGCGCCGTTGCCGGGGAGACATCATCAACATCTATCAGGTACCTACGCATAAACTCTCATCTCCTTACAATTACTTTATTTGCCATTTGCCTCTCGTTTTCATCTCCCCCACTTCTAAAACATTTTCAGACAAATACAAAAATATTTTCCTTTTTATTTGCCTTCTTTCCGTTTGCCTTTTTCTTGTTTGATCTTTTGTTTGCTTGCTATATTGTTTGCGTAGTCATGATGTCTCAAGAAAATACAAAGGTGTGTGATTTTTCTAATACTAATAAATATGATTTTATTAATACTCTGATTGCTCCTCCCGCCGCTACTGCGGAGTCTTATGATATTAATACTGCTTTGTTGAATCTTGTTATGAAAGAGCAATTTTCCTGTAATCCTAATGAGGATGCTGCGTCCCATCTAAACACTTTCATAGAACCATGTGATATGCAAAAGAAAAAAGATGTGGACAATGATATTGTGGAAATTATTTTCGTTCTCTTTGTGTGATCTTTCAAAGATTTGGTTTTCATCTTTGCCACGAAATAGTATTGACTCTTGGGATAAGTGCAAAGATGCTTTTATCACTAACTATTTTCCTCCCGTGAAGATTATTTCCCTTAGGAATCAAATCATGAATTTTAAGCAACTTGAGCATGAACATGTTGCCTAATCTTGGGAAAGAATGAAATTGATGATAAGAAATTGCCCCACTCATGGTTTAAATCTGTGGATGATCATACCAACTTTTTATGCGGGATTGAATTTTGTTTCTATAAACCTTTTAGACTTTGCCGCAGGTGGTACTTTTATGGAGATTACTTTGAGTGAAGCTACTAAATTTCTTGATAATATTATGGATAATTACTCACAATGGCATACTAAAAGAGCTCCTACTAGTAAAAAGGTGAATTCTATTGAAGAAATTAGTACTTTGAGTGATAAAGTTGATGCTCTTATGAAATTGGTTGCTAGTAAAAATGATCCTATTGATCTTAATGATGTGCCTTTGTCCACTTTGGTTGAGCAAAATAATGATCTCAGATGCGAATTTTGTCTCATGAATTAATTTTAATGGCAATGCTTATAGAGGTAATTTTAATCCTAGGCCTTTTCCTGGAAATTCCTCTAACAATTATGGCAATTCCTATGGTAATTCTTATAATAATAATAATAATAATAATAATAATGGGGTGTCCTTTGATATGGAAAGCAGTATTAAAGAATTCATCAATACTCAAAAAGTTTTCAACACTATGATAGAAGAAAAATTGAGTAAACTTGATGATATGTCTAGGAGCATCAATAGAATTACTCATGATGTGGAAAATCTTAAGACTAAAATTTTGCCACCTAATGTTGATATTAATGAATCAATCAAAGCTCTATATGTCTCTATGGATGAAAGTAGAAAGAACCGCTATGCTTAGAGCTAAAAGAGAATTTTTAGAAAAAAGCGATTTCATTGGATTTCTTTCATAGTAAAGATGAAGAGATTAAAATTATTAGTGTTTCTTCTATTGTTTCCTTGTTTAGTAATGTTAAAATTTATGATAAGAGGACTGAAGAAGAGTCAACTTTAGCTAGAAGGAATCCTCATGATTTAGAGGGTGAAAAACTTGATGATTTTTTTACTGAAAGTGGGTTTGGCGAGGTAAAAACTTTAGCTAGTGATGTGCCCACTCCTTTGGATTACAATGAATTTAATTATGATAGTTGCTCCTTGATTGAGTGTATTTATTTGTTGCAATCCATGTTAATTCACCCAATGCCTATGAACAAAATAACAATAAAGCTTTTACTAAACATATTGTGGAAGCGTTGATGAAGGCTTTAGAAGAAAAGTTGGAATTAGAGATTTCAATTCCCAGAAAATTATATGATGAATGGGAACCCACCATTAAAGTCAAGATTGAAAATTATGAATACAATGCTAGTGTTTCCATAATTCGAAATCTCTATGTGATGTGCTTGGTTTTACCAATATGGATGAATGTTCTCTCAATTTGCACTTAGTGGATTCTACTATTAAAAAACCTTTGGGTAGAATTAATGATGTTCTTATTCTTGCAAATAGGAATTATGTGCTCATTGATTTTATTGTGCTTGACATTGATTGCAATCCTTCTTGCCCCATCATACTTGGTAGACCGTTTTTACGAATTGTAGGTGCCGTCATTGAAATGAAAGAAGGGAATATCAAATTTTAGTTTCCATTAAACAAGGGCATGGAACACTTCCCTAGAACAAGAATTAAGCCACTATATGAGTCAATCATGAGGGCAACCTACGGAACCAAAACCAAATATGACAACACCTAGAAATTATGCAATATGCCTAGCTAGGGGCGTAAAACAATAGCACTAGTTGGGAGGCAACCCAATAGTTATCTTGTAATTTTTTGCTTTTCTTCCTGTTTTCAATAAATACACAATTATGCTACTGTTGTGATTGTGTTTTGGTGTTTTAATTAGTGTTTGTGCCAAGCAAAGCCTTTGGGATGATTTGGATGATAGTTGATTTGATTATGTGCATTAACAGAAACTTTTGCGTCCGGTAGCATAATTCTCTGCAATTGTCGGGGCGTGAACAATTTCTGAAATTTGTACACATGATTGATATACAAATTGCCCATGTTGTCCTAATTATCAGAATTTTCAGAGTTATAGAAGTATGACTAAAAATTACGTCTTTACAGACTAGTATGTTTTTGACAGATTTTGTTTCCATTTCATTATGTGCTTATTTTGATGAATCTATGGATTGTATCGGGGGGTATAAGCCATGGTAAAGTTAGAATACAATAGATATAATGTAACAATAAAATATAAATGGGTTTGCAACAATACTTAAAGTAAAGATTGGTTTTATTGTACTAACGGATCTCACGAGGTTTTGTTGTGTTTTGTGTGATTGAAGTTTTCAAGTTTTGGGTGAGATCATGACGGATGAAGGAATAAGGAGTGTCAAGAGCCTAAGCTTGGGGATGCCCGAGGCACCCGAAGATAATATTAAAGGACTACCAAGCAACTAATCTTGGGGGTGCCCCGGAAGGCATCCCCTCTTTCTTCTAACGGCCATCGGTAATTTTACTTCGAACTATATTTTTATTTGTCACATATCATGAGTTTTTCTTGGAGCCTCTTGTATTATATGAGTCTTTACTTGTTTTGCTTTTTAGTTTGTCACAATAATCCTTGTTGTACACACTTGTTTGAGAGAGCCACACACATATCATGATTTGCTAGAATACTCTACGTGCTTCACTTAAATCTTTTGAGCTAGGGAGTTGCTCTAGTACTACACTTATATCTGTTTGAGCACGGCGGTGGTTACATTTTGAAGAAATGTCCTCTCATGCTTCACTTATATATTTTGATAGATGAAAATTTCGAAGAAATATTTATGCCCTCGTGCTTCCCTTGTATCTTTTTTAGAGTTAAAGAATAGTAATGGTAATTTGCATGAGATATGAAATTAGTCCAAACTGATAGATGTCCAAGAAGGATATAATGAAAACATTCACGAAGATCATTGGAAATTATGAACTTGATTCCTTGCAATAGTTTTGCGATATGGAGATAGTGATATGTGAGTCATGTTGATGAGTAATTATGGTTTAGTAAGAATATTGGTGTTAAGGGTTGTGATTCCCTATGCATGCACGTAAAGTCAATAGTTATGCAATGAAATTATATCCTACTTGTGGTGCATTATTCGGTGCTAATTATGTTCAATGTTCGTTTATGACCATTTTTGTTTCTTGTTGGTCGCTTCTCAATCTATTTGCTAGCCTTCATTTGTACTAAGCGGGAATACTGCTTGTGCATCCAACTACTTAGACCCAAAGTTGTGCCAAATGAGTCCACAATACCTACCTATATGCGGGATCTCCATGCTGTTCCAAGTAAATTTGTATGTGCCAACTCTAATTTTCAAAATAAATTTCATTTTTGTGTGACCATACTGCTCATGAAGCGGCAGGGGGTGGTCAATATTTTCCATGCTTGATATCTTATTCTCATGATGAGTGTTTATTCACTTGTCATTGCACGAGAGTGTGGCAGGTAATAGGGATGCCCGGTCCCGAAATGCAAAAAATACTATAATAAATTCCTTGGTACGTGTTGGTATGGAAGACACTCGTGGATACGGCTAGCCATGGATTGCGAAAGAATGGTGGAAATGAAATAAACTTTACCTTCTGTATGGGAACCGCCTATAATTTGTCTAGCATGGAAGACATTGGCAATTCTCGGTCGTTTCCATTGATAGGAAAAGCATGCCTCTCAAAATAATTTTATATCTCAATTTAAGCTATGAGCTCTGGCACCTCTACAAATCCTTGCTTCCCTCTACAAAGGGCCTATCTATTTATTTTTATGCAACTGAGTCTTCCTCTTCTCTTATAAAGCACCATCTAAGGAACACTATTGTCATACTTGTGCACTGGATGTAGTTAATATTTGGATGTGTTTCATGAATGGATCAATGATTGAGCATAATGGGCTAGGAATAACTTTCTTTAGCATTGATATTTTGTAAGAATTAGCAGCTTGTTGATATGCTTGAGTATTGATGTCTTCATGTCAAATTATAGACTATTGCCACTACTGCAGGATGCTGCTAACGCGACACTACGGTCACAGACCCTTCGAGAAACTGTGTGCAATGCAATAATCGCAAACGGTGTTGTATGAAAACCGTTAGAAATATATAAAACGTTTGCGATGACAGATGCATGAAACACGGTTCAGGTTTTAGTTGCATGTGTGATGCTGGGCATATGGTTCAGTTCAATTAACTATTTGCCATGAGGAGGAACAAAAAAACGGCCAGCCAGATGAAGGCGTGTGTGATACACAGCATACGGTTCACTCGGATGAACTGTTTGTGATTAGGCAACACAAAAGAAACGGTCAGCCAGATGAAGGTGTGTTCGATATACAGCATACGGTTCACTCGGATGGACTGTTTGTGATTAGGCAACACAAAAGAAACGGCCAACCAGATCAAGGTGTGTGTGATATACGCATGCGGTTCACTCGGCCCTTGTCGTCAGTGTGTGACCTCTGTGGCAACCGTTCTCTCCCTAGGTGCCTCTTCGTGTACTGTGGCAACCGTCCACCGCCTCTTCGCCTTTCCCTCTCGATTTGGAACTGCTATCGCATGCTCTTCCTCCCTCCTCCATTCGCCTTCACCCTTCCTTCTGCCATTGTTCGATCATCTTCTCAATGGAGGGAACAGGCCGGAAATGACCCCATTATTCTTGCCCCGATCTGAATGATGACGCGGTGGAGGAACTCATTGATCGGTGCGATGTCATCACCTCGGCTAGCATGGCAGGTTCGTTCAAGACCATTCTCGACTCAACTAATAACATCATTACAAGGAACCCAAGGGTCCAGGAGCGGTTTGATATCCCGTATCTTCTTTGCCGTGACCCTACTGACTGGCGCGGGGACGAGGGAAGCCTCACCTTGTGCAAGTTGATGCCTCTTGATAATGATACGTATGATGTTATGATGCCATCGCTTGAGGGCAAGGCTTGGGGAGGCGCAAATGGAGATTGGGTTGTTTACATTGGGTGCAACTGCGAGTGGGAACTTGTGAATGTGTACACTTGTCACCGGGTTCCACTTCCAAAAATCTCAGACAACGGCCCAGAGGTTGAGTAAACCGGTATTCTACGTGAGTTAAAATACGATCATGGTGACTGTCGTCTATGGAAGATAGCAATTTGTCGAGTTCCCAGCCGCTATTGGGATTACTCGAACTATGAAGTTATTGCTATCTTCGACAAGCTTGTTGCCTTCCTTACTTCCACGCCTCGATGGATATTGCTCAAAAATCAATTTCTGTACACGGATGAGTATTGTGATGCAATTCAATACGAGGGTCTTGTGTTTGCTGCCACCACTCGTGGCACTGTTTTTGCATGGAATCATCATGCTTTTGGTACGTTTGTCTTCCATCGTAATTATAATTGTTTCATCCACATGCATGCGGGTTAGCTAGTTTCCCTTTACTAATTAATTAACCTTCTTGTGTCTCCAAGGTCATGTGAACATTCCACCACCTATACTTTTAAACTTTTATAACCAAGGGGGAGATGACGATGCTGATGATCACGAGCATGAGGACGAGCTGGACCCATATACTCAGTGGCGCCTGGCAACTTATTCCGATGGATCACCTCTTCTTCTTGTCTGTATACAGGGCATTGCTGATGTTACTAAGGAAGCACGTGTTGTCTCGCATGGTCGCACTCTCCAAACCTATTCCAACATCTGTTGCAGGGTATTCGGGATGGATACTAGTGTACTAGTGCCAACACCTCACTACAAAAAAAGACACATCCGTGACATTTTGGGACGAACGAAAAAAAATTGTCATAATTATGACACTTCTATGAGATAACTGTGACAAAACCCGATATCATCATAGATGTGGTGGGCACCTACTTTTATGACAAAAAATCATGACAGAAAATGGGCTTTTCGTCCTGGGCGGGCCGGAGACGTAGTTGCATGACATTCTTTGGGCCGTCCATGACGGAAAAAAACCGTGGTAGAAGCGAGGGCGGGGAAAATATCGGGGTGTTCCCGGTTACGGTGGGTGGTCGGGGCCGAGCGATGCGCGTTTCTCTTGTACACGCATGCGCATGGGTGCGAGGCATTGGGCTCTAACTGAACCCGAGCGAGGCGTTGGGCTATAACTGAACCCAAGCGATTGCACTGCAGGCTACGTGTTACTGAACCCGAGCGATCGATCGATGGCTGTTAACTGAACCCGATCGAGCGATTCCTTCGCTACTGCTACTAACTGAAGCCGATCGATGCTGCCTCTGGATGAACAGTGAGTGTTGCTGGGGGGTTTGGATGAACAGTTCCCGGTGGAGGTGAATGAACAGGACCCCGTGGTGTTGCCTCTGGATGAACAGGACCCCGATTGATCGAGCCGGTTGGGGCTGGATGAACAGGACCCCGTGGAGGGCTGGATGAATAGGACCACCCCGTGGAGGGCTGGATGAATAGTAGACGGTGGAGGGCTAGATGAACAGTAGACGGTGGAGGGCTGGATGAATAGTAGCCCGTGGAGGGGTGGTTGAACAGGAGCCCATGGAGAGGGCTTGATGAACAGTAGCCGGTGGAGTAGCGCGCGGTGGAGGCTGGATGAACAGGAGCCCGTGGATGAACAGTCGCAAGTGGAGGCTGGAGGACGTCGGGGTGGATGAAAAGTAGCCAGTGGAGGCTGGAGGGGGTCGATGGTGGAGATGAATAGTATCCCGTGTAGTCCCGTTTTGCGGTACACCACACCCCTCCCGATGAACAGGACCCTCGTTTCGACCGTAGCGCTCCAACACAAGTCCGTTTCCTCCGTTTTGCGGTAAGCCACACCCCTCCCGATCAACAGGACCCCCATTTCGACCGTAGGAGGTCTGTTTCCTCCATTTTGCAGTACGCCAGACCCCTCCCGATGAACAGGATCCCGTTTCGAACGTGGCCGGTCGAACACAAGGCCGTTTCCTCCGTTCTGCGGTACGCCAGGCCTCGTTTCCATTGGTTGTTCCGTCCAAGCCCTCCCTATGAACATGACGCATTCCGTTCCGACCCAGCCGGTTGGCTCCCCATGAACACGACGACGACGCAGTTTCTCCGTTCTGACCCAGCCATGTACACGAGCCCTGGCCATACGTATGCGCGAGTAGGCGTTCGAGACCCATCCCGTATGTACGTATGTGGCCGTATTTTCTTCCTTGCACACTGCCGCTGTACGTACGTGTACATGCTACGTGCGCGCCTCTACTACGACACGTGCGCGCCTCTACATCGACCAGTATGTACGTACACGTTCGCGCCCAGAATGACAACGCTACGTACGCTTCGACCAGGTGGGTCCCGACTGTCAGGCACTTCCTTCCGTGCGAAGATGTAGCTAGTGGGTCCCAGCAGTCAGGGTGGTGAATCGTTTTTTTTTCGGACACACTTCCTTGCATGCGAAGATGTAGCTGGTGGGTCCCAGCAGTTAGGGGGGAATGTTTTTTTTCACCAAATATGGTGGCCTGTCCGGTGGGTCCCTGCTGTGAGGTGCAGAAATAATTATTTTGCGCGTAATAAGCAGGCACTTCCTTGCGGCCGTTGTGGACCCAGCTGTCAGCCTCTCCACGTACAGTACTCTTCCGATGGAAGTCGTTCCTTGACCACGTTGACCACGCCGCGCCGAGAGCACCAGGGCGGTGGACGACGGCGAGGCCTAGGAAGGGGACGACACGGAGCCGGGGAAGACGCGACAGTGGAAGCCCGCGGGGAGAGGAGTACGAGGGTTCACTGGTTCGGCTGCGGTGTGAGGCTGCTGTTGCCGCAGAATAACAGGGGGTGTGGGTGAGTGGAGGGATGACCTGGCCAGCGGTGGGAGTAGTAGGGGGCGGTGAGGCCTCCACGGCAGCACAGCCGACCATGGGAGGCAGGAGCAGGCGGCACGACCGGCGCTACTTTGGGCGGCTGGAGCAAGAACACCAGAGGTTGAAGAAGCACTACGGCCGTTGGATGGACATCGTACGGTCACTGCAGCTAGAATCATATATATTGACTAAGTTGACAAAGCCCTTGGTACGCGTCAACTTAGTAGGCCCACAGGTCAGCTTCCAAAACGGTGTGCCCCAGATGTCAAGGGGAGGAATCATTTTTTGGGCGGGTGAAGCTAGAATATCCGAGATTGAAGAAGCACGGCATCCGCTGGATGGACATCCAACGGCCACTGCTGCTAGAACCGTGTGTTGACTATAATAAGTTGACAAAGCCTTGCATATGCGTCAAATTCTTTTTTAGGGGACGCGTCAACTTAGTAGGCCCACAAGTGTGTGGCAGAGAACTTATAGCCCATTTACGATTTGTAAGAATGTACATCCCATTTTTGAATTCTAATGGAATTTACTGCTGCCCATTTACAGTTTGTTAAAAGTACAGCCCATTTTCTAGCTAGGACAACAATTAATAATTTCAACCAACCGTTCAAGACAGAATTCAATAAAATTTCCCACATTTTGATGGGATCCGAAATATTTTTATCCCGAAATTTCTAGTCAGATTAAATATAAATTTGTATTACTTAAAAATCAACGAAACATTGCACGCGCAACAATTAAAAATTAAGATTTTCAAAATCCATAAATAATATTTTATAAACTAATTTCGTGTTTGGTGCATTTTTTATAGTTACTGCCTAGTTTTTATAATTACATCCCATTTATTATTTTTTTAAAGCCCATTTTCCTGTTAAGCCTAATGCATCCCTCCTAGGAAAGATTTGCAGCCCATCGGGGTGGAGAATAACAAGTTGACCTTGCCTGGGTATTCCTCGAAAAAACGTATAGCTGGGCTAGCCATTTTCATCTTGAAAAAAAAATATCTGGGTTGGATATCTGTCCTAGGCTAGACGGGCCACAGCCCGCCCAGTTAATACCCTGCTCTCCTCTGAACAACAACAAAAACATCGCCAAGAAAAACTGTGTAGTGCTCACGCCTCAAAAACACAAATACTGCTCGAGATGCTTGGTCCCAGCTGTCAGCCGCACCTTGTGCAATTCTCTCATTTATATTGACTACATAGGTTGACAATGGTGTGGGACCGTGATGTCAGGAAACCAGGAGGAAGCAAAAAATATAGTTGTACATAATAAGGAGGCACTTGCGTACGTACGGCTATGGCCCTAGTGGGTCCCTACTGTCATCCAGTCAAAATAAAGTCATCTCCTGAATCCTCATGTTCATTGACCATGTTAACAATGCTCGGCGCCACAGCGAGCGCAACAACTCGAAGGACGACGGAGAGGGCCTCACGGGCCCTACGGATGGACTGATACAGCGCCCGCTGCTCATTCAGCAAGCTAGGATCATCGGACACCTATGAGCACCTTCGAGAGACTGAGACGGCATGAAACGGTAAGGCCGCGCTTGGGAGCTCTAGTTTATCTCACATCTGTATTAAGATACAACTGTAATTTACTCGTCATCGGAAACAACGCGTAAAATACAGGCGTAATTAAACGGAGGGCCCGAGGTCTGTAAGTAAAACCGGCTGTCGGTGTCAAAACCGGCGGATCTCGGGTAGGGGGTCCTGAACTATGCGTCTAAGGTCGATAGTAACATGAGATAGGGGACACGATGTTTACCCAGGTTCGGGCCCTCTCTATGGAGGTAATAATACCCTACTTCCTGCTTGATTGATCTTGATGAATATGAGTATTACAAGAGTTGATCTACCACGAGATCATAATGGCTAAACCCTAGAAGTCTAGCCTGTATGACTATGGTAATTAGTATATCCTTTCCGGACTATGCCCTCCGGTTTATATAGACACTGGGGGGTCTAGGGTTACATAGAGTCGGTTACATAAGAAGGAATCTTCATAGTTGGTCACCAAGCTTGCCTTCCACGCCAAGGAGAGTCCAATCCGGACACGGGTACAGTCTTCGGCCTTCACGTCTTCACAGCCCACCAGTCTGGCCCATTGATAATAGGCCGGACGCCCGAGGACCCCTTAGTCCAGGACTCCCTCAGTAGCCCCTGAACCTGGCTTCAATGACGAGGAGTCCGGTGTGCAGATTGTCTCCGGCATTGCAAGGCGGGTTCCTCTTTCTGAACTCCAAGATAGTCTTCAGTTGTAATGATTGTATCCGGACTTGTATACACAACTGCAGAGGATATAATATTTCACGAGTCCAATCTGCCGACAACTTTTTTGGTAATATGACATCATGCCTGCTCGGCCATTATTTTCGAACCGTTAGCTAGCCCATCGTCTCACGTCTCGAGACGTGGTTTTATTGGCATGTCTTATCCAAGCGGAGATCATGTCTCCCCCTTTTTAAGGGTTCTTATCAACCCAGACATGGGTAACCCAATCGTCACTTGGGTACAACTCCTTGGGAATAGGCAAGTTTTGAGGCCCAGGAGGAGACGTTCGATATTCGCGGCCTTTATATAGGGGTACAGACTCGTCTTTTCTTTCACGCTTGCTTCTTCCTCAACCCTTGCTACCCCGAGTTCCAACACCCGGGTTTCAGTCGCCACAAGCTCCAATCATGTCGAGATCTAGCCATCAAGGCCGGTGGGTGGCTTCTTCTGTCACGGAGGGAGATATTGCAAAGCTTCGGGCGGTGAGGTATCTGACCCCAGAAATCCTTCATTGGCTTCCTGCCGAGGGGCAGGTTATTCCCACCCCCAGATCCGGCAAGAGGGCCGTGTTCGTGTCCCACTTCCTCCGCGGATTAGGGTTTACACTTAATCCCTTCGTCCGATGGCTCATGTTCTATTATGGGCTAGATTTTCACGATCTGGCCCCGGACTCTATTCTTCTCATCTCGGCGTTTATCGTCACGTGCGAAGCCTTCCTCCGAACTCCTCCGCACTTCGGCTTGTGGCTCAAGACCTTCGATGTGAAGCCGCAAGTGATAGAGGGGGAGCAGGCAGAGTGCGGTGGTGCCATAGTGAGCAAGCTTGCTAGCGCTGTTTGGCTGACAGGATCCTTTGCCAAATCTTCCGATTTATGGCAGCAGGGGTGGTTCTATATCACCGAGCCCCGTGGCTCCAAGTGGGCGGCAGCACCCGCATTTTGATCCAGCCCCCCAATTCAGCTTGCATCATGGATTAATAAGGGGTTGGACTGGGGATCAACGGACGAGGTGCGGGCTTTGCAAAGTCGCATCCGAAGCCTCATTGAGAGGGACATCAATATCGTCAACGTTGTTCAAGTAATGCTAGTCCGCCGGACCCTGTTGTGCCAGAGACAGCCTCTCCACATGTGGGAGTTCAATCCAGAAGGGCCGCGGACTCTTCAGCACTTCTTCGGCACTACGCACGAAGGAATGTGGAGATTATTTTTCGGGAAACGAAAGCAATGGGCGACACCACCGAAGATATCGGCCTAAACTGCAACCATCCGGACACCCCGGTAAGTACCCGTTCACCGAGCACCTCATAATCAGACACCCAGTGGTAAGACACTGATCGAATCATCCTTTTTCAGGGCTGGATAAAGAAAGTGGAATGGATTAGGTGTCCAGCTCCCCTTCCCGAAGACTCAACTAATCCTATGTTAACAAGGATGCTGGCCTTAGCACCATACCAGGCGACGGAAAGGGAGGGTAAAGAGGAGAGTGGGAAGACCCAAGATGACCTTTGTTCTGGAGGTAAGTCGGATACTGAGTTTGGAGAAATTGACCTTTCCTCGCCTGAAGACAGAGGCGAAAGAGGACCCAGTATCCCTTCTCCGAGCAGGAGGAAAAGGGCCGCCTCCGAAGGTTGGGAGGGGCGGTCTCCCAAGAGGGGCAAGATGCCACCGTCAAGCAGCTTGGGTTTGGAAAGCGATGCCGTTGAACAGCTCCAACACAGGGACAAGCCCTCGACCAAACTGTAAGTGAATCCGGGGTACTTTGATAGCGTCCCGCTCCTTTGCCATTACCGAAGATATACGTAACGTGTCCGTGCATTTTTACAGGTCGGCACAGAGTTTTTCTGGGCAATGCTCTTCTTCGGGAGGTCTCCTCCCAGAGATGATGGAGAGCGAGACGCCTCCCCCAACCTCCTCGCCTAATAAGGCGGACGACTCTGAAGTGTCATCACGGAGGGTTTTTCTTGATCAACAAGCTACGCAGGGGATAAAAGAGGCAGTACCCGAAGGTGGATCTCCAACCGTCCGGGATTCTGGGGCTGATAATAAAGGCCCCGGACTGTCCGGCTCGCAGCCGACAGTGATTCTGGAGACGGGTGAACGGATTCCTTCAAAGGATGGTTGTGCTGCTAGAGTGGCTTCCGGAGACCCGGGGGCTCCGGATATATTGCGAGACATGTTGCGAAAAGCATCTGTCTCGGGGGAACAGCGTACCTTGATGGGTACAGTGGTTGAGAAGATTTTTTTCCGTGAAGAGCGGATTGAATGAAGCATTCGTGGGCCTGCTAAAAGGCTTCGAGGTTTGTGATATAATGTTTTCAGCTATGTTTTATTTGCAAAGATGCACCTGTGTATAGGTAGTAGCCCCTAAGACTCGGGTCGGCTTCTACTGGGAAGCGAACGGAGGATCAAAAAGAATTACTCAAGGACTAATCTGGTGAACTTGAACACAGGCTGCTTCCCCCTTGGTTACTTCCCACACTATGGACATTGCCGATCTGCAGCGGAAGCTTGTTGTAGCAGGGGATGACCTTGCGTTAATCAATATGCGTCTTGACGAGTCGCAAGGTATGTATTCGGGGCAATCCCCATACATTTTTGTGGTATAAGCATGATGCTAATATTTATATGCTAGAATATGCATGGCTGCAGATGGTGCTGCCGCCGTTGAAGTTCTTCGAGCGGAGCTGGCCCGGACCAAGGAGCAGGCCTGCTGTAGCAACACGGCTGCCGAAAAGGCATCGGCTGAGTTAAAAGCCGAACAAGTTGCACGACGCCAAGACAAGGAGAAGATATCGACGATGGCGCTCGAATTGAAAAATGCTACTGGCCGCTGTGAATTTCTAGAGAAGGAGAAGGAAGCCAAAACGGCTGAACTGGACAAGGCCTTACAAGAGGCGAGAGAAGCACGATCGGAATCCAGAGCAGCCCGTGAGGAGATCCGGCAAGCTGGGGAGATTGCGGCTGGTAAACCCTTTCTGCTACAGACTAAGTTCGGCGATCCGAACTATGCTCAGCTTGACCGAGTGTGGAGTTCTCCGGACGAGTTTTTAGACTTGCCGAAGAGTTCTTCTGATGCGGCGCAGTATTATCAAGTGCAAGAGGGGTACGCAACGGAGAAGCTTTTCTGGTCATAGTTTGGCGCATCAAAGCGCCCTCTGTTGCTGAATGAACAGATGTCCCAATGGGCCGAGCTTCATAGGATATCCGGCGCTGCCATGAAGAACATCATAATCTGGTTGTGGCCAACCGAGCCTGTTCCGAATAGCTACTTCGGTTTGGTGCAAAGGCTTGTTGACGCGGTGCCGCGTATCAACGCTGTGAAGCGGTCGATGTGCATTGAGGGTGCACGGATGGCTTTTACCTGAGTCAAGACATTCTGGGGGAAGATGAAGGCCATCGATGTTGCGGCGAAGAGTCCACCCAAGGGCAAGGACCGTCCTGAACCGGAGCATTATTTTGAAGACGTCCTAGAGGCCGCCCGCTTGATAGAGGGTCAGTGCTCGAAAGACATAATGTTCGAGTGAAGTGTATGAGAATTGTAAAAGACAATTTTATAGTTAATCTATTTTTATGTTTTGCTCGAAAGCTTGTATTCCTCCTGTGCGGCCATTTTAATATAATCTGAAAGTTTTCCAGCGTCGGCTTCAGCCCCCTCGTAGGAAGTACGAGCGTGTTTGGAAAAGCATTTAATCACTCTTTATCCAACGTCTTGGTCCATGAAGGAGGTGATAATGCGGTGAACCAGGCAATCGGACTATAGGGCGTTAACACTTTCACTTAGCCATAGGAGTTTTATGGTGGGGCTACGACATAGCCCCTGGTATGTATGCGGCGTATTATAATATGGTGCCTTACATATTTGATCTGAAAAAGATCCCTCGTGTGACACGGAGAATCGCTAAAGATTCCAATAAGTCGTCAAGTGGTTGACCAGCTCTCGCCGCATCATGACAGTCAGTTTTTGGCTTTCTCTACTGAGGTACTTGACCAGATGAACCGTAAGCACAATCACAGTAGTTCTCCCTTTACTACCCTAGCCGATGGAGCGGAACATAGGGTAGCAAGCATAGGAGCCGGGGAACCCAACTATTGACCCAAGACAATGATTCGGAGCTGATGCATATAAGGCCAAACTTGCGACGCCGAAGTACGCTATAGAGCTGTTCGGGCTTTTCCTGGCAACTCATTTATTCCCATATCGAGCCCCTGGCAGGTTATGGCAAGGTATATCTATGAAACAACCACAGGAGCCGTATTCGTTGGCGAAACAACACGGATGATTAATTCGGATACTGTTTACTGTGACCTGAGCGATATGCCAATGATTACTTTATATATATAAAGACCACAACCCCGGCTATTTGACATGCTCGGGGTCGGAGGCGGAGGAAGAGGCATAGTACAGGCTCGAAATAAAGAGTGCGGTCTACAAAAAGTTATTTTGGAACTCTTGTCGCACGTCTGTGCCGCCTGTCCTTGGCGAGGGGAATCCTTGATGGAAGTAGCCCCTTAGGTGAGTGTACGGATCCGAACTCCGATAGAGTCGATTTTAGATGTCTGCCATGTTTGTCACCTGTTTTTAAGAGATAGTGAAGAAATAAATAAAAAGAAAATAGACAAAAAGTGTTACGGGAATGCTTGCAGGCTTGTCCGTAGTGTGCTTCCACCAATGCCCATGGTATCTTGAGTGCGTAGTGATGTATGCGTGGTACAAATTTTGTACTTGTACGAGGTGGGCGGCGGAAGCCGGACTGCTATTTTCACTCCGGGAGTAGTTGATCCTCGGGTGGAAATTGATTCTAACCCCCGGTATTTCGTTGATGAACCTCTCCGTCGTCCCTGTCGCCTGGCGGCCTCCTCCCCTTGTGTTCGGCGTTGATCTTGCCGGCCTGCTTAAAGACCCAGCAGTTTCTGTTGGTATGATTAGCTGGTTTATCGGGGTGTCCGTAAATCTGCTAGGGTCGGTCCAATATCCTGTCTAGGTTGGATGGTTCATCTCGGTTCGCCTTGAATGGCTTCTTCCATTGACCGGGCTTGGGATTGCTGAATCTGGCGTTGACCGCTCTGTCGCGTGATCTTTCATTATCATTGCGATTGTTGTGTTTGCTTCGTCGTGGCTTGCCATTGCCGTCTCGGATTTCGGAAGTGCCCGGGTCGCTGGCGCTGTTGCTTCTACGAGCGAGCCGGCTGTCTTCTCCCATGCAAAAGCGGGTCATTAGAGCAGTAAGGGCTGTCATGGATTTAGGTCCTTCTTGACCGAGGTGGCGTGCAAGCCATTCGTCCTGGACGCTGTGTCTGAAGGCTGTGAGGGCTTCCGCGTCCGGACAGTCCATGATTTGGTTCTTTTTGACTAAGAACCGAGTCCAGAGCTTCCTGGCTGACTCTCCGGGCTGCTGGACAATGTGACTTAGGTCATCGGCATCCGGTGGCCGGACATATGTTCCTTAGAAGTTGTCAAGGAAGGCTTCTTCCAAGCCTTCCCAGCTGCCTATGGAATTTTCAGGCAGGCTATTTAACCAGTGCCGAGCTGGCCCTTTTAGCTTTAGTGGGAGGTATTTAATTGCATGGAGGTCGTCTCGACGGGCCATATGGATGTGGAGGATAAAATCTTCTATCCATACCGCGGGATCGGTTGTTCCGTCGTATGATTCAATATTGACAGGTTTGAATCCTTCGGGGAATTCATGATCCATTGCTTCATCAGTGAAGCAAAGAGGGTGTGCGGCGCCTCTGTGTTGGGCCACACTACGACGTAACTCCGAAGGAGTCCATTTGCGGTTTTCAGCTCGGGCGTGGCTAAGTTTGTCACGTCCGAATAGGTAGCCATTATCGCGTGTCGAGGCATGCCCTTGCGCTCCGTAGATCGATCTTGCATGTCCTGCTCTATTGTCCAAGTTCCGTCGAAGGTCGTCTGGTCAACCATGTGCTGTATTATTCTTGCCTTTACGGTGAGGTGGGGCGGTTTGGTGTTCGGCTTGAGTTGCCTCTTTATCCGGACAGAGTTGTCGACGACCTGTCGCATTGCGTGATGATGGTACGGGCTCCAACGCCTCGTCATCGAACTGAGGTAGCAGTCTATGCTTCGGGTAGCCTTTGGCCGGGCCACTAAGGCCGTACTCTTCGGCAGCCAAGACTTTGGTCCATCTATCGTTGAGTAGGTCTTGGTCAGCTTGAAGCTGCTGCTGCTTCTTTTACATGCTCCTTGTAGTAGCTATTAGCCTGCGCTTGAAGCGCTCCTGCTCGAGGGGTTCTTCGGGTACGATGAAGTCTTCGTCGCTGAGGCTTACCTCATCTTCGGAGAGCGGAAGGTAGTTGTCGTCCTCCGAATTGTCGCTGGGCAGGGCCTGTTCATCGGGGCTGGCTTGCCCGTTTTCTTGTTCCTCCTGTTCGGATCTTGCTCCAACAGGGTCTTCATTGTTTTCGGTGTCGTCCGGAGTACTATTTTCTCTGGTGCCAGCGTTGCTGCGATGTGACTTAGAGCGGCGTTTAGGGCGCCGGTACTTAGACTGTGTCTCAGGAGGTTTATTCTCAACAGGATCTTCTTTGTCATCGTCGCTAGCTTTTTTAGGTGTATCAACCATGTACATGTCGTACGAAGAGGTGGCCGTCCCACGTCCCGTGAATAGCGGGTCTTGGCCTTGCTCCTTGTCGTCATCGTCGTCTATACCGTCGATGTCTTCGGAGCCATAATCAAGCATGTCGGTTGAGTCCTCGACAGTGGATATGAAGTGGGTGGCGGGTGGGAAGCGAAATTCTCCATTATCAGCCACTAGCTCGAACCAGACATAGTTCGGCTGCGAGTCCCCCGCTAAGGATAGGCTTTTTAATGAATTTAGAACATCGCGCAAGGGCGAGTGTTGGAAGATATCTGCGGCACTGAACTCGAAGATCGATAATCGATCCAGCTATGCGCCCGCAGGCGTGCGTGGTTCGGAACTTATAGCTGGAGACGAGTCCGAAATTCCGTTGACGCAGACATTGCAAGGTGCTGAATCCGTGTGCGGCTCCAACGCCGTGGATTCTGCGGTTTCGGATGGCGCAATCTGCTCCGGATCTAAGGCCGTAGCAGTTACAGGAACCATCTCCTGAATATGGTCCGATGACATATTTAAGTCATGTTCATCGGAGTGAGGGGGAGCGATCGCCGTGGTCTCAAATCCGTTGAAGATCAGGTCTCCACGGATATCCGCGACGTAGTTCAAACTTCCAAATATGACCTGGTGGCCGGGGGCGTAGCTATCGATCTGCTCCAGATGGCCGAGCGAGTTGGCCCGCAGTACGAAGCCGCCAAATACTAAAATCTGCCCGGGGAGGAAGGTTTCTCCTTGGACAGCGTGGCTATAGACGATCGAAGGGGCCATCGAACCTTTTGTTGACGGCACAGTGGAACTCTCAATGAAAGCACCAATGTCGGTGTCAAAACCGGCAGATCTCGGATAGGGGGTCCCGAATTGTGCGTCTAAGGTCGATAGTAACAGGAGACAGGGGACACGATGTTTACCCAGGTTCGGGCCCTCTCTATGGAGGTAATACCCTACTTCCTGCTTGATTGATCTTGATGAATATGAGTATTACAAGAGTTGATCTACCACGAGATCGTAATGGCTAAACCCTAGAAGTCTAGCCTGTATGACTATGGTAATGAGTATATCATTTCCGGACTACGCCCTCCGGTTTATATAGACACCGGGGGGATCTAGGGTTACATAGAGTCAGTTACATAAGAAGGAATCTTCATAGTTGGTCACCAAGCTTGCCTTCCACGCCAAGGAGAGTCCAATCCGAACACGGGTACAATCTTCGGCCTTCACGTCTTCACTGCCCACCAGTCCAGCCCATTGATAATAGGCCGGACACCCGAGGACCCCTTAGTCCAGGACTCCCTCATCGGCGGGTTACTCGTGTAATTTGAGAGACCAGTGTATATTTTACTAGTCGAAATCGACCAACCAAGCGCTTCACTCGAGACAATCTGCTTTTATTTACAAGCGTCAGTTTTACAAGTGGTTTTGGTTGGAAAACGACGATCCAATCACGGCCTAAGATGATGAGTTGGTCGGAAGATCATATGTTTTCATGTCTAACCTACCCGACTTGTCGTATAGGATATGAATGAAACATAAGACGATGAACTTCTTAAGCACGGAAACAACAGAAGAGGATGATCTTCCTAACTAGAAAATCACTGGCATTAGATCGACATGCAAAACAATACGAAGCATTATTCTCAGGAGGCACGGTGAACAGCTCGTGATGCCGCATGGCACAACATTCCAAGCTCAACTTTGCAACACAAGGCCTGGCATTACATAGACAATATTCAGAACAAACTCTTAAAATATCTTACATAAGTCAACATTCATGTGAAAATGCATCTCAGCAGAGTAAATATTTACTTCTGAACTCAAGACAGGAATAGGAAAAAATGATCGACGTTGCTCACAGCAAAGGGCGTCCCACTCAAAAATATCAAATGCATGTCTTCTGGCTAACATCAATGAGCAAAAATTGACAAGGTTTTCTAATTCCAATATATTAAACTAATGTCAACTTTGACAAGCTTTTCCCATTCAAAATATGTAATGCCTATGATTGTGGAACGGCAGGGTTTGTCATCAGTTTGTCATCTGATAGTCCCGTGGCTCAAGGTGACGACGAATGATTAGAGAACCATTCGATGTATTGTGCATGATGAAGTATTATGGAGGACACGAACCATTTGAACATTTTGTGCAGTTCCACTAAAATCAAGCTGAGCATCCCTGTGGATTCGTATTTATATGCTGCCAGAAAACAAAGACACATCAGCACACACATGAATATTGGTCCCAGTGTCAACCCACCAATCGGTGGACTAACAAACTGAAAGTACGGTAAACAGATTACCATACCTAGATACCCCATCATTGTTGCTTAGAGTGACATTGACAGACTTGGAGTCCTGTCCTGGCTTCTTGGTACTTGTTTGGGCACTTGTTTGCCCAGTGTTCCTCCGAACCACAAGTAAAGCAGCCATCTCTCTTTCTTTCTTTCTTTCTTCTTACCCTTCTTAATGGCCGACGCTGGCAGCACCATTCAAACATATAGTCCGGTGGCTCAAGGTGACGACGAATGATTAGAGAACCATTCGATGTATTGTGCATGATGAAGTATTATGGAGGACACAAACCATCTGGACATTTTGTGCAGTTCCACTAAAATCAAGCTGAGCATCCCTGTGGATATCGTATTTATATGCTGTAAGAAAACAAAGACACAGCAGCACACACATGAATATTGGCCCTAGTGTCAACCCACCAATCGGTGGACTAACAAACTGAAAGTACGGTAAACAGATTACCATACCCAGATGCCCCATCATTGTTGCTTAGAATGACATTGACAGATTTGGAGTCCTGTCCTGGCTTCCTGTACTTGTTTGGGCACTTTTTGCCTAGTGCACTCCACGTGTTGTAGAGTTTCCTATGCTCTCTGCAGACTAGTGATGTCACCAGCGTCTACTAATACTCTGTAAAGCTTCTCGATCATTCCTTGTGTAATGTAGCGCAAACAGTGACTGCTTCTTTCTGCAAAGTGGTAAGACCAACTAGACCCACTAATGCAGCAGTTTGCCTTAGACACATTGGCTCCTTTTGTGCAGTTCAACTAAAATCAAAGTCGGAATAAAACCAAGCTTTAATTTTGATATCCCTATAAGCAACAATAGGTATAAGGAAAACAATTACTGAGAAATAACGATTGATGACTTGTACTCCCAGAAGAAAAACATCTACTGATCTACCTTATCTTAATGGGAAACAAAGCAGGAGAGTAGCAATTCTCAATCAGTGTGATTCATTCATATTAACTGAGACATTATCTTAACAATGTCTTGTTTCAACATGCATAAAGAACGACAAAGCAGAAAAGTATCATTCCTAAAACAATGCGACTGGTTCATTTTAATAGAGACATTATCTTAACAATACCTTGGTTAAACATGTAGAAAGAACTACAAAGCAGGATAGTACCATTTGTAAAACACTGTAATTGATATATAATAACAGAGACATTATCTGAAAAATACATTTCTTAAACATGTACTCCGGTCGATCCCTAACTGAAATGGTACTCCCGTCGATCCCTAATAAGTGTTGCAGTTTTGAACTAAGATTCAGTAGTTAATTCTGAGGAAAGTAGGTACTAACCTTTCAAGACCAAGATTTGAAACAACTCATGAGGAAGATCTCAAAGAGATCTCAACACATATATGGATATCCGGTCTCATTTTGTGCAGTTCCACCGAAATTAAGCGAAGCAAAATGTCGCAATAGCAACAAGTTGAATAGTTATCCCTGTTTTAACAGAGGGAAAAAGGAATCAATTACTGGCCAATAAAGGAGGATGAAACATGCGGCCACAAAAATGGTAATCCCGCCAATCCCTAACAAGTGTTGCAGTTTTGAAATAAGATTCAGTAGTTAATTCTGAGAGTGGCATTGCTTAATTTTACCAGCGGCATTAGATTAACAAAAAGCATAAACAGTTCCAGGGGAGAGTGGGCGCAACAACAACATGTGCTTCCATCTACTTATAAAGGGGGTGATGTAGAGTTTGTTGTAACAAAGCAACAAGCATAATGTCTGGGTTGGTCCCATTTTTGTTCACTACTTAATGGCAAAAGACAGCAATACAATAGCCTCAATTCAACATTTATTTAAAATAGTACCAATACAAGTAGCACAGCATCTCAAAACACACTGCATGATCATGTGGATGAAGGCAAGTACCAACCTGTCATGACGCACATAAGATCACGTACGAATCTGCCAACACCAATAGGAAATCCAATCTCGTTTTGTGCAGTTGCACTGAAATCAAGTAAAGTCGCCAGTGTGACATATAAGTTTGCTATAGCAACAAGTTGAATAGATATCCCTGATTTAACAGAGGCAAAAAGGAAACAAATACTGCCAATAAAGGAGGATGAAACATGGGGCCACAAAAAGAAGCATCTACCTTATCTTGATGGAAAACAAAATATAGGACAGTAGCATTTCTAAAACGGTTGCATTGATTCATATTAACAGATAAATTCTCTTAAAATAGTTCAGTAGTTAATTCTGGGAGTGGCATTGCTTAATTTTACCATCAGCATTAGATTAAGAAAAAGCATAAACAGTTCCAGGGGTGAGTGGGCGCAACAACACCATGTGCTTCCATCTACTTATAAAGGGGGTGATGCAGAGTTTGTTGTAACAAAGCAACAAGCATCATGTCTGGGTTGGTACCATTTTTGTTCCCTACTTAATAGGAAAAGAGAGCAATACAATAGCTTCAATTCAACATTTATTTAAAACAGTACGAATAGAAGTAGCACAACATCTCAAAACACACTGCACGATCATGTGGATGGGACATGGGACATGCCAGCACCATGTGCGTCCACACGTATAAATGGGTGATGCAGAGTATGTAGCCAAGCAGCATATCTGCGTTGGTCCCATATTTGTTCTCTTTGAAACTTTTTCCTAAGTGAGGGCAGCAAATCTAGTCCTGCACAAACTACCCGACCCCCAGTTTCTTTCCCTTTTCAACAAAGATTTCGGTTCCTTACAGATGTGTGTACTGGGTTACCCCCTTTTTCCCTTTTCGACCAACAAAGCGGCTGGATAGCTAGTCTATACTACTTCCCCTCCCTCCTTTCCTCATTGAACCACGTCCTAGATTCATGCTCCACCCCATCGCACCCTTCTTTCCTCTTTGAACCAAGACCTAGATTCGACTACAGAATCGAAAAAGATCCGCATGCAGCTAGACCAATGACGGTTTCAAAGAAACTTATACCTTAGGGCCGTCGGGATGTGGCAAGGCATGCGGCGGGAGGTCGGATATGCCCACACTACGTACGGCAGCGAGGAAGAAGGGGTCGGTGGCCCTCTCGCACAGGCGCTGGGTGAAAGAGAAAAGCGCAGCCGGCAGTGGATTGCCTCCCTCGCCGAAGGCGATAGAGTGAACGCTGCACCTCCTCCCCTTCCAGGTGCGACGGGATCCGGACGCCTCCTTCGCCAGCTATGAGGGGGGTGAGAGAGACAGAGGCCACAACGTAGTCTTGTTTAGATCTGGTGAAGAGGGTCAGAGACTATGAATATAGCAAACCCTAGCAAAGGAACACTGAGCCTCCAGCGTGTATATATATATATGTAGTGCGGTGAGAGTGTGGAGAGTGCGAACCCTAGCGAACAAGCGCTGAGGCTCCAGTTTATATATATACCGTAGTATGGACTGAGCTCCGGTGCCTTAACTGCACCTGCTTTTGGCTGTATGAAAAGTGGGCCAGCCACATTTTGGGCCCACCTGTCATAAACCCAAAGGCAGGTGCACTAAAGTCAATGAAGTTGCGTCCATATAGTACGAAACGAAATGAATAATATATAGTGGAGTGGTTTTCTTATTATCTCCATAACAATCGTTTTAAATAGTGTAAGTACGAAACGAAACTCTTTATTTAACGTACCAGTGAAGAAAACTACTACTCCCTCTGTTCCTAAATATTTGTCTTTCTAGAGATTTCAACAAATGACTACATACGGAGAAAAATGCGTGAATCTACACTGTAAAAAATGTCTATATACATCCGTATGTGGTAGTCCATTTCAAACCACTTGAAAGACAAATATTTAGGAACGGAGGGAGTACTTCCGATGAACTAACGATCCACGCGTCCTAGTCGCACTTCCTGTCCTTCACGTGCGGTACACTACCCTCCCTTAAGTGAACAACCACACATGCGCCAAATTGTCGGAAAATTGTGAGTGTGTACATTTCAATTATCGGAAAGGTTTGAGAGTATGTACAGTTTGCCCTCTCTAATAATTATGGTTTGTTGTGTTCGGCCTAAATTTGGTCAAACTTTACAAAGTTTGACTTTAGTCAAATCTAATATGCGGAGTAAATAAAAATGGAGGGCTACTACGTCCATCCGGGTTTTTAGTCCACACCATTTTTTTAATCAAAGTTAATAGCTGGACAAATAGAATTACAGGGGATCTAGAGACAAAGTTGTGTGAACGCTTAGAAATCAATATAAAACTTATGCTCTTAGTACCAACGTCGATCCTTCTTCGAGGAAACATTTGGTTCATAGCTAATTGTGTGATAAAATTGCACCAACGTGAAAGACGACTGCGTCTCCAACGCAACCAAGGTGAACTGATGAAGGATATCATCTTTGTGGGTAACAAGCAAAGAGCACTGATGGAAAACAGCTTATTTTTCATTGAAAATCGATCAGCTTCACCAGCCGACACAACCATGAGGCGCAACCATGAGCATCGATAGGTCATTATGGTGATGCATCATCCATTTGGCATCAAGTTATGGTGAGGCACCTATGAAGTTCGACAAATCCTCATTGTGGTCTGTTTCTTCTCAGTAATCAAGCTCGAGGAAGGAAGAACCATGTGGCAGAGGACAGTGAGGCGGAACAACAATGGCCATCCAATTTTGTGCAGTTCCACTAAAATTGAGGAAGGCATGCCCATGCGCGGGTATGGAGATACGCATCGCTGTTTCCAAAAATATAAAAAAGGATATAGTGTTGTTACTTTGTTTTACAAGATTAACAACGACATCTCAATTGTCAATAAGAATTATGAAAAGTACACCAACAAACAAAAGCATCATGATTATCTTGATGGGAACTAAACCAGGGTTCCCGAGAAAAAAGCATTTCTTCATTTAACCAGTGATAGTATTAGATTAGCAGCAGCAATAGGAGCATATGGACAATGACTGCACAACCACCATGTACTTTTTGTCGAAACAACATGTATACCTGCACCGAGGCATAAATTAGGACAACTTTTCGAGTAGCATTTCCTCTATAATAGTAGGTGATGTGGGACCAACCGACGAACCCTAGCTAATATACATGGGGAGCTGGGGAGTAATCGCATAGAAGAAAACCCGCATGCAGCGACCTGGGGAGTTGGACCAGTACAAGAAGTTATACCTTGGGTGGGCGAGAGGTCGCTTAGGCGGGTGGGCGGGATCTGCCCACACGACAGCAGCGAACAAGGCCGCGGAGGATCTTCGTCCGCGCCAGCGCCGGCTCCGAGAGGACGGTGTGCATCGGCTTCCTCCATCACCGACGGCGACAACGTCAACGATGCACCTCCTCACCTCCCGCAGCGGACGGGATTCGGCTGGATCTGTGACCACCGGTGAGGAGAGAGATAGTGTGGACACTGTTATCTTGTTTTGATATGGAGAGGGTGAGAGAGCGAGACGCGAGAAACTCTATCAAACAAGAGGCTATAATGGAGTAAAACAATCTCTCCATAGCAGTGGTTTTAAATAGAATATGCGCGTTCCCGGAAAAAAGAAACGAAAACTGGCGAACAATTTTTTAACGTACCAAGAAAGAAAACTCGATCAAAAACACGCCCCCGCTTCCAGGTCGAGAGAGTCGTCGCGCACACACACATAGACATAGATATGTGTATCCGTGTTTACGTAAAATTCCATTTCCATCTCCATCTCCAATCATATTTGTCCAACTGGCACATTATTTACGTTGTTAATTATATACGCGGCAATATTAACGTACAGCATCTCTTGTTTGCGGGCATCCGGACCGCTGCCACGGCCGCTCCTGACCAACCCGAACCCTCTTCATCACCCGTGCATGCTTCCCGCCCGAAACGGTCAGTGTCGCATTCATGCCCGGCCAGAGCGGACGCGACCTCTCACTGGCGCCGGCATTGAAGCGGCGCGCCGGCCGAGAGAGCGTCACCCGCGCCGCTTCCTGGTGCACACGACTGCTCCGCGTTCAAAGGTCGCAATAACTGGCCACAACATGCATGTAAAAAGTTCTTGGGAGTCCGTGCTATAGCTAGCTGTCCTCCCCCAACTCGTCAATCTCTTCCAGTAGTACTAGTACTCCATGGCACGATCCATCGACAAGCAAGCGGGAAAGTTATCGTATACTCCGTTTGCGAGCCATGGAGGAGGGTGAGACACGAACGCAACAGACATGATTTAAACGTTGGTTTTGCTCGATGGCGCGACCCAACGAAACGAAATGTTGGTTTCTCTCCGTTTCCATTTTTCTCCAGAAAAACGAAAACTTTCCACTCCATTTTCATTCCTACTCCAAGGTTGCCCCATTACAACATTCCATCAAATATAAAGGAAAACTAACACGCATGCTAATGCATCTCAATGATTCACAGATCATAGCCAATATTAACTTCACAACTAAAGACAAAAGTTGTGAGAGCGTGTACGAAAGAAAAACTACTGATGGGGTCACTACGACTTAAACCCTAAACCCTAAACAGGATTTAATTTCCTGGCCAGGTAGAACCTGTCGAAGGAAAGACGGCTGGCACCCTTGAATCATATGATGCTTTTGTGTAGTTCCACTAAAATTGAGCTGAGCATCCCTGATGGCAAAGATATTGAAGAAGTGTGATTGGAATAATAGTACTAGCACTAGTTCATGAGACATAAACTCATCACAAGTAGAAGCCGGTAGAAGTAGAGAAAGATCGACATGGAGACGGAGCTACGTTGGGAGCTGCGGCAGTGGAGCAAGCCGGCTCCAAAAGGAAGATGGGCTACCTGGGACGTCGGGCTGTAGCTAGAAGGGCGGTTGGGACGCGGCATCGGCCCATACCGCGGTGACCCCCGATTGGGACGCACCGACTGTGGATTTTCTCCCTCGCCGATGTCGATCGCGTCTATGCAGAACATTGTTCCCTTCCCCCAGCTGCGGGATCAGGCCGGATATGTGACCAGCGGTGTGGCCATCGTCGTTCTATGCTTGTGAAGAGAGCAACCCAAGAAAGCAGGCTTGTAGCTTAGGCTCCTGCTAGTGTATATATAGTGGTTTTCTTTTTCTCTCCATATCAACCATTTTATATTGCGTACGTGTCATTGAAGAGTGAAATGATGGTTGCTTCTTCTGACTAACTTACTGTGTGATTTGACTGCTCCTTTAGTGGCCCCTACACGTACTCCCCAAACATGTATGCAACAGTCACATGGACGCAAAAACGCGCGCGACGCCCTAATGCATGCATGTCGCAAAAACGAGCACACGCCGGAACACACACGGTCACGCTCAAGTGCTCAACCTACACGTGCATGCACACACATACTCAGCCAGGGTGAGCTACTGACCGTATAAACACCGGAAAATGTATATATTGAGCGCAATGAGCGTATTATGAAGTCCACTGACCATATTTTTACAAATATACAGTGACAGAAACTGTATTTATCTCATTTGAAATTAAGCCATATTAACCGGAGAGGAGGCAGTATGGACTAGCATTACTTTGCTGTGTCCCGTCAACTTGCTGAACGAGGAGAAGCTTGCAGGACGGGAGAAGCTTGCGCGCGGTGGCTCGAAGTACAAGGAGAAACTTTTGACTAATGAAAGCTCTCCCTTGCTCAGGCGGTGGACGTGCAACAGTTAATTTGGTGTCAGATTGCCAGAAGCATACACTATACTAGTACTATTATTGTTCGACTTCCCGAAGAGGCGAACAGACAAGCGCAAAGTTTACTAGTACTAGTACTACTACTATAGTCTATAGAGGTATGTACTATACTAGCACTAGGAACCTGATGGAGGAGCGTCTGCACTCTTATTATATTTTTAAAATGTGATAAAGCAATCTTCAACACATTTGGTTCTCTTCGAGGGTTCTCGCATGTGATAATGGAAGTTGATTGCATGGAACACTCGCCACAATTCTCGCTTAATTCTGGCTCATATCCTATTACAAATAGGAGCGCTCGATAATATTTCCTCTTTTTTTGTTATTGAGCATGTAAACAGGTCAGCAAACCTTGCGACGCATCTTTGTGCGAACCGTGCTTGCTACACTTTGAATGTGGCCGAGAGCTGGCTTGATGAAACACCTCGCTTCCTACTTCTTTTTTTGCGGGGTACCTCGCTTCCTAGTGACCAGTGTCTTGGCTGGTCATCCTAAGAATGCTTATATATGAATAAAGCTCTCTCATTACCCGCAAAAAAGAGTTAGCCATATTAACCGGAAAGGAGGGAGTATGGACTAGCACTACTTTTTGGTGTGTCCGGTCAACTCGCAGAACGAGGAGAAGCTTGCAGGACAAGGTGAAGCTCGCTTACGCCTTTTGACTAATGCAACGTACCCTCGTCCAGGCGGTGGACATGCATCAGTTCATTCGGTGTCAGATTGCCAGAGGCATACATTGTAGTACCAAACATGCGGAGTACCATCATTGTTTGACTTCACGAAGAGGCAAAGAGCCAAGCGCAAGGTTTAGTAGTACGAGTAGTACTACTACTAGAACCGCATGGTGGAGCCTCTGTACTCTTTTTTTAATCTCTGATAAAGTACACATTTATTCCGGGGAAGGGCGGAAAACAGCAGCCCAACATGTAATGATGATATCGATCAACCATGCTAGAATATATCTCGGCCTCCGTGCGAGCCCGTCTGTGTGTTCTCGCTCCTCGTCTCTCTCAAGGAACGGCGGTTGGCCATTTTGCCGTCAATTGAGATCGGTTTGCTCACACTCCGGTCCCACATGTCAGTGATATGCCAAGAGGAGGTGCGTTGACCCACTGGCCATACGCATACTTGGTTTTGCACCTTCATACTACTCCTCCCTCCGTCACAGTTTACAGGGTGCGCTTCATTATGATGCATTTCTCTCAATGCATTTCCACCACCAGAGAGACTTTAGACGCGTTTGGTTTAACGCTCAATTAATTAGGGCATGGTAACTGCAATCAAGTCCACAATTTTCTCTCGATGTACTACGGAGTGGAGTAAGTGCATGCATGTGTGTACCCGGGGTGGAAGCACTAGATGCATGTGTGTACGCATTATTTCCTCTAGTAATAGACGCCGTGCTATAACTACCAATGCTATTTTTCAGGCCGATCGCTAGTCGCCTTGGTCCCAAAAACTTTTTCTTTTTCTGAAGCGCGCCCTATAAACAGTGACGGATGGAGTAGTATGAGCGGATTCAAAGAAGAGCGTATTGATGGTTGCTTCTTTCGAGCAACTTACAGTGGGAAAGGTGGGTCTTATGATTTGACTGCTCGTTACTCACTATTAATGCGGCGCAACGACTGGGCTGAGTCTCCCATGCGGCTGTGCACTACACCCTCGGTTCTTAAATATACTCCGGAGTATTTGTCTTTCTAGAGATTTCAATGAGTGACTACTCAAATATTTGTCTTTTTAGAGATTCAAATGGACTACTACATACGGATGTATATAGACATATTTTAGAGTGTAGATTCACTCATTTTGCTCTGTATGTAGTCACTTGTTGGAATCTCCAGAAAGACAAATATTTAGGAACGGAGGGAGTACACATACGAAGCAAAATGAGTGAATCAACACTCTAAAATATGCCCATTTGAAATTTGTAAAAAGACAAATATTTAGGAATGAAGGAGTATAATTTTGTGCATGGCACATGGACCCGGATGCCGAAGAGGCTTCTGGCAATGCTATCAAGCTTCCAGCATTTGTTTTCATAATTGACGTACTATACAAATAATTTTCCAGCGACATGAAATTGTATAATGGTGTGAGCTTTCAGCTTTGTTTCATGTGTCTTGCCATCGATGCTCTTTCGGAAACAACAAAAAACTAACTTCCTTGCTAATGCATCTCAATTATTAGCAGATCAGAGCTAATATTTACATCACAACTGAAGACAAAGTTGTGAGAAGGTGTTAAATTAAAATTGGTCCATGCTTTCATTGGCAGCAATGTCCCCCAGCTCTGTCTAAATCAACAAGGCATGTTGGGAAAAAAGTAGCTGTCTGGAGCATGCAACATTCTGATCATTTTGTGCAGTTCCACTAAAATAGAGCTGAGCGTCCCTGTTCCAAAGATATTAAGTGTGATTACGATAATAGAGGACTGCTGATGAAACAATAAACACACAAATAGAAGCCGGTCACCTTTGCAGTCTCTCTTAAGACTAACTAGTTGGAGAAGATTAGGCTCGGAGTTGGATGAGGAGGATAGAGCAAAACCAATCTCCCTTTGTGCAGTCGCACTGGAATGTAGAGACGTTGCCCGTGTGACATTTTGCTAGAACTGCACAAAACATTCTTAAGAAAAAAGTGATTTGTGCAGTTCACCAAAAGGTCGCAATAGCAATGAGGTGAAATGGATAGCCCTGTTTGCAAAAAAGAGGTAGAAAGGAAACAATTACTGACCAATAACAGTTGATGACACATGCAACGACAAAAAAGAAGCATATTCCTTGTGCTAAGGGAAGATAACAACACGGTTGTGTTTGTCTAAAACGGTGTGAGGACGAGATCGCAATATGGAAATTACGCCGGACGAGCTATGTTTTGGGCAAAGAACTATGGAGGATCCACATGCAGCAACGTGGGAAGATGGGCAGTGGAGCAAGGTCGGAGGGGATACCTGGAGGTCGCCAGGGATGTAACTAGGTGAGCGGCGGCGGGCAGAATCTACCCATACTGCGGTAGCGAGCAGGTGGCGTAGGCCCTACCGCGCCGGAGCTTGGTCAGAGAGAACGGCGTGTACCGCAGATCGGGACGTGCTGCTGTAACATCCCAAATTTTCAATTTGGTATGTTATACATAGATCATCATTGCATATCATATTTTTTTTGAATTTTGACAAATCCTCGATAAATCCTAAGCAACTCAAGGACCCTCGGAGAGAGTTGGGGATTTTCTCGAATCTTTCATATTTGATCTTCATCAAATAATAACACGAGGATTTTGGTTTTAATTATTTTCTCTCCGGAAAAATATTTCATTTAAAATTTAATGAGAGGAGAAAATATGACTTCTCCAAAACAATTGAAATATTGGAGGAAAAATATTAAAATCATTTATTTGATTTTATTCGGATTTTATTTGCAATTTAATTGCATTATAAAAATATTGCACGTTTTCAAAAAAATTTGTGTCAAAAAAAATGTTCACCCTGTTCTAAATATTCTAACTAGACGGGGAAAATTTGTTTTATCTTTTTTTGGATTTTTATTTATTTTTCTACGAATTTTTTTTCGGCGGAATGTTTAAAAAAATTCGCGCCGCGCCCGACCGGGCCGAGGCCCAGCCGAGCCGCCGGCCCACCCCGCGCATCTCCTCCGCGCGTACGCCGGACGCCGCCGCCGTGACCGCCTCGGACACCGCCGTCGCGCCTTGCCCCCTCCTCCAAGCACCCCCCCTCCTCTTATAAGCCGCTGCCCCCCCCCCTTTCACCCCGTACCCGCACCCCGAGCCGCCGCCGCCGGAAGCCCGCACCGCCGCCGCCCCGAGCCGCCGCCCCGCTCACCGCTCGCCGCCGCCGGAGCCACCCCTCGCCGCCCCCGAACCCCGCCGCACCCCGCCACCCTCACCGGAGCCCAGCCGAGCCCGCCGGAGCCCCGCCCCGACGAGGTATTACCTCGCCGTCGTTCGCCGGTTTTGTTAAAAAAACCGTTCGTTTTTTTAAAAAAAAACCTAGATCGGTTTATTTTCTTCGGTTTTGTTATTTTGTGAACGTTCACCGACCCGTTCGTTTTAACGAACGCGTTCGTCGGATTTTCTCTGTTAACGAACGTCCGTTCGTTAACCGTTCGTCAGTTTTTATTTTTCGTCGGATTTTTCCGCGTTTATCTCAGATCTCGATTTCTGATCGGATCTTTGTTTCTGTTTAACTTTTCGCTCGTTTATCGAAATCAGGCGATTCAAGCACCTAGAGTTTCGTCTCAAAATTCTCTTTCCGTTTAACCTACTCAAATAAGTTTTTGCTACTGTAAAATTTGACCTAGATCCAGATTAGTAAACGGAGCTTGTTTCTTTCGCCGTTTGACTTTCGTTGCTTCCATCGAGTTGATTCTTTTTGCAAACCAGAGTTCTTAAGTTGAACTTTCTGGTTGGATCTTTCATTCGAGTTTTACCTATGCATTAGATAAGTACTTATTGTTTGCTTGTTTGTTTGCGATAGAGTACCCGGAGTGTGCCGCTTGTTACTTCGAATCGCTAGGTTTCGCGGATCATCAGCAAGGCAAGTAACACTTTGATCATATACCTTCCATACCCAGTTTTTATTGCATTAGATCTATTCCTCAAACATTGCATGATTAGGATCTAATTAAATTGTGGGTATTGGGAAGTAGTTGAGGTAGTACCTATTACCTGTTCTTTTTATCAAACCCTTGGGAGTTACTTCTACGTTTGCTATTATATTGCCATGCTATGCTTGTAGACGTGGATTGGGTTTGAGAGACATTCACGACAGATGTGAGATTGTTAACAATGGTTTACTTAAGGTGGCAACTAAAACTCACATCTGGGTGGATTGAGGCACCTGGAGAACCCAGTGTTGTCTGTTTGTATAAGGACCGCCACCCAGGCTCAAAGGGATCATAAGATTATTCATGCTAGAAACTTCCGTGTGCAGCCACAAGCTATTATGGGCTCTAGCATAGTTGAGTAGGTTACATGATCTCTTGAAGAGGTGGGCTAGCAGATGTAGGGGAAAGTAGGTGTAACTGTCCACCCGGAGTAAAGAGTGATTGTTTCTGAAAGACTGTGTCTCGATCATCCGTTTCTCAAACATCATGTAGTGCGAGAATCAAGCGGAGGCGATCGAGTCTTGTGGGGAAAAGTGCACAAACCTCTGCAGAGTGTACAAACTAATCATGGTTAGCCGTGTCCCCGGTTATGGACAACTTGAGTATCTAGTACCTGGATTATCATTTGAATCTCATCACCATGTTACTTTTAATTAATTTTGTTGGGTTAATGATGACTTTTAATTGGGATTGAGATGCTGTCAAGCATCTCAATGTTTAACAACCACCATGATAGTTAAATAAAATTTATTCCTTTGCAGTAGGGAAAAATTGGCTTTTCGCAAAACTTTAACCATAGAGCTTTCCACCAGCTACATATGCATGTAGTATAGCATTATTATGTTCATTATTTCTCCATGTGTTATTTTGCCGGCATATTCCATGTGCTGGCCCGTTTTCGGGCTGCAATGTTTCATGTTGCAGACTTTTCAGACAACGAGTAAGGTGCCTTAGGTCGTGGTCTTATACTCAGTGATGCCGTTGGAGTTGATGGACTCACTTATCTTCCAAGTCTTCCGCTGTTATCGTTTTAGATGGCCTTAAGCCATATTTATCATACTTATTCTCTTTGGAGATATTCGATGTAATAAGTGTGTGATTGCTACTCTGTTATAAATCCTCCATTTGTACTGTGTGTGTCAGCATTACTGATCCAGGGATGACACTGGTGAACAGCAGCACATACCATTTGAGGTCTGGTCACTACAGCTGCCTCGGCACCGTCGAACGGAGAAACGATGCACGTCCTCCCTTCCCACCGGTGGAGGGGATGCGGCCGGATCAGTGACCAACGGTGAGAGAGAGAGAGGCCACCGCAGCCTTGTGTGAGATACTCTGAAGAGAGACAAACCAGGCAGGCAGGCTCCATCGTATATAGTGGAGCGGACTACCTTTTTCTCCATAAAAATTGTTTTATATTCTGTGTACGCGCCATTGAGCGATATAACTTTATTTAAAAATAACGCGCCAACATATCAAGTCGAACTTTGTTTCGCGCACGCGTGGTACATGACCTCCGTAGGTAAACAACCGCTACACGCGTTCAAATTAGCACGTGGGCTGCCATTTCGTACGGAAATGAGCTCCACCGTGTACCCACACGGGTGTGGCTGGGCACGAAGCGTGAGTACGTGCACGGTGCACCTATTCTCTTCTTGTATACGTACACCACCTACGTGGGGTTGTGTGAGAGAGATACAAATGTAGAGAGATATAGTGTGTGGGTTCGTGAGAGTTTTTTTTTTAAAGCTTGGGACAGTGAGGGCAACCCCCCACTGACTTTTGTATTACATATCAAGACACAAGATTACATGGGAAAGAAATTACATAGGGACAGGAGGAGTTAGAGAATCCCTATAAATCAAAGGTATAAGGTTGTAAAGCTAGATCAGATCAACTATCTGATCAACAAATGGCACTAAGGCCTCTTTGATCCTGTGTCTCATCATGCCAAAGTCCCCTTTGAATCTCTGGCTCCACTCATCGACGGTCGGCGCCACACTTCTAAACAGTTTATTGTTACATTCCTTCCATATGCTCCAGGAGGCTACGATAAAGACATCCAAGAACATTGGCCCGACCCACGTATTTTTAGCTACATGCAAAAATTGCACCCGGTTGCCATGCATTGGCCACGCGATCCCCAGCTTCCCCCAACATGTTTTACTGAATTCACAGTGAAAGAACAGATGTTCCACCATTTCCTCGGGTGGCTGCGACATAGCAGGCATGCATAGTTATCATCCCTCAGCTTCATGTGTTTCCTCTTGAGCAGCCCCCGAGTGTTCAGCCTATCCGCAAGAAGCAGCCATGCAAAAACCTTCCACTTGTTGGTGCACTTTGCTTTCTAGATCCATTTAAACACATCATCCGCTTCCATGTCCCGAAAACAGTGCAGATAGAACTTACTAGAGGCGAGCTCCTCCGATCCCCAGACCGGGTGCCAGGCATCATTCACCTCCGTGAGCTCCAGCGAAGCCAAGGAGGTTTGTAGATCACTGAGCTCATCTCTAGCCTGAACCGAAAGCGGAAAGTAGAAGTTTTGTCCGAGCGTAGGCGACGTCAGGAGCACTCTGACAGATATGTCTTCGTCTTTAGCGAAGGAGAAAAGATGGGGGTGACTATCAGCCAGTATATCACCATGCCAGGCATCTTTCCAAAACAAGGTTGAGCTCCCATCTCCCACCTCAACCGAAGTGATTGCTCTGTAGGTAGGCGCCAGGTTCATGACATCCTTCCACCAGAACGACCCACACGGACCCGAGGCATGCGGGACCAAGCCGTCATAGTATGTGTTCCAAACAAGATCAACCCACGGAATGTCCATGCGGTTATAGAATTTGTGCAGTTGTTTAAGCAGCAGGCCCTGGTTTTGGATCTTCAGGTCAAGCACCCCGAGTCCTCCCTTGTGCTTGGGCCTACAAACTAAATCCCAAGCTACCATGGAGACTGCTTTCAAGCCATCATCCATGTTCTTTGACCAGAGACAATATCGCCGCAATTTATCCAGATGATTTAGTATTTTCGGCGGGAGTCTGATGGAACACATCGCATAGATCGCAAGGGAGGTAATCACCGAGTTCACCAGAGTATGCTTCAAACCAAGGTCAAGCAGAGAGGCTGCCGTAGAGAGTTTGCGCTCAACAGACGATACCAGTGGCATGAGGTCTGCGACCGTCGGCCTGGCCGTTCCCATGGGCAACCCTAGATATGTAAACGGCATGGACCCAATGGAGCAGCCAAAAACCTGCGCCAGACGCAAGGTGGTGTCCGCGGCTGTGTTGGCTGTAATAAGAGTTGATTTCTGGAAGTTAATGCGCAGCCCCACTGACGACGTGTAGTCTTGTAGGATGGACTTGATGGTTTCAGCTTGGCTCTCATCAGCGGGCATCACAAGGATTGTGTCGTCGGCGTACTGGATCACAGGGTAATCACCCTCTCGGGCGAGCATGGGCAGCTGGAGATCCCCCGCTCTGTAAGCGTCATTAATGGCAGCTTGCAACAGATCGGCTATGAGCACAAAAATAAGAGGAGACAGTGGGTCTCCTTGGCGCACGCCACGCAAGCAGAAGAATTGTCTACCTGGGGTCCCATTGAGTAGAACCGAGGACTTGGCCGTCGAAAACAAGCATTTGATCCACCCAAGCCACCGATCATCAAATCCCATGCACTTCATAATCTCCATCATCGGGGCATGTTCGATCGTGTCCAAGGGTTTAGCAAAATCCAGCTTCAAGATCGCGATCTCACGCCCCGAGGCTTGACACTGATGAATGAATTCGTACGCCCAAGCAACACAGTCTTGAATCGATCGGCCTTTCAGAAACCCATATTGATTTCGATGGATAATCTTGAGGATGACTCGTTGTAAGTGGTTAGCGAGGAGCTTGGTCAGGATCTTGAGGCAACAGTTCAACAGAGTAATTGGTCGATAGTCATTAGCTGTTTCCGGCGATTGGATTTTAGGGATAAGAGTGATAAATCCCGTGTTCAGGCTCTCAAGGTCCAGAGTACTTGCATGAAACTCAAAGCAAAGCCGATAGAAATCATCCTTAATGATATGCCAACACGACTTGATGAAACTACCACTGAAACCTTCCGCGCCTGGAGCACGATCGGCCGGCATCTCTTTGATCACCTTGTCAATTTCCTCGTGGGTGAAAGGAGCGGACAGAGCTTGAAGCCCTTCTACCTTTTTGATGATCCGAGCCAAGTCAAATTTCATGTCGGTCTAGTTGGAACACCCTAGTCGTTCCTTAAATGCCTGAAAGAGCACAGCCTCCTTGCCCACATGATCATGTATGACCGAGTTGTCGGGTAATCTGAGAGATGCGATACTGTTTCTATGGTACCGTTCAGTGGCCACTCTGTGAAAGAATTTCGTGTTGCCGTCTCCAAATTTGAAGTATCTGACCATGCAATGCTTCTTCCAATAAGCTTTCTTGCAGTCCAACAAATAAAGAAGATGTTTCAGGATCAATCTGAAGTTGGTCTCAGGACCAGACAGTCTTCTCCTCTCCTCTAGGCCATCAATCTCTAAGAGGGTCTTGTTGCAATTGTCGATGAGCATCGAAAGCTTGGAGATTTTCCTGCTCCACTGCTTGAGATCATAGCGCAGAGTTTTAAGCTTCTTGCACAGCACCGCGGCTGCGTTTGGGGCATAGCAGCGTTTGGCTCACGATCATTGAACCACGTCAAAAAACCCAGGTTGTTTGATCCAGTAATCTTCAAAGCGAAAGATTTTGGACTTGGGTATTTTGGATTGTATGCTGACATAACAAGGGACGTGATCGGACATGGGTTTACCCAGAGGCATAACAACAGTGTTGGGATACTTCGCGGCCCAATTAACGGAAGTAAAATGCCAATTGAGTTGCTCAAGCAACGGATCCAATTGCATGTTACTCCAGGTGAACGAACGCCCCTTGATCAGTAACTCAACTAGGGACTGCCTTCTGATGAACTCATTAAAGAGTAACATATCGTTAGCGTCTCCCCCTCCCCTGTTACGGTTGTCCGACGCACAAATAAAAGTAAAATCGCCGAGAATGAGCCAATCTTCACTGTTAGGGATATCAAGGTCAAACAACCAAGTGGTAAAGATCATCCGATTAGGATCGACACATGGTCCATAAATATTAACTAACGTCCACGAATCGTTAGACTGCGCTGAAGTGAGCCTGACGCCGAGCGCAAAGGTTTCAGAGAAAATTGGAACGCCAGTGAAAACCGAGCTCATCCACACAGTAATAAGACCACCTGAATTCCCAACAGAGGGCACAAATTCGAACATATAAAATTTTTTTGGACAGAACTGCTTAACAAACGAAGCATCAAAAGAGTCGCGCTTAGTCTCTTGTAAACAAACCACTGAACACCCACTAATATCGATAGCATTACGAATCGCCAGCTGCTTCTTTTCAGAGTTGATCCCGCCCACGTTCCAGCAAAGAACGTTCTACTGCTTATTCTGCGACATCCCACCTAGTGCAGCTTCGGGTCGGCCGCCCCTTGATCGCCCTCTAGGAGCTTCTGGGAACTCAGATCCTCAGGTGGAATCCCACAAAGAGTAGTGCCAACAAACTGAAGCTGATGGATAGGAGTCGGGGGAGGCACCTGGTCATCTGTCGCGGAAGGGACGTTGATCAGCAGGTTGGTGCATGGAGTCGTCGCCTTGGAAGAACAGACAACAGAGGGTGCACCCCGCTGCTTGACCCTGGACTATCCCTTCTTCATGTCAGTGACCTGGGGGATTCTGAAGCTGTCGTATTTCATGGAACAAGAACTGCGGCGCAGAAATGCAGTGTCAATAGGGGCCTTTTCCGCCGCGACCATCTTCTGAAGATACTGATTGGTTGGCTTGGCAGCAGATAACACAGGCACTAAAGTATCAGGAGTTTCAACAGATGCTACAGACACCAAGCCGTCGCAGCAGTTGCAGGAGAGAGCTGTGTCGCGTACCTTTCCCAGATATCCAACGAGATGATGACCGGCATGTCGAAACAGACTGTCATGCGGCAGCCAAGGCCAATGCTCACATCACATCTCCCTCTATTGACCGCCTGAGTTACAGCAATACAGAATGCGAGAGGGTTTATCGGCAGGCACCCATGGCACAGTGTTGAAGCAGAGTAATCTTCAGGCCCCTCAATGCAACGAGTGAATCTGCCTAGAGAAATCACCCAGAGAAATTGCAGAAAAGAAAAATCTTCCTCAGCTCTCACCCTCATCGTGTGAGAGGTGCCCATAGCACGAACAAAGTGGGCTCCAGGAACTTGCCTGACATTGATCAGAGCATCTGCAGCTTCCTCAAACTCAGAATAGACAGACCATTCATCCTGTGGATCATCAGAGATGTTACTTTCCTGCTCCACTCCATCCATTAGCGAGGGGCCATTGTATTGAAACAAGGTTCTAAAGCTAAATCCTCTGTATGGCGAGGGTACCACAGGCCAAACTCCCCAGCCATCATTTTGCATTTGCTGTTGAAGAGGAGCTTGCTGTTCCCATGCCGCATCGATCTGCTGTTGCATCATCTGCTAGTGATCAAGCAGCCATTGTTGCGCTGCTGTCAGATAGGGCAATTCATATGGATGGGGGGATGCATTCATTGGAGGAGCCTCATCTTCATTGCCAACCAGCTCAGGGAGAACATTTCTACCATTGAGGACATACACCGGAACTGACCAGGATCTGCCCATGCCCGGCAAGGTGCCGATACGCTTGACAACCAGACTGTGCGGCACCTGTGCAATGTTACTGATAAGAACTCTGACTAGAATCCGCTCCTTATTCTGCCCCGGCCTGTGCCAAAGATCTAATTTGCCAAAGCAAGAAACAACCTTGTTGACATAATGATCCGTCTGATAGTCCATTGGGAAAGCTAGAAACAGAACCCAGGCAACATACTGGAAGGGGCACTGACGCATATTTTCTCCTTCATCATGTGGCACAAAAGAAAAGGTCATCTCATCATCCAGAGGATCTAGCTGGTGCGGGCTTTCCTGATAAACTGATCCCTGAGCGCTACATCCGCAAATGCAACCATGCCAACCCCAATGGGATACACAAAAGCATCAGGCACCTCTAGGTGAAAATCCTCAGTCATGATGCGGACTACTTCATTCAGCACCATCTGCTTCTGATGATCAGGAACCAGAGGGGTAGCAGTGACCAAGACGTACCTTTCATGGCTGAGTGGCGGATCATCAACAATGATCATATTGCGCGCTAGGCGGTTGTCCGGCCCACGCTCGATCTGGGCTCCCATCCGCATGAACTGGAAGGGACGGGCCGGGAAGTTGGCCATGGCGGTGGAGAGCTCGACAGCGCTCACTGCTGCAGTCGTTGGAGATGACGAGCAGGGAAGAAGATTTCCTTGCTCCTCGTTGGTCGACTGGGGTGGCAGAATAGGGAAGTGGCGAGGGACCGAAAGCGGAGTCGTCAAGCCAATGGCATTCGGGGGAAGGGCCCCAGATTCTGGTTTCTTTTTCGGTCGCCAAATCTGTTTAACTTTTGGGAGGTGTGGATTCCGCTTACGTGTCCTGCGCCTAGGATTTGTGGTGGGGATATGCTGCCGCTCCATCTTCTTCTTGCGCCAAAATAAACGGAGGCAATATTGATCTGAGCAGTAATGTGGGTCATGGCCGAGGAACGAGCACCGTGTGCAGCATAGGAGTCCTGGGCAAGATGCTCGACGGTGGGCCGGGTTGTTGCATATGGTGCAGGCCATGGTGGCTGGTCAGGGGGTAGTCTTAGGCAGAAACACGCCCGCTCAAAATTATGACAAGATTCACAAAACTTGGCATTACATTGAACCACCTTGTGGTTCGGAGACCAGCACCTAGAGAAACGCCCCAGAAGATTGTGGAAGACCTCCGAAGATGGCAAGTCAGTTAATTCGCAGATTTGCTGGATGTGTGTCTCCTCATAATGAGCCTTCCGCAGATCCAAGTTACGCTCCAAAACAGCACAAGGAATGTCCCTCCAATTACTCTCTCTGCGGTCCTCTCCAATAAAACTTTTGGAAAGGAAATTATTGCCCACCGCGGAGAAAGGAATTTCCAAACTACCAAACTGCGTCGTTGCATTGGCCGGAAGTTCATCGGAACAAGGATCATGGCAATCATCCGAAATGTGGCCAGCAGCATCATCAAAAGAACTCATCAAGTTTGTAGAAATCTGTTTAGAGAAACCAAATTTCGCCAATTCACTGCTAGAAGAAAAATCCTTAGAAGCACTTTTCTCAAGGAAACCCAGGTTGGAGCGAATGGCTTTGGGATCACGAGTCCATAACTCATTGATTTCATGTGACGTGCTCCATCTATCAGACCCATCATATGGAGCATTCCATGGCTGTTTAAATAACCCAAAATGGCAGACAAAGTCTGGCCAAATTCTATCCCTTAGGGCATAGATAAAATGTCTCACTTTGTTCGAGGCCACTGAGAAACGAAAATTCTTGGCACCAATATGGGTCACATTGAAACCAGAAGCAAGACCCCCAATACAACATTGCAAAGCCAATCCAACCGAAGCACAAGAGAGGGGGAAGGAAGCTGAGGAAAAGGTGGCCACCAAGAAGAATTCCTTGGAGGTAGAGGATGGAGAGAAGTGCACTGTGGATCTGAAGTGCCTACGAACCTGGTCCTCGACCTTGAGGCCGGGGTTAAAATCCCAATGGAGTAGACCATCCATGATTCCAGCACATAGATCATGATCGTCGTGGGAGAGGTAGATCACCGACGATGTTGGTGGTGGTGGTGGTGGTGGAGGGGGATGATGTGTGTGAAATAGAATCCTGGATCAATCAAAAAATGTAACATATGCAATGTGTGTGAAATAGAGTCCTGGATATATCATATATATATATAGAGAAAGCGATCCACAAGAAGAGAGTGGAGGTATCATCAGCTTGAGGTGTCCATAGAATCGAAGAGAGGGATGATGTGTGTGTGTGCGCGCGCGATCGGTAAAGAGTGCCATCGAATTTGTGTGCGCCCACGTCAAAGATATAGAGTGGCTAGCCTACTAGAACGTGAGAGGGGATAGGTGCAGTTTGTCTTTGTGGCATGGATACCTACCTACAACGCTCGACTATCGGTGTGTGGTGGGGGAAGGGAGGCCTAATTAACTATAGAGGTACAATGGCTGGTATTTGTGTGGAGGAGGAGAGAGGCCTACCTCATGTATGAAGGAAGATCGATCTACCTCATGTATTAAGGGAGATCAATCGGCATCCATGTATATGTGTAGGAGAGGGATAAGGTTGGGAGAGAGACAGAGCTAGAGTGTTGGAGGGGGTGGTAGTGGAGTTGCTTCTAACAAATGGTGGGATAGGCTTGCTAGACAACCGGAGGGCACGCCTGCAATATCAATAAGAGAGGGGATGGCTGCCTGTCTGTGCACGTGCGTGTGAGAGATGGGTCAGGAGGCATGCACGAATGATGAGGGGGGACGATATGGTTGTGGTAAGCAGACATAACTACATAGGAAGATTAATCGTCCTTTGTCAGAGAAAGAAGAGAGATAACTTGTGAGGTACGTCGATCGATGGGGGGGATAGTTAAAGCCGACCTAGGTATATGTTGGGAGATCGATCGGTATACATGCATGTGTGTGTTAGAAGCAAATGAGGCATGGGGAGAAGGATAGAGAGAGAGAGAGAGGGATGCATCTAGGAGGTGGTGCAAGAGTCATACTATATTGAGGGGGAAGGAGTGTGCGAGTACGAGATCGATGAAAAGAGTGGTGGGAGTGAGGCACAGACGGTGATAAGAGAAGAGGGGAAGCTTGTGTTTGTGCTAGGCACACCTGGCTAGAGAGGCATATCGATCGATGTGTGCCGTAAAGAAGGAGCTGGGGGGCCTACACACACCGTGGGTGAGCGACCTAAAGTGAAAAGACGAATTTGCGCAATGGAGCTAGAGAATGCTGAGGGAGGGTGAGAGGGATGCGGGCGTGTGCATGCACGAGAGAAAGTTAGCGCTAGCTACAAAGATAAGAGGATTGTGTGGGTGAAAAATACGAATAGAGATCATACTTCATTATAAAAGGCGAATTCGGATATTTGAAGAATTTATCATAGTGTTTTAAAGCGATGCATGTGTGAATATATATAACGGTGATACACATGGTGTGGTTATGAACATGTTATACTACATATAATATATTTTATCTCTACTCTTATAAAAAAGGAGTTGTTGATGATGGTGTGCCTGCCATCCTACAATATAGGCCGTCCGATTTATATCTGACGGATAGGAAGGAAACTATGGAAATTTTGAAAAAAGATACCCACACCCCTCTCCATATTTGCAAATTAGGCCTCCCCTTGATCATGTCGATGTTCTGTGGAACGCATGGGCATCTTGCTAGTACTATGTATAATATATAGAACATTGATCATAATTTGGGCTATTGTGTGGCTTTTGCAACTCAGGTCTAAATACTTGTCATAATGTAGGGGGCGGAGCACTATACTATGTGTGATAAACATGGTCTACGTATGGAACATGGTTTAGATCATGAATATATAGTTAGTACATCAAATGTACTATTATTTGGAATCAACATCAAGTGTATTCAAAAAATAGAATTCGAGTTCATGTAGTACACATAGTTCATATCTATCTCTATAGTAATCATGTGGTGTGTTATTAAGGTAATACACGAATGATGGTTCAAGTTGGCAACAATCATGATTGTAGATTCTTATTGAAATAGAGGAACTAATTCAAATTCAATTCAAATTGCAGCGGTAGTATAGACATTTGGAATGCACTAAAATGTTGGTATGAGTAGGTTACATGCATTATACAGCAAGCGAAAAAATTGAATTGGACATAACATGGATTCATACTCCCTCCTTCCATCTATATAGGGCGTAATGCATTTTTTAAGACCGCCTTTGACTATTGACAAGATTAATAGTACATGACATGCACAATGTGAGAATTATATCATTGAAAGAACCTTTCACAGACAAATTTAATGGTGTGGTTTGTGTAAGTTGCATGTCATATATTATTGCTCTAATATTTGGTCAAAGTTAGCATCGAAAAACGCATTAGGCCCTATATAGATGGAAGGAGGGAGTAGCTTTGAATAGCATTTTTATAGTAAAACGGGGCAAGACTCTCTCTTTGTGTGGTGTGAATAGTTTTATTTTTTTCGTTTTATTTTTGGTTGAGGCAAGTGCGAATTGGTTTGGTACGTACAAGTACAATATTACACGTTAGGCTTGTCCCTAAAATTCAACCCGCGCCTTGTTATATCCCGAAAATTCAGATATCGTGCTCCCGAAACTGGCGCCTTCACAACCCGCACCTTGCTATCCCGAAATTACAACACGCGCGAAAGCTCCCTCCAGCTGCCAAATCCCGACACGCGAAATCCCCCTTCTAACCCTGAGCCGAAAGGGCCGCTATTTCAAATCGGTGGGGGTACTTTTGTAACACACCCTACATTTTGGACAAGCGCGTCCCTAAGCCATGGTTCACCCCCTCCCATCGCCTCCTTTTTGCCATTCGAAATCCCAGACCGCCATAACCTTTCCGCTCCAGCCGCGAAACCCCACCCTCCTCCGTCCGCCACCTCACCGCTACCCAGCCGAAGCCTCTTCCCCGACGATGTCGTCCACCGCAATAGCTCGACGTCCTTCGTCCACCTCCCCGGATGAGGATCCGTCGTCCATCTCGTCGTCCCGCCGGTTCAGCCGCCCCATCCTCCACCTCCAAGGAGCTGCTCCTACGATTGCCTCGTCTATCACGGCTGCTCCATCCCCACAGCGCCGCCTTAACCTGCTCCACCGGAACCGCAACATCCTCACCGACTCCTCGGACGAAGCCGAGGCCTACTCGGCGCCACCAAAGAGGCTGTACACTCATCGCAGCGCACCTTCTCCTTAACTCGACCTCCCGGCGCCAACGGTGCTCCATCCCGCACCCCCATGGAGTGGCTACCTTGAAGCCGGTGCCGCGGGCAACATCTCCACGGCGGCTCTCCCCTAGTGCGAGGCCCCTTCGGCGGCGGCATCCACACCAGCCGGATCTGCTGCTGCTGCTCCGGCTCTCGCTCGCTCGCTCACGCTGCTGCTGCTGCTCCGGCTCTCGCTCGATCGCTCGCTCGCCCAGCTGCTGCTGCTCCGGCTCTCGCTCCCGCTGCTGCTGCTGCTCTCCCCCTCGCTCGTGCTGCTACTCTGCTCTGATTTAGCTACACTTTAGTCGATTGAATTGACTTTTGGGTCAGTCGATTTTCAGGGGGTGGGGGGCTCGCTGGAGTTAAGGAAGAACCACCCGCAGCGGGGACGGGGGCTCGCCGGAGAGGTACCCCACTATCTATCTTAGGGTTCAGGGTGGGGGCGGGAGGGCTAGAGGGCTGGCCGGGGTGGCGGCAGACCGGCGGTGGGGAGTTGTTTCGGGGCGGCGAGGCGGTGCTGGGGCCGGCAGTTCGGCCGGTGGTGGCTGGCGGCTTAGGGGGGTGCAGGTTGAAGATGAACTGCAGGCCCTCCCTAAACTACTCCCTCTGTTCCGAATTACTTGTCGCAAGTATGGATGTATCTATATGTATTGTACATGTCAAGTGCCTCTCTGCTACCATTGCGTTCAGTTTCGACAGTAACATTCAGATTCCACGGTAAATTTCAGTTTCGACAGTTAAGTTCAGAGTCAACAGTTTTTACCTCATCTGTTGTAGTCAGGTGGTATTTGGTGATGTAAATTTTACATCTATTTTACATCATCTATTGGAGATGCTATTAGAATCCCACTTGAGATTGATGATGTCTGTCTTGTGCTGCTTCAGCCTTGACGTCTTATGGCTCACAGGAGCTTCTCCAATGACAGAACGATCCATCACAACAGAGCAGTGCCCTGGACGCCGTCTACAGATTCCTCAGATCTTCCTCCACACCTCCGACAGCCACCTCTGCCTCAACTGCTTCAGCGACCAACCCAATGATACTGAGGTCGACATGGCTACGGCAAAGAGGTAGTACACTTGTTGCATCACTTATTACTATGCATTCATGTCGATCCATTAGGGCTATTTTAGTTCAATGGAAAAACATAGCAATAGGGAATTTTCCAATGGCACTACTATTCAATTATTCATGCATTTTGTTGAAAGGAATGAAGCAAAACATCCACCTGGACCTACTTTTCAAAATCATATGCATGAAAACAAGACACAGTGCATTAGTGGCAGAATAACATTCTAACTGTACACGCTTTCATATGGTTTCGCTTTATTTTGGCCATGTTTCTTTGCATTCCTCTGCTCTTCCAATTCATGTAAACCAAACACCCAAGGTGACAGAAATCCTGTGTTTACAAATGCTCTGTTTACCATGTGCATTCCTATCCTATTCCGGTGTTTTTCCTATCCCTGCGTTTTTAGAATCATGCAAGCCAAATGAGCCCTTACAGAATTACTTCAGTTACAGGTAGGTGTCGAAGGGAACTTTGTGTGGTTTGTCCTGCTCCTGCCGCGATGTCGTCCACCTCACCTGACCTGCTCCATCGATAGAAACATCCACCAAACCAGACATCACGACTCCTGACCTTCTTTCGCCGCCTCAGATCTCCTTCCCTACCGCCGACACCCACCGCAACAGCATCACCATCATCAACTCAGCAGATGAACCTGAGGAGTACACTGGTGCACAAGAGAGGCTGCACTCTTTTGTTTCTGCTTATGTTATGCATTGCTTAAAATTACCTGCTACTTTATCATCCTGTTCACCTCTTGGACTCCAAGTCAGGTCCAAATTAATGTTCAAACTTGAGTTCTAAATTAGTTGTGGGGCACATATCAAGGAAGCAATGAATAGTATCTCTGTCTAATATCTGGTTCACCTAGGGTATGCCTATGTTATTCATCTTGGGTGGGAAACAAATAGTAAAGCAATCATCATCTGTCTTTTTATTAAATTAAAGCAATCATCAGCCTGCTATCATTATTTTTGGATCCATCCACTGGTTGTTACCTGATACGTCTCCAATGTATATATAATTTTTTATTGTTCCATGCTATATTATATTCTGTTTTGGACATTATTGGGCTTTATTATACACTTTTATATTATTTTTGGGACTAACCTGTTAACCGGAGGCCCAGCCCAGAATTGCTGTTTTTTGCCTGTTTCAGAGTTTCGCAGAAAAAGAATATCAAACGAAGTCCAAACGGAACGAAACCTTCGGGAACGTGATTTTGGGAACGAACGTGACCCAGAGGACTTGGACCCTACGTCAAGACATCAACCAGGAAGGCACGAGGTAGGGGGCGTGCCTACCCCCCTGGGCGCGCCCTCCACCCTCATGGGCCCCACGTTGCTCCACCGACGTACTTCTTCCTCCTATATATACCTACGTACCCCCAAAGTACCAGATACGGAGCCAAAAACCTAATTCGACCACCGCAACCTTCTGTACCCGTGAGATCCCATCTTGGTTCCTTTTCCGGAGCTCCGCCGAAGGGGGCATCGATCATGGAGGGCTTCTACATCAACACCATAGCCTCTCCGATGATGTGTGAGTAGGTTACCTCAGACCTTTGGGTCCATAGTTATTAGCTAGATGGCTTGTTCTCTCTTTTTGGATCTCAATACAATGTTCTCCCCCTCTCTTGTGGAGATCTATTCGATGTAATCTTCTTTTGCGGTGTGTTTGTTGAGACCGATGAATTGTGGGTTTATGATCAAGTTTATCTATGAACAATATTTGAATCTTCTCTGAATTCTTTTATGTGTGATTGGTTATCTTTGCAAGTCTCTTCGAATTATCAGTTTGGCTTGGCCTACTAGATTGATCTTTCTTGCAATGGGAGAAGTCCTTAGCTTTGGGTTCAATCTTGCGGTGTCCTTTCCCAGTGACAGTAGGGGCAGCAAGGCACGTATTGTATTGTTGCCATCAAGGATAACAAGATGGGGAATATCATATTACATGAGTTTATCCCTCTACATCATGTCATCTTGCTTAAAGCGTTACTCTATTCTTATGAACTTAATACTCTAGATGCATGCTGGATAGCGGTCGATGTGTGGAGTAATAGTAGTAGATGCAGGCAGGAGTCGGTCTACTTGTCTCGGACGTGATGCCTATATACATGATCATACCTAGATATTCTCATAACTATGCTCAATTCGATCAATTGCTCAACAGTAATTTGTTCACCCACCGTAATACTTATGCTCTCGAGAGAAGCCACTAGTGAAACCTATGGCCCCCGGGTCTATTTTCCGTCATATTAATCTTCCAACACTTAGCTATTTTATTGCCTTTTATTTTACTTTGCATCTTTATCATAAAAATACCAAAAATATTATCTTATCATGTCTATCAGATCTCACTCTCGTAAGTGACCGTGAAGGGATTGACAACCCCTTTATTGCGTTGGTTGCGAGGATTTATTTGTTTGTGTAGGTGCGAGGGACTCGTGCCTGGCCTCCTACTGGAGTGATACCTTGGTTCTCAAAAACTGAGGGAAATACTTACGCTACTTTGCTGCATCACCCTTTCCTCTTCAAGGGAAAACCAACGCAGTGCTCAAGAGGAAGCAAGAAGGATTTCTGGCGCCGTTGCCGGGGAGTCTACGCAAAATTCAACATACCAAGTACCCATCACAAACCCTTATCTCCCGCATTACATTATTTGCCATTTGCCTCTCGTTTTCCTCTCCCCCACTTCACCCTTGCTGTTTTATTCGCCCTCTCTTCTCTGCTTGCCTCCCTCTTTCCTTTTTTTGGCTCCTCGCACTTTTTGCCATTATGTCTGAAATTGGGGAAACTATCGTCGATATGGACAATAGTAATAACATGGAAAATCCTAATGCTTCTGCTGAAGAACCCCTTATCTTGCATACAAAAAATTCCGAGTTGGTAGTGGTAATATTATTGGAAAAGGGGTTATTCAAGATTTCTTTACTTGTGTTGGTGCTTTGCCTTCTATGGGTAGTTCTATTCTTCATAGAACTAGTAGCCTTGCGGATGCATCGCCATGCTTGTAGTTGAACTTGAAAGACAATTTATGCACATGCACCCTTGCATACAAAGGATTTTCCTAGAATTTTCTAATATTGAGCATTCTTCTGTTAAGCGTGTCGCTACTATCTTTTTGGCTCATGAGTTCAGATTTATTATAAAAGAGGCCAAAGAAATCTTTGCGCATTATAGGGTGGATGCTGGCCGTCCTCCCATAGAAACTATCCTATTTGATCAAGAGGAAATAATGCGTTTTCAATCTCTAGACTATGTTGCTTTTAATGAGAACCTTAGAAAAAAGGTTCCTACCAATGTTCTAGTTGATAAAATTTCTGAACTTAATAATGATTTTGCTATTCGAAATAATGAGCTAGGATATTCTCTCGAGTATAGGCTCACAAAGTTCTGTCAAAAGAATGCTTATAGTGATGAATTGGTTGTGCAATACGAAGGGCCGAAGGAGGAACCTATACCTCCTAAAGTTGATCTTGGGGACTTCTGTCCCATTAAATTTAGCCCTTTTGATTACTTTTGCTTGCCTCAAAGGAAACTTGCTGCTGAACGTAGAGAATATGAAATGAGTTATAATGATTTATCCTATTACTATGGCAATACCTAGATCTATCCTTGCTTTTATGCCTAGCTAGGGGTGTTAAACGATAGCGCTTGTTGGGAGGCAACCCAATTTTATTTTTACTTTTTTTGCTTTTTGCTTCTGTTTAGGAATAAATATTTGATCTTGCCTCTGTTTAGATGTGTTTTTATGTTTTAATTAGTGTTTGTGCCAAGTTAAACCTATAGGATCTTCTTGGATGATAGTTATTTGATCTTGCTGGAAATTCCAGAAACTTTCTGTTCATGAAAATAATTGTTAAAAATCACCAGAACGTGATAAAATATTGATTCCAATAGCTGCTGATCAATAAACAAATTATCTAGGTCGTCCTATTTTGGCTGAATTTTTGCAGTTCCAGAAGTTTGCGTTAGTTACAGATTACTACAGACTGTTCTGTTTTTGATTCTGTTTTTCGTGTGTTGTTTGCTTATTTTGATGAATCTATGGCTAGTAAAATAGTTTATAAACCATAGAGAAGTTGGAATACATTAGGTTTAACACCAATATAAATAAATAATGAGTTCATTACAGTACCTTGAAGTGGTGTTTTGTTTTCTTTCGCTAACGGAGCTCACGAGATTTTCTGTCAAGTTTTGTGTTGTCAAGTTTTCAAGTTTTGGGTGAAAGATTTGATGGATTATGGAACAAGGAGTGGCAAGAGCCTAAGCTTGGGGATGCCCATGGCACCCCAAGATAATCTAAGGACACCTAAAAGCCAAATCTTGGGGATGCCCCGGAAGGCATCCCCTCTTTCATCTACTTCCATCGGTAACTTTGCTTGGAGCTATATTTTTATTCACCACATGATATGTGTTTTGCTTGGAGCGTCTTGTATTATTTGAGTCTTTATTTGTTAGTTTACCACAATCATCCTTGCTGTACACACCTTTTAAGAGAGACACACAGGATTCGGGAATTTTTAGAATACTCTATATGCTTCATTTATACTTTTTGAGTTATATAGTTTTGCTCTAGTGCTTCACTTATATCTTTTAGAGCACGGTGGTAGATTTGTTTTATAGAAACTATTGTTCTCTCATGCTTCACTTATATCTTTTTGAGAGTCCTATAGAATAGCATGGCAATTTTCTTTAACTAAATATCATGAGAAATTTGATACTAGATAATTGTTTTGAGATATAAAGGTGGTAATATCATAGTTGTGCTAGTTGAGTAATTGTGGGATTGAAAAATACTTGTGTTGGAGTTTGTGATTCCCGTAGCATGCACGTATGGTGAACCGTTATGTAACAAAGTCGGAGCATGAGGTATTTATTGATTGTCATCCTTTGTGTGGCGGTCGGGATCGCGCGATGGTTAACTCCTACCAACCCTTCCCCTAGGAGCATGCGTAGTAGTACTTTGCTTCGAGGGCTAGTAAATTTTTGCAATAAGTATATGAGTTCTTTATGACTAATGTGAGTCCATGGATTGTACGCACACTTACCTTTTCGCAATTTTGTAGCCTCTTCGGTACCGTGCATTGCCCTTTCTCACCTTGAGAGTTGATGCAAACTTCGCCGGTGCATCCAAACCCCGTGATATGATACGCTCTATCACACATAAACCTCCTTATATCTTCCTCAAAACAGCCACCATACCTACCTATTATGGCATTTCCATAGCCATTCCGAGATATATTGCCATGCAACTTTCCACCGTTCCGTTTATCATGACACACTTCATCATTGTCATATTGCTTTGCATGATCATGTAGTTGACATCGTATTTGTGGCAAAGCCACCATTCATAATTCTTTCATACATGTCGCTCTCATTGCATATCCCAGTACACCGCCGGAGGCATCCATATAGAGTCATATTTTGTTCTAAGTATTGAGTTGTAATTCATGAGTTGTAAGTAAATAAAAGTGTGATGATCATCATTATTAGAGCATTGTCCCAAGTGAGGAAAGGATGATCGAGACTATGATTCCCCCACAAGTCGGGATGAGACTCGAGACTAAATAAAAAAAGGCCATAAAAAAGAGAAAAGGCCCAAAAAATGAGAGAAAAAGAGAGAAGGGACAATGTTACTATCCTTTTACCACACTTGTGCTTCAAAGTAGCACTGTGATCTTCATGATAGAGAGTCTCTCGTTTTGTCACTTACATATACTAGTGGGAAATTTCATTATAGAACTTAGCTTGTATATTCCAATGATGGACTTCCTCAAAATGCCCAAGGTCTTCGTGAGCAAGCAAGTTGGATGCACACCCACTTAGTTTCTTTTTGAGCTTACATACACTTATAGCTCTAGTGCATCCGTTGCATGGCAATCCCTACTCCTTGCATTAACATCAATTGATGGGCATCTCCATAGCCCGTTGATTAGCCTTGTTGATGTGAGACTTTCTCCCTTTTTGTCTTCCCACATAACCCCTACCATTACACCTTATTCCACCATAGTGCTATATCCATGGCTTGCGGAATATTTTGTGTGGGGAAGATGGAGCATAGCCAGACTATATGATTTTGTAGGGATAACTTGCTTTGGCTATGTTATTTTGATAAGACATAATTGCTTGGTTAGCATGCTTGAAGTATTATTGTTTTTATGTCAACATTAAACTCTTATCTTGAATCATATTAAATCTGAACATTCGTGCCACAATAAGAAGAATTATATTGAAATTATGCTAAGTAGCATTCCACATCAAAAATTCTGTTTTTATCATTTACCTACTCGAGGACGAGCAGGAATTAAGCTTGGGGATGCTTGATACGTCTCCAACATATCTATAATTTTTTATTGTTCCATGCTATATTATATTCTGTTTTGGACGTTATTGGGCTTTATTATATACTTTTATATTATTTTTGGGACTAACCTATTAACCGGAGGCCCAGCCCAGAATTGTTGTTTTTTGCCTATTTCAGAGTTTCGCAGAAAAAGAATATCAAACGAAGTCCAAACGGAATGAAACCTTCGGGAACGTGATTTTCGAAACGAACGTGATTCAGAGGACTTGGACCCTACGTCAAGACATCAACCAGGAAGGCACGAGGTAGGGGCGCGCCTACCCCCCTGGGCGCGCCCTCCACCCTCGTGGGCCCCACGTTGCTCCACCGACGTACTTCTTCCTCCTATATATACCTACGTACCCCCAAACTACCAAATACGGAGCCAAAAATCTAATTCCACCGCCGCAACCTTCTGTACCCGTGAGATCCCATCTTGGGGCCTTTTCCGGAGCTCCGCCGGAGGGGGCATCGATCACGGAGGGCTTCTACATCAACACCATAGCCTCTCCGATGATGTGTGAGTAGTTTACCTCAGACCTTCGGGTCCATAGTTATTAGCTAGATGGCTTCTTCTCTCTTTTTGGATCTCAATACAATGTTCTCCCCCTCTCTTGTGGAGATCTATTCGATGTAATCTTCTTTTGCGGTGTGTTTGTTGAGACCGATGAATTGTGGGTTTATGATCAAGTTTATCTATGAACAATATTTGAATCTTCTCTGAATTCTTTTATGTATGATTGGTTATCTTTGCAAGTCTCTTCGAATTATCAGTTTGGTTTGGCCTACTAGATTGATCTTTCTTGAAATGGGAGAAGTGCTTAGCTTTGGGTTCAATCTTGCGGTGTCCTTTCCCAGTGACAGTAGGGGCAACAAGGCACGTATTGTATTGTTGCCATCGAGGATAACAAGATGGGGTTTATATCATATTGCATGAGTTTATCACTCTACATCATGTCATCTTGCTTAAAGAGTTACTCTGTTCTTATGAACTTAATACTCTAGATGCATGCTGGATAGCGGTCGATGTGTGGAGTAATAGTAGTAGATGCAGGCAGGAGTCGGTCTACTTGTCTCGGACGTGATGCCTATATACATGATCATACCTACATATTCTCATAACTATGCTCAATTCTATCAATTGCTCAACAGTAATTGGTTCACCCACCGTAATACTTATGCTCTCGAGAGAAGCCACTAGTGAAACCTATGGCCCCCGGGTCTATTTTCCGTCATATTAATCTTCCAACACTTAGCTATTTTATTGCCTTTTATTTTACTTTGCATCTTTATCATAAAAATACCAAATATATTATCTTATCATATCTATCAGATCTCACTCTCGTAAGTGACCGTGAAGGGATTGACAACCCCTTTATTGTGTTGGTTGTGAGGATTTATTTGTTTGTGTAGGTGCGAGGGACTCGTGCCTGGCCTCCTACTGGATTGATACCTTGGTTCTCAAAAACTGAGGGAAATACTTACGCTACTTTGCTGCATCACCCTTTCCTCTTCAAGGGAAAACCAACGCAGTGCTCAAGAGGTAGCATTACCATCACTCTAAATTTCCGTGTGCTCTCCTTACATAATCTCACCATATTTTTTTTCGTATGCATGTCAGATATTGTACACAGTCATGCTGAACATGTTGAGAAAAAGAGAAGAGTTTTGCGCGGCAATACAATGTCATGCAGACATCGCTCCATGGTGGGTTCAATGGCAAACCCTCCCCACCCCTCTCCAGACTATAATCCAGAGGAAGATATTTGTTCTGAGGCGGATTCAGACGCCGTTGACCACTCCTATTTACCCCCCAAGGTGTTTGTTCTACCTTGGCATGATGATGTTAGTCATATCATGCATATGTTGCCTTGCGGTGCCTACTTTTGACATCATATATGTCATCTACTTTGTTTAGACATGTTCTGTAATGCCACCTGTTTAGTTTGTATATCATATATGGGAATTATGCAGTCTCATGTCTTTTAGCCAGCCATAATATATGTGAAATGTGCAATGCCATCCTGTTTAACCAGGCATCATATATTTGAATGATATCTTGCCCATCCTTTTCTTCATTACATTTCCATTTGTCGACAATGTTTGTACATTAAACTACTCTTCCTGTGAATCAGCCATTTGGGTGAGAGATTGAAAAATCTGGAGTGAAAACAAGGCCTTCAGAGCAGACAGTGCTACCTGTCGAAGCAGATCTCTTGTTGGGTCCCAATAGCTCCTCAGAGATGGATTCAGAGACAGATGACCAGTGCTATTCCCCCACCGAGGTATATGCTCTAACTTGGCACGGTTATACTGCTCATATCATGCATATGGTGTCTTGCATTGCATAGTTTAGACATCATATACACAATATTCAACACCATGTTCTTAGTTCAGACATCATATCTAATGCCCTCTGTTTAGCATATAAATCACATATGTGAATTAAATGATGTGATCCTGATTACTTAGATAACATGTAGGTGAATTATGTCATGCGATCATGTTTAGTTATTCATCATATCTTTGAATTATGTTATGCTACGCTATCCAGTTTAGATAGACATCATATATGTGAAATGATGTCATGCTATCCGTTTTAGTTAAACAATATACATGTCAACTATTTCATGTCCTCTTTTTTCCACACTATCTATTGCATCTGTCTCTCATACAATGTCTGTACATTCAACTATGTTTCATGTTTATCAGTCATTTGAATTGGAGCGGGTGATGCCAGTATCTAGCGGACTAAAAACACGAGATGGAGATAGCACCCCGGTTTATCAGTCTTCAAATAAAACAGTGCTACCTCTTGGTGGAGATAGCACCCCGGTTGTACATGCACGAGAACCAGCCCTACCACACATAGCCCAAACTCTCTGTGACGCCCCCGATTCAATCGTACACTGATCATACACGCAAACGTGTACAATCAAGATCAGGGACTCACGGGAAGATATCACAACAAACCTCTAAAAATAAAATGTCATACAAGCATCATAATACAAGCCAGGGGCCTCGAGGGCTCGAATACAAGTGCTCGATCATAGACGAGTCAGCGGAAGCAACAATATCTGAGTACAGACATAAGTAAACAAGTTGCCATAAGATGGCTAGCACAAAACTGGGATACAGATCAAAAGAGGCGCAGGCCTCCTGCCTGGGATCCTCCTAAACTACTCCTAGTCGTCAGCGGCGGCCTGCACGTAGTAGTAGGCACCTCCAGTGTAGTAGGAGTCATCGTCAACGGTGGCGTCTGGCTCCTGGGCTCCAGCATCTGGTTGTGACAACTTGGAAGAAATGGAAAGGGGGAAAAGAGGGAGAAAATCAACCGTGAGTACTCATCCAAAGTACTCGCAAGCAAGGATCTACACTACATATGCATGGGTATCTATGTAAAGGGGCGATATCGGTGGACTGAACTGCAGAATGCCAGAATAAGAGTGGGATAGCTAGTCCTGTCGAAGACTACGCTTCTGGCAGCCTCCATCTTGCAGCATGTAGAAGAGAGTAGATGGTAAGTTCACCAAGCATCATCGTCTAGCATAATCCTACCCGGCGATCCCCTCCTCGTCGCCCTGTGAGAGAGTAATCACCGGGTTGTATCTGGCACTTGAAAGGGTGTGTTTTATTAAGTATCCGGTTCTAGTTGTCATAAGGTCAAGGTACAACTCTAGGTCGTCCTGTTACCGAGGATCACGGCTATTCGAATAGATAAACTTCCCTGCAGGGGTGCACCACATTACCAAACACGCTCGATCCCCTTTGGGCGAACACACTTTCCTGGGTCATGCCCGGCCTCGGAAGATCAACACGTTGCTGCCCCAGCTAGGCACAACAGAGAGGTCAACACGCCGGTCTAAATCCTAAGCGCGCAGGGGTCTGGGCCCATCGCCCATTGCACACCTGCACGTTGCGTGGGCGGACAGAAGCAGACCTAGCCCCCTTAATACAAGAGCAGGCTTACGGTCCAATCCGGTGCGAGCCGCTCAGTTGCTGACGTCAAGAAGGCTTCGGCTGATACCATGACGTCGAGTGCCCATAATTGTTCCCGCGTAGTTGGTTAGTGCGTATAGGCCGGTGGCCAGACTCAGATCAAATACCAAGATCTCGTTAAGCGTGTTAATTGAAGTATTGGCGAACGCCGACCAGGGCCAGGCCCACCTCTCTCCTAGGTGGTCTCAACCTGCCCTGTCGCTCTGCCACAAAGTAACAGTCGAGGGCCGTCGGGAACCCAGGCCCACCTCTACCGGGATGGAGCCACCTGCCCCTTCAGCCCCCATCTCCGAACAGTATCATAAGTAATGTAACAGTATAAAGTATATAGCATATGCCCGTGATCACCTCCCGAAGTGATCACGGCCCAGTAGTATAGCATGGCAGACGGACAAGAATGTAGGGCCACTGATGGAATACTAGCATCCTATATTAAGCATTTAGGATTGCAGGTAAGGGTAACAACTGTAGCAACAATGACAGGCTATGCAGCAGAATAGGATTAACCGAAAGCAGTAACATGCTACACTACTTTAATGCAAGAAGCAGAGAGAAGGAATAGGCGATATCTGGTGATCAAGGGTGGGCTTGCCTGGAAGCTCAGCCGAGGAGGGGTCCTCAACACCGTAGTCGTACTGGGTAGCAGCGGCGTCGCTCTCGGTGTCTAGCGAGAGAAGAAGAGGGGGAAGAAACAGTAAATACGGAGCAAACAAAGCATCACACAAAATATAACAAGGCAATACGCGGTGCCAGGGGTAATCTATCGCGGGGATAGGTGATTCTGGCGAAGGGGGGAAACATCCGAGAAAGTATTCCCAGTGTTTGGCATTTTCGGACAGACGAAACAGAGGTAGGTTGTTGCACGTTCACTATGCTAGGGACGTGTGGCAGAAGAATGGACTGCGTATTCGGATTCGTCGCGTTGTTCTGAGCAACTTTCATGTACAAAGTATTTTCATCTGAGCTACAGATTATTTTATATTAACTTTCAAAGTTTTAATTCATTTTCTAAATTTTCTGAAATTAATATTATTTCAAAATAAAAGAATAAAGTGCTATTGGTACACAGAGAGTGTACTCAGAGAGGTGCATACGTGGCTGACAGTGGGACCAGTTGACTGGGTCAACTGCCCAGTCAGTAGAGGCTGACTGGTGGGCCAAGCTGCTGACTCAGTAGGGTGACTAGGCCGGCCCTATCCACTGGAACAGTGACAGGGCCGCACCTGTCAGTGACAGTGGTCTTAATCTATGGGTTAATAAAAAGAACAGTTAATTAACGGCGTGGGGCCTGACTGTCAGTGACTGTTTAGGTTAGCTAATTAGGTAGTATAATTAACAAATAATTACTTAGCTTGTAGGGTCCAGCGGTCAGCAGCACAGAGAGAGGGGTTAGTGGTGCCACGTCAGCGCGGCGGCGGCTAATTGCCGGCAACCACAACGACGGCGGCGCGCACGGGAGGTGTCGGAATTCGTCTACGGTGGCTAGTTTCGAACGCGGTTTGCACCTACGGCTTCGTGTGGTTCGCGCGCATCCGGCGGTGGTGTTGGCTGGCCGCGAGATGGCCGGGTTCGATGCCAGTGACGAGGTGGAGCGACGGTGGCTTCGAGCGCGCTTGGCCATGGGCGATGCAGGGCACGGGGAGAGGAGGTAGGGGTCGCGTTGGAAGACAGGGAAGGCGAGGAGCACAACGCCGTGCTCGAACGCGATAGGTAGTGGCTGTGGCCACGGCTGCGACATGCCCGGCGGCGAGGAGCTTCGGCTCCGATGGCGTCGGTGGCTACGGGCACCAAATCGAACGGGGCAGAGAGGGGTTTCGAGAGGGAGCTCACAGTAGATGCGTAGAGCAGCTCAGCGGCCTCGGGGATGGCACGGCCTGGCCGAAATCGATGGCGACAATCGACAGGGCCGAGGACGACGGAGATGATGCAGGGCTCGATGCAGGGGGGTTCCTAGTTCCCACAGGCGGCATCACGCAACATAGAGGATGACGGCGGAGCAGAGGGACCGAAACCAGGAGCCGGGGAGGAGGGTAGCCACGCCGGCGAGCTTCGCCGTGGCGACGGGTGGTTCGGTGTGGCGGATCTGACGAGGGAGAAAGCTAGGGGGAAAAGGCAGGAGGGCTCTAGGGTTTCGAGGTGTCTGGGAGGGGTTGTCGTCGACCTAGTAGGCGCTTGGGTGCACCGGATGGCCGCCCCGTGGCCATCAGCGCCGTGGACGGGCGCTCTGTGTCCACGGGGGTGGGGTGAACACAGGAAGAGGAACGAGGGGGGTTAGGTGGGCCGGCCTGGCAACTTCGGCCATTTGGGCCAAGTGGCCCAGGGGGTTTCTACCTGTTGTTTTATTTTGTTTTGTTTTTATTTATTATTTTCTCTGTTATTTTAGTTTCACATTGCCATAGTTTAGATAAAATACAAAACTAGTTCCTAATTTAGTTTCACAAATATGTCACTGCCCCATTAGTTCGGGCAATTAAATAAATTATCTTAATATTTTATTAATTGAAAAAGGCATTTAATTATCTGTTTCTGCTACTGTTTTATTTATTTCAGAATATTTAAACATTTTGTAAAAGTGTGGTTACTTCACCAAAATAATTTATGGATTATTTTCCGCAAATCGAACATTTTAGTTTTAAAGTTTGAAAACTTTTGATGTTTGCCATTAACTCAAATTTGAATTTGAATCGTTTTGAACTAACATGAGATTAGCAACAGTGATCATGGTGACGTGGCATCATTAGTAGAAGGTTACTGTAGCTTACTTATCCGGGCGTCACAATTCTCCTCCACTAAAAGAAATCTCGTCCCGAGATTTAAGAGGTGGAGTAAGGGGGAAAGATCTGGTCACAAAATTCTAACGGATCTTCTCGGTCTTGGTTGCTCTCCTCGAAGAACTCGATCCATTACATTGATGTCTGCATTTCTATGCTTCAGGTCATCATGATGAAGTCAACATCCTTTCTTCAGGAACTCCATCGTACTTACTGAAGAATAAAGGGTGGTATTCCGGGAGAACGGTCCTCTGCAAGGTTGACTATATGGTCGATAACATCGGGGAAGGTGGCGGAAAGTAACTCTTGAATTGAAACTTAAGAATATATCGAGAGCAAGGTAAGGAGGTACAACAAGGAGTTCCATGCGGATAGACAATCGGTCGATGCCTGAAAAAAAGAGTGTGAAAGGGGTTCAAAGCATCAAGATTAAGTATTGCATATGATACCGGAACACATCACTAGGAAGGTGGCTCGTGAATTACACACGAAGCCAAGCGTGAGTATTGACTTTGGGAAAGGAGTGTACAGGAGAGTCAGGTTTCGATCCTGTGGAACTGTGGGTTATGGGCCCACCAAGTGGGTTGAGAGTAGGAAGGGCGGTGACGTCTTGCACTATCATGTAAGCATGGCATGTCAGAGGATAGTCTATCGGCTATGTCGGCAAAAAAATCGGTACCAAGGGCGAGGAATGAAGAGAACCATTTTCCTACTCGTTGAACGAGGCGGACCAATAGGCAAGGTTCTCGTCCACCAGTGGCTACCGGAATGTGAGCAACAATAGTAACAGGGTCTTACTTACAGAGTTGTACACCGAGGTGTTTACATAAGCAGTGAATTATTACTGCTTAGATCATATAGATCACAAGAAAGATTAAACAAAACAATGGGAAGGAAAAGATGATCATTAGATTAAACAGAACAATGGAAAGGAAAATGTGTTTAAACACATAATTCAGGGGTATATCCTTCCCAATGACAAGCAGAGCATGATATCCATGACAGGATATAATTGTAGAAAACCCTTTAGGAAAGGGGAGAGAAATTTCATGACATTACCCATATAACGGTGTTTGGATAATTGATAAAGAAAATTTAGCATTGTGCTTCACATGTTCTTATTGAAATTCGGAGTACCACAGACATGCTTCGAGATAGCATTGACATGGTCTTCAAGCAAAGGTCAGACTTCGGATACACGAAGGATCCATCAGGAACAACTTGTAGAATAAGTTTTACAATTTCCTCATGGAAGAACGGATAGCCTTGCTAAAAGGAAAATTATATCAATAGGTCCTCCGGTCAGGTGTGCTAGGCATGACATCACCTTACCGAGTCATATAAAGACCAATGTTATAACTCTTGGAAATATGTTCCAACCATCATATCTGACCGAGGTTCAGATTCGATTGGTGTTAGGATACCTCTGACTTAGGATGCCTGAAAAGAAAAGGTGCAACACAAATTGACGAGATGACAATGTAAGATTCTCGGGAAATGAACTATGGGAGCGAGTTCCAAAACAAGAGTTCATCATTAAACCAAGGAGAGGATGAGGAGGTGGCTGATGGTCTCAGCGAAAATTCATCGAGATTTCCAACAAAATGGATTTCCACAATTATGTGAACAAGGGGATAACATTTGTCAGATTAAATGGTATAGTGATGTATGCTCGAGGAAAACATACACCATTAACCATTGGTTGGAAGGTGCACCCACAATATGGGCTTAGGTAGCATGATCAATGTTTAGAATGGTGATTCCATAACCAACACACCAAGAATGAAACTATCGTTCATTACCTTACAAGCAATAAGGTTGCTAGTAATTTTGAATTTTACACATCACAGTTCAATCGTCGGTATTCCGGTTGGAAACAACACGGGGACCAAGAGATGAATGTACATGGTGGGATGTATCACTTGTACCAAGAATTCTTAAGAGGTGGTGAAATTCTCACAACATTCTTGATATGGAAGACAGTAATACTACAAGGTAGAACATAACCTAAGCTAGATAGCAAGGAAATCAAGGTGCAACACAAAACATGAACAAGTTTGTGTTGGGGGAAGGCAAGAATGTTGCCGATGATAACACAAATCATTGAGGGGCAAGGATGGTATTTCCCATCATGAATTCGATTGATATCCTAGAAGAGTTCAGAAGGTTAATGATGATCGCGACACAATTGTCGAGAGATTTCATGAAGGTGTAATTGATTGACGATGACATCAAGTCAAATGAATGATGAAGCGAAAGGTTATTGGAACCATGGGTACGACAAAAACTTGAAATCAAGTCTGCTATTCAAGGAGAAATGATATGACGAGGAAGAACGACGTAAGATTAGCTCATCGTCAAAGGTTGTGCTCTGGGAATAAGGACCGGGTAGCACACAGTTGAAAAGTTGCACGATATTGATATAGTTGATCAAGCTAGGAATGACTTGAAGGATTATTAAACTCATAAGCAACGATAATTACTTAGAGTTATTGAATCAGAGTGCGGAATCGATTCACTTATCGGTGTTCTCGAGTGAAATAACTCAAAACCCGGGGGAATCTAAAATCGGTGAGAAGAAATACTAGATGAAGACTCATAGGAAGCAACATAGTTCTTTGATATTCTCGAGATACTGAAGGGTATTACATGAAGGAAGATCGACATAGGGGTTGCGGAGATGTATTGATCTACAGAAGACAAGTGTTTTCACTTGCTTGAGAAATGGAATCAAGGAGAAAATATGGTCAGAAGCACGATTGCAAGGATCAATTCACATATATCAGATGATATTATATCAACGAAATAGTTATTATTACAAGAAGCTTCTATGGTAGGATCTACATCATGTCCATGGGCATGAACACAAATTTCAAGGTCGACTCCCACTTCTTCAATGTATAACCTTCCATTCACCTCTCACTTTCGAAGAAGTTGTAGTGTTGAAATTTTATCTGGCAAAATACCATAAGAGTATGACTCGCGAAAACTTTCGAGTTCACACGTATTAAGGAAGGCATAGGTTCAACCCGTCAGGGTATCGTGGAAACATATACCACAAGCTTCAATAGTAAATACCACCAGCTCGAAAGCAGAGCATGGTTGAGAAAGCAGACGATACAATTTACCAAAGGCCTTATATATTCGTGGAAAGGCTCACAAGGTTATTGAATATGAAGGACACTGTCGGATAATAATCCAACAGGAGGTCTGGTGGTCTACAACGGAGCTGATGTGAGTATCGGTACTCTATTAGTGGAAGAAGGAATGCAAGTGCATCGGATTATAGCAACAATTGACTAAATCAAAGCTCAATTGCATAGGAATTATGAATTCCAAGTCAAGGGATCAGAAGCAAATGCTCTGATTAAGGATGGATAAGTTGATTAAGCTTAGGGGTAAAATCGACGACAATTTGATTGGTCGAGATCCAGCTCATGTTTAATATGATGTCTGAGCCTGAAGGATGAATTCTAGAATCTGATTGAGGATTGCGAGCATTCGCAACATATTGAATCAAGGGACTCGAAATGATAATGACAAAGGATGCTAATGAATATTGCTAGTCATATAACCATAATGCAAGTAGACAAGTATTTGCAGAGTAATAGCGGGCAGAGATTTATCAAACGATCAGATAGTATTTCAATGTGTCTTGTGAATCATATGAACAATGGGGGAAGAGCGGATACTCGGTAAGTGCGAGGAATTATCCGTAGAGGGTATTCATGTGGCAAGAACTGCAAGGCGGTAGGCACAAAGTATTCTCAAATCAATAGAGATAATTTCGGGGTATCTTGTAACAACAAGATCAACTGGGAATAAAGTAGGAACGACAAGTGCATGTAATTATCCATAGGGATATTTCGATGGTAGGGAATTGAAAAAGCAACGGGCACAAAGTCTCGAGAGAACATCGGAGAGTATCTTCAAAATCCTTCGGTGCACCAAGTAATCATCTGGAGTAAGGGGCTCTCAGGGTGGAAGTAGTTACGAGAACCTAGAGTCAGCGTTAGTAAAATCATCTAACCCAAATAGAAGAGAGATCAGAGTCCCAGAGTATAGGTCAAGGAATAAAAGATCCTAATACCACCCAATGGCGACGTGGGCCCGTAAGGCACACAGCCATGTTAGTAAAACAGTTTTCACTGACTAGACTCAACTTCGGCCAAGGAGTTTGGAAGGGGGATTCCTACAGACAGTCAGCTCTGATACCAACTTGTGACGCCCCCGATTCAATCATACACTAATCATACAGGCAAACGTGTACGATCAAGATCAGGGACTCACGGGAAGATATCACAACACAATTCTAAAAATAAAATAAGTCATACAAGCATCATAATACAAGCCAGGGGCCTCGAGGGCTCGAATACAAGTGCTCGATCATAGAAGAGTCAGTAGAAGCAACAATATCTTAGTACAGACATAAGTAAACAAGTTGCCATAAGATGGCTAGCACAAACTGGGATACAGATCGAAAGAGGTGCATGCCTCCTGCCTGGGATCCTCCTAAACTACTCCTGGTCGTCGTCAGCGGCCTGCACGTAGTAGTAGGCACCTCCAGTGTAGTAGGAGTTGTCGTTGACGGTGGCGTCTGGCTCCTCAGCTCCAGCATCTGGTTGTGACAACCAAGAAGAACTGGAAAGGGGGAAAAGAGGGAGAAAAGCAACCGTGAGTACTCATCCAAAGTACTCGCAAGCAAGGATCTACACTACATATGCATGGGTATCTGTGTAAAGGGGCGATATCGGTGAACTGAACTGCAGAATGCCAGAATAAGAGGGGGATAGCTAGTCCTATCGAAGACTATGCTTCTGGCAGCCTCCATCTTGCAGCATGTAGAAGAGAGTAGATGGTAAGTTCACCAAGCATCATCGTATAGCATAATCCTACCCAGCGATCCCCTCCTCGTCGCCCTGTGAGGGAGTAATCACCGGGTTGTATCTGGCACTTGAAAGGGTGTGTTTTATTAAGTATCCGGTTCTAGTTGTCATAAGGTCAAGGTACAACGCCGGGTCATCCTGTTACCGAGGATCACGGCTATTCGAATAAATAAACTTCCCTGCAGTGGTGCACCACATTACCCAACACGCTCGATCCCCTTTGGCCGGACACACTTTCCTGGGTCATGCCCTGCCTCGGAAGATCAACACGTCGCAGCCCCAGCTAGGCACAACAGAGAGGTCAGCACGCCGGTCTAAATCCTAAGCGCACAGGGGTCTGGGCACATCGCCCATTGCACACCTGCACATTGCGTGGGCGGCCGGAAGCAGACCTAGCCCCCTTAATACAAGAGCAGGCTTACGGTCCAATCCGGCGCACGCCGCTCAGTCGCTGACGTCAAGAAGGCTTCGGCTGATACCACGACGTCGAGTGCCCGTAACTGTTCCCGCGTAGTTGGTTAGTGCGTATAGGCCAGTGGCCAGACTCAGATCAAATACCAAGATCTCGTTAAGCGTGTTAATTGAAGTATCCGCGAACACCGACCAGGGCCGGGCCCACCTCTCTCCTAGGTGGTCTCAACCTGCCCTGTCGCTCAGCCACAAAGTAACAGCCAGGGGCCGTCGGGAACCCAGGCCCACCTCTACCGGGATGGAGCCACCTGCCCCTTTAGCCCCCATCTCCGAACAGTATCATAAGTAATGTAACAGTATAAAGTATATAGCATATGCCCGTGATCACCTCCCGAAGTGATCACGGCCCAGTAGTATAGCATGGCAGACGGACAAGAGTGAAGGGCCACAGATGGAATACTAGCATGCTATATTAAGCATTTAGGATTGCAGGTAAGGGTAACAACTGTAGCAACAATGACAGGCTATGCAGCAGAATAGGATTAACCGAAAGCAGTAACATGCTACACTACTCTAATGCAAGCAATAGAGCGAAGGAATAGGTGATATCTAGTGATCAAGGGGGGGCTTGCCTGGAAGCTCAACCGAGAAGGAGGGGTCGTCAACACCGTAGTCGTACTGGGTAGCAGCGGCGTCGCTCTCGGTGTCTAGCGAGAGAAGAAGAGGGGGAAGAAATAGTAAATATGGAGCAAACAAAGCATCACACAAAATATAACAAGGCAATACGCGGTGCCAGGGGTAATCTATCACGGGGATAGGTGATTCCGGCGAAGGGGGGAACATCCGGGAAAGTATTCCCGGTGTTTGGCATTTTCGGACAGACAAAACAGAGGTAGGTTGTTGCATGTTCACTATGCTAGGGACGTGCGGCAGACGAATGGACTGCGTACTCGGATTCGTCTCGTCGTTCTAAGCAACTTTCATGTACAAAGTATTTTCATCTGAGCTACAGATTATTTTATATTAACTTTCAAAGTTTTAATTCATTTTCTGAATTTTCTAAAATTAATATTATTTCGAAATAAAAGAATAAAGTGCTATGGGTACACAGAGAGTGTACTCAGAGAGGTGCATACGTGGCTGACAGTGGACCCAGTTGACTGGATCAACTGCCTAGTCAGCAGAGGCTGACTGGTGGGCCAAGCTGCTGACTCAGTTGGGTGACTAGGCCGGCCCTATCCACTGGAACAGTGAGAGGGCCCCACCTGTTAGTGACAGTGGTCTTAATCTATGGGTTCATAAAAGGACGGTTAATTAAGGGCATGGGGCCTGACTGCCAGTGACTGTTTAGGTTAGCTAATTAGGTAGTTTAATTAACAAATAATTACTTAGCTCGTGGGGTCCAGCGGTCAACGGCACAGAGAGAGGAGTTAGTGGCTGGGTTAGTGCTGCCACGTCAGCGGTCCGGCGGCTAATCGCCGGCAACCACAACGGCGGCGGCGCGCACGGGAGGTGCCGAAATTCATCTACGGTGGCTCGTTTCGAACGCGTTTTGCACCTACGGCTTCGTGAGGTTCGCGCGCATCCAGCGGTGGTGTTGGCTGGCCGCAAGATGGCCGGGTTCGATACCACCGACGAGGTGGAGCGACAGCGGCTTCGGGCGCGCTTGGCCATCGGCAATGCAGGGCACGGGGAAAGGAGGTAGGGCTCGCGTTGGAAGACGGGGAAGGCGAGGAGCACAACGCCGTGCTCGGACGCGACAGGTAGTGGCTGTGGCCACGGCTGCGACATGCCCGACGGCGAGGAGCTTTGGCTCTGATAGCGTCGGTGGCTACGGGCACCAAATCGAACGGGGCAGACAGGGGTTTCAAGAGGGAGCTCACAGTGGATGCGTAGAGCAGCTCAGCGGCCTCGGGGATGGCTCGGCCTTGCCGTAATCGATGGCGACGATCAACGGGGCCGAGGACGACGGAGATGATGCGGGGCTCGAGGCAGGGGGGTCCTAGTTCCTCCGGGCGGCCTCACGCAACGTAGAGGATGACGGCGGAGCAGAGGGACCGAAACCAGTAGCCGGGGAGGAGGGTAGCCACGCCGGCGAGCTTCGCCGTGGCGACGGGTGGTTCGGTGTGGCGGATCTGACGAGGGAGAAAGTGAGGGGGGAAAGGCAAGAGAGCTCTAGGGTTTCAGGGCATCTGGGAGGGGTTGTCGTCGACCTAGTAGGCGCCGGGGTGCACCGGATGGCCGCCCCGTGGCCATCGGCGCCGTGGACGGGCGCTCTGTGTCCATGGGGATGGGGCGAATAGAGGAAGAGGAACAAGGGGGGTTAGGTGGGCCGGCCTGGCAACTTCGGCCATTTGGGCCAAGTGGCCCAGGGGGTTTCTACCTGTTGTTTTATTTTGTTTTGTTTTTATTTATTCTTTTCTGTGTTATTTTAGTTCACATTGCTATAGTTTAGATAAAATACAAAACTAGTTCCTAATTTAGTTTCACAAATATGTCACTGCCCCATTAGTTCGGGCAATTAAATAAATTATATTAATATTTTATTAATTGAAAAAGGCATTTAATTATTTGTTTCTGCTACTGTTTTATTTATTTCAGAATATTTAAACATTTTGTAAAAGTGTGGTTACTTCACAAAAATAATTTATGGATTATTTTCCACAAACCGAACATTTTAGTTTTAATGTTTGAAAACTTTTGATGTTTGCCATTAACTCAAATTTGAATTTGAATCATTTTGAACTTATGCGAGATTAGCAACAGTAATCATGGTGATGTGGCGTCATTAGTAGAAGGTTATTGTAGCTTAATTATCTGGGTGTCACACTCTCGCAGATTGTACCCCTACTGCGATGGACAGAGAACCAGCTTCACCCAATCTAACCCCAACCCCAGCAGATAGTAACCCAGTTCCTGTTGACACAGCACCATCTCCACCACAGAGCTCCCAAACAAGAGCAGTTAGTAAGGCTGCTCCAGTGCGCAAAGGGCCAGTACTACCACGGTGAACCCCAACTCCACTAGTTAGTACGCCTATTCCTGTGGAGGAAGCACAACCAACTAGTCGTAGTTTAGCATCTATCGCATTTGATGTTGTTAAATTGTATGTGCGTATCTTCGCATCTTGGAAATATTATACTGAAGATGAAGGAAAATGCCAGTTGCAGGTGTTTGTCCAGGAGTTATGTGTAAGTAATGTTATTCATGGCAATTACTTTGCTTTGTCCCATACATCCTACCTCCATGATGGTTATAATACAGCAAATTTTCCCATTTTTCTCTATAGAGAAGGACCGATTTGGAAACTCAGGATGAGGTAACCTGTGCTAATACCTCTACTATCTTCAAGAATACTTGGTGGCAGTATCGGAATTACCTGAAGAAAATGTACTTCACCGGCAAAGAAACTCATCAAATTCCCTTACATTCTCCTGAGACACATTTACTGGACGATGACTGGGAACGCCTTGTTCTGTACTGGTCCCGAAGCAAGAATGTGGTAAGTTCTATGAGCTCATTTTCTATTTTGAAGTACTATATTCTTGCGTCTTATTGTACTAAACCTGAAGAACAACTATTCTAATTTAAGATTCCATTGCTATCATAGTTCAAAAAAGCGCTAGGCATTAATTGTGCCTTTTGCCACCGCCTTGCGCTTTACTGACCAAAGCGCATGCTTATGCGCAGTTATGCACAGATTAAGCGTAGTTATGCGCAATGCGTTTTGCCAACGCCTAGAGCCTAGGCGTGCTTAAGCGCTCCCTTAGGCGCGCCTTTTTTAACTATGATTGCTATCGTACATACTGCTTTGCTCTTGTATCACTGTATTTACTCATACAAAGTTATTTTTAAATTGAAGGATCCAAGCGAAACTCCAATGGCACAGCAGGTATGTTCACGCATTTTTCTTTAACAGGCTTGCTCTTATCAATAGCTCTGTTGATTACAATTTCAATTGTGTATACAGTTGACTTCTCATATCATGCACATTACTAGCATCACAACAGAGCCAATAGTGTTGTTGTACATGTAGACCCGTGGTACCCATCTGAAATCTTGTTGTGCCGTGTAGTTTCCCACGCTTTGTATTCTTTCACTGCTGCTTTGTCTTGAACTGATATGATTTGAATCGTGTCTCTATTTTGATTTGGCAAGACAATGGAGTGACCATAGGACATAGATATATGTTTGTTTGATGCTTTTATTATGTACTTGTACTTGGCAATAGAAGACTTGGTAGTTTAATCTTGTCCACCTTACTAATGAACTGGCTCACCGAAATGAGTTTCATATACTAGTACATGTAAACCTGTTATGTGTCTGCTTGTTTCTTCTTTTAGAATGCTGACAGAATATTGGGGAAGAGTGCCTTATTAAGCAATGGTAAAGGAAGTAATGCAGATAAGGTTCAGGATAGTGACACATCCTTGTTGGTCTCCAGCAAAGCTGATAAAACAGCTAAGGAAGACTATCTCGAAGACAGTGAGACAACCCCAAAGTCCTGTCTTGGTTTAGTGTTGGAGTTACTGGCCACTACCGCTTGCACAAGCTATTCAAACTCACTGTTTGAATCAGTTCGGTTTCTTGAGTCTCAACTACAAGCTGAAAGACATCGATCAGCTGTGCTACGACAAGAAGTGGAAGGACTGCGGAAGTCCCTGGAGCATTCAGATGCATACTTTCTGGTGCAACAGCAAGCGTTGGAGGATTTTAGCGCCAAACACGACAAAGCTAATAAGCTTGCTAAGCTTATTGCCAGCATGGTGGATACCCAGGATAATGTTTCTTGAGCTCTTCTGAAGTTGTTTCAGTTATGCTCTTGTTTTGCTGCCGCGTTTATTACTGGTGGCCAATTTTGACGGCCAGTGTATGTAATATGCTGCTTTGTTCCCTATATTTGCACTAGTGGCGAACTTTGATGCCCAGTGGATGTAATATGTGTAATAGCGGTAATAGGCTAGCGTTAATTTCTTGCTTATTTATTTCCTTATTATCTTGTTTAGTTGTTTGCTTGTAGTCACTACAGTTCTTTTTCTGTGTTTTCTAGTGGCCACAATAACCTATTTTTGGAAACTAGGCCAAAATAATCATGGCAACATACGGACTGTTTTAGCCATGGGCCTCCTGCGGGCCGTATGATCCATGGGCCTTCTACGGGCCGTAGGATCCATTGGCCTTCTATACGGGTCATAGGATCCATGGGCCTTCTAGGGTCGTACGATCCACGGGCCTTTTACGGGCTGTAGGATCTATGGGCCTTCTACGGGGCGTATCATCATTTCGCCAATCATGGGCCATACTATTCGTGGACAATAACGGGCCGTTAATAGGCCGTATTTGATAATTCTATGAAAACAGCCCAACGGGTTTTTTACATGAAAACGCCCAACGTATTAACGGGCCACAAACGGGCCGACTGTAACCACAGGCTGAATTTGGCCCACAAGCAGAAAATGACAGTAATGGGCCGTAAGTAACCGAATGCTGGAAATGAGCCCAAGAATAAGTGGGCCCTGAGAAGGCCGAAAGATAACATGGGCTGGAAACGGCCCAATGGAATAATGGGTCATTAATGGGTATGAAGTGATACACTGTTCATTACGGGCCAGTTTCACCACGTGCGTTAATGGGTATAAAGTGATACATTGTTCATTACGGGCCAGTTTTACCACGGGCCGTTAATGGGCCGAGAGTTACAAAGGGCCTCATATGGGCCGAAAGACGTCATGGGCCATACATCGGCCGAAAGTTAAAATGGGCTGGAATTATATTGGACGGCCCAGATGACGCTGCTGGGCCTAATTCAGATAGGCCGTAAACGGGCCCTGGATTAGCGGGCTGTAAACGGGCTATATGCGAATGGGCCGTTAACAGGCTTGCCGTGGGCCGGCCCGCTACCTTTTGACCAAGTCAAACGAGCCGGCCTTTTCACAGGAATGGGCCTCTGTTGGGCCGTGCCATGTGTCGACGTGTCATAGGCGCTTTGGGTCCAATGAGTGGACGACATCTGTCCCAACGGTGAGCCGGCACGTGTTTCCTCCAGCCAATGATGATTTTACACGTGGAGAATCCCCATTGGTCGGGGCTGTTAACGGGTTATCGGATCCAAAACCGGACCCGATAGCTTAACGGCGTTCCGTTACGATGGATGCCACGTGTCGGTCACCCTTGACGAAAGCACTTCTGTGACGCGCGATTTATCGTCATGGAAGTGGACACTACCGGATGATAATTTTGGTAATGTCATGGAACACTTCTACGACAGCACAGGTATGACTATCTTGATTCTGTCATAAAATTGTCATGGATGTACATGCATCACAGAAAATGTGACCTACTGTGACAAACATGTATCATCACGGAAGCGTATTTTTTTTGTAGTGCCTTCTCCCTGGTTCAGTATTGAAAGTCTTGGAGGAAACTCGCTCTTCCTTGGAAAAAACTATCCAATGATGGTGGAAGGCGATCCAGCTGCTGTTGACACAACGTTACTACCATTTATGAGAAGCAACTGTATCTATACCTCGGACATTGCTATGCTTCCCTACCGTCCCAATATGGGTCCTGACATAGGCCGCTTCAGCCTGGATGATCAGTCCTGCGTTGGTCTCGAGATTGACAGTAGCTGGCCCTTCCCAGAGAATCACTTCTGGTTCAAAGCAAGTGTTTCCAACGCCGACGAGTGGTTGAGCTGAAGTTCATTTCATCGCTTTGTTATTTGTTGTGTGAGAAAAACTTTACTAGAATGTTTTGTTGGAAATGATCTATAATCCAACGTATCCTCGTTGTCGTTGTGGGCTGATGACTTGTTGTATGTAATCAATGGTACATTTGCATATGCGTCCATCAACTCACGCCTGCTAGTGGTGTCCATATGAACAGTGCTAGTGATTTTAGTTGCAAAAATTAGATAGTGCTAGTGATTTTTAGCTGCATATTTTGACAAATCACAGTGTTACAAGGTTGACAAATGGCAATGTTACTAGATAAACAAATGTCAATCTTTCCAGTTTGACAAATGGCAACATACCCAAAATGACAGATATGCAAATCTTACCCAATTGTTTGTACGTGGTTGCACACGGGTCATGCAAAACAACCGTTTGCGTTGAAGGGATGCAGAAATCCTGCTCGGCGCATCTTCCCTTGGCTTCCTGGGGAAGCTATCGGTTTGCATCCCGGTGTTCTAACTAAAACGTTTGCGATGAGTGTTTTACATTTAAAAACCATTGATGTTTTTTTCAAAAGAAAATCGTTTGATAAGTCTGTACATTAAGAGAGAGAAAACGCGAGTTCGTTTAAACCATATATTTCATTCAGTCACACTACAAATTTATATTCATATGATCGAGAATTCGAGATACAGTATTAAACCCCAAAAAACAATTTCCCGCGGCGGCGGACGCGGCGTGCCGCGCCGTCGTTGTCGTTGTCATCCTCCGGGACACCGTTGTTGAAGTCTTCAAGACAACACAAAATGTTATTCACTTGTAAATCAAACATCATGTCGTCGCGCGATCGACGGGCGGGGCACCGGAGGACGGCAACTAGTGCTGCTGAGAGGTAGCGGTCGACGGCCGCGTCCTATGCCGCTGAGGGGGGCGCGCACGGGCACGGGTGTGGCGGGTGCAGCCAAACGCACGGGGCCGGCGCCACGGTGGGTGGAGGGGGCGCGCACGGCACGGGCGCTGGCGCTGGGATGTACACGAGCTCGCGCGGGTCCACGGAGACCTCGCTGACGCCCACGGCTTCCAGCTCTGTGATAGTGCTCGGGGACAGCCCGTCAATGCTACAGGGATGGTCGCTGGCGCGGGCGCGGGGATGGGAGCGGGGACGGGAGCGGGGGCAGCAACAGGCCCCATTCCTCCTTATTTGCTATCTCCTCCGGCTCGGAGTCGACTTCACCAAACTTGAAGACTAGTGGTAGATGATCGTTCTGCGGCTTGGCATTGGTGGAGGTCTGTGGCTGCGGGAGGGAGGAGAATGGGAGGCAAACAGTAAGACCGCCCGTATTAAACAGCAGCTCGGGCGCCATTAATGGAGAGGAAGGCGGGCGGCCATGGAAGTCAAAGGGCTCGCTTCCCAGTGAGCCTGCGTAGCGTACAGCTCGCACGCTTCCCGGTGAGCCTGTGCATTGGAGGACAGCTTGCACGCCTCTCGGTCAGCCTGCGCATCGGACTGCGCTCGCACGCCTCCCAACCAGTCAAGGTCAAGCAGCTGTCCGCACGGCACCTCCTACAGCCATTAAAACCAAGACACGTGGCGTCACGTGAATGGTTAAAAGAACGCACACGGTTTGAATTCTACAAATGTTTGAGATATTAAAGTGGCAGCTATTTTTCAAAATGCCTTTTTTGGCTGTCATTATTCGAGTGCGCCTTCTCTCAAAAATGACACAAAAAATGCCACAGCATGTCGGGTGCCATTCCATGATAGCATGCCAAGTTTCATCAATTTCAGACGAGTTTTGGATTTACTAGAATTTAAAAACCAGGCATCTTAATGTTTTGCCGGCAATCAACGGTGCCCTGCTGTTTGAAATTCATTCCCATTCCTTGCATGGGACCTAAGCATGCACCCAAGGACATATATTTGATTTTTCAACCAATTTATATGCATTGGAGCATGTGCATGTAGTTCAAATTTGAATTATGCACATAAATGCATTGAAAACACAGTTAATGCATAAAAATATCCAAACGAACCGCGAAAAATCCCAAAAAGTGACACAACACTCCTGTTGTTCTATCTTGACACGAGAAAATTTATGAAAGCAATAAGAGGCAATGGATATCGTTTCGTACCCAAAGGTGGGACGTTCCCTACCGAAACCATCATGCTAGTTGTGAGAAGCTCTGGTTTGTGAGAAGTGTATACCCGAACCTGCCCCGAATGGGACATTTTTTTACCACGGCATGTTGATGCCGCTCCATGATAGCATGCCAAGTTTCATGAATTTCAGACGAGTTGCAGATTTACTAGAATTTAAAAACCAGTTATCTCAACGTTTTGCCGGCAATCAACAGTGCCCTGGTGTTCGAATTTCATTCCAATCTCTTGCATGGGACCTAGAAATTCACCCAAGGACACACATGTGATTTTTCAACCAACTTTAGTGCATTGGAGCATGTGCTTGTAGTTCAAATTTGAATTATGCACATAAAATGCCTACAAAACCCAATTAATGTATAAAAAAGGCCAAATGAACCCCGAAAATTCCAAGTTTAAACACAACACTGCTGTTGTTCTATGTTTACACTAGAATTTTTTTGAAAGCAATAAGAGGCAACAGATATCATCCCGTCCCCAAAGGTGGTATGTTCCCTATCGAAACCATCATGCTTGTTGTGAGAAGCTCTGGTTTTTGAGAAGCTTATACCCAAACCTGCCCCAAATGGGACAAAATTTTCACCACGGCATGTTGATGCCGCTCCATCATAGCATGCCAAGTTTCATGAATTTCAGACGAGTTTTGGATTTACTAGAATTTAAAAACTAGGTATCTCAATGTTTTGCCGGCAATCAACAGTGCCCTGGTGTTTGAAATTCATTCCCATCTCTTGCATGGGACCTAGAAATTCACCCAAGGACACACATGTGATTTTTCAACCAACTTTGGTGCATTGGAGCATGTGCTTGTAGTTCAAATTTGAATTATGCACATAAATTGCCTAGAAAACCCAGTTAATGTATAAAAAAGGCCAAACGAACCCCGAAAAATTCATTCCCATTTCTTCCATCGGACCTAAGCATGCACTAAAGGACACAGACTTGATTTTTCAACCAATTTGTATGCACTGGAGCATGTGCATGTAGTTTAATTTTGAATTGTGCACGTGAAATGGCTAGAAAACTAGTTTATTGTACAAAATGTCCAAACGAACCCTGAATAATTCCAATTCTTTTATGACACACATATAGTTGCATGTTCACTGCGGCTAAAACGTCTAGCAATTCAAACAGCGTCCATTGCCGCTGTGACCTCATTTTGTTATTCAAATCAAGTAGATCCCACACAATTCATTATCACCAACCGTGTGAGATGTAGTACAAAATATCTTGGAGCACCCTCGGTGTATAGTACGCCTATGGCTTACGCGAGAAGGTGCGTTGGCTACAGTCCATAGCCGGCGTGTCAAGCACACTAGCTCACTCCCCAAAAACTCCCGCCTCTGCATCCCTCGCAATCTCGAAAATATCTACCGCCTGGAAGGTTTTAATGTTTAATAGCACACGATTAGTATGTGCGGACTGTGTGCGATGTCTGTTACTCCTGCTCTGCTTCGGTCCCTTGATTCAAATTTTCAGTAGCCCCGGCATTTTACTCCCGCCTCTGCATCCCACGCAATCTCAAAAATATCTGCTCGCCCTTGATCCAAATTTTCAGTAGCCCCGCCTTGTTACTCCCACCTAGTAAAAATTTTAGTTGTCGTAGTATTTCCTCAAACACAACCTTTCAAAAGGATCGATATAGTTGACTAGAGGGGGTGAATAGGCAACTAACAATTTTTAGCTTTTCTTTACCAATTTAAACTTTGCATCAAAGTAGGTTGTCTAGATATGCAACTAGGTGAGCAACCTATATGATGCAACAACAACAATAAGCACACAAGCAAGCAAGGGATATAACACAAAAAGCTTGCACAAGTAAAGGCACGAGATAACCACAAGTGGAGCCGGTGAAGACGAGGATGTGTTACCGAAGTTCCTTCCTTTTGAGGGGAAGTACGTCTCCGTTGGAGCGGTGTGGAGGCACAATGCTCCCCAAGAAGCCACTAGGGCCACCGTATTCTCCTCACGCCCTCACACAATGCAAGATGCCGTGATTCCACTATTGGTGCCCTTGGAGGCGGCGACCGGACCTTTACAAATAAGATTGGGGCAATCTCCACAACTTAATTGGAGGCTCCCAACGACACCACGAAGCTTCACCGCAATGGAATATGGCTCCACGGTGACCTCAACCGTCTGGGGTGCTCAAACACCCAAGAGTAACAAGATCCGCAAGGGATTAGTGGGGGGAATCAAATTTCTCTTGGTGGAAGTGTAGATCGGGGCCTTCTCAACCAATCCCTAGAAAATCAACAAGTTTGATTGGCTAGGGAGAGAGATCGGGCGAAAATGGAGCTTGGAGCAACAATGGAGCTTGGGGATGGAAGAGGTAGTCAACTCGGAGAAGAAGATACCCCTTATATAGTGTGAGCACAAATCCAACCGTTATCCACTAAACCAGCCCGCGACCTGCGGTACTACCACACCAAACAAGCGGTACTACCGCACGGGCTCACGGTACTACCACGGTACTACCGCTGCTACGGCAGAGCCTAAGTCCTGTCCTGACTGGCTAAGGCAGTGAGCGGTAGAACCTCTGGCGTGGTACTACCATGCCCCCTTGCAGTACTACCGCAAGGCAAAAATGGACTAGGCAGGGAAGGCACGGACATATAAAAATACATCTGTGGCAACTTCCGCTGAGTTTTGATCCATGCAAAAATCCGACACGGTACTACCGCAAGCCTGGAGTGGTACTACTGCGTGGGGCGCGGATGTAAAAAATTACATCCGCCCCTACTGCTGCTCATGCTGTTGAGCCTGGCCAGAGCGCACGGTACTACCGCGCCCATGGCATGGTACTACCGCGTAGGGCGCGGATGTAGAAAATTACATCCGCCCCTACTACCGCACTAGCAGCAGCGCCTGGCCAGAGCCCACGGTACTACCGCTCCCTGGGTGCGGTACTACCGTGGGCACTTGCGGTACTACCACACCAGAGGCCGGTACTGCCGCAAGGGCCTGCGATACTACCACTCTGAGGAAAAGTAATACCGCATGCCCCAGTTCAGCAACACGACATTTTGCATAGACAAGGAAAGACGGAGGATGCTCCAAAGGGCCAAAGGAAAGGTGGTGCAAAAGGTGTAGACGTGTACGTGATGATTCCATCCAAACCTTTCCAAAGCGGACCCCCTCTTAATAGTACGGCTTTCCTGCGACTCAAATCCACCGAAAAGAAACATAGAGAAACGCCGTCTTCAATAGTCTTTGAGGGGCACCAAATCGTCTTGTGCCTAGTCATGATATGTCTGAAATACTCCATGCACACGATTAGTCCGCAAAAGCATTATCATCAATCACCAAAACAACTAAGGGATAAATATGCCCTTACAATCTCCCCCTTTTTGGTGGATTGATGACAATACGGTATTTGCACAAAGGGAGATAAAAAGAACATGGGCAAACCCCACATCTATAAAATATAGACGGGCTCGCCCTAGATGTGTGCTATCAAGAGAAGTGCTTTGGACTGCACGACACACATACTAGGATCAACACTCCCCCTATATTTTACAGACAAGGCATATCTTGCAACAATAAAGCTAACACTAAGTAAGATAATAACTATGATCATAAAGTAAAGTGCACAAGATAGCATAGGCATAATAAGGTACGGTAGAGTGCATATGTACTACACCATATGATAGGAAGGTCTCACAAGCACAAACCAAACCAAAGAAAACGAGGTTCAAAGTGTAAGTGCATCTAGTTCCCCTTAGTGATTTTTGTGTATTGAAGACTTATAGGTTAAGGGACTAATGTGTTTATGAGTGTACACAGGTCTATAAGTCTATGAGGAGTTTGATATTTACAGTGAAAGTCGACCCCTAAAAATGAAGTTCTTTGACTGAAGACTTTGGATTTCTGAAGACTTTCTGAAGACTTTGAAAGTGAAGAAATTGGTGTGACCTTGAAGACTTGGTATTCGTTTGAGGAACATGAAGCGTGAAGACTTTTGCTTTCGTAGTTCATTTTCTCTTTCTTGAGTCATAGGAAACACCGTACTGTTAAAGGGGTCGAGGAAATACTAAGGAAAAATTTCCATGTGATGCTCAACTCAAAATCCTACACCTACCAATCCCTTCGAGTGAAGCCTTTGGAAATCTCATACAGTTCAGTCATATTCTTCAGTGATAGAGACGAAGTTCTTCTGGTCTCTGAGGAATTTGTTCTGACTGAGGAGTTAGGAATTCGCCAGTGCGGATTGCCTACACAGTGAGGAACATGATAGCCCTGAGGAATTTGATACTCAAATTTCCGACCGTTGCTGTGCTATGCGCCAGCTGTCCCAAAATATCTACCCACCTAACGGTCATATAATTGAAGGGCATTTATGTCTTATCATGACGGGCTACTCCCTAGGCTATAAATAGCCGCCCCCTACAACCACTAGCTGGTTGGCTGCTCCGAGAGAAACTGACACTTGTCATTTGAGAGCATCCCATCCTCCGAGGACTTTGAGCGAAAACCCAAAACCCAAACACCTACAAACCCCAAGTGATTGAGCATCACTGAAGAGATTGATCCTGCGTGGATCCGACGCTTGTTACCTTTGAAGACTGTGCTTCTTCCAGACGGTTAGGCGTCATGGTCTAGAGCATCCAAGAGAAAATTGTGGATCGCCGAGTGACCGAGTTTGTGAAGGTTTGGAAGTCACCTGAAGACTTACCACGAGTGATTGGGCGAGGTCTGTGTGACCTTAGCTCAAGGAGAATACGGTGAGGATTGTGTGTCCGGGACTGTGTGTCCTCAGGTTTAAATACCTAGCCACTCCAACCAGGCGTACAACTGAGACAGCAGTTGGAACTGGTCTACCAAATCATTGTCTTCACCAAGCTTACTGGTTCTATTTCCTCAACTCTTTCATTTCCTCATTACTGTGTTGTATGCTTGTTCATATCTGTGTTTGAAGACTTTGGCTGAAGACTTTCTCAATTTCCTCAGTTCAACTTCTTCAGTCTGTTTGTCTTCATCCTGTGTTATCCTGTGTTTACGCTTTCTGTACTCTGTGCTTGTCTTCATTTCATCATGATGACCATGCTTGTGTTCTGTTGTGCATACTTTTGAGTACTTATTCCGCTGCAAGTAGTTCTTCGCTAAGGAATTTCCTCACTAGAAAATTCCTTAGTGAAGAATTCATAAAAATCGCCTATTCACCCCCCTCTAGTCGATATAACGCACTTTCAATTGGTATCAGAGCGAGGTACTCCCTTGTTCTGTGTGATTTTGGTTTAACCGCCTGGAGTTTTAGTTATGTCGACCGCAGGTATGATCAAGGTCTCTGCTGGGTGTCCTACCTTCGATGGGACGGACTACCCCTACTGGAAGAATAAGATGTGAATGCAGGTTGAGGCAATTGATAACGATCTCTGGTATGTTGTGGAAAATGGTGTTCCCTCTGTCTCACCCTCACTGAACGCTACCGATGTGAAGATATTCAAGCAACTCGATTCTCAAGCGAAGAATATCATATGTGGCCATCTGAGCAAAGGACAGTATGGAAGAGTGAGTGCTTTGGAAACTGCTAAGCTTATCTGGGATAGGCTGTCCAAAGTAAATGAAGGAGTCTCAACTCAGCGTGACTCTCGAGTTGATGTTCTTCGCAATCTCTTCAACCGCTTCAAAAGACTCGACAATGAAAATGTTCAACAAACCTTCGATCGCCTCACTGACATCTCAAATGAGCTTCAAGCGCTTGGTGCCACTGACATCACCGACCATGAAGTGGTGAAGAAATTGTTGAGATCGCTTGATTCCTCATTTGATACTCTGGCATTGATGATACAAGAACGTGTTGATTACAAGTCACTTGATCCCGCTGATATCCTCGAAAGGCTAAATACTCATGAGTTCTAGCTTGCTGAAAAGAGAGATCTCTATGGTTCGAGCTATGGCAGATCACGTGCACTGAAGGCCAAGGCAGTTTCTGAGTCTGAAGATGAAGACTCTGACAGCAGCCTTGGTTATCCTGAAGAACTGAGCCATGATCTAGCGCTGCTCGTGAAGAAATTTCAGAAGTTCTCAAGACGTGGTCGCTTTGGAAGACCCTCAAGGAGCAATGGTTCCTCATCCAGTGACTACAAGAAGAGGCTTTGTCACAAATGCTAGAAACTCGGACACTACATTCAAGATTGTCCTCAGTGGGAAAAGGAATCAAAGATGAAGAAATACAAGGATTATAGTTCTGATGATGCGAAGAAAAAGAAGAAATCCTCAAAATCTTCATCATCAAAATCCTCAAAGTCTTCATCTCACAAGAAGAGCAGCTCCAAGAAGGCTCGGGCATTCATTGGCAAGGAAATGGACTCTGAGGCTGAATCTGAAGAAAATGCGGAAGAGGAGGCATCTGAAGATTCCGAATCCAGTGTGGCGAGCCTAGCCCTCGCTACTGCATTCGTCAGCAAGTCTATCTTCAACACTGAAGAAAATGACCTCACCAACAAGGCTGATGAAGGCAATGATGACTACGCTCCCACCTACTGCTTCATGGCAAAGGGTGCCAAGGTACTCAAATATACCTCCTCTGAATCAAGTGAGAATGAATCTAATGAAAACCTCAAGCCCAGCTACTCTATACTTGCTAAGATTGCTGTGAAACAACAAAGGGCTTTTGAAAAGGTTCAAAACATGCTAGACAAAAGTGATGATATGTTGGGTGAAGAAATGGATCGCACTAAAACCTTGACTGAAAATCTTCAGAGACTTTAGACTAGGTTTGACAACCTTCAAGGTCATCATAACACTCTCTTATCTGATCATGAGAAGCTTTCTTATGAATTTCTTCAAAGAAAGCAAGATCTTGAAAAGCTAAGAGTGAGTTATGAAGGTCTTCAGAAGGAGCGCGATTCATTACTTGCTCAACAAATCAGCGCTGCTCAGGAAGAATTTGTTCCTCCATGTTTGAAATGCATTGAACGTGAATCTGCTAATTTTTCACCTAAATGTTCAAATGCTTCTAATGCTACAAATTCTTCAACTGTCTCTACTATCACTAATTCCTCATCTAAGGACATTGCTAGTATCACTGACGATGCAGGGCTGAAGGAATTGTGCATGACAGGCATGTAAAAAAGCCTCAAAGGGCATCATACTCTTTGTGATGTGCTTAAAAAGCAGATCCTCAATAGGAACCCTAGGAAAGAGGGTATTTCCTTTGAGAGGAAACTCAATGCTGATGGTACATATTGGAAGCCTGAGCAGTACCCCAAAACCTCATGGGTTGCTGCAAAGGGACCTCCAGTCGATCCATCTAATTTATCTGGCTTTACATGTGAATCTTCTCATTCTTCTGATGAGTCATTTGACTCCAACTATAAACTGTTTAAAAATCAGAATCGTGAAGTATTTGCTAGATATGTTGGCACTGTCAGGACCGGTTTTCGAGATATTAATTTCCCAGAAAATGGCCCTTGTGCTCACCAGCCCCAGGATTACTGTTAGCTGATGAGGCACCAACTTGATACAGAAATTCCAAGCAAAGTACAAAATATGTAGTACAAGACCATTGTGGCCTATGAGTACAACAATTGGTTTCTAGTGGTTGATGGCGGAAGCAGTTTGTGGTTCATCTGCGTCTATGGGACTCCATTTCCCATAGGAACACCTGACCTGGATAACTCCTATCTTCGCGAGGCTACTATCACTGTTAATTAGGTTCCGGGGCTGTCATCGCAACGCTCCTCTCCAAGCAGGTAATCTGGCCAAGACAATAGCCAGGGACAAGCCAGTGAGTACTTTTGAATGTACTCGCAAACATTATGAACACGGGTATAATATAACAAATGATAATCATGCTCTGAAATATTCTATGATCACAATGTCAGTCACGAAATAAACAAAATCCATGATGCACGCATGCAGGTTGTTTGTATAAAACATGAATATGCAATCCGGGAATAGAAATAAAAAAAATGCACCGATCGGGTGTCTGAAGCGACGCCTCGAAAGGACGACAACAGAAAGCGTGCCTCAGTCGGGCGTCTGAGTGACACCACATAAAGGGCTTATAAAGTAAACAAATAACAAGCATGCCACAGTCGGGCGTCTGAGCGACACCACATAAAGGGCTTATAAAGTAAACAAATAACAAGCATGCCACAGTCGGGCGTCTGAGCGACACCACATAAAGGGCTTAAAAAGTAAACAAATAACAGGCATGCCACAGTCGGGCGTCTGAGTGACACCACATAAAGGGCTTATAAAGTAAACAAATAACAAGCGTGCCACAGTCGGGCGTCTCAGCGACACCACATAAAGGGCTTATAAAGTAAACAAATAACAAGCATGCCACAGTCGGGCGTCTGAGCGACACCACATAAAGGGCTTATAAAGTAAACAAATAACAAGCATGCCACAGTCGGGCGTCTGAGCGACACCACATAAAGGGCTTATAAAGTAAACAAATAACAGGCATGCCACAGTCGGGCGTCTGACCGACACCACATAAAGGGCTTATAAAGTAAACAAATAACAAGCATGCCACAGTCGGGCGTCTGAGCGACACCACATAAAGGGCTTATAAAGTAAGTGAATAACAAGCATGCCACAGTCGGGCGTTTGAGCGACACCACATAAAGGGCTTATAAGAAAATAATCACAATGAATATCCAGGAGGTAGAACCGTCCCAGGAATACTCAATAATTCAAGTAATAAAAAGGGTTAGTCCAATATAATAATAATCACAATCATCACAAGTCACAAGTCATGATCCATGTTCCGGTTTAGTAGTTTTTCCTTCGAAGACCGACACTAAGACCGACACTTGACCCATCCCAGACTGTAGTCCTTTCCCATGGACCCGGCTATTCGAAAAGATTTAACCTCTGCAGAGGGTGTACTCTTTACCCACGAGTAACGGATTTCTTTAGTCCATCGGGACTAATTCCGTCTACGGTCTTTTAATTGAAAACACACCTGACCGCACACACCAGCTTAACTTACCGGTGTCTGGAATCACCCACAACACCTGTTAAGCAAAACTCTAAGTGGGGAGGCTACAACCTCGCGTAGCATGGGATCAAATTTATATCGCGCGCTCTAAGGGGTGCCCCCCTCTCGGTCCCAACCGGAAACACCAATGCCCCCGGACCAGGTGGCATGCCTACCATATGCAGCCGGTATCTTCCACCATGGCCTCCCTGTACGGTGTGTGCTTGGAAGGGGTTGACAACTTACTGAACCGTACCCTACCTGCGGCAGGGGACAAGTGGTAGTACGAAACAAGTATGGGGGTTACTGGAAGAAGACTCGATCTACGGCCGACTCTGGAGGTTCGAGTATCCCATGCATGATTAGCATAACAAATATATTTCAACTAACAAACAGAACCACCACTCATCTTACCTCATCATGCCATACCGGACACACTCGTCTCGACGAGGAACTAGGGACCAGCTCGTGTCTACCCAAGACAGAGACTTTCCCGGCTTCCTTCCGGTAGGCATGAAAGGCATACGCAGATGATTACTATCACAAGCATAACCATTTCTAACAGCAAAGAATCTTCATTATGCACTCATGCGTATGATTGTATCGTCACATAAAATAACGAATGCTCCATGTCAAGGCGGTGTTGTAACCGTATCAAACAACACACAAAAATATTATGACAGGGTTCAGAATGCTTGCCTTCAAGTTGTGGAGAGGCAGGGTGCATTCCAGAACTTTTGAAAGTTTTCTCCTCTCTCCAAAAATCCTATTTTTGAAAATATTCAAATTAACACATAGTTTCAAAACAGTACAAAAAAGTTGTTTGGAAAATTTTCGAATAAATACTAAAATAAACTAGACAGAATTTGAGAAACAACAAAAAAAGAATCAAGTCATTTGGACTTATATTTAAAAAGTTATAGCCAGTCAAAGTTTAGTCAAAATCCTGTTTTTAAAATAAAACAGAAAAGAAAACGTTTCAGACGAAATACGCTTTCGAGAGGAGGACACATACTTCGGGCTTTATGCCTCCAATTAACCCGCGCGGGCCGACTCGTGGGTCACTGACAGTGGGTCCCTTGGGCCCACTGGTCAGGTTTGACCAGTCGCCCCCGCCTCCTTCCTCCTCTGGCCGAACAGAGGCGGGGCTCCGGCGATCAACGCCGGCGAACGGCGGCTCCTCGCGGGGTCCTGAGGGCGGGGATGGATCCGCCAGGCCGGGGCGGTCCTCCCGGTGGTCGAGGAGGTGGCGGGGATGGAGGGAGTCGCCGGCGGCGAGCTCTGCGGCGGACGGCAGCTTCAGGAGGTTTGGGGCTTTGGGCTACGGTGGTTCCCCGACATAGCTGAGGGTTTGGGCGGCTCCGCACGGTCGAGGGGAGGAGGATGGTGGTGCTATACGGACGGGGGGCCTCTGGTTGCGACTGAATGGACCGGAGGGCGGTGGCGGCTGTACTGGCCGGAGATGGGGAAGAAGACCTCCCGCCGTCGCTGGCTGGCCGTGGGGGCTTTGGTGGAGTGGCTTGAGTCGCCTGGGTGCCTGGTTGAGCTCGGGGTCCCTTTTATAGGCGGTTGGGGTCGGTTCCGCAGCGGCCGTGGATAAGGACGCCGGGAACCGCCATTCTGTAGCTGCAGGGCGACGTGGCGATGGCTGGCGGGGTCTGGCAGGGCGAGGGGATGAGCTCGAGCTATTCAGGGCGAGCTGGCGCGCGGCTGTGGCTCGGGCGGCGCCGTCCACGGCAGGAGCTGTCGGAGCGGCGGTGGCGGCTTGCGTTGGTGGCGCTGTAGGGCGCCAGGAGGGGGCCAGGGTGGCTCTGCGGCGAGGGAGGAGTCGGGGCGCATTGGCTGCGAGTGGGGGAAAGGCCAGAACGAGCGCGGGGCGACGGCAGTGGGACGCGGCGACTCGGTGTGCGCGCGTGCAAAACGTGCGCTCTGGGCGCGCCCAGCGCACGCATGCGAGGTGTTCGGCAAAATGCCAAGGCATGCCAGGAGGCTTGGGTGGGGCTGGGGATTACCAGGTCTAGGCTAGGGTTTGCAACGAGATCAGTGGACAAGCTTGTTAGGTCAGGGGATCAAGTTCACAATGCAAACTAATAATCATGCCGAATCTGTTCATGCACTCAAGGTGTTCGACAGAATGCTAAGTGCATCTAGGCCACTCTTGGGGTGGCCAAGAACTCCAGACCAGTGTCTCTTTAGATGTAGGTGGTGGTGGCAAGGTTAGTTTTGCAAAACTAGAAACTAGTTAGTGCAAGTTTTTGAGAAAACCAATTCTGGGCAGAAACTAAAAGCTATCATTCCATGGACCAAAATTACTCCAATGGGTCCACTCTCCTGGACTTAAGGGTTTTGTAGGAAGGACCATAAGCAGGAAAAAGTATCATGGGCAACAGAGCAAAATAAAATGGGGTTGCAGTAGAAAGTGCCAAACTGGACCAGAGAGCAAAAGAAGATGATTTGCTCAAATTTTTCAAAGAACATTAGTGGGTTTTTGCACAAAGATGAATAATATACTCCTACTGACCTCCGCTAATTTTGGTGGAAGTTTTAAAAGAATATTTAAATAGGTTGTAGTGCAAAAGTGAAATCTGGACCAGATTTGAAAACTAGGGGTAAAGCTCAAAATCTCCAAATGACTAAATGATATTTTTTCATAAAAGTGATTTAGGGACATCATATGTCATCCCCAAATTTTGGTGGGATTTTTAAATAAATTTATCAAAGGGTTGCAGTGCAAATGGGACCCTAAAACTTATGAAAACCCATTTTAGAGAAATAAAGCTCAGGGAAAAATAATTATAAATAATCCCACTGATAAAAGAATTGTTTTATTTGAGAGGGTAAACAAGTCCAATAATAATTGGAAAGTTTTCACTTGGGGTGAAAACTCCACAACTTAGAAGAAAAGAGAGATTCTGAGATCAAAAATAAATCCAGAAAAATAAAAATTTAATTTCCTGGCAGAATTTTAATAAACAAAACATAGTTAAATTTTTCGGGTGTTACAACACTACCCCCCATAAGAAAAATCTCGTCCTCGAGATTTGCTAAGAACATATTTTGCAAAAAGATTGCTCGTACCATGCGATAATCGTAACATGGAAAGCGATTACTCCACACACATGACAGGACGGGGTCATAGTAGAATCGCTAACTAAGGTGCAGTTGTGGTGTACTAGCAAGGTAATCGATTAGGTGATAGAAGAACGTGCGGTCGTGTATTTAGTGTATGCGTCTCGCGAGTCGTATAACGCGAGGGCATGCAAATTAATTATTTTTATTGAGAAAAACATTTTTCATCGCAGTGGTCTTTCAAGAAAAACCTTACTATGAAATTTGCTATAATTAAAAACAATCGATTTTATTTTATCACGAGAAACAACTTCAACCAAGGCAATATACTAATACAGAAAATTTTAAAGCACAACACAGTTATCACAACAAGCAGTCAAACGATACACCAACGGATATAACCGCGGTGCTGACGGTTCAGGAAATAAGCTATATGTTACGAGGAAAAATATTCCTTGCAATGGGATATATCTCTCGTCTACTCGGAGCGGATGGGGGACTCACAAAAGGCGTCTCTCTTAGTCTGGCCCTCAGGGGTCTACTAATGGCGACTAGGGTCTTACACAGCAAGGGTCTGGAGAAAAATCCATCACTTGTTGGGTCAAGTGCTCTCGAGCGATGACATAGTGCACCAGCTCAATTAACGTCGGACTTTTCTCTACTCAGGTGTAGGGAAAGGATGTGGTTTCTCTGGCTGCTGCACTATTCGGAAAACAAAATAGCCACATTCACTGGCATAGGGTACCATGAATTGAAGATGGGTAACCGTTCCATAAGCAGCAATCTTAATTGCCATTGTTGGAGTGGGTATGGATTTTCCCGATGAAGGGAACTTCCGTAGGGTCTTGGTTTGGGTCTACCTACGGGGTGTGTTTGGCTGTACAATATTTCAAGGGGGTGAAAGTGACCCTCGATTTGAACAGATTGTACCAGGATGGCTGGGGAAAACCCATGGTACTGTGGTCAAAATCCCACAATTATTTTGATAAAATCCCCCCGGGGTGGCATCTGGGGTTTTTATATGAATCCCAAGGTGTGACCTGAAAAACAAATGGCTGCGAAGGCAGTGCACAAGGTGAGGGATGTGTGGTAAGATCACGGAGTGGCCTCATGTATAGCATCTGGGTTGGATGACATATCGTGTTGTGGGGGCAATATTAATTGTCGGTTGGGGCAAACTGTAACATCCCAAATTTTCAATTTGGTATGTTATACATAGATCATCATTGCATAGCATGTTTTATTGCATTTTGACAAATCCTCGATAAATCCTAAGCAACTCAAGGACCCTCGGAGAGAGTTGGGTTTTCTCGAATTTTCATATTTGATTTTCATCAAATATTAAGACGAGGATTTTGGTTTTAATTATTTCTCTCCGGAATAATATTTCATTCTAAAAATAAATGAGAGGAGAAAATATGACTTCTCCAAAACAATTGAAATACTGGAGGAAAAATGTTAAAATCATTTATTGGAATTATTTGGATTTTATTTGCTATTTTTATTGCATTAAAAATATTGCATGTTTTCAAAATATTTATTTTGTGTTAAAAAAATGTTCACCCTATTCTAGATTTTCTAACTAGACGGGGAAAATTTATTTTATATTTTTCTGACTTGTATTTATTTTTCTATGAATTATTTTCCGCAGAACGTTTTAAAAAAAAAACTGCGCGCGCGCCCGCGCTGGGCCGAGCCCAGGCCGCCGGCCCACCCCCGCGCCCTCTCCTCCTCGCGCACGGCACGACCGCCGCCGCCGCTCGGAGTCCGAGCTCCGCACGACCCCGCCGGCGCCCCCTTCCCCAAGCCACCTCCGCCCCCCCCCATATAAATACCCCGCACCCCCCTCCTCTCACCTCACCCCGCCGCCGCCGCATCGCACCCGCCGCCGCCCGCACCGGAGCCCGCGCCGCCGCCGCTCGCCGGAGCCGCCGCCGGAGCCCCGCCCCTCGCCCCAAGCCGCCCGACCCCGCCGCCCCTCGCCTCGAGCCGCCGGAGCACGCCCCCGACGAGGTACCTCGCCGCCCGTTCGGTTGCCGGTTTTCTTTTTAAAAAACCCTAGATCGGTTTTTTTCTGGTTTTATTACTTTGCGAGCGTTTACCGAACCGTTCGTTTTAACGAACGCGTTCGTCGGTTTTTCTCTGTTAACGAACGTCCGTTCTTTAACCGTTCGTCCGTTTTTCTTTTCGTCGGATTTTTTCTGCGATTATCTCAGATTCGATTTCTGATCGAATCTTCGATTCTGTTTAACTTCTCGCTCGTTTATCAGAATCAGGCGATTCAAGCGCCTAGAGTTTTGTCTCGAAATTCTCTTTCCGTTTAACCTACTCATACAAGTTTTTGCTACAGTAAAATTTGACCTAGATCCAGATTAGTAAACGAAGCTATTTTCTTTCGCCGTTTGACTTTCGTTGCTTCTTTCGAGTTGATTCTTTTTGCAAACCGGAGTTCTTAAGTTGTACTTTCTGGTTGGATCTTTCATTCGAGTTTTACCTGTGCATTAGATGAGTACTGATTGTATGTTTGTTTGTTTGCGATAGAGTACCCGGAGTGTGCCGCTTGTTACTTCGAATCGCTAGGTTTTGCGGATCATCAGCAAGGCAAGTAACACTTTGATCATTCTTTCCATACCCAGTTTTATTGCATTAGATCTATTCCTCAAACAATTGCATGATTAGGATCTGATTAAATTGTGGGAGCTGGGAAGTAGTTGAGGTAGTACCTATTACCTGTTTTCTATTCAAACCCTTGGGAGTTACTTCTACGTTGCTTTTATTATTGCCATGCTATGCTCGTAGACGTGGATGGTTTGAGTGATATTCATGACAGATGTGAGATGTTTATTAATGGTTCAACTTAAGGTGGCAACTAAAACTCACATCTGGGTGGATTGAGGCACCTGGAGAACCCAGTGTTGTCTGATTTTATAAGGTCCGCCACCCAGGCTCAAAGGGATCATAAGATTATTCATGCTAGAAACTTCCGTGTGCAGCCACAAGCTATTATGGGCTCTAGCATAGTTGAGTAGGTCACATGATCTCTTGAAGAGGTGGACTAGCAGATGTAGGGGAAAGTAGGTGTACCGGTCCATCCAGAGTAAAGAGTGATTGTTTCTGAAAGACTGTGTCTCGGTCATCCGTTTCTCAAACATCATGCAGTGCGAGAATCAAGCGGAGGCGATCGAGTCTTGTGGGGAAAAGTGCGCAAACCTCTGCAGAGTGTACAAACTAATCATGGTTAGCCGTGTCCCCGGTTATGGACAAATTGAGTATCTAGTACCTGGATTATCATTTGAATCTCATCACCATGTTACTTTTAATTAATTTTGTTGGGTTAATGATGACACCTAATTGGGATTGAGTTGGAGGTAACTTTTCAATGTTTAACAACCACCATGATAGTTAAATAAAATTTATTCCTTTGAAGTAGGATAAAATTGGCTTTTCGCAAAACTGTAACCTTAGAGCTTTCCACCAGCCATATATGCATGTAGTATAGCATTATTATTGTTCATTACTCTCTATGTGTTACATTGCCAGCATATCCTATGTGCTGACCCGTTCTCGGGCTGCAACGTTTCATGTTGCAGACTTTTCAGACGACGAGTAAGGTGCCTTAGGTCGTGGTCTTATACTCAGTGATGCCGCTGGAGTTGATGGACTCACTTATCTTCCAAGTCTTCCGCTGTTATCGTTATTAGATGGCCTTAAGCCATGTTTATCATACTTAATCTCTTAGGAGATATTCGATGTATTAAGTGTGTGATTGCTACTCTGTTATAAATCCTCCATTTGTACTGTGCGTGTCAGCATTACTGATCCAGGGATGACACTGGTGCACAGCAGCACAGACCATTTGAGGTCTGGTTGCTACAAAGTTGGTATCAGAGCACACACTGACTGTAGGACACGACCACTAAGCTTAAGCCGTAGAAAGCTTCTCTCTTCTCATTTCTGACGCCTCTCCACTTTCTACTCTTTTAGGAATGGCGGATGCAAGGAGCAAGTTCATGCAACCAGATGAAGGCACGCCGTTTGGTCGACACTTGAAGGAAGTCACCAAGTACTTGAACATAGGAATACCAAGCATCACCGGAACCTACAACGCCACATTACCTGAAGAGGAGAGATGGAAGATTCAAGTTATCATTCCAGGAAGGACGTTTGTGCCAGTTACTGAACCCATAAGATTGGTTTTCGAAGCACCAACTTGGAGTTTAGGGAAGAGCATGGCCGCACACATCGCCATGGGACGCATTGGAGAAGTCTACCACCAGGAGCTTAAGGGTACAATTTACCAAATTTGTGGACGCCGAGACGCGCAATGGGAGATGATCGGAACCAAGAAGGATGGATCAATTGCAGCTTTCATCCAGGAGCAGAACCAACATATTCGTCGCCAGGAGAACCAGATGTGCACGGACAAGGAAGAACTGAAGAAGGCATTAACGAAGATCAAAGAGCTCCAAGAAGAACTCAAGGCTACACGCGAAGATTATTTGGAGGAAATCAACGCACTAGTAGGGAAGAATGACGACCTGGAGAAGAAGATTGGAGTATTCATGGGAAATCCAGTGCCAAAAGCAGAAGTCGACGAATGCACTTGTCCGGATAACTACATCATCATCGACGACACCGACTCAGAACCAAGTGAAGACGACTGGGTTGATGAAGCTGGAGCAGACATCATGGAGTCTTCAACGGATTAGAATTTTTTTTATTAGACCACCATATCAGTAGTAGTTTTCCCCCATTTAATAGTATAGTTCAAGCACTTTGTAACGCTAGTTAGATCGATTGTTTTGCCTTGTTTGGAATTGATTGAGTGATATTGATTGATTTGCCTCATGAGCATATGGGTAGTGTTTTCTCTCTAGACCTCATTCTATTCTTAACTCTCATCTTTTCTAAACCTATCAGATGCCTCCGAGACGCGACACCGGATTTGTTTTCCCGCCAGAGATCACCCAGTTGATTCAGCAACAGAATGCCCTGATGCAAGTGTTAGTGCAGAACCAAGGCAACAACAACAACAACAACCCACCGCCACCACCACCTGTTGATCACTTAGCCCGTTTCTTAAGGCTAAACCCGCCGGTGTTTTCCAGTAGCACCGAGCCGATTGTAGCAGATGATTGGCTCCGCAAAGTTGGAAGGGAGTTGACCACTGCAGGATGCACAGATGCGGAAAGAGTGCGTTTTGCCGCACATCAGCTTGATGGACCCGCAGCATCATGGTGGGAGAATTATACAGCCACGCACCCTATTGACACTGTCACATGGGACCAGTTTCAGCAAGCTTTCCGTACAGCTCATGTTTCAGCAGGAGCTATGGCTAAGAAGAAGCGTGAGTTTCGCAACCTACGCCAAGGAGGACGCACCGTAGGCCAGTATGTGGAGGATTTTAGTAAGTTAGCACGTTATGCACCAGATGACGTTGCTACAGATGCTGCCAAGCAGGAGAAATTTTTGGAAGGGCTGAATGATGAACTGAGTATGCAGTTGATGGTAGCAACCTTCAACAACTACCAGGAGCTGGTAGATAGAGCTCTCATGATTGAAGGGAAGCAACAGCAGATTGAAAATCGTAAGAGGAAGTATGGACAAGGGAAGTACAATTCTGGAGCTCAGCAGAAGCCGCGATTTACCCCGAAGCCGGGAGGACAGTTTCAGCATACCCATGGAGGAGGTAGTTCGCACAACCATAATGGCTCCAAGAATGGTAATGGGAATGGAGGAGGAAACGGACAGAACCGCACCAACCCATCTACCCCAACCAAGAGGGATCTAAGTCACATTACTTGTTTCAAGTGCCAGAAGACTGGACATTATGCAACTGATTGTCCTGAAGCCCAAAATGGAAATGGCAATGGAAGCTCTGGGAAGAAGCCGAACCCGTTCAACAAAGGACATGTGAACCACGTGAGCGTGGAGGAGGTTGAAGCTCAGCCTGATGCAGTAATAGGTAAGTTTTTGGTTAAGTCATTTACTGCAACCGTTCTTTTCGATACTGGTGCATCGCATTCATACATATCAAGGGGATTCGTGAATAAGTTTAAGATGTCCACCCAAGTTCTCAAAACCCCTATGTTAGTAACCTCGCCAGGAGCAGAGTATATGGCAACCCAAGGATGTTTTCAGATACCGTTGGCCATTGGAAGGCATGTTTTCCCCTCAGACCTCATTGTTTTGGAATCGCAAGGTTTGGATGTGATTTTGGGAATGGATTGGCTATCGTTGTATGGAGGAAACATTGATTGTGCCAGCAAGATGATTTTGCTTACCACCCCGGAAGGAAAAAGGATCAAGTATGTATCCCGGCATATGCCGAAGAGGACTCAAGTAAATTCCTTATCAGGAGTTGTACAGGAGGAAGTACCAGTGGTGAAGGATTATCCGGATGTATTTCCAGAAGAGTTGCCAGGCATGCCACCAGATAGAGACATTGAGTTCTTGATTGAACTTTTGCCAGGCACAGGGCCAATATCTAAGAGACCATACAGGATGCCTGCAAAGGACTTGGAGGAAATTAAGAAGCAGATCAAGGAGTTACTGGATAAAGGCTATATTCGCCCAAGTTCGTCACCTTGGGGATTACCAGTACTTCTAGTGGAAAAGAAAGATGGATCGCTGAGGATGGTTGTTGATTACCGAGGATTGAATGAAGTGACCATCAAAAACAAGTACCCACTGCCGATAATCAATGATTTGTTTGACCGCCTACAAGGAGCTAAAGTATTTTCCAAGATCGATCTATGATCAGGATACCATCAGTTAAAGATTCGAGAGCAGGATATACCTAAGACGGCATTTACCACCAGATATGGACTGTATGAGTATACCGTTATGTCATTTGGACTGACTAACGCACCTGCCTACTTCATGAACCTGATGAACAAAGTGTTTATGGAGTTTTTGGATAAGTTCATCGTGGTGTTCATTGATGGTATTTTAATCTTTTCCAAGGATGAGGAAGAGCATGAGGAGCATTTGTGATTGGTACTTGAGAAGCTCAGAGAACATCAGTTATACGCCAAGTTCAGCAAGTGTGAATTTTGGCTGAAGGAAGTTGGATTCCTTGGACATGTTATTTCTGGAGAAGGAATAGCAGTAGACCCTGCCAAGGTTGACACAGTGACAAGTTGGGAATCACCCACGACAGTTGGAGAAATCTGGAGTTTTCTTGGACTTGCAGGATACTACCGGAGATTTATCGAGAATTTCTCAAGGATTGCTAAGCCCATGACTGAGCTATTGAAGAAGGACACCAAATTCAATTGGACTGAGGAATGTGAAGCTAGTTTCCAAGAGTTGAAGAAACGATTGGTTACCTCACCGGTGTTGATTCTGCCAGATCAACGCAAAGACTATGAAGTTTATTGCGACGCTTCTCGTCGAGGACTTGGAGCAGTGCTTATGCAGGAAGGAAGAGTTGTGTCATATGCTTCACGACAACTTAAACCCCATGAGAAGAATTATGCTACGCATGATTTGGAATTAGCAGCCGTGGTGCATGCATTGAAGACATGGAGACATTTCCTCATCGGAAACCATTGTGAGGTGTACACGGATCACAAGAGTTTGAAGTATATTTTCACGCAGAAGGAGTTAAATCTCAGACAGAGGAGATGGTTGGAGCTCATTAAAGATTATGATATGAGATTGCATTATCACCCTGGAAAGGCTAACGTAGTAGCAGACGCGTTGAGCCGCAAGAGTCATATCAACACCCTCATGACAGGAGAGATACCTCAGGAGTTAGCCGAGGACCTTCGCGAGCTATGTTTGGAAATAGTCCCAAGAGGCTATTTAGCGACATTGGAGATTCAGTCTACCTTGCTGGAAAGGATAAGAGAAGCTCAAAAGACAGACAAGGAGATTGAAGAGATAAAGGAGAAGATGAGCAAAGGAAAAGCCAAGGGATTTCGTGAGGATGAGCACGATACCTTATGGTTTGAGGACCGCGTTTATGTGCCAAATAATCCGGAGATCAGGAAGTTGATTTTGCAAGAAGCCCATGATTCACCGTACTCGATTCACCCAGGAAATACGAAGATGTATTTGGATTTGAAGAATATTTTCTGGTGGACCGGAATGAAGAAGGATATTGCGGAATACGTAGCAGTTTGTGATGTATGTCAGAGAGTGAAGGCAGAGCATCAGAAGCCAGCAGGATTGCTACAACCATTGCCGATACCCGAATGGAAGTGGGATAAAATAGGCATGGATTTTATCACAGGATTACCCAGGACTCGTTCAGGCTATGACTCGATATGGGTTGTAGTCGACCGTTTAACGAAAGTGGCTCATTTCATTCCAGTGAAGACCACTTACACCAGTGCTAAGTTGGCAAAGATATACATGACCAGGATCGTATGTTTGCATGGAGTTCCGAGGACCATTGTATCAGACAAAGGAACCCAATTTACCTCGAAGTTTTGGAAGCAGTTACATGAAACATTGGGAACCAGGCTGGAATTTAGTACAGCTTTCCACCCACAGACAGATGGACAGACCGAGAGAGTCAACCAGATTTTGGAGGACATGTTGAGAGCATGTGCACTAGATTATGGATCCAGTTGGGACGACAATTTGCCATATGCGGAGTTTTCTTATAACAACAGTTATCAGACCAGTTTGAAGATGGCCCCTTTCGAAGCCTTGTACGGAAGGAGGTGTAGAACACCGTTGTTATGGGACGAAGTTGGAGACTGTCAGTTGTTTGGACCAGATTTGATTAAGGAGTCTGAACAGAAAGTGAGGTTGATTCGCGATAGGCTCAAAGTAGCCCAGTCCAGACAGAAGAGTTATGCAGATTCTAAACGAAAGGAGACAGTTCACGTAGTCGGAGACAGAGTGTATCTTCGAGTATCACCCCTTCGAGGAGTGAAGCGCTTTGGAGTTAAGGGAAAGTTAGCACCCCGTTTTATCAGACCATACAGAGTTGTGGAACGTATGGGAGAAGTTGCTTACGAGCTGGAATTGCCCGAAGGATTGTCTGGAGTTCATGATGTATTTCACGTTTCGCAACTGAAGAAGTGCCACGCAGAGATGGCTGAGATACCGCTGAGAGATACTGTGCCACTGGAAGCGATTCAGCTGGAAAGTGATTTGACCTATGAGGAGAAACCAGTTAAGATTCTCGAGTATGCCAGCCGAGTTACCCGCAGCAAGGTTATCAAGTTTTGCAAAGTTCAGTGGAGTCACCACACGGAGGATGAAGCCACCTGGGAGCGAGAGGAAGATCTACGGAAGGACCACTCCCACCTGTTTTCTAGCCAACCCGAATCTCGAGGGCGAGATTCATCTTAAGGGGGGTAGGTTTGTAACATCCCAAATTTTCAATTTGGTATGTTATACATAGATCATCATTGCATAGCATGTTTTATTGCATTTTGACAAATCCTCGATAAATCCTAAACAACTCAAGGACCCTCGGAGAGAGTTGGGGATTTTTCTCGAATTTTCATATTTGATTTTCATCAAATATTAAGACGAGGATTTTGGTTTTAATTATTTCTCTCCGGAATAATATTTCATTCTAAAAATAAATGAGAGGAGAAAATATGACTTCTCCAAAACAATTGAAATACTGGAGGAAAAATGTTAAAATCATTTATTGGAATTATTTGGATTTTATTTGCTATTTTTATTGCATTAAAAATATTGCATGTTTTCAAAATATTTATTTTGTGTTAAAAAATGTTCACCCTATTCTAGATTTTCTAACTAGACGGGGAAAATTTATTTTATATTTTTCTGAGTTTAATTTATTTTTCTGTGAATTATTTTCCGCAGAACGTTTTAAAAAAAACTGCGCGCGCGCCCGCGCTGGGCCGAGCCCAGGCCGCCGGCCCACCCCCGCGCCCTCTCCTCCTCGCGCACGGCACGACCGCCGCCGCCGCTCGGAGTCCGAGCTCCGCACGACCCCGCCGGCGCCCCCTTCCCCAAGCCACCTCCGCCCCCCCCCCCATATAAATACCCCGCACCCCCCTCCTCTCACCTCACCCCGCCGCCGCCGCATCGCACCCGCCGCCGCCCGCACCGGAGCCCGCGCCGCCGCCGCTCGCCAGAGCCGCCGCCGGAGCCCCGCCCCTCGCCCCAAGCCGCCCGACCCCGCCGCCCCTCGCCTCGAGCCGCCGGAGCCCCGCCGGAGCACGCCCCCGACGAGGTACCTCGCCGCCCGTTCGGTTGCCGGTTTTCTTTTAAAAAAAACCCTAGATCGGTTTTTTCCGGTTTTATTACTTTGCGAGCGTTTACCGAACCGTTCGTTTTAACGAACGCGTTCGTCGGTTTTTCTCTGTTAACGAACGTCCGTTCTTTAACCGTTCGTCCGTTTTTCTTTTCGTCGGATTTTTTCTGCGATTATCTCAGATTCGATTTCTGATCGAATCTTCGATTCTGTTTAACGTCTCGCTCGTTTATCAGAATCAGGCGATTCAAGCGCCTAGAGTTTCTTCTCGAAATTCTCTTTCCGTTTAACCTACTCAAACAAGTTTTTGCTACAGTAAAATTTGACCTAGATCCAGATTAGTAAACGAAGCTATTTTCTTTCGCCGTTTGACTTTCGTTGCTTCTTTCGAGTTGATTCTTTTTGCAAACCGGAGTTCTTAAGTTGGACTTTCTGGTTGGATCTTTCATTCGAGTTTTACCTGTGCATTAGATGAGTACTGATTGTATGTTTGTTTGTTTGCGATAGAGTACCCGGAGTGTGCCGCTTGTTACTTCGAATCGCTAGGTTTTGCGGATCATCAGCAAGGCAAGTAACACTTTGATCATTCTTTCCATACCCAGTTTTATTGCATTAGATCTATTCCTCAAACAATTGCATGATTAGGATCTGATTAAATTGTGGGAGCTAGGAAGTAGTTGAGGTAGTACCTATTACCTGTTTTCTATTCAAACCCTTGGGAGTTACTTCTACGTTGCTTTTATTATTGTCATGCTATGCTCGTAGACGTGGATGGGTTTGAGTGATATTCATGACAGATGTGAGATGTTTATTAATGGTTCAACTTAAGGTGGTAACTAAAACTCACATCTGGGTGGATTGAGGCACCTGGAGAACCCAGTGTTGTCTGATTTTATAAGGTCCGCCACCCAGGCTCAAAGGGATCATAAGATTATTCATGCTAGAAACTTCCGTGTGCAGCCACAAGCTATTATGGGCTCTAGCATAGTTGAGTAGGTCACATGATCTCTTGAAGAGGTGGACTAGCAGATGTAGGGGAAAGTAGGTGTACCGGTCCATCCAGAGTAAAGAGTGATTGTTTCTGAAAGACTGTGTCTCGGTCATCCGTTTCTCAAACATCATGCAGTGCGAGAATCAAGCGGAGGCGATCGAGTCTTGTGGGGAAAAGTGCGCAAACCTCTGCAGAGTGTACAAACTAATCATGGTTAGCCGTGTCCCCGGTTATGGACAAATTGAGTATCTAGTACCTGGATTATCATTTGAATCTCATCACCATGTTACTTTTAATTAATTTTGTTGGGTTAATGATGACACCTAATTGGGATTGAGTTGGAGGTACCTTCTCAATGTTTAACAACCACCATGATAGTTAAATAAAATTTATTCCTTTGAAGTAGGATAAAATTGGCTTTTCGCAAAACTGTAACCATAGAGCTTTCCACCAGCCATATATGCATGTAGTATAGCATTATTATTGTTCATTACTCTCTATGTGTTACATTGCCAGCATATCCTATGTGCTGACCCGTTCTCGGGCTGCAACGTTTCATGTTGCAGACTTTTCAGACGACGAGTAAGGTGCCTTAGGTCGTGGTCTTATACTCAGTGATGCCGCTGGAGTTGATGGACTCACTTATCTTCCAAGTCTTCCGCTGTTATCGTTATTAGATGGCCTTAAGCCATGTTTATCATACTTAATCTCTTAGGAGATATTCGATGTATTAAGTGTGTGATTTCTACTCTGTTATAAATCCTCCATTTGTACTGTGCGTGTCAGCATTACTGATCCAGGGATGACACTGGTACACAGCAGCACAGACCATTTGAGGTCTGGTCGCTACACAAACGTTCCCTTTATATAAAGAAAACGGAGTCTTCCTTCGCACGCTTGCGAATGGGGCAACTCAGGTGTCGATCACGGGCGTGTAGCTTACTGGGCTAGTCTGATAGGTTGGGCACCGACTGCCAAAAGCTGTCGGGGTCACTGTGGGCGCTATCGGGTAGGCTAAGCTTGGTTGTGGTGAGGTTAAGGTCTGGTGGGTGGGTTAACCTAGGTTTATCGACCCGGCTAAGATAGGATTAGCCAATGGTCAGCCTGGCTCTGATACCAAGTTTGTCAGGACCGGTTTTCGGGATATTAATTTCCCAGAAAATGGCCCTTGTGCTCACCGGCCCCAGGATTACTGTTAGCTGATGAGGCACCAACTTGATACAGAAATTCCAAGCAAAGTACAAAATATGTAGTACAAGACCATTGTGGCCTATGAGTACAACAATTGGTTTCTAGTGGTTGATGGCGGAAGCGGTTTGTGGTTCATTTGTGTCTATGGGACTCCATTTCCCACAGGAACAGCTGACCTGGATAACTCCTATCTTCGCGAGGCTGCTATCACCGTTGCTTAGGTTCCAGGGCTGTCATCGCGACGCTCCTCTCCAAGCAGGTAATCTGGCCAAGACAATAGCCAGGGACAAGCCAGTGAGTACTTTTGAATGTACTCGCAAAGATTATGAACACGGGTATAATATAACAAATGATAATCATGCTCTGAAATATTCTATGATCACAATGTCAGTCACGAAATAAACAAAATCCATGATGCACGCATGCAGGTTGTTCGTATAAAACATGAATCTGCAATCCGGGAATAGAAATAAAAAAATGCACCGATCGGGTGTCTGAAGCAACGCCTCGAAAGGACGACAACAGAAAGCGTGCCTCAGTCGGGCGTCTGAGCGACACCACATAAAGGGCTTATAAAGTAAACAAATAACAAGCATGCCACAGTCGGGCGTCTGAGCGACACCACATAAAGGGCTTATAAAGTAAACAAATAACAAGCATGCCACAGTCGGGCGTCTGAGCGACACCACATAAAGGGCTTATAAAGTAAACAAATAACAAGCATGCCACGGTCGGGCGTCTGAGCGACACCACATAAAGGGCTTATAAAGTAAACAAATAACAGGCATGCCACAGTCGGGCGTCTGACCGACACCACATAAAGGGCTTATAAAGTAAACAAATAACAAGCATGCCACAGTCGGGCGTCTGAGCGACACCACATAAAGGGCTTATAAAGTAAGTGAATAACAAGCATGCCACAGTCGGGCGTTTGAGCGACACCACATAAAGGGCTTATAAGAAAATAATCACAATGAATATCCAGGAGGTAGAACCGTCCCAGGGATACTCAATAATTCAAGTAATAAAAAGGGTTAGTCCAATATAATAATAATCACAATCATCACAAGTCACAAGTCATGATCCATGTTCCGGTTTAGTAGTTTTTCCTCCGAAGACCGACACTAAGACCGACACTTGACCCATCCCAGACTGTAGTCCTTTCCCATGGACCCGGCTATTCGAATAGATTTAACCTCTGCAGAGGGTGTACTCTTTAGCCACGAGTAACGGATTTCTTTAGTCCATCGGGACTAATTCCGTCTACGGTCTTTTAATTGAAAACACACCTGACCGCACACACCAGCCTAACTTACCGGTGTCTGGAATCACCCACAACACCTGTTAAGCAAAACTCTAATTGGGAGGCTACAACCTCGCGTAGCATGGGATCAAATTTATATCGCGCGCTCTAAGGGGTGCCCCCCTCTCGGTCCCAACCGGGAACACCCATGCCCCCGGACCAGGTGGCATGCCTACCGGATGCAGCCGGTATCTTCCACCATGGCCTCTCTGTACGGTGTGTGCTTGGAAGGGGTTGACAACTTACTGAACCGTACCCTACCTGCGGCAGGGGACAAGTGGTAGTACGAAACAAGTATGGGGGTTACTGGAACAAGACTCGATCTACGGCCGACTCGGGAGGTTCAAGTATCCCCTGCATGATTAGCATAACAAATATATTTCAACTAACAGACAGAACCACCACTCATCATACCTCATCATGTCATACCGGACACACTCGTCTCAACAAGGAACTAGGGACCAGCTCGTGTCTACCCAAGACAGAGACTTTCCCGGCTTCCTTCCGGTAGGCATGAAAGGCATACGAAGATGATTACTATCACAAGCATAACCATTTCTAACAGCAAAGAATCTTCATTATGCACTCATGCGTATGATTGTATCGTCACATAAAATAACGAATGCTCCATGTCAAGGCGGTGTTGTAACCGTATCAAACAACACACAAAAATATTATGCCAGGGTTCAGAATGCTTGCCTTCAAGTTGTAGAGGCAGGGTGCATTCCAGAACTTTTGATAGTTTTCTCCTCTCTCCAAAAATCCTATTTTTGAAAATATTCAAATTAACACATAGTTTCAAAACAGTACAAAAAAGTTGTTTGGAAAATTTTCAAATAAATACTAAAATAAACTAGACAGAATTTGAGAAACAACAAAAAAGAATCAAGTCATTTGGACTTATATTTAAAAAGTTATAGCCGGTCAAAGTTTAGTCAAAATCCTGTTTTTAAAATAAAACAGAAAAGAAAACGTTTCAGACGAAATACGCTTTCGAGAGGAGGACACGTACTTCGGGCTTTACGCCTCCACTTAACCCGCGCGGGCTGACTAGTGGGTCACTGACAGTGGGTCCCTTGGGCCCACTGGTCAGGTTTGACCAGTCGCCCCCGCCTCCTTCCTCCTCTGGCCGAACAGAGGCGGGGCTTTGGCGATCAACGCCGGCGAACAGCGGCTCCTCGCGGGGTCCTGAGGGCGGGGATGGATCCGCCGGGGCGGGGCGGTCCTCCCGATGGTCGAGGAGGTGGCGGGGATGGAGGGAGTCGCCGGCGGCGAGCTCCACGGTGGACGGCAGCTTCGGGAGGTTTGGGGCTTTGGGCTACGGTGGTTCCCCGATGCAGCTGAGGGTTTGGGCGGCTCCGCACGGTCGAGGGGAGGAGGATGGTGGTGCTATACAGACGGGGGGGGCTCTGGTTGCGACTGAATGGACCGGAGGGCGGTGGCGGCTGTACTGGCCGGAGATGGGGAGGAAGACCTCCCGCCGTCGCTGGCTGGCCGTGGGGGCTTTGGTGGAGTGGCTTGAGGTCGCCTGGGTGCCTGGTCGAGCTCGGGGTCCCTTTTATAGGCGGTTGGGGTCGGTTCCGCGGTAGCCGTGGATAAGGACGCCGGCGAACCGCCGTTCTGTAGCTGCAGGGCGACGTGGCGATGGCTGGCGGGGTCTGGCAGGGCGAGGGGATGAGCTCGAGCTGTTCAGGGCGAGCTGGCGCACGGCTATGGCTCGGGCGGCGCCGTCCACGGCAGGAGCTGTCGGAGCGGCGGTGGCGGCTTGCGTTGGTGGCGCTGTAGGGCGCTAGGAGGGGGCCAGGGTGGCTCTGCGGCGAGGGAGGAGTCGGGGCGCGTTGGCTGCGAGTGGGGGAAAGGCCAGAACGAGCGCGGGGCGACGGCAGTGGGACGCGGCGACTCGGTGCGCGCGTGTGCAAAACGTGCGCTCTAGGCGCGGCCAGCGCACGCACGCGAGGTGTTCGGCAAAATGCCAAGGCATGCCAGGAGGCTTGGGTGGGGCTAGGGATTACCAGGTCTAGGCTAGGGTTTGTAAGGAGATCAGTGGACAAGCTTGTTAGGTCAGGGGATCAAGTTCACAATGCAAACTAATAATCATGCCAAATCTGTTCATGCACTCAAGGTGTTCGACAGAATGCTAAGTGCATCTAGGCCACTCTTGGGGTGGCCAAAAACTCCAGACCAGTGTCTCTTTAGATGTAGGTGGTGGTGGCAAGGTTAGTTTGGCAAAACTAGAAACTAGTTAGTGCAAGTTTTTGAGAAAACCAATTCTGGGCAGAAACTAAAAGCTATCATTCCATGGACCAAAATTACTCCAATGGGTCCACTCTCCTGGACTTAAGGGTTTTGTAGGAAGGACCATAAGCAGGAAAAAGAATCATGGGCAACAGAGCAAAATAAAATGGGGTTGCAGTAGAAAGTGCCAAACTGGACCAGAGAGCAAAAGAAGATGATTTGCTCAAATTTTTCAAAGAACATTAGTGGGCTTTTGCACAAAGATGAATAATATACTCCTACTGACCTCCGCTAATTTTGGTGGAAGTTTTAAAAGAATATTTAAATAGGTTGTAGTGCAAAAGTGAAATCTGGACCAGATTTGAAAACTAGGGGTAAAGCTCAAAATCTCCAAATGACTAAAGGATATTTTTGCATAAAAGTGATTTAGGGACATCATATGTCATCCCCAAATTTTGGTGGGATTTTTAAATAAATTTATCAAAGGGTTGCAGTGCAAATGGGACCCTAAAACTTTTGAAAACCCATTTTAGAGAAATAAAGCTCAGGGAAAAATAATTATAAATAATCCCACTGATAAAAGAATTGTTTTATTTGAGAGGGTAAACAAGTCCAATAATAATTGGAAAGTTTCACTTGGGGTGAAAACTCCACAACTTAGAAGAAAAGAGAGATTCTGAGATCAAAAATAAATCCAGAAAAATAAAAATTTAATTTCCTGGCAAAATTTTAATAAACAAAACATAGTTAAATTTTTGGGGTGTTACAGGCACTAACTGCAGGAACGGTTCTCCTATGAAGAAAATCTGGGTTCCCAAAAGGTGCCTTGAAAGTCTTCAGGTGAATGTCCTCATGACACCACCTGTGAAGAACAGGAACCCCAGATCAAATTCTTCATATGGACCAAATTCTTCATATGGATCCAAGTCCTCACCAAATTCTTCACATGGATCAAATTCCTCAAAAGGATCAAAATCCTCATATGAAAATCATTGTGCTAACAACTCTGTTCCGCAGGGAAGAGCTAAGGGCTATGAATATGAGCATTATTCTTCTAATCATTATGTTCATAAGTCCTCGAAGAATTTCTCTGCTTATTCATATGCTTACCCTAACTTCTCTTATGTGAAACGAAATGGATTGGCTTCTATGCCACCTTTTTCGTATGGAGCTCGTAGAGTGATGAACTCTTTGCCACCCCTTCAGATGTGGGTGGTGAAGAAAAAGAACTAATCTCTTATGCAGGGTCAGGTCTCCAGACGTACTTAAACGTCTGAAGAATTTGCTGGAGACCTGAAAAGTGCCTGAAAGGACGCAGGCTAATCATGAAGAAATGAACTTTCATTTCACACGTCCTCATACTGTTTTAACTATTGCATTGCTTGATGAAATTGGTCTGATGAATTGTGATGTCATATTCTTCACTGATGAAATATATGAAGTTCGTAAGCTGCACTAATTCATCTGCAGGATGATCAACCCTAAGCCACTGAGTGGGTCCTCGATAGTGGATGTACAAATCATATGACTGGTGACAAGAATCTATTGATGGATGCTCCTTTATCACCATCACATCTGAAGCATATCATCTTTGCTGACAAAGGCAAAAGTCAGGTATTGGGTCTAGGTAAGGTTGCGATCACAAAGGATCGACACATGGACAAAGTCATGCTTGTCGAGTCCTTAGGATACAACCTCATGTCTATCTCAATGCTTTGTGATCTTGATATGGTGGTTGTCTTTGGCAAGTATCGTTGTGTTGTGGTTATGGAAGCTGACAATTCCAAAGTCTTCGAAGGCTTTAGGAGAGGAGACTTGTATATTGTTGATTTCTCTACAGGACCGCAACCAGCCGTGTGCCTACTTGCAAAAGCTTCAGAAGGGTGGCTATGGCATCGACGACTTGGTCATGCAGGCATGAGGAATTTGCACACGCTTGCGAAGAAGAAGCATGTCATTGGCATTGAGAATGTCAAATTCCTCAAGGATCACTTGTGTGGAGCTTGTGAAGCTGGAAAGATGACCAAGGCTAAGCATCCAGCGAAGACTATCATGACCACTACTCGACCATTCGAATTGCTTCACATGGACCTCTTTCGTCCTAATCATTACTCAGCTGTCACAAATGGTGCATCTCTCTATGGACTTGTTATTGTTGATGATTACTCTCGTTACACTTGGGTACACATTGTTACTTACAAACATGAAGTGCAGGAAGTCTTCAAACGATTTTCCTCTAGGGCTTCAACCAACTTTGGTGTGAAGATCAAGCACATTAGAAGTGACAATGGAACTAAGTTCAAGAATTCTGGTCTTGATGCCTATCTTGATGAACTTGTTATTACTCATGAGTTATCTGCTCCTTACACTCCGCAGCAGAATGGCGTCGTGGAGCGCAAGAACAGAACTCTTGTTGAGATGGCTCGCACTATGCTTGATGAGTACAAGACGCCTCGTCACTTCTAGATTGAGGCAATTTATACTGCGTGCCACATCATCAATAGGGTATATCTTCACAAATTCTTCAAGAAGACTGCCTATGAACTCCTCACTGACAAGAAACCCAATGTGAGTTATTTCAAAGTCTTCGGTGCTAAATGTTGGATTAGAGATCCTCATCACAATGCTAAATTTGCACTGAAAGCACAAGAAGGTTTTATGCTTGGTTACGGAAAGGACTCGCACACCTACAGAGTCTTCAACAACGTTCTTCACAAGGTTGTTGAAACTGTAGATGTGCGGTTCGATGAAACTAATGGCTCGCAAAGAGAGCACCTACCCTCTGTGATAGATGAACCAGCACCTGAGGAAACTATCAAGTTCAAGGCTACTGAGGATGTCATTCCTACCGAAGAATCTGCTGAAGAATTCATTCCAGAACGTGAAGAACGTCGAGCTAATGCACCTGAAGAAAATGCTGATCAAATTCCTCGACGACAACCCACTCATCCTCGCGTTGCAAAAGAAGTGCAAGTTGAAAAGATCATCGATGACATTAAAGCACCAGGTCCTCTCACACGCTCAAAAGCTTCACATTTATCTAACTTTTGTGGGCACTATGCTTTTGTCTCTATCACAGAGCCCACTAAGGTAGATGAAGCATTTCTGGAGCCTGAGTGGATTCAGGCCATGCAAGAAGAATTACATCAATTCGAGCTTAACAACGTCTGGGAACTGGTTAAACGTCCAGATCCTAGCAAGCACAATATCATTGGCACAAAGTGGATCTACCGCAACAAGCAGGATGAAAATGGCCTTGTGGTGAGGAATAAGGCACGGCTTGTAGCTCAAGGCTACACACAGGTTGAAGGAATTGATTTTGATGAAACTTTTGTACATGTTGCTAGACTTGAAGCTATTCGCATATTACTTGCTTATGCTAACCATCATGATATCACTTTATATCAAATGGATGTGAAAAGTGCATTCCTCAATGGTAAGCTTGAGGAAGAAGTATATGTTGCTCAACCCCTAGGTTTTGAAGATCCCAAGCATCCTGACAAAGTCTTCAGACTCAATAAGGCCCTCTATGGCCTCAAGCAGGCCCCTCGGGAATGGTATGATACTTTGAAGGAATTCCTCATGAAGAAAGGCTTCAAACCCGGTTCACTCGACCCTACTCTTTTAACTAAATCTTATGATGGTGAATTGTTTGTGTGCCAAATATATGTTGATGATATCATCTTTGGCTGTACTGACCAACGTTATAGTGATGAATTTTCCTATATGATGAGTGAAGAATATCAAATGTCTATGATGGGAGAGTTTAAATTCTTCTTAGGTCTTCAAATTCGTCAACAGCGCAATGGCATATTCATATCTCAGGAGAAATACTTCAAGGATGTACTGAGGAAATTCGGCATGCAAGATTGCAAAGGCGTCAAAATTCCGATGCCCACAGATGCCCATCTATGCACTGATGAAAATGGTATTGACTTCAATCAAAAGGTATACCGTTCCATGATTGGTTCTTTATTGTATTTATGTGCATCTAGGCCAGATATTATGCTTAGTGTTTGCATGTGTGCCCGATTTCAAGCTACACCGAAGGAATCACACCATAAGGCTGTGAAGCATATTCTTCGATATCTAGCTCACACACCAACACTTGGATTATGGTACCCCAAGGGCTCGGCTTTTGATCTCATTGGATATTCTGACTCTGATTATGCTTGTGATCGTGTGGACCGCAAGTCAACATCTGGTACATGCCATTTCCTCGGACGATCTTTGGTCTGTTGGTCCTTGAAGAAACAGAACTGCGTATCACTATCTACTGCTGAAGCTGAGTACATTGCTGCTGGTTCTTGTTGTGCTCAATTGCTGTGGATGAAGCAAACTCTCAAGGACTACGGCTTCAACGTGAAGAATGTGCCTCTCTTCTGTGACAATGAGAGTGCCATCAAGATTGCTCACAACCCAGTTCAGCACTCGAAGACAAAGCACATTCAGATTCGTCATCATTTTCTTCGTGATCATGTGTTGAAGGGCGACATTTCTATTGAGCATGTGAAGACTGAAGAACAGCTAGCCGATATCTTCACAAAGCCCTTGGATGAGAAGAGATTTAGCAAGTTGCAGTGTGAGCTAAATATCCTAGAATCTTCGAGTGTTCTTTGAAAAGGACACTCATCCTAACACTTATGCAAAATTGATGACTTAGATGTGCAACACATGAAGAAACATTTTTCTTCAATCAATGAAGAATAACACTCTAAGTGTGAAGAAATTAATGAAGAATTTGATTCTCAGAACCCTACGACAATTGTACGCGGTGTCTGAAATCATCATTCTTATACGGTGGGTCACGCCACCACAAAAGTTGAAAATCTTCAATGTGAGTTTTTCCTCAGTTTTTGAAATTCCTCAGTTGTTCATATTCTTCAACTTTGCATTGTCTTCACCTTCTCCGTCGTTTTTCTTCATTGGGTATATATATATATATATGAGTTTATGTCCTCTACAGCATTCACTTATGGCTAATTCTTCAACTTGGTTTTTCTGCTAAGTGAATGTGATCGGACCCTTCCCCCTCTATGCTATACTCAACCCAATCTATTCACAAATTCTTCATGTGCGTTCTATTTGAAACTCGTTCAAAATCTTCACTCGGTCCTTGTCAGCTGAAGAATTTGCGAACGGAACTTTTAACTTATCTTATCCAAATTTTCGGCTTTGCCGCACAAACCGTTCCGCATCCCACGAAATACTTATCTATTCACCCACGATCTAACACAATCTCCACTTCTCAGTACGTGGGTGACACATGTTAAGCGAATGAGAAGGGTCAGGGGCACGTTCGTCCAATTTCTTCGGGCGAACAGTTTTTCACCGTGGCTATAAATACCCCCTCTCCCCTTCCTCACTTCCTTTACTCCGCTCGACCTCTCTCCAGCTCGAGCTTCTCAAACCCTAGCGCCGCCGCTACTTCATCGTCGCCGGTGAGGAAGAGCTTCACTGCCTCGACCTCATCGCCGTCGTACTCACGCCGGCCGCGGAAATCTTCACTCCACCACCGCCGTAGCCGTCTTCCTCCGCCGAGTTAGGGCGTGGAAGATCTGCACAGACGAACTTCACTTCTCCACCTCACAGTTCGTCGTGTTCTTCGTTCAGGGTAATTAAAAGTTACCTTTACTGCCCTCTTTGATTCAAATGATTTCTACAAAATCTTCAAAGGTGTTTATTCTTCAAATTTTTCACACACTAAACACCTCACATCTCATCTGTTCTTGATTCGTTTCTCTAAGCATCATTTTTCTTCAAGATTCCTCAATTGTGTGGATCTTCGATCTATACAAGTCTGGAACCTAAGACAAAGAACGCTTAGTGAAATTCTTCAAGACTCATCTGGTCAAATTCCTCAAACTTGTTCTTTTTGAAAAACCTTCTGAGAACGCATATGACCTCTCCAAATTCCTCGCAACTATACTCTGTTCACAGGTACTCATGTCCGCTGCTGAATCACTAGGTTCTCATCAACTTAACTCATTTGCAGTGTTCCTCGAAGAAAAGTTGCATACTTCTTCAGAAAGTTCAATTGTTCAAATTCCTCAACTGAAGAAAATGGCTGATGGAAAGAAGCCACAGAAAGCAGGAAAGAGGCCTGAAATCAATACTGCCTTTGAAATCCCTGAGGACATTTATGTTGGGTACTGCACACCCCCTGAGGAAGATAAAAATCAGCGCAAGGTGCGCATTTAGAGGATAGAGAGGAGATGGGCAAAAGAGTGGAGGGAGTACAGGTATGTGACTCCAAAATACATGAAGAAATTCGCTGTTACTCCTCCATGCTCAAGACCACCATTGGCACCTGGCCAAGAAGCAGATCCCACTAGCATCAAGCGCGGTGAGGATTTTCCTGAAGAATGGGCCAAACGGCAGGCCAAGTTGGCCAAACAGGCAAAAGATGCAGTGAAGAAATTCAACGAAGACTCTACTGCTGCTGCTCAGGCCTCTGTAAGGCCGAAGAAATCCATGGCAAAGAAGCCTGCGCATAAGCCAAGTGCCTCTTCTTCAATGCCCTCACGGCCAATTTCCTCAGCTAAGCCCTCACGCTGCTCCTGCTCCTCCAGAGTCCTCAGCTGCTCCGACCAAATCCTCAGCACCTGTGCATCTTGCCACGTGCCAAAGGACTACAGGCATCTCTATTGCCTCAGGAGCTTCAGCTAGTTCCTCAGCTGCACCAAATTCTTCAACAGGACCCTCTCTGCTGAAGACAAAGACCACTGCTGGACGAGGCTCTCGCCCAAGTCCTCACAAGAAGCAGGTCGCCTTCCAAGTGCCGTCTAAAGAAGACGAAGCTGATGATGAAGAACTTGCTGAAATCATCAGAGATAGGCAAGTCAGGGCCGCTAGAGCCAAGGGCACAAATGTGCCTCTGCTTTTGGATCCAAAGTTGATCCTCGACTACATTGATCTCTGGCACAAGGACCCAAACACTCCTATGCCTGACTTCAAGCTGACTCCTGGTCAAAGTCATATGCTGACTGCCTTCATCCAAGAAGAGAAATGGAAATTTGAGAAGGCCAGGCAGCTCAAGAAAGCACAGTACAGGAAGGAGAAATTCCTGAAGAACAACGTTGTCTCTATGACAACTGATGAACTTGTGAAGGTCCAGTCTGAAATCAAAGTCCTCAGCGATGATTTCAATGCTTACTATGCTGATTGGAAAGGAACGAAGGACAGGTTTGTCAAACTGAGTAAGATGTTCACCTCAAATGTTGCAGCCCCATCGCAACAAGAAATTCCTCAGGCTGAAGCATCTGCTCAGCAAACTGAAGAACATGCCAGCACCGCTGATGACAATCAGGCTGCTGAAGAAAATGTGAGTTCCAGGGATGATGACTACATTCCAGCCGCTGATGAAATTGCCAGGGCATCCACTAGTGGTGCGCCTGAAGAAAATGAAGAGGTAAGGGAAACTACATCAATTGTGCCTGAAGAAAATCAATCACTTTCCTCTGCTCCTCCTGCGCCTACTCCAACTCCAATCCTTCCATCTACATCAGATGTGAAGAAGACCAAGGCTGCAGAGCGTGCAACAGTGAATAAAAGGAAAGCATCAGCTCCTTCAGATTCTTCAGCACCGAAGAAGATGAAGAAATTAACAAGCTCATTTGCTAATCCAATTGATGTTGTTCCAGTTTCCACCATGCCATCAAAGGAAATCGTCCCTTTTGATGAAGAATATGTGATACCTAGCGGATCTGATGAAGAAAATCCTTCTACTGCTTCGTCAGAGCAGATGGATGAAGAAATTGAAGTGGATAAAATCCCTTCAACCCCCACAGTTTCCTCGCCTATGCCTCAGTTTACTGCTGAAGAGGCTGGCGTTGAAGAAATGGAAGATGAAGATGTGGACATTGGCTGTACCACACAAGTGATGAATGATGACTCCTGGGAAAGTCAGCATCCCAACTCTCCACTCTTCACTCCATTGCAACAAATTCCTCAGTCCCCAGCAACTACTATTCAAATCGGATCTGATGAAGCTCATGAAGACATTCCAGCCGCTAGTGCTGAAGAAAATGAAAATGAAGAATTGAAGAACCAGGCTGCCACTGAAGAGGAAGCAGAAATTCCTCAGCCTGAAGAACCTGAGATTGCGATTCCTGAGGTTGTAATGCAACTCACTGACACTCCTCTGCCCAAGCCAAAGGATCCATTATCAAGGAAGCAAAAATTCAAGGCTGATGATTTCTTCGGCGAGCATGTATTCTTCACTGATTACAACCCCTATGACTCTGCTCGCATTAGGAAGAGGCGTTTCTGGACTGCCAGCCACGCAAATTTTTATTCCTCAGTGTTGTTCAACAAAGACAAAGTCTTAGATCATGAGCACATTCCTCACGTGGATATGGAATCTCTGCCGTGCTTCGGGCCAGTCCTCGGTGTTCTTTACGACGCTGGACTGTTAAATTTCTGCACTGATATATGTGATTGGAATGAAGAGCTCATTCTTCAATTTTATGCAACTCTGCACATCACCGGAGACTCTGAAGATGTGAATTCATGGGTGCTGGACTGGATGTCTGAAAATACTCACTACAAGGCACCAGCTACTGAATTGCTTCGGGCTTTGCCTCTCAGTCCTCCCCTTGAAGGTGCTTGTTGCGTCTACAATGAACCTGAGCTTATAGATCACTATATGCAAGTGCTGATGAAGCCATTGAAGCCAGGTCAGGCCCCAAGAACAAAATTCCTTGTGAAGGAATTGTTATATGTGCCTCGGACTATCTATCGCATTCTGACGAAGACATTGAGTCCTATCAAGGGCCACGACTCGAATGAAGAAGAAGTCGTTGGCATCATGAAGAATCTGCTTTTCAATATCATTCATGGCGTTCCCGTCAACTTCCATGATTTCTTCATGAGGACTCTAGCCAATGTCGCAATGTCACCGTTTGAGTTGAAGCCTTATGTCCGTGGATTATGAGATTTATCAGAACAAGGTCTTCACTCAACTACAAAGCTGATACACTGAACCATTGCAGCTACTTGCCCCCGATTGAAGTCCTCAAACGGACATTTTCCTCAGTTGATGAAAAGGGCAAGGCTACTGCTGTAATTGATGAAGGCATTCGTCCATTGGATGGTCAATTTCGCAAGGCTGCATCCTACTCCACCAATGATGACTCTGCCACCCATGACTCTGCCGCCAACGCACCCAAGCAAAATCCTCAAGGCACAGCTCCCAGGGTGATGACTGACCGTGAGCTTCTCCTCAGTCTTCACCAGAAGGTTGATCGCAATCACAAATGGGTCAAGCGTCAGTTTGGTTCAATTCTTCACAACATGACTGCTACCCATAATGCAGTGAAGAAAAACCATTACTACCTTCATGAAACCCTCAACCGCACCTGGGCTGTTCTGTCGCACATATATGGTGAAGAAGATCTGAAGAAAATGGGTCTCAAGGAAGATTTTGACTGGGCTGCACCTCCTCCGAAGAAGTACAAGAAGGTCAAGGTTCCTTCCTTGGTGGCCAGCTCCTATTCTTCATCACGTGACACTGATGAACATGACGACTTGGGCGACACTGCGGCATGCCCTACTACAACAAACGACCCCAACAACGCTAACGCTCCTTCATCAACTTGATATTCTTCAGGGCGTCAGTCCTCATTTTCGAACCTTTTGGTCATTCGATGACAAAGGGGGAGAAATTTGAGTTAGTCTTCAAGCGGGTCTATCTTATATGGGCGTTTTTTTTTCTAAGCTACAACTCTCGTTCTTCTGATGACTTTGTTGGATCGAGTTGTAAACTTAAACTCTATGGTGGCCTGATACTTTTGCTGTTCTTCTGCATGCTTATTCCTCGTTAATGTTATTGCGCGCATGCTGAATTACATCAGTCACCATATTTCATCATGCATTTCAAATTCTTCATATATTATGTCAAATGCGTGTATGAATTACAAGATATAGGGGGAGATCTCCATGATTCAACTCTTCAAGTGTGCATTGCTTCAAAAGCAAATTCCTCACTATGCACATCTTCAGGGGGAGTTCTTCTATATCTTGCAATCAAATTCCTCAATATCACTATTTACACTTCATATGTTTATCCCCGTTGAAAACTTAACCTATATTGTCATCAATCACCAAAAAGGGGGAGATTGTAAGTGCATCTAGTGCCCCTTAGTGATTTTGGTGTATTGAAGACTTATAGGTTAAGGGACTAATGTGTTTATGAGTGTACACAGGTCTATAAGTCTATGAGGAGTTTGATATTTACAGTGAAAGTCGACCCCTAAAAATGAAGTTCTTTGACTGAAGACTTTGGATTTCTGAAGACTTTCTGAAGACTTTGAAAGTGAAGAAATTGGTGTGACCTTGAAGACTTGGTATTCGTTTGAGGAACATGAAGCGTGAAGACTTTTGTTTTTGTAGTTTCATTTTCTCTTTCTTGAGTCATAGGAAACACCGTACTGTTAAAGGGGGTCGAGGAAATACTAAGAAAAAATTTCCATGTGATGCTCAACTCAAAATCCTACACCTACCAATCCCTTCGAGTGAAGCCTATGGAAATCTCATACAGTTCAGTCATATTCTTCAGTGACAGAGACGAAGTTCTTCTGGTCTCTGAGGAATTTGTTCTGACTCAAGAGTTAGGAATTCGCCAGTGCGGATTGCCTACACAGTGAGGAACATGATAGCCCTGAGGAATTTGATACTCAAATTTCCGACCGTTGCTGTGCTATGCGCCAGCTGTCCCAAAATATCTACCCACCTAATGGTCATATCATTGAAGGGCATTTATGTCTTATCATGACGGGCTACTCCCTAGGCTATAAATAGCCGCCCCCCTACAACCACTAGCTGGTTGGCTGCTCCGAGAGAAACTGACACTTGTCATTTGAGAGCATCCCATCCTCCGAGGACTTTGAGCGAAAATCATCAAGTGAGGAAAACCCAAACCCAAACACCTACAAACCCCAAGTGATTGATCATCACTGGAGAGATTGATCCTGCGTGGATCCAACGCTTGTTACCTTTGAAGACTGTGCTTCTTCCAGACGGTTAGGCGTCATGGTCTAGAGCATCCAAGAGGAAATTGTGGATCGCTGAGTGACCGAGTTTGTGAAGGTTTGGAAGTCACCTGAAGACTTACCATGAGTGATTGGGCGAGGTCTGTGTGACCTTAGCTCAAGGAGAATATGGTGAGGACTGTGTGTCCGGGACTGTGTGTCCTCAGGTTTAAATACCTAGCCGCTCCAACCAGACGTACAACTGAGACAGCAGTTGGAACTGGTCTACCAAATCATTGTCTTCACCAAGCTTACTGGTTCTATTTCCTCAACTCTAACATTTCCTCATTACTGTGTTGTATGCTTGTTCATATCTGTGTTTGAAGACTTTGACTGAAGACTTTCTCAATTTCCTCAGTTCAATTTCTTCAGTCTGTTTGTCTTCATCCTGTGTTATCCTGTGTTTATGCTTTCTGTACTCTGTGCTTGTCTTCATTTCATCATGATGACCATGCTTGTGTTCTGCTGTGCATACTTTTGAGTACTTATTCCGCTGCAAGTAGTTCTTCGCTAAGGAATTTCCTCACTAGCAAATTCCTCAGTGAAGAATTCATAAAAATCGCCTATTCACCCCCCCCCCCCCCTCTAGTCGATATAACGCACTTTCACAAAGGAATGAAAGCAAAGCGACAAGGTGAAACAAACACGACACACGACTCGCAAATCCTACACTCTCTCCCCCTTTGGCATCGAGACACCAAAAAGGCAGAGAGGACACCTATGACACAAGTGGTGGCTCAAGCGAAGTGATCACTTGTCATGCTCCTCGTCGGACTCGGCAGTAGGGATGGGCTCCTCCTTAGAATCAGTCCACTTGTAGCCTTGTTTCGCCATCCATTTAGCTTTGGAGTGATGTGCTTCTCGGATCCGCTGGAAAGGTCCTCGCCAAATGTCCTCAAGATCCTCTTGTCGCGGCGGCGACTCTCCTTGGAAGCAATGTGAGTCCGGTACTGCCCCTTTGCTTGCATGCAGAACAAGGCCTTCATCTTGGCCTTCAACTTCTTAGCCCATGAGGGCTCAATAGAGGGAGGAGAATACCCTGAAGAGTTGTCCTCATCCACTTCCTCCTCCTCAAACTCATCCTCATCAACATCCATTCTAGCAGCCTCTGCCTCAGCACGAGTAGTGGTGTTAGCCCACTGGGGCTTGACACGGAGCTTGATGGGCTCATGACGAGTCCAGTCAGGGGCAAGAAACTCATCATCAGGATAGAGCTTCTCCCAAGTCTTCGAGATCAACAGAAACAGGTAAGGTCCATAGATGGGTACCTTACGGTTGAACACCGCAAACCGAAGCTCGCACCACATGATATGAGAGACGTCCAGAGGTTGAGTCTGAGAGAGACGCGCCTCCTCACAGATGAGCATCATATCCACAAGATAGGCATGCACTTTGTCCTTGTCCCCAATGCATGGAAAGAGGGAGTTGCGGAAGATCCCGTGCATGGTGTACAGGAATGGGTTCAGCACCCACGTCTTCTTGTCATTGGCAAGCTTCTTCTCAACAAGGTACTGCTGGAGCTTGTTCTTGCTAGCTGACTCGGGGTTGGCATGAGGGCGAACACCAAAGGGCGTGTTGAGCCCCTCATCAGGTACGTGGAGCAAATCCATGAAGTCCTTCCACTTAGTAGTCATTAGTTGACCATTGGTCATCCAGGTCATCTTCCGTTCCTCATCAGTATGGAAGTGGACCGAGGCAAAGAACTGGGCCACAATCTCAGGATCAAAGTCCAGGTGGAAAGAGATCACGTCCTCAATGCCAAAATGCTCTACCAGGTCCAGAGCCTCACCAAAGTAGGCACGGTGCTTATCCTCCCTCATGTGATTCATGTCAATCCAGTGCACGTCCACATAGATGTTCTGCTTGGCCTTGATCACATCCAGATAAATGAGATTTTGCTGCTTGGTCCAAAATAGATCATTCCCTCTAAAGTTGGCACGAGGATTCACATAGGGGTTGATCCTCCTTCGAGTGACAAACTCAGCAAGTGGTATCTCATCCATGCCCTTGGATGGCTCCTTGGTCTTGGTGGCGGTGGTCTTGGTCCTCCGTTGGGGGGCATTGGAGCCCTCTGGAGCTTCATCTTGGTTGCGCAAACGCTTGGAGCCCGTGTCACAGCTTGGGTTGGAACGGCGTGCAGGGGCACCGGAGCCACCACCTATGACACACAACACAAGAACACGCAAGAAAAACGAGAAGGATCAATGCAAAGACCACAGCAAAACAGGTGAAACAAGTAGCTCGCACTTGGTAATTGCCACATGGGAGATTTGACAACAACGGTAGTACCGCATGATTGCGCGGTACTAAAATATTAGTGCTGCTCCTAGCCATGGTAGTACCACGCCAGAATGGCATGGTAGTACTGCGCCTCGAAACGGAAGTAGAATTTTAGTGTCGTGCCTCGCGCGGTAGTACCGCTCCTAAGGAGCGGTAGTATCGTACGAGCGGTAGTACCGCACCGGAGATGCGGTAGTACCGCACGGTGTCAGATCCGAACCTCAAATGGATCTGAGCACAACCGTGACAACGAAGCGGTACTACGGTTGATCAAATCTACCACGGGGCAACTTACCAAGTACCATCTCTACACATTACTACTCTCCTACATCCTACTCTTGCAAAGATTTGGCCTAAAATCTCAAGAACAACATGCATCTCCCCAAAAACCTAGAAACGAAAGAACGAACCAAAGAGAGAGGGATTTGGGGAGAAACCTTGTTCCATTGCAAGAGGAAGTGGTGGGGAACGATCCCACCGGACGGAATGCGAGGAGAGCGGCCGGAGACGGAGGTCCGGCAAGGGTCTCCGGCGTCGTTCTTGGGCAGGAGAGAGAGAGACGGCGTGGGGAAAAGAGTTGAATGGGTATGGGGGAGTTGGAACTCCCCCTGCCCACTCTTAACCCCCACGCGCTCTCGACTGCACGGTAGTACCACGTGACATCGCAGTAGTACCGCCTGGGTGGAAGTACCGCACCGTGGGCGGTAGTACCGCTCCCCCAGCGGCAGTAAAAAAATTACTGCCGTGCTGGGTGCGGTAGTACCGTGCGCAGCTCCCGCGGTAGTACCGTGGTAAGCCACGGTAGTACCATAGAACCAAGAAAATGCATGTTTCGAAAATAGAGAAGAAAAAGGGCCTTTGCAAAGCAACCTTCCAGCGAACGGACACACCAAAGAGCTAACCCACGAGACAACACACTAAAGCTAGGCACGAAGAAAGGGAAGCAAGAGGCAACAAGGACTAAACACGCACCGCAACCTCTCCAAAGAGAGGGCGGTGGCCGGAGCCACCTATGTTTGAGTCAATTGGTATGGCACCGCGAAGAATTATCCTTGGGCCCATGACCAAAACTCGTCTTTGAAGCACAAGTACCATCAACAATGGCTAATGTGAAAGAGTTGATCAATTTATGCATAATGGGGGGAGGGAGAGTTCATTGAGAGAACAACACTCCCCCTATGTCCATGCCTACACCTAAACAAGATAACAAGTTGAGTATGGTGGGGTGTGCAAGGGTTCAAGCAACATTGCTCAAATCAATGATATTTAGCTCATGCCTTAACTCGCGAAATCTTGCTTCATCCAAGGGCTTCGTGAAAATATCTGCAAGGTTATCAGGAGTGTTGACATAGTTGAGCTTGATCTCCCCTCGCCTAATGTGATCCCGGATGAAGTGATACCGAATCTCAATATGCTTCATCTTGAAGTGTTGAACCGGGTTGAGAGAAATCTTGATGGCACTTTCATTGTCACACCAAAGAGGCACTTTGTCACAAATGACACCGTAATCCTTTAAAGTTTGCCTCATCCATAGGAGTTGTGCACAACAACTACCGGCCGCCACATACTCCGCTTCGGTGGACGAGAGAGACACACAACTTTGCTTCTTAGAAGACCACCTTACCAAAGAGCAACCAAGGAATTGGCACCCTCCGTAGATGGACTTCCTATCCACTTTGTCTCCCGCCCAATCCGAGTTCGAATATCCTGCAAGCTTGAAGTTTGCTCCTCTTGGGTACCACAAGCCAAAGTTTGGGGTATGAGCCAAATATCGAAATATTTGTTTGACCGCCACAAAGTGGCTTTCCCTAGGTGCGGCTTGAAACCATGCACAAATTCCCACACTCAACATGATATCCGGTCTAGATGCACAAAGGTAAAGCAAGGATCAAATCATGGAGCAATATACCTTTTGATCCACCGCTTTACCATTGGGATCAATGTCAAGTTGGCATTTGACGGGCATTGGAGTGGAAGCCAGCTTGACATCACTTACCTTGAATCTCTTGAGCATGTCTTGAGTGTATTTGGCTTGGTTGATGAAGGTTCCTTCTCTTCTTTGTTTGACTTCGAATCCGAGGAAGAACTTCAACTCTCCCATCGAAGACATCTTGAACTTTGAGGTCATGAGAGCGGCAAATTCCTCATTGAAAGCTTTGTTAGGGGAACAAAAGATAATATCATCGATATATAGTTGGCACACAAACAACTCCCCTTTGACCTTCTTAGTAAAAAGAGTGGGGTCGATTTTCCCAACTTCAAATCCATGATCTTGCGACAACTCGGTATGGTGGTCATACCACGCACGTGGGGCTTGTTTAAGGCCATAGAGTGCCTTATCGAGTTGATACACATGATCGGGGAAGTAGGGATCCTCGAACCCGGGGGGTTGTTTGACATACACCAACTCATTAATAGGACCATTAAGAAAGGCACTCTTCACATCCATTTGTTGCAACTTAAAGTTATGATGAGAAGCATAAGCAATCAACAAACGAATGGATTCAAGGCGAGCAACGGGAGCAAAGGTTTCACCGTAGTCGATACCCTCGACTTGGGAGTAGCCTTGTGCTACCAATCTTGCCTTGTTGTGAACGTGGTCCCATGAGCATCTTGCTTGTTCTTGAATATCCACTTGGTTCCAATGACATTGTGGTTACCCGTTGGCCTTGGCACCAATCTCCACACCTTGTTGTACTCGAAGTTGTTGAGTTCTTCATGTATGGCATTGAGCCAATCCGGATCTTCGAGCGCCTCATAGACCTTTTGGGGTTCAACACAAGAGACAAACGCATGATGTTCACAATAGTTTGCCAATTGTCTACCAGTGCTTACCCCCTTTTGAATGCTTCCAAGCACATTCTTCATGAGATGACCCTTGGTAGAGAGCTTGGATGCAATCTTGGCGGCACGATGCTCCAATTCCTCCTCGGGGGTGAGTTGAGGAGCGGTCACTTGATCATCTTGAGCGCCGTCTTGAGCTTGTTCTTGATCTTGAGCTTGCTCTTGATCTTGAACTTCTCGGAGGAGAGAACTTAACCTTGGGCATCACTTGGTGATTCAACACCATCTTGAGATTGATCTTGCCCTTGGTCTTGTTCATGATGTTGAGGGCCTTCACTTTGTTCTTCGGAAGCGTGTGGGTCTTGGGTTGGTGAGGGTTCCACTTGAGTGGAACATTGTCCTTCTCCTTCGGCCACAAGGGGTTCCTCAATGGGTAGGATATGACCAACACCCATTCTTCTTATGGCTTGCGGAGGAATTTCATCACCTACATCACAAGTACCACTTTGCTCCACTTGGGAGCCGTTATTCTCATCAAACTCCATCTTACACGTTTCCTCAATAAGTCCCGTGGACTTATTGAGAACACGGTAAGCATGGGAGTTTGTAGCATAACCAACAAATATGCCCTCATGAGCTCTAGCCTCAAATTTAGACAAATGAACACCTTTCTTGAGAATGAAACACTTACACCCGAACACCCGGAAGTACTTGAGGTTGGGCTTGTTACCGGTGAGAATCTCATATGGAGTCTTGTTCAAGCCCTTGCGGAGGTAGATCTGATTAGATGCATGACAAGCGGTGTTGATGGCTTCGGCCCAAAAGTTGTATGGAGACTTGAACTCCACCATCATGGTCCTTGCCGCATCCATCAACGTCCGGTTCTTCCTCTCCGCTACACCATTTTGTTGAGGGGTGTACGGTGCGGAATATTGATGCTTGATCCCCTCATCACTAAGAAACTCATCCAAGGTGTAGTTCTTGAACTCAGTGTCGTTGTCACTTCTTATAGTCAAGATCTTTGCATTGTGTTGACATTGGGCTTCATTTGCAAAGTCAATGACGGTTTGTTAGGTCTCACTCTTCCTCTTGAAGAAATATACCCAAGTGTATCTTAAATAGTCGTCCACAATCACCAAGCAATACTTTCTACCCCCAAGACTATCAAAGGATGGAGGCCCAAAGAGATCCATGTGAAGGAGCTCCAAAGGCCTCTTCGAGTAAATGATAGTCATGGGAGGGTGAGCCTTCTCATGTAGCTTTCCTTCGATACAAGCACTGCAAGCACGATCTTTAGCAAAACTAACATTTGTTAGTCCACAGACATGGTCCCCCTTGAGAAGACTTTGCAAAGATCTCATATTGACATGGGCTAAACGGCGATGCCAAAGCCATCCCACGTCAACTTTAGCCATTAGGCATGTCGCGGTCTTAGTGGGTCGCTCCGAGAAGTTAATCACATAGAGACTATTCTCGACATGCCCAACAAAGGCTACTTTAAGAGTATTGCTCCACAAGAGGGCCACGGTATCAATATCAAAGAAAGTGGCAAAGCCCATGAGTGCAAGTTGACGAACAGAAAGTAAATTGTATGCAAGGGACTCAACAAGCATGGCCTTCTCGATCGTGAGATCATGAGAAATGACAACCTTGCTGAGTCCCAATACCTTAGAAGACGAGGCATCACCCCACTCGACATTGGTGGGCATAGATGGAATCTTGTGCACGTCCACCACCAAGTCCTTGCTTCCGGTCATATGATTTGTAGCTCCACTATCGAGCAACCATGATCCCCCACCGGAAGCAAACACCTACAAGAGATCAATGCTTGGTTTTAGGTACCCATTTTGTAGTGGGTCCTTTGATGTTAGTGACAAGGGTCTTAGGAACCCAAATAGACCATTCAATGTACTCATAAGGAGAACCAAAAAATTTGGCATAAACATGCCCATCACTAGCACGGCACAACACATAAGAAGGATTAAAGTTGCCGGCTTTGTTGGAAGGGGTGGCATTTCCCTTCTTGACACCACCACCCTTCACATTGTTCTGCTTCTCGTTGGAAGCACCCTCTCCCTCCTTCACAAAAGTTTGCTTGACAGGAGGAGGTTGTTTGGTCTTGTCATTCTTCTTCTTGTTCTTGGACACGGGTGCGAACCCAATCCCTTCCTTGGCCACAACTTCCTTTTGATTGCTCAAAAGGTTGTTGAGGTTCTTCTCACCTTGTATGCACGACACAAGGCCTTTCTCAAGTTGCTTCTTCAACTTTGCATTCTCCTCAACAAGATGCACATGCTCACAACATGGGTTAGTAGCATTTGCATTATCAATTAAAACCATGTGAGGAAAAGTGGCTTTCTCCTTGGTTAGCTCCACTTGGAGTTGATCATGAGACTCCTTGAGGCTAGCATGAACACCTTTCAAGTCCTTGTGAGCCTTGTCAATTATATCAAACTCCTCCTTGAGTCTAGCAAGATCAACCCCAAGCTTGGCCTTCTCGGAGTTTAGCACACGAGATACAACAAGTGCATGATCAAGATCTTTCTTTAATTTAGCGTGGTCATCATTGTATGACTCCTCAAGAGCCAAAAGGAGACCTCGCTCTTCCTCAAGAGCATTGGAAAGATCTGAAATCTCATCGGCATAGTCACGACTATGCCCCTCCATCTTAGAGATGGTATCTTCGTGAGCCTCGATCATGTCATTGGCTTCACCAAGTTGTTCCAAGAGAGCAACGAAGTGCTTCTTGGATTTACCCTTGAGTTTGCTCATAAAAGACTCAAATTCATTCTCCTCCACATTATACCCCTCATGTTCATCAATGCAATCCATCAAAGAAGGATTATTAATGGTGGTAGTTTTGATGTTGGGGGTTACCTTGTTGGTGGCTTTAGCCATGAGTCACTTGGCGGTGATGTTCTCATTGGGTGAGTCGAAGAGAGACACCCGTGGAGTTGTCGCAATGGCAACAGAGGCCATGGCAACCGACTCACCGTCTTCATCATCATCATCATCATCATCCTCATGGTACTCTTCTTGTGCCACCAACCCCTTGGGAGGAGTCTTCTTAGTGAAGTTGCTCTTGTTGGGGAAAGACTTGGCCTTGTCGTTTCGGATGAGCTTGCCACCATTGTCTTCCCTCTTCTCATAAGGACATTCCGCAACAAAGTGGCTCACATTGCCACAATTATAGCAAGTCCTCACTCGTTGCTTCACCTTCGCGCCACTTGAGTTGTTCTTGTTGAAGTTGGGCCTTGTGTTCTTCTTGCTCCAAAATTGCCTTGAAGTAAGAGCCATGTGTTCATGATAAGCATACTTTGTATCTTCGGGGTTGCTCTCCTCTTCTTCCTCTTCGTCCTCTTCTTCCACACTAACCTTGGCCTTCAAGGCAAGGTTGGGCTTCTTTGCTCTTTGAGAACGTAACACCGCATTGTCGGCGGTCTTGTCCAAGATGCTCATAGCCACAAACTCATCCAACACTTGACTTGAGGACAAGGTGTGGAAGTCCAGACTTTAACGAATGACAGAGGACATGGCCTTGTGGTAAGGCATCATGGCCTTGAGGAATTTGCGCTTGATCCAATTGTCATCCGTATCGTTGCTCCCATGATCTCGGAGTGAGACCGCGAGAGTAGTTAATCTCCGATAAAGCTCATGAGGTTCTTCATCTTCTTTCATTGCAAACTCATCGGCTTCGTCATGCACCACTTCATAGTTGGAGCGTTGAATGCTTGTGCTTCCCCTGTAGAGGGAAACAACATGGCGCCAAGCATCCTTGGCCACGGTGAAGGGCCGGAGATGAGCAAGATCTTTGGGTGGAATTGCATCTTGGATGATGAAGAGAGCATTCTCATTGAATTGATTATCCGTGGCTTCTCTAGGGGTGAAGTTGCTTCGGTCATGCGGATAAAAACCTTCTTCGATGATTCTCCAAAGATTAGTATTAACATGGTTTAAATGACGCTTAAAGCGATAAACCCAAGAATCAAAATCCTCATTTTTCACAATCTTAGGGGGAGGACCGGCATGATTCAAATGAGTGGAAGGAATCGGTCCACCATAAGTAAGCGGAGGTTCCACATGGGCAAAGATGTCGTTGCCATTTTACCACTAGAAGAAGGAGCCTTTTCACTAGTAGCTTCCCCCTTGTTGGAGTTAGCATCCATCACCTTGTTAGTGGGATCACCCACTTTCATCGGTGCGGTGGATAATTTAAGCCCTTCTAAGAATTTGTTAAACATGCTTTCAACCTCGGTCGTCATGGAGGTTTTCAGTGTGTCCAAAGCCACATTGAATTCCTCATGAGAGACCGCGGTTCCCCCATCAACCGTAGATGAGATTGGATTCACACCGGAGTGCTCCTCACCACCGTCTACGGTGTCAACCATACTCTTCGGACGGCAAGGTCCTTAATAAAGAGACGAGGCTCTGATACCAATTGAAAAGGATCAATATAGTTGACTAGAGGGGGGTGAATAGGCAACTAACAATTTTTAGCTTTTCTTTACCAATTTAAACTCTGCATCAAAGTAGGTTTACTAGATATGCAACTAGGTGAGCAACCTATATGATGCAAAAAAAACAAGCACACAAGCAAGCAAGGGATATAACATAAAAAGCTTGCACAAGTAAAGGCACGAGATAACCAAGAGTGGAGCCAGTGAAGATGAGGATGTGTTACCGAAGTTCCTTCCTTTTGAGGGGAAGTACGTCTCCGTTGGAGCAGTGTGGAGGCACAATGCTCCCCAAGAAGCCACTAGGGCCACCGTATTCTCCTCACGCCCTCACACAATGCGAGATGTCGTGATTCCACTATTGGTGCCCTTGGAGGCGGCGACCGGACCTTTACAAACAAGGTTGGGGCAATCTCTACAACTTAATTGGAGGCTCCCAACGACACCAAGAAGTTTCACCACAATGGAATATGGCTCCGCGGTGACCTCAACCGTCTAGGGTGCTCAAACACCCAAGAGTAACAAGATCCACAAGGGATTAGTGGGGGGAATCAAATTTCTCTTGGTGGAAGTGTAGATCGGGGCCTTCTCAACCAATCCCTAGAAAATCAACAAGTTTGATTGGCTAGGGAGAGAGATCGGGTGAAAATGGAGCTTGGAGCAACAATGGAGCTTGGGATGGAAGAGGTAGTCAACTCGGAGAAGAAGACACCCCTTATATAGTGTGAGAACAAATCCAACCGTTATCCACTAAACCAGCCCGCGACCTGCGGTACTACCGCACCAAACAAGCGGTACTACCGCACGGGCTCACGATACTACCGCGGCGAACCGCGGTACTACCGCTGCCACGGCAGAGCCTAAGTCCTGTCCTGACGTGCTAAGGCAGGGAGCGGTAGAACCGCTGGGTACTACCGTCACCGCAAGGCAGAAATGGACTAGGCAGGGAAGGCATGAACATATAAAAATACATCTGTGGCAACTTCCGCTGAGTTTTGATCCATGCAAAAATCTGACATGGTACTACCGCAAGCCTGGAGCGGTACTACCACGTGGGGCGCGGATGTAAAAAATTACATCCGCCCCTACTGCCGCTCATGCTGCTGAACCTGGCCAGAGCGCACGATACTACCGCGCCCATGGCACGGTACTACTGCGTAGGGCGTGGATGTATAAAATTACATCCGCCCCTACTACCGCACTAGCAGCAGCGCCTGGCCACAGGCCACGATACTACCGCTCCCTAGGTGCGGTACTACCGTGGGCACTTGCGATACTACCGTGCCAGAGGCCGGTACTACCGCAAGGGCTTGCGGTACTACCGCTCTGAGGAGCAGTACTACCGCATGCCCCAGTTCAGCAACACGACATTTTGCATAGAGAAGGAAAGACGGAGGATGCTCCAAAGGGCCAAAGGAAAGGTGGTGCAAAAGGAGTAGACGTGTACGTGATGATTCCACCCAAACCTTTCCAAAGCGGACCCCCTCTTAATATTGCGGCTTTCCTACGACTCAAAACCACCGAAAAGAAACGTAGAGAAATGTCGTCTTCAATAGTCTTCGAGGGGCACCAAATCGTCTTGTGCCTAGTCATGATATGTCTGAAATACACCATGCACACGATTAGTCCGCAAAAGCATTGTCATCAATCACCAAAACAACTAAGGGATAAATATGCCCTCACAACCTTGCTCCCCCCCCCCTCCACACACACACACCCCAAAACCTCCGCTCACACAGATACACACAACCCTCGAAACCATTGGTAGGTCGCCACCATCGTCGGCGCCTCCATCCTCAACCTCTACCCGTGTGCCGGGGAGCTCGAGGAGCCAATGGCCAAAAATAGGTTTATCGCGGCCTTTTCGCCCGACACCGGCGAGGTGGCCGCAGAGGTGTCCCCGTCGTCCTCCGCGGGCCCGATCCGCCGTCGTCTTTCCCCCGATCCGCCCGCTGCCGCGCCCCTACGCCGGTTCGAGGACTTCCCCGTCCTCCCTCGGACCCGGCAGCAGACAATGTCCTACCTCGGGATCCGGCAGTGGCAGTGGGGGACGTTGGTCGCCGAGATTACAGATCGAGAGACCCACACCCGCCGGTGGCTCGGTAGCTTCCACACGGCCGAGCTCGCGGCCATGGAGTACGACCACTGGCAGGTCCGCTACCACAGCGCGGCGGCTAGGCTCAATTTCCCCTTCGGCACATGTTCGGTCCACCTCGTTCCGCTGAAGCCAGGGGTGGTGAGCTCGGCTATGGCGCGGGAGGACCGCGAGGCGTGGGAGTGCCTCAAGGCCGAGGCCGCCGACAAGGCCTACATGCAAGAGCTCCGCCGGCAGCACCCGGAGCTCATGGAGGCGGAGCGAGCGATCTTTGCCGGCGGGAAGGGTGGCGAGATTACCACGCTCTCCTCCTATGACGAGGTCGAAGGCGGCGAGGACGGCGGTGCCGAGGGCGGCAAGGTTATCGCGCTCTCCTCTGATGACGAGGTCGAAGGCGGCGGCAACGGCGGCATGGAGGGCGTCGATGTGGGCCCCGAGGACAAGGAGATTGACGTCTACGGGTGGAGGAGTGCCTTCCCCAACGACCCCGACGACGGTACTGGCCCGGACCCGGCTCGCGGCACACCGTACATGACGAGGAAGGATTGGCTCGACCTATACTTCGACTGAAAGTAGTTTAGCTTAGTTTAAATTTATGTTTTATGTTCGGTTATGCAAAACTATCTATGTTTATGTTTGAATGCATGCTACTTTCGGTTGAACCTGCTTTGAACCTGATCAAATTGAAGTTTACAACCTTAAGTTTAGGGGATCGACTAGAAAAGGCCAAAAATTGCTAGAGTATATATATATCAACAAAGGGTTTTAGTCCTTTAACTTTTTAAGGATCTCCTAGAGATGTCCTTATGACTTGTTTATTACAGTTCTTCACAATGTGATGCTCTATATGTGCAACTATTTGCCGTGCAGTTCAATTTCATCAATAACAGTTTCAACAATACCACTATGAATTACGATATTTGGTTGCTGTTAAGGATATTGCAGTTAACATGCCTTTTCGTTTTTCAATTGTTTTTTAGCAACATGCATTGTACTGAATGACTAAATATGCAATCCCAGGCTACATAGCAACAAGGAAGAGTGTTACCTTAATGTTCTGATGATGTCTAGATATACATGTAATAAAATCTTATATAATGGGATGGATGGAGTGTTGTACTACATCATTTTTCAATTGTTGTTTAGCTTCTAATATTAACTTGGTGCTTTTAGGTACATATATCATTGCCAAAGATCCACACTTTGACCCTTTCTGCGTATGGGGCAATGAGATATTCATGAACCATCATCAAGTGAGGAAACTGATAAAGATTATTATTAAAATGGGTCAAAATATGTCAATCGAACTATTTGTTTACACTTTATGCAAGACAACAGTGAACTGCAGGATGGTAAGTAAGAACCCTGTAGCCTTCTTTTTACTGCCCGTAATGAGTTGTGTTAGATGACAATATCTGAATCTTTTTTCTTTTGCAGTGGATCCAGAAGCAGTTTCCTCAAGATTACCTCTCAGACTACATGATTGGCGGTCGGCCATTGGACTAGAGTCCTGCATGCCTTTTGCATCCAGGAGAGCACAATAGGGCCATTCCGCTTCACCTTGTTCAGCAACTGGAATGTCTGTCGCCTCTTTCTTTACCATCTGTAATAGTACAAGTAGAGAACCCTGCACTGGTGCGCGTCGGTCCTAAACAAACGGTTTTTAACCCCTTTCCGCGACGGCATTTGGAACCCTCGCCAAGTGAGTGCGGGCGATAGGGGGTCCTTCCCACACGACCCAGAAACCGTCGGGGATAGGGAGCCTTGATGCATATAGTTGTCCCTACATAACGGTTTCCAATATCTCGAATATCCCAAACGCTTCATCCTTGCTACTCGTTTGTGCTTGCATTGCCATCGCAGTCGGAGTTTTGTGGTTCTGCCTAAAACTAGGCAGATTCTAGGCACTGGAGCTTTCCAGGTAGATTCTAGACAGATTCCAGGCACGGGAGATTTACGATGCCTCGCACATCACAAACAGTTCATGATTATAAACCGTGTACGATATTTAGACAATCACACACATTTAGTTTTCCCGCACCATATGTGATAGTGTCTGACATCACACACGCTTTGCGAACGGCAACTGTGTGCATGCTTGGATACGTTTCCTCTCTGTGAACCGTCTCGGATTATGGTGTATATCACAAATGTTTGTGTTTTACCAACCATGTGTGCTGTAATGACCTGCACAACGTAATTTCGCCCTAATTTAGTTGCTGCTATTTAAAATTGTACCTAATTTAAACTTGAAAGTAGGCTATAGCTTTATTCATATCCATCAGGTTCAAACAATCAATGCATTATTCGATTCATAGGTACATATGTTTAAGAATTACAGAAGCACCAAATAAAGAATGATGTACCAGGGTTCTATACTTGTACTATTACAGATGGTAAAGAAAGAGGTGACAGACATTCCAGTTGCTGAACAGGGTGAAGCGAAATGGCCCTATTGTGCTCTCCTGGATGCAGAAGGCATGCAACACTCTAGTCCAACCCCTTGTGATGGTCGGCCGCCAATCATGTAGTTTGAGAGGTAATCTTGAGGAAACTACTTCAGGATCCACTTCAAAAGAAAAAAGATTTAGATATTGCCATCTAACACAACTCATTACAGGCAGTAAAAACAAGGCTACAGGGTTCTTACTTACCATCCTGCAGTTCACTGTTGTCTTGCATAAAGTGTAAACAAATAGTTCGATTGACATCTTTTGACCCATTTTAGTAACAATCTTTATCAGTTTCCTCACTTGATGCTGGTTCATGAATATCTCATTGCCCCATACGCAGAAAGGGTCGAAGTGTGGATCTTTGGCAATGATATATGTACCTAAAAGCACCAAGTTAATATTAGAAGCTAAACAACAATTGAAAAATGATGTAGTACAACACTCCATCCATCCCATTATATAAGATTTTGTTACATGTATATCTAGACATCATCAGAACATTAAGGTAAAACTCTTCCTTGTTGCTATGTAGCTTGGCATTGCATATTTAATCATTCAGTACAATGCACGTTGCTAAACAACAATTGAAAAACGAAAAGTCATGTTAACTGCAATATACTTAACAGCAACCAAATATCATAATTCATAGTGGTATTGTTGAAACTGTTATTGATGAAATTGAACTGCACAGCAAATAGTTGCACATATAGAGCATCACATTGTGAAGAACTGTAATAAACAAGTCATAAGGACATCTCTAGGCGATCCTTAAAAAGTTAAAGGACTAAAACCCTAAGTGGATATATATATATACTCCAGCAATTTTTGGCCTTTTCTAGTCGATCCCCTAAACTTAAGGTTGTAAACTTCAATTTGATCAAGTTCAAAGCAGGTTCAACCGAAAGTAGCATGCATTCAAACATAAACATAGATAGTTTTGCATAACCGAACATAAAACATAAATTTAAACTAAGCTAAACTACTTTCGGTCGAAGTAGAGGTCGAGCCAATCCTTCCTCGTCATGTACGGTGTGCCGCGAGCCGGGTCCGGGCCAGTACCATCGTCGAGGTCGTTGGGGAAGGCACTCCTCCACTCATCGACGTCGATCTCCTCATCCTTGGGGCCCACCTCGACACCCTCCGCACCGCCGTCGCCGCGGCCTTCGACCTCGTCATCAGAGGAGAGCGCGATAACCTCGCCGCCCTCCGCGCCGCCGTCCTCGCCGCCTTCGACCTCGTCATCGGAGGAGAGTGCGATAACCTTGCCGCCCTCCGCGCCGGCAAAGATCGCCCGCTCCGCCTCCACGAGCTCCGGGTGCTGCCGGCGGAGCTCTTGCATGTAGGCCTCGTCAGCGGCCTCGGCCTCGAGACACTCCCACACCTCGCGGTCCTGCAGCGCCATAGCCGAGCTCACCACCCCTGGCTCCAGCGAAACGAGGTGGACCGGGCGTGTGCCAAAGGGGAAATTGAGCCTAGCCGCCGCGCCGTGGTAGCGGACCTGCCAGCGGTCGTACTCCATGGCCGCGAGCTCGGCCGTGTGGAAGCTACCGAGCCACCGGCGGGTGTGGGTCTCTTGATCTGTAATCTCGGCGAACCATGTCCCCCACCGCCGCTGCCGGACCCCGAGGTAGGACTTCGTCGGCTGCTGGGTCCGGGGGAGGATGGGGAAGTCCTCGAACCGGCGTATGGGCGCGGCGGCGGGCGGATCGGGGGACACCTCGGCGGCCACCTCGCCGGCGTCGGGCGAAAAGGCCGCGATAAACCTCTTTTTGGCCATTGGCTACTCGAGCTCCCCGGCACACAGGCAGAGGTTGAGGATGGAGGCGCAGGCGATGGCGGCGACCTACCAATGGTTTCGAGGGTTGTATGTGTCTGTGTGAGCGGCGGTTGTGTTTGAGGAAAAACTGCGGCAACTGAAAATTTTACTAGGCGGGAGTAACAAGGCGAGGCTACTGAAAATTTGGATAAAGGGCGAGCAGATATTTTCGAGATTGCAAGGGATGCAGAGGCAGGAGTAAAATGCCGGGGCTACTAAAAATTTGAATCAAGGGACTGAAGCAGAGCGGGAGTAACAGACATCACATACGGTCCGCACATACTAATCGTGTGCTATCAAACATTAAAACCTTCCAGGCGGTAGATATTTTCTAGATTGCGAGGGATGCAGAGGCGGGAGTTTTGGGGGAGCGAGCTAGTGTGCTTGGACGCCGGATGTGGACTGTAGCCGACGCACCTTCTCGCGTATGCCATAGGTGCTCCAAGATATTTTGTACTACATCTCACTCGGTTGGTGAGAACAAACTATGTGGGATCTACTTGATTTGAATTACAAAATGGGGTCACAGCGGCAATGGACGGTGTTTGAATTGCTAGACCTTTTATCTGCAGTGAACATGCAACTGTATGTGTGTCCTAAAAGAATTGGAATTATTCAGGGTTCGTTTGGACATTTCATACATTAAACTGGTTTTCTAGCCATTTCAGGTGCACAATTCAAAATTAAATTACATGCACATGCTTCGATGCATACAAATTGGTTGAAAAATCAAATATGTGTCCTTCAGTGCATGCTTAGGTCCCATGGAAGAAATGGGAATGAATTTTTCTCGGTTTGTTTGGCCTTTTTAATACATTAACTGGGTTTTCTAGGCATTTTATGTGCATAATTCAAATTTGAACTACAAGCACATGCTCCAATGCACTAAAGTTGGTTAAAAAATCACATGTGTGTCCTTGGGTGAATTTCTAGGTCCCATGCAAGAGATGGGAATGAATTTCAAACACCAGGGCACTGTTGATTGCCGGCAAAACATTGAGATACCTGGTTTTTCAATTCTAGTAAATCCAAAACTCGTCTGAAATTCATGAAACTTGGCATGCTATGATGGAGCGGCATCAACATGCCGTGGTGAAAAGTTTGTCCCATTTGGGGCAGGTTTGGGTATAAGCTTCGCACAAACCAGAGCTTCTCACAACAAGCATGATGGTTTCGATAGGGAACGTACCACCTTTGGTGACGAGACGATATCCGTTGCCTCCTATTGCTTTCAAAGATTTTCTAGGGTCAACATAGAACAACAGGAGTGTTGTGTTAAATCTTGGAATTTTTCGGGGTTCGTTTGGCCTTTTTTATACATTAACTGGGGTTTCTAGGCATTTTATGTGCATAATTCAAATTTGAACTACAAGCACATTCTCAAGTGCACCAAAGTTGGTTGGAAAATCACATGTGTGTCCTTGGGTGAATTGCTAGGTCCCATGAAAGAGATGGGAATGAAATTCAAACACCATGGCACTGTTGATTGCCGGCAAAACGTTGAGATGCCTCGTTTTTAAATTCTAGTAAATCCAAAACTCGTATGAAATTCATGAAACTTGGCATGCTATCATGGAGCGGCATCAACATGCCATGGTAAAAAATTTGCCCCATTTGGGGCAGGTTCGGGTATAAGCTTCTCACAAACCAGAGCTTCTCACAACAAGCATGATGGTTTCGATAGGGAACGTCCCACCTTTGGGGACGAAACGATATCCATTGCCTCTTATTGCTTTCAAAAAATTTCTCGTGTCAACATAGAACAACAGGAGTGTTGTGTCAATTTTTGGGATTTTTCGGGGTTCGTTTGGACATTTTTATGCATTAACTGAGTTTTCAATGAATTTATGTGCATAATTCAAATTTGAACTACATGCACATGCTCCAGTGCATATAAATTGGTTGAAAAATCAAATCTGTGTCCTTGGGTGCATGCTTAGGTCCGATGCAAGAAATGGGAATGAATTTCAAACACCAGGGCACCATTGATTGCCGGCAAAACATTGAGATGCCTCGTTTTAAAATTCTAGTAAATCCAAAACTCGTCTGAAATTAATGAAACTTGGCATGCATTCATGGAGCGGCATCAACATGCCGTGGTAAAAAAATTTGTCCCGTTTGGGGCTGGTTTGGGTATATGCTTCTCACAAACCAGAGCTTCTCACAACAAGCATGATGGTTTCGGTAGGGAACGTCCCACCTTTGGGGACGAAACGATATCCACTGCCTCTTATTCCTTCCAAAAAAATTCTCGTGTCAACATAGAACAACAGGAGTGTTGTGTCAATTTTTGTGATTTTTCGGGGTTCTTTTGGACATTTTATGCATTAACTGAGTTTTCAATGCATTTATGTGCATAATTCAAATTTGAACTACATGCACATGCTCCAGTGCATATAAATTGGTTGAAAAATCAAATCTGTGTCCTTGGGTGCATGCTTAGGTCCCATGCAAGAAATGGGAATGAATTTCAAACACCAGGGCACTGTTGATTGCCGACAAAACAATGAGATGCCTGGTTCTTAAATTCAGTAAATCCAAAACTCGTCTGAAATTCATGAAACTTGGCATGCTATCATGGAATGGCACCCGACATGATGTGGTATTTTTCGTGTCCACTTTGAGAGAAGGCACACTCAAATAATGACAGCCAACAAAGGCATTTTGAAAAAATAGCTGCCACTTTAATATCTCAAACGTTTGTATAATTCAAAACGTGTGCGTTCTGTTAGCCATTCACGTGACGCCACGTGTCTTGCTTTTAATGGCTGTAGGAGGTGCTGTGCGGACAGCTGCTTGACCTTGACTGAACGGGAGGCATGCGAGCGCAGTCTGGTGCGCAGGCTGACCGAGAGGCGTGCTAGCTGTCCTCCAATGCGCAGGCTCACCAGGAAGCGTGCGAGCTGTACGCTGTGCAGGCTCACTGGGAAGTGAGCCCTTTGACTTCCATGGCCGCCCACCTTCCTCTCCATTAATGGGGCCCGAGCCGCTGTTTAATACGGGCGGCCTTACTATTCGCCTCCCATTCCCCTCCCCCTCGCAGACCTCCACCGCCATGGCGCACAATGATCATCTGCCACTAGTCTTCAAGTTTGGTGAAGTCGACTCCGAGCCGGAGGAGATAGAAAATAAGGAGGAATGGGGCCTCATGGACATGGCCCAGAACAAGCTGGCCGCGACGGTTGCTGCCCCCACTCCCGTCCCAGCTCCCATCCCTGCGCCCACGGCAGCGACCATCCCCGTAGCATTGACGGGCTGGTCGCCGAGCACTATCACAGAGCTAGAAGCCGCGGGCGTCAGCGAGGTCTCCGCGGACCCGCGCGAGCTTGTGTACATGCCAGCGCCAGCGCCCGTGCCCGTGCGCGCCCCTCCACCCACCGTGGCGCTGGCCCCCATGCGTTTGGTTGCACCCGCCGCGCCAGTGCACGCCCCTCCACCCACCGCGGCGCCGGTCCCCGTGCGTTTGGCTGCACCCACCGTGCCCGTGCCCGCCCCCCCCCCCTCAGCGGCATGGGACACTGCCGTCGACCGCTACCTCTCAGCGGTGCCAGTTGTCGTCCTCCCGCGCCCCGCCCGTCGATCGTGTGACGACATGATGTTTGATTTACAAGTGAAGAACATTTTGTGCTGCCTTGAAGACTTCAACAACGGCGTCCCGGAGGACGACAACGACAACGACGGCGCGGCACGCCGCCTCCGCCGCCACCGAAAATAGTTTTTTTGGGGTTTAATACTGTATCTCGAATTCTCGATCATATGAATATAAATTCGCAATGTGACTGAATGAAAGATATGGTTTGAACGAACTTGCGTTTTTCTCTCTTAATGTACAGACTTATCAAACGATTTTCTTTAAAAAACGTCAATGGTTTTTAAATATAAAACACTCATCGCAAACGTTTTAGTTAGAATACCCGTATGCAAACCGACAGCTTCCCCAGGAAGCCAAGGGAAAATGTGTCGAGTAGGATTTCTGCATCCCTTCAACACAAACGGTTGTTTGCATGACCCATGTGCAACCACGTACAAACAATTGGGTAAGATTTGCATATCTGTCATTTTGGGTATGTTGCCATTTCTCAAATCGGAAAGATTGACATTTGTTTATCTATTAACATTGCCATTTGTCAACCTTGTAACACTGCGATTTGTCAAAATATGCAGCTACAAATCACTAGCACTATCTAATTTTTGCACCAAAAACACTAGCACTGTTCATATGGACACCACTAGCAGGCATGAGTTGATGGACGCATATGCAAATGTACCATTGATTACATACAACAAGTCATCAACCCACAACGACAACGAGGATACACGTTGCATTATAGATCATTTCGAACAAAACATTCTAGTAAAGTTTTTCTCACACAACAAATAACAAAGTGATGAAATGAACTTCAGCTCAACCACTCGTCGGCGTTGGAGACGCTAGCTTTGAACCAGAAGTGATTCTCTGGGAAGGGCCAGCTACTGTCAATCTCGAGACCAATGCAGGACTGATCATTGAGGCTGAAGCGGCCTATGTCAGGATCCATATTGGGACGGTAGGGAAGCATAGTAATGTCTGATGTATAGATACAGTTGCTTCTCATAAATGGTAGTAACGTTGTGTCAACAGTAGCTGGATCGCCTTCCACCATCATTGGATAGTTTTGTCCAAGGAAGAGCAAGTTTCCTCCAAGACTTTCAATACTGAACCAGGGAGAAGGTGTTGGCGCTAGTACACTAGTATCCATCCCGAATACCCTGCAATGGATGTTGGAATAGGTTCGAAGAGTGCGACCATGCGAGACAACACCTGCTTCCTTAGTAACATCAGCAGTGCCTTGTATACAGATTAGAAAAGGTGATCCATCGAAATAAGTTGCCAGGCGCCACTGAGTATATGTGTCCTGCTCGTCCTCATGCTCGTGATCATCAGCATCGTCATCTCCCCCTTGGTTATAAAAATTTTCAAGTATAGGTGGTGGAATGTTCACAGGACCTTGGAAACACAAGAAGGTTAATTAGTAAAGGGAAACTAGCTAACCCGCATGCATGTGGATGAAACAATTATAATTATGGTGGAAGACAAAAGTACCGAAAGCATCAGGATTCCATGAAAAAACAGTGCCACGAGTGGTGGCAGCAAACACAAGACCCTCGTATTGAATTGCATCACAGTACTCATCCGTGTACATAATATGATTTTTGAGCAATATCCATCGAGGCGTGGAAGTAAGGACGGCAACAAGCTTGTCGAAGATAGCAACAACTTCATAGTTTGTGTACTCCCAATAGCGGTTGGGAACTCGACAAATTGCTATCTTCCATAGACGACAGTCAGCATGATCGTATTTGAATTCACGTAGAATACCGGTGTACTCAACCTCTAGGCAGTCGTCTGAGATTTTTGGAAGTGGAACCTGGTGACGAGTGTACACATTCACAAGTTCCCACTCGCAGTTGTACCCAATATAAACAACCCAATCTCCATTTGCGCCTTCCCAAGCCTTGCCCTCAAGCAATGGCATCTTAACATCATACGTATCATTATCAAGTGGCATCAACTTACACAAGGCGAGGCTTCCCTCGTCCCCGCGCCAGTCAGCAGGGTCACGGCGAAGAAGATAGGGGAGATCAGACCGCTCCTGGACCCTTGGGTTCCTTGTAATGATGTTATTAGTTGAGTTGAGAATGGTCTTGAACGAACCTGCCATGCTAGCCGAGGTGATGACGTCGCACCGATCAATGAGTTCCTCCACCGCGTCATCATTCAGATCGGGGCAAGAATAACGGGGTCGTTTCCGGCTTATTCCCTCCATAGAGAAGACGACCAAACAATGGCAGAAGGAAGGGTGAAGGCAAATAGAGGAGGAAAGAAGAGCTAGCGTGCGACAGCAGTTCCAAATCAAGAGGGAAAGGCGAAGAGTCGGTGGACGGTTGCCACGGTACACGAAGAGGTGCCTGGGGAGCGAACGGTTGCCATAGAGGTCACACACTGACGACAAGGGCCGAGTGAACTGCATGCAATCCCATCGCACAACACACACGTCTTGTTAAGTTGAACCGTTTCTATTCTCTTGTGTCAACGCAAACAGTTCATCCGAGTGAACCGCATGCCGTATATCGCACACACCTTGATCTGGCTGACCGTTTCTTTTGTGTTGCTTAATCACAAATAGTTCATCCGAGTGAACCATATGCTGTATATCGCACACACCTTCATCTGGCTGCCCGTTTCTTTTGTGTTGCCTAATCACAAACAATTCATCCGAGTGAACCGTATGTTGTTTCACACACGCCTTCATCTGGCTGCCCGTTTCTTTTGTTCCTCCTCACCGCAAACAGTTAATTGAACTGAACCGTATGCCCTTCATCGCACACGCAACTAAAATCTGAACAGTGTTTGATGCATCCTCCATCGCAAACGTTTTCACCTTTTTTGACGGTTTTCATACACCACCGTTTGCGATTATTGCATCGCACACAGTTTCTCGAAGGGTCTCTGATCGTAGTGTCGCGTTAGCAGCATCCTACAGTAGTGCTGGTACATCATTCTTTATTTGGTGCTTATGTAATTCTTAAACATATGTACCTATGAATCGAATAATGCATTGGTTGTTTGAACCTGATGGATATGAATAAAGCTATAGCCTACTTTCAAGTTTAAATTAGGTACAATTTTAAATAGCAGCAATTAAATTAGGGCGAAATTACGTTGTGCAGGTCATTACGGCACACACGGTTGCTAAAACACAAACATTTGCGATATACACCATAATCTGAGACGATCACAGAGAGGAAACGTGTGCAAGCATGCACACAGTTGTCGTTTGCAAAGCGTGTGTGATGTCACACACTATCACATACGGTGCGGGAAAATTAAATGTGTGTGATTGTCTACCCATCGTACACGGTTTATAATCATGAACTTGTTTGTGATGTGCCAGGCATCGTAAAACTTCCGTGCCTAGAATCTGTCTGGAAAACTCCCATGCCTGGAATCTACCTGGTTTTAGGTAGGACCACAAAACTCCGACTGCGATGGCAATGCGAGCACAAACGAGTAGCAAGGATGAAGCGTTTGGGATATTCGAGATATCGGAAACGGTTATATAGCGACAACTGTATGCATCAAGGCTCCCTATCCCCGACGGTTTCTGGGTCGTGTGGGAAGGGACCCCCTATTACCCACACTCACTTGGCGACGGTTCCAAATGCCGTCGCGGAAAGGGGTAAAAAACCGTTTGTTTAGGACCGACGCGCACCATTGTGCTTTGAACCATATAAAAGTCCAATTGTCCATGCTATAAAGGAAACAATACGTGATGGACATGTTAGGCATCATTCCACATCAAAAATTCTGTTTTTATAATTTGCCTACTCAAGGACGAGCAGGAATAAAGCTTGGGGAAGCTGATACGTCTCCAATGTATCTATAACTTTTGATTGTTCCATGCTATTATATTATCAATCTTGAATGTTTTATATACATTTACAAGCAACTTTATATCATTTTTTGGAACCAACCTATTAACTTAGTGCCAAGTGCCAGTTCCTATTTTTGCTTGTTTTTTTACTTTGCAGAATATCAATACCAAACAAAGTCCAAATGCCACAAAACTTTTTGGAGATTTTTTTCTGGTGATAAGAGACCCTGGAAGCTTCGGGAGGAAGCCAGAAGATGGTTGTGGGGCCCACTAGGCACCAGGGCGCGCTAGCGGCCCCATTCGTGCCCTGGAGGGTAGTGGGGCCCACATGCACCGTCTTGACCTACCTCCAACTCTATAAATACTCTAAAATCCCCAAAACCAATTACAGATACGTTGGATACCTATCACCACTTCATCGAGTTCCTCGTCCATCAACTCCATGTTCTTGAGCATCTCCTCAAGATCGACATCGTCCATCACTTGCGACCCCGACGCCAATCCACTCGTCGGCGCCATGGAAGACGGGAAAACACTTGGATGAGGAGCTCCCCCGTATTCCCTAAATCCCTCGCCGCAGCAGAGATTGCTACGCGTGGGTATGGTTATGGAAAAGGTAGATCTCATGTCGGCGAGGTGAGTCCCCGCCAGAGCATAGCAAACCCTAATCGAGAGGGTATTTTTGGCAGCAAAGTAGCCACCCCCCCCCCCCCCGCAATTTTTTTGGAAATCAAGAGCTTTATCCACAAACACGGGATTACAATACTTCATTGCACAAGCCGTAAGAAAGGATGTGATATAGTTTATCCACAAATAACGCTTCCTAGAGGAATCACATTGCTTTGCGCTCCCAATTTCCTTTTTTAGCACTCTCAAATTCCTATTTTTTAGCACGCCCAAATCGCCGCAATTGGTAATCTCCAGTTAGTTGGTTCCCAAATTCCTTTTTCTTTTTGATAAACCCAAATTCCTTTTTTAGGGGTCCTAAAGTCTTTTTTGGGACCTATAGATGAAGATGGGCTGCCATGCGGCCCACGGGCCTCGAGTGGCCTTCTAAAAAAACTAGTAAGCTTGCACGTGTAACACATGTATTATCATGTGATTTTTTTATCATTTGTCCTAGAAATAAAATATATCAATAAAATGAACAAAAATATAAGTTAGACAATAGAAAATTAGAGATGTTTAACAGTTGTGAAAAAAGTTCTTTTAACGGAGGCAAAAGCTTTGCCTCATCACGTTAATAAAGAAGAGAATTGCACGGTTAATTACTAAAAACCAAGCAAAAACCGATACAACCCACAAAGGGGCACCACCAACCAACCTGGCTATCCACACAAGACACACACACACACACACACACACGTCGTCGAAAGAGGAGCACCGTCGAGGTGGGCTACAAGTGTCATCGTCATAACTCCTCCGCAAGCCAGCGACTCCGACTTGACCGCAAACCACCATCATTGTTGGCAAACAGGACACCACCCCGGACCTCCACATCGTTTATTGACTGCTGCCAACCAATGCACCCTTTGCCACCCGCAAACCTGAAGGAAATATGCCCTAGAGGCAATAATAAAGTTATTATTTATTTCCTTATATCATGATAAATGTTTATTATTCATGCTAGAATTGTATTAACCGGAAACATAATACTTGTGTGAATACATAGACAAACAGAGTGTCACTAGTATGCCTCTACTTGACTAGCTCGTTGATCAAAGATGGTTATGTTTCCTAGCCATTGACATGAGTTGTCATTTGATTAACGGGATCACATCATTAGGAGAATGATGTGATTGACTTGACCCATTCCGTTAGCTTAGCACTCGATCGTTTAGTATGTTGCTATTGCTTTCTTCATGACTTATACATGTTCCTATGACTATGAGATTATGCAACTCCCGTTTACCGGAGGAACACTTTGTGTGCTACCAAACGTCACAACGTAACTGGGTGATTATAAAGGTGCTCTACAGGTGTCT